>NC_138519.1:16392567-17842567 GCF_000230855.2 Cajanus cajan
AGCGATTCCGGCTTCATGCAGGCGAGTTGCAGCCTACAATCCGAACTGAGGACGGGTTTTTGGAGTTAGCTCACCCTCGCGGGATCGCGATCCTTTGTCCCGTCAGGGCCTATCTGAAAAGAAAGAGAATTCAATACGTCTTGGTTGTGAAAATCTGAATAGGACAAACCGCCCCTTGGATCTCTTTGCTTCGGAACAAAACAATTCGAATTAGACTCGGTCAACTAGAATGTGTATTATCGATATAGGGGATCTTTCAATTAAGAAGATCCATCGACCTGAGACGAAGAGAAAGAAAGGTCTATCTATTTTTTTTTTTTAGTTATTCAGTATAGACCAGACCAACCCACAAAAACGAAACGATCCCTGCGCAACCAGTCATCCATAATGTCAAATAAATCATTTTCATCTTTGGTAAATTTACCAAGAGCTATAGTCATAGTGATCCTCCTATTCAACTACTTCAACCATTTCCCAACACCTCATAGCATTTTCAGGGATGGGACCCTCGAGGTTTTTATTATTTATCTATATAGATAGATATAGATAATTATAGATAGATATAGATAAGGATTTGCGATCTCAGGTAAGATCGGTTCAGGATCATGGGATCCTTTTCTATCAGATAGGAAGGGCTGTTTCAAGAGGACCGAAACATGCCACTGAAAGACTCTACTGAGACAAAGATGGGCTGTCAAGAACGTAGAGGAGGTAGGATGGGCAGTTGGTCAGATCTAGTATGGATCGTACATGGACGGTAGTTGGAGTCGGTGGCTCTCCTAGGGTTTCCTCATTTGGGATCCTGGGGAAGAGGATCAAGCTGGCCCTTGCGAACAGCTTGATGCACTATCTCCCTTCAACCCTTTGAGCGAAATGCGGAAAAATGTTATGTATATAGAAATTTGTCTTCTATATTACGATAAGTAAATAGAAGACAAATTTCTATTAACGAATTTTCACTTGTGGATACATATGTATCCTTACTATACTGAAACGGCTTCCATTATGGGTATTAAACCAATAGCGATTTATACAAGCTAAATCTTCGAATCGATAATTTGGCCAAAGAAATATTTTTAAATTCATTATTTTTTTTTGCTCTTTCTACCCATTCACATAAGAATGAATACTATGATTTACATTTCGAACAGGCATGAATACAGCATCTATAGGATAACATCCATCTTGAAAGTTTTTTAGTGTTTTTATACGATACCCACGATTCCTCTCGATTTCTAATCCAATACAAAAATGAATAGGTTTCATTACGTTGGCTATATGTTGTGTATTATCAACGATTTCCACAGAGGGTGGTAAAATGATGTCTTGAGCGGTTACATATCCAGGGCCTTTGAAACAAATAGACGCGTCCCGAGTTCCATACAGATTACTTCTCGTAATTCTTCAATTTTTTGAGGCTTACCCTCTATTAATAATTTTGGAAACCCCATATATATTATGACTTGAATCAGATCAATTCTTTTTTGAATCTTTATCTGTCCAATTCCCTCGACACCAGAAGATACTCTTATATTTTTTTGTATATAATTTTTGATAAAATCTCGTATTTTTTTATCTTCTTGTATATTCTCCGAATAATTTTTTGGTTGTGCAAACCAAACAGAATCATGACTTTGAGTTGGTAGCCTGCTCCAGTTGGGGAGAACCAGCTAGCTCTGGGTTCGAGTGACATTTCACCCCTAACCACAATAGGCTTTCGCCCATTGCAGAAAATTCCCCACTGCTGCCTCCCGTAGGAGTCTGGGTAGAAATCTATTTATACGTGGTCTATTAATTAATATAAAAAATATAGAATATATAATTAATATAAAAATTTAGAATTTATATAATTCAATTTATTATTAATTACCAAATTTTTTAATTGAATTGGAATGGTTGCTTCGGAAATTTTTCCACTATTCTTATAGATTGTTGAATGTTTTTTGCTTTCGATTAATTCATCTATTTTTTTTAATTTCAATTTAATAAAGATATTTTTTGAAAAGTTTGTTATTTTTTGTGTTATAAATTAGTTTTCTTTTTTTTAGAATTAAACAAAAGGATTAGCAAATAAAAGCGCTAATGCTACAACCAGCCCATAAATTGTTAAAGCTTCCATAAAAGCCAGACTAAGCACTTCTTTTATTACAGCAACAACAATGTCACCAATATAAGCATATCGTCGATTACTTGCTCCTAGGATTCGAATACACATCAGTTCGCGTGCTCCGCTGTTATCAGCTACATTCAAATGAGTTTGAGGTTGAATCATATCGTTTTTTTAACGAAAATGATTCTTGCCCCTTCCTTTCTATATAATCAACATGCTCCTTTATTCTATTATTTCTCTTATTATTCTTTTTTTTTATTTTCGATTTCTATCTATATCTATCTCTTAGATATATATCTAATAATTGCTACTTCTGATACTTATAATAATTACTACAAAAAGGGATATATGTGAGATAAAATACATTAATTAATCCATTTTATTCACAGAATAATTTATTCATTTCACGGTTTCGTCTTATAATACCTTGCACCTATCCCTTTTTTATTATCACTTTTTAAACTTTTATTTCTTTTCGGAAAACAGGATTTGGCTCAGGATTGCCCATTGTGAATTCCAGGGTTTCTCTGAATTTGAAATTGATTTTGGAAAAACATCACCATTATGGGAATGTACATGCGGTAGAAAAATTACGTCAATCCATTGAGATATGGTATGCTACAAGTGAATATTTGCGACAAGAAATGAATCCTAATTTTAGGATGACCGACCCCTTTAATCCAGTCCATATAATGTCTCCTCCTTTCACGCTCATGTCACGGCGAGGTACTGCAGAAGAAAAAACCGCAAAATCCGATCCAATTTATCGTAATCGATTAGTTAACATGTTGGTTAACCGTATTCTGAAACACGGAAAAAAATCATCAAATTATTTATCGAGCTATGAAAAAGATTCAACAAAAGACAGAAACAAATCCACTATCTGTTTTACGTCAAGCAATACGTGGAGTAACTCCCGATATAGCAGTAAAAGCAAGACGCGTAGGCGGATCGACTCATCAAGTTCAAAGATCAGCCTCTTGTCTCTGTATTTTCACATCGACAATTCTTTACAGATGAAGAGATGTCAAGGGAACTTCTTACTTCCCAAACAGATCTTCCTACATCTATATATAAACACTGGTTTATCAAGAATACGCAAGAAAAGCATTTTGAATTGTTGATTCATTGCCAGAGATGGCTTAGAACAATGGGATCTGCGTAAAGTTGATAATTATGAATGTTACGAAGAATTTGCTTGGGAAGTTCAATGGCAAAAAGAAGGAGATTCATTCTAAAATGCAACTCTAGATTCTTGGTTGTTATTTGCACAAAGGATGTGATATTACAATAAAAACTCAGATATTCATATCAAGTTGTAAAGCCAACCATATACCAGGCAAAATTGAATTACTTAACCATGACAGTTGAAGAAACAAAAAGAAAATAAAGAAGCTGCTTTTGGTGAGATACTATCACTACTACTTTACTACTACAAATCAACAGAATGGGCAAAGCTATTTGCTTAAGTGGGGAACAAAACCTGATAACTTCATGCGACTGGTTGGAGAAATTGTTTGAAGGACTGTACACTGGCAGCATGAGGAAGGCTGGATATGTTGGCTGTAACTTCCTTAAATTTCTCTGCCAGAAATGACACATCAAGATTTGAACATCTTAACAAAGTTTCAAATGACGTGATTCTGACAGTGAAGTGTGAACTCTCTTCCTACGAGCAGCCAAGCTTTGTAGGCTAGGGATGCAGAGAGACGATTTAACCTTGGAATAAATCGTTGAATATTGAAAAACTCTATTCAAAGTCGTATCTTAGCTCACTCTTTTACAACCTCCTTCAGAAAAATTATATCATCACGTGGATGTGCTTCTACCACCTTAACTATTACTTCATCCCCTATCTGCGTTCCAACAGAGATCCAGGCAGAAGCTTGAAACCCAACCTGCAAACCAAAATCACATTATGAATTCAAAATAATAAAATATCACAATTTACAACTTTTGACCACATTAAACATGGGGCAAGACACTAATAAAAGCAGCACCTCTGATGACTAAACATAGCCATTTAAGACAAGAGACTGACAAGAAGGTTGAGAAATATTATAATACCAATTTTAATATCTGTATTATTTGGATTCTGAGTTATCTATTAGTTCTTTCTAACTTCTAAGAACCATTTTTCCACGGAAAATATTTTTATCAAACTATAGAAATTACCTTCAAACAAAACAACCTTGAGAAAATTGTGCACTGGCATAAATAATGATTCTAAGAACAGCCAAATTTAATAGTTATTTTTTTATTAATCATTATGTTGTATTCTTCCCGGAATAATGTGATCACTAAAGTGGCCTCCCTATAATCATTATGTTGTATTCCCCCCAGATTAATAACATGATTGACATTACATTTCACCTCAGGTCTCAAAAGGTAAAGGCATCCCTAACTAACCACAGATGCAGCTGTTTTTAGGCATCTAGGCCATCTTGGATGTTTTTTACATCGAGATTTCGTACCGGGACAATCATGGAATGCCAAACAGATTATATAACAGGAACCATCAGTTGCCAAGTCCTTACCTCAACCAACAATAGAGCTGCAATTCGATCCTTCATAAATTTAAGGACCAATGCACGATATGTTCTCTCTTTAGGTTGTCTTCGTAAGTATTCCAAAATCCAATACCGAAGACTAATGCTGCTGAGTTTCCTCACTGTTCTAACATTCTCATTTACAACGGCTGCAATCCCTTCAAGCTTACCAGCAGTAAAGGGTAGAGGCTCGCCTCTAAGGAATGCCTTTACCTAAATAAAACATTCCAGAAATAACCAAAACAGAGACGGAAAAAATGTCTTAGAAGAAAATGCCAAGATATTGTAGTATTTATAGATACCAATTATACTTTATAGAAACACTTTTAAAAGGGGGTTAGAAAGCAAAACCCACAAATAACTATATTCAGTAACTTGCAAATCCATACATATAAACTAGAACATGAATTGTTAAAATCACATCTTCTTGGCATTCTTTGCATGAATAAACCCAATTAATATTTATACTACATGCATATATATATGTCACACCGCATTTATTTTCCCATCTATAAATGACTCGTTTAAGGAAGCCCAAAATTGGGTATCACTGAATAGTTAATTCAAAAAAGGAAAATAAATGAGAAAAAAATTACAAGAGCTATGATTATGACTATGGAATGGAGGCGCCCTCATACGGAGTAGAAAGATCAAAAGAAAAGAAACGAAGTACAATAGAGGGAAGGGAAAGAATCCTCAAAAAAGGAGAGAAGCAAAATATAAGAAAAACAGAAACAGAGATAACAAAAAATGCACCCAAAAGAAGTCATAATCATCTCAAAACACTACAGGTAAATAGGCATCCTTAAATATGACATGGGCATTTGACTAACCAAATACATACCATAACTCTTAGAGAAATTGCACACTGACAAAAAGAAAATTAGCTTCCTTGATTTCACATGCAGTATTTTTATTAATCCAGAAAGGACTTTAGATGTAATCATTACCTAATTAGTATATTAGGTCCCCTAAAAGAAGTTTATACTTTGGTGAAATCTTGTGTAAATATCTCTATTCTTCCAAACACAGGTAGAAAATCCAATGGCTACAGTGTTGCACAGTCTGCATCCTGTCCCTCGGTGAAGGGAACATGTATCATGATATATTTCCATTTAGTTTCATTTTCCTGATTCTTGCTGATTTTAAAAATAAAAATTTCAACGCAAGCACCAAGAAGCATCGAGGCCTGCAGTCTATTATACAGTGAATTATAAAATTGAAAGCAACTTACCTGATAATGAGCAAGAAGATCCAAATATCTACGGATGGGAGATGTAAACTGAACGTAGCCAGGAATCCCCAAAACACCATGGCGTGCAGACTTCCTGAAATCAATTTCCGCAGCACGCATTATTCTTACCAGTGCAAAGCTCCTAACGGGTCCTTCTGGAAGATGGGAAAATTCAGAAACATTCATATCTGTTTGGGGCTGTCCCCTGTATGGTAAAGGAATGTCATTCCGAGACCCGAATGTGGCAATAGCTTCACCACATAGTATCATCATCTCAGAGACTAATCGCATAGCAGGGTCTGCCTGGTTTTCCACATAAAGCTTTATCGATGGCTCTGGATCCTCTGGATTGGACACTTTAATGCGGGTATCTAATGTTGCTGTCTCAACTGCACCCTGAACAAATGCAGGGAAAGGAAATGTTTACATATTAGAGGCTATTAATTCCCAATAATTTTTTTAATATATATATATATATATATATATATATATATAGGTAATTCCACATCTTTATCAATTCACAAGAATGTGTTTCAATCACTATGCCAAATTATCCATCCTAGCATTAAGATAAACCTATTATCGAATTAAAATCAATATAGACTACACCATAAAGACAGGTAAAATATGACATCCATCTAAGTATGATATAATTTTATAATGTTTGTGGGTGCTTTGTTAAATAACAAAATATAAAACACTAAAGCAAGTTTGCATCACTTATCAGAGAGCAATGAACTTTTAAATTATGTGAGATGGAGCAAAGCTCCAGAACAAACAACAAAAACTGCTGTCGGACAATTTAACACTAGGTTCCATGGGATACACCAAAGATCCTGGACAAAATATAAATATTGTTGGATAATTTAACTAACAGATCTCAGGTCATGTTTTATTTAGGCAGTTTAGAAAACTGCAAAGTCATAACTCACGCATCATTGATGATGTTATGTGGAAAACCTTCCTCAAATATACGATGTGATTTTTCAAATATAGCACAATATGTGACATAAGATGTGACCCGGGCATTAGGTTTTATTAGAAGGAAGAAAGAAAAAACCAAAATACCTAGAAAATTTTTTATACCTGACTCAAAAGAACAAACTAAAACCTACCTGCTGACGGCGCCAATTTGATCGAAGGTTTGCAGCCTCAGATAAAATTCTAAGTTCACCCTCCTCCTGAAGGTTCAAATGGAGTAGTTCAGATGCACTCTCATATGTCAACATGTATGTTGGTTTAATCACTGAGTTAAACACTGAATATTCTGCAATGCTGTTACACCCACACAGGACATCAGTTACAGAAGGACAAAAGAATTCATTGATAGAAAAAGCACGGGTTGAATAGGAAATTAACAATCCAGGACATGAGAACAAAGTTAAAAAAACATCAAGACTTAAGCTGTTAGGTGAGCATAGTTTACTGGTTTTGTATCTTTAACATAGCCCTAATGCAGGAGCCTTTAGGCTTGAAACATGAACAAAGTACATGTACATTTACCTAGTAGGCCAGTACTGGAATTCAACTTAGCTATGAAAAATAAACGTTGAGGAACAAATTCAATTTTACAATGGGTTATCCATCATAGCACATTCACATAAACAAAAAGAACAAAATATAGAGGTTTTGCTAGTCATTCGTGTTCTGACCATCCCCTACCCTATTATATGCTTCAACAACACCCTTACTCCTCTAACTCAACAAATATAGAGCTCTATTATTACCTCCAAGAACTCCTAGCCCCATTTCATACTTCAGGACACCTCCTAACAGATTATCTCACTTCGTACAATGTGATGTTCTACTAGTAAATCAGGTGAATTTCTACCACACAAAGCAACCAGTGCATTTAAATTTACCTGCCATCATTATGCAGCACAACTGATACAGTAACAGCATTACAAAGCTCTCCTTGTCTCAAACTCATGCCCCCCATGGCAAGATTTTCTGGAAACATAGAATACGTAGCAGTGGGCAAGAAAACAGAAGTTCCTCTTCTCATAGCCTCCCTGCATGTCATGAAGTACATTATAGAGGAACACAACCAAATATTCAATTAAATATCTCTTTGAATCTCAGCCAGATACCTGTCCACAATACTTCCAGGTTGAACATATCTAGTTGGGTCTGCGACATGTATCCACACTTTAATCCGGCCATCTTGCAACTTTGTTGCACTCAAAGCATCATCAAGCTACATATTATAGATCATCAGTTAATAAAATAATAGGCTTCCTAAAATAAATGGAATAACACTTGAAAGAATCTCAAGCAAATCAAAAATAAAAAGGATTGATGGTTCACCTCATCAGCCTCATCAACATCAATGGCATAGACCTTTAAATCAGTAAGATTCTTCCTATCAATCTGAACATAGTAAAACACAAAATGATTATCTAACAACAAAAATATTAAGATGTGATGAAGTAATTATTAGAATAATTACAGCAGAAAGTAGAACAACAAGATGTAAGAAAAGTTTAAGAGTCCAGCCTCAACAGCAATTTAAAACAACCACAATGACTGTACAGTCCAAGTATTAAGCTGAGAATTTGGTTAATCCATCCTTCTACAGGAGTTAGGTTACTTAGGTACATAAACATCATGAAAGGAAACAAGATATTGGGAAATAAGAAATCTAGATATTTAGAATTACCATGTTTTTATCACAACTATTAATTGACTCATTCCTAAATCCTAGGTATGATTGATGTCTTAATAAGAATCTTCGGAGAACCTCACCAAAAAAGCTAGTCATTTTAGTTGGAGAGTCCACGACCTTATAAATCCCACACTGGAATCCCTACCTTGCAGTTTAATGCTAACAATATCCTTTCCCAACCTTGTATGTAACTGACATGTAAAGATATTGATACCATGCAACTGTTATAAATTTTAAATAGCATATTAAAAATAAACAATTAATGACTACCCCTTTGTCCCTATATGTAAGACATTTTTTTAGATTTGTTTGTCCCTTTTTATAAGACATTTTTCAAATTATTTTTTGACTAAAATATCCATAATTAATTTACAATAAATGTTAGGCTTAATTATACTTTTAGTCCATAATGTTTCACAATCTCAATAATTTTCCCCAATTTATTTTTTTTTGCAAAATTTTCACCCCAATTTACAAATTATCATGAACTTTGACCTCAATTAGAAATATTGACATAATTAAGACAATTTTGTAGCAGTCTTTCCTTTAAACCATCACAATTAAGACAATTTTGTGACAGTTTTCCTTTAAACCACAAAATTTTACGAGAGCAAAATTTGCAAATTTTTTGTAAATTGAGGAGCAAAATTTGCAATATATATATATATATAGGGGGCAAAATTTGCATGATTGTGAAATTTTGGGTGCAAAAAGAGCAATTAAGAATATAACTTGCATACATTAATTAATTAGGTAAAAAGTAATTAAGTGAAAAGAGTGAGATGATAAGTCCCAATAATTTTAAGGAAAATTTTAGAAAAATAATATAAATTGTTAACAAATTTAAGGCTACTAAGTACTAACTATACTAATAAATTTTCTTAATTACTGTAAATTAGTTAAAAGTGACTTACATTTAGGACAGGGGGAGTAATAGTTAACAAAAGTTAAAAAAAAAACTTTATACTGCCTTAACAGTATATGACAGCATAAACCCTCATCAATGATCTAAAAATCTCGGTATACAGCACCTTTATACTTTGTAGTATTTGGTTTTGAAGAATGGGAAGTATTAATAATAATGTCAAATAATTTCGTCATATTATTTCCATGTAACTAAAAATATTAGTATAATGAATTCAGCAAAGATAACATATGTATGATTACAATCATATTTGAGCAATGTTGTCAGGCAAATGAAACCCACCTCATCTGGATCAGATGAGTCCAATAAAAGACTTTGAGCAGCCGATATGATTTCTTCTGAATGATAAGTGGGAATTCCCAACTTCAACAGATCAAGATTGATATGTACAGGAAAATATCCGATATCTATCAAAAGTTTAACAGCTGAAGATGCTACTTTTGCCAGACCCATTTCCTTAAGTATCTGCCAGTAAAAGAGAAGATAAATTTATTAAAAGAACAAGAAAGTCAACAGTGATGACTGGTGATATAAACAATAAACAACTTTCTAGAGATGCATTATTATTCAATGATTTTATACTAAACTTCCAAGCAAAGAGACAGCTGAATCCACTAAGATCATCCTTTCTCATTGTTAGGAAGTGGTACATTAGTACTAGACTTGTATTTGATACAATTCATAATTAAACAAATATATATACAAGGAATCTAATTAAAATAAGTTTGAGAATCTCGTGCAAAGATTCTCCGCTCCCCTATTTCCTTATCTCTTCATATTATTTATATACCTGAAAATAAAATACCAATTGCTACAATGTTACATGCCTACATAACAATTGAGGGAAAAAATTACCATCCCAGCTGTTTTCCTTTGTTCGTCATTTTTACATGTATCAATAGCATATGCTTCAAGTGACTCGATTCTGTTCCAAATTTTCTCATCAATTGTCCATGAAGATTTTGGAGGTTTATCTTGTGAAGACATTGACTTTGCAGAGGTCAGTAATTCAATAAACTCCTTTAGTTCTTTCTCAGCGGCCTCCTTTGCAAGCTTCCTACGAATGAGCTCCTCAACCTTCCTTTTCAAAAATAATTTTGTAGACATTTATTTCAGTTCATCTGAAAGCAACTAGTAAATCAAACCAGAAGAATAAACATTCTAAAAAGTTATCACACTTTCATGGCTATGTGATGAGAACTATGATCCAAGTTAGTTCCCTTAATGGATTGGAGGTAGTTAATTTTTAAGAGTATATGTGATAGAAAATAACTGGTTTTTTAATAGCAAATCTATTAGAAAGCGGTTCTGTATTAGAAACTGCATGATGACAGTCGTGCATAGAAAGTAACTGCTGGCAGTTATGTATTAGATTTAGGAGTAAATAAATATCTGGTAGCAAATCTATTAGAATTTAGAAAGCAGTTTTGTATTAGAAAATGCTTGGTGGCAGTGAGTATATATTTGATAGTAGGTTGTGTAATTAGGGGGGATAATTATTTTTTACAATTTGTGGACAAAGAATTTATTTGGCTGTTTTAGTTGTATAATATTAATATATTAGTTTTTTTTTTAAATGTTTTTATTTTAAAAACATTTTTTTTAATTTATATATGGGTATTGTCAAACTGTTACTATATTATTGTGATTTGTTATTTTCTTTATTATATGAAGTATTATGTTTCATACATATATATTACTAATAAGATTTTTAATATTATTTGTATATTAAGTAAACTCTTATGAGTTTACAAGTCAAGTTTATGGAAGCTCTACAAACTCAAGTTTCACAACCTTAGTTCTAAGACGAACCAGTTTTTTAGAGTAAAAAACCAGTCATCATAAGTCATAACAGTTCTCAGTCGGATTGGTCGAACTGACCGGGTAAGTCCAAATTTTAAAACAACGCATAATAGTAATTATCTAGTGTGGCTAGGTACTGGTTTAAACTATTATTACGTGTTTATGTGATCCCAGCTTACAAGTAATATATAACAAGTAAAAGCAAAACACCTAAACATGTAGCACGTTTATATGTTAGGAAAATACTCCAAAGAGGAGCTACATAACTTGAGTAATTGAAAATCCATAATTTTTATAGCTACTCAACACGTGAAAGTAATACATCTACCTGCCCACTTGGTCGAGGACCATAAATGGAGCGGCATCCTTTAGTCTCCAGTACAGTAAAGTATACTTCATCTTTTGATAGCAAGAGATGAGCAGAATAGCTCTCAAGGGGCTCAGCACTGCCAAAAATTATCTGCAGAACAAGCAACTCATTTAAGGACAAAGAAAGCATGCATTGACATCTAGTCAAGAAAGCATATTACCTCAGCCAACTCTTCAACTGTCACAGACTTATTCTTCTCGAGGAGCTCAATCCAAGCAAATTCAAGTAGTGATGGGTCCTGTATCATATCATCCAGAATTTATTTATTGACATATGAACAAGTTTCAAATTTGGTTTATTTGTTACCATCTCCATTGTGGAACACTGGAACTGACCATGTTATCCTGAGCCTTCTGAGCAAAATCTGCAATATCTGCTTGGTCAAAATTGTCAACACCAGGAACAATATATGTCACTTGTTGCGGTTTGATGGAAGAAGTGACATCATTCTTCAGCCCAACAAAAACAAGGAAGAGTTAGACTACACAAAATCCAGCAATATTTAGCATTTATAAAAATGCAAGAAGTTCCAACACCTAGCAACCTATTAAACATGCCGCATTATGTTGTTTCTACTAGAACCTGATCAGAAACCATCCAGTTCTTCTTGCCATCAGGTCTCTGAGCTACTGCTAGCAATACTCTATCAGAATCCTTCTTGAATTCCAAAAGCAACCCCTTTTGCAATGAACGATTCACAAGTCTGTCTTCAACAAGCTCTTCATTCAACAATCCCATGCTGCTAAATCAATAAAATAAAAAATAATAACTGGACTACTGAAGCAATGGAAAAGCTAGGAAATACCAGAACAAGCTTTACACAAAAATTTACAAGCACATGACTGTAGGAAAGGTGATTGTAGAAAATAGTTTTACAGGTTACTAGCACATGACTGAACCACATAACTAAACCTTTTCATAGCAGTTGTTTCAAACATGACTGTAGGAAAGGCGATTGTAGAAAATAGTTTTACAGGTTACTAGAAAGTTTGAAAGCACAAGATCTCACATTCTCACTAACATTTTTCCTGGAAACAGAACAAAAACCTAAGTAGCAAAATAACATGAAAACAGAACATTTTTCAATTTGGACATAACTACTTTTTCCTCCATAAAACTTTCTTGACAAAAGTCCTCAGAAAATTTTTCAGCTATTACTTTTGCACTTTCTCCTTTAAAAGAAAATAAAAACACAACCATTTTTGGAACCTTTAAAATAAAAAACAAAAGGCAGGATTTTGGTTGTATATTCTTTAATCCACAAACCATAATTGAAGTGGGAAAACATACTTATTATGATTTCAAAATATACAAAAAAGAAATTTATTATTGATCCATAAATACCATTTTATGCCACCGAAAATTGAGACTAACAAGCTCTTGATTTGAAGAAATATAGTGTACTCGGAAAAGGAAAAGTATTTGATAGGCAAGAAAGTCAACCACAACCAGAACCACAGAAAAAAGCCCATTGACTGTAATTAGAATCTCGGTTAGCAAAATGTTAGATAAAAGTCTATAAATAAAACCCTTATGGTGTGTTTGAATGAGGAATTTTAAAAATTCAAGGAATTTAAAATTCTTAAAATTTGAATTACTTTGATTTCAATTTTCATTATTCTTTAAATTTCTTGTTTGGACAAATCAATTCAAATTTTTAAAGTTTTAAATTCTTAATTTTGATAGGGCAATTTTTTTTTTTGTGTATATTTTGATAGGGAAATTTAATTTTTACCATAGGTAAAATTGATTTTAAACAAATATATATTAAAATTTTAAGATTTAATTTTATAAAACTAAATATTAGTCAATTTTTAAATATTTCATAATTTTAAAAATTAATATTTAAATAATATTTAATAATTTAAAAAATAATTTTGAATATTCAATAATTAAAAAAAAACTATTGATATTTTCTAGGTGACTTTGAAAGAGAAAAGATAGAGATAGGAAAAAAAGAGAACGAAAGATTTCAAATTCTTACTTCTTTGAAAGAATTTGAAATTCTACTATTTTAAGAAATTTTACAAATGTTTGAATTTCAAATTCTTTATAAATTCTTCATCCAAACAAAGCATTTCACTTGAAGGTATTTGAAATTCTTCCAAAAAAAAAAAAGAATTACTCCATTTAAATTTCTTATCGAAACACACTCTTAGAGTATGATAGGGGTTTTATGTGAAATTTTGATATCATTGACGGGTGTTAGAATAGTGGATTAAGCCTAACTCAACCCTACAAAACCGGCTTGTAAGGTGAGGGTTGCTTTCCACTTATATACTATTCAATTGCCTAATCTCTAGTCGATGTGGGACTTGGGTTTTTCCCAATACACCCCCTCACGTCCAGCACTATTGGGCTTGGTACGTGGATAAATGATGGGTGACCCTTTTTTAATGATCTAGGATAGGCAGGACTTGGGTTTTTCCCAATACACCCCCTCATACCTATGAGGCATGCATCAATGGTGGGTGACCCATTTTTAAAGTGGATCTAAATGGCTCTGATACCATGTTAGAATAGTGGATTAAGCCTAACTCAACCCTACAAAACCGGCTTGTAAGGTGAGGGTTGCTTTCCACTTATATACTATTCAATTGCCTAATCTCTAGTCGATGTGGGACTTGGGTTTTTCCCAATAACGGGGCTATTTTCCTGTGTGAAAGGAGTGTGCTCCTTTGTACATTTCTGAAGTATTCTTTCATAATAAATCAGTGGAACCATTCTTTTACTTTTGTTCTCCCTCTCTGCTATTACCATCAGTCTTTTTCCCTTACATTTTCAAAAGGATTCCTAACAGTATTTGCTTCTAAACTCTATAATCACGACCATTAGTGCCTTCATATTATAAGGGTTCTACAATGTAATTTATTTCAACCTATTACTTTAAGCAATTACCTCCATAAACATTACAAAATTTGTTACACTTATATTGTGATACTAGAAACTCCATATTCAAATTGGATAGTAAGTCGGACATAATAAGATTAAAACTCAAAAGTTCAAACTGTGTTCATCATTAAAAAAATGCATAACAAAATACTTGAAATTCCCTTGATAGCAAAATAATAAATCCCTATATTTTTAAACTGATGATTTTGTTTTAATACAGTTGTGTCGTAAGATATCAAGATGTTATCTTGGGTTTAATTGAAAGCAGTGCATCATTTAAATGGGAAGGAAGAGATAAAAAGACCATGTCTTGGAGTAAAGATGGAATTATGCAGGATACTAAACCTAGTTGATCTGTATATCATCGTATAAAAGTCATTTTATTTTACAGAACTACTTAGCACTTAAGAGTCTCAAAACAAATAACTTACTTAAATTAAAATTTATCTTAATAGTTCTTTCTTAGAAGTTAGAACTTGGTTTTATATTTAAGAAACTCTTTTCTCCAAAAATCAGATACCGACAATCACAGTCAATATCTAGTGATTATTGGGATTTTAACAAGGGGCTAAAAAACTGTTGTCCATGCATAATAATGCATATTTTGAACCATGTCTTCCTGTAAAGGCAGGCACATAACCAGAACACAGTTTGTACGCATCACTAGTCCAGTTTATATTTAATTTCCCAGCCTTAGTTTCTGACCTAACATACCCTTCTCTCTCCTCGCGTTAAGGTTTCACTCAGCTCACCATCATCACCTCTCTACCCAAATCCAATGCTCAATTTTGAGTCGCAGCCTCAGCTCCCAATCCCATAGCATTTGCAAACAGTGATCTGTTCAACTATGATATCCGCACTTTCTTTTAATCTAAACTTCTGATTTTTTCCCCTTTATTTTTACATAATGATAACAAGTTTTTGAAATCAAAGAACATTCTCCGCGCGACCCTCCGTTCCCAATAGTCAAAAATCTCTTATGTCCTAGAAAATCATCCAATTATTATTAATAAATAAATAAAACAAAGATAATGCATCCAAATTATTTAAAGATTTTAATAGAAATACACTACTTGCCTATAAATCTTTACACTATCAACTAAACAGAAATCATGTTTCAATAAGTTAATTAGCTTATACATAAACTAATTTTAGCTTTTAGAAAAGCTTATTTCGTTTTTCCTTCTTATTTTCTTCTTCTATAAGTAAAACATGTCCTTATTATGACCTTTTAGCTGGTTTACACTTTACTCCTTTTTCAGACCACAATCATCCTTTCCAATAGACATTCTTTTTCTAGTCATATAAAATAATTATACACAACAAAGTTGTCCCTCCAAATATTTAACACAACTATGTATTCAAAACTCAAATTGGAGAGCACTGGTCAAGCGAGTACTCCAGTATTTAGCTAGTTAAACTCCAACAGTACACATATTACTAATCCATATCCGCATGTCAAAATCCAAATCGAAAAACCTGCTTAATTTCTATCATACTAACAAACAACTCAAACAACTATATTAGCAGGCACGGGAATAAGCGTTGTTAGGGAGAGAGGAAGGTACTTGGGAGCGGCGGCGGAGACGCGGTCGTGGCGGCGTTTGCGCGCGGCGCGGAGCTCCTCCAAGACGGTCTCAAAGAGGGAGTGGATGGAGCGCGTGTGGGAGAGGGTGGCGGCATGGCGGAGAGAGAGGGAGCGGCGGGAGAAGAGGCGGAGGCGGAGGGCGGAGGAGAAGAGAGGCGGAGAGGAAGGACGGAAGAGGGAGCAGGTGGTGACCGCTCGAACGGCCATGGTTGTTTGAGGAGAGGAATGGTTCAAAGTTCAGAGGCGCATGGTGATTGGGTGGAGTGAGACTGAGTGGTGCAGAGTGAGGTTGAAGACCTTGTTAGATATACTAGATGATGAGCAACCACAATGCACCAACTCTTTATTTTTATACTAAACATTTAATTACATTTCCACATAACTTAGTTTTATTTTTTTAAAATATGATCCGTCTTATTTTTCTATTAAAATTAGGATTTTATTTTTATAATATATATAAATAAATATTAATAAGACTTATATTAAATACATTTGTATATAGAGTTTTTTCCATTCATTTTAAACCCTCTCTTTCCATAGACATATTATATTTGTCTTAAAATTAACAAAAAATAAATGTCACGTAAATTCATCAAAATGTAAGTAGACAATTAGATTAATCTAGAAATTAAAAAAATATATATGTGCGATTAACGTCGTAAAATATATATGTTTTGAAAATTCGATAAACCGGCCAATCCGGTCCAAAAATTGATGAATTCATCAAGACCTAGAAAGAAAGAAAAAAGTTAGAAACCAAGAAATCAATAAAAACGTGTAAAACCGATCAAGAAACAGTCAGGTTAATGATTTTTTTTTTAAACAAACATTTTTTTAATCTTTTCTTAAAAAATAAGCTGAAATATTTGTGATGTTCATTATTATTTTTAATATGAAATTGTTATTATTAATAAATATGAATGTGTATTATTAAAACTTATAGTAAACTATGATAATATATTCAATTTATACATTTGTATATATTTTATATGTTAAGAATATATAAAAATTATGTTTTATTTTAATTTTTAATATTTTAAAATTATTATGTTATATTATTTAATATCATTTTATTCATCATTTAATTATTATTGTTATCTTATTACTACCGATATGATTATAATTAAACTATTGACTGCCCAATTTAAAAAATATTGATATAAAAAATAATAGTTATATTCAGAAAAACAATCGAAATAAAATTTTGTTTAAATAAATTTACTAAAATATGATTTTAAGATATTTAATTTCATTCAGATACAACAAAATAAATCAATTTTATGTAGTAAATTAGTTTTAAAAAAAAAACTATTGATAAATAATCATAAACTTCACATATCAACTTCATAAAAATGCTTATTTTTCACGGAAAAAAAATTATGTGCAAATTTAAACTATTGAAAAAATATAATATTTTTTAACAGTTAAAAATAAATAAATAAAATGAGAGATTGAAATCTCCAAACACACCTTTGTAATGGAATCACAAAATAAGTTATTGGCAAACAAAAGTTAGGGTAAGACATTAATCATCTATAATTATAACTTTGATCTCATACAAAGGTAACCAAAAAAAAAAAATGCAAATAATCAATATTATATACACAAGAACATGAACAAATCTAGAAAGGCTAAATGAATCTTTTTTAATCGAGTCTCCTGAATAAGGCAAAAGGTATAAATGAAAGAGCAGTGAAACACTATGAACAAATGAACATCTCATTCCAACGAGCATCACTTTTGTCACAAGTCAACTACAAAGCTGAGTGCACAATTGCTGGATCTGGGAACTGGTTGGATCTTGCATGTAGTATGTACTGGATTTACCATTGCTGGAGCATGTTATGTTCAGCTGGTTGCCAAGCTGGTTAGACTGCATTTGTGGTATTTCAACAACATTAATATCAGGCCTCAAGAACCAAAAATAACAACAAAAAATCATTTTAAAATGGTTAATATCAAGTATAAGGCTTCTTTGACAATAAAAAAAAAAAAAGTCACGTGTAATAAAAATATTAGACTAAATATATTTTTAATCCCTGCAAATAGAACTACATCGCTCGCTTTTATTTATCCAAAAATACATCATTTTCTTTTAGTCTTTAGTTAATAGAAAAGTGTCGTATGTGCTTCTTATTTTCATAAACAGGGGACCAAAAGGAAACAATTTTTTTGTGAAGAACTAGGACCATATTTGACACATTTTCATAAATGAGGGACTATAAGAAGACCATCTATTTTTTAGGGACTAAAAACAAACCTTGCTTTATTTGTAGGGATAAAAAAAATGCACATATAAGATTCGACAGTGCACACAAAAAAGTATAAGGTGTATAAAACTTAAAAACAGCTATGTGAATTTTAAAAGTAGAAGGTATAAACATATCAATTACCAGTGTCAAAAGTGACCAAAGTTTAAAGAATATCAACTTTCTACACAAATAAAGAAAATGGGTATGTATTCATTAAAATATTATATATCCAAAAACATATACATTGGTAATGAGATCAGCAAATGTGTGATGTGATGAAAAAACATATTTAACCCGAGAACATTTGTCTAAATGATGGTAACAACCATATGTTTTTATTTTTGGAGATCACCAAATTGTGAAAGATTTTATAACACAAGAAGACAGTATAATAATACATGAAAAAGGAGTTAAAGTCTTGAAGAATCCATTCATAAAATTACCAGCGAAAAATCAGTAAGTTCACAGGATCTGATAAAATTATTTATATGAAGAGGCTTTCAGGTAAAATGCTTACCTCACAATAAGCTGCCTCTGTATGGCAGCTCCATTTTGAAGTTGGAACACAAGACAGATAATGGCACCAGGAGCAGTGATCATTTGCATCAACACCACGAAGAAGTGCAACCAGACCAACAGAAAGCCTGCCACATTAGACAATTTAACATTAACAGAACAAGTGGTCAAAATGAAAGATAAACAAAAGGATAAAACAAGAATACAAATAAGATGATGGAGCAGGGAAGAAGTCACATAGAAATCAAACACAAAAGTGAATTTCATATATACAAGCATATAACCAAGTCTCTTAGTCCAATGTTGTAAGGCCTGATCTGACAAGGTCAACCTAGTGGGTAGTGTTCCTAGGATTAATTCCTATGGTATTAGAAAAATGTTTAACTGACTGAAGCCACATCCTACAAGTACATATTAGTCTTTGACTGTCAATTTTGAGATACTACGTAAACCATGTCCATGGATTCAAAAAATATACACAAGCATATTTACAGTAATGAAGGATAGATCTTTTTCTGCATCAACCTTGGGTTGCTTTGATTGGTGAAAAAACAAAAATATAATGCTTCAAAAGATCCTAGATATCACAATGCCCAGCAAGTCTGCATCCAACTTAAACTAGTCTTTTAGGAGATCTTCTCGGTAGTAATAAGCAATTATAATACCTAGACTTGCTGTAGCATGATCATCACAAGCACCAAAATGAAAACACTCGTAAGGAGATAACTACAACAACCCTGACTACCTATGCATTTCTTTTCCTGGTCTACTTGATGATCAATATTATAGTATTCAGAACTGTCATTATTTCTACAACAACTTCAGTTGAGAAATGAGAATTCCTCACATTTAAAATTACTTGAGTAACTTAGGAATTAAGTTTATATTGCAATCAAGTAATCAAAAACTAAAAGAGTGTGTTAGGACTATGGGAATGGGGGAGTTAGTAAAAAGTGACGATATTAGTTAGTTAGAAGAGTTTATTAGATATAAATAGGGAAGGATAGTAGGATGGAGGTAAACCAAAACTGTCCCCAACTACTTGAGGGAACTCCTGGTCTCATTTTATATATGTCAACAGGGTTAATTACGCTCAAGTCTTTCCATAACATCATACATTAGCAAAAGCAACTTGATCTCAGAAAAAAGTGACACTTCAAAAATGCTTACCCAACAACTAGAACGATCAAGGAGAGGACCCACAAGATACACTGATATTTCTTGAATTTAGGCTTAGCTCGTCCTGGAGAATAATTTAGAGGAGCATATCGTTGGTTAACCCATCCAAACTGGGGACGTATCAAAAACACAAATCCAAGAAGAAATCCAGTAAGAAAGCCTCCAATATGAGCAAAATTGTCCACATGTGGAAGAATTCCAACTGCTAGATTGACAACAATGATGATCACAAGGGTGAGGAATGCTGCTAGCTTCACATGAAAAGAAAATCTTGATTGTCAGTAGGTTGCATTTTAGAGATGATCTTTCCTATTGAAACACTCACAGTTTCAAATGAGAAATTTAATAAGCACCTTGTTATCATATATAGACCAGTTAGTAATGAGTTCTGAAAGCATGCCTCCCAGCAAGCCAAAGAGGGCACCCGAAGCACCGACAGAAATGTTTGACTGAATGAAAAGAGCAGAAAGCAAACTCCCTCCAAATCCAGATATGACAAACAGCAGTCCAATAAGCACTGTAGTACATGTATGCAAGAATCAGTAAAGAATTTAGAGGTAAACTGGGCAAACAATAACACAACACAAGAAAATCATACCTATTTACCCAACAATAAGCAGTACAACTCACATTATTTCTCAAATGAGATTTTTACAGTTAATTTAGAAGTTTTTCGGAAGTCTATACTATAGAGGCTACCAAGTGTTAACCTTACGCCAACTATCAATTACTAGTTATAAGCTACCGTTCAGTTGAGTTTGTTGACATATTTTCCTTATTCAGAATAAAGTACTAATTCCTTACTCTAGTTATAGTTAGTTTTATCTATCTACTTTTCCACTCAAAACCGTAATGAATTTGGAGTACAAAAGTTTGAACAATACAGAAAAACAGAAGAAATCTTGGCAGAAAAACCAAAAACCTCTACTTCTGTCACTGGCATGAGTTATTTACATTTTACAGCAGAATTTAAACAAATGTTTTGCCACCCTATAATTATTATCAAAATTTGGCTTTAGTCCCTTTCAAATATTAGTTTTGGCTTTAAAGCGGTCCCTTTTGGTTATTGAGTTTTTGTCATTAGTAGCATAGCACTTCATGGATATGATAACAGAAGAGACCAAAAGTGCTCACTTTTAAAAACTGACACAAGTCAAAACTCTAATTTTAGGGAGACCACGCCTAAAACCAAAATCTGGTAAATTTGCAGTACCAAAGATCTATATAATCATATTAAATACTATAGTCCTACAAAAGCTAATAATTGCAAGCAACATAGATAAGAAACAAGCCTTAATCTTGAATATACCACACATACCAAACCCAAATTCTTGCTCAAGCCGAATTCCAATGACTAGAATACCCAACATATTTGACAACAGATGGAAAACCCCAGCATGTAGCCACATACAAGTAATGAGGCGCCATCCCTGGTGTCTATGAACCACTCTGCTCACATCAAGAGCCCCCATCTTCTGCAGCCTGAACAACAAACAAACCCCACTTGTTCAATCCCAGTAACAGTCAATTTCATAATCCATATTTCCCAACAGATCATTAAAGTCACTCATATCAGAATTCAGAAGCATCCATAAATTTCAGTCCCATCTAAAACATAAATACTACTACTATTTCAACATTGTCGTCATCACCACCACCACCATCAATAGGCAATAATAAATTTAAATAATTTATAATAATTAACATCACCTAGGAGTGTCAATCGGGCCAACTCAACCCAATCAGCTGAAAAATAGGTTTGTTTGATTGGACCTGCTTTTTCATTCGGTGGAAAATCCCAACCTAACCCATCCTATGGTGGGTTGGTGGGTTAAGTTGGGTTAGGTTGACCAATCAATTCATGAAAAAAATTATAAATCACTTTCATTTTGTTTATCTTGAATTTTCTTCAAATTTTATGATCAAATATAATAAAAAAAATTGTTATAAAACTAGTAATCAATCAAATAATTCAAATGTTCAATGGAGCATGTACTTAATAAGTCCATCAACAATAATATAAGTCCACAATACAATCATAAGTCTCAATAAACAAATGAACTACACATAAAACACTATAAGTCGGTGTCAATAAGTAGAAGTGAAGAAAAAAATAGGTCAACCTAACTGACCAATCCAACCTAACTCGTTCGAGCGACTTATGTGGGTCAACATGTTGGATTGAACCCATTTTGACATCGATACATGGTATCATAGATAGTCCCAATCTCCGGTAAAGAAGGAGTGTTGTGTTAGGCCCTCAATAGTCAAAGTAAAATTTATCGATATACCTAAAACGCGTCGCTCAATCTTTAACAGAGTCTATACTGGTGTGTGATTCATGTAGCAAACCTCATCTAGTGCGATAAAATTTTTGCCATTGATGTCATAACAAATTTTCTATTCAATCTTCCTCTTCTATCCAATATATCTATATTTACCCAAAAGATAAAAATTCACACAATAAATAACAGTACAATTAAAGGTTTTAAAAATAATATGCAAGCACAACATTAAGGTTTTCAAGGTCTCCCATAGGCCATGGAAACCGCAATTCAGCTGGATTTGTCCACAATTTTCTGAAATATCAAGGATCAAGATAATTGTGGTCGCAATTTGTCAACAATTTTTCACAATATTAATGATCACCTTAAAACAGCCACAACTTTTTTTTAATCATTAGAAAAGATTACAACGACACCAACTAAGATCAAACCCAAATCCTCATGCATGATAATTGTAGTCACAATTTGTCAACATTTTTTTACAATATTAATGATCACCTTAAACAAACCACACCTTTATTACAATGGTATCAATAAGGATAGTATACCGGTAGGATAGTATCCTTGAATTCTGAAAACATGGTAAGATTGTTTGTCAAAGGTGATTAGATAATAAGTGGGCTTGAGCCTAGATGGCAGGCTCAGTTATTATCTAATCACCTTTAACAAGCAATCTTACCATGTTTTCGAAATATTCCCTTAGATAGTCTTCGACAAGAATTCAAGGAGACCTCGCTTAATCCTACCAGTATAAATAGAATCATAGAACCTAATTTTTCTTGCCTCTACTCCACTCCCTACCACACTATTATGGTAATCATGCTGGCAAATCGATCCTGAGAGCACCCAATTAATTATTAAGCAACATTTTAAAAAAAAAATTACTTTTTTATAAAAAAAAGAAGAAGGAATAATTACCATATACCTAAATAAAGCAAAAGAAAGTGGCAACATGAATAGCAATGGTAGAAGAACTCACGTCAAGGACGAAGGGCCCAAGAGGGGGTTTTCCTTGAAGGGCTGAAAGGAGAAGCGACCCAAGAAGGAGGCAATGCAGGAGACAGAGTTGTGGGGGCAGTTATTGACGTACATAGTGATGACAAACAAAAGGACGTTGGCAACAACAAAGAGAGGTACCAACCAAGGGAACCACTTGCGGTAGAGCTTCACCTCCTCTCTGAAGGGTGGCGCAGAGACCGTGGTATCCACGGACACAGGGTGCACCATGGTGCTTCCTCTCTTGGAATTTAGCCGCAGGTGGATCTCCAATTGGCGTGGCTCTCCGGACATGGGTCTCAAGGGGTGGACAATGGATTGAGTCAGAGGAAGGTGATGATGCAATGTAACTATGTAAGAAGAAGAAGAAGAAGAAGGGGTAATGTGAACACTAAATATATAATGGTTTAGCTCAACCACTTTGGGTGGACTTTTGGGACATTATGAATTCTTTATCTAACCTTTCCTTTTTGTTTCTTCAATTCTGGTTTTCTTTTTCTATTGTCAATGGTTTTGGAGTGCCGGTGCAAGTAGAGAAACTTATGAAATTTTCAAATTCAACACCATTTACCATGATCTTGATGATAAAATCAGATATAAACATGGAAAAAATAATAACTTATAAAATATACATATTTTAATAATTAAAAAAAATTATAATGATTAAAAATACAATTATAAAAATTAAAATACAAAATAAACAATATCTCGTACATATACCATAAAATAACTTTCATGATAAGATTGGGTAGTAATTTTTTTTAGATGAGTTTCTAGCAGTGTTTTAAAACCCAGACCGACCCGGCCGGTCGGACCGGGAACCGGTGGTCCAGCCGGTCTGAATCTGAAGTTGGATCGGTTATGCAGTCGACCCGTTTCAAACTGGATTGAACCGGTCAATTTTCCGGTTCAACCGGTGAACCGGTGGGTCAAACCGGTTCAACCACTTTTTTTTTTAAAAAATTTTTTAAGGGACCATAAATCACAAAAATAATAATGAAAATTGAATCTCTTAATGAAAAAGTAAAGAGTCTTATTAAATATAACAATGATTACTTGTTCTAATATATTTGTTTGCAATATATACAACTTAAATAACTTTTATAGTATATTATTAATTTTAAATTATATATTTAAAAATTCAATATCTATGTAAATATTACATATATTATTTTGTTATATTAATTGCAAGCATATTATATATGTATATATTATTTATATTTTTAATTTGTATTAATATATCGTTTAACATGTAATTTTTTATGTATTTTTTTACAAAATAAAAATAAAAATAATTTTAAATAAGATAGAAAAATTTAAATTTAAAATAAAATATGAATTTATTAAAATTTATAAGTATAAATATATTTAATATGAATATTTTTTAATAAAAATAAATAAAAATCGAGTCATGCGGTTCAACCAGTGACCCACAGGTTCAACCTTTGACCCACTGACTCAATACCTTAACCGGTTCGATGACCGATCCGATTTTTAAAACTATGGTTTCTAGTAGGTCTTAACATCTGATTTTATTAAATGGATTTTTTTTACACTTGGGTATCCATGTAATAATAGAATTTTTTTTTCTCTTTTATAATTCGTTTAGACTTTAGACAACGATTGTTATATGCTAATGATGCAACCGTTGCCGATTGCAATTGTAGCGAAACAAAAATGAAAAACAAATAATAACCCGCGACAGTGTGAGAGAGGACACGTAGAGATAGTGTCGAGAAATAAGTTTTTTTTTTTCATAAGAAATTGTCAAACAAGAAATAAAAAAGACATGAGATTCACTTTTTTTTTTATTTCTTCGCAGTTTTTGGAGAAATAGATGAAAAATTGATGCAAATCCTAATGCTTATTTGATCGAAAACTTATGATATTCAAATGAAAAGTCATTCTATTCGAAAGTGACTCATTTTTATTCTAATGAGAAGTTATTTTATTTAAATAATTAAAATATCAAAAAATAATTAATAAGAAAATAATTTAAAATATATTTTTTTCTATTTCTTTCTTTTTATTTTATTTTTTCTCTTCTCTTTTGTATATACTTTATTTTTTACTTATTTATTTCTATCTTATTAAGTATACATAATAATATTTTTCACTTATTTCTTTTCAACTAAACAACTAAATTCTCACTCTATTTCTTACCTATTTTTACTCACTCATTTTTCTCTTCTCTATTCTCTTTGCTCTATTTCTTTTCTATCTATCAAACATACCTTTAGTGTGGGAGTGTAAATTGTCGTCAAAACAATCCTAATCACAGTCAATCTCTATGATGGAGTGTTGGTGCAAAGCAATTGAAAGGATGACTAAGTTATAGACGAGGATAACCTTTAAGAATTATGCCTTTTTTTATTAAAAAAAAGTAAGGATAAATAAGTAATATACAATTATAGTTAAAATATTTTTTATTTGAAAAAAATGGTATATATTTTACAACTCAATCATCTAAACCGTTGAAAATGATAATAATATATCTAACAGATAATATTTACTTGAGCACTACAAACTATTTAGAAGAGTAGTTCACTTTAACCACCATCTCTTTTTTACTATTTAGATAGTTTGTGTAGTAATTTTTAAATAACTTTTTTAGTGGAATCTTATCATATTAGATTTAATGGATTATTTCTTATATTAGGTCCAATGAATTTTTTATTTAAAAAGTCTATTAGGTTTAAACAAAATACTATTTTTTTTTGCCTCTCGAAACCCTTGTGCCATAAAAAATATAAGTTGAATCGACAAAATCTCAAAGAGAGAATCACATCTTTGCACCATTGTTTTTGCAATACCGTTTTCTAGGTAAAGAAAGTGAGTTATCCCACTAATAAGAATGGCCAAATTATAGGTAGCAAAATTGGTCTTGACCCCAGAGATTTCATTAAATTTAATTGTATGTCTTTTTGATGAGTTATACCTTGAAGTAATTATTTTGTATAAATTGATTATTAAATTAGTTTTTATTATTCTTGTTGTTTTATTGTAATTCCCAATCTTAATTAGGGTTAAAGTGATTGACTCTAAGCCTTGTTGAATAATGATAACAGTGAGTGATGACCTATTGATTTGTTAATTATGGGTAAATGAGTTGACCTTAGATCCTAATGGGTTTTGTTTACTTACGATGCTTCAAATTTAGTTACTATCATGTTTTTTCTTTAAGATGGTTAAGTTGTGTTAAGTGAAAATTCTCTTAGCAAGTTAAGTGTCTCCTTAAGAGAATTGTATGATCGAATTAGGCTTATTGAATTTCAAATGAAATATAGCCCTAAATGTTAGTTAAACAACATATTTGGAATCACCTCAATATCACTTCTATAACTTAAAATATGATAAAATTAGTGAAAAAATGTCAAGTTATGAAAGTTACACGAAGATGTTGCACATTTTTAAGTTTAGGTATAGTAGAAGGTAAACCAAATATTGAACTCAACATAGAAGTTGTAGATAATCTCTCCTCCTTCCCCATGAGATCAAAACCAACTTGATAGCATTAATATAATTTTAGGAATCATGCTTGCCTGATAAAGGTCACAAAAGTAAAAAAGATTGTGAATGATATAGTACCCAATAACTTAAGGAATGATATATATATTAAGGAATGATATATATATATATATATGTGTGTGTGTGTGTGTGTGTGTGAGAGAGAGAGAGAGAGAGAGAGAGAGAGAGAAGGGATTCGTTTATTCTAAGAGTAAGTCTATTTAGACTTACTCCATTTAATAATTTATATTCTACATCAAATTTCAATGATTTATTTAAAGTTTTAAATGCATAGATCAAGTTTGCAAATTTTTTTTTTAAAAAAGAAAACTATTTGATACTTCGTTTCAATAATTCAAATTAATGTATAAAATATTTTTATGATTATTCGTCAATTTGAATTAATGAAATGAAATATCAAATGATTTTCAAATTTTTTAAAATTTTGCATACTTAATTTATGCATTAAAAAGTTTAATTTCAATGATTAGATCATTGAAATTTGATGTAAAATATGAGTTATTAAACGGAATAAGTCTAGGTAGACTTACTCCTAAAGTAAATAAATCCCTAATATATATATATATATATATATATATGTATATATATATATATGCCCTAAACATGAATAGATACTTGTTATAATAGGAAAATGATGTAGAATTAAAAATATATTTATCAATGCATGATTTAGTCGGTTGTTTTTATTGTATTGACATATTGTGTATGTTGTTTCTTATTTATGTAATTATAAATGATTATTTATGAGAATCTTGAGAACATAAGGTATTTATGGCGCACCTTGAAAGGAATCATTCTAGAGGAATGAGATTTCTCATGAGAGCAGTTGAATAATGATAATTTAGATATTGGGGATTGCATGTAACATATTGATGTGTAACATGCATCATATGCATAAAGTTGAGTTTCTGAGGTTTCTGTGTGGAATCATATGCCAAGGATGCCACATTGAGGATCTTCAAATCTAGACCTCGAGGATTAACTTGGCTTGGGAGATCCAATCTAACTTTATGATGAGTAAGGATGGACCTAGTACAACTTTGTAATCTCAACAAGCCATTGTTGGATCTTTCCCCCTAGTTGAGAGTGATTGGTGTCAAGCACCTATGTTGAGTGGCTCTGTCTACCTACATGTACTTCTAAGATCACTAGTACAGAAAGGGTCTTTTACGTCGTGTATTTTGACCCTTTTACGTCGGAAAAGGGTTTGACGTTAATACGGGAGTCGTAAATTTACGTCGCCTCTGAAAGACGACGTAAATTTACGTCGGAGATTATTCCAGACCGACGTAAAAAGGGGCAAAATCATGCCACAATTTTACGTCGGACAAGGCCACGTCCGACGTAAATTGTGGGAGTTTTTTTTTAAAAAACGTTTATAAATTGATATACCCAACACCTGCATATAAATATAATCCAGAATACCAACTCTAAACCAGGCAGTCCAGAATAGAAATTCAAATTGTATTTCAAAATTGAATGACAAAAAGAAAATAATATATAAATCTTAAAAAACATAAATTATGACAATGTAAATCCTATTATCCTAAAAAAGCTATAAAATATGTTTGTCAATGCTATCTAACTAACTAAACTAACTAACTATCAAACTATAAACATAATATCTAACTAACTATCAAACTATAAACATAATATCTAACTAACTATCAAACTATAAACATAATATCTAACTAACTAAACTTAGAAAAAAATTTGCCCATTGTTCTCTTATCTTGAGCAACTCATCTTCGGGCAATGGAGATGGATCATGAAAGACCTGAAAGGGTAATTTAAGTGTCATTAATATGCAATGTTAATTATTCTAAAGGTAAATATAGTTAAATAAATTTTGATATGAATTACCTGCGCCCAAGAATCAATAATACCCGCAGAAACTATGGTTTTCATCCAATACATGATGTAATAGCCACATTCAAACGAGTCTTGTTGCTTATTACACTAAAATGAGAAACAAATAACTATTAATTCCAAAGTCAATAAATTTAAATATTATTGATTGTATGAATTTATTTGCTAACCTTAGGGTATATGAAATGCAATGACTTTGATGATCTGGCTCTTCCACTTAATATATTAGCTCCAGACACGATTCTAATTAATTGAAATAAAAACAAATGTTAGCCAATATATATAATTAGTTTTAAAACATAATGAAAAAAAATTAGTTACCCATGTAATTGGCTTTTAATTTCATGGCTTGGTTTTCGATGAAGTGAACAAAACCACACCACGGTATATTCCTTAGGAATGATTACCATTAACTGCCAATGGGACCTATATTGTATGACAAACAAATCAGTTAAAAAATTACCATGATTAAAAAACCAATTAAAAAACTAACCCGTCAATGTATGGAGCCATGTATATATGTCTTCTTGAGTCACTCATCCATGTTTGCATATATTGTTGGATCTGGACCTGAGTGTTTCCTGATTTTTGGATGGATTGAGGCTCAATAAATCCATATACTTCTGCTTGTGCTTGCTCCACACTCAATTTATCCATGTACCTAACACAAATAATTATTATAAGTTAAATGTAATTATTGTAAATTTAGACTCATAAAAGAAAATATGACTTACATGGCCCACAACTGTATGACAGATATATTTAACATGCAGTTTCCCCCAACAATCTCTAATGCATCAGGCAGAGATATGTATAGTGGAACATCAGAGCTATCAACTCCAAAAACTCTAATGTCCCACTGCAATTGAATTGGATGCTTCTTTATTCGTGGTAATTTGATTAGAAGCATAGATATGGGATCATCCTCAGCTTCTGCGATATTGGCATCATGAACATGAGGTTCTCTCATGACCTCCTTACCACGATTGATAAAATCCTAAAGAAATAATAAAAATTAGTTAAACAATAATAGAATTATAAGAATCTAAAAGAGCAATAATATAATTACCTTTGCCCGTGCTGAAAGTGGCATGACCAAACGTTTTGGCCAAGCTAAGAATGTGCCGGTTGCCTGCCCCACTAGTTGAACCTCTTTATTGGGCAAAGGCACTGGAGCAGCAGCATCTTGAACTTGGTCAACCACAACCCGTGTCCAGTCTAGCTGTAGAGGGACACCATGGATGGTTGAGCCACCCTCAAATACTCGGCCAATAGCCACTAACCGTGGGGGGTCATCCTCAACATATAACTCACACTGGTTTGGTACATCAGTGTGAGTCTGATCCGGTGAGGGATCTGGAGCAGCACAACTCCCTTTAGTGCTGACTCGAACACCATCATGAGCAACTGCAGTCTGTTGCTGAGAACGAGCCAAAAGTTCAAACTTCTGTTCAAACTGTTTTCCAATATTCTTCAGTTTCTCTTCAAACTCCATCTTCAATCTCTGCTCCAATTCCTGTATAACCTCTTGACTGCAAGAGTTGACAGTGCTCCTCGATGATCGGCCACCAAAGAAATCTCGGTGGCTCCAAGAACCACCAACACCACGCACACGACCTCCGTGCTCTGGCTTTCCTATGGCCGTTGTGAGGATATCATTCCGACCATCAGAAACAAATGAGCCCTGGGTGCTCTGCTCAACTAAACCCTCCTGCAACAATAAGAAAGATTAAAAATTCTTATGAATTAAATGAGTTGAAATGAAGAGTCTTAGTTTGTATATTTTTACTTACTATTTTACTAGCAACGACTCTTGCAGACTCAGAAGTCATTTGCCCATCTGGTTTTGTCCGGTCTGCTATCCACATCTCATGGCGGGGAGGTGACTCTACACGGTCAGCATCCTCAACCCCTGCTGCCTGTGCCTTAACCTTCTTCATTTGCTTTTTTTTTTCTTTCATATCCCCCTCTTGACAATAGATGGGGTGCATCATTCTTGGTCTGTCGTTCTTGGGCAGCTATTCTTTTAGCCTGCAATAATACAAAAAAGAAAATGACATAAATTAAAATGTACCTTAAGTATTTGTGTCAATGTAAAAGTTATCAATAACTAACCTGCCACGAAGGGTCCAATCGAGTGGCACAAAATTGCATCCACTCCTCATCAGTGATCTGGTACTTTAGACAGGGAGTCTCATTTTGGCGCTCTCCAAATACATACTCCCGTGTCAAAAAAGTCTTGAAGTCTCTCCACCTGGTGGCAAGGGCAGATAACATCTTCCTCCTCATGCCCTCAGTGTTGGGAATGTCAAAATTTTGCTATGAAAATAACAACAAATAATAAATAATGTATTTTAGTTATATAATATTGAAAGGATGTGAAAGTATATACCTGAATATCCTGCCACATGAGGTTCTTGTCAACCTCCTGAACGTCATCCCATGATGGAATGATAATAGAAACATGTCATCGAGCTAAGACTCCCAAATAGCTCTTAAACTTGGCAGCATTTGGGCCTGATGCCTTTCCAGAACGAGGATCCACCTCAACCGGTGTCCTCTCCTTGGCAATGCGCCCAGCTGTCAACCCAGACAATCGGGTGACAGATCTACCTTCCCTCCTTCCACTGCCAGACCCAGAATCCTCCATAATCCTGAAAAAATTAAACTGTCATTATTAAAACAATGAATTAACAGAATAGACAAATAAAGTAAAAAAGATAATAATAATATAGCAACAAAATAACTAATAAAAAAATAAATAATACATAAACAGAAACCTATTAGGTTGGAATGTAAACTATTGATGGTAAACTAAAGGTCAATGCCTAAAACTCTTCTTTAATGCATCTGGAACGGCCCGTACTGAAACTAGAACGGGCCGTTCCAGATCAAAAAATTACAACAACAAATTTCCAGCAGAACGGGCCGTTCTCTTTGCAGAACGGCCCGTACTGCTTGCAGAACAACTCGTTCTGCAAGGAGAACGGCCCGTTCTGCAAGGAGAACGGCCCGTTCCAGCGGAACAAATAGCAAAAAAAAAACAAAATAATTACGGGGACAACAAACTAACCTCAAACGACCAACGTGCAGACACTTAGAGACTTGGATACGTTGAATGTAGCACTAAACGCAGTGGGAGACTCAGAAATTCAAAGAAAATGAGAGAGGTTGTTTGTAAATTGTGAGCGCGGGAATGGAAAATACGAAGGTGAGGAATATAGGGCCATTTTTTACGTCGGGCTTCGATGTTCCGACGTAAATTTACGTCGGGTTTCGTTGTTCCGACGTAAATTTACGTCGGACTATGGGGGTTCCGACGTAAATTTACGTCGGACTAGAGGTGGTCCGACGTAAATTTACGTCGCAGTATGAGACTACGACGTTAATTCCCACATTTACGTCGGACTAGGGGGGGTCCGACGTAAATTAGTCTCCTCTTAATTACGAAACTGCCACCGCATTTTTACAACGTCGGTGTTTACTGTTTCCGACGTAAATTGAGTGACGTAAATACCCTTTTTTGCACTAGTGGATATACTCTTTGAGATGAGATTTTGAAATTGTACAACTGCATTAGAATATGATAACATTGCATAATAAGAATGTTATTCTTGATTCTTGAATGTGGTGAGATATATTGTATATTATGGTTTCCTTACACTTGTTATGTTTGTGACTACCTAACCTTTGTTATACACAAGGAGCATGAGTGGGATGTATCTCACCAATTGCTTTGTTTATCTTATCTATATTTGGACAAAAAAAAAATGTTGAGGATCAACTAGATGGTGATGTTGGTTAAAAGACTTGGACTTGAATTTTGTTTATATTTCATTTATATTCCACCATATTTTGTTTTAAACAAATGTACTGGATCAAAAGTAATACAAGAGAATCACACGAAGACACAAACCATCACCCACCAAGTGACAATGTTTATAGAAAATACATTGGAAACCATATGCTTCTGAGACTTTATAATGCTTCATAGAATTTAGGGCAAAGAAACCTCATCCTTCGTAAGTGACTTAATCGAATCATCTCTTTTCACCCTTTTCAAACTAGGGGAAAAATACTAATGAAAGGATTGAAAATTTTTCCTAATGAGGTGCACAAAATAAATTATTGAAATATTTTTTTCTATTTACGTGCAAAATGTCATTACCTATAATCATGGCCTATTAAGGCAAATATAAACCAAGGATTTTATTAAGTGTTCAATTCTTTTAAGAAATTAGACAAAATTATTTACGTGTGTTGTGACATGCATGTATATCAAAATTTCTCATTCAATTTTTAACCCATTAGTGGAAAAAAGATTTTAAAAATTGGTTATTTTTTTACATTTAAAATTGATTGTCCAACCGATCATAAATAACCAATTTTAAAAAATTGAACTTTTAAAATTGGCTATCAACTAGTCTTAAAAGTGGACCTTTAAGATCGGTTCTTTCATAACTAATCTTAAAAGTCTAATTTTTAAAATTGATTATGGCATAATTAATCATAAAAATTGGACTTTTAAGATTGATTGTGATATAACTAATCTTAAAAGTGATGAATTTTTTTTTTAAAATATTTGGCATATTTTGGGAAGAACAAAACCTGCAAATTAATAAATACGAGACAATTCAAGTGTTTTCAATTAACCAAAATGTTTATATTTTTTATGTTACTTCTCAGTAAACTAAATTGCATACAACTGACAACCATATATATAATCAAAAAGTTTTAAATACATGTAATACATAAATGTGGTCATTGCTCAATGAAATATAATTCGTTGCTAGTTAATACAATACTACAAAACATAAGTCCAAACTAGGTAATGTAATGGTCAATAAAAAAATGTAGTCTATTGCTCCCTAATAGTGTTTATATCTTATAGTGGTAATGGTGATTGTTCTACAAATATCTGTTAAGAAAAATTAGAACAAGTAGTAATAATTCATAAAACATGCAAAATAAAAACTTTCAAAATTGTAAAATTTATTTAAGCCTACTCATATTGTTTAGGAGACTACAAAAAGAATGTAAAATCAATTTTAATAGTAGTAATAATTCAAAATAAAGTACCCTAAAAAAATATCATTGATAGAATTAAAATATCTTACTTTAAAAGAGAGTCAACTAATTTTTTTCTTTAACTTTGAACTTTTTAGTATATGATATCCTCTCATATTCCTGATGATAAAATGATATTATGATTATAGTTTAAACCAAATGTATTGATAATCAATAAAAGAAAATGAATGTTTTAAACAATTTACTTATCTAATAATTGTTTGAAGTCTATTTGCACCAAACAAATACACCCAACTATATTGATACCATTGCATGTTCATTTTTTCACTCTTTTGAGACTTTTCATAATCTTATTTTTTTTATATTAAAATAGTATAAATAGGGTGGGAAAGAGTTAAAAAAAAAGTCCCTCTCATTAAAAAAAATGTTAATTATTATTAAAATAAAATAAATCTTACAAACATAAATTAATCTTTAATTATTAATTTTAAAATATTAGGTGATTATATTTATGAAAAAAAATAAACGGTTATAGTATTTGAAAGAATGATTCAGCTTTAATTATTTTTTTATTTTAATATTTTAAAATAAAATTAAACCTACATAAATGCTAGATTTTTTTGGCCCCTTACGTTATAATTCACCGTGATAATAGTAATAATAGGTATTTATGCGTACAACATGATAATTTGAAAGTTGTCCACCATGAACCAATTAATGTGTACATTTAGAATAATAAAGAAAGGGTAAAAACATGTTCAATTTCACAATTTAAAATTTAGTCCTTTCAAAATCTTTCCATTAACTGAAAGCTACAAGATAATGCCATCAATTTCTGTCAATTATTAGCTGTTTATTGCATATGCTAGTAAAGTTCATACTTTTCTCTTTATCTATGCTTAGGCAAAGAGACAAGAAACAAAATATTTGAGCTCCTAACTCCCAACCAAAATGGCAAAAACTTAAAAAACCCAGATCCAGCTATTTCAAGATAGTTAGTGTGTTAATAACACACTTTTTAATATATTTACTTTTGTTAGTTAAAAATTACAAAATCAAATGAAAAAGTTATTAAATAGGATATATAATTTATCAAATTTTATATTTTTTTAATAAATTTTAACTAATTGAAAAAGAATTGTTTAAAAGAGTGTGTTGATAACATTTTTCTCAAAAAGAATCACAACAAATGGAAACGTGAATTTCTTTGGTAGTTTATGGAGATGTATTAAATTGAGATTTTAAAAGATTTTAAAAAATATATTATAAAAAAGTTATATATTATTCAATTAAGATAATTAAGATTTTTTTAAAAAATACATCAAAATCTAAAATCTAGTGGTATTTAATTAAGTATTTTTTCACTTTAAAAAAAGTCTATTTGTATACCCAAAAAAATGAAGAAATTAGTGGATTATTTTGATGGATAAGTTTTGTGAGACTTTTTAATAAAATTTTCACATTTTATTTATAAAATAATCTCACAAAGCTATTGAAATTTCACATGAATTCTAAATTTTAAACTTTTTCTCCTATTTGTTCTCTAGCCTTTTTTGTTTCTCTCTTTTTCCTCTCTCACTCTCTTTTTAATGCTTATTTTCATTAAACTTTAATATTGAAATATCAAAATTTTAAATATATATTAAAAATATTTTTTGACAATTCCATCAGTTAATAAATATCATAAATTTGAACATATTATTCAAATTCAATAGTATGAATCAGAAAATATAAATGCATAGAAATTGTATATAGAGAAATATTACTTAAAAGAATATGAAACAAAATTAATTGTTTACTAAAATTTTAAAAAGTATTGATTTTCTTTTCTTTATTTAAATATTGTCATTTATGTTCTTTTTTATTAACTGTATTATTTAAAAAAAAAAATATTGTCTTTTTAAATCTAACAAAATCCTTTTAAATTTTATAAATTCTTAAGATACAAATTCATTAAAGTTAATATTATAAAATCTTGATTAAAAAAGTCTTTTAAAAAAAATCTTAAAAAGTCATTACATTCCTATGTAATCTTTTGAAAAAATCTTAAAAGATATTAAATTCATACAAAATCTTTTAAAATTCACGAGAATTTTTTGTACTAAAGTCTTATGAAATTTCAATCCAATACACCCCCTTAGTTTTCTACAAGCTTAAACCAACATATCTTCTTTTAAAAATTAGACAAGTCATGGGTAAAAATACTGGTTTATAATTTGTTGACCCATATATTTCTTAAATAATCTATCAACTCCTATATATTAAAAATGAATCTCTATTTAGAATATTGTCAGGGGTCTTTTCTTTGATGAAAGAATTTTTAGATATTTTTTAAACAATAAAATATCAATAAATAAAAATAATATTATACCATAATATGAATTATTTATCATAAATCTAAAATATAATTTATATGTTTAAAAATATCTATTTATGTAATTTTAAATATGATTTATATATTCAAACATAATATTTATCTATACATATAATTTATTATAAATTTTAATTACATAATAAACATTTAACATATTGTACATACTAAAATATTAGTTTAATTAATTCAACCATTTTTTTTATTAAATCAATAAGTCAAATTATTTTTTATATTTTAAAATTGCATATATTTTCTATAAGAAACGAATCTATTCATATTAGGTTAAACCATTATAAACCAAATTTTTTATATAATTTTTTTGCAACTACTTACTCATAATTTAAACTTAAAATTATGAATAAATTATACTTTTAGCCCTTCTATTTATTTTTAAGATTTAATTTATTCTCACTATTTTTAAATAGTTTAATTTGATCTTCTAATCTTTTAAAATATATTTAATGTTATCTTTCCATCCAAATTAACATTAATGATATTAATAATATTGAACGAAATGACAACATTGAACATTATTTGATAATTAGATAATCAAATCGAATCATTTATAAATAGTGAGAGCAAATTGAATATTCTATAAATATAGTATCTAAATAGAATAAAAACTTATCTAACATTTTTTTATTTAGATAATTTTGGATTTTATTATACCCATTTAATAATCTTTTTTATTAGATAACCCCTTCATTTTGTGGTCTTTTTTTTTTTAATTCCAAGTACTCATTGTTGTCATTCATGATCTTGTTAAGGTGAGTAAAAGAAATTCAAATTTATCTAGAAAAAATAATATTAAATGATTTTTTTAATTTGTTCATAATATTTTTAAAATTCTCAATTTGGTCTTATTATTTTTTTAAATGTTCAATTTGATCCCACTATTTTTAAAATATTCAATTTGGTCCTTTTATTTTTAAAAATTATTCATTGTTGTCCTTTCATCTAATAATGTCATTAGTGTCAATTTGGATGGAAGGACAATATTGAACATTTTTGAAAATTAAAAAGCCAAATTGAATCTTTTAAAAATAATAGGATTAAATTGAATCCTAAAAATAAAGAAAGGGAATAAAAATATAATTTAGCCTAAAATTATTGGTTAATTAACTATATATACATGCCAAATTAAAATGTGTTTTGTAATAAAGTAAAATTTTAATCCATCTCTACCCATAAGTAGCACAATTATAGTTGATGTATTTAGTAAAACTACCTTATAAGTTTGTTAGAAGTTTATAAGTTAGCTAAAAGCTTATGAGTTATAAGTTAAGAGTAGAAAAATTAGAAGTTTACAAAAGCTAATTGATTGAATCATAAGTGTTTGATTAAATTAATTGATAATATAAACTAATTGATTGAATCATAAGTGTTTGATTAAATTAATTGATAATATAGTTGATTAATGTAAATGACATATTTATTTGTTTAATAATGATAGTGAGAGAATAATGTAACATCTCTCATATTTGATGTCTCAACTACTATACTCCACTTCACTTAACTCCTTGTTCATTAGAACCCTTCGTCAATCATAACCTTATTTGAATTTGGGCGTTAAACACTAGTTCCTAGTTTTGATGGGTTGGATTTAGTATAATTTCATCTATTATTTTGTATTGGTTGACTATGATTGATTCATATTAGGGGTGAAAAATGATCGGGTATCTTTTTAGGCAAATCATAATGGAACAAATAAAATAATCTATTAATCCAATTAGATCCATTAAAATTCACATATAAATCCAATCCATTTAAAGTAAATAAAATTTATCCGTCAAATTTTTTTTCATGAATGGATATTAAACTCATCCATAAAAGTAATGTTTTAAAAAATATTTTTAAGATATTTTATTTGTTTCTTTTCTTTAAAAGTCATTACATTTTTATATAGTCTTTTAAAATTCATAGGATTTTTTATATGTCAAAATAGCCTTTTAAAATTTTAATATAATAAATATCTTATATTTTATTCCAATGAATTTTGAAAAGTATTGGGTAAATTACTAACTGTCCATAAAATTAAATGAATAGATTGAATCCAATCAATTATTTATTTTTTATCATAATGGATGGATTGGATGAATTCACTTATTGAATCAAATGAATGGTGGATAAATGAATTCATTTATCATTCCTAATTCATATTAAGACATTGATGAATGATAATGTTAAGATGAAGATGAGGTTTGTGTACCATGACAATAAAAAAATTTTTTAAGAAAATGAGGATCTAACCTAAAAGGGGAGGTGTCTTATGTGATTTATTATGAAGTCTATGGGTATTGTTTGTGAACATGTATCATTGCATTATGAACCATATTTTGATGGAGAAAGTGTCTAATGTGTTAGAAAAGAATGGCTCAATCCAAGAGGAGGGGTGAATTGGATTCTATGACACTTTAAAAAATTTCAGAGTTCTTAGGATCTTTATTTCAATTTAAACTTTTCTAATATGAATTCTTAAAGAAATTCCTTGAAAGACTTGCTAATGGGAATGAGTCCTATATGCTTTCTTGATTAATCTTTGATAAAGTTCAAAGTTAAGAACACTTAATATGCAACACTTTGATTCAGTTTAAAGCAATGTTGTGCATACAAACATATTAATCAAGATTATTCCCTTTAACACACAATCAAAATTTTGCTCAAAGTAAAAGATAAGGGTGAGAGAATAATGCACAAGTCTTTTATCCTGGTTCAGCCACTCCACATGTGACCTACATCCAGTCCTCAATCATAACCTAATCAAGATTTGTTCCACTATCTCAATGAAGAAGTTTTACAAGCATATCACACATGCATATACTCCTACATTCAAGATAACCACTTTCTTGACCTCATGAAAGCACTTCTTGTAGAAACCCACTACAAGAATTTCTTACCACTTGGGACACCTACTCAAGATTTCCCTTATAATTTTTTACAAAGAATTAAAGAAACGAATTCACCTGGAAGCTGAACAAATCAGACTGTGAATTCCAAAAGCAAATCTCAATCTTTCTCTCCCAAGAATGTGATGATGATGATTTCTTTCAAAGAATTTCAAAAAATATTTTACTTCTTGGTTTCACAAAGAAAACACTCCAAGAAGATCACAAAGACTTCACAATAATGTTTTTCTCTTTCTGATTGTTAACTCATTCTCTGTTTTGAAGTTTCAAACTGTGAAAACTATTTATAACATTTTCAGAACTAGATAATCGATTATTTTAAATGATGATCAATTATTTTGTTCTTCATGGTTTCTGGAAATCACTCAAGAACATAATAATCGATTATTTTGCAGGATAATCGATTATTCCAGAGAATGCTTCCTGGGATAATCGATTATTTCACAAATAATCGATTATTACAGCAAGGCTTCCTTTCACCTGTTATTGGAATAATCGATTACATTTAATGTTAATCGATTATTTTGAGTTAATTTTCAAAAACTCAGTTTTATATCTCAAAATAACTTTCCAAGTATTTAAATCATCATCATACTCACTCTCAGTCAAATTAGATTAAGATTAACTCATGCGCAAAGCACACACATGCAAAATAAGCTAAACAAATCAATACAACTTATGAGCTATCCCTATTACATATCACAATAGTCATATCTTCTTCTTGACTTGTTTTTTGACTTGTTGATGTCCTTGGTCATCTTTGATTCTCAGAATCCACCTTTTGTTATCATCAAAACTTTCATACTCCAAGTTTGAGTTGATTCACTACTCAATGAATCTCAACATAATGCACTTGGTTGGTAGAGGTCACTATAAGATGGGCAATTCCCAAGACCCAGGGGAAATTATACCTAATGAGGAAATCCCAATTGGTCATGTCGATCCCATTGTTATGGACTAGGATGTACAAACAGTAGCTAGATAACCCTGACAAGTCACTAGGAGGAGAGCATACTGTGACACCCTCTACCCCAACATAAATACAATAGATATAAACCATCTATATATAAATTCTTTCTTAGTCTAATATAAAATAATTATCTCAAGTATCATTGGGTAAAAGATGCACATTCATAATTTTCAACTATAAGTATCAAATTGTCAAGAAATAATAAAATAAAGATTATAGATTAATCCCAGTAAAGGTGGCAGGGCCTCCTAGTTAGAAATTAACTTATAATCTTTTAGAAAAATTATAATATGACAAAAATACACACTTTCAACATAAATAACATAAAAATTACAAAAGAAAAATAATAATAATTTAACAATAAGTCTAGCTAATCCCGATGTCACATCCTATCAGAGCGAAACCCAAACAGAAGCCTAAGCTTCACCACCAACATCCTCAGCCTCATGCTAATTATCTGCATCATAATTTAAATATACACAAAAATGACAAGGGAGTGAGAAACTTCTCACTCAGTTGCAGATATAGAAATAAAAGTTAAATAGCACACACACACGCAATATAATTCACATATATAATCAATCTCACATATATGCTTATGTATAATGATTTTCTTGACTTGACTCACTATTGTATGCATGTGGCGCCATACGGAAGTTTCAGAATTTATCACTGGTGACTCAAAGGTACACCTATCACTGGTGTTCATACACCTCGTTAGCATGTTACATCACTGGTGTCCCGAAGGCACACCTATCACTGGTGATCATACACCTTGTTAGCATCACTGGTATGCGGCCTCAGCGGCACACCTGGAGTAGTATGTGCATATGATGCATGTCATACATTCACAGACTCAACCTTTAGTATGTTACACATATCATATTCATATTTCATAATTAAGAATTATTTCAATAATCCAATTTAATAGTCCAATAGTCCAACAGTCCAAACAGTCCAACAGTCCAAACAGTCCAACAGTCCAACAGTCCAACAATCCAACAGTCCAGAGGTTGCTTAGGTATCATATTTTTCAATAATAATATATTAAGATCTTTTAAGTAAAGTAGGAAGCTTAAAAGGTAATATAAGATAATAAGGAGGCTCAGCCTTCCATTTAAATAATAGATTACAAATTTATAAATACTTAGGAGGCTTAGCCTTCCATTCAAATAACAGATTCTAATATGTAAATAAATAAGATATAAAACAAAACACATCAATAATACATATTCAAAGAAATAAACAACAGGCAAGGGATCGGGAGCCAATCCAACAAACAAACTATTTAACAATTATTCCCACACCCCCAAGCGAGGTTTCCCACTCCCCCCTTACCTGGGTTTACAGAAATTTGGGCAGAATCTCCTCCTCTCTATCTTTCCTTAAAAGGAATCGGAATTAGGGCAGAATCTCTTCCTCTTTCTCCTTAAACAAGACACTAGAGCAGAACCTCCTTTTCTTTCTCCTTCTCTCTCTCTTACTTTCTCTCTCTATTTCTCCAGAATTTCCTTCTCTCTAGAATTCTAAATTTTCAAAACCTTAAGTCCCTATTTATAGAATTTTTGAAGTTACTATGCACTATGCACTATTTATTAAAATAATATTATAAATTACTATGCACTATGCACTATTCATTAAAATAATATTATAAATTACTATGCACTATTCATTATTATATTCAAATTTATTATAAAATTTGAACCCGCGTCCCTCGTGCAGCCGCCCTTCACTGTGCAATTGCATAGTGAAATACTATTCATACATACGTATACGTAAATAGTAAAATACGTATACATAAATAGTAAAATACGTATACATAAATAGTAAAAATACGTATACGTAAATAGTAAAATACATAAATAAAATACTTATTCACATAATAAATACATAAAAAAATATTTCTTTTCATTGAATAAAATTTGGGATGTTACAATTCTCCCCTCCTTTTAGAAATTTCGTCCCCGAAATTTTTGCAATGGTAAACTCTTCGCATTCTTACTTCTAATTCTTATGCAACATCACTACCTTGTTGATGTACAACTTTTATCAATTTCCTCAAAGGATTTGCTTAGGGAAAGATCTTGACGAATTTATCCACTTAAACACAAACAAAATCAATTTCTTAAGCGTCTTAGACAAATCTTCCACTAGGGTCTATCTATTCACCATCTTACTTCCAAAATGGAGCATCTAAGTGCTACAAGATTCTTAAAAACTTCTAGTATGCTAACCATAAATATACAATTGCTTTACTCCTCTCTTCATCTTAGGTCACAAAATATCTTCTTAAGATTTTGGTACATCTTAGTAGTTTCTGAATGGATACTAAAGATACTCTTATGACCTTCTTCTAGGATTGCTTTATTAAATTCTAGCACACTAGGAATGCACAACTTATCCTTAAATCTCAAAACTCCATCCACTCCAAATTTAAACTCACTCTCCATATCTTGATTCAAGTTCTCTACTTCTCTTTCCATATTAGACCATCACGCTTCCCCTGCGCCACTCTGATACATTTTAGTAACTCCTAAATAAATGTTAAGAGTACTCTTATGTCCTTTCAAGTTTTATAACTAAACATCCAACTGTGTCCTTTCTAATCTCTTGCTTATTTGGGTCACTAATAAAGGATCTAACTCCTAGTTCCTCTAATCTCATCTATTAATCTGATAGTTACTTCCAACATAAATAATTCAATGCTACTAGGGTAATCTTACACATCAAGCATAAGTTTCTAAATTCTGCAATCAAATTTAATCCTTAAATCATCAAAATAATAATTTGGTTATCATTGTAATCCAGATATTTGCCACAACATCAACACCTAAGCATTAGATACACATATCAGATCACTAATTTTACTACTCTATCTACAACCAATTCAAACTCTTCTATGATCAATTCTAAAGATCAGGTACCTAAGCATAATGTACACTCGGTATCCATATCAGTTCTCTAGTTTCACCATTTCATCTTCACCCAAGTCATAATCATATCCATCACCTTAACCTATAGCCTTATAACTTGTTACCAAAATAAATCAACTAATTATGCTCCTATAATTTTCTTCAACAATCCATTCGTTATTCATACTTAATCTCACAATACTAGAAGTAACCTTATAATCCAAACTTAAATTTATAATTTGAGCCAAAAAGATTCATCTCTCTAATCATAATGAAAGATAAAGATTTCCTCAAAACATCAATCACCACAATGGCTTTAGCCAAATAATAAGATCAAAATTTTACTCCTTAAGAAATTTCAACTATTTCTTTTATCTCGTATTCAACCCCTTTGGTCAAAAGATATTTAAGGTTCTTATGATCACTAAATACCTCAACCATAGAATCATATAGTTAGTGTCTCCAAATCTTAGTATAAATGACAAAGTCGCTAACAAGGTTATGGGTAAGGTAATTTCTCTCATGAATTTTCAATTTCTTAGAAACATAAGCTACTATCTTTTCTTCTTGCCACAATATTCTTCCTAAACCTATTTTCAGAGACATATTTATATATCACAATAATCTTACTAAAATCTAGTAATATTAACACTAGTCAATCTTTCCTTAAGAGTTTGAAAACTACTTCCTCAATTGTTATCCCATACTAATGTAACTCCTTTCTAGTCAATTCAGTCAAAGGTAATAGTAAGTAATTCAAAGAAGTAAGCAACGAAATGATTTGGGTAGTTAAAAATATACATAGGTTCAAGAATTCCTGATATAGATTATCCTTACGGTTGATTCCAAGGGTAGGCAAGAAACAACCTAGTGAACTGAAACATCTTAATAACCAAAGAAACGAAGGCAAAAGCAATTTTTATAGTGAGAGCAGTTTAAACCATGAACAGCTGTTAAAAAAAAAAAATTACTCACTGAATTTTCATATAAACTATCAAACAAGACTCCTGATTTTACTAATTGACTCAAGTATCTCTCACTTAAGCACAACTTAGGTAAATCTTCCTCCGCAAGAAATTTCATGGTCTAAAATACTCACCTCATACAATCCAAATTCATACTTAGACAATCTAGTTTAAATCTATACTCTAATATGATCATCTCACATCCTAAGGTCAAAAACATTTTATTATCGCAACCCTCCACTGATTGATCCATAAAGTCATCTATTCTTATTTCTACATACATGTATATCAAATCATATTAGAATACCTTTTTCATAAATATCATTCCTAAGCATGTATGAATTGATCATTGCTTACATCCTATAGCATGTACAAGAACCAACTTTTACTACTCTGCATTATATCATTTTAATAGACCTATCAAATACAAAACCTCAAAATATCATATTTAAATCTATTTTTATACCTAACAACTCAAAATATCATGATAGCATATATCTGCCTGACACACAGAGTTGTATTCATCCAAGTGATTTCAAACTTATCTCAAACGAAAGTTAAGTGAATAAGCTACAACTCTTTATGAAGACATAAGATTTCCAAGAGATCATCTCTTTAGCTAAAGATTCAAATATCACCACTAATAAATTCAGTGCTTACTAAATTTCTAATCACCAAGGCAGTCATAACTTGAAGTTCTAGATTTTTGTTTCATCTTATCCTAGTTCTATTGAAAAGATAATATCTAAAGCCATATTCTTCATAAAGACCTCAAAATATAAATTTTGTCGATATAATACTCATACTATCATAACAAACTATAATGAAAATATTTTCGACACCAAATAGCAATAATGTATCAATATATCTAATGCCACAAAATACCTCAACTTTTTCCAAATTCACTACTTAATTTCTCATTCAAGTCTCTCCTTACTTTTCTCAATCAAAACAACTCTCATGCTACCTAAACCATAAATAATTAACATACCAATAATAACACTTAAAGGAATTACCATCATTTCGATCTCTTACCAAAGAGACAACCACCTTTAGATTCAACCTGCTACAACTATAGATGTCAGAAACTTCACCAATCATAAACTCTTAGTACACTCAATATATCACCTCCCATCCAAGGTTCTAATAATTCGAGTTGGCTAACACTATCATGATTATCATTCCTCTGATTACAAACTAACTTAACAATCTCAAACTCAACAATATCAACACAGGACGAACATCATCATCATAATACACAACAAACAAGACATAGTCAGAGTACACAACAGAGTCATGATAAGCACATAACACACACGGTTGATAAAATCAACCTGGCTCTGATACCACTAAATGTGACACCCTCTACCCCAACATAAATACAATAGATATAAACCATCTATATATAAATTCTTTCTTAGTCTAATATAAAATAATTATCTCAAGTATCATTGGGTAAAAGATGCACATTCATAATTTTCAACTATAAGTATCAAATTGTCAAGAAATAATAAAATAAAGATTATAGATTAATCCCAGTAAAGGTGGCAGGGCCTCCTAGTTAGAAATTAACTTATAATCTTTTAGAAAAATTATAATATGACAAAAATACACACTTTCAACATAAATAACATAAAAATTACAAAAGAAAAATAATAATAATTTAACAATAAGTCTAGCTAATCCCGATGTCACATCCTATCAGAGCGAAACCCAAACAGAAGCCTAAGCTTCACCACCAACATCCTCAGCCTCATGCTAATTATCTGCATCATAATTTAAATATACACAAAAATGACAAGGGAGTGAGAAACTTCTCACTCAGTTGCAGATATAGAAATAAAAGTTAAATAGCACACACACACGCAATATAATTCACATATATAATCAATCTCACATATATGCTTATGTATAATGATTTTCTTGACTTGACTCACTATTGTATGCATGTGGCGCCATACGGAAGTTTCAGAATTTATCACTGGTGACTCAAAGGTACACCTATCACTGGTGTTCATACACCTCGTTAGCATGTTACATCACTGGTGTCCCGAAGGCACACCTATCACTGGTGATCATACACCTTGTTAGCATCACTGGTATGCGGCCTCAGCGGCACACCTGGAGTAGTATGTGCATATGATGCATGTCATACATTCACAGACTCAACCTTTAGTATGTTACACATATCATATTCATATTTCATAATTAAGAATTATTTCAATAATCCAATTTAATAGTCCAATAGTCCAACAGTCCAAACAGTCCAACAGTCCAAACAGTCCAACAGTCCAACAGTCCAACAATCCAACAGTCCAGAGGTTGCTTAGGTATCATATTTTTCAATAATAATATATTAAGATCTTTTAAGTAAAGTAGGAAGCTTAAAAGGTAATATAAGATAATAAGGAGGCTCAGCCTTCCATTTAAATAATAGATTACAAATTTATAAATACTTAGGAGGCTTAGCCTTCCATTCAAATAACAGATTCTAATATGTAAATAAATAAGATATAAAACAAAACACATCAATAATACATATTCAAAGAAATAAACAACAGGCAAGGGATCGGGAGCCAATCCAACAAACAAACTATTTAACAATTATTCCCACACCCCCAAGCGAGGTTTCCCACTCCCCCCTTACCTGGGTTTACAGAAATTTGGGCAGAATCTCCTCCTCTCTATCTTTCCTTAAAAGGAATCGGAATTAGGGCAGAATCTCTTCCTCTTTCTCCTTAAACAAGACACTAGAGCAGAACCTCCTTTTCTTTCTCCTTCTCTCTCTCTTACTTTCTCTCTCTATTTCTCCAGAATTTCCTTCTCTCTAGAATTCTAAATTTTCAAAACCTTAAGTCCCTATTTATAGAATTTTTGAAGTTACTATGCACTATGCACTATTCATTAAAATAATATTATAAATTACTATGCACTATGCACTATTCATTAAAATAATATTATAAATTACTATGCACTATTCATTATTATATTCAAATTTATTATAAAATTTGAACCCGCGTCCCTCGTGCAGCCGCCCTTCACTGTGCAATTGCATAGTGAAATACTATTCATACATACGTATACGTAAATAGTAAAATATGTATACATAAATAGTAAAATACGTATACATAAATAGTAAAAATACGTATACGTAAATAGTAAAATACATAAATAAAATACTTATTCACATAATAAATACATAAAAAAATATTTCTTTTCATTGAATAAAATTTGGGATGTTACACATACTATGTTAAGAGTGCGGTAAACGATCATTAGCATGCTTGAGTGACATGTGTTGCATTTACTCGTAGTTTGCTTTTGTAAATGTTTTTGAAATGTTACCACATGCATATGAAATGAGGTCTAGGATGCATTGCATTATATCATATGCATGTGATTGATATTTATCTTTATATACATAAGCATTTAATAATTTTTGTGGGCATGATTTTTATTCACAACTTTTTATATCTTGATGTGATTTGAGATGTATCTCACTCTCAATTTGTGTTTGGGTTGATTGTCATTTATAAGTGATAATGGGATAGCTGATGATGTAGATGTGGATGATGCTTATGTCTTTTAGTCCATCTTTTACTTAAGGCATGATTGAAACTTTATTTTGAGATGTTTATTTTATGTTTCATAAGTTATCTTTGTGTTTTTTTTTTATGATTTCAAAATGCATTTTAATTGAGCATTTCAAGGTAGACGATATTACATGTTCCACTTTAATAAGTAATCTCAGGTTCGAGTTTAGATATATAGTTGTGTTGAATACCATTATAAAGAAAGAGAACTTTGTCATCTATAATGATTTGAATGTGCTTGAACAAGATTACTTCTAATAAATGATATACGTGATCTATAAAAAAATATTTAATGTAAGCTATATTTAAATGTTTATTTAACTTTAAATTAATAATGAACATATAATTAATTATAAGTTATTTAACCGTAGAACTAAATATTGGATCATATAATATGTAAATGTTTATCTTAAAATCAAGTTAATTTCTTAGCCTTGTGTGTAGATAAAATTTTGTTGAGAGAAATAACATCTACTTCAATATTTTTATTTTCACCGACATTCAATTTATATTAAAATTTAAAAAGTAATTTGTTTACTACAATACTAATAAGATTAATACATTTTGTATCGCTATGTGTATTTTATCTTAAGATGAAAAATAATTTATTTATTAAACTATTTTATTTATTGACATAAATAAATTTGTTATTTATATAATTATTTTTCTCATCATTCATTGATGAAATATATATTAATTGTAATGTAATATTATAAAACTTAAATATTTTTCATAAAAAAAACATGAATTCGTCCACTGTGATAAACAAAACTCTTTAAATTAATCATCGAATTGATTTTGCTAAATTGTATAAACATGCCACAAAATTATAATACAAACAAAATAATCATTCTGTCTTTGACCTTAAATTAATAAGAAGCAAATACTTCATATTACTTTTGAGTTTTGATTATAACCAACCAATTTAATTTTTTTAATTATAAACAATATTAATTAATTTTTAAAGTTATTAAAAATTAAATTTCTTTTATACCCTTAATTATTGTTAACTATTTTCTTAGTATTTTTATAACTAATATTAAATATAATAATATTTAAAATAAAAATTAAATTTATGATAAAATCAATTAAAATAATTATATTAATTACTTTTTTTTTTTTTTCTCTCAATTGATTTGTACTATGTAACTTGAAGTGAACTTGAGTGCGAGTCTTATTCAAATTTCAAATGTCCTTGGTTTTTTGTTGACTTCATTCAGTCGTGGATCTTCTTATGTAACACATAATCAATCAACTTAAGATTACGTCAAAATATTATTCAGAATTAAAGTGAGAAAATAACGCAATAAGAAAAAAGAATATTATTTGGTACACATAAATCTTGATTTTCTAAATCTGATTAAAATGAACAAAACAAAGAAAAGAAGAAAGTGAATGCAGAAATCTTGAGTAAAATTGAAGACAAACAAAGTCGCATTGCGGTGCAGTGTTTTGATCCAGGGTGGCTGGTGCGCAGCTGCTCCTAGTCTCCTACGCGCGGTGCGTTGTCGCTGCGGAATTGGTAAATACCTTTCCTTTTGCTTTGTCTTTAATTTAGTTCTTAGGATTTTAAATAATCAAATTGTGTTTTGATCAAGGGAAGGAGATGAGGCAAACTCTATATTTGGATCAGTTTAAATCCACTTTTATGTATGGAAATACGAGTTATGTTTTTCCTATTGTAGTTTGGTTGTGAGGGTTTGCTCTGATTTTTACAATTTGACAACAATTTAATTGGACAAATTGCCTTCAATTAGGGTATTTGGCTGCTGCATGAATGTACCTTTAAATTGTTTCTATTTTAAAGGAAAAATGAGTGAGTTGATTTGGATTTTTGGGTAAAATTGGTTTGAAAAATTCTGAAAATGATGAGAAAGTGGTTAAAAGAAGAGCACTGATATATCAGTGGATGTCCTTCAGGATGACTCTCAGTTCGTTCATATTTATTAAGGTAATTCAGGAGAAGAAGAGCGAGTGCTTATTGATTGCTCTCTATGCGAAACCTATGGAGAGTCTGAAAGCCTGAATCTGGAAGCAAGTTCTTCAGATATGAGAAGTTTAAAGATTGAAAGCAAAATCATTGATCTTGAGTACCTAGGCTCTCAGTTTACATGTATTGGGTTTTATTATGCTTTAAAGTTTGAATTTAGAGTTTAGGTTGCAGACTCAAAATTAATTGGAATTTGATTTAATCCAATCCATTTTATTTTGATTGGTTAAGCCCCTTAACTTGACCTATCTCTACCAATCATGAACGAACTTACTAGACTCCACCTTGCCCCCCTTTTAATTCAAAATGCTTAACCTGTCAACTTTGACAAACAAACAAAAAAATGGTATGTGTTCCTTTGAAGGGTTCCTTACCACAGCATTGTCTTAAGCATGTTTTTCATTGATGCAGAAAGTTTTGAAGTAGCATTTAAAAGTTATTGGATATTTGCTTATTAGGTAGAGGCTCCTGAAGATAGGACAATTCATTGCATGTCTGTCGCTTTTTTCTAATTATCTGAATATTGTTTATGTTTTCCAGATTTCATTGTTGACTCTTCCTAAATTCTTAAACATAAAATGCTGAAGGAAACTAGATCCTATTAATTAACCAAACTACAATCCAACCAACCCAGCAACTTCTAAGGCCGGGTCTGTTACTAAAAAGTCCCTTGCAAGCATAATCTAGAAAGCTCAAGAGAATTTAGGAAGGAGAGTTAGTTATGGGAGAGAGAGAAAAGCAAATCCGAGGGGATTTGTCTCAATAGGAATTTTGTCAAAGGGAGAGGGCATCAAAAGCCTTAAAATGTGTTTGGGGTCAAAGAATATTGCCTTGGCTCGGAAGTTTTGCACTTACTATTTTTGTCTCTTACACTTTCTCAACAAAAGTATAATCTCTCCCTTCTCATAATTTTTTGTGCATAATCTCTCTACAGATAGGAATTTTTGTCAAATGCAGTTTAATGAAGTTTCTTTAAAGAATTAAGATATATATTGTAATTCTTAATAGGTGATGAGTTGTTTTCATAGATGTTTTTATTTTTTCATGTTATAGTTTATTCCTTTTACTTCTAAAAAATAGTTTTAAAATCTGGGTTTAAAAATATTGGTAAAAAATGATTAAAAAAACAAATTTAAAAATTGGGTTAAAAAAATTGTTTTACAAAATCTGGTTCAAAAAATTGGTTAAAAAAATCTGGTTCAAAAATCTGGTTTAAAAAACTAGTTAAAAAAATATGGTTAAAAAAACCGGTTTTAAACCGGTTTTTATCCGATCCATTTTGGAAATGGATTAACCCATAAATCTGGATCAAAATCGGTTCAAAACTGATCCATTAATTAGGTTCGGTTCAAAATTGGATCAGTAAACTGGATCAGATCGGAATCCACTAAACTAATCCATTTAAAAACGGATTGGATCGGTTTGGATCGGCTTTTTTAAAAAATCAATTCATGCCCACCCCTAGTCCTACACATGATCGTGAACAATAAAAAGAAAATGCAGAGACATTGAAAATTGAGAAGCTATGAGTGTGTGTAATAATAAATGTTATCGAGAGAAAACCTTGGTCAATTGTTGGTAAGGATAACAAATAAATTCATACCCATTGAGAATATCCAAACCTGCCTCGACTTTGATGGAAAATACCTGGTTTGACTGGATATGGGTACGGATACGGGTAAAATCCGAAATATGAAACCAGAGACGGTGATGGATATATAGTTACCCACCCCGTTCCCGTCTCCATCCCTATCTTCGGTTTAATACGCGTCCTCAATTTTATTGTTTTAAAGAATTTTAATATTTAAAAATTAGTGTCTCTAAAGTCTTTTAATTAAAATATGAGATAGACAAATATCTAAATTACCATTATAATATAATAGAAACTTAGAAAGATAAACTAAAAATATTATATACTTTTTTATAAAAAAATTAATTAATTTTTGATGGATACATGTATACTCAAATACCCGATGGGGACAGAGATAGGACGAAAATTACATACTCGTCAATTCGGAGACGGAGGCAGAGATAAGTTTGAAGAGTACGAGGACGGATATCATGAAACTTGTATCCACCCTGCCCGTTTGCCATACCTAGTTGTTGTGGTGAATGCAAAGGTGAAAGTAAGAAGATGTTAAAAGAAATATAAAAAACTAAAAAAGAAAAATAGAGAGTAGTGGTAGTGGGTGGGTGGTTTATGACTTTACTTGGAGTACAAAATGAATGTGAAAACAATTTTTTTCTTGTGTTCCTAATTTGTACATTGGTATTGTTATTTTTTATTTACTAATTCGGAGAATATTGAGTGTTTATAAGGAAAAGAATGGTATGGAAAAATATTGAGTGTTTATTTTGTTCTCCCTTTGCTCTGGCGATTCAATTTGTAGGAAGAAACCTTGACGCTGCAGAGGAACATTGTTTGACATAGTTAGAGAGAAACACAAAGACATGGGAACTCGGAAATCTGAGCTTCATTGTTTGAGTTAGAGGGAGGATGAACCTTTCCTACAAACTCTTTAACACCTTCCCGCGACGTGTTTGCCTGCATCACCGCTATGCTTCTTCACCTGCCCTTGCACTTGACCCCTCATTTTCCATCCATCCAAACACTCCCTTATTCTCAAGAAACCTCGAGCCACCTCTCAATTATTCCTCTCCAGGTGTGTGTATGTTTTTTTCCTTCTTCTTTTTATTATTAAAATTCGTAAGAGCCGACTTATCTTGTGCTTAAATGTTTTTGTTGGTTTATGTTCGAACTTGGTTCCGTCATTATAATTTCGATGATAAAAAAAATTGTTTTTGTTGGAATAATGGGTATGATAAGGATCAAACTCTAGATCATGTGGTGGGTGTTTGAATTATAGTTAGAAAGTTAAGTTGAGTTGAATTTAACTTTCTAAATCAACTTTCAATTTAAAGCAACACCCTTTTAGCTTTTGTTTCAACTGAGGTTTGTTTGTAATTTACACTCAACGGAAAAGAAATTTTTTTATTGGCAACTAATTGGGCTTACAAATTTCAAATGTGTATCTAACCATAGCCTATGTCTTTGATATCATGTCATGAACCAACTAACTACCCCAAAAGTTCAAGTTGTTATACAGAGAAACAGGAATGGTTTTATATTGTATTTCTAACTAGTCTATTTACAGGAATTGCTACTGAATGCAGAGAACTGATCCAGCAAGCAAAACAAGAACATCTAGCTCCAACTGCCTATTCTGTTCATAATATGCTTGAACTTAACTCTGAGCTGAAGCAATTACTGAAACAGGGACAAATTGGTAAAGCTAGGAATATGTTTGATAAAATGGCTCACAGAGATGAGATTTCATGGACTACATTAATAGCTGGTTATGTCAATGCCGCAGATTCGCATGAGGCATTGATCTTGTTCTCAAATATGTGGGTCCAGCCAGGACTTCAAAGGGACCAGTTCATGATTAGTGTTGCACTCAAGGCTTGTGCACTTGGTGTCAACATTTTTTTTGGAGAATTATTACATGGATTTTCAGTGAAATCTGGTTTAGTAAACTCGGTGTTTGTCAGCAGTGCCCTAATTGACATGTACATGAAATTAGGCAAAATAGAACAAGGTTGCAGAGTCTTCGCAAAAATGACAAGAAGAAATGTAGTATCATGGACTGCCATTATTGCTGGGCTAGTACATGCTGGTCACAATATGGAGGGTTTGTTGTACTTTTATGAAATGTGGAGATCAAAAGTTGGCTATGATTCACATACATTTGCAATTGCTTTAAAGGCATCTGCTGATTCAAGTTTGTTACACCATGGGAAAGCTATACACACACAAACAATAAAACAAGGATTTGATGAGAGCTCATTTGTGATTAATACCCTGGCTACCATGTATAATAAATGTCGGAAACCAGACTATGTCATGCGATTGTTTGAGAAAATGAAGATGCCAGATGTAGTCTCATGGACAACCCTTATTACGACTTATGTACAGATGGGTGAAGAAGAACGTGCAATGGAAGTTTTTAAAAAAATGAGAAAATCAGATGTCAGTCCTAATAAATACACTTTTGCAGCTGTAATTTCTGCTTGTGCAAATCTCGCTATTGCTAAATGGGGGGAACAGATACATGGCCATGTATTGCGTCTAGGTTTGGTAGATGCTTTGTCAGTGGCAAATTCAATAATTACCCTTTATTCAAAATGTGGGCTGTTAACATCAGCTTCAATTGTGTTTCATGGTATAACTAGAAAAGATATTATATCTTGGAGCACTATAATCGCTGTTTATTCTCAAGGAGGTTATGCAAAAGAAGCATTCGACTACCTATTATGGATGAGAAGGGAAGGGCCAAAACCAAATGAATTTGCTCTTGCTAGTGTGTTGAGCGTTTGTGGAAGCATGGCACTTCTAGAGCAAGGGAAACAGGTGCATGCTCATGTACTGTGCATTGGCATAGATCATGAAGCAATGGTTCATAGTGCTCTTATTAATATGTACTCAAAATGTGGAAGTGTACAAGAAGCTTCAAAAATCTTTAATGGAATGAAATTCAATGATATTATATCATGGACAGCCATGATTAATGGGTATGCTGAACATGGTTATAGCCAAGAAGCCATTAATTTGTTTGATAAGATATCTAGTGTTGGTTTAATGCCAGACTATGTGACATTCATTGGGGTTTTGACAGCATGTAGCCATGCTGGATTGGTTGATCTTGGTTTTTACTATTTTATGTTAATGACTAATGAGTACCAAATCAATCCTTCAAAAGAACACTATGGTTGCATCATTGATCTTCTATGCAGAGCAGGGCAATTGAGTGAAGCTGAGCACATGATACGAAGTATGCCATTCCATAGTGATGACATTGTGTGGTCTACCTTACTCAGAGCATGTAGAGTTCATGGGGATGTTGATCGTGGAAGATGGACAGCAGAACAGTTACTTCAGTTGGATCCATATTCTGCTGGAACTCATATTACTCTGGCTAACATGTATGCTGCCAAGGGAAGATGGAAGGAAGCTGCACATATAAGGAAGTTAATGAAGTCAAAAGGATTAATAAAGGAGCCAGGCTGGTCTTGGATTAATGTTAATGATCAATTGAATGCATTTGTTGCTGGGGATCAGGCTCATCCACAAAATGAACATATCACAACCATTCTGGAATTATTAAGTGCAAATATAGGAGATGCTAGGCAGGAAATAGGTTCTCTTCAAGATGTTGAGGATTAGAAGACGACCACATTGCTTGAATATATTTGTGTTTCCTCTGAGTTTTCGTATTTCAAATTTTAAACGATTATGAAAAATTGGTTTCCCAGCCAGCTCTAATAATTTGAAAGCCTCTAGCTTGATATGGATTCTCTGAAATCTGAGACTGTAATAAAATTGCAATGTGTCTTTTCTGTTTCTCCTCTTCTTTTCATGAAAAAAGAGTAAAAAAACTAAGTCCTTGCAGTTGGTGCAGGATGACTGAGCTGACGAGGTCACCTGGAAGATATCTCCCGTCAACGAAAGCTCCAAGCTGTTTCAAAATAAATTAATTCAAGCCTTGGGCAGGTGGTACAATTTAGATTTTTTTAATTATTTAAATAAAAATAAAAAAAATATTTAAGCGGATATATGTTGTGGGAGCGGCAAGTGCAGTGAATAATTTAGAAAGAGGTAAACTTAGAGAGTCTGTGGCATTTGAAGCGCTGAAACCAACGTACGACGCTGCTACATTAATGCTTTTTCCACTTTTTTCTCTCTTGTGACTCTGTGGGGTCTCTTCCTCTGTCTTGTCTAATTCCCTCTTTCTCTCTCTCTCACAGTACCATGTCTTTACTCTACAATCCCAGGGTATATTTTCTCCCTCTCTCTCTACGATAATGCTAAGGGTGGTGCTTCTCCCTTTCCCATTTCTGGATCTTTTAATGCCCCAAAATTGTGCTCTTCCACATGGACCCTCACAACATGCCTCCTTCAACAAGCACGCTGCTAGGTATTTAGGGGCAACTTCAACCCTTTCCACCCACATCATCTTCTTCTTCCCTTTTCACTACTTTTTTTTTTTTTTTTTTTGTTTCTCTCAACTACCGTCAAAGGATGAGTTTTTATTCTGTGTTCAAGGTTTTAGGATGGTGGGTTTTGTAAAAAAATCTTTCTTTTTGTGGTGAGGTCTCAGAATATTCGGATTTTAGTTAAAAGTCATCTCATGATGAAATGAGAGTTCTGTTTTAATCATGTTGTTAGTCATGGGATCTCCATCAATCAAAGTCTAGAGCTTTGTTATGTGGTTGTTGTGTTCTTTGTGTTTATTTATTTATTTATGTTATTTAGGGGCTTTGGATCATGTAAATTTTGTAGTGAAGAAAGTCCTGCAAAGTCTAATGTTTTTTTTTTCCTGCATTGGACATTTTTGTTTCGGCATAAGTTGTCTTTGGTCATGTTTATTGATTTAAGTTGTTGTTTTTTCTTCTCCTTTTTATTTTATTCTACCTCTTATTGTATCTGTTCACGTGCTATTTTCTTTGTGGAGGGTGCTGAATGTTTTGGTCTGTAGACTCTGGGTTTATGCGTTTTTTGCTTTGCTTTCAAGTTATGTAATGAAATTAATCAATAATCACTTAACTAATTTCTTAGGAGTCTTTTAACCACTGGTGCATTGCTTCTTATTTATATGGTTATTAAGCCTTGATAATATATTGGTACAAGAACTTTATTTTTTTTCTTTCTTTTGAATATTCTGTTTCAATTCTGCATTCCAAATGCCAATAATATCCTGAAGTTCCTATAACTCAATTGAGTTGAATTTCTTGAGTAGTATATTTTGGTCTCGTCAAAATATGAAATAAAAAGTAACGAAGATAATTTCTTTTTTATTGAGTGATGTGATTGTTTTTGGCAACTGCCTTTATATAATAATAATTCAGAAAACTGTATAGAAAGGCACCTGGAAATATATATATTCACTTTTAGAAAGGCTTATTGTAGCCATTTAATTCAATAGTGTGCCAATTTTTTTTATTTTTTATTTTGGAAGATCTTGACAAAATAGCTCTTTAAGGTTTAAACTGTCTTTAACTTATTATACTCAATCTTCACGTGTCTAGGTGGGTTTCATAGCTAATGCAATTAAAATAGACATTTCTTAAAGTGAGTGTAATATGATGATGTGTCTTTCTATATGTTTCTTTGGTTGGTACTTTATAGATTTTGCATATATTTTTATGGATACTATATGTTGATAATCTTCAGGGTTAAATGTTCAATTTTATAATAAGTGCAAATACCGGTTTTTGGACTAGGCTTGTCTTGAGTAGATGTATATACATTTATGAAGATGATGTTGCTTGATGTTGAGAATGGTGTGTACTATTATTATGAAGACAAGGGGGATCTTTCATAGCAATTCTGCATTGTGTTTTTACTATTGTCAATGAATTATGCAGATACATGATGAAGAGTTCAAGTTTCAAGAAATGGGCTGTGGGATTTGCACATGGAAATGAAGGAAAGGCAACGTTGGAAGTCTGAAGAGGATGCATTGTTATGTGCTTATGTGAGACAGTATGGTCCTAGAGAATGGAATCTTGTATCTCAGCGCATGAACACGCCTCTTAACAGGGATGCAAAGTCATGCTTGGAAAGGTGGAAGAACTACCTCAAGCCTGGCATCAAGAAAGGCTGTCTAACCGAAGAAGAGCAGCGTCTTGTGATCCGGCTTCAAGCGAAACATGGCAACAAGTGGAAGAAAATCGCTGCAGAAGTTCCTGGTAGAACTGCCAAGAGGTTAGGCAAGTGGTGGGAGGTGTTCAAAGAGAAACAACAAAGGGAGAAACAAGAGATTCACAAAGCAATTGGCCCAGTTGATGACACCAAATATGATCATATACTAGAGACTTTTGCTGAGAAACTAGTGAAAGAACAACACCCTTCACAATCACCATACCTTATGGTTGCTGCATCTAATGGACCTGCATCTGCATCTGCATCTGCATCATCGGCATTGTTTCCTCCTTGGCTTTCAAATTCTAGCAGCACCAATCCCTCATCAGCAATTAGGCCACCTTCCCCTTCTGTGACACTAAGTCTCTCCTCCTCAACAGCGTGGCTACAACCCGAAAGACGACTAGGGAATGCAGCAACACCTCATGGTGGATCTGTTTCAGCCTTCGGTGATAACATGATGGTCTCAGAGTTGATAGAGTGCTGTAAGGAGTTGGAAGAAGGGTATCGTGCTTGGGTGGTGCACAGGAAGGAGGCGGCTTGGCGGTTGAGAAGGGTGGAGCTGCAGTTGGAGGCAGAGAAGGCAAGCCGAAGGAAGGAAAAGATGGATGAAATTGAGGCAAAGATTAAGGCTCTTTGGGTGGAACAGAATGCTGTTTTGGATAGAATTGAATCAGAATGCAGAGAACAGTTAGCAGGGATGAGGAGAGATGCAGAAAACAAGGAGCAGAAGTTGGCTGAGCAATGGAATGCAAAGCACATGAGGGTAGTGAAATGTATGGAGCAAGTAGGATGCAGAATGCCACAGATTGCTGAGCCTAATGGAAGATAAGATTAAAGACATCACTCAGAAATTTGTTCTTTATTAGGTATATTTGTTTTGAAGTTTGAGCATTTCAAACGTCAATTTGAACCGACACAAGCCTATCTATTAAGGTGTCTTGAAAGTAGTAACAACATCAAACCAAACACACATTGTAGTTTGGATCTTGTAATCCAACTACCTCCGTTAATGCAACTAGAGGAATTTGATTTGTATTAATGTAAATGTGCAGTCTTGTATGAGTTGCATTGCATCTTTCATGCTAATTTTCCTGCGTACTGTGTTGCATCTCAATAGAAGGGAGAATGTTGTGTTGTTTATGCTAAAATTGCCACTCATTTGGGCTATTCTTCTTTACTAGTTCTCCTTAGCTTCGCATATACACAGATTCATTCAGGTGAGAACATTTTTGTTACTGAAAAATGTGGACAATGAATGTAGATTATCATTAGATTTTATTTGAACAACTGATATTAGAAAATAAATGCATATAACTTTTTTAAAGAGTGATATAATCACTATAACTTTTGGTTTTTGATTTGCATAAAATAATTGTGAATTGTGAAATAAAGTTTTATAATTCTTTCACACATAGCAATAAACTTTTTTTATAAACAAAACACTTCTAAGAAATAAAATAGCAAGAAAAAATAGGATAGTGATTTTCAATATTTTGTTAACGCATAAGTTTTATATTATTTTTTTCAAAAATTTAGTTTTTTATTTATACATAAATTATATTTAATCCCTTCGGAATGCTTGAATTTGAAGAACAAGGGCAATGGAAGGTGGGATCGCAATATCTTTGGTTTATAAATTTGAAATTTTTATTTTATTTTGATAAACCTCACAAATTCCATTCCCAATCAATATTGTTAAATTGGAGCCCATCATGCAACATTGCATATAAAAAAACTCACACGGTGAAATTGGATTGTCACCTAATAATTTAAATTAATAAGAAATAAATTTATGAGAATATAAATTATTTTTTAATGTAATAGGCAATTGAAGACCTTAATTAGCAACCACCTCAATGGAGACATGCCAAAAGCTTGTTTGAGTCTATAAATAGAGCTTTGATGTAGGAAAATTTTGATTATTGAATAATATTTTTGAACTTTTCTACTAAGAATATTTGAAATTTGAACATGAGAAAAACTTAACATTGACTTAGAGTAGAGAGTTGACTATATATATTAATTATGTTTTTAATGTCTCTAGCTACTCCCTAGTTCCTAGATTTTTCTAGATTCTCAATGAAATAGAAGTTTTTGTTTATGATGCACATGAATAATTGAATATGACGACTCTTTTGCTTTATTTTTTTTTTGTCGTTACTTTAAAGTGGTGGAAGAGTGTACACTAGATGATAATTTTCGTCCCTAGTATTCATCTCTTCACTATTTTGTAACTCTACAGGTTGAGGACAACAATATTAAACCTATTTTTAATAAGAAAGAATAACAATGCTCAAAAAGCATAAACTAGTGAAATAAAAGTAAATGCTAAGCTTAAAAATTAATCTGATTTTGAATGTAAATACCTTTTTCTATTTTGACAAAAATTCACATTCCTTTATTATTTTGTTACTTTTGAGAGAAAAAAATATGAGGTGTCAACGAAGTTAAGAATAATAGAATTAGTCTTTCACTTGACAAACCAGTAGTTGAATCCTTACTAAAAGAGGTATTTGACAATGTCTTAATAATATTGTTTTAAAAAAATAAATCTACAAGACATAAAAAATAAGGTTATATGTCAAAATTAAAAGATAAAATTCACGTACAATTTCTTAAATATTTTTAATTTTATTATTTGATAAAAATTAAAATTTCACCAAATTTATGAATTAAAAATTTATATAAAAACTCTACGTTTAAATTATAATAAAAAATAATCAACGAAGTATATTTAAATTGTCTCAAAATATGTGTATATGTAACAAAAAATTCTTTATAAGAAAATCATATTTTTCTTTCTTTTTCATTTTTCTATTCTGTCAAACTAATATAGAAAAACATATTTTTTTTCTCTTTTATTTCTCTTTTACTTCTTTTATTATTGACACTCTAAAACTTAATCTATTATAATTCTTTTTTTCTTTTTTTCCCTACTTACTACGTACCATTTATTTATCTAAACAAAACATACTTATTGGTTCTTTAGATTATGCATCGACAATCATTTTAATACATAAATCATAAATATAAACCCTAGAGTAATTACCCATTTTTCTAGATTAATCATAGAGTTTCAGATAGTAAACTTTGCGTGGTTTATGCTACTCCAAGTAAGCAGCAGTGGAAGAATTGTTAGCCGAAGTTAACGGAAACTGTGAAAGAATCGGTTCTTTTCTAAGTTTGGATTCACCACACCTTGTGTTGTTGTTGTTGCTGTTCTGTTTCCCTATTCTCTCTAACAATGCCGACGAGGTTTCCCAGGAGGAGCATCCTTTTCTCAATCCCCACGAAGATTCTTCCCCCTTTCCGGCAACGCTCCTCAAACCTCGTCCTTCCCACCGACCCACCACCACCAACCCCTGCCCCTGACAATTTTCCCGGGAAAATCGCTTCAAGCTTCAATTTTCCCGAGACAATCGCCCCCGAACCCTCTTGGGTCGTTCCGTCACAAAATGAGGTCTTGGACACCCTCTTGCGGCACAAGGGGGACCCCGCATCGGCGTTGAGGTTCTTCAAAGGCGTAGAGAGACAACGAGGGTTCGTGAAAACCGCTGATGTTTTATGCTTGTTGCTTCAGATCCTTGCCTCCTGCCCCAACACTCACGGAGATGCCAAGTATTTGCTCAATAGCTATGTCTTTGGAGATTCAGCCCCTGCTACGAAGGTTCTGGTGGAAATGTTAGTGGAGTGTGCGGGAAAGTACGGTTTTGAATTATCTGATTCTAGGGTTTTCAATTACCTGTTGAATAGTTATGTTAGAGCTAATAAGTTCACTGATGCTGTTGAGTGTTTTAGAGCCATGTTGGAGCACAGTGTGCTCCCCTGGGTTCCCATTGTGAACATTCTTTTGACCGCAATGGTTAAGAGAAACATGGCGGATGATGCGTGCCGTGTGTATGATGAAATGGTTGAGAGAGGAATTCATGGCGATCACTATACTGTGCATGTTTTAATGCGTGCGTGTTTGAAGGAAGGGAGGTTTAAGGAGGCTGAGAGGTATTTTGGGGAGGCTGCGGGTAGAGGGTTGAAGCTTGATGCGGCCGCGTATAGTATTGTTATCCAGGCTGTTTGTAAGGGGTTGAAGGTGACTTTGGCGTGTGAGCTGTTGAAGGAGATGAGGGAGTTCGGGTGGGTGCCGTCTGAGGGTACATATGGGGCTGTGATTGGTGTTTGTGTTAGGCAGGGGAATTTTGCGGAGGCATTGAGGCTCAAGGATGAGATGGTGACTGGTGGTGTGCCGGTGAATGTTTTTGTTGCAGCAAGGTTGGTTGAAGGGTATTGTATGCAAGGGGATGTGAGTAGTGCGTTGCGGTTGTTTGATGAGGTTGTTGAGGCTGGTGTTGCTCCCAATGTGGCTATTTTCTCGGTTTTGATAGAAGGGTGCTCTAAGATTGGGAATGTGGAGAAAGCGAATGAGCTTTACACCAGAATGAAACTCATGGGCCTTCATCCAACTGTGTTTATTGTAAATTTTCTGTTGAAAGGATTCCGGAAGCAGAATTTGCTAGAAAATGCATTTGCATTGCTTGATGAGGCAGTTGAAAATGGAATTGCTAGTGTTGTTACATATAACATCCTTTTATTGTGGCTCTGTGAATTGGGCAAGGTTAGTGAGGCTTGTAATTTGTGGGACAACATGATTGGTAAGGGTATTACACCTTCACTAGTTTCTTACAACCACATGATACTTGGTCACTGCAAACAGGGTTGCATGGAAGATGCACAAAATGTCATGAATGGTATTATTAAAGGTGGTTTAAAACCGAATGTCATTACATACACTATTTTGATGGATGGTTTTTTTAAAAAGGGTGATTGTGAGCACGCATTTGGTGTGTTTGATCAAATGGTGGCTGCAGATATAGTGCCTACTGACTACACATTTAACACCATTATAAATGGATTGTCTAAAAATGGCCGGGTGTCTGAGACAAAGGATAAGTTGAACACTTTTATGAAGCAGGGTTTTATTCCCACATCTATGACTTATAATAGCATCATAGATGGATTTGTCAAGGAAGGTGCAGTTGATTTTGCAGAGTCTGCATATAGAGAGATGTGCGAAAGTGGAATTTCACCAAATGTTGTCACCTATACTTGTTTGGTTAATGGATTTTGCAAAAGTAATAAGATTGATCTTGCTTTGAAAATGCATGATGATATGAAAAAGAAGGGTTTGCAACTGGATATTACTGCATATAGTGCTCTCATTGATGGTTTCTGCAAAATGCAAGACATGGAAAATGCAGGCAAATTATTCTCTGAGCTTTTGGAGATTGGTTTGACTCCAAACACAATTGTTTATAACAGCATGATTAGTGGCTTCCGAAATTTGAATAATATGGAAGCAGCACTCAACTTGTACAAGGAGATGATAAATAATAAGATTCCATGTGACTTGCAAATATATACCTCACTGATTGGTGGACTTCTAAAAGAGGGGAAATTAAATTTTGCCATAGATCTTTACTCAGATATGCTTTCCAGGGGTATTGTGCCTGATATGTTCATGTACACTGTTTTGATAAATGGACTCTGTAACAATGGACAACTAGAAAATGCGGGCAAGATTCTAAAGGAAATGGATGGGAATAATATAACTCCTTCTGTTCTTCTTTATAACACTTTAATTGCTGGACATTTTAAGGAGGGGAATCTGCAAGAGGCTTTTAGACTGCATGACGAGATGCTTGACAAAGGTCTTGTGCCTGATGACACTACATACGATATTCTTGTAAATGGAAAGTTGAAAAGATCATACGCTCCAGTTGGTGCTTAATCCACACAAAAGGATTCTGGGCAGCACACATTCTACTAACGAGTTTTTTGCAAACTGAGTCTTGCAGAAAGTATTGAATGGTTTGAAATTGGTCTCATCTTCCATTGTTTGTCCTAAGGATCTAGAAATATGGACAAAATTTCCTTTGCAATTTCATCATGATTTCTATTAAGGAAACCGTAGTTCTTTCATATAACCGAAGTGAGTTCTTTCGGTTAGACACTTTCTTTGGCCAAGAGCATAATAGTTCCAATGGCCAGATATCCTGCAGAGAATTTAGCATTTTGCCATTTTGGTAACAGGAATTTCCAATTGCTGCAGGTGGGAAGACAGTTTGGTGCTTAATTTTAACTTTTTACTGGACAAGGATGAATAATTGTCAACTTGTTTCCTTCCCACTATTTAATTGTCCTGGCAACGGATAGGAGCTTTACTGCGATTTTGTAGTTTAGGATGGAATGCTATGATGTGTTCATGATCTATAATATTAGATCATTCTGTTTTAGCATCTCAATTTTTTTTTATGAGACCTTGAGGTTGGATACTTGAATAAAGCCTTTTTGTTTCTTTATAAAAAATAAGAGGGGTGGGGGAAAAGGCATTTATCCATCAATACCTGAATGGGCGTAACTTTGATCCTTTTTAATGCAATCCAAGCTGCTGTAAATGATCCATTGAGACTGTTAGTCGGAGAAATACTAATTACTTCTTCTGATATTTATTATGATGAATAGTTTAAAATTTTATTTTATAAGGCATCTTATAATTTTTAGAAAGTATTAAATTATTTTTTCTGTTTGTCCTTATCAAAGAGTATGAGAATGTGGTTTTTCTTGATTCTTAAACCTTATTCAATTGATATTTATCATTTTGTTGGTATTGATGTATAATCTTTGATATGGGTAATATCTTCACTTTTTGCATGAAAATTTAATGTTAAGCAAGAAGGGTAAAATTAATAAATTATGATTTTATTTTATAAATTTAATAAAATTAATTAACATAAATATTTATATTGGTCTAAGTGATTTAGGATGAAACCATAGAAAGGTGGAGCGGTTGAGGATGAAAGACTTGATGTCACAGAAAGGGAATTCAGGCCAACAGCAGTACTAGAACTGGAAAGCTAGCCAAGAAGGAAGCAAGGCTGATGCAGATGTAGGTGGTGCTGGTGTGTCATTATGCAGAAATGCTCCATTTGAAGGGTCAATCCAACATTGACGGATGCCTAAAGCAAAATTGGAGTGAGACTTTTATACTTAGAAAGAGTTATGTTGGATTTTTTACTGTTATATGTGTGGCCTGTTTTGCTTCACAGAAAAATACAGATATACAAATTGTTGATCTATAATATAGTTCATTTGGACAAACAACACCATATATAATAAGAATTTATGTTACAAATATTTAAAATATCATTACTTTCTATATGTTTTTTCTTCTTTATACTTTTCAAAAGTAACCAAAGTTCAAGTAATATATACATGGCATTGTATACAAATTGTTGATCTATACTTAGAGTTCATTTGATGCCAGGCTTGAGGTAGTTCTTCCACCTTTCCAAGCACGACTTTGCGTCCCTGTTAAGAGGTGTGTTCATGCGCTGAGACACGACGTTCCATTCCCTTGGACCATACTGTTTCACATAAGAACGTAATAAACCATCCTCATCACCTCTCCAATGTTGTCTCTCCTTCATTTACAAGTGCAAATCTCACAGCCCATGTCTTGAAACTTGAACTCATTGTGACTCTAGAAATGTTAAACAACCCATGATATCAATTCACAATAACTTAGGAGGTGAGAAACAAAAGAAATACTCCTTTCATCTTATAATAAATGTTGTTTTACACAATTAATTTTATAATTAATCTTCTTTACTTAAAATGATGTAACATAATAATTATTTTTTTGACGAATATCATGAAAGATATAAATAAGAAATAGATAATTAATTCTATACCAAAAAGTGACGCTTATTTTGAGACTTATTTTCTTCTTCAAACACAACATCTGCTATGAGACGAAAGGAGTATCAGAATGGAATCTGGTGAATTTCCAAAACTTTCAATCATATGTCAACTACTGAATCAAAACATCACTAGTCGAGGGATTCCTTTAAAACTACAGATGCCTTTGCATCAATATAAAGTTAAGTGAATCACTAAATAAGCGCAGAAAAAGGAAGATCATCTTTCACAAATGTATAGCTAAATGTGTTAGCAAAATCCTGTAGGGATAATAAGCAATAAGAATTGACTTACAACAGCACTAGATTAACTAGAGCAGAAATTAAAATAACACTTCTAGATGAGACTCAATAGTCAATACACTTTATCCATTACAAATTTAATAGAAATACAAAAATCTAACAAAAGAAACATATAGAGACAGCATTATTTTCTCACGAAGGTAACTATTGTTATAGCATTGTTGAGATGCAACCGACCATGACATATTAAAAATTAGAGTATATATGACAATGCCAAACGTATGGAAGAATTTTTTTATTTTATTTTTTACATTCACATTCTAGTGGGATTTAGCATTAGTTGTTCAGTGATGTATCAAACAGGAATAAAAACTAAGCATGCATGATGCATGCAAAATATTTAGCAAGAGGGAATAAACATGCTCAAGAATCAATAACTTCAATAAGATGTTGTTAGCCTAACTACCTATAATGAAACCATAATTGCCAGTCTGGTTGTAAGTGTTATAATATTTTACCAGTAGACAAATTTCCAGATTTTTAGAAGAAAAAAATGTATTATAAATTCAGTGTCTTATATATAGAAGTCGAATGGTCCAAAAATATATTAAGGAATATAATTAAATATACAACTTTTAATTAGACAAGAAGAAGACGACCAAATGGAGTTGGTTACATGGATCAATTAATTTCTGGCCTTCTTTACAAAGCAACCAGCAATAAATGACAGTGCAAAAGAAGCATTCAGAGAGAATGCAAAAGAAAACACACACTATTGACTATCCCCCTCCGCATGTCACAACAATAGAAGGTGATCATAATTGTAATCAGCAAAAGAAAAGAATGTGCCCAAACTCCAAAATCTTGTCCAAATCAAAACTCTAGAAAACAATAGGAGATAGAGCTAATCAAAATGACTAATATCGTATAAAAGAAATAGTAAAGTGAAAGTGATTGGAGATAGTAAAAAGGGAGTGAGGGGAGAAGAGAAGTGGGAGGAGGAATGGACATGGCATGTTGATGTTGTTTATAATGATGATCATATGTGTTAGAGGAATTGTGTGTGTACGTTGGTTTCAGAACTTAACATATGATAAAGATGGCACGCGAATCATAAGGAGAGAACTAGTATCATTATCATTTTTTCTTCTTACTATTTTTAAATCCTCGCAATTTTTTCTATTATTTATCGCATTTATATATTATTTTTATATCAATTAGTATATTTTGTTTGAATAAATAAATGTTACGTAGCAAGTAAGGGGAAAAAAAAGCTATAATAGATAAAGTTTTAGGGTATTAATAGTAAAAGAAGTAGAAGAGAAATAAAAGAAAAAATATGTTTTTCTATATTAGTTTGACAGAAGAGAAAAATGAAAAAAGAAAGAAAAATGTGATTTTTTTATAAAGATTTTTTTTGTTACATATACAAATACTTTGAGACAATTTAAATATAGTTCGTTGATTATTTTTATTACAATCTAAACGTAGAGTTTTAATATAAACTTTTAATTCTTATATTTGGTGAAATTTTAATTTTTATCAAATAATAACATTAAAAATATTTAAGAAATTGTACGTGAATTTTATCTTTTAATTTTGGTATATAATCTTATCTTTTATGTCTTATATGTTTATTTTATTAAAAAAAATAGTATTATTAGAGCATTGTCAAATACCTCTTTCAGTAGAGATTCAACTATTGGTTTGTCAAGTGAAAGACTAATTCTATTATTCTTAACTTCGTTGACACCTCATATTTTTATCTCTCAAAAGTAACAAAATAATAAATGAATGAGAATTTTTGTCCAAATAGAAAAAGGTATTTACATTCAAAATCAGATTAATTTTTAAGTTTAGCATTTACTTTTATTTCACTGGTTTATGCTTTTTGAGCATTGTTATTCTTTCTTATTAAAAATAGGTTTAATATTGTTGTCCTCAACCTGTAGAGTTACAAAATAGTGAAGAGATGAATACTAGGGACGAAAATTATCATCTAGTGGACACTCCTCCACCACTTTAAAGTAACCACCAAAAAAAAATAAAGCAAAAGAATCATTATATTCAATTATTCATGTGCATCATAAACAAAAGCTTCTATTTCATTGGATAAGGACGGAAGAAATCATGAGAATATAAAAAAATTTAGGAACTAGGGAGTAGCTAGAAACAGAAAGAATGTAATTAATATATATAGTCAACTCTCTACTCTAAGTCAATGTTAAGTTTTTCTCATGCTCAAATTTCAAATATTCTTACTAGAAAAGTTCAAAAGTATTATTCAATAATTTCCCTACATCAAAGCTCTATTTCTAGACTCAAACAAGCTTTTGGCATATCTTAGAAAGGCCATTGAGGTGGTTGCTAATTAAGGTCTCCAATTCCCTATTACATTAAAAAATAATTTATATTCTCATAAATTTATTTTTTATTAATTTAAATTATTAGGTGACAATCCAATTTCACCTTCTGAGTTTTTTTATATGCAATGTTGCATGCTGGGCTCCAATTTAACAATATTGATTGGGAATGGAATTTGTGAGATTTATCAAAATAAAATAAGAATTACAAACTTATAAACCAAAGATATTGCTATCCCACCTTCCATTGCCCTTTTCCTTCAATTTCATGCATTCCGAAGGGATTAGATATAATTTATGTATAAATCAAAAAATAAATTTTTGAAAAAATAATATAAAAGAATTAAAAATTAACGTGCATAAACAAAATATTGAAAATCAATATTCTATTTTTTCTTGGTATTTTATTTCTTAGAAGTGTTTTGTTTATAAAAAAAGTTTATTGCTATGTGTGAAGGAATTATAAAACTTTATTTCGCAATTCTCAATTATTTTATGCAAATCAAAAACCAAAAATTATAGTGATTATATAACTCTTTAAAAAAGTTATATGCATTTATTTTCTAATATTAGTTGTTCAAATAAAATCTGATAGTCTACATTCATTGTCCACATTTTTCAGTAACAAAAATGTTCTCACCGGAAATGAATCTGTGTATATGCGAAGCTAAGGAGAACTAGTAAACAAGAATACCCCAAATGAGTGACAATTTCAGCAGATACAACAACACAACATCCTTCCTTCTACTGAGATGCAACATAGTTCGCAGGAAAATTAGCATGAAGGATGCAATGCAACTCATACAAGATTGCACATGTACATTAATACAAATCAAATTCCTCTAGTTCCATTAACGGAGGAAGTTGGATTACAAGATCCAAACTACAATATGTTTGGTTTGATGTTGTTACTACTTTCAAGACACCTCAACAGATACGCTTGTGTCGGTTCAAACTGACTTTTGAAATGCTCAAACGTCAAAACAAATATACCTAATAAAGAGCAAATTTCTGAGTGATGTCTTTAATCTTATCTTCCATTAGGCTCAGCAATCTGTGGCATTCTGCATCCTACTTGCTCCATACATTTCACTACCCTCATGTGCTTTGCATTCCATTGCTCAGCCAACTTCTGCTCCTTGCTTTTTGCATCTCTCCTCATCCCTGCTAACTGTTCTCTGCATTCTGATTCAATTCTATCCAAAGCAGCATTTTGTTCCACCCAAAGAGCCTTAATCTTTGCCTCAATGTCATCCATTATCAGGGGATACAGATGCCCGTATTCTAGAAGGAAGCTAGTTGTACAATATTTTCTGTGCATTCTGTTTTGCAGTTTTGGACAGCTGTACATAAATTAGTGGTTTTGCTGATTCTCATATCAGAATTGGTTAAGCTAGGTGTCATTTTACTTTTCTTTGGTTGTCTATATAAGCCTTGTTTCTGTGCGTACCAGTAATTAGAGAGAAATACAATCTCATTTTTCAGTATTCTGTTTCCTCCTCATGTTTTTCTGTCATTTTTTTGATATGGTATCAGAGCTCTGATTTTCAGAGTTCTACTTGCCGCATTCCATGAGTGAGTTACGTAATGTTGATCCATCTCAAGATCCTACCTCTCCATACTATTTACATGCCTCAGAAAACCCATCCCTAGTCATTGTTCCTAATGTTCTTGAGGGAACAAATTACCTTCAATGGTCTAGGTCAGTTCGTATGAGTCTTGTCTCCAAGAATAAGCTTGGTTTTGTTGATGGAACTATTGAAGCACCAGGTCGCACAAATTCTTTATATCCAACATGGGAGAGAGCCAGCATGATGGTTGTTTCTTGGCTCCTCAGATCTTTGTCACCAACCATTGCTCAAAGTATTATTTGGATGGAGACTGCCTCTGATATATGGAATGAACTTTAAGAAAGATTCTCTCAAGGAGACATGCTCCGCATTGCAGATTTACAAGATTTAATTTCTTCTTTCAAGCAAGGGGAATTAACTGTTACAAACTATTTTAACGAGTTGAAAATCCTTTGGGATGAACTTGAAGTTTTTCGTCCTTTACCGACTTGTAGTTGTGCAATCAAGTGCTCATGCAATGCCATGAAAAACTTCAGCAAGTACAAAACAGAATGCACAGAGAATATTGTACAGCTAGCTTCCTTCTAGAATACGGGCATCTGTATCCCCTGAACTGATATCCATCTTTGTCTTCCTTCGGCTCGCCTTCTCTGCCTCCAACTGCAGCTCCACCCTTCTCAACCGCCAAGCCACCTCCTTCCTGTGCACCACCCAAGCTCGATACCCTTCTTCCAACTCCTTACAGCACTCTATCAACTTTGAGGGATTGGTGCTGCTAGAATTTGAAAGCCAAGGAGGAAACAATGCCGATGATGCAGATGCAGATGCAGGTCCATTAGATGCAGCAACCATAAGGTATGGTGATTGTGAAGAGTGTTGTTCTTTCACTAGTTTCTCAGCAAAAGTCTCTAGTATATGATCATATTTGGTGTCATCGACTGGCCCAATTGCTTTGTGAATCTCGTTTCTCCCTTTGTTGTTTCTCTTTGAACACCTCCCACTACTTGCCTAACCTCTTGGCAGTTCTACCAGGAACTTCTGCAGCGATTTTCTTCCACTTGTTGCCATGTTTCGCTTGAAGCTGGATCACAAGACGCTACTCTTCTTCGCTTAGAGAGCCTTTCTTGATGCCAGGCTTGAGGTAGTTCTTCCACCTTTCCAAGCATGACTTTGCATCCCTGTTAAGAGGCGTGTTCATGCGCTGAGATACAAGATTCCATTCCCTAGGACCATACTGTCTCACATAAGCACATAACAAGGCATCCTCTTCAGACTTCCAACGTTGCCTTTCCTTCATTTCCATATGCAAATCCCACAGCCCATTTCTTGAAACTTGAACTCTTCATCATGTATCTGCATAATTCATTGACAATAGTAAAAACACAATGCAGAATTGCTATGAAAGATCCCCCTTGTCTTCATAATAATAGTACACACCATTCTCAACATCAAGCAACATCATCTTCATAAATGTACGTACATCTAACAAGCCTAGTCCAAAAACCAGTATTTGCACTGATAATAAAATTGAACATTTAACCCTGAAGATTATCAACATATGGTATCCATAAAAATATATACAAAATCTATCAAGTACCAACCAAGAAACATATAGAAAGACACATCATCATATTACACTCACTTTAAGAAATGTCTATTTTAATTGCATTGTAGCTATGAAACCCACCGAGACACGTGAAGATTGAGTATAATAAGTTAAAGACATTTTAAACTTTAAAGAGCTATTTAGTCAAGATCTTCCAAAAAAAAAAACATAATTGGCACACTATTGAATTAAATGGCTACAATAAGCCTTTCTAAAAGTGAATGTGTGTATATATATATTTCCAGGTGCCTTTCTATACAGTTTTCTGAATTATTATTATATAAAGGCAGTTGCCAAAAACAATCACATCACTCAATAAAAAAAGAAATTATCTTCGTTACTTTTTATTCCATATTTTGACGAGACCAAAATACACTACTCAAGAAATTCAACTCAATTGAGTTATAGGAATTTCAGGATATTACTGGCATTTGGAATCTACAATTGAAACAGAATATCCAAAAGAAAAAAAATATATATTATCAAGGCTTAATAACCATATAAATAAGAAGCACCGCACCAGTGGTTAAAAGACTCCTAAGAAATTAGTTAAGTGATTATTGATTAATTTCATTACATAACTTGAAAGCAAAAGCAAAAAACGCATAAGCCCATAGTCTACAGACCAAAACATTCAGCACCCTCTACAAAGAAAATAGCACGTGAACAGATACGATAAGAGGTAGAATAAAACAAAAAGGAGAAGAAAAAACAACAACTTAAATCAATAAACATGACCAAAGACAACTTGTGCCGAAACAAAAATGTCTCCAATGCAGGAACAAAAAAAAAAACCATTAGACTTTGCAGGACTTTCTTCACTACAAAATTTACATGATCCAAAGCCCCTAAATAACATAAATAAATAAACACAACGAACACGAAAACTACATAACAAAGCTCTAGACTTTGATTGATGGAGATCCGATGACAAGCAACATGATTAAAATAGAACTCTCATTTCATCATGAGATGACTTTTAACTAACATCTGAATATTCTGAGACCTCACCACAAAAAGAAAGATTTTATTTCAAAACCCACCATCCTAAAACCTTGTACACAGAATAAAAACTCATCCTTGGAAGGTAGTTGAGAGAAACAAAAAAAAAAGTAGTGAAAAGGGAAGAAGAAGATGATGTGGGTGGAAAGGGTTGAAGTTGCCCCTAAATACCTAGCAGCGTGCTTGTTGAGGGAGGCATGTTGTGAGGGTCCATGTGGAAGAGCACAATTTTGGGGCATTAAAAGATATAGAAATGGGAAATGGGCATTAAAAGATATAGAAATGCGGCTCCCACAACACATATCCGCTTAAATATTTTTTATTTTTTTATTTAAATAATTAAAAAATAAATTGTACCCGCTGCCAAGGCTTGAATTAATTTCAGCGTGTGCTTTGAAACAGCTTGGAGCCTTTCATTGACGGGAGATATCTTACAGGTGACCTTGTCAACTCAGTCATCATGCACCAATTGCAAGGACTTAGTTTTTTTTTTCTTTTTTCATGAAAAGAAGAGGAAAAACAAAAAAGACACATTGCAATTCTATTACAGTCTTAGATTTCAGAAAATTCAAGGTATTCAAGCAATGTGGCCGTCTTTTAATCCTCAACATCTTGAAGAGAACCTATTTCCTGCCTAGCATCTCTTATATTTGCACTTAGTAATTCCAGAATGGTTGTGATATGTTCATTTTGTGGATGAGCCTGATCCGCATTCAATTGATCATTAACATTAATCCAAGACCAGCCGGGCTCCTTTATTAATCTTTTTGACTTCATTAACTTCCTTATATGTGCAACTTCCTTCCATCTCCCCTTGGCAGCATATATGTTAGCCAAAGTAATATGAGTTCCAGCAGAATATGGATCCAACTGAAGTAACTGTTCTGCTGTCCATCTTCCACGATCAACATCCCCATGAACTCTACATGCTCTGAGTAAGGTAGACCACACAATGTCATCACTATGGAATGGCATACTTCGTATCATGTACTCAGCTTCACTCAATTGCCCTGCTCTGCATAGAAGATCAATGATGCAACCATAATGTTCTTTTGAAGGATTGATTTGGTACTCATTAGTCATTAACATAAAATAGTAGATACCAAGATCAACCAATCCAGCATGGCTACATGCTGTCAAAACCCCAATGAATGTCACATAGTCTGGCATCAAACCAACACTGGATATCTTATCAAACAAATTAATGGCTTCTTGGCTATAACCATGTTCAGCATACCCATTAATCATGGCTGTCCATTATATAATATCATTGAATTTCATTCCATTAAAGATTTTTGAAGCTTCTTGTACACTTCCACATTTTGAATACATATTAATCAGAGCACTATGAACCATTGCTTCATGATCTATGCCAATGCACAGTACATGAGCATGCACCTGTTTCCCTTGCTCAAGAAGTGCCATGCTTCCACAAACGCTCAACACACTAGCAAGAGCAAATTCATTTGGTTTTGGCCCTTCCCTTCTCATCCATGATAGGTAGTTGAATGCTTCTTTTGCATAACCTCCTTGAGAATAAACAGCGATTATAATGCTCCAAGATATAATATCTTTTTTAGTTATACCATGAAAGACAATTGAAGCTGATGTTAACAGCCCACATTTTGAATAAAGGGTAATTATTGAATTTGCCACTGACAAAGAATCCACCAAACCTAGACGCAATACATGGCCATGTATCTGTTCCCCCCATTTTGCAATAGCGAGATTTGCACAGGCAGAAATTACAGTTGCAAAAGTGTATTTATTAGGACTAACATCTGATTTTCTCATTTTTTTAAAAACTTCCACTGCACGTTCTTCTTCACCCATGTGTACATAAGTCGTAATAAGGGTTGTCCATGAGACTACATCTGGCATCTTCATTTTCTCAAACAATCGCATGACATAGTCTGGTTTTCGACATTTATTATACATGGTAGCCAGGGTATTAATCACAAATGAGCTCTCATCGAATCCTTGTTTTATTGTTTGTGTGTATAGCTTTCCCATGGTGTAACAAACTTGAATCAGATGCCTTTAAAGCAATTGCAAATGTATGTGAATCATAGCCAACTTTTGATCTCCACATTTCATAAAAGTACAACAAACCCTCCATATTGTGACCGGCATGTACAAGCCCAGCAATAATGGCAGTCATTTTTGCGAAGACTCTGCAACCTTGTTCTATTTTGCCTAATTTCATGTACATGTCAATTAGGGCACTACCGACAAACATCGAGTTTACTAAACCAGATTTCACTGAAAATCCATGTAATAATTCTCCAAAAAAAATGTTGACACCAAGTGCACAAGCCTTGAGTGCAACACTAATCATGAACTGGTCCCTTTGAAGTCCTGGCTGGACCCACATATTTGAGAACAAGATCAATGCTTCATGCGAATCTGCAGCATTGACATAACCAGCTATTAATGTAGTCCATGAAATCTCATCTCTGTGAGCCATTTTATCAAACATATTCCTAGCTTTATAAATTTGTCCCTGTTTCAGTAATTGCTTCAGCTCAGAGTTAAGTTCAAGCATATTATGAGCAGAATAGGCCGTTGGAGCTAGATGTTCTTGTTTTGCTTGCTGGATCAGTTCTTTGCATTCAGTAGCAGTTCCTGTAAATAGACTTGTTAGAAATACAATATAAAACCATTCATATTTCTCTATATAACAGCTTGAACTTTTGGGGTAGTTAGTTGGTTCATGACATTATATAGACATAGGCTATGGTTAGATACACATTTGAAATTTGTAACCCCAATTAGTTGCCAGAAAAAAAAAAAATTATTTTCCGTTGAGTGTAAATTACAAACAAACCTCAGTTGAAACAAAAGCTAAAAGGGTGTTGTTTTAAATTGAAAGTTAATTTAGAAAGTTAAATTCAACTCAACTTAACTTTCTAACTATAATTCAAACACCCACCACATGATCTAGAGTTTGATCCTTATCACACCCATTATTCCAACAAAAAAAAAATTCTATCATCGAAATTATAATGACAGAACCAAGTTCGAACATAAACTAACAAAAACATTTAAGCACAAGATAAGTCGGCTCTTATGAATTTTAATAATAAAAAGAAAGAAGAAAAAAAAAACATACACACACCTGGAGAGGAATAATTGAGAGGTGGCTCGAGGTTCCTTGAGAATAGGGGAGTGTTTGGATGGATGGAAAATGAAGGGTCAAGTGCAAGGGCAGGAGAAGAAGCATAGCAGCGATGCAGGCAAACACGCCGCGAGAAGGTGTTAAAGAGTTTGTGGAAAAGGTTCATCCTCCCTCTAACTCAGACAATGAAGCTCAAATTTCCGAGTTCTCATGTATTTGTGTTTCTCTCTAACTATGTCAAACAATGTTCCTCTGCAGTGTCAGGATTTCTTTCTACAAATTGAATCGCCAAAGCAGAGGGAGAACACAATAAACACTCAATATTCTTAGAATTAGTAAATAAAAATTAACAATACCAATGTACAAATTAGGAACACAAGAAAAAAATTGTTTTACATTCATTTTGTACTCTAAGTAAAGTCATAAACCACCCACCCACTACTACTACTCTCCATTTTTCTTTTTTAGTTTTATCTATTTCTTTTAACATCTTACTTTCACCTTTGCATCCACCAACAACTAGGAATGACAACGGGGTGGAGCAGGTACGAATTTCATGATACTTGTCCCCGAACTCACAGTTCAAATTTGTCCATGATATCTAATGGATATACAATTTTCGTCTTATTCTCGTCCTCATTAGGTATTGGGTATAACCATATTCGTCAAAAATTAATTAATTTATTTTACAAAAAAAAAACACACAATATTTATAACTTACCTTTCTATTATATTACAATGATAATTTAGTTATTTGTTTATCACTACTACAAGACATGACTATTTACATCGGTTCTAAAACCAATGTAGAATAGAGTGACGTAGTACATGTAGATTATTAATTTTTTTTTTTTAAATTTGTTTGATTTTAGGTTCTTTCTAATTTAACCTGTAATAACCACATATATAATTCTCTACCAGATTTTTTAAAATGTGCATGAAATTAAAAGATTAAACAAAACCCACAAACAAATCAAAATAGACAAAAAGAACAAATTGACTTACACAAAAATAATTTCACCAAATTAATCTATTAGTTTTTAATATAATTAGTAACAAAAAAAATTGCATAATACGGCTTTTTGTCAAGTGGTATGATTCTTTGAATACTTCACACTATAAACATCATAATACAAGGGGATGCTAATCTAAAGAATGATGCTAGCTAGCCTGATTAGGCCATTACATAGAATGGTCCACCTATTTGACTGCCGAGCTTTGCATCACGTGGAAGACTCATGGAATCGTATGGCTAGCTGGCTGGAGATATTTGGATAATTAAATTAATATATATATATATATATGTAATTTTACTTTTTCTATATTACATGTATCTGTCTCGGTGTCAAGCTTATATGGGATTTCCTATTTTCTATCCTTGTTGTTTTCACCATTGTAAGGAGCTTAGCTCCATTCCAAACCTATTTTTCAGACTTCACTCTTATTTCTTCGCTATATTTTGACAGATTCGGCTGCCGCCACACGGCTGCTGAACTGTTTGCTTCAGGGAACCGTGACAAGCTAACTGTTTTGATCTATGCCACTGTCCAAAAGATTGTGTTTGATACAAGAGGTACATATAACACATACATAGAGTATGTGTGCATAAACTTCTCCAAGAGCGTTTTTAAGAGAAAAAAATCAAAAGAAAAATCAAACACATTTCTTCAATCATTCATCACAACCAAAACAAAACATAAATTCTGCTAAATTAAGTTAAAGACTCCAACTCACGGGTAAAAGCAGGAAGATCAGATCTCTTCAACACCCTCAGCCTCTTCACTGTCGACACAAACATGCTGCCAAGAAAACACATTAATATGGAATCACAAGTTTGTTATGTTTAGATTAGTTTGATAAATCTGTATTTTAAATCTTTTATACCTTTTTTTTGGATAAGATAATCTAGAGTGCTACAACTTTGTTACCACCAACCTGTAATTATATTGATCATTATTCATGAACCAGTGCAAGTTATTCATGATAAACTTATTAAAGGTTATGTTGTAAGTGAGATCTCTTAATACAACTTACCTAATTTTTCAACACAAAAAAAGGGGGGGAAAAGCCTTGGATTTTATTTCCCTGTGGCCTCAACTATTCATGTTCTAATAAGACACTTCACGCGCAATAGATTATGAACGAACAAACTTTGGATGACACATACTAGTTGCCTAGTGGGGTTGTCTCTTTTCATGGGTCCACGGGTGATGACTTATGAGCCTAATCCACAGACCCACATGGGTTTGCTTGCTTCATCTCAATCCATAAGTCTGCGACCAACCATACATAATAGCCATTTAAGTAGTTCTGTTATTGGACCAAAGTTGTGTTGTACATAACTAATTTCACGAGGATGCTATGACACTTTCAATTGTTAATAATTTGGTTGTTCAGATTACACATCGGCTAACTATAATTGTATTATCAAGTAATCAATATTTTGATAATTAAAATGATGAAACCACTAATAAGACATGCTAACAGATCATTTGAGTTTGTTAAACATAGTAGAAATGTATGTAACTAATAAGACACTATTATTATCATCATTATTATTATTTAAAAACTCTAAAGTTAATAAATATTTTGTTAGTTATCTACAGAACCTCTTTTAAATTTGGACACAGTTAGCTCCTTCAAACCAAGGAGTTGTTTTCTAATCCTTCGTAAATAAATCCATTCAGTTCCTTGGTAAAGTGATGAAATTGACTTATACAACATCCTACTGCTACAGTGCTACTGCATTTCAATTTCAACATAACTTTCTGAGACATCAAGATAAGACAAATTTCAAATCTTTTTTAATAACCATAGGGAAAAGAAATTAGTAAACAAAGTGACTGGTATAAAACTTCAATTCTCTTTGTAGTGAAATTAGAAGAACCATAGTACAGTTCATTCCATGGACCACTTAGTGCAGTGAAATTACTAGTCCAATCTTTGATACTGTTCCTATAAACTTTTAAGAACTTTATCCCACTGCACTGTTTTCATAATTTAATTATCATATAAGTATAACTGGCTAACATAAATTATGACTAATTAGAGAAAATAATACCTTAAAGTCTATGGTCTTGGTATAACTCTGACCATGTACATTCAGAATATGTTTTACAGTTGGGCTAGTTCTGTTTTATTTGCAATTTAATTTTATAGCAACATCCTAAAAGTTTATTATACAGAATTTTAATTAATCCTTTTCAGTTATTCCTCTCCTTTCTCATCATAAATTTATTTAGAATAGATATTGTTGTATAAATACTCAAGGATACAAGTCTTATGATTTATCCTACTAGGTAAGGTCAATGAATCACACAACACCATCAGGCTTGGCCAAAATCTGAATTCCCAGGAATATTATTATCCTTGAAATTCCTTTTATTAATTTTTTCCAAAGTCCCTCTGGGTCTCCCTCTACCCCTTTTCATTGGACTAAAAGTCCTACAATCGAACCCCTCAACGATGCCTCTAATGGCCTTCTTTACACATCTAAACCATTTTAACTGAATTTTTGTCATCTCCTTGATAGGTGTCTCACCAATATCACTTTGTGTACAGTCATTCTATATCATGACCCTTCTTGTGTGGTCACACATCCTTCTTAATATAATCATTTTTCCTGCTATTTTTTATTTACTTATTTTCTGGTGTTATTCCTTTGAAGCCCATATCATAGAATATAGCTGGTCATATTCATATAGCTGAATGATAAAACATAATGTCTCTTTGACCTTTGTGTGTGACATCTTCATTAATTTGTCCATCATTTTGTAAAATTGATCTTAGATACTTGAACTTAAAAACCTGTGGTATGACCTCCAGTTTTTACTTGCAAATCATTTTCCTCGTTTCTTATCCATGCTCCTATTTAGTGAAATTCCTTTGATTTCAAAGTCTGTCTCCAAAGCTTAAGTTTAGAGTTAACCTCTTCCCTTGATTCCTCAAGCATAAATATCATCCGTGAAAAACATGCATTTAGGTGTATTCCACTAGTTATCATTCAATTAAGTGCAGCTGACTTTTATTACTGTAGTTTTAAACTAATCTTGGAATATGTATCATTCTACAGGCTAAATTCCCCTGTCAATGAACAGCAAGTAAAAGCATCAAAAGCTAATAACCAGGAATAAATAGTAATACCTCTTCACACCATTCCTTAAGTATAGCTTTTGTTCCTTTAATCCAGCTAAATTGTTAAAGAGAATGACACTGGAAATCAATGACTAATTTTCCAAACATCTAAATTAAGAATATACAGCCAAATCATTATAGAGAAGATCAATGAATCCATTATATATGAGTTATTGAGTCAACATTCCAATGCCAAATTAACTAGAAATTCCACATGAAATAGATAGATGAGAAAACCTACTGCAAATGCAATGTCACTAAGCTCGATAACAGCTATAGTAAGAAGCAAAGGGGTGGCCTGCCCAAAATGTTTGATCCCTGTTAGAAATCAACTTGAAATTAATTTAATTATAAAAAAAAAATTTGTTGAAAAAGAAAGAATAATGATAATAAAATAAATAGTTCAATGCATTCATGCTGGGAAAAGATAAAAATTGATCAAAATAACAACAGAGTATAAATTGAATCAGTTCACTTCAAACAATGGCATGCCAAGTAAAATGTATATACCAACAATATATTTTGCATCCGGCTTATACAAGAAGGAAGCTACAATAGGATATACCTATATCCACAATTCTATAACAGAATACTAATGAAATCAAACTACTACTGAATATATTCTGTAACTATGATTGTACATATTCTGATCTGCACTGAGATTCTTCAACTTGCATGAGCCGTAAATCAATTACACCCTCATATTAGAAACAAAGTAAACTTTCAAGGTTCTAGGAAGATAGTAATGTAGAAATGTATTGTTATTTGTTAATATAGAACATAAAAGCTGAAGAGTATCCTGCTAATAGTAACGTAGTATGATCATCCAACTGGCGGTCTCACGATTCCATGCCAGGAGGATGAGTTTCTGAACGTCACCTCTTTCTTGAATGATTTGTAGATCATGCTAATAGTTATTAAGATAGATTAGATGAGGATATTTGTACAGAATGCACTTTCTTCCATTGTAAAGATTTTTCATTTTGTTATCTTGTTGATAAGATTGAGGTGGTTGACAGTTATTCAGGAAGGATAATGAAGATAGTAGACGGGCCAAAAGAAGATTCCTATTAATCGGGAGAGGGGCACACTTTGAACGAAGCTAGTCATTATCAAAAACTTGGGGTTGGGAAGATACTTTTAATTGCCACAACACCAACTACCATAAATCTCTGAAATAGTCTGAGAATAGTACTCCTCTATGTTAAATAATACTATTATCTGTATTCAACATCTACTCAAGATCTAATAATATTATATGCCTGACCAAAGACCACATTAAGATGATGAAATACAATATAATTCCAGATTTATGGACCTTTACAAAATTAATAAAAAAGATTTATACACACTAGCAGCTTGTAGGCGTACATCACTGAGCCAACAAAGATGAAACATTTTCAATTTTAATCAAAATAAAAGTCCCCTTCAAGTGCATATCCATTGCCTAACTATACGAAAGGGGATTTCATATTGGCATCTTGCAATTCCTTTACAAAATGCACCATACCAACCCATTAAAATAGAAAACCAATTTCAATGACAAATTCATTAAACAAGTACTATATTTATAATTTTGCATATTAGAGTATAGAACTGTATAATTTCAAGTCTCCCAGCAGGGCCTTATGAATATACTAATATCTATCTAGTTAACCAACATATACAATCAAGCTGGTTTTTGAAATGTTTAAGTTGTTTCATCTGCAGTCCTCAATGTCAAATATTTAGCCTTACAATGAACCTAATGTTCAATTCAAATCAACAACTTCTTACACAAGTTAGAAACCTATGAACAGAAAAAAAAAAAAATGAACACTCTGATTCTCGGAGGTTCATTAACTGATTAGCAATGGCCATTAGAGTGCATTGGCCGATCCACCCACTCATAAGCACATAACCGTTCATACATTGCCAAGAATGCAGAACACTCATCACATTGCTTTTCATTTCAGTTTCTTTTAACACACAAATGACACAATCGCATGCATCCCACCAGATAATTCAAGCTAAAACCTACACCAACACCAATAATTATTTCCCATTCCCCAACTATCACTTTTCACAATCCCTCTCACCAACAAAATGTAGAAGAATCTGATGAAACACATACAAAATTCCAATTCGAACGAGTTGCACTCAAATTAAGGCGCTTGAAATAGAATGTGCAATGAGCATTCGAACCATTCGCTTGCACCTTTTCAACCAAAAAGCATGCCTACAAACCTTTCATATAAATACGCACCCCCGCCCCACCCATAACCAAAAGAGGGAGAAAAACCCAAACTTCTCAATTTTTTAAACCAAACACACTTGCTTCAAAAATGAAACAAATACCTTCGCAACGGACTCGCACAATAGGATGATTGCGTTTCCGGAAACCTCCTCCGGGAGTGCCTCAACACCCTAAAACATTAGCACCCGCATTTCTACAAGATGAGAGAGGCAAAAACAAGCAAAACAAAAAATGAAGATACGCACCTAAAATGGCTTCACTACGTTGTCGTTCGTCGAATAACGCTTCAATGCTTCCTTGGAGGGTTGTTGAAGATCAACGAGCCTAGAATGTAGAGAGTGTTTTAGGTTTGAGAGTGTTGAGAGGGTTTGGATCTTAGAGTGTGGGAGAGTGAGCGTTCCAGAGTGTGTGAGAAGGAGCGTTCAACAGTGTGCGAGAGGGAGCAGCATTCCAGAGTGCGTTTGAGTGTTTCAGAGGGTGAACATTTGAGTGTTTGGGTGAGCATCCGAGTGGCCGCGCGCGGGGGAGGGGATCAATTTCTAAACCCCTTCTACATCGGTCAACACGAAAACGGATCTACAATAACTAACTAATTACAATTCTACATCATATAACCGAACCGATGTATATCATTTTCTGTAATAACCCATGTAAATATTCTTATATATACAAGTTATTTACAAAATTGTTATTTTATATTAGTTTTTAGAGAATTGATATAAATATAATAACGTGGAATACTATTTTTCTAGTAGTGTATCTTATATTTTAATCAAAAAAACTTTAGAGACACTAATTCTTAAATATTAAATTTTTTTAGAACAATCAAATCAAGGACGAGTATTAAATCGAACATAAGGATAGGAACGGGGACGAGATGAGTAACTATATATTCGTCCCCATCCCTAATTTAATATTTTGAGTTTTACTCGTATCCATACTTAATCAAATTAGGTATTCCTCATCAAAGTCGGGATAGATTTAAATATTCTCAATGCGTAAGGATTTATTTATCATAACTTCCAACAATTGACCAAGATTTTCTCTTAATAACATTCATAAATTATATTAAGGTATTTTAGAAATTATTTTGATATTTAAATGTGTTTATTTTAGAGTTTTAATATTATTTAATTAGTAAAACATGAGACATTTTATAAAAAGTATTTTATTAATAGGTACGCTTATGTTTATGTTGATTATTAAAGAGAGAGTATGTTTTAATTATTATTTATTTTTATGAGAATGGAAGGAAGGGTGTTTTGGTAAATTACTTATTTTTATTATTATTATTTATTTATTTATTTAAGAAAGAAGTTATCAGGAGTTAGGAAGTTACCTGAGGCTACCGAAAAAACCATTTCATGCTTGTGACTTCATTTTCCTTTCTACATTCTTTCTACACTCTGAAGACCAAGGAGAACCAAAAGAAGGAGACCAACCAGATTCTACTTGTGCTTCATCTTTTGCCCATTAAGGTAAGCGGGAGTGAGAAACCTCACTCGGGAGTGTGAGAGTAATTATTGGATAACATGATTGACCCCCTAACCCCAATCCGTTGACTGATGCATGCCAACCCCAATCCCTTGCCTGATGCATGCTTTAGGAACAAGTAGATTAAGAAAGTTTTCTATTTTAATATCTGAGTTTTCTGTTGGGTTTCTGGTTGGATGTGATGCGTGAATATATGTTTGATTTTGAAATTAGATAATTTTTTATATGAATTAGAGTACTCTATGAGTTCGTGTGAAAAATCCTATGAGAAATAATTAAGGATATGATCTTTTGACAAGATTTGGGGTAGTTTACATAAAATTGAGTATGGATTCGTGTTTTTGGTGTTATTTGAAGTGCTTTTACCGATTGAATGTTATAATTACATGTTTGGTTTTTAAGTCGGGCGCAATTCTTAACGCCCGGCACAGTTTTTAAGCCGGGCTTAGTTTTTTTAAGCTGGGCTTAATAATTAAGTTGGGCGTAGAAAAGTCTCACTAGGTGGTCCTTACATGTACTCCTAGACTACCTTAGGTTGTTGTTTAGTCAGCACACCTAATATGTGATTGGCACTAGTCTTGCGACCTATGATTTAGATATCCTTTTGAAAATCTTATCAATTAAAGAATGTTTTGAGACCAAACTAATTCCTAATTAATGATCTTGAAAATAAGTTTATAGAGTCGCCACCAATGTTTTACTTGAAACATTGAAAAAAGAAAAGGTTTTTCGAAAGTCCAATAATGGCCTTGATAACCAGAACTGGGTTTGGGAGTCGACTACGTGTAAAGAAAGTGTTAAGCACCCCTACAATGCCCTTAATCGGTACCCTGTGATGAAGTTATCCTAAGAGATAATAATTTAAATATTAAGTCTCCTTTATTGATGATTATTTATATACATGAAATTTAAATTACACAAATTAACCAAGGGTGTCTACATGGTTATTTCTTTTATTATAAAAATATTTAAAATGAGAATAGAAAATAGAGAAAAGAATTGACTGAAATACCTCTTAAACGAGCTTTAGTGAATCTTCAAATATGAGGATCTAGACGCTTTTTGACTACCTTTCACACTACGTAAATGTCTCACAAATCTCAAGAAATACAATAAGAAGGAGAGAGAGAATTTTCGAGCTATAAGAAATCTTGGACAACTTTTTCCAGCCCTTGAGAGTACCTGAAACCGCTATTTATAGGCATCAGAAATGTCCAGAACGGCCCGTTCCAGATTCGAAACGGCCCGTTCTAGACCCCTTCGTTATAGGTTAATTTCATTTCTGGAACGGCCCGTTCTTATACCAGAACGGCCCGTTTCAGAGTTGAGTTTAGCACATAACTGTTTCTTCTGGAACGGCCCGTTCCAGCCTAGGATTTTAGACCTTTTTTAGAAGCTGGAACGGGTCGTTTCAGGGTGGGAACAGCCCGTTCCGGTTGTGAAACGGGCCGTTCTGTATTAGGAACAGCCCGTTCCGATTTTGACACGGGCCGTTCTGTATTGGGACTATCATAATATTCGAATTTCCCGTAATTCAGAGGAACTTCTAGGCATTCGAGGTGTTTGTGTTATATATTGCTGGTTGCTTTGTAAAGAAGGCCAGAAATTAATTGATCCATGTAACCAACTCCATTTGGTCGTCTTCTTCTTGTCTAATTAAAAGTTGTATATTTAATTATATTCCTTAATATATTTTTGGACCATTCGACTTCTATATATAAGACACTGAATTTATAATACATTTTTTTCTTCTAAAAATCTGGAAATTTGTCTACTGGTAAAATATTATAACACTTACAACCAGACTGGCAATTATGGTTTCATTATAGGTAGTTAGGCTAACAGCATCTTATTGAAGTTATTGATTCTTGAGCATGTTTATTCCCTCTTGCTAAATATTTTGCATGCATCATGCATGCTTAGTTTTTATTCCTGTTTGATACATCACTGAACAACTAATGCTAAATCCCACTAGAATGTGAATGTAAAAAATAAAATAAAAAAATTCTTCCATACGTTTGGCATTGTCATATATACTCTAATTTTTAATATGTCATGGTCGGTTGCATCTCAACAATGCTATAACAATAGTTACCTTCGTGAGAAAATAATGCTGTCTCTATATGTTTCTTTTGTTAGATTTTTGTATTTCTATTAAATTTGTAATGGATAAAGTGTATTGACTATTGAGTCTCATCTAGAAGTGTTATTTTAATTTCTGCTCTAGTTAATCTAGTGCTGTTGTAAGTCAATTCTTATTGCTTATTATCCCTACAGGATTTTGCTAACACATTTAGCTATACATTTGTGAAAGATGATCTTCCTTTTTCTGCGCTTATTTAGTGATTCACTTAACTTTATATTGATGCAAAGGCATCTGTAGTTTTAAAGGAATCCCTCGACTAGTGATGTTTTGATTCAGTAGTTGACATATGATTGAAAGTTTTGGAAATTCACCAGATTCCATTCTGATACTCCTTTCGTCTCATAGCAGATGTTGTGTTTGAAGAAGAAAATAAGTCTCAAAATAAGCGTCACTTTTTGGTATAGAATTAATTATCTATTTCTTATTTATATCTTTCATGATATTCGTCAAAAAAATAATTATTATGTTACATCATTTTAAGTAAAGAAGATTAATTATAAAATTAATTGTGTAAAACAACATTTATTATAAGATGAAAGGAGTATTTCTTTTGTTTCTCACCTCCTAAGTTATTGTGAATTGATATCATGGGTTGTTTAACATTTCTAGAGTCACAATGAGTTCAAGTTTCAAGACATGGGCTGTGAGATTTGCACTTGTAAATGAAGGAGAGACAACATTGGAGAGGTGATGAGGATGGTTTATTACGTTCTTATGTGAAACAGTATGGTCCAAGGGAATGGAACGTCGTGTCTCAGCGCATGAACACACCTCTTAACAGGGACGCAAAGTCGTGCTTGGAAAGGTGGAAGAACTACCTCAAGCCTGGCATCAAATGAACTCTAAGTATAGATCAACAATTTGTATACAATGCCATGTATATATTACTAGAACTTTGGTTACTTTTGAAACGTATAAAGAAGAAAAAACATATAGAAAGTAATGATATTTTAAATATTTGTAACATAAATTCTTATTATATATGGTGTTGTTTGTCCAAATGAACTATATTATAGATCAACAATTTGTATATCTGTATTTTTCTGTGAAGCAAAACAGGCCACACATATAACAGTAAAAAATCCAACATAACTCTTTCTAAGTATAAAAGTCTCACTCCAATTTTGCTTTAGGCATCCGTCAATGTTGGATTGACCCTTCAAATGGAGCATTTCTGCATAATGACACACTAGCACCACCTGCATCTGCATCAGCCTTGCTTCCTTCTTGGCTAGCTTTCCAGTTCTAGTACTGCTGTTGGCCTGAATTCCCTTTCTGTGACATCAAGTCTTTCATCCTCAACCGCTCCACCTTTCTATGGTTTCATCCTAAATCACTTAGACCAATATAAATATTTATGTTAATTAATTTTATTAAATTTATAAAATAAAATCATAATTTATTAATTTTACCCTTCTTGCTTAACATTAAATTTTCATGCAAAAAGTGAAGATATTACCCATATCAAAGATTATACATCAATACCAACAAAATGATAAATATCAATTGAATAAGGTTTAAGAATCAAGAAAAACCACATTCTCATACTCTTTGATAAGGACAAACAAAAAAAATAATTTAATACTTTCTAAAAATTATAAGATGCCTTATAAAATAAAATTTTAAACTATTCATCATAATAAATATCAGAAGAAGTAATTAGTATTTCTCCGACTAACAGTCTCAATGGATCATTTACAGCAGCTTGGATTGCATTAAAAAGGATCAAAGCTACGCCCATTCAGGTATTGATGGATAAATGCCTTTTCCCCCACCCCTCTTATTTTTTATAAAGAAACAAAAAGGCTTTATTCAAGTATCCAACCTCAAGGTCTCATAAAAAAAAATTGAGATGCTAAAACAGAATGATATAATATTATAGATCATGAACACATCATAGCATTCCATCCTAAACTACAAAATCGCAGTAAAGCTCCTATCCGTTGCCAGGACAATTAAATAGTGGGAAGGAAACAAGTTGACAATTATTCATCCTTGTCCAGTAAAAAGTTAAAATTAAGCACCAAACTGTCTTCCCACCTGCAGCAATTGGAAATTCCTGTTACCAAAATGGCAAAATGCTAAATTCTCTGCAGGATATCTGGCCATTGGAACTATTATGCTCTTGGCCAAAGAAAGTGTCTAACCGAAAGAACTCACTTCGGTTATATGAAAGAACTACGGTTTCCTTAATAGAAATCATGATGAAATTGCAAAGGAAATTTTGTCCATATTTCTAGATCCTTAGGACAAACAATGGAAGATGAGACCAATTTCAAACCATTCAATACTTTCTGCAAGACTCAGTTTGCAAAAAACTCATTAGTAGAATGTGTGCTGCCCAGAATCCTTTTGTGTGGATTAAGCACCAACTGGAGCGTATGATCTTTTCAACTTTCCATTTACAAGAATATCGTATGTAGTGTCATCAGGCACAAGACCTTTGTCAAGCATCTCGTCATGCAGTCTAAAAGCCTCTTGCAGATTCCCCTCCTTAAAATGTCCAGCAATTAAAGTGTTATAAAGAAGAACAGAAGGAGTTATATTATTCCCATCCATTTCCTTTAGAATCTTGCCCGCATTTTCTAGTTGTCCATTGTTACAGAGTCCATTTATCAAAACAGTGTACATGAACATATCAGGCACAATACCCCTGGAAAGCATATCTGAGTAAAGATCTATGGCAAAATTTAATTTCCCCTCTTTTAGAAGTCCACCAATCAGTGAGGTATATATTTGCAAGTCACATGGAATCTTATTATTTATCATCTCCTTGTACAAGTTGAGTGCTGCTTCCATATTATTCAAATTTCGGAAGCCACTAATCATGCTGTTATAAACAATTGTGTTTGGAGTCAAACCAATCTCCAAAAGCTCAGAGAATAATTTGCCTGCATTTTCCATGTCTTGCATTTTGCAGAAACCATCAATGAGAGCACTATATGCAGTAATATCCAGTTGCAAACCCTTCTTTTTCATATCATCATGCATTTTCAAAGCAAGATCAATCTTATTACTTTTGCAAAATCCATTAACCAAACAAGTATAGGTGACAACATTTGGTGAAATTCCACTTTCGCACATCTCTCTATATGCAGACTCTGCAAAATCAACTGCACCTTCCTTGACAAATCCATCTATGATGCTATTATAAGTCATAGATGTGGGAATAAAACCCTGCTTCATAAAAGTGTTCAACTTATCCTTTGTCTCAGACACCCGGCCATTTTTAGACAATCCATTTATAATGGTGTTAAATGTGTAGTCAGTAGGCACTATATCTGCAGCCACCATTTGATCAAACACACCAAATGCGTGCTCACAATCACCCTTTTTAAAAAAACCATCCATCAAAATAGTGTATGTAATGACATTCGGTTTTAAACCACCTTTAATAATACCATTCATGACATTTTGTGCATCTTCCATGCAACCCTGTTTGCAGTGACCAAGTATCATGTGGTTGTAAGAAACTAGTGAAGGTGTAATACCCTTACCAATCATGTTGTCCCACAAATTACAAGCCTCACTAACCTTGCCCAATTCACAGAGCCACAATAAAAGGATGTTATATGTAACAACACTAGCAATTCCATTTTCAACTGCCTCATCAAGCAATGCAAATGCATTTTCTAGCAAATTCTGCTTCCGGAATCCTTTCAACAGAAAATTTACAATAAACACAGTTGGATGAAGGCCCATGAGTTTCATTCTGGTGTAAAGCTCATTCGCTTTCTCCACATTCCCAATCTTAGAGCACCCTTCTATCAAAACCGAGAAAATAGCCACATTGGGAGCAACACCAGCCTCAACAACCTCATCAAACAACCGCAACGCACTACTCACATCCCCTTGCATACAATACCCTTCAACCAACCTTGCTGCAACAAAAACATTCACCGGCACACCACCAGTCACCATCTCATCCTTGAGCCTCAATGCCTCCGCAAAATTCCCCTGCCTAACACAAACACCAATCACAGCCCCATATGTACCCTCAGACGGCACCCACCCGAACTCCCTCATCTCCTTCAACAGCTCACACGCCAAAGTCACCTTCAACCCCTTACAAACAGCCTGGATAACAATACTATACGCGGCCGCATCAAGCTTCAACCCTCTACCCGCAGCCTCCCCAAAATACCTCTCAGCCTCCTTAAACCTCCCTTCCTTCAAACACGCACGCATTAAAACATGCACAGTATAGTGATCGCCATGAATTCCTCTCTCAACCATTTCATCATACACACGGCACGCATCATCCGCCATGTTTCTCTTAACCATTGCGGTCAAAAGAATGTTCACAATGGGAACCCAGGGGAGCACACTGTGCTCCAACATGGCTCTAAAACACTCAACAGCATCAGTGAACTTATTAGCTCTAACATAACTATTCAACAGGTAATTGAAAACCCTAGAATCAGATAATTCAAAACCGTACTTTCCCGCACACTCCACTAACATTTCCACCAGAACCTTCGTAGCAGGGGCTGAATCTCCAAAGACATAGCTATTGAGCAAATACTTGGCATCTCCGTGAGTGTTGGGGCAGGAGGCAAGGATCTGAAGCAACAAGCATAAAACATCAGCGGTTTTCACGAACCCTCGTTGTCTCTCTACGCCTTTGAAGAACCTCAACGCCGATGCGGGGTCCCCCTTGTGCCGCAAGAGGGTGTCCAAGACCTCATTTTGTGACGGAACGACCCAAGAGGGTTCGGGGGCGATTGTCTCGGGAAAATTGAAGCTTGAAGCGATTTTCCCGGGAAAATTGTCAGGGGCAGGGGTTGGTGGTGGTGGGTCGGTGGGAAGGACGAGGTTTGAGGAGCGTTGCCGGAAAGGGGGAAGAATCTTCGTGGGGATTGAGAAAAGGATGCTCCTCCTGGGAAACCTCGTCGGCATTGTTAGAGAGAATAGGGAAACAGAACAGCAACAACAACAACACAAGGTGTGGTGAATCCAAACTTAGAAAAGAACCGATTCTTTCACAGTTTCCGTTAACTTCGGCTAACAATTCTTCCACTGCTGCTTACTTGGAGTAGCATAAACCACGCAAAGTTTACTATCTGAAACTCTATGATTAATCTAGAAAAATGGGTAATTACTCTAGGGTTTATATTTATGATTTATGTATTAAAATGATTGTCGATGCATAATCTAAAGAACCAATAAGTATGTTTTGTTTAGATAAATAAATGGTACGTAGTAAGTAGGGAAAAAAAGAAAAAAAGAATTATAATAGATTAAGTTTTAGAGTGTCAATAATAAAAGAAGTAAAAGAGAAATAAAAGAGAAAAAAAATATGTTTTTCTATATTAGTTTGACAGAATAGAAAAATGAAAAAGAAAGAAAAATATGATTTTCTTATAAAGAATTTTTTGTTACATATACACATATTTTGAGACAATTTAAATATACTTCGTTGATTATTTTTTATTATAATTTAAACGTAGAGTTTTTATATAAATTTTTAATTCATAAATTTGGTGAAATTTTAATTTTTATCAAATAATAAAATTAAAAATATTTAAGAAATTGTACGTGAATTTTATCTTTTAATTTTGACATATAACCTTATTTTTTATGTCTTGTAGATTTATTTTTTTAAAACAATATTATTAAGACATTGTCAAATACCTCTTTTAGTAAGGATTCAACTACTGGTTTGTCAAGTGAAAGACTAATTCTATTATTCTTAACTTCGTTGACACCTCATATTTTTTTCTCTCAAAAGTAACAAAATAATAAAGGAATGTGAATTTTTGTCAAAATAGAAAAAGGTATTTACATTCAAAATCAGATTAATTTTTAAGCTTAGCATTTACTTTTATTTCACTAGTTTATGCTTTTTGAGCATTGTTATTCTTTCTTATTAAAAATAGGTTTAATATTGTTGTCCTCAACCTGTAGAGTTACAAAATAGTGAAGAGATGAATACTAGGGACGAAAATTATCATCTAGTGTACACTCTTCCACCACTTTAAAGTAACGACAAAAAAAAAATAAAGCAAAAGAGTCGTCATATTCAATTATTCATGTGCATCATAAACAAAAACTTCTATTTCATTGAGAATCTAGAAAAATCTAGGAACTAGGGAGTAGCTAGAGACATTAAAAACATAATTAATATATATAGTCAACTCTCTACTCTAAGTCAATGTTAAGTTTTTCTCATGTTCAAATTTCAAATATTCTTAGTAGAAAAGTTCAAAAATATTATTCAATAATCAAAATTTTCCTACATCAAAGCTCTATTTATAGACTCAAACAAGCTTTTGGCATGTCTCCATTGAGGTGGTTGCTAATTAAGGTCTTCAATTGCCTATTACATTAAAAAATAATTTATATTCTCATAAATTTATTTCTTATTAATTTAAATTATTAGGTGACAATCCAATTTCACCGTGTGAGTTTTTTTATATGCAATGTTGCATGATGGGCTCCAATTTAACAATATTGATTGGGAATGGAATTTGTGAGGTTTATCAAAATAAAATAAAAATTTCATGTAAAGAAGGCCAGAAATTAATTGATCCATGTAACCAACTCCATTTGGTCGTCTTCTTCTTGTCTAATTAAAAGTTGTATATTTAATTATATTCCTTAATATATTTTTGGACCATTTGACTTCTATATATAAGACACTGAATTTATAATACATTTTTTTCTTCTAAAAATCTGGAAATTTGTCTACTGGTAAAATATTATAACACTTACAACCAAACTGACAATTATGGTTTCATTATAGGTAGTTAGGCTAACAGCATCTTATTGAAGTTATTGATTCTTGAGCATGTTTATTCCCTCTTGCTAAATATTTTGCATGTGAAAAAATGAATGTGAAAAAATCTAGCGGCATCAAATTCCACTAGTGTAAAACGACATCTATCATGTTTAAGGTAAGATTTCATTCTTTATTCAATAATAAATAAATAAATAATCAAATAGTTTTAACGTAAAGATAAAATTGAAATTTTGCATGACCAAAAAAGATTGAAATATTTAAAAGTTGAATCTATTTGAGAAAAGAGAGAGTAATGAAAAAAATACATTTGAATTAAAATTATTATAACAAAATTCAAAAGTTATAATTTTACCATAATAATTAAGAAGATTTCAAGAATTGAATTAATCATCATGTCCATGGAGTTAAAGGATAAACTACTTGGTTGATTCACCTACTTTGATATGTTCTGTACATTAGGTGAATTCATTTCTTAAATTTCTGTATTGATTGTTTTTCTTAAGTAGGTTTCTTGGAAGGAAGAATCTTGTAGTGAGGTGCTACAAGTGAATGCTTCTTGGAGTGTAAGAAGTGATATTTTTAATAGTGTAGAAGTGTATTGCATGTGCTATTGTGATAGTAAACCTTCTAATATTAAAGATTAGTGGAAAATCTCAATTACATTAATTGGAGATTGAATGTCGATCATAAGTGGATGTAATTGAACCAATATAAATTGGTTATACATTTTTCTCTCTATCTATCCTTGACTTTACATTCTTGCAATTCTATTTCTATACTTGTTGCTATGTATTGTGAGGTATAAATAATGCATATAAAATTGAATGAATTCGGTCTTGCATTGAATTTGAACTTAGTATCCTATATACAATTGTAGATCAATACTTTTCTTTGAAAAGATTTAGAAAAGCTTTCAAAATCAAGAAAGTTGTGCAAGAAATTTTTAACCTACCAATTCACCCTCTCTTAGTTAGGCCATTTTTTCTAACAAAATTCATTTTGGTTATTCATGCACACATTTTCGAATTATTTGTTGATACTAATGCTTCCAAAGCATTTAATATTTCCCTTTTCATCATTAATTGCACACTTGTAGAGGATTTACCATCTTAAACGTCTCCTTTTCCTTTGATCAAGATGTCGCTGGTTGCTATCCCCAATCCCACATCTACTTCTCCATTGAACACCTAATCACCATAAATGGGATAATTGTTTTGATATCGCCAAGTCCTCCTCATCATCGTGTGGGCTTCCATACATAAAAGTTTCTCTTGAGTTTAAACACCTTCTCACCTTGCTTGGACATGTGTAGATCTTTGAGATACTAGATTCTTCCATGATTTTGACTTTTATGGTCTCTCCTTTCGAGCTGATGTTGAGAGACTTCAAGCCCATTTTAAAACCCTCTAAGCATACCAACACTTTAGCATATTCCACAAATTGCAATGAAGAAGGTTCATTTGCAAGTTTTACTACCTGCCCAACAAAAGCTAAAATTGTTGATAATTTTTTTTTTCAAGAGGTGAAGTGGTATCCCATAGCATTGAAGCCATGCTAATCACCTTTTAGGTGATACAGACGTATCCCACCTCTTAATGAAAAGAAACAAAGAGTTCTACCACTCATCTTCCAACAAGATTACATCTTCTACATTGATAGATTCTAGACCAGATAAAAGCACTAGGTCGTCTCTTAGATACAACACCTTAACAGAATGCATCTCGCTAGAGCAAATACTTCTTGAATCCCAAAGATCTTTGTTGGATCCCTCAAATTTCCCACCATACATCATTCAAACAATTCTAATTTTGATGATTTAATGTATAGTTGTACATGAAATTTGTTTACAATGGTTTTTTTCACTTCTGAATCCTTCCTACCTCAAACCCACTAACATTGAACAACTTGAGCATGGAACATGCCTTCCCTACATCTTCCATTTCTAGCTATAGGTGTAGAATGCCCACTTCTAACCACATTATGACCTTTCTCCTCCACTACCCTATTTCATCTTGGAAATCCTACTTCACCTTGTTTCTAGGTAATACAACACTTTGTTTCCCCCTTCTTAAACCTTGGTATATTAACATGGAACTTGATGCAACCAATCTCGATCCCATCATGTTGCCCTTCCAACTCCTTTAGATTATACACATTGCTAAACTTGATGAATCCAAAATGTTGTCCCTTGGAGTTCTTTCTATCAAAAATAAAGACTTCAAGGACTCTCCCCCAATAGATGAATACCTTTCTCATTGCTATAGTGTCATATCTATCTGGAAAATTTGAAAAAATGTAGGATGTAACCCCCTTAAACAATTGATATCCCTCCATCCATTGTGTCTCTTTCGCTCTTCTCACCCCTTGAGCGCACCTCTCACACCTTGTTCGTCCTACTCTCTTATAATCCTAAATCTTATTTTTATCTAGTTAGTCCACTAATTCATTAGTTATTAAATGAAATAAGTGTAAATAGAATTATTCTTAAAATAAGTTGATCTTTTATATATATATATATATATATATATATATATATATATATATATATAAGTGCGCGCACTTATATCATTGATCATTATATTATTTATTCCCTCCAGAAGGTAAAATATAAGAGCAAACCTGTATGATATTATGTTCTCAGAAAGGAAAATACAGTTAACACAACAGGAAATTGACTTCCTGGAGATGAAGTTCTCTCAAGAAACTTATCAACCTCAATCTCATATTGCTGAAGAGTTACTCAACTTTCTTGAAGAAAATCTATCTGTCAAACAAATTCAACAATTCCTTGGAATCATAAACTACATCAGAGATTTAGGTATGCAAAAAATATATTTAATGTTTGAAAAAAAATGTGACACGACGGCGCAGAGCCACACATGTATAAAAAAAAAAAAAAAAAATCCTACGAGTTCTTGCACCAATTTTGAAAGAAATAATTAACACATCCCGTAAAGGACTGTTGCGAGACATATTAGGGAAAAAAAAAAAAAAAAAGGTGTTATTGGAACCTGTTCCGTGACATATCATCTTGCAATCGGCTTAGAGACACGAAGTGTGCCATATATCTCTTTTTGGAACAACTTTAAATTTAATATAAACCAAAACAAATTGTGACATAAGTGTCGTTGAGTTAACTAATAGCACTCAGCATTAATCATCTCAAATGCATAAAATATTTTAAAACAGTTTCAAATTAAGAATAAATTTTCATGACAGTAATACATGAGTGAAAAAAAAACCCTTACTTTCATAAGTTATCCAAGATGACTAATCTATGCACTAACTTGTAACAAGATTCACTTTCGAATACTATTAAGGCCAAATATCTAAAGTATGCCTTTTGTTTTCTTTCTCCAAATTAAATATTTTTTCTTTATTTATTTATCTATATTAATTTTTACATAAAACAATTATAACTATTCGTTGCTAGTTATTTACTTTTAATATTTTCATTTTCACAAAAGTATAATTTAATTAAACAATTTTATATTGTATATATTGATAATAATTTCTTTTATATGTTTCTATTAAAAAAATTATTTATTTTCTTTTAAAATAACGTGAAGTGGTTAGATTTTTATAATGATTTATTTTTCTATACCTAGATTTATTCACACATATAAATGGTCAATATTTTAAGTTTATATAATAATTTTAAGATATATACGATTTTAATTTAAACACCTTAATTTATATTTCAATCATGTTTTAATCATAAATATTTTAGTTTTTAAAATGATTTATAGGTGTATGCTTAATTTCTATGTCTCACAATCTTTTTAATTTATGATACATGAATTCTTTATTTTGTAAAAACTAAATAAGTAAAAGGTGAGTAGTGATTTTTATTTTTAATATTTTGTGATATATATAATATTTGTATATTAATTATTTATTATGTTTTTAAATTTTAACTTACTTTTAATTGTTATTTATTTTTTTCTATTTTTAAAATGAGATAATAATATATTATATATGTTTATATAACAATGCATAAACACTTTAAAATTATATAAAATCTTATTAACATTTATATCCAAAATATAAAGAATTTATTAAACTTTAAGCACTTTGTAAAATAAGTTCTCATATAATATAAATTTATCAAAAAAATCTTAATTAAACTTTTTTCCAAGGATTCTTAATCATTTTGACATTTTCACGTACAAGAAATATTATATATAATGATATATAAAAAGAATTACTATAGATTATATATATATATATATAATTACATTGTTAATTTTAAATAAAATTCAACAATATATATTATGTATTATTATAATCTATACCTACATTTTTTTAATAATATATTAAAATATATTATATTTATAAAGTAGATAAAAATAATTTTAAATGATAAATATTATATATCACACTATGAAAATTTTTATTTATTTTTAATGCGTGGCTTCTTGGTTTTGACTTTTGATTTTATGTTTTAGCTAAATCATAAACCCTGAACTTAAACTTCATATCTAGAACGCTCCAGTAGTGTTTCTCAAATCAGCTTCAAACTCTAGTTCATAACAAAATCTTGGAGATATTGAAATATAAGTAAAAGTACATTTCCAAGACTTGAAAAGAAATATTCAAAAGTTAACACCTACTATGTGTATATATACAAGACGTATTAAGTAAAATTTTTCTAATTATAAAAAAAAAAGTTATAAACTCGAGTAATACAACCAATATTAAAAGCTTGTTAGTAATCACATAACAAACTTTGCATGATGCGTGTGACATTCACATCCCCTTGAGCCAATTAGCTTCCCTACAAGACAGTGTTGTGCGAGATGGGGTGCAAGTTGATGAGGTTTGTAATGTGGTGCAACTCGAGACCTACGAAACTAGCGTGATGGATGATCCCATTATTGAACAGCCTGAAGTGTTTTACGTTTATTAATTATGTGATACAAATAAGCCAAATTTGGTTTTTCTAGCTGAACCTTGGACTGAGTTTTGCAAAACATTTTGGTGTAAGCTTGGGTTAAAATTAGTTGTGAATTGTGATTAATGACAAACTGGGTCGTATTGGAAAGAGAAGGCACAAGTTAATTGGCATTCACAATGAGATCATAACACTAAGTTTTTTCACAAGTTGGTGCAGTATAGGAGGTCAGTTAAAAGAATAATTCATTAGCTTCGATCTAACAATGGTTTTATTGAATCGCATGATGACATTTGTAATGATGTGATTCAATATTTCTCAATTCTGTATGCTCAAGAAAATACCAGGGTTATGGTTATGAATAATCTGGTGTAGCAGGTGGTGCCATCTTTGGTTTCAAAATAGGATAATATTATGCTCACAAATGTTCCTACTTTAGAAGAGGTCAAGTCAGTGGTTTTTTCCATGCCTAGCCTAAGTGCCCCTGGTCCCGATGGGTTTGGTTGAAGTTTTTATCATGCTTATTGGGATATCATTGTTATTGATGTTCATTATGCTGTTTTACAATTTTTTAAACACATTTGGATTTTACTGGGTTTAAATTCTAATCATGTGGTCCTTATTTCAAAATCTTCTGGTGCTAATAAGATTGAGGATTTTCGACCTATTGCTTTAGTAAACTTTTCAGTTTAAAATAATTACTAAAGTTCTTGCGAACAAGCTTTCTAGGATTGCTCTGCGTATTATTTCTTGGCACCAAAAAGGATTTATTAAAGGTAGGCATATTACGGATTGTATTTTTATTACTTCTGAAGTTGCTAACATGTTGGATAAGAAAGTTTTTGGTGGTAATTTTGCTCAACTTTAACATTCTGAAGGCTTTTGATATTGGAACTTTTTCTTGTCTGTGTTGGAATGCATTTGGACTTTATAAGATCAAAAGCATTTGTGGTTGGATCAAAAGCATTCTGCTTTCTGTTAGACTATTCTTTTGTTTCAACGATGAGGCTATGGAATACATGGCTTGTAAAAAAGGGGGTGCGCCAAGGAGATCCATTATCACCTGTTATTTTGCTTGGCAGAAGATGTTTTGAGCAGGTGTTTGTTGTATCTGGTTGAGTACGAATTGCTTCTTCCAATGGCTAGTCCAAAGGGATTCAATATGTCATCTCATTCCTTTTATGCAGATGATATAATGATTTTTTTGTTGAGACACTAATAGCAATTTAGAGAACTTATTAGATTTATTTAAATGTTATGGGGACATTTCTGGTCAACATTTCCATCCCTCCAAGTGTCGTGTCTTTGGTGGATTTTTATCCTCGTCAAGAAGGTTAGTAATTTAGGAACGATTGGATTTTTCATCTCGTAGTTTGTCTATGGTATATTAGTTTGTCTTTGGTATTTTGTTAACCTAGTGATTCATAACTCCCTTCTTTATAATTTTCAATTTTACTCTTGGCCCAAGCTCATGTTAAAAAAGCTAGAGAATCATACTCAAAATTTCATATGGTCTGGTAATCCAGTTGTGAGGAAATATGTCACTGTGGCATGGAAAAAAAATTTGCTTGCCTCTAGGACAAGGTTGTCTTGGGCTAAGATCAATTCGTAACTATGCAGCCTCTCTTATACAGTCTTGGGGTTTCTTTTATTTTGAGGATGATTGGACTAAGCTTATCGGAGCTTGATTTTTGCGTAATGGTTGCCCTATGGTTAGCTACAAGTCTTCATCAATTTTGACTTCGATTCGAGATCATTGGTGTAATATTAAAGAAAACACCAAATGGGTATTAGGTAATGGGCACAAGATTAATTTTTGGCTTGATGATAGATGGTGTATGAAGGATTCATTAGCTAATCCTATTAATATTCTTGATGCTCAACAAGTGCAACTTACCGTTACTATTGCAGATGTAGTGGTGAATGAGCACTGGTGTCTACCACCTAGTCTGCTAGCTCTTCTTCCAGATCTTAAGGACAAGATGGATACACTTTGCACTCCTTTGGACTTACATGAAGATCATCTTGTTTGGAAACACTCTAATAATGGTGTCTTTGGTTTTAAGGAGGCATATAAATTTATACAACCAAAGCTACAACATCAACATTGGGCATCTATTATATGGTTGAAAGCTATTTCTCCATCTCGATCTTGTCTTGTTTGGCGATTGATACATAATAAAGTACTTACAAATGATAATTCAAGGATGAGAGGTATTATAGTGGTGTATGTATATGTGTAGTATATGTGGGTCTATTGATGAGTTTTCTAGTCACTTATTCTTAAACTATTCTTTTGTTATCTCAATTTGGTCTTGGCTGTAAAATAGTATTAACCGCTCCTTAGATTTTGCTAGTTTTTATTGTGAATTTTGGTCTTGCTTCCCTACTTTGTTTGTACTTTTTAAGTTATATTTTATTGAGCATGTTACAAATGATTGATAATCCTTAAAGTATTAATGTTGTTATGATGTCTTAATTCTACAGTGATGTCTTTGCATGTCTCATCTTTATTTAAAAAACATAACAACTTAAAAAATTAATTTCATTTTTCTTTTAATCTTGAGCATTAAAATATAATTTAATAATTTATTTTATAGTTTTCAATTTCTACAACAAAAATTATGTGAATATAAGAATCGCGACAAGAACTCAAATTTTTTTTGGGGATGTTTTCATTTTATTTGTTGTAATGATACACACTTCATACTAGAGTTGACTCCAATGAAAGGCAAGTGGTGGAGGCGACCACCTAGGCCCTATAGTTAGGAATAATATTTTAAAATTTGAATCGATAATTTGATTTAATGGGTCATATTTATAAACTGGTAGATTAGTAATTAAATTACATGAACTAGTATAAATAAAATAATTCCATATAGTATACATATTATATTTGTCTAATATATATATATATATATATATATATATATATATGAGGAAGGTTATAATAACATCGTTGTAATTTTTATTAAGTATTACATTGTTCAATAAATTTATATTAAATGTGAATTTTGTAAATATAACTGTTAGATTGAAAGTTCTTTACTCTTAAATTATATATACAAAATTTTATATTAATTCAAGATGACATAATATATACATTTTAAAATATACTAAAATATGAACATTTTGATTACCTTCAAGTTGTTGTTCAATTTTAACAAAATTTCCTATAGACATATAAAGTGATATGAACTTTCAATCTAACGGTTGGATTTACAAAATTCACATTTAAAATAAAATTATTGAGCGGTATAATACTTAGTAAAAGTTACGCCGGTGTTATTATAACCTTCCTATATATATATATAATCAAAAGTTCACATGGTTCTATTGTTAAGTAAATTCTATACACACTTATCTTTAGATTGATACTTGTTGGTAACTATTTGCTTTCATTTTACTAATAGTTTAAGTAAATGCACCACCAATCATTACACATAGGAGTCTCAAGAATAGGGGTGAACATGGATCGGGTTGGGAGGCTTATCCTTATCCAAACTTGACTTGATTTTTTGTCCAGACAATTTTTTAAAATTCAAATTTGGTCCAATCAAGACCCGAAAATATAGGGATAAGATCGGTGTAACACCCCAGATTTCATAATTTATAATAAATAGTATTTTAAAAGTTATTTTAATATTTGATGTATTTATTTGAGAGTTTTGAATATAATTTAACCTATTATATAAATTATATTTTATGCACGATACATGATTTTATGATTATTATTATGATTACTATTATGAAGGTAATTTTATGAAATGTATTTTATTTAATGATGCTTATGTTATTTGATTAAAAGGGAAGAGTTGTATTTTAATTATAATTATGTTTATTTTAAGGGAAGGGAGGAGTAGTAGTCTTTCGCTAATTTCTATTATTAATTATATTAAATGAGGAGAGGGGTTAAGGAAGTTATCAGGAGTTAAGTTATTTTTATGTAACCACTCTCCTGACTTCATTCCTTCTTACGCTTTTGAAGAACAAGAGGAACTTGAAGAACAGAACCGATCAGATTCTGCTTGTGCATCTTCATCTACTCATCAAGGTAAGGGGGGAGTGAGAAACCTTAATCGGGGGTGTGAGAATAATTGTTGGGTAGTCAAATTGGCCCTCAATCCCTTGCCTATTGTATGTATATAAGAACAGACACCTTATAAAATTTTTTTGTTTTTCTTTCTAAGTGTTCTGTTGCATTCCTTGTGTGATTTTGAGTGTGGGTATGTGTTTAATTTCAATAATAGATATGTTTGGTCGTGGGATTGGCCTTAACCCCCTGCCCGATGCATGCTCTTAGAAAGAGACACTTTTTTGAATATTTTCTATTTTCGTGTTTCAGCTTTCTGTTGTATTCCTTGATAGTTGTTGAATGTGATTATGCAATTAATTTCAAAAATAGACATGTTTTGATATGGATTAGAGTGTTCTATGGGTTCTTACGAGAAATCCTATGAGAAACAAGCAAATTTTGAATATTTTCTTTTTTGACTTTTGAGTTTTCTATTGTGTTCCTTGATGTTTGCAGAGTGTGAATATGTGTTAAATTTTGAAAACAAATAAGTTTTAATATGAATTAAGGTGCTTTGTGGGTTCCTATGGGAAATCCTATGAGGACAGATAATTTCGAAAACAGATAAGTTTTAAGCTATGTTTGAAGATGTTAATGGTGTGAGAACTGTCTTATTATGGTGTTGATGCAAGTGGTGTATTTTTATGAGCATGATGAGGATGAGAATCTCTTATATGTGACCTTGTGACTATGAGTATGATAATGTGATATGAGAAAAAGTGACATGATGAGATATGACAAGTGAAATGTTGGGTTCATGAACATGTGAATGTGTGACGTGCATCATATGCATCTATGTGTCTAGGTACGATGTGGAGTACATCGTTAGGAAAGACCCTCCTTGCATAACAGCTTGGGGGAGTCTTAGGGAATAATACGGTTTGAATGTCTCGATTCCGCCTGTTTGTGAGCACGAGATGTAACTTGCGCAACTTCGCTATCCCGACCAAACCTTAGTAGTACATCCTTCTAGTTGAGAGTGTATGAGTAGCTCCCTACATATACTCCTAGACTACCTCAGGTGTGTTATTTAGGCAGCACACCAGTGATATGTGATATGTGACTGATACCACATGCATGCATTTATGAGTCAAGTCCATGACATTATTACATGATGAATGACTGTGTATGTATTACTATTGTATGTGTAACTTGAATTTGCACTTGGTTAATGTGTAGCTATGACTGCACTTATTATGATTTGTTTGTGTGTTGCCTGACTATTATTTTTACACTTGAATCCGAGTGAGATGTTTCTGACTCCCATGCTTGCTCTATGTGTGTCTTATTATGTTGTAGGTGATCATCAGCATGAGAATGTTGGTGATGAGACTTAAACCTTATTATTGGTTGTGCTCTATAGGACATGTGACATCGAGCTTAGTTAGGATTAGTTTTAGGAAATCATTGTCTTTTGTCCATTTTGGAAAACTTGACTTTAATTTTTTATAATTCTGCATTTGAGATTTGGCTTATGAATTATGAATGTGAACCTTTTACTCCTTTGTTATTTGAAACAACTATTTGAACTATGAAAATTTTCATTTATTTAGAATATTATGTGTTATATTTATTGTATATTTGTATTAAGATAGAGGGTATCACAATCGAATTGATTCGACTTTGTTACACTATTAATTTTAACATTATGTATAAAATTATAAAATAAAATAATTACAAACCTTAAACTAAGATATAATTTACCAAATATATAATTTAAAATAAATAATTATATTATAAATATAATATCATGTTAGATAATGTATTACCAAATTTTTAGTATTAATGCACAGTAATTAAAAAATATTTTATAAGAAAATATTATATGTCAAATCAAATTGAACGACTTGAAACGTAACTTAAACATATCCTTAAAATATATCGAGTTTAATTTCAAAACCTAAACTCATTCAAACAATCTCGGACAAGGCCAAATTAGTGAGTTGAGTTACGTCATGCTCATTCCTACTTGAAGACATTCACCAATGTATAATTGATCCCATGCATTATTTGTTTGATTAGATTTTGAAGAGAAAGAAGCGAGATAATATTTTTTGTTGTTTGGAAAAAGTGATATATAAGTGGGAGAAGAGAAAAAAAAAATTAGTGGGGCCCATGTTAAAAAATACTATGCCCACTGATTAAGAGATTTGTGGAGAAAATATGTAGAACACATCAAATTAAGTGAAATGATAAGTTTATCCTTTTATTTTATATTGTATAAATGTAATACTAGATATAAAAAAAAAAATTATTGAACAAACATAAACTTTATTTCTCTTCTACTTATTTTATTTTATTTTTCCTAATCCAATCAATGTACTTATTTTATACACATTATATCTTCTCTTCTACTTATTTATATCATATTTCTTTCTTCTCAAAATATTTCATTAATCAAACAAAGTATAATTGTTTGGAACCATTTATTTGACTAGGTCATATTCAAATCGATTCAACTTATTGAATTTTAAAACCATAATTAAGAAGAACCCAAAAAGTTTATATATTATTTTAATTTATTTAAATATATTGAAATTATTATCTCCTATTATATCTGTTTTTTTAATTTCTAAATAAAAATATAATATGTTATTATAAACTTTATTAGTTATTACTTTTTTAAATGTATTTTATTTATAAATTCATATTAAATAAATTTCTTGGCCAACTTAACTTGGCTCATTTATGAGTGAGCTCAAAAAAATCAAATACAACCCGGTCCACCACGTGTTGGTGGGTTAAACGGGTTGGTTCACCTTAAAAAAATATAATTTTTTTTCATCTTCTTTTTTTTTCTTAATATACAATTAAAGTCCAAAAAGCTCAAACCTATTTTAAAAATATAAGATTTTTAATTAAGACATCCATAAATGAATCATTCAACATAAACATTAAATGATAATTTTAAATACAATCAAACCAAATCTAAATAATCTCAAATAGAAAATATAATCCAAAATCATCTTAAACTTCAAATACAATCCAAAATCATAAAAATTATAAATCATAATCCAACATTAAATCATTGTTGTCTCATGTTGGGCTGCACCATGACCCAATAATTATTGTATTTTTTTTAATCATGGGTTAGTGAGCTAGTCGGCTCACCACAGGTTCAACCCGGATAAACTGGGTTGTTAGTGAGCCGGGTTCAAAATTGGCCTGTATTAAAATTTTTAATTTTTTCAACTCAACCCAGGTCGAACTCGTAGTGGAACGGGTTGACTCTTCGAGTCGAGCCCACTTTGACAGCTTTACTAAAACTCAAATTTTAAAGAATTTTCTCTTATTCTATAAATTAAAATCTCTAACTTAGATAATGAAGCTCTCACATCATCACTTTCTTAAATAGTGATTTTCAATATATTCTTCTTCTTTTTTTTTGGGTGGTGTGTGATTTTCTTTGCCATATTACAATATAAATTATTTGTTATACATCTAAAATATAAGTTATATATTTAAAATATTTATTTAAATTTTAAAATTAATATAATTTAGAATTTTATAAATACTTATTTATTATGAAATATTTATAATTATATATGAAAAATATTTATTTTATAAAATGTACAGATAATTAAGACTAGAAGTTAGTATATTAATAAAGAATAAAAACATATATAACATATCTTTATTTTAAAATAGAAAGACTTAAAATTACATATTGATAAAAATAAAGAGATTAAAAATATAATATATATTCTTATTTTAATTATACAAATAAGTGTTAGTTGTATGAGATAAAGATAATCAACAAAATTCGATATAATCGATAAATAATTAGATTTTTAAAATATTAATAAGATAGATAATCGATTCATGAAGAAATAGTAATGAATATGGTTGGATTATGTTTAGAAAAATAAACTATAGTTTATTGAGAGAAAAGATAAAGGTAGCGAATCTAGTGTTAGTCTGAGATAGATAAGGCTCATTAGGTGAGAAGCTAGTCAACTACTTTTTCGGTGACAATGGAAAGAGATTCTCTGTACACAACAAGCGGTACGACTTCACTCTAGGCCCACCATCCAACTTTTTCACGCCCCAAATTTCCAATTTCATATTATTCCACCATATTTTAATAATCATTTAAATATATTTTTTATTTTTTAAATTTAGGGTTTATTTATTTTTATATTTTAAATTTAAAATTATTTATTTTAGTCTTTAATTTTTTAAAATTTTATTTTAGTTTCTTAGATCATGAGTTATATATCTAAAAAATGGTAGATGAAACATTTATGTCGTATCAATTGAGTTTAATGTGATATTTTTATTAATAGAGATATATAGGTAGATTTTATGTAATAATATTTGATATATTCTCTAACAATATTTGAATATAAGAATTAACACAAGATTTTTTTTAAAATTATAAGGATTAAAAATATCATTTTTAAATTTGAGAGACTAAAAATAAATTTACCTTACGAAAGTATTTGGTACGCAAAATATTTTTATTTTCCCGATAATCTTTAATTGGAGATCTTGATTTCTCACATTTGATAATTATTTAAAAAAATACTTTTAGGAATATAATTTTTTGAAAATCATTTTTATCTTACTTTCCCACAAAAATATTCACATGAGGTATAGCTTTTTCGAGTTAGAGAAAAAGTTTCATATTTATGAAAGAAAAAAAACCATAGTATTTAGTTTTAAAACAGAAAATCTCTTTCTCTTTCTCTCACTTTTCCATTTCTCTTTCTCTCTCGCTCTTCCTCTCTTCTTATATTTCTCTTTGTCCCTTTCTCTCTATCTCTCACTCTCACTCCCCATCTTTTCCTTTCTCTCTCTCTCTCTCTCTCTCTCTCTCTCTCTCTCTCATATCTCTATTTTTTTCTCTCTCTCCCTCTCCTTCTTGTATTTCATCATTGTCAATTTTAATAATATTATTAAAATCTATTTTTTCTATAATTTAATAGTATTTATTAACACTTATTTATTTATTTGAATAAAATAAAATAATATATTTTTATCCTTCTTAATTATTATGTAATATTTTTCTTTGTTTATTTTATTTGTTGAATTTTGTATTTAAATAGTTTTAACTATAAATTTTCAACTTTTAAAATAGTTTAAAGTCATATATTTTTTATAAGATTTGAGTAAAAAAAACTATATATAATGAGTTTATTTTCATAAAGAATTTTTTTTGTAAAAAGTATTTACATATCCAAAAATATATTATTGTCATCGAACATAAAAATCTATAATTCTTGATAATTTTGTATGAATATTCTCAGCTTATGAGTAACTAAACAGATTTTAATTATTATCAGGAATCATGATTTTTAAATATGAAAAAACTTTTCATCTACCAAACACTTCTTAAATTTGAGTGACTAAAAACACATTTAAGTCTATTTTAAGATAAAGATATTTTAGAAATTAGACTTAAATATATTGTAAAAGTCAAAATTTTAATTTAGTCTCTTTATTTTTTAATTTGATCTGATTATTTTAGTTATATAATTTTATTTCAGTCAATAATTTTGAATTTAATATTTTATAAAATAATTACGTGACATTTTTTTTAATTATATTTATGTACTAACATTTTACTTCATTGACAATTTGACACGTTAACTCATTCAAATTAGCATAATGCTTGATCACACTATATGTCAATTATTATTATTTTTTTTACGAAAATTGTGCTAAAATTAAAATTTATGACTGCAAACTGCTATAATTTTCCACTACCAAGTTCATTGTCTTGTAAATATTTAATTAAAATCTAAATATCAAGTTAAGAAATAAGCTAAAATTATACAATTAAAATAGTACGTAGAAAATTAATTTCACAAAAATTTAAAACAATAAGGAGACCAAATTTGAATTCTGACCCGGATACCAAAAGTTCAATTAATTAAGATTAATGAGAAGATTGGACTACGGTTCAAGGTAATGTTCTTGCATCCTTTTTATGTGCTACACAATTTTATTATCTTGTAACACAAGTATTAACTTAACAAAAGTTCAATAATGATTTGTTTTTAAATAAACACTATTATACATATGAATTGTTATAAATTATAGGGTAGTCGATCAATACATACCTAAAAATTTGTCTCCAAACATAAGAAGATATTGCACTCCATTTCCTTAAGAATATATACGAAAGTCTTTTCTCCCCAAGGCCATGTCAAGAGATTAAATGGAGAATATATAGTATAGAGAACTTCTAAAGTGTGGTTATGAGTATGAATACGAATATATGTTGGGTCCATTAGATCCACCCAAATAGTAGTCCTAATTAAAGAAACAAAAGGTTCTTCATATTGCCTTCAATATTCTGTGTCCATATATGATTGGAGACTGAAGATGCAACGTTGTTTTGTGGTATACTTTTTGGATTTCTTTTTCTCTCTTCTTTTTGCCATTTTCCATGGATGATGTGCTTGTAGAGCAAAAAAAGAGTAAGTTATTAAAAGCAATGATATATAACTAACACTTGTTTTGAAAATCAATACCATTTTTTTTATATTATATGTATTTAAATAAGCAATATCATATAATTGATAAGAAAATAGTTTATGCATCAACCTCATGAATAGAAAGCTAGAGATTCACCAAAGATTTACGCTACAATAGGTCCATGAGACTCATCCTCATGGATATGTGCAACTCATGACCCATTTCTTGTCTTTTTGACAAGTGTTAGAAACATTTTAGTACATAAACACATATTCTATTTATTGTGGTACTCTTTCTTTTAAAATACCACACATTCACAACGAGTTTCAATATATTGATTTTCTTTTAAAGTTCACGATTGTTGATTTTCTCAGGATCAAATGTTGATAATGGTCCTACCCAGTTCATATATTGATTGCTTCCAATAAAGGATACATGTAATTAAAAGAAAAGTGTTGATAGCTTTTGTTTCGTTAATGAGTCACATTAATTGTGGGTTTAGGAGTTTCACTTCCTTTGAGTTTAGAGTAACAGATATTCTGTTGGGGTAGCATGTTCCCTTTGTGATTTGTAAGTGAGAATAATCGTGTAAGGAGCTTTGCTCATAATAATATCTTGGGTTTCCTTTTGCAAAACATTGTTTGGCTGAGATATATTCAAAGTTAATCTTCATATTTAATTTAAATATTCTTATCTCACTCTTCCTCATTTTTCATACCATACTCGAGGTTAAACTTTGGAGATCACGTCATTGAATAAGGAATTTATAACGATTATATATATATATATATTTAGATTATGTTATCATATTAACCAAAGTAATTTCGTCAACAGCAGTATATATTATATAGTGAGTAGATTGAAGAAATTGTTAAGGATTCAAAATATAAGTATTAAACTAATATAAATAAGTATGATAAATATTAATAATTAAGTTTGTGTGTTCAATGTTAATTTTAGAGGTCAAATAAAACAAAATTATCTTCCTAGAACAACCCGGTGTTAAAAGCATTATTGAGTAATGGAATAAAACTCAACCTAGAGTTACGTAACCAATTAAGTGAGTAGGTCAATTTTATTGAGAATTGGTGATTCGATGAATTCTTGTTGAATTGAATTGGACATGTCATATTAAAACATCTTGGAAAAATGTCTTTTGGTGACAGTACTAGTAGAGGACATTGTTCATATGAAGACGTTATGAGAAGCCTTTATTCTTTGGTTGACTCCAAGACGCGTCTCCACCACTAGTTGGTAGGTAACGTAGCAAATCATCCACTATGTGTTTGTGTTTTTGAATTTACATATCTAGGACATTGCTAAACAAAGCAAATCTTAGTAGAGGAACAAGCTAGAACAGGAATAACTTTGCAAAGGTATTTGAAAGCTTGGAAAAGAGGAACAAGAAGAGTGCAAGAGTGGGAGAATATAGTCACAACAGAACAGAAATCAGTGTCACTAGCTGAGGGCCATGACATGTTGGCTAGACCTAAAGCAATCAAGTTAAATCAATTTTCTTGTCAAACAACACCTTTTTTATTTTTATTTTTATATATAAGTATAATATTGATACAAAATATATACTAACCAAAAGTAGTGATTAATATCTATAAAAGATTATAAGTTTATATCAGGTAAATATTTCCTCCAAACACTTGTGTCTGAATATAAACAAAAAAAAAATTAATTCATGGTAATTAAAAAAACGTTGTTTACATAATTTCATTTTTTTAAGGTTTGTTTGGATAAATTTCTCTAAAAACACTTATATGAGAGCAAAATAAGAAGAAAAAATGAAATAAACTTCAATATAAATTAAAATTAACTTATACATAAATTAATTTGTAGAAAAAAAAATTTTATTAGTTTTTTTGAAATTTTATTATTAAATTATGCATAAGCTGATTTTAATTTATAGAGAAGTTTATTTTAATTTTTCTTCTTATTTCTCTTTTAGAAGTGCTTCAGCAAAAACCTATCAAATAGACTCCTAATCCTATAAAAAAAAATTAAATTATTCTTTCTTAAAACATGATATTAAGAATAATATATATATATATATATATATATATATATATATATATATATATATAATACAATCTCAATTAATAAATGAGTATTTTAGAAATGATCACAACAAATAAAATGGAATTAATTGATATTTACTAATATTTAACATAAATAAATATGAAAAAAAATTATTTATATTCAAAACCGGAGGAAATTTAGTTGTAGGTGTATGCTTACAAATATAAGGTTGTTGTTTAAGTTGAATAGTACTACTTTTATGGCAATAAAACTATTTTTGTATTGGTATCTTTAAAACAAAAACATGAATTCAAAACCATCAGTTTTATGAGCACCGATTAATCCAAATTTAATAATCCTCGAGGAATTAATTTTTGTAACAAAATGGATTTTGAATTGAAACAAACTTGGGTAATTTGTATAAAATTTTTCTAGTGAATTTTAATACTAACTTAGTTTTAAAATGAAAAAAAAATACAAATTTAAACACATCACTTTATATTCAATATGATTTCAAATTAATTTTACAAATGCTCAGCCAGACACACCATATTTGTCTTTGGTTTAGATCATCTAAAATCACTGTAAACTATTGGCTAATATAATTTTAATTAAACGTTCATATATTTAGTTTTAAGTTAAGAAATTGAATTTGAGTTTATTAACATTAATTTTGAGTTAAAATAAATTTCAGTAATTTTTACAATTGTAAAAATATTCTAAATTTTACTTCAAACTTACAGTAACCGAATAAATCGACCATCATTTTAATTCCAGACTTGTTTGCAAATTAGTTTTAATCAATTAACATAATTCGTAATTGAATACCCCTGTATTCCCTTTTAATTTAATTTCATTTATTTATAAAAAAAATCGTAATTGAATAAATTAATAAGAGTAAAATTAATCGACTAAAAAAGAATCGTTATTAGGCATGGTAATCTAACTCGCCCCGCCCCACCCCATTGCCATGCTTAATCGTTATTGATTAAGTTGTCTATGACTCTCGATACTTTGTAATCGAATAAAATACGCAAACCTTAGTTTTAATAAAATAGAAAAGATCTCAGTCAATTGATTAAAATCTTTGTAATCGATTAAAAAAAAATAGATTTTTATAAAACTAAACAATTTTATTTTTGTAATTGACTAATATAAGTTGTAATAGATTAAAATATTGATAATATATGTAAATGTTATCTACTTAGTTATAGTAAACATATGTTATCTGATACATGAAGTTTATAATTTATATATCTTAAATAGATCATCAATTATATAATTTTAAATTATTTTAAAATAATAATATATTAAAATAATAATGTTATCAACATTAATAATAATATTATTATTATTATTAATATATATGTAATTTTTAACTTAAATCATATTAAATGTATATATGTCATATGTGCATGCAATCTTCTATTTCATTAAAGGTATATATATCATAACTTTTATTTAGACTTAAATATCTTTTTGGTATTATGTATTGTTTTCGCTTTTGGTTCCTAATTTTTTGCTTAAATTTTGGTCATATATTTTTGTTTTTGTTTTTCATTCCTAGCAAACTTTTTCATCATTTTTGCATGATGTATTTGTTAAATGAATACTGTTTCAAGAGTGAATTTTACATCTTAATGTTTGAAACATTTGCAAAAATAATAAGAAAGTAATGATAAGAACAACAAACAAAATAAAAAAATTACTAGACCAAAAAGTTGAATAAATTTTTTTTTAGGAATCAAAAAAGAGAAACACGAATATTAAAAGAACCAGAAAAATATTTAATCCTTTTACCACTTGGTGCAAATTAATTTTGGAAGTGAATCGTATTCATAAAAAAAAATTGTCCATATTTAAAGAGATTCATTATGTAGTGATTAATTATTATTATTATTATTATTATTATTATTATTATTATTATTATAAGTAAAGGATTTGAATTCCATTCACATCTTCTATGTTTTGACAATTTTTTAATCTTGGTTTTATATCATATATCTTGTTAATGTTATATTAACAAAAATTGTTTGATTTAAAAAAAAAACTAAAATCACACCAATATAATCCTTTATAATCTTAATTCACCAATTAAAATTTAAAAATTAAAACCACATAATTATTATATTTGAAAGAGTTAAAAATACATTTAATCCATAAATAATTAAAGGTTGTTTCAATAACATGTGTGAACCAAACTTATTTTGATTAATTAGAAAGGCAAGAGGCGTGCAACTGTTTGTCTACTCTCTTTTTTTAATACTTAAACTGTTTGTCTAATTATTATGACAAAGACATTTCGTCGACGTATAAAATTTTGCAAAATTGTTTTAAGTCAACAACTTGTGTGTCTACAGAAATTAAATTACGGCACATGCTTAAAAAAAGCCAGTTTGTTGTTAATCTATAACCATACAAAAATATCTCTTTTGTGCTGAGAAAGGATATATCTCTTGTGTTCACAGTTTTATTATATTTTAATATTTTACCAATAAATATATCTCTTAAAAGATTAAAAAAATATAGTTACTCTTAATAATTATACACTTATTTTATTTTTTAATGAAAATATAGTGTGTGTTTTTTTTCTATTAGTTTAAGATAATTGTTGTTAAAATAAAAAATACATTTTAACTCTTAATTACTCTTTTTATCTTAAAATAACTACTTTTTAAGTATTTAAAAAGAAGTTGAATGATAATAAAAGTGACGAGGCTAATTTTTGTTTGACTTTCGATAATAATTAGGTAAATTTATTAATATTGACAAAACGTATTTCATCAATCTTTGTCTCTTTACTGATCAAACTTTGTCTCTATACTATCCTTTTTAATTTTTTCTTATTTATTTCTTTTTATAATACGCATTCATCAATTCAATATTCCCATATAACCAAGTCTGAATTGGATCTTACAAAGGAATAAAGTATTTACTTACGTTTACACTAAGACAGAAGTAGGGGTGGGCAAAACGAACTGAACTGAACTGAACTTATAAAAACTATACTGAACTTAAAAGTAGTTCATATGAACTGAACTAAACTAAATATTAGTTCAGACGAACTGAACTGAACTATTTTTTTGTGTCATTGAACTGAACTGAACTATACTATAAAAACTTGAATTGAACTGCAATTTAAATTGCACTAAACTGTTATGATATTTTGAATTGAACAATTTTGACTCATTTATCTATCAAAATAGGACACATTTATCAACTTTACTTTATTTTCCATTTTATTTAAATTTTTCAAAGGAAAAAAATATAAAATTATGTCAAACAAACTCAGTGAATTTTAAGCCTAAAAATAAGTAGTTCAACATAGCTCAATTGATCTGTTAAGTTCAACAAAATTGATACAATTTTTTTTTCAAATCACTTATTTTCTAAAATTTTGGTTATTAAACTATCGAGTTAATCTATTAAGACATAACATGTTAAACACATTTAATTTTTATTTTTTTTATAAAAATAGTTCAATTTTTATAATTCAGTTCAGTTTTTATAGTTTAGTACAGTTCAACTTTACAACAGTTCAGTTCAGTTCAGTTTTTTTTAAACAGTTTAGTTCAGTTTTTTTTACAAACAGTTCAGTTTTTTATAGTACAGTTCACCACCAGTTCAGTTCAGTTCAGTTCAATTTAGTGTTTTTTTGCTCACCCCTAGACAGAAGATCATAGATAATCACTCATATGAATAGTTTAATATTTTGAAAGATAACGTTTTTAAAGAATTTGTTTCAATGAGAGTATATTTGGAGATTTTTTTTTATAATATTTCATCTTTTTTAATTTGTCAATTTTACTTCTGTTCTTAATTGAATTTTAATATTTAAAATTATTAAAAATGAAATTAATCTTATATTACGATAAAAATTATATATTATAAATTTAGAATACAACTTATATGTTCAAAATATTTATTATAAATTTTAATTATATAAAATAAAATTTACCTGTGTATTACACAATTTAAATACTAGTAGTTTATCCCCTAAAAAAAGTACTAGTAGTTTATATATAATAAATTTATAATAGTATTTGACTGTCGAACTAATAAAAACATTCATGATGAAGAGTGATCTTTAGTCTCATAGCGGCATTATCTACTTCAAATTAATATTCAAACATCTAAAACATGAATAATATTGGCCAGGTATTTTTTAAATTATTTAAACAAAATTATAAAATTCAAATTATGTGGATTTAAGAGAAAATTCTCGTATGCTCTCTCAATTATTGGAATAAGCGTAAAAAAACACTTAGCACTTTCGTATATTTTGTTTAAAATAAAAATACAATATATAATACAAATATTTGAAATTAGTGATTAACAATTTGTGATAGTTAATTATTGAGTGTGAAAAGTTAAAAAGAAATTACGAAGAAGTAAATTGTGCATCCCTAATATGTATTTTTTCTAATGTTATCCATGTCCAAAGGGACACAAATATCTATTTGTTCAATTTTTTTTATTTTTTTTTGTATTATACTGAAGATATAATCCTTGGATACGCGAAGAAGAAAAATAACAATTGAACTTTTGGATATTATTTATGTCTTGGAAGAATCCAGATGGCCTCTCAAATGTCAGAAATATAATTACTTCGTCTCGTAACAATTCATTTTTCTTTTTCATTCATGCTTTAATATCACATTTTTCGTAAAGAAAATATAATTATTTACCTAATATACTCCATTCTGTTTTATTTAATGTTTTAGTAATTTTAACCTGTTTATCATTTTATAAAATCAACATAATATTAAATATAATACTGTGTATTTTGCTAATAATTATTAATTTAATTAATATTATAATTAATTGTTTAATTGTTGTTAATATTTAAGGATTTAAGAATCTTTATGAGTTTATGTTGTTTAGGAATTGTTTTGAGATGAAATCAAGATTGATTAGTTAGAAGAAGGTATAAAAGATTTTTCTTAAGAAGTGAATTTCATAAGTTGATTTCTTAAAAATTTAGAGAGAAAGTCTAAAGAAAAGAGTTATGAAGCATGTGAGATTCCTTTTCTCCAATTGACTTTCTTAAGCATCTAGGACCTTCCCCTAATCGTAGTTGAATAGTTGAGTTGAGATTCGAAGCCTCTGGAGCTAAGAATTAGAGACTGCAGAGTGGTTCCGTGTAAAGTTCTTGGAGAGTCTCGATCTTCTTCCTTTTTCCTTTTTTCTAGGAGATTTAGAGGTAAAGGAAGTTCTTAGATATTCTTTGTTGAACTATTACTTTATTGTTACATCATTATTATTGAGTTGTTGTTGATTTAAGAAGTGGTTGCTTAATCTTGGGATTTTTGGTGTTTTGAAGAAGAATTGGTGAATTATATTGGTTGCATGTTGTTTTTGTTGATGAAAATGGATTGGTATTGATGAATAAATGTTGTTTGGTGCATTGCATGTTGGAAATCTTTTGAATTCCAGGTGGATTGAGCCAAAATAAGATTTTGTCAAGTGCAAAAATTGTCATTGCATTGAGCTTAGCTTCATGGTTGGGGATATGATGCAAGCTAGAGACTTTCTACCTCACTAATATCGAGCGCGGGAATTGTAGCATCAAGTGTGAGTTAGAAGAGAGTTATTTGACTTGATCATGCTAGACACGGGTTAAGGTGTGCCATGTGTGGATGCCCTTAGAGCTCTTTGACTTAGTGACGTTGAGTCTTGGTTGAATGACGCTAGCTGTGATCAAGGAAGTAGCTTTTTACTTGGACTACGTTAGGATGCCAGTGTTGTGATGTTGGGCATGAGTCAAACAAAGACTCTCTACCTAAATGAGATCGGACATAGGTTTAGCCACGCCAAACATGATTAATACATGGACTCTTTGCCTTGATGACATCAGACAAGGGTAGATTGACACCACTGTGAGTGAGTCAAAGGCTCTTTGCCGCAATGACGCCAAGCATCAGAAGAATAGCATTGGAAGTGAGTTGCTAAATGGAAATTGGTTGTTTATTTAACTAAGTGTTGAATAATGGATTTGTAGGTTGGATTATTCATATGAATTATGTTATTACATGACTCTAACTCCTTATACATTGATTTAGGATGATGTATGTTGATTATTTGAGTGACTTAAAGTTGTAAGTTGATGAGAGTTGAACTATAGTTGATTTGTATGTTGTGTAGTGTTGAAAGTATTTATGTTGAGAATACTTGACTCATGGAGTTGAGTTATGTTGATTGACTTAGGAGTAGAGGGGAGATACTTTTTTAAAATGTGAATATCTCATTGCGAGAATATGATTTTATGTTGCTCTAAGATTCAAGTTGTTGAAAAACCCTTCTTGAGGAGTTGATGAATCTTGAAGTGGAGTGTTGAGTCTCCTCTTAGACTTAAGTTGATACAGTATGGGAGTCAAGTCGAGTCATACTGATTATAAGTGACCAATGTAAAACCATATAGGGGCAAGGTTGAGCCACACATATATGAAGTAACCAACAAGGTATAAGATCGAGGGTCAAAATTCCTAACTAAGCACTAGAAGGGCACATTATTTGGAGGGTAGTCAGCAGACTAATTCCATAATAGGCTTAGTTATATATGCTAAGATCATGGTAGGCTCATACCCAAGGTGTAACAAGAACACTGTGCTTCCTTAGTTTAAGTGGAGAAATTTGAGAAACCACATTGTGTTGTGAATTTTATCCAAATTTTTTGTTGATCTAGTAAGCCCAAAAAGATCGTGTTGTTAAGTTGGTTCGGTGGGGCAAGCCACTTAAACTACTCACACGTGTTGTAAGAGATCTCTTAGTTAAATGTGCGACGACGCATAAAATTGTGTTGTGCATATGATATGTTGATAAGTTGTGTTGTTCATATGCTAAGTTGATATGTTGATTATTTGCATGGTTCTATTATAAGTTAAAATGTTGTTGTGTTGTTCATACGCTAAGTTGATATGTTGATTATTTGCATGGTTGTATTATAAGTTAAAATGTTGTTGTGTTGTTTAAGTTGAAACATGTATAAGTTGTATTGCATGGTTTATATGTTGTATTGACATGTTGAATGTTGTTAATTAGAGTTGTTGTGTTGATTCTATAAGTTTTGATATGTTGATATTTATAGTATAGTTGTACTTTACTTTTGTACTTGTTATGTTATTTTCTGTAAGCTTATCCTTACACATTTTCCTTACGGTTGGACTATCATGATCATACTTGTTATGTAAGCACTATAGGATTAGGCTAGAGGATAAGTATGCGTTGAGAGTCATGTTGTCGGACAACATTGTTGCTCGGGCTACTCTTACATAACTATTTTATAATTGTTGCTTGATTGACAACTAAGATTTATGTTTTCAGTTAGATTATTATAGATATGTATATATGTACAAAATTTATGTTGTAGTTCTATTGAGAAACATTTATGATTTTGGCTAATTATTTATCCTATACATATACATACATACATACATACATACACACACATATTGATTGTTGCATGTATATCCAAAAACTACTTGCATTATAATCTTAATTAGTTAGATTTATGTTTTCCACTACTATAGTTACTGAATTGTAAAGTATGAGGACTTGTAGGGTTGTAACACTAAATATTTTTCATTTTATTAATACAATTTTTTTAATTAATGTATTAGTTTTTTTATCACTTATTTTCTTAGTTAGAATTTAAAATGTTTAAAGATATATTATGAAGTTAAATAGTTTTTTTTTTAAGTTAGACATATTGATTGTGTTTCGTCTTTAGCAAAATTTTAAGCGTCAAACAAAGTACTCTTTCCAATTTTGAATATAGGAAAAAAATAATCTCATATCTCAACTAATCTTACATTATTTAACATTGTCATATGTGAAATACTCATTTATTTAATAGAGATTGTATTTACAATGTCTCTTTTATTCTTAGTACCAGGTTTTAAGAAAAAATGGTTTAGGAAAATAAGTTACTCCTTTCATCTTATAATAAGTGTCGTATTAGAAGAAAATAATACAAATTTTAAAATAAATGTCATGATAATTTTTTAATGTAGTACTAATCATCTCTTTTTTTATTTATAATCTTAATAATATTATATAAAATTTGAATTTTGTGTTACATTTTTTTTAATAAAAAAATTAATCATAAGGTTAATTTTGTAAAATTATTATTATCTTTCATTTATTTATTAATTTTTCAATATTTTTTGATATAAAATAACTTAAAATGATACTTTTTATGAGACAGATAAAATATTTTTTAAAAAATAAAATTAAATGATATAAATAACTTTTATTAATTAGCGTAAATATTTTTTTCACTTGTATTTGGAATCGGTGAGAATAGAAAGAAGGGAGCAATAGAAATATATTAAAAAATTGTATCTTTAATCTTTAATAAAACGACCGACTATCGTGGTTACGTTTACTTGGAAGAGCACCAAATGTAATTATCGTTATCGTAGACCACAGAAATTATAAAGACGAGTGATGAAAACGACGTCGACGTGGAACAAGTCATAGTATAAGCTATGCCTCCAATGGCAGAGGATCGTGACACGTGGACGCTGAGGATTTCACACACGCTCCCATCAACTCCTTATAAATTGGGGTCACGCTTCGTTCTAACTCATTGCGGTGATCGAAGCAAACCAAACTACCAATATCAATAATCCTTTCTTTGTTCTTCTTTTCTGAGTTTCAGAATGTCTAGCTGTGGGTGTGGAAACAGCTGTAGCTGTGGCAGTGACTGCAAGTATGGAATCGCTTTTTTTGTTTATTTTTTCCTTCATAATATGCTTGATCAACCTTAAAATTAATTTTTTTTTAACATGTTTTAATATAAAATTTGTGTTGGAAATCAATTTTGCTTTCTCAAAATTGGGATTTTTTTTAAGGAATTTCTATTGTTTTGTTTGATTTTTGTTACTTCATAAGATAGGAGGTTTTCTAAGGATTAGGATTTGCTGTTTTATATTTGGTTCTGTGCTGTTTTAGACTGTGTCTTTGATCTCTCTAGCATGGGAGATTTTCTAGGTATTCTAAAAAATTGTGTCTCTTTTCAAGATTTTTTTTTTTTTTTGAGTAATTTGATTGGCTTTGTGAGTACCCTTTTTGTTGAAGTTTATGAAATTAATTTTTATTTATTTATTAAAATTATATTTGTTGATTTTTGTTGTGGAACAGGTGCGGTAAGTACTCTATGGACTTGAGCTATCTTGAGACAACAACCTCAGAGACTCTAGTTTTGGGTGTTGGTCCTGTGAAGCCCACCTTCGAAGGTGGTGAAATGGGTGTTGCAGCTGAGAGTGGCTGCAAGTGTGGCTCTAACTGCACCTGCGACCCATGCAACTGCAAATGAAGAGAAGATGAATGTTCCAAGCAGAGATAACACACTTATATTATAATAACAAGTGTATGCTTTGTGTTTTGTTCAATCATCATGGTTTGGAGTTTTAGAATAAAGTGATTATGGCTATGCCCTCTGCAAATCCCAATGTTTTAGGATTTGTTGCGGGTGTTTTACGCTATGGTTGCTTTTGCTTTGTGATTGGTCCTTGGGTCTTATATAAATATGTAATTTGAATCATTAATACATCTCTGCTTATAAATGAAATACTAAGTTTTCTATTTTTTGAGGTGCTTCTAACGTAGCGAGCAGATTAATCATTATTATCGGTAATAAATACTCCCGAGCAGATTAATCATTATTATCGGTAATAAATACTCCCTGAAAGTAAATATTCCAGGACGAACTAAAAAATAAAAAATAAAAAATAAAAATATAGAAGGTTTGTCAAGTTGTTTCATCGATTTGGACACCAAGGTAATAATGTCGCATTTAAGTGTATAATATATTGTGGCTTAAAAAGATTGCGTGTGCAGACTTTCTTGAATTATAAATTTTCTTTCAAGTTTTCTTTTTTATTAGGATTCTTTCAAGTTTGCTAGATTTGAATTGATACACGCCTTTTGTCTTTAGCATTGATATATGTAAGAAGTTACAAAATAATATAACCAAAATTTATTATTAATTAGTTTTTTAAATTAAGAAAACTAATTATTATAGAAGAAATTAATTTTGAAAAGATAATTCTTTTCATGAAATAAATAGAAGTCAATTTTTTAAAATAATTTATACAAACATGTAAAATATTAAAAAAAATTATTTATTATATTTATAAAAAGTAATGTTCAAGAAAAAAAAGTTAAAAAACAGGTTCAAATATCACAAAATTTAAATTATTTTAATTTATATTTAGGAATTATCAATAAAAGTAACTATATGGAGGTAGTAAAAAAAGGGAATAGATTGCAAATAAATAAGTAAAAATAAAAACACAGCTGTGTTTACACATCGAAGGTAGATCAAGTAATTAAATATGTTTCTAGCGATACAACAAATGGAATAATGTTATCCTAGCTTAGAAAAATATATATCCTAGCTTAGAAAAATATATATTTTAGAAGGATAACACAGTCAGACATGGACTTTGTTGATTAAAATATAATAATTTCCTTTAAAGGTAAGTTTAATGCTTTGTTTGAGAAAAGAAAGAATTAAGGGAAATGAAAGAAAATAAGTGAGAATTAATTAAATAAAAAAATAGTGGAAAATTTATAATATATTATTTAATAGAATGAAATTATTTGAAAAATGGAGAAAAATTAGTAATTTTTAATTGTATTTTATATAATTAAGTTTTTATGTAAAAATATATTATTTAAACAATTATAATTTTATTTTTATTAACTAATAATTAGATAATAGTGTAGGAATAATTTTATTCATTTTTTTTTAAAAAAAATTCACATAATACTAGTATAAAAATTGGATTTAAAATCGGAGTTTTAAGATCAGTTACAAAGTAACCGATCTTAAAAGTGACGCGGTGACAATTTTATAAATAACATGAACACTTTTAAGATCGGTTATAAGATAACCGATCTTAAAAGTACTTTAAGATCAGTTATTTTATAACCGATTTTAAAAGTGTCACTTTTAAGACTGGTTATTTAAGAACCGATTTTAAAAGTATCGTCAGAAATCTTTTATATTTCCCTCCATTCTCATTCTCTTTAATTTTTCCCTCCATTCCTTTTTTTAATCTCTGATGCTCTCATTTTCTAAAGTCTCCAATAAGGTAAATTTTGTTGTCGTTTTCGTTTTCATTTTCGTCTTCTCATGTTCTTCTTATGTCTCTTTTCGTTTTCTCATGCTTTTTTGGTCTCTATTTTCGTTGTAGGTAACGGGCCGTTCTCCAAGAAGAACGGGCTGTTCTACAAGGAGTACGGGCCATTCTAAAGGTTAATTTTAGGCTTTTTGAACAGACTGGAACGGCCCGTTCCAGTTTTGGAACGACCCGTTTCAGTTTAATTTTTTTTCCACTGCCAGACTTTTAAGATCGGTTATAAAACAACCGATCTTAAAAGTTAACTTTTAAAATCGGTTGTTTAACCGATTTTAAAAGTCTAACTTTTAAAATCGGCTCTTTCAAAATTAATTACGAAACCGATTTTAAAAGTTAAAAATAACCGATTTTAAAAGTCTTTTTTCTACTAGTGTAAATTCACTTATAAGAAAAGTAAAATTAAATTCATATGGTCCTACCACAACTTTCTCACAAATTCATCTAAATCAACTCCTCCAAACATGCTTTTTTTTAATTCTTAGTAATCTTTTCCCTTTCTTTTCCTTTTCCTTTTCTTTTCCTTATTAATCACTTTTCCCTAATACTATAAAAGAAAAATCAGTCTCATTTATAATCATTGGAAACATTAACATCAAGAATATACCAGGAAGTAAAAAAAAATGAATTCAAATAAATTGTTTTATTGGAACAAGAGAACTGGTAGAGAGAGAAAAAGAAGTGCGAAAAAAATGGAAGCAAGTTAAAATTGGGATGTGTTTGATAAAAGAAAAGAGGATGGAAGTATGTATAATTTTATGCGGACTTACTATTAAAACTTTTCCTCTAATATGAGGGGGAAAGTATAGGAACGCACTGGTAATGACAGTTCATGGCTTCTTTCTGGTTTATATATAATTATGTTTATGTCTATATATATATATATATATATGTGGCTATCATACAAAAACTCAAATGACGATTTCCGTGGATGATCTTTACGATTCTTTGTAATTTTAATGTTAGTTGATTGTTGAGTGATCTTAAATGTTTCTTAACTTTCATATCTTCCTTTTGTGAAATAAACACTTATAAACCTTCAATCTTTATGTTAAAGAAGAAGTTGGTAAAAAATTAATACTCGATGAAATATACACTACAAGAAAAACGTAAATTTCTGACGATAATTTCTAACAGATATAAATCTGTCGGAAAATATAAATTTTTTGACGGAAAAATCCATCAGAAAATATCCATAAAAAATTATCGACGAATTTTTATCAATCAGTAATTTCTGATGGGAAAATCTGTCAGAAAATTCCCTCGAAAATTTTTGAAGGAAAAATCCGTCGGAAATTATCGACAGATAAAAATTCATCGATAATTTTTGACAGATAAATCTATAAAAAATTACCTATGGATTTTTCCGTCAAAAATTTTTGATAGATTTTTCGGTCAGAAAATTTATATTTTTGATGAAAAATAATTCGTAGAAAAATTATATTATTGATAGAATATTTCCGACAAATTTATATTTTTCGAAAATGTAAGAATTTATTTACAAAAAATGACAATCATATATTAAAAAAAATCAATAAAATTTTAAATATATATATATATATATATATATATATATATATATATATATATATATATATATATATATATATATATATATGAGGAGAGTTATAATAACACCGGTATAATTTTTGCTAAGTATTATACCGGTCAATAACTTTATATTAAATGAGAATTTTGTAAATCCAACCGTTAAATTCAAAATTCTTTACTGTTAAATCATATATACAAAATTTTAATATTAATTGAAGATGATTTCTTATAAAACAAAATTAATGTAATATATACATTTCAAAATATATAAAATATGAACATTTTGATTACCTTGACGTTATTGTTTAATTTTAACAAAATTTGATATAAATATATAAAGTGATATGAACTTTTAATCAAACGGTTGGATTTACAAAATTCATATTTAATATAAAGTTATTGAGCGATGTTTAATACTTAATAAAGGTTATACCGGTATTAGTATAAATATATATATATATATATATATATATATATATATATATATATATATATATATATAGAGAGAGAGAGAGAGAGAATATATATATATAGAGAGAGAGACATACAAAATAACCTTTGGTAAAGTTATTTCGCTTAATAACTCATGGTGCGTGTTGAATTTCATCGATCCAATTGTTAAATTAAAATTTATTAAATTTTACTAATAATTAATAATAATAAAAATTAACTAGCTTTAGAATAAATTATTTGCTAATAAACAATATAATTGAAATATTAATTATTTTAAATTATTTAACTAAAATCTTATGGACAGTTTACTATATAATCTTGATATTTTTGTATAACTAATATTTGGTTTTAAATATGATATGAAAATATTATGATATAATTCGATAAGATTTTAAGTTAGTATTTTATTAATGGTTGATAATTAGAAAATAAAATAAGGATAAATATATTTTTTTGAATTTTATATATTAGATTTAAGATAAATAAATATATTAAATTAATTAATAATTTATATTTAAAATGTTAAAATTTAATTTATAAGTATATAATAAATAAATATTTATAATTTTATAAATTATATTATCATTATAAACTATAAAAATAAATAATTTAAATTATAATTTTAAATAGAAGTAAGTAATTGTTAATTATAAAAGTAAGTATATATAAATAAAGATTAATTAAATATATTATTATTATTATTCGTAATATAATTATTATATATTATTATATTATTATAGTAATCTAACGGTTGGATTTACAAAATTCACATTTAATATAAAGTTATTGAGCAGTGTGTAATACTTAGTAAAAGTTATACCAGTGTTGGTATAACCCTCCTCTCTCTCTCTCTCTCTCCATATATATATATATATATATATATATATATATATATATATATATATATAGAGAGAGAGAGAGAGAGAGAGATGAGAAATCAAATAACTTACAAAATAAATTTTGGTAAAGTTATTTCGCTTAATAACTCATGGTGTGTGTTGAATTTCATTGATCCAATTGTTAAATTAAAATTTATTAAATTTTACTAATAATTAATATAGAAAAAATTAATTAGCTTTGAAATAAATTATTGGCTAATTAAAAATATAATTGAAACATTAACTATTTTAAATTATTTAACTAAAATCTTAATTATTGACAATTTACTATATGATCTTAATATTTTTGTATAACTAATATCTGGTTTTAAATTTGATATGAAAATATTATTTAAAATGTTAAAATTTAATTTATAAGTGTGTAATAAATAAATATTTATAATATTATAAATTATATTATCATTATAAATTATAAAATTAAATAATTTAAATTATAATTTTAAATAGAAATAAGTAGATTATTAATTATAAAAGTACATATAAATAAAGAATAATTAAATATATTATTATTATTATTGATCGTAATATAAAATTATTATATATTATTATTATTATTATAGTACAAGTATGAGATTGTATAGTTAAAGATGACTTAAATGAATTAATTTGTACAAATTATACTGACAACATGCATATACATTTCGGTAGCTTATCTCATCAGAACTTCACAGTTAAGTGTGTTTGACCTGAAGTAATGAAGGAATGGGTGACCTTCTGGGAAGTTCTCCAGAAATTGCGTAAGTAAGGACAAAACACGCTAAAAAATGAAATATCGTGAAATAGAACCCTTGAGAGGCCAAATATGAGGATTGTTACATTAATAAATTTATTAAAATTAAACAAAAAATTTCTATCAAATCATATAAAGATCTTCAAATAATTTTTGACAGATAATTACCGACGGTTATATCTGTCAGAAATTTCTGTCGGTAATTTTCGACGGATAAATTTATGACGAAATAAAGTATTTCTGACGGATTTTTTTTTCCGACACCCCTTTTTCCAATAAATTTAAATCTGTCAAAAATTCGTCAGAAATACTTTATTCCGTTGGAAATTTACTTGTTTTTGTCGAAAATTAACATTTTCTTGTAGTGATAGTGCAATGTTTATGATGAGAAGTTTTTAAGGCACGGAGAGGTTAAAATACTTGGTTGTACTACGTGATTGATTGAGTAGTGAAATCATTTAGTAAGAATGAGATTAGATGTGATTTTTGGATAAAGAGTGAACTAGTAAAAAAATATAAATATGTTTTCTCTCTTTCCTATTCTTTTACTTTTTATATTAATAAATATAAAAAAAATTTATTAGTAAAAGTATTTAAATACGAAATTTAACTCTCATTTTTATGTGTTAACCTGTATATAGTTTTTAGTAGCATACAATGTTAACAACTTTATAATTTCTAAATAATTAAGTGAACTATGTAACATAGTTAGTAGACTGGAACGGGGCGTTTCCAAATTGGAACGGGTCGTTCCAAACTACTAAAACAAGGATGATTTAGTAGCCCAGAACGGGTCGTCCCCGAACTGGAACAGACTGTTCCAAACTACTAAATAAGCCTATAAATCCTAGTTGAGAACGGGTCATTCCAAACAGGGTCATTGTGAGTTAAATGCAACCCCAGAACGGGTCGTTCTGGATGTGAATTTTACACATGACGTTTGAGTCCAGAACGGGTTGTTCCAGATTTGAAACAAGTCAATTTGGCTACTTCAGACTTCTATAAATAGGCCACATGCATGTAGTTGAGGAAAAGAGATAAAGGGAACTTAGAGAGAGGTTTTAGAGAGAAGTTTTAGAGAGAAGGACTCTGGGTCTGTGAGCTTCTTTCACTCTTGAATTTCTCTGTATGATTCTTCTTCTCCTCTAGATCACTAATGTCTTATATCTTTTCATGAAATTCAGATTAGGAAGCTTGCTTTGGGAGGATTGAAGTTCCGGGTTGAGCTTCGAAAGGGAATTCTACTTTTTCTCAGTTCTTGGCCATTTTGAGCCAATTTTCAGGTGAGGGAAGCTAGAATATTTGTTGTTTAGGTTGCATGTGAGTTTAGAAACTCAATCGATGCATGAATGTTGAGAATCTATGGTTGGATTGGAGAAATTGTTCATTTTGGGGCTTTTGGGAAAATTGGAGTTTTGATGATTTTGATGCATCAGATGAGTGCATGTTGATTTTGAACTTGTTTTTGAGTTGTATGGAGCCTGTGCATTGTGTTTTTGTGTTTGCATGTGGCTAGATTTGCTGGTTTGGATGAGTTTTTGAACTCTTTGACTGGGATTATGTCGGGCGCAGGTTGAGCGCACCAGGCGTGGAGAGACTCTTGATGGTCTTTGTTTGGAGTATGCCAGACGCAGGGTGGGTGTAACACCCCAATTTTTTTAAAAAGGTACTTTTGTAATTAATGGCATTTTGTAATTTTAATAAAGGAATAAGGGTATTTTTGTAATTTTATTATTAATGGCATTTTTGCAATTTTATTAAAGTTTGAGGGGTAAAAGGGTAACCTGGAACGGGCTGTTCCAAGCAATAAAAATATACTGAAATTTCAAGTTGAGAACGGGCCCAGAACGGGCCGTTCCAACAAGGAGAACGGGCCGTTCCGGAGGGAGAACGGGCCGTTCTGCTGAGATTGAGAACGGGCCGTTCTGGTTTCAGAACGGGCCGTTCTGCTTTTTGAAAACGGGCCGTTCCGATATTAGAACGGGCCGTTCCAGTTGAGAATTTTACGCATATTTGAACGTTCCGGAACGGGCCGTTCCGAAATCAGTACGGGCCGTTCCGGGTGCGTCAGATTGCCTATAAATAGGAGGCAGTGGGCTGTGAAAAAAATCATACAGCCAGAAGTGGAAATTTAGAGAGAGAAAGAGAAAGAGAGAGAGAGAGAGAGAGAGAAAGAGAAAGAAAGAGGGAAAGAGAGGGAAAGAAAGAGGGAATCCAGAGGGGGGAGGTTCTGCTCAAGTTTTAGCTCCTACTTATCCAGGTAAGGGGGAGGAGAACCTTATCTCTTTAAAATTTTATCTACTCCTATTTTTATTTATTTATGTTATTTTTTTATGTATATTTATTTAGTGGGGTGTCCCTAACCTCATTTATTTGCTTAACCTTTGATTATTTTTGTCTATAATAATTATTAAGGTGTTCATATTTTATATTGTTTCATTATTTTATAATGATGGTCATTTTTATTTATATCATTGGTATTCTTAATATATTCTTTTTACATAGATATATTTATTGTAAATATATTTATAATCAACTATGTTATAGTTGTGATATCTTGGACTCGTTTTGTTGTTATTTCTTCACGTATTTATGAAGATAAATATTGTTCTATGGCCATAGAAGATAAAGTTTGAATTATTTGTAGCTGGAGGTTTGACCTTGGGGATTTAAATGAGTAAAGAAATGAAGGTGAAATATCCTATTGTTGATTAAGGTGAAATATCCTTTTATTGGTTGATGTTATGATAATGCTCATTTATCCTGACTAGTCACTACAAGTATAATTCAAATTTTATTGTATCATGAAAATTTAATATATGATCTGTATATATATTTATATATATATATATATGTGTTTAATATTGATTATAAATAATTCTGTATATTCTTTTGAGTTATTATATTTATTGGATATTGTTCTTACTCCTTTCTTTTCTTTGTTTTTATAAATTAAATATATTACAAAATAGATGGATCTACTTTGGATTCCAGATCATTTTGCAGTTGATATAGTTGTGGTATTCCTTGGAAGGAATTGGAATGTGGAGGCTATTTGATGAATCTATTACAATTTTTGTAAATTTATTTTCACTATCAATGTAAATATTGTAATAAAAGTGAAAGAAAAATATATTGTGTAAAATAATACATTATTGTAAATATTTTAGAATGATATATCATGTATTAAATTCACAAAATATGATTGTTCTTTATCTTTATCTTTATTAAAAAAAATATAGTGTTAACGATATAATTGTGAAAATATTATATAAGAAAATATATAATTATTATTATATAAATTGGGCGTTACATTAAGTGGTATCAGAGCAGGTCGATCCAATCGGCCGTGAGTTATGAGTTTACCGTGCTCATTTAGTAGAGTTTATAGTTTTAGCGAATGAATCCAAGAAAGTTTTGAATGTTTTGATAAAAGGCTCAAGTGTACATCTCTGTTATTTTATTTTACATGATTTGGAAGTTATAAATTATTCCTAACTAGGAGGCACTGCCACCTTTACTGGAATCAATTTATATTTCCTTTATTACTTTTAAAATCTTATTATATGATTTATTATATTTGATGCTTATATATTGATTTTTATGGGTTAGGTTGAATAAGGGTTTTATTTTAGTTTCTAAGTTCTTTGTTCTAAATATGCAAGTTATTTTGGTTTAGGATTGTAGGAAGAAGCTTAAATAATGGTTTGAAAGTGTTTTAAGGTATTTTTGTGACTTTAGACTTTGGTGCGCTCTTTTGGCTGATCAATACAGGGAATGTCTTAACTGCAGTTTTGTTGTGCCAGTACAAGTATTATATTGATAGAGTTGGATTTTATGATCTTCATAAAGTTGTAGTCTTGGATGTTAACTTTTAAAGGGCACCAAAATCAGGTACAATGGAGATTAGAACTTTCGTTATGACTATTTTAGTAAACAAAGGTCTAGCTGTTAGCGCTGATTATATCTATTACAATTTTTGAAAATTTTAGCTAAGTATATGATCATTTTAGAATTTCAAGTCTTCATAAGAGTGATAGCTTATTCTGTTAGCTTTCTTTTGGGGATAGGTTTGAGATCATTTGGATGATTATAATTTTCTATGTATCATTTTCGTTGATAGTTGTTAAAGGGATATATATGTTATCATATGATGTTTGTGAGTTATTAGGAAATCAATTTTATTCTGATATTCTGAGGTGTTGTATTGTGGATCAAAAGTTTCTTTAAGGTTGTATGAAGTTATGGGAAAAAGGTTGTTCATGTACAGGTCATACGTAGTAAACGGTAATTGATTCATACATGCTTAAGGATGGTATATATGAAGGATTAAAGTAAGTATTTTGATATGATTTGATATGCATGTATGTTGATATGTGGATAGATAACTTTAGGGATCAAGTAATGAATATTTGTGTGTTTAGTGAGATTGACCTTAGGATGTGATATCATCATATTGGAGTTAAGGGTGAAGATATATCCAAGACAACATTACGCTAAGTTATCTAAGTATGAATTTTTATTGTATAAAGTGAATTTTCTAGGTCTTGTAATTTCTAGTGGAGATATGATATAGATCTATCTAGAAATTGTATTTAAGTGGGAGATACCTAAGTCAATTAGTGAGGTTAAGAGCTTTCTTGCATTAACTTATTAATATAGGAGATTTATTGAGGAAATTTCTAAGATATCATTACTTTTGTTTGGATTCACCAAAAAGAGAGAGTTGCCTTTATGGAATAGTAAGTGAAGGTAGTTTTCAAACTCTTAAGGAAATATTGCTTAGTGTTAAGATTATCGGATTTTAGTAAGTGTTATGTGTTATATAGTGATGCTTCGAAAACGGGTTTGAGTGGATCGTTGATGTAAGAAGGAAAGGTAGTAGCTTATATTTCTAGGTATCTAGGTATGAAGAAAAAATTCATGAAAAAAAAAATTACCTTACCCATAACCTTGAATTAGAGATTGTAATATTTACACTTAAGATTTTGAAGACATTACTGGTATGATTCTAAGTTTGAGATATTTAGTGATCATAAAAATCTTACACATCTGTTTGATCCAAAGGAGTTGAATATGAGACAAAGAGATAGTTGAAAACTGTTAATGATTAAGATTTTAATTTTAGTTGTTATTTGGAAAAAGTCAATGTGGTAATCGATACTTTGAGTACGAAAGCTCTGTATATATCTCCTCTTATGGTTAAAGGGATGTATATTTGCTCACATTAGAAATTTAAGTTTGACTTGGGTGTAGATGGAATGGTGAAATTAGAGATCTGATATGTGTACCTAGTGAACTTATGCTTAAGTGTTTGATCTTTGGAAAGGTTGTGGAAAGACTCACAAAAGTTAAACCAATATTGTGACAGATGTCTTGATTATGATGATCACTGATATAGTATTTTTTATTATTTAAGGATTGGATTTGATTGAAGAATTTAGAAACTTAAGCGTGATGTGTAAGCTCACCCTTAGGAACATTGAATTGAGTATGTTGAAAGGACTAATAGATTAATAGATGTGATTAGAGGACTCAGGAGTTAAATCTTTTTTTAGTGGGCTAAGTGGAAAAGATTGGTAGAGGTATAAATAGCCCTTTACGCTTGAAAGTTGATGATTCAAAGATAGAATCTATGTGCTTAGTAATCTCGAATTAAGGAAGATGATCTTAGAAGAAGGACATAAAAGTACTTTTAGTATTCATTTAGGAGATACTAAAATGTATCAGAGTTGTGCAGCGGAAGCATGGCCTAAGGAGAAAAGAGAAGTAGAGGAATTTGGATACTAGTATATAATATGCCAAAAGTTTGAGGTGAAACGCTAGAGTCTTTAATATTTTTACAGTCTTTAGACGTCCTAATTTGGAAATAAGATTCTGTATCCATGGACTTAGTTGTAGTTATGTATGATATTCTTAAGAAATTTGATCTTATGGATAGACTTACCGAGTTTGCGCATCTTATACTTATGAACATTAGATAGAGAGATTGATAGATTTGTGCATCAATAAGGTAAAAAGTGCTACATGGAAATTAGAAAGCAAGATGCGAGAAGCTTATCCATTTCTGTTTTCAGGTAAATTTCGGGGACGAAATTTCTAAAAGGAGGGGAGAATTGTAACACCCCAATTTTTTTAAAAAGGTACTTTTGTAATTAATGGCATTTTGTAATTTTAATAAAGGAATAAGGGTATTTTTGTAATTTTATTATTAATGGCATTTTTGCAATTTTATTAAAGTTTGAGGGGTAAAAGGGTAACCTGGAACAGGCTGTTCCAAGCAATAAAAATATACTGAAATTTCAAGTTGAGAACGGGCCCAGAACGGGCCGTTCCAACAAGGAGAACGGGCCGTTCCGGAGGGAGAACGGGCCGTTCTGGTTTCAGAACGGGCCGTTCTGCTTTTTGAAAACGGGTCGTTCCGATATTAGAACGGGCCGTTCCAGTTGAGAATTTTACGCATATTTGAACGTTCCGGAACGGGCCGTTCCGAAATCAGTACGGGCCGTTCCGGGTGCGTCAGATTGCCTATAAATAGGAGGCAGTGGGCTGTGAAAAAAATCATACAGCCAGAAGTGGAAATTTAGAGAGAGAAAGAGAAAGAGAGAGAGAGAGAGAGAGAGAGAGAGAGAGAGAGAGAGAGAGAAAGAGAAAGAAAGAGGGAAAGAGAGGGAAAGAAAGAGGGAATCCAGAGGGGGGAGGTTCTGCTCAAGTTTTAGCTCCTACTTATCCAGGTAAGGGGGAGGAGAACCTTATCTCTTTAAAATTTTATCTACTCCTATTTTTATTTATTTATGTTATTTTTTTATGTATATTTATTTAGTGGGGTGTCCCTAACCTCATTTATTTGCTTAACCTTTGATTATTTTTGTCTATAATAATTATTAAGGTGTTCATATTTTATATTGTTTCATTATTTTATAATGATGGTCATTTTTATTTATATCATTGGTATTCTTAATATATTCTTTTTACATAGATATATTTATTGTAAATATATTTATAATCAACTATGTTATAGTTGTGATATCTTGGACTCGTTTTGTTGTTATTTCTTCACGTATTTATGAAGATAAATATTGTTCTATGGCCATAGAAGATAAAGTTTGAATTATTTGTAGCTGGAGGTTTGACCTTGGGGATTTAAATGAGTAAAGAAATGAAGGTGAAATATCCTATTGTTGATTAAGGTGAAATATCCTTTTATTGGTTGATGTTATGATAATGCTCATTTATCCTGACTAGTCACTACAAGTATAATTCAAATTTTATTGTATCATGAAAATTTAATATATGATCTGTATATATATTTATATATATATATATGTGTGTGTGTTTAATATTGATTATAAATAATTCTGTATATTCTTTTGAGTTATTATATTTATTGGATATTGTTCTTACTCCTTTCTTTTCTTTGTTTTTATAAATTAAATATATTACAAAATAGATGGATCTACTTTGGATTCCAGATCATTTTGCAGTTGATATAGCTGTGGTATTCCTTGGAAGGAATTGGAATGTGGAGGCTATTTGATGAATCTATTACAATTTTTGTAAATTTATTTTCACTATCAATGTAAATATTGTAATAAAAGTGAAAGAAAAATATATTGTGTAAAATAATACATTATTGTAAATATTTTAGAATGATATATCATGTATTAAATTCACAAAATATGATTGTTCTTTATCTTTATCTTTATTAAAAAAAAATATTGTTAACGATATAATTGTGAAAATATTATATAAGAAAATATATAATTATTATTATATAAATTGGGCGTTAGAATCGGGCGTTACAGTGGGTGCGTCGGGCATGGAGACTCTTAGGAGTCTCTATCTCAAGGACGTTGGGCGCGAGTTCAACGCGCCAGGCGTGGATGAGTTTTAGGACTCTCGGGTTGAGATTAAGCTGGGCGTGCTCAAGTTGCATCGGGCATGAACATGTTTATGAATGAAATGATGCTAATGCATGTTAAATTGAAGTTTTGGATCATGTATGTGTAACGTTTAAATTATAAATATTAACCCCAATTTTACACGTTTATATATTTGCGGATAATATATACATATATATATATATATTTATTTATATATGTGTATATATATATATATATATATATATTTATTTATTAGATCGAGTACACAAATAAGTAATAAAAGAAAATTTTCAAACTTACATAATTGACTTATAATGACCTTAAAATATTTGCAATAATATAGTAATTATAAGCTACTCATATCTTACATTATTATTTCTAATATTTACATTACATATTATTCTACTATTATTGAGAGTACATGCCTTACATATTTTTTTTTCTACTACTACTACGATAGTTTTTACATTGGTGGTGGAAATAAGTTTACAATAGGATTTGCATGATTTGCTGGTGGTAAAAAGAAAGTCACTATAATAGGTCCATCTATAATAGTGAGATTTTCTTGATCGGGAAATAAAACGAACGACAGTCCTATGCCTTGGAACGTGATTGAGTTGGAGATAGCATCTACACTCCAATTACCCTCGGAAAAAATGGTAGTGATAACTACTGTAAACGGACCTGGTATGGCCGGTAGATCCATCTATATTATGATATATTAAATTTTTCACAAAAAGAAATAAGGAGTGAGAACACGTATCAAATAAATACAATTAATTAAATAAAGAACAAAATTGTCTATAGTAAACATAAAATTAAAAAATTTTATTGGTATAATAAAATTTGAATTATTTTAATAGTGACTAGTCAGGATAAATGAGCATTATTATAATATCAACCAAATATCAAACAGGGTATTTCACCATAAATCCTTACTCATTTAAATCCCCAAGGTTGAACCTCCAGCTACAAATAATTCAAACTTTATCTTCTATGGCCATAGAACAATATTTATCTTCATAAATACGTGAAGAAATAACAACAAGGTGAGCTCAAGATATCACAACTATATTATAGTTGATTATAAATATATTTATAATAAATATATTTACGTAAAAAAAATATATTAAAAGTACCAATGATATAAATAAATATGACAATCATTATAAAATAATTAAACAATATAAAATATGAACACCTTAATAATTATTATGGATAAAAATAATCATAGATTAAGCAAATAAATGAGGTTAGGGACACCCCACTAAATAAATATACATAAAAATAACATAAATAAATAAACATAATAGTATATAAAATTTTAAAGAGATAAAGTTCTCCTCCCCCTTACCTTAGAATGTAGACTTATCAAGAGGTAGTTGTGTAAAAAATTTATTCTCTTACTTCGCTGTCTTTCTCTTTTTCTCTCTTCTCTTCCTTCTCTTTTTTCTCACTTCTCTTTTTTTTCTACTTCCGTCACTTTGTGTCTCCAAATTTACTGCAATTGAGGCCTATTTATAGCATTAAAGGTAATGATTACATAGTTACTATGTAATGGTAAATTAATTTCAATTTGTTTAGTTTCACTTCCATTTGTACCTTTTAGTTACGTATAGATAACATTGAAATCAATTTGAAATCAGCAGATAAGATTCTGAGCTGGGTTTTATCCGTGCATTTATTGTAGTGGATTTTTGTTTTTTTTTTTTGGAAATCACTAAAAAAAATTTGGAAAAAAAATTGTAATATGCATATATATATATATATAAATAAATCAATAAATATATATATATATATATATTGTAATAATTTATATATAATTTATAATTAAAATATTATTCTAAAATAATACATTATAAACAAGATTTTTTTAATGTAATTAAATATTATATATTTCCATTTTAATTTATGAAAATAAAAATTTTAATGTATTATAGAATATCATACTTATTTTCTATTTGTTCTTAAAATATAATAAAAAAAATTAATATTGTATCTGAATTTTAGGATGTTACAGTATGTATGATATATGATGTATAGTGAGGTGTGATTCATATGTATGCATAGTGATGATATGTATGAATGTTTAAATATGATATGGCATGAGTATATGTTCATATGAGTATGATTATTGATCAAGATGGTGGGTAGACCATGTATGATGTATGATGCATTATTGCATGTGATGCCTTATGGCATGTGTATGATTATTGATCATGATGGTGGGTAGACCATATATGATGTATGATGCATTATTGCATGTGATGCCTTATGTCATGTGTATGATTATTGATCATGATGGTGGGTAGACCATGTATGATGTGTGATGCATAATTGCATGTGATGCCTTATGGCATGAGTCTAGCCTACGACTTGAGGAGAGGGAAAATTTTTTCGAACGGGAAGAGCTCACATAGAGTCTCTTGAGAGTGGTGCTTGGATAGGCCATTGATATATGAGAGTGGTGCTTAGGTAGGCCACTGGATTTGGGTGAGAGTGGTGCTTAGGTAGGCCACTTGATTGGGTGAGTCTCCTCTAAGTCCTTAGCTAGTGTTGGAGCAGAGTATGAGGCTGAGGGTTATTCTCTTAATCAAGTACTGGGGAAGGTGCGTGGATCCTTGTGGATAGTTGGTGGGCGAACTCTACAAGTGACTTGGTAATGCATGCCAAGGTCGTGGTAAGCCTGTACCCAACTGTGCTATACCTGACGGTGGATCCGGACTTCCAATTGTGTAAGTGACATCATCTGAGTAAACCCGAGTGAGGATTTTTATCCTGTTTAGCTGTGACCGAGCGGGCGCATTGGGCATGAAAACAGTTGGGGTGGTTTTGGTAGGATTGGGATGTCACTTATATTGCTCTGTTGTTAGGGAGATCTCCTAGGTGTATGCGTGACGACGCATTAGATGATAGATATGCATTTCATATCTTTCATGTGTTGCTTAATTGCATGAATGTTGTTGTGATGAAGTGTAAGGTGTGACTCTATGAACATGATTGGTGTGTTGCATGTTATGCATGAGTAGATTTGGATAGAGTGTATGGTGTGACTCTATGAACATGATTGAATGAATGTGTAGTATAGATTATTGTTCTATACTTGTATGGTTGTTTATTGAACTCTAGCTTACCCTTCTGTTTTCCATGTGGATAGACTGCAATGATCATACTTTGTATGAGAGTAGATTAGGGCTAGCTTGGAGTTGAGGTCCGCTGCCAGACGAGGAGTTTTGTCCTAGTGTTAGAGTTACCTGCTGGGGTAATTGTTGTTGTGCTTGATCAGTACTAGGAAATATTATTTTGGATGACTGTACATATATATAGTGTTATAATTTGTTTTTAGAAAACTTAGTTATTATTATATTTTATATACCTTGTATGTATGAGTTGTCACATTTAATATTTCTTTTAGTCTATTTGTAATAGTGCGATTTCACTAAGTGTAGGGACCATGGCGGGTCGTTACAAACTACATAATATTTTAATACATGTATATTAATTAGCTATTTACCTTTAGATGACTAAATAAGTTTGGCTTCGTATAGGGGGCCAACAAGGAACATACACTGAGTTGCCAAAATAACAAGCTTGGTTGCTAGCTATTTTATATCATAAGGAGAGCTCTAAATTCCTTTTGGTGATTTGGTGCCTTTGGAAATGGAGAAACAACACTACCTTCTTGAGGGATAAATGGAGCATTCAATATGTGTGCCAATTAATTCAAAATACTACCACCGAGCTTGAAACTTTGTGTAAAACAACATGTAGGAAATGTAGTTCGATGGTTTCCTCTACGTAGCAACTATGTTAAGTTGAACATTGATGGGGCTTGGATAGCACATGATGCAATGAGGGTGGTGGAACTATTCAAGGTTCCCAAAGAAATGGTTTTTTTTGGCTTCTCTAGCTTCTATGGACCTAGCAAACCTTTACTTGTTGAATTGCTAGCCCTGAAGGATGGGATCACTCACGTCCAAAACCCGAGGTTTAAATGTGTTCTTCATGAATTAGAGTGTCTCACGCATTAGTTCAAGCTATTAATAGTTCATCTCGGCAATAGGTCGATCTGCACTCTTATAAAGAGGTCATCTATGAGATAAAGGAGCTCTTCCAACGTCCTTGGGAAATTTTGCTTGGCCACACACTTCATAGTGCTAATGAAGTGGTGAATAAACTTGCAGCCTTAATTAGGAGTGTTCATCATCAATATGAAGAATTTATCATTCCACCTTCGTTTATTTTAGATGTTTATTCACGCGATCTATCTCCTATTAGTTAAATTCTTTGCATGTCTTTTTTACTTTCCTCCATGTACCAAAAAAAATGGATGGACTCAATATAAGTTGTCTATATTAGTGAGCCCATTAGACAACCAACAAAAAAGAAATATGGCTTAATGAGTAGAAACTAGATTAACTCGTGAGGGGATAATGAAAACTCTTATAGGTTAACTAGTAGGTATAGTTATAATCTTAAATACATCAAATCAAATTACATCTCTCGCTTTTCCCATCAAAAGACAAATATTAAATTTCATTCGAGAAATTTAGTGCTTTGGTTGAGGAAAATCATCATAATAACATATAGTTTATGACTTTGTTACGACTATTAATCAATAGCTATGCATCCTCATATTTTGTAAAACAAAAATATCTTGATAATCTACGTTTATATGGTATTTTATTTATGATTATTCAAAATTATAACATACAACCCAATGAAGAATTATGATTAGGATGCAACAGTTTATAAGAGAATATGTTGACCTTACTCTAGAATGATGGATGATTTTGTGTTGTCACAAAAAATCCTAAAACTTATCAACAATTAGCTAGCATCGATAAACCTGCTCTAGAGTTGCTCTCATGAATTAAGTAGAGGTGTCATTCTCATCGATGCATGGACCCTTATGATGACTTAACTATTTATGTTTTATAAAGAAGGCTATACAGATAAATATTAAACCCTTATGTAATTTTTTTTTCTGTAATGTGTGATTCATGAAATGAGATTACTTCACTCAAGGGATGTTTAAAACTTTTATTTTAAAAATTATCCCTCTTAAAACCCTAATAGTATCAACTAAACTTAAGAGTTTGTAATTGAATCCTAACATGTTCCTCATTGTTTGACACAAGTAAAAACATTATCACAATGAATTCAATTGTTAATTATTATTTACAAACTAAATTCTTAATTTTATCAAGAGCTTCAAAGACAAACACAATTCATAGAATAAACAATCAACAATTCAATTGGCAATACAAAAAAGTGAAGTGCTTTGAGTTATTCACAACTTGTCCAAAGAATTAAAATAGTTATACATCATACACACACAAACTCTATAACTCCCTTAAGGGTATTTTTGAAACTACATGTAGTTTTCTTGAAACATGGAATTTTTTTTAGACATTTAAACATCATGCGGAAGAAACTTACTATATTTTCATACTAATTATAATATAGAAATCACAATATATACTTAATATAATTCATTTAGCACCCATAAGAAACTAAGAAATAAAATCAATTAAGTTACATCCTTATGCATATAGCTCCAAACTTTATCAACATGTACCAATTTTTTTCCTAGAAAAGAAAATGACTTAAAGGAATGGGACAAAAGTCTTAGTGAGTGCTCTAAGGAATCTAGGGATAAGTTAAGCTTTTTGCCATATTCCCTTGTCTTTTAAATCTACATAGTATTTTTCATGTCTCTCAACTTCAAAACATGTCTATGATCCTTCACATGAGATTGAGTCAAACAACATTCAAATGAAGGAGAACTTAACCTATAAGATGTTACCTTTGTGAGTTGGTTAGGGGCACAAAGCGGAGCAACTAAGAGGGAATGAGAAATATAGGTATTAAATGAGGAATTTTATATAATTAAATGGATCAAAGGTGGGTATATTCTTAAAACAACGCTTAGGGTCTTGCTTTAAGACATAGAGCCTTTTTCTTTAAAACCATTTAGTGGATAAACTAGTTCATAGTCACTTAATTTTAACTTGGGTTTATCATATAAGTTGGATATAAAACATTATGATATTAATAATGTCTTTCTTAATGACTTTCATACTAAAAATATCTATTTGTGGTAATCCCTAGACTTTGTTTCCACTAATGAACAACTAGTTTGTAAGCTGAATCAAGCTCTCTATGACCTTCCACAATTTGGATTAAGGTCAAGTTATTATGATCCATCTCTTTTTACTAATTATATGAATTGAGTTATATTGATGACGTTATTATAATTGGTTCATCCTCAACTTTGATTTCCAATCTTATTCATAAGTTAAATACCAAGTTTGCTCTAAAGCAACTTGGTCAATTAGACTATTTCTTTGGCATTGAATTGAAACACATGTCCGATGGTTCTCTACTACTTATTATAATTTGTATTGAATACTCCAATAACATGTCTCTCATGGCTTACCTCCTTCTAGTGAATGTCCATATCTATGGTCAGATCTACACCTTTCAATAGTCAATATTACTTCTTTTTGGTTTGTTATAGTAGTTTACTCTTTTTATTAACTTACTAATAGGGGGAGAGACATTTTGTGTCTTTTAATTTTTTAAAATAATTAAAAACAAAATAAAAAGAAATAATGAAGTTGGTAGTATTAGTCGTCATTGAAAGAGTGTGATGGGATTTTTGATCTGTTAGAGTTTTTAAAAATAAAAATAAAACGAAAGAAGAAATAATGAAGTCTATAGTTATCAAAGGAGTATCAACATTACTAATCGTGTGAAAAAAACATTAAAATATTCTTAATTTTATAATTTTTCCTAAATAATTGAAGGATGTAATGGTCCAATTGAAAGTGGAGATACAAAACGATTAGAAAAAGAATTATTCTCTTTATATATTTGTATAGTTAATACATTAGTTGGTTAAACTATTCTTATTAACAATTACACTTACCGTTACATTGTGTTTGACTATGAGGAGAGAAATGAATGAGAAATAGGGTTGAGAGAAATAAAAGAAAGAGAAATAAGTGAATATAAATTGGTAGTAAGTATGGTGAAAATTAGTTTGTTTGATTTAAGAGAAATATGTAAGAAATAGAAGAGAAATAATATTATAGAATTAATGTTTGATTTAAATGAATAGAGAGAAAAAAATTATAATTAAAAAAATTATAATTTTACCCTTTCAAGTTAACTATATAGTATCCAACAATTTTTCTTTTCTTTTATTTGATTAAATTAAATTTTCATTCGAATAAATCAAATTTATTTGGTTGTAATAAAATAATATGCATGTTATTCAATTACAATCAAATAAATTAATGTAATAAAATAGCATCATGCTATTCAAATACAACCAAATAAATATGTCATTGGAATGTTATTTATTCAAATAAACTTTCAACTTATTCGAATGAAATCTTCCGATAATCAAATACAAAAATTATTGTAATCGAATAAAATTACTTTATTATAAAGTGAAACATCAATTTATTCGAATAAAAATTCCTTTATTCATCAACTTTTCTATTCGAATAAAATGTTATTCTATTTGAATAACATGTTATTTCATTCCAATACAACAACTATTAGAATGATAAAATGAGTGTATTCAAATACACTTTCAACAGCTACACACCTCTGTAATCAACGGTCATAATCAATTAAGCAAATGCTTTAATAGATTATGGTGTCCTATATCCACCGATTTTGAACCCAAATCAAACCAAAAACCTAACCCAACTCTCATTAGTGTAAAAAAAAAATCACATGAAACCATAAAAAAAAATAACAAAAAAAATAACAAATTTGAAATCTGTCAACCCTAATACAATACCATGAATAACCAAAATGGTCAGAAAAGATATTATCAGAATCTTACCAAGTAGAAACGAGACGTGTGGGCAAGGCACAGGGTGATTAGGCAACTGGTTGGGGTAGACCACAACCTAGCTTCATTCAGGACAACTTTTTAGTACATCATACTTATTCCAATGAGAGAAGTTTTCAAGAAGCGTATTTTCTCACATTCTATCTTTCCTATTCCTTTTTAGTTTTGCAAGGAAAATTTAAGTATGTGGGATCCACCTCTATTAATTTGCTTCATGACAAAAATGTGCTTAACCAAATGATACATGTTATTTCTCTATACCTATTTCTACTCCTTCGTCCCTATTTCTTTGGTATTTCTTACCAACTAAACACAATGTTAGTAATGTTTGTTTTTGTTAAGTCAAAGATAATTGGTGCTTTAGCCTTTAGGACTCTTAATATACATTATTTTATCTCTTTATTATAACATTATCTAAACCACCCACTTTTGTCCTTGAATTTGGAAGGCTCTGCCATATTTGTCCTTAAAATTAAGAAATTATCAAATAAATTCTTAGGATATCAAATAAGTCTTTAAATTTAATTTTGATTATCATTATAGTCTTTGAATATATATTAATATTATCACTTTAATTATTATTTTTCTTAAAAAAAATTGAACTAATATGATTATACTTTCACTTTTAAAAATTTATTTGATAATTTATTATTTTTTAAAGATTAATATTATGATAGCATCCTTTAAATTCAGAAATTAAAATAAGTGATTACTCTATGTTTATATAGGCAACTACATATCTCTTATCTAAATTATCCCCAAGACTAACATATTCTCATTCTGGAAGGAACACCCTTTTAACTCTTTCGTGTTAATCTAACACATTTTTAATCTTATCCTACTAGTTAATTTACAGCATAAGAATAATATAAAACACAAAAATTTTAATAATATGAGCCTAATGTATAATGATTACGTTTACTTCGAAGAGCACCAAATGTAATCATCGTTATTGTCAGACATAGAACAAGTCGTAGCATAGGTTATGCCCCCTAATGGGACGGGATTGTGACACGTGGACGTTCAAGATTTCACACTCTCTCGTCAACTTCTTATAAATTGGGGTCACGCTTCGTTGTAACTCATTGCGGTGATTGTAGCAAACTAAAGTACGAATACCAACAATCGTTTCTTTGTTCTTATTTTGAGATTTTGAGAATGTCTAGCTGTGGGTGTGGAAACAGCTGCAGCTGTGGCAGCGACTGCAAGTATGGAATCGCATTTTATTTTGGGTTCTTTTACTAATATGCTTGATTAGCTTTTGAATTTTTTTTTTTTAAATTTATGTTTCAATATAAACTTTGTGTGTTAAAACTTAAAATCCTGTACGCTTTATTTCATCTTTCACTAAGTTAACATACTGGTTGTTGGAAATTAATTTAGATATGAATTTAAATATCTGTTAGTCGTGCTTGTTCAAGTGGGATTTTGGCTTTTTCTTTTCTCAAAAAATTAAATTTTTAGTGCTCTTTAAATGAGTTTAATGATATTGGATGCTTTATTAAGTTTCCTTGTTTAAGGTCTGAGATGATTTTTTTTCCTTGTGTTCTATATCTTTCTCATGGACTTGCACCGAAAATTATGGGATAGTCCTCCTATGATTTTATTGAAAAATTTTAAAAAGGTTAGTGACCTATCATAATTTTTCATGAGGATTGTGTTATTAAGAAAGTGGGATTAAAGTTTAGCTCAATTTTAAAAATCATATTATTAAGAAAGTTGATTGAAGTTTAATTTAATTTTAAAAATTTGATTCGTAAGATAAATTTTTTTTTTTTATTTACATATATTATTATGATCTTATCTCCAAGATATATAATAGGTGTCTTTTCTATCTAAATTATTTTGCACAAAGAAAAAATAGATTTTATGAAATTGTAATATGCTTTTATAATTATTTCTCGTTCCAATTTTTTTTTTTTTTTTTTCTGAGTGTTTTCATCGGCTCTGCGGGTACCCTTAATGTTGAAGTTTATGAAAGGATTCAATGCTTTATTCTTCTTTCAACATCTCTCTCATTTTTATTTTACTAAATTTTAATTATTTTCCTAGTTGTTTTGACGATGGAACCTTATATTTTGTTGATTTTTGTTGTGGAGCAGGTGTGGTAAGTACTCTATTGACTTAAGCTACCTCGAGACAACAACCTCGGAGACTCTAGTTCTGGGTGTTGGTCCCATGAAGACCCAATTCGAAGGTGGTGAAGTGAGTGTTGCAGCTGAGAGTGGCTGCAAGTGTGGCTCAAGCTGCACTTGCGACCCATGCAGCTGCAAATGAGGTGAATATATGGAAGCTCCATGCAGAGATATAGCTGTAGTATATGGTCACACTTATATTATAATAACAAGTGTATGCTTTGTCTTTTGTTCAACCATCATGGTTTGGAGTTTTAGAATAAAGTGATCATGGCTATGGCCTTTGCAAATTCGAATGTTCTAGTTGCGGGTGTTTTAAGCTATATGGTTTCTTTGTGATTGGTTGGTCTTATATACAAATGTAATTTGAATCATCCATCTCTGCTTATATATGGAGTACTATCCATGTTATATGAATAAAGGTTTGTTGAGTTGCTTCATCAAGTAGGGCTTAGTGGCAATAATGCTACATAATTAAATATATTATCACGGTTCAAAAGATTGCCTGGGAAAACCTTTTTTAATCTTAAATTAATAAATTTCCTTTTTACTTTATTATATAAAATTTTTTAGAATAACTTTATTCATCGATTGAGATAATATATACAAAATCTTAATATAATTACTACTACATTTTAATTCTTTAACAACATTTTTTTTACATTTGTTAAAATGTTATTATATATTGAATAAATAAGTTATTTTATAACATTTTTTTGAAAAATGTAATTATAAATAGAGTAACATTTTTTATTTCAATATTATTCTTTTCAATTGTTCTCAAAATCAAAGTTTCATATTGAGTAAAAAGCTATCACATAGGTTATTTTGCAAGATTTTTTTTTTGAAAAATGTTACTATAATTGTTTCTAAAGTCAAAGTCCCACATCAAGTAAAAAAAAAATATTTCTTTCATATCTAATTGTTACTCATAATTAAAGTTTTACATCGAATAAATGAATGATTAATAAAAAGTATATATAATCATATTGTTATACTTAAATAAACTTTGATATTTAATATATAATTAATAGTGACTAATTAAAAATGTCTTTAATCTTATCTTAAAGAATTCCTAGAAGTTTAGGAAGTACAAAAATATGATATTTAAATTAAAATTAATTATCATTTTATAAAGTTAACAAAAACATAACAATGTCATTAAAATGTTACAAAAATATTATTTTGATAACATTTGAAAAATGTTACTTAATTGTGTTGTAGTGAATTTATGTTATCATAATTATAATTCCTATAATTAAATTAGGATTACTATGATATATGAATTTATAAAATAATATATAATTAAAATTTATTATGAGTTTAATTGTATTAATAATGTAAAATTAATTTTACGTCATCAATCAATCATATCATTATTAGCATAATTTTTTAATTATTTATTATTAAAGCTAATAATTTTAAATAAATGATTTGTAATTAAATAACAACGTTGATCGCTTATTTTTCACATATTTGTAAAGAATTGTTAGGAATTTTTTTATAGGAAAACATAAATTAGATTGTAATTAAAGAGTAAACTTGAGCATTAAAGAGAAAAATTAGAAACATATATGTACACATCGATAAACATTTAAATTTACTCCATAGTAATTATGTGTTACTAGCATTATAAAAAGGGGTTAATCCTATCATCACTTATAAAAATAAATTATATTTTAAATTTTAAGATAACAAAATGGAATTTCTAGAAAGTAATAATATATGCCGATTCAAAAAGAGTTTTTTTTATGATGGATATTTTATATTGAGTGTAATTCATGACATAGAAAGTTACATAGTGTAAATATAGTGAAATTTTTTATGATAGATGTTGATTTATTTATTATAAAAAAAAATTTATACCAAGTAAGTCAACATTCATTTTAGAGTATGTTGAAGAGAGTTAACTTTGTAATTGATCATAACTTTTCTATGATTAGTATAATAACATTCGACATAGAAAAAACCTTTTTATGATAGGCGAAATAACACCCAACATAAAAAGTGATTTAAAACTTTAGAAAATGCAATTCATTTTTTGAACTCTAAACTCTTCTTTCTGTTTTTGTTATCTTTCTTTTTTCTTTTTTCTCCTCCTCTTTACACATTTAGATAAATTATTTTCCTCTTTGCTTTCGTTTTTCTTTTTTGCATTTTTTGTTTCTAATTTTGTTACCTTTCTCTTTTCTTTTGCTTTGATAGTGTGGTGTTTAGAAGAAAATATGGTGGTGGAAGTGACAAATATTGTGGTAGAAGTGGCAAACGCAAAACGCAGTGGTAGTGAAATGCAAAGATGCGAGAACAAGAGGGAAAAAGTATGACAACAAAATGTGAAGAGATTCGATAATAAGAGGTAAAAGCATGACAACATAATGCAAAAACATACAATGAGAGAGAAAGTGCACGATGATGGAATGCGAAAAATATGATAATAAAAAAGAAAGAACATGATGATGAAATGTAATAAATCAACACCTGTCATAAAAAATTTCACTATATGTTGACTATTTATATAACAAATTTTTTATGTTGTTGGAATTTATAATGAATTTAGAATAGACATAAAAAATCTTTTTTACCCATCATTAAAAATGTCAAAAATATAATTACTAATGCATGGAGAAATTTTACATCATTTAAAATGATTTTTTTAGATGAATTGTGGAATTTATTTGTTCCGGCCAATATAAAAAGGGGGCATTTTAACTTTAGTTCATGAACAAATGTATACAATTACTTTTTTATATTGATTTTGGCTATAACTAATGTAGAAAACCTCATTTTCTAGATCAATTATGTGTCTTAACCGATGTTGAAAATTATATCTTACACTAGTTATGGTACAACCAAAATAACGTTTGCCGTTCAAAAAAAAAAAAAAAAACCAAAATAACGTGATTTTGTTTTTAAAATCATGTTCATTTGTGAAATATCTTAATCCTATAAACATTCAAAATAAACCTTTATATCAATGATACAAATATCACTACAAGAAATATTCCATATAATAACATACAAAAAGTGTCACTATATATATGTACAATATATGTAGGTATATGTTTATTTGACATTTAGTTACACACAATTTTAGTGTTGATTTTGAATGAGATTTAACAACATATTTTGTGTGTCACTATAGTTTATACTCACATTTTTTAATAATATACCAACATATATTATAATTATTGTGTGGGTAAAAATAATTTTTAGTGACATGTATAGTGTCATTATAGGATGTGTGTTACTATATAGCAATTTTGTTATATCATTATGATATTAATTCAAAAATATGAAGCAAAAATAAACACGTGAGAAGAGAGACTGAATTGTCTGTGTGATAACTTGAAAAACTTTTTGCAAAATAGGTTTACAGTTTAGCATTCGATAAAGCATTTTCTTAAAGACAAGAAAGAAAAACTTTGAACAAATTTAAATATATTGATTTACTCTTAAATAAGAGCTACTATCATTATTTACTAAATTACAAAAAATGTAATGGTCTAAACTTTTTTAATTCTACACATCACATCACATGTTAAATACATTTTTATATTAGTAAATAATTATATAATATTAAAATATTTATTGAATATTATTTATAACGATATATAAAAAGGATAGGGAGTCCTATGCTTTTTCTTAACATTTATATGTTGGGATAAAATTTCTTAAGGCAAATAGAAATTTTCCATTAATCAATATTAAGAACCGTTGTCTTAGATTACAGAGTTAATGTTAATAATACGTACATGTATCCATTGACGTTGATTAAAAGGTTGCAGCGGAATAGTCTTTTGGTGCAATGATCTTCCTCAGCCAAATCACTGGATTCCTTGATGAGACTTGATGTTACTCTTCTGATGGGGAGATAGAGAGACGTGTGTTTCTGATTTGGCATATTGGGGACCATGACTATCTTTTTTATTTTAAACCTATTAGGGTTCCCATTAACCCCTAACGGGCCAAATCTGGTTTCCACTTATATGGGCCCATATCAGTTTTTCCTATGGCAGATGATAAACACACCTCCACTCTCATATAAACACACCTCCTTTTAAAAAAAATATATATAAAATACCTAAATTACCCTTTAAAAAAATTGCTAAATTTACACCTCCTTCTCTGCACCCGCACCCCAAGTATATCAAATACAAACCCTCGCAGCAATCCGCGGCGTTCAATTCCTGCGCGAAGGAGAGGGTTATCAGGATGGTGGAGATGCCGGTGGATCCTCTGGAGCCTCCGAAGTTCAAGCATAAGCGAGTTCCGAAGGCCTCGGGGTCGCCGCCGGTGCCGGTGATGCATTCTCCGGCGCGGCCGGTGACGGTGAAGGACCAGCAAGATTGGAAGATTCCTCCGTGTATTTCGAATTGGAAGAATCCGAAGGGTTACACTATTCCTCTTGATAAGAGGCTTGCTGCTGATGGGAGAGGCCTTCAGGATGTTCAGATTAATGACAACTTCGCGAAATTGTCGGAGTCTTTGTATGTGGCGGAGCAGAAGGCGAGGGAGGCGGTGGCAATGAGGTCTAAGGTTCAGAAGGAGATGATGTTGAAGGAGAAGGAGAGGAAGGAGCAGGAATTGAGAGCCTTGGCACAGAAGGCGCGGTCGGAGAGGATTGGAGGGGAGAGAATTGGGGTGTCTATGGCTGCGGCAGCCCTCCGGCGGGTTGCTGCTCTTATTTATTATATATTGCGGGGAAGGGGGGTGTGGGGTGAGGGGAATGGGGTGCGGGGAACGGAGAACGAAGTACGGAAAGGGAGTGTAAATTTAAAAATTTTATTCTTTTAAGGGTAATTTAGATATATATTTTTTTTTTTTAAAAAGGAGGTGTGTTTATACGAGAGTGGAGGTGTGTTTATCATCTGCCTTTTCCTATTGGCAGTCTAAAGGCTCACTAAAATTAGATCACTTTTATTGAGCCCAACTAAATGTAAATAATTAATATAAATACTACAAATAATATATGCAGCCCACAATAATTATTAGAAATAAAATTTCTAACAATCTCCCACTTGGGCTTTATATTCATTTAAGTATTTATATCACAAAAATCTTTAGGCGCGCAACCGTATGTTATTTATTTTTAGACTCCCCTTAAACAATCTGGTCCATCTCATACAACAACAGGGAACCACTGCAGTTTTCATCACTATCTAATGTGACTAAACCATAATGATCACCACAATTGTATGCACTTAATGACATAGATCAAATATGGATAACTGGCATAGAAATTACATGCAACATGATCTTAGTCATGTCTATTTCCAACTGGTCCAAACTTTATTCTTTATAGAGATCCATTCAAAACGCAACATATATATATTGCACAAAAACAAGGTCAGAATAAAATTATAAACATCAACTTTATTTCTGTAGAAAATCTAAATAATACAAATATCTGGAAAAAATAAAAATAAAGAAGACACAACATAAATGAGACTCCCACTAAACTAAGGTACTATAAGGAATTACACCCATATGAGCAGTGTGTTCATGAAAGACTTTAGGCACCAAACCCTTAGTAAGTGGATCAGCTAGCATAAAATTAGTCCTTATATGTTCTATAGAAATTTTCTTATTCTGAACTATTTCCTTAACACCAGGAACTTTATATCAATGAATTTTGACTTGGTTGTACTCCTATTATTATTGGAATAAAGAACTGCAGAGTTATTATCACAATAGATTTTTAATGGTCTTTCAATGCCATTAACCACACGTAAATTAGTGATAAAATTTCGCAGCCATATCCCATGGTTGGATGCCTCAAAACAAGCAATGAACTCCGCAGCCATGGTTGATGAAGCTATAATAGTCTGTTTAACAGACTTCCAAGAGATAGCTCCTCCAGCCAACATAAAGATGTATCCAGATGTAGAGCGTTTACTGTCTTGACATCCGGCAAAATCAGAGTTTGAGTATCCAATGATCTCTAAACTGTCAGACTTCTGATAAGTGAGCATATATCCTTTTGTTCTCTTCAAATAGCGCATTACACGCTTTACTACTTTCTAATGCTGCATCCCATGATTACTTAAGTATCTGCCCAAAACTCCCACTATAAATGCAATATCGGGACGAGTACAAACTTGAGCATACATTAGATTTCCCACAGCTGAAGCATAGGGAATCTTTTGCATCTCATTTCTTTCAAGGTCATTATTAGGGCACTATTTGAGGCTAAATTTGTCTCCCTTGGCTATAGGGGTATCTCCTGGTTTACTATCTTTCATGTCGAATCTATCTAAAACTTTATCGATATAATTCTCTTATGATAACCTTATGATACCATGAGAACGATCTCTTAGTATCTTAATACCTAATACAAAAGAGGCTTCACCAAGATCTTTCATTTCAAAATTCTTTGTTAAAAAACTCTTGGTTTCGAGCAATAAACCTATATCGCTGCTGGCAAGCAGTATATCATCGACATATAACACCAAGAATATATATTTACTCCCACTAAACTTATGATAAACACAATCATCAACTATTTGCCTCAAAACCATATGAGGTAATAACTTGATGGAACTTGTGATACCATTGACGGGAAGCTTGTTTGAGACCATAGATGGATTTCTTTAGTTTGCATACCATGGACTTTGAGTCACCAGCCACAAAATTTTCTGGTTGCATCATATAAATCGTTTCTTTAATGTCACCATTTAGAAACGCAGTTTTAACATCCTTCTGATGGAGCTCTAGATCATAATGAGCTACAAGTGCCATTATTATTCTAAAAGAATCCTTTGAAGAAACCGGAGAAAAGGTTTCTTTGTAATCAATGCCTTCCTTTTGAGTGAAACCTTTAGTAACTAAACGAGCCTTATATCTCTCGATATTACCTTTTGAATCCCTCTTGGTTTTAAATATCCATTTACAACCAATAGGTTTCACACCTTTAGGTAATTCAACGAGATCCCAAACATCGTTGTCTTGCATAGATTTCATCTCATCCTTCATGGCATCAATCCACTTTTGAGAGCTAGAACTTTGCATAGCTTGACAAAAGTTGATTGGATCATCCTCTGTTAAACCAATGCCATCCTCATGTTCTTGAAGAAACACAATGTAATCATCTGGATTTGCACTTTTCCTTTCTCTAGTGGATCTCCTTAATGACACTTCTTGAGATTGTTGAGCTTGCTCTATAGGTATTTGAGGGAGAACCTCAATATTGTCTTATGTTGGGACAATGTCAGGAATAACTCCATGATTGTCACCTATTACTGGGGTAGGTACTGGAATAGTAATAGGTACGAGGACTTGATCACTGTCAATGACAGGTTTTTCCTCAAAGACAATATTTCTTATGTTCTCTTCCTTCCCAAACTCAACATCCTCAAGGAATCTCGCATTCCCCGTCTCAAAGAATGATCTAGTAGTGGGATTGTAAAATTTATAGCCCCGAGAGCGTTCAGGATAACCAACAAAATAACAGCTAACAGTCCTTGACTCCAGCTTGCTTTCATGCGGCCTATAAGGACGCGCTTCAGCCGAACAACCCCAAATGTGTAAATGTTTTAGACTTGGCCTTTTACCCATCCATAACTCATAAGGAGTTTTGTTAACTGCTTTACTTGGTACCCTATTTAGGATGTAGATACAGTCTTAAGCGCTTCTCCCCACAATGACTCTGGTAAAGAAGAATGACTAATCATATATACTTCTCACCATATCCTTAAGAGTCATGTTTCTATGTTCTGCAACACCGTTCATGCTTGGTTTCCTAGGCATAGTATACTGAGGAACGATGCCACATTCCCTTAGGAAAAGTGCAAAAGGCTCTAGACGTTGTTCACCTGATCCATCATATCTACCGTAATATTCACCACCACGATCAGATTTGAAGGCCTTAATTTTCTTTCCAAGTTGAAGCTTAACTTCAGCTTTAAAGGATTTGAAAACATCTAGGGATTGAGACTTCTCATGAATTAAAAATAGGTAGTCGTACCTTGAATAATCATCTATGAACGTAATGAAATATTGTTGTCCATCCCAAGATGCCATAGGGAATGGTCCACAAATATCTATGTGAATTAATTCCAAAACGTCCTTAGCCCTTTCGGCACCTAATTTTCAAAAATTTGTTTGTTTACCCTTAATACATTCAACGCAAACCTCAAAGTCTGACAAGTTAAAGGGTTCAAGAATCTCATCCGACACAAGCCTCTGAATTCTCTGTTTAGAGATATAGCCTAAACGCTTATGCCATAAGGTGGCTGAGTTCTCATTTATTTTACGCTTAGTACCACGAGAATCAATGTTAAAATTTTCTTTATTGGAACTAACTACATTTAGTAAGTATAAATTATCAATTAAAGAACCAGAACCAACAATATTTGAATTTTGATAAAGGCTAAATTTATTATTTCCAAATGAACAAAAAAAATCAAATTTGTCCAAACTAGAAATAGAAATTAAATTTCGCCTAAAAGATGGTATAACAAAAGTCTCAAATAAATCCAAATGAAATCCAGTTTTTAACTGTAATCTAAATGTTCCAATAGCCTCCACTGTGACCTTGTTGCCATCACCCACATATATAAATCTTTCATTATCACTTGGCGGTCGGCTCCAAAGGCAACCCTGCATGGATACACTGATGTGAGTAGTAGCACCAGAACCGACCCACCAAGTATCACATGGTACTAAAGCTAAATTAACTTCAGAACAAATAAAAGAGAGAAAATTACCTTTCTTTACACGTCAAGAGGCGTACTTGGGACACTCTTTCTTCATGTGCCCAGGCTTCTTGCAGAAGAAGCAAGTAGGTGTGTTCTCATCCTTTTTGACTTTCTTTAGTTGAGAAGTCCTTTCTACAACATCCTTATTATTCTTTCTCTTCCTATTCTGAGAGCTTGACGCTAAATGAGCATTTTCAGTCTTTTCTCTTTGCTGCCTTTCCTCCTCTTGCACACAGTGAGAAATCAATTCATTCAAGGTCCATTTATCTTTCTAAGTATTATAACTCACCTTGAATTGTCCAAAGTGTGTAGGAAGAGAAATCAAAACTAGATGCACGAGCAAGTCATCAGACAACTCTAACTTTAGTGCTTTTAGTTTTGACGCGAGATTAGACATTTCCATAATGTACTCCTTTATGTTTCCTTTACCTTTGTATCTCATAGGGATAAGTTTAGCAAGCAAACTGTTTGCATCAACTTTCTCATTACTGGTGAAATACTGCTCAACGGCATCAAAGAAACCTTTAGCATTGTGGCTCTCAGAAATAGAGCCCCGAAAAACTTCTGGAACAGATCGCTTCATGATCATCAAATACATTCGATTTGAGCGTTCCCATTTTTCAACCTTATCCTCGTCCGGGTTTTCCGGATTTGGAGTGGGTTTCTCAGCCCGAAGTGCAAAATCAAGATTCATGCAGCCAAGAATTATCTCAACTGTTTCCTTCCAGGCCTTAAAGTTTGTCCCATTAAGCATGGGTATACAATTAATTTGAGCAGATAAGTTAACAGCACTAGCAACAGCAACTATAATAGAACATAGATAAAAAAAATTTAATTTAATTACATGCTCACAGTAAAATAAAATAAATAAAGCATGCAGATTATTTCATAATAGACCCATTACAAGATACCGAGCACAACATTAATTCTTTGTCTTTGGACATACAAATTAACTTGTTAGTGGTACTCTCAATGCAACGATCAAATATTGACAATTAATTCTTTCAAATAATAGCCTTTCTTTGGACCGACTATTATTTACATGATTGTAACTTTATAATTGTCACATAATAGCCTTTCTTTGGCCAAATTGTGTCTTCCTTTGGGATGAGCACAAATCGCATAAATAATCTCATACTAACATCTATTGTAATTTTTAATCAAATTAATTTCTATAATAGGGATTGCTTTGGCAATATATTACATCAATTTATTTAATTAAAAATTACCAGACAAATTAATTAATAAAGAAGGTCTATAATCTACCAATATTCGCACTCAAATTTGATATATAAAAAAATATCAATTTAAATTTGAACATAATGTCAATCAAATTTCAAGAAAATAATTCTTACGCGAATGCCATTAAAAAAAATCGATAATGTAGAATTCAATATATTAATCATATAATTTTTCCAAGTATCATTTAATATAACAACAATGATTTTGACAAAAACAAAAAAAATCCCACTTCTGGTGGTACTCAAAGGATCAAACATAATATTATTTTCCCACTTCCGGTGAGAAAAATATTCTTTTATTTCATTGTTGCACAATTAACTCACTTCTAGTGAGAAAATATTTCTTTATTGCATTGTTGCACAATTAACTCACTTCTGGTGAGAAAATATTTATTTATTGCATTGTTGCACAATTAACTCACTTCTGGTGAGAAAATAAAAAATTCAAAAAACTTCTTCATTTAACAATGTCTTCAGGATCATTGCAAAATTGTTACATATACAAATACATAACATTCACAGAAAAATTATACAATTTTACAAAAAAAAATCTCTTTAATTAAAAATTCAATTTTTAATCGATCTCTTTATTCGTATAATCAATTAAACCAAATTGAAGAAGAAGAAAAAGCATGACCAACGTATTCAAATACACGTATTATCAATGAAGAGAGAAAAAACATTGTAACAATACGCTTTAAAACCCCATAACCTAATAACAACGGCGGCTCTGATACCTCTTGTTGGGATAAAATTTCTTAGGCCAAATAGAAATTTTTCATTAATCAATATTAAGAACCGTTGTCTCAGATTACAGAGTTAATGTTAATAATACGTACCTGTATCCATTGACGTTGATCAAAAGGTTGCAGCGGAATAGTCTTTTGGTGCAATGATCTTCCTCAACCAAATCACTGGATTCCTTGATGGGACTTTTTGATGTTACTCTTCTGATGGGGAGATAGAGAGACGTGTGTTTCTGATTTGACATATTGGGGACCATGACCATCTTTTTGATTTTAAACCTATTAGGGTTCCCATTAATCCCTAACGGGCCAAATATGGTTTCCACTTATATGGGCCTATATCAGTTTTTCCTGTTGGCAGTCTAAAGGCTCACTAAAATTAGATCACTTTTATTAAGCCCAACTAAATGTAAATAACTAATATAAATACTACAAATAATATATGCAGCCCACAATAATTATTAGAAATAAAATTTCTAACATTATATACCTTTTATTATATTTTAATTTTCTTTACCAATATATCTCTTAATGATAAAATAGAAAAGAAAAAAAATATATAAATAAATAAATGCTCTATCAATAATAATATATTTTATAATTACTTTTGATCTTTATTTTTGTTTAAGACTATTTTACTTTTAATTAAAAGTGTGTTTGGTTTAGTTTCAGAATCATGAAACATGGAATCAGGATGTGAAAAATTAGAAACTAATATATGTATATTCTCTTTTGATGTGAATTTTGGAAAGAAATTTTGATGACGAGACACAGTTTCAAACAACTACATATATCTTATTTGATTTATGTATTGCAATCTCTATTATTTATATTATTTTTAAACAAATTTCATTGAGGCAGAAAGTGCCCTCTTTTCCATTATTGATAAAGTTGAAAAGTAATTTAAGAAAATTTCATTAAAACAAAACAATTGAACCTATATATCTTAAGTGAGAGTGTCATTAGGGACTATTTTTTAATGAGAACATTTTTTAAGGTTTTGTCAACATTTTTTTAATTTATTTTTTTATTTATCATATTTATTTATAAATTAAATTTTAATTTTAAAATAAATTATTAATAATTAAAATAATATTATATTATAATAGAAATTATTTATCTAAAATATAATATCAATGTTTAAATATAACTATGTACAATAATTTTAAATAAAATTTATATATTTAATATAATATTTATTTTTATATATTTTATTATAATTTTTTAATTAAATATAATAAACATTTAAACTATGAAATACAAAAGTTAAAATATTAATTTAGTTACAAATGTGTTTAAAAAAACTGAATTCAAGCTTAATTTTTTTTTTAACATATCTAGCTCAAATTATCAATTAGGCACCATTAGATAAATAAGTTGTTTATATTCCTGATCACAGTTCTTTAAAAATTATTAGATATAGTTTATTTTAAAATTTAATTATATTTTTAGTCACCTAAATTTAGAGTTATTATTATTTTTATCCTCTAAATTTAAAACTTATTGTATTTTCGATTCTTGTAATTTCAAAAAGAATATTGCTTTAGTTCTTGTATATATGAATTTTTTTAACATATCATTTTGTATTTTATTTTTCTAAATAATATAACCCCTTTTTTATTTATCAAAATGACCCAATCACGGTTGAAGGTAAGAAATTGGTTGGGGAAACTAATTTCTCATCACTCAATTTCAACCTCCCATCCCTGCACTTTGCATAACATGCCTGTTTGAGAAATTGGTTGTTAAGAAATTGATTTCTCAATAGGTTTTTTTGTTTTTTTTTCTTCAATTTTTGTTAAAATTATTAAATCTAAAAATTATTTTAATAAATCTATAATTAAAATTTAATATACAAATATTAATATTTTTATTAATTTAAATATTTAAATTATATTTAATAAATATAGAAATTTTAATATTTTTAATTAATTAAACAATTAATCTTTTTTGGTTATATATAATTATAATAACTAATTTATTTAAAATTGAAAAATTAAATTTTATACATTAATATATTTTATACAAAAAATATATTTTTTGTTTTAATTTTTTTAAATATGTATATATTTTTATTTTCTTTTTCTCATTAAGTTGTTTAATATATTTTATAATTTAAATATTTTAAATTTATTTAATAAATATAGATAAGTTAATAGAAATTAATTTAATTTAATAAAAAAAAATTTAAAAAAATTAGTCATTAAAATTATTTATCTATATTTATTAAAGACAAATAAATTAATTAAATAATTTATACATATTTAATAAAATTATTAAACTAAATATATATTTTTAGTATATAATATATTAATCTACAAAAATAAATTTTTTACTTTTAACTAAATTAATTATTAATATATATATATATATATATATATTGAACTAAAACAGATTAATTAATTTATTAATTCAAAATATTAAAATTCTTATGTTTATTAAACATAATTTAAATATTTAAATTAATAAAAATATTAATATTTGTATATTAAAATTTTAATTATAAATTTATAAAAATAAGTTTTAGATTTAAAAAGTTTAACAAAAATTGAAAAAATAAAAAATAAAAAAACCTTTTGAGAAATCGGTTTCTCAACAGCCGATTTCTCAAACAGGCATGCAAAGTGAAATGGGAGGCTGAAATTGAATGGTGAGAAATCGGTTCCCCCAACCAATTTCTCACCTTCAACAGTGATTGAGTCATTTTGATAAATAAAGAGGGAGTTGGGTTATTTAGGAAAATAAAATAAAAAATGGTATATTAAAAAAATGTCGTATATATGACTTGATTCAAATTTGTATATATAACCTGATTCAAATTGTCTGTAATTAAAGTATATTTTATTAATTTGATAAAATATGTTAATTATAAATTCTTTAAAAAGTATTTGAATCTTTTTCATTTTTTATCTATTTTTATAGTTTTATATAACAACCCGTCATGGTTTCTACATTATTGGAATCACCCTACCAGATAGTTTAACTAAGAGAGGGATTATTTACTGGATAACAATATAAACATGCATTTGAATAATAAAAATAAAAATCACATTTATATGAATAAATATAAATACGATATATATACAGTCATCCAAAAGGAATAACACTCTCCTAGTGTCGGTCAAGCACATCTTACTAGTTACCCGAAATGGTAACTCTGACACTAGGACAAAAACTCCAGCATCTAGCAGTAGCCTGCTCCATCGTAACCCTTACATGCTCTCATACATAGTACGATCATCGTAGTCCGTCCACATGGAAACAAAAAGGTAAGCAGTAACGACCCGACTGGTTACTACACACAACACGGTACACCTGAAAACCGGACAGAAAGGAGCAAGTGTATACATATAGTGTCTAGAATATACATATATACATGGTTCAAGTCTGACTAGATTCAAAATGTACAAAAATACATCAAAAGCTACTACACCAAGTAGCTGAAACAACAAAACATCATTAAGGATCAGCTCCGCCTGCTAGCTGCGGACTCACCACTAGCCACCTACCTATCCCTGCTCTACTCCCATACATAGTATGATCATCGCAGTCCAAACTACATGGAAACAACAAAGGGTAAGCTAGTGAAAAGAATCAACATATAAACATATACATGAAATATGAACAACTACAACTTATCAGCACAACACCAATATACACCTCATCAACTATACAGCGTAAACAGCAATAAGCACACAATGCGTCGTCACGCATATCATCTCGGAGATCTCTTACAACAACTCAGCCTTACGGCCTACAACAACTCAGCCTGACGACCTACAACAACTCAGCCTTACGGCCTACAACAACTCAGCCTTACGGCCTGCAACAACTCAGCCTTACGGCCTACAACAACTCAGCCTTACGACCTACAACAACTCAGCCTTACGGCCTACAACAGTTTATATCAGCATCCAACACAGCACATCTTACAACATGCAGCAACAACAGCTTACAGCACGGCACAACTCATCAATATACATCTGATACGGCTCAGCTCAGCAATAAACATCTAGTACAGCTCAACATCACACTTCTACATCCTCAACTAAAATCAACACAACATATCATCTTACGGCACATCTAAACGTCTTACAGCAATATACATCTAACACAGCTCAACATCATCAAACAACATTTTCAGCTAGTCACCACATCATATTCATCAATTTTGGCTCATACTCAGCATAAAACAACCTTTAACAGCATTTAGTAAAATCTCATCTCCGCGCCCGGCGCACTCATGGTTGCGCCCAGCGCGGTACAACCAGAGAGCACCAGGGGGCAGCGCACCGGGCGCAGGCGTCCCCGTGCCCAGCAGGACCCAACCAGAGAGCCCAAGGCTCACACGCGCCTGGCGCAATACCAATTGCGCCCAACGCATCCCAGGCAGAGACTTCATGGAGTCTCACGCGCCTAGCGTGCCTAAACCCGCATCCAGCGCGGGGAAGACAGAGACCTCCCCAAGGTCTCGCGCCTAGCGCAATTCAAATTGCGCCTAGCGCCCTCAAGGCAGAGACTCCCAACGAGTCTCACGCCCAGTGCGACAAGGGTCGCACTCAGCGCAGAATCAAAAAGCCCAAAACAGGTTACAACTGGTATCGCGACCAGCGCGGTCCAAGTCACGCCCAGGGCGGACCAACCAGAGACTCACATTCTCAAGCGCGCTCGGCGCACCCATCATTGCGCCCGGCGGCTTGCCTAAATGGAGTCCCCTGGTGGCCACGTTCGAAAGTTCACCAAGTTCGAAAGTTTGCCCAAAACCTGCAAAACCCCACAGAAAATCCACATGCAAACGGTTCAAAGTACCACATTTTCGTCCAGCAGCTCAAAAATACCACCTTTTTGTACATGCAACCACAAATCAAGAATTTCCCCAAAATTTTTTGAAAACTCCGAAAAACCCCCAAACAAAAAATCTTGGAAAAAATCACAGCCGCAACTTCTCAATTCTCAGTAAACAAATGAGTTTCTTCACTCATCTTCAGCCAAACCACAAAAAATCTAACTTCCCTTACCTCGGTTCAAGGATTTTGAGCCTCGGGATCGCGGAGAACAAAAGAGAAGACGAAGAAGGGCTTGAATGAACTGGAAAGGAGAAGAGAGAAGTCCGACACCAGCTAGCAATCAAATTTTTACTCAGCTCCACCACCTTGTAACAGCCACAAGAAAGATCCAAGGGAGAAGAGTGAAAAATTTGAGAGTGAGACAAGAGTGGGTATAGAGAAATGAGAGTTAGAGTGAATTAGTGGGTGAGGGTGAAAATGGGAAAAAGAAAGGTGGGGGTCTCACATAAGCTAGAATTCTTTAAATAACCATACAAGCATAGGAATAAGCATCTATGCTATACCATCATCAAAATCATCAATCATTTTCATAGAGTAAAAAAAATGCACTCCATCATGCAATAATCATGCAATAAATGCAACTCATGAAAGATATCAATACATATCAATCATCTATTACGTCGTCACGCATTCACCTAGAAGATCTCCCTAACAACAAAACAGTATAAATGACATCTCATCCTACTGAAATCACCCTGACTGCTTTTATGCCGAAGCACCTTATTGGGTCAACAACAAATCGGGATATCAAATTCCCTATGTGTCTACTCCGATAGTGTCATTTACACAATTGGAAATCCGGTTTCACCGTTAGGTATAGCACAACTAGGTGCAGGCTTACCACAATCTTGACATGAATTACCAAGTTACTTGTGGAGTTTGCCCACCAACTATCCGTAAGGAACCACACACTTTCCCCAGTAATTGGTTAAGGATATAACCCTCGACCTTATACCCCACTCCAACACTAGCTAAGAACTTAGAGGAGACTCATCCAACCTAGTGGCCTATCCAAGCATCACTCTCACCCAAAATCAGTGGCCTATCTAAGCACCACTCAAGAGACTCTACGTGAGCTCTTAAATTTCAAAAATATTTTCCCTCTCGTTAGTTCTATGCTAGACACATGCCATAAAACACCACATGCAAACAATGCACCATACATCATTCATGGTCAATCCACCATCATGATCAATATCAACGATATAGGAACATACATACATCTCAATTCATTTTTAAAACATTCATACATATGTGGCTAAGCATACATATGAATCATAAATCACCAACCATCATATACCATACATATATGACCAACATTAAATACCAACACATGCAAAAATGTTATAACTCAGCCACAACAATAGAAGATAATTCATGCCCGGTGTAACTTTACTCGTGCCCGGCCTAAGCTCATCTCGAGAACTCCAGGACTCTTCCATGCCTGACGTTAGTCTGGCAAAGACTATTTTAAAGAATTATGCCTGGCATAATTCACTTTGCGCCCGGCTTCACGAAGTCAGAGACTTCCAAGGCTTCCATGCCCGACGTAATCATTCTTACGCCCGATGCCATATCATTAAGATTCCACTCATGCTACTTCTTAATATCACGTCCGACATGACTTCATCCACAGCTGACGTAGTTCATCCAAAGACTCCAATTTACATTCACGTTCGGCATGAACAAAAAATGGTTATCCCTGATGAATACACGTCCGACGCCATGAATACACGCCCGACGCATATTCAACCAACAACATTCCAAACTCAAAAATTTGCCCAAAACCCGCAAACTCAAGCAATCTAACAATATGCAAACCATCCAAGACAACAACCAAACTCCATACAATTCAAAAACACGCTTAGATTCAACATGCACCTAACTGATGCATCAAAATCACCAAAAACTCCATTTTGGCCCAAAACCTCATTTTGGCCCAAAACCTCATTTTGGCCCAAAACCTCAAAAATGAGAAAAAATAATATCTCAATTCAATAGTTAAATTCCCAAACTCATACACTAATAGAGTTTCTAAACTCACATGTAACCCAACAACCTACATTCTAACTTTACTCACCTGAATCTGACTTAAAACAACCAAGAAGAGGAAGAATGAGAAGAAACTCCAAGAAGGCGGCCCGACAACTTTAATCTCCAAAAATCTCAGCTTTTTAGCCTGAATTTTAAGAAATGACATAAGAGATTAGTAATTTATGAGAAGAAAGGAATCAAACAGAGAAGTTTGGGAGAAAAAGGAGCTCGCAATCCTAGAGTCATCTTATCTAGAACTTGTCTCTAGATTTCTTTGAAAAAAGAACTTATGAGGCTTTATTCTCTAAAAAAATCTTATATACATTTCTCCTTAAGAATAACTAAACTCTAAACAGCTTATCTAGCACTGTGTTATATTTTACATGTATAATAATTAACATTTAGTGTTATTTATACATTTAAAACTATAGAAGTAGATAAAAAAAATGGAGAGGATGTTAATTCACTTTAATTGATTAGAAGAAAAATAAATATAATATTTATTAAGAGAGAAAAATGATATATGAGATGCACTTTAAATTTTTAGAAGATATATAAGTATTAATTAAGAAAAAAATAATAAAAAAATAATTTTGAAAAAATAATTAAATAAAAAATTATTATTATCAACTAAATTAATTATTTTTCTTAATATCAATAATTAAGTAATTGATATTATGTATAAAAACAGAAGTAGTATATAATAAAATTAAAAAATTTTAAGATGAGATTTTATTATTTAAGCTTTTAATATTTTTTCCATTTTAGGAAAATCTCTTTCCTTAATAATATTCATATTTATTAGAAAATTAAAGTATAATTTACTTTATTTTAAAAAAAATTGAATGCATTTTTTCTCATCTTCTCATGATCCTCGAATTCAACCCAAACGCACACCGTGACGCCCTCGTAAAAGCACGAGTGATTAAAGGGAAACGGAAAGCGACCATGACACGTGGACGGTGGAGATCTCACGTTCTCTCTCCTCAGCCCCGTTATAAATTGGACCACACTTCTTTCATGTAAACTCGTTCCAGTTAGTGTTGTAACTTGTGATCATCACTGTTACGTCATTTTCGTAGTTTGTGTGTGTTTGCATCTGAAAATGTCTTGCTGCGGTGGTAACTGTGGCTGCGGAAGTAGCTGCAACTGTGCCAACGGCTGTGGAGGGTAATGTTTTTTCTTTTTTTCATCTTCACTTTGGGTATTTGTTCTGGTTTGTTTAAAATTATTTATTTATTTTTTATTTTGGAAAAGTTTGCTTTTGGAATTTGGATCGGCTTTTTGAGTACCCTTTTGGCTGAATTGCATGGCATTCAGTTTTTTTTTTTTTTTTTTTTTTTGCTGTTCAGTGGTTTGATTTTGATCTCTTTTTATGGACCTGTTTGCTTTGAGAGTCCTTTTGTGGGCATTTTTTTTTTTTTTTTTAATTTTGAATTAGCTTTCTGGATACCCTCTTGGCTGAATGTATAAAAAATATTCTTTTTTCCTTTCCTTTGTTTAGCTTGCATGATCCTTAGGAAATTTCCTGAGATGTTAATTTTATTTTGAGTTTCAAGGAAAAAATTTTCTGTGCATGAAGGGCATGTGTGGTTTGGGGGGTAGATATAAAAAAAGTTAAATGTGGATTAAAATAAAAATAAAAAGAAAATTTGTAATTGTAATTCTTAGAAAGAAGGAGATCATATAGTTTCCTAGGTGAGTTCTTGCTCATATCTCATTAAAATTAAACCTAAAGTTTTACTTCAATATTATCAACAATGTGTATTAATGAGATCTAAAACCGCTTCATTTTACTCTGCATGACATTTAGGATAATACTTTGTTGTTAAATTTCTAGCAAAAATTTTCAGTCACTAACTACCAATTATTATTTTATAGTTTCATGAAGATATCTGGTTTGATTAATGATGCAGGTGCAAGATGTACCCTGACTTGAGCTATGCAGAGAAGACAGCCATAGAGACTCTGGTTTTAGGCCTTGCACCAGTGAAGGCCCACATCGAAGGTGGCGAAACGGGTGTTGCAGCTGAGAACGGTGGTTGCAAGTGTGGATCAAGCTGCACCTGCGACCCTTGCAACTGTAAGTGAGGTGCAGATGAAAGGTTGAAGCAGAGATGGTTCTTAATTAGTAGCAGAAATAATAATAATAATGATAACAATAGCTGTGTATATATATATGCACACACTGTTATAATAAGACTGTGTCTGTGTCTTTGTGGTCTTGTGTTTGAAGCAAAGTTTTAGAATAAAGTGGCCATGGCTAATGACTTGCCTTCAGCAAATTCCATTAGTGTTCAATGGCTGCTTTGTTATCTGTTTGGGTTGGTTTGTTTTGTGTAAAGTGTTGGCTTATTGGAATCCTCACTCTCTGCTTATTAATGGAAAGAGGTCTTTATTTGTCTTTCTCTATGTTGAATGAAAGCATTTTTATTTTATTTTTTCTGGTTTTTAAAAAAATGAAAAGTAAACAATGAAAATTAAACCAAAAATTGAAAATGAAATTATTGTACAAAATTTTGAAAATAAGAAAAGTAAATGGAAAATAATTCTCACAAAAAAAAATAGAAATTGTTTTAAGGTATTTGTCTTTTTAACTTTATTTATTACTTTTTTTGTAAAATTAGATAAAGCTAATTTTGTAACATTTTGAGGATTGTAAAAATCCAAAACTGACAGAATTCTAAATAGACAACAATTTTGGAAGAGGGGATATTAAAAATGAAGATAAAATATAAATCTTGTATATTCACAAAATAAATAAATAAATCTTGTAAAAAATTTCTGGTTTTTTTATCATTACTATTATTTAATTATTTAATCGGATAATGGTACATGTAGAATAAAAATTATATAATAATTTGTACCAAATTTATTTATTTATTTATTTTTTCCATCTTTAATGAATATTTCACTTCAAAATAAATACAATGATTGAGAAAAATATACTTAAAAGATGTTAAAGCTACATGCAGATGTTTTTGTCTATTAACCAAATGGACAGGTGAATGACGTTGTAAGTGAAAAAAGAGTGAATTATTTAAGACCCATATATTTTTATTATTAGACATGGTTACAATTAATGGACCCCTTCTTAGTTCTAAATTTGCCTTGGTAAGGTGATCAATATTTTCTTCTTCTTCTTTTTTTCCCTTTTATTATTGCTTCCTTGCTGACATGTATTTTATAGACTCAAATCAAAATTATGAATTTTCACTTTCATATTTTATTTTTTCTCTTTCAATTATTGTTGACAGGGACACTGCCATATGCTAACAGTATCCACACGGGGTAACTTTTAATTTCTTATTTTCTTTTCTGAAACGATTTTAGTCTTTGGAGTCTTCCACTCAATCTTTTTGGACCCATGAAAAATAAAATTGTTTACCATATTTCTTTCACATGGAAAAGAGAAGAGAATAATGATGTTTTTTATTTATAAAAATTATGATAATCTATACCTTTAGATTATTATATATTATATACAGGAATAAATATCATGTAACTATTTATTACTGTACAAAATTTATCACAGTGATAATTCTATAATAATACAATCTTTGTCACCAAGAATTATTTTTATTTATGTTATAAATATAAAATATGTTGATATATTGTTAAAAAGCGTAAATATATGTTATATTATAAATTATATTATTAAATTTTATTCAAAATCAATTATTAAATTATATGTAATTATATATCAAATAAATTTATATATACATATATTATATTTATAATAAAATTTATTATAATATACTCTCATTTTGAAATCATTTATGGTTTGTTTCTCTTAGAAATAATTTGCTATTTTCTTCCATCCAATGGCTTACCGGATTATAGAAAGCATGCATATGATTTTAGGAAAGACTTCTATTATTAAAAAAAATAGAAAAATCAATAATTATTTTTAGTAATTATTCACTGTCCTATTTTTATTACTTAACTATTTTTATTATTTAATAAAATTTTTATTTTATTTTAATTTCTCAAATAAAATATAGAAACATATATTGTTTCAACTCTACCAGTAATTATAGTAAAGATGATAAACCTTTTTCATGTATATATTTTGATTCTAATTTTATCGTTAAACTACTTCATAAATTATAAACAACTCACATATTTTAAATAACCAATGTTTTAAAATCGAATTGGTCATCAAATTAATTAAGGAATTAGATCAATGAGTTAAAAGGTCAAATCGAAGGATCACTAATTGAATTGCATTATTCAATTTTTATTAATTTTTTTAAAATAAATATTCATGTCATATATTATATATATGAATTTCAATATAATTTATATCATACCTTAAAAAAATTTCTAAAAAAACTATTATAATAATAATAATAATAAAATAACCAAATTATAGATTTCTTGAACTGTATAAATTAATATATAATTTTAAATTTAAAAAAATATTATATAAATTATTTAAGTCAATTGTATAACAATAGCGTATGTTAGTTTAATGATCGCTAAATATTAAATAATTACATCTATGCCTAAATCTTATTTAAATAAAACTTAATTTAATATATATATATATATATATATATATATATATATTATTTGTTACATATGATAACGAAAAATTATTTGTCTGAGTGTTAAGAAATTTACTAATACATGAAAATTGTGTATGTTTGAATCTCACCTTTAATATTTTTAAAGATATTTTACATAGATTTTTTAGTGTACCACCACTACCCAAAGATTAATTGGTCCTACTAAAAATTTACTAGTTCAACTAGTCATTATTCACCTAATTTTAGTTTATAACTGTAACGACCCGACTGGTCACTACAAGTCAACCTCAAGACACTGGAAACATTAGACAGAAAGAGCAAGTATATAATTATAGGGTCTAGAATATAAAAATATACAAAGCCTCGATCCGACTAGAATTAGAGTGTATTAAAACATCCAACCAACAAAATACATAAGCCACTGCTACACCTAGTAGCTGTTACAGCAAAATGTCAATCAAACACGACCAACTCTGCGTACCAGCTGCCGACTCACCACGAACCAAAACACCTACTCCTGTTCTGCTCCCGTACATCGTACGATCATAGCAGTCCAACCACAAGGAAACAGCAAGGGTAAGCTAGTATAAAAAGAACAACATACAGCAAAATTCTAATAATCAGCACAACTTCAACCGTCAACACGACAACATTCTAATTTCCAATCAACCTATGCAACCAACCATCAATCAGATAAAAATGCGTCGTCACGCATATCACCTCGGAGATTCTCCTACAACAACTCAGCCGTTAGGGCCTACCACAACTCAGCCGTTAGGGCCTACCACAACTCAGCCATTTAGGCCTACAACAACTTAGCCATTAAGGCCTACAACAACTCAGCCATTAAGGCCTACAACAACTCAGCCAATATCAATCTTGCACAACTATACAACTCAACGCATCAACGTACAACTCAACTTATCAACATACAACTCAACTTATCAACATACAACTCAACTTATCAACATACAACTCAACTTAGCTCAACATACAACTCAACTTAGCTCAACAGCATTAATCAATATTGGTCGGCATAAATCAGCATATTCATAAAAAAACATATCCAAAACAACCTTCAACTTATCGTAATCACTCAGAGTAAAACGAAAACCATTACTAATTATAGAATATCTGGAGTCATAATGCTCCTATCATGTTCATCCTTATATCATATTAATGATAAGAAAATTTCCTACAACTCTCATGAAGACCCCAAATCCTAATTCTTTCATCTACCATGTGAAAAATTTTAAAAACCGAAACAGTTATAACTAATGCTGACAGCTTGACCCCTCTTCACTAAAACGGCCATATCTGGAGTTCTAAAACTCCTTTTTGAGTGATTCCAGCGCCATTGGAAAGCTAACATCCAAGGCTACAACTTTCATGAAGACTACAAAGTCCAATTCTGAAAGTACAAAGGCGCTCAGCGGGCTACAACTTTCATGAAGACTACAAAGTCCAATTCTGAAAGTACAAAGGCGCTCAGCGCCTCCAAAGCGCTCAGCGCTTTGCTTCCAGAAATTCTCCTCTAGCTCTCGGCCCCCAAAGTGCTCAGCGCTTTAAATCCGCTCAGCGGTTTGGTTCCAGGGAGCTCTCTGCCCCCAAAGTGCTCAGCGCCTTAAAACCGCTCAGCGGTTTGGTTCCAGAAACCCTCCCCTGTCACGAAACTCCCAAGGGGCTCAGTCGTTCAAAACGGCTCAGCCGTTCAAAACGGCTCAGCCGTTAGTGACAGCAACCACAAACCCTCCACCATTTTTGAACAACAAATCCTGCAAAAACAAGAAATCCAAGCACATGCAATCCACCCACAACACCCCATTTTCATCCAACAACCCAAAAATCAATTCTTTCTCAACATGCAACTATAAAACAACCAAGAGACCCAAGATTTCTCAAAACCCACTACAACCCCAATTTTTCCCAATCTCAACGATTCAACAACAATCATCAAACATCCACCCATTTTCAACAGTTAAAGAGCTTTCAACACTCATTCACAACCAAAAATCAATCATGAAAACTAACTTCCCTTACCTCGGGTGAAGATTCCGAGTTTCCGGGAAGGGAACGAAACGAAGGGGAAGAGAGTTGGAGAAGAAGATGAAGGAAGAGGCTCCGCACGGCACAGCTCCAGAAGAGAATCACCTATTCAACACCTTGGGTCCAAGAAATGGGTGGGAAAAATCAGAAATGAGAAGAAGAAGAAGAAGTAAGGAGGAAGTTTTGAAAATGAGAGAGAGTTGAGTGGGTGTTGGGGGGTGTTTTTACCAGCACGGGTCTCACAATAACATAAATAAAGTTAATAATAAAATATGAGAAATTAATTATTTATACTTATTATAAAGGGGATATTAGGGGTATGTAATCATTTTTAGTCTTCACTTTTTTGTGAACCATTATACCTCTCAAATAGTAAAAAAAAAGAAAAATTTATTATATCCTTTCTGAATAATTACACATAATCTTTTAATATTCTGTCTGTATATAACTATTAGAGGCACGAAGTGCCTCGACCCCTCTAATATATATAAACATGATTAAAAATTATGAGTCATAAATTTTAAAAATGTAAAATTAATTCTATATATTTTATAAAATAATAATTAAAAAATTATTGTATAAATATCAACAATGAATTATTCTAAATATTCTATTAAAAAATGTTACTAGCTTTTTCTTTTATAATAGAATAATACAGATTTTGAGAGGAAAATATATAAAAAAATTGAAAAGAAAAAAGTAAAAAACAAAGTTTTTTTTTTAGATAGAACTGAAAACTTTTGGAAGCAATAATGAAAAAATAGCATAAAACTAGATTTTAGTAAAAATGAAAAAATAAAATAAAAATTATTTACTTTTATGACAATATTTGAATTTAGATATTTCTCGATAAGTTCTCGTATATTAAACAACTTATCAAAATATGCTTAAAACATGTTATGAATTACTCATAAGATATTTTATAAATTTGTTCAAACATTCTCATAAATACTTATAAAATAAGATAAGTACAAATAAGCTTTTCATAAACTCTTTTAAACAATATTTTAATAATAGGTTTGTTGACTTATTTAAAATTAACTTTATTAATTTATTTAATATCGTTAATGTAAAATAGAATTTTAAATAGAATAATAAGTTAAATATATAAAAAAAAACTTATAACAGATAATAAGTTAAAAATAGACTTTAATTTTATAAAACAGAACTTGACTTGTATATTTAAAATCTGATCTGACTTAGTGTATTGCTATCTTTTTTTTAAAACTATGATATTAATATAAAGTATTTATTACTGAAAATGATAATTAATCTTTATTAGAGATCATGAACACACATAAAATGAATATTCTCTTTCTAAACATAATTTATTTAATATTTAAGATTAAAATTAAAATCTTAAACAACTTAATTAAAAAAACACAAATTCTTACCTGATTAAAAAACGTAGATCATTATCACGTGTTTAAACCAAGTTTTATCCCCTAATTATATCTTTTATACTTAACTTCCCATTTACTAACTTTTTATTTTATTTTTATATGTAGACTGCTTTTAACTTGGTTTTTGTTAAACATTATTATAAAAGTGTCATTTTTTTGTGAATTTTCTTGTAAAAAAATATTTGTAAAATTTTTTTGCGAATTTATTTGTGAAAAATAATTTACAGATATTTTTTTACAAATTCTGCTACAATTTTAATAATTCCATAAATTTTTTTCCATGGTAAAAATTTGCAGAAAATATTGTAAGAATTTTATTTTGTAATGCATATTTTCTTGCAAAAATAAATTTGTAAGTAATGTTTACTAAATGGTAGAAAAATTTTGCAGGTAACTTTTCCTGCAAATTTTAATCTGCAGGAAAAATAAAAAAAAAATATTTAAATTTATAAGTTTAATATTTTAAAAAAACTTCAAGTCCCACATCGATTGAAAATAAAACAATTAAAGAGTATATAAATTAGGGTAACACTTATCTTACAAGTTGATTTGTATGGTTGAGTGTTAGACTTATAATCTACAATTTTAGAATTTAAAAGATTATGTATCACATGTTGGAGGCATGGAAACAAATGTTTCGGATGAATTCATTGTGAGCATTTGAAAGTTGAAGAATTATTGATAGAATTTATAGTAATTTCTTTAATTTTTTCGTAAAAAATATTTCTGTAGAATTTCTTGCAAAAAAATTTGCAGGAAACTTTCCTGCAAATTTTTTTCGCAAGAAAATTTCCTGCGAATTTAAAAATTCGCAAAAATATATTATCCACAAAGGTATTACATAAAATTTCGTAGAAAAATTTGTAGGAACAACATTTCCTGCGAAAATTCACAGGAAAAATTACATGTAATAAGAGAAATTCTAGTAGTGAAGTGACATTTTGTTTATAAAATTTAAAATTAAATTTGATAAAACCAACACTTTCTTTGATTTTTTTTAGTAACCAAATTAGAACCAATTAAAAATACTTTAAAATTAATTATTTTTTTTCTTAATACATGTATTTTGTACCAAAAAAATAATTAATTAGTAATTTAGAGTCCAAGTTTTAGATATACAATTATGTTAAATGTTTAGAATGAGTATTTTGTCACTTATAATAGTCTAATAGTCCTACTTAACTCAAATAAAATTGTTTCTAATAAAAAATATTTGTGATTTATAAAAAAAATTATTTTCCTTAAAAATACCTTAATTATAAAAAAAATTTGTTGAATAATTAGACTTTTAAGTTTAACTTTGTCTTAAATAGAAAGAATATTGAAAACCTTAATTTTGTCATTTCAAATTCTTTTATCTTATTCAAAAATTACTTAATGAATAATTATTCATTTAAAACATATTTTTTTCCATTAATGCAGTGCATGCGTGATTTTGGTTTTACTAATTTTCGATAAATTTAATATTATTAACTAAATTATTATTTTTAAGTTTTGAAACATAAGGTCAATCTAATTCTCCTTAAGTTGATTCTGATTTGTATTAAAATAATATTTAATTAACAAAAATCATGTCTTATAAAGACAAAATAATTTTTAGTTATTAGTTTTAAGATATTATGTAAATTAAAATACTTTTAATCATTATAAATTAGTTAATCGAGTTGCAAGATGTAAAAAAAAAAACCAAGAGGAGTATATTTTATACTTAAAAGAAAAAAAAAACCTACTTAGTGTTATCTATTAGTTTACATGGGATTAAAAATTCAATATTTAGCACTCAACCTTGTAGTTGTAGTGTAGTGTTATATCCAATCATAGATTTTGCCATTTGGTACCCAATAATAGATAACTAAACTCCACCCATAATTTATTTGTCAATCGGGTTAACCCATCAAATGTGAACCAAATCGGAATTATATATATTTTATAAAATAATAATTAAAAATTTATTGTATAAATATCAACAACAATTTATTCTAAATGTTCTATTAAAAGAAGTTACGAGCTTTTTCTTTATAAAAGGAGAATGCAAATTTTGATAGGAAAATATTAAAAAAAATTTGAAAAGAAAAAAATAAAAATAAAAACAAATTCTTTTAGACAAAATCAAAAACTTTTGGAAGGAGTAATGAAAAAAATACATAAAACTAAATTATAGTGAAAAAAATGAAAAAATAAAATAAAAATTATTTACTTTTTGTGATAACATTTAAATTTGGATATTTCTCGATAAGTTCCCGTATAACCTAAGTAATAAGCTATATTAAATAACTTATAAAATATGCTTAAAACATGCTATGAATTACTCATAAGATATTTTATAAATTTGTCAAACACTCTCATAAATACTTTTAGAATAAGATAAATACAAATAATCTATTCATAAGCTCTTTTAAACAACACTTTAATAAAAAAACTTGTTGACTTATTTAAAATTAATTTTATTGATTTATTTAATATTATTAATGTAAAATAAACTTTTAAATAGAATAATAAGTTAGATATATAAAAAATCTATAATAGATAATAAATCAAAAATAAACTTTAATTTTATAAACCAGAATCTGACTTATATATTTAAAACCTGGTCTGACTTAGTTTATTGTCATTTTTTTAAATCATGATATTAGTATAAAGTAATTATTGAAAATCACAAATACACACACGATATATATTCTCTCTTCAAACATAATTTATTTCATGTCCAAGACTAAAATTCAAATCTTAAACAACTTAATTAAAAAATACAAGGTGTTATCTAACTAAAAAAACACAACTCATTTCCACTTGTTTGAACCAAGTTTTATCCCCTAATTATGTTTTATACTTAACTTCCTATTTATACCTAACATCCTAGCTATATATTCACAAAGTACCATTCATTTAAATATTTATATATGCAACCGTTAGTATTGAAGTTATGATTATGGACCACTTCTAACTTTTAATTATTTTTTATTATTTTATTTTATTTATATGCAGACCACTTTTAACTTGGTTTTTGTTAAGTGACATTTTGTTTATAAAATTTAAAATTAAATTTGATAAAACCAACAATTTCTTTTTTTTAGTAACCAAATTAGAACCAATTTAAAATACTTTAAAATTAATTATTTTTTTTCTCAATACATGTATTTTGTACCAAAAAAATCTTTAATTATTAATTTAGAGTCCAATTTTTAGATATAAAATTATATTAAATACTTATAATGAATATTTTGTCATCGATAATAGTCTAATAGTCCTACTTTTAACTCAAATAAAATTGTTTCTAATAAAAGATATTTGTGGCTTGTAAAAAAATTTATTTTCCTTAAAAATACCTTAAGTATACGTTTTTTTTTTTGTTGAATAATTAGACTTTTGAGTCTAACTTTGTCTTAAATAGAAAGAATATTGAAAACTTTAATTTTGTCATTTCAAATTCTTTACTAATAAAAGTCAATACAATAAATATATTGAATGGTAAGATATAAAAGAATTAACTATTTGTAAATAAATAAAAAAAGATATTTTTTCAATACTTATTTTTGTTTTTCATTTTGATCCTATTTATTTGTTACAACTTTCTAAATCACTTTCTTCTACACCATTATTTTATTTATTTTGTTATGAAATTAATCATAAGTAATTGTTCATTTTTTTTAATTTTATTCTAAAAAATTACTTAATGAATAATTGTTCATTTAAAACATATTTTTTTCCCATTAATTCAGTGCATGTGTGATTTTTGTTTTACTAGTTTACCATAAATTTAATACTAATAACTAAATTATTATTTTTAAGTTTTGGGACATGAAGTCGATTCAATTCCCCTAAAATTGATTCTGATTTATATTAAAATAATATTTAATTAATAAAAATCATGTCCTATAAATATAGAATAACTTTTAGTTATCAATTTTAAGATATTATCTAGATTATGTTTATAGAAAAGAAAATACTTTTAATCTTTATAAATTAGTTAATCGAGTTGCAAGATGTAAAAAGAGCCAAAAGAGTATATTTTATACTTAAAAAAAATTAAAAGAAACTACTAAGTGTTATCAATTAGTTTACATGAGATTAAAAATTCAATATTTAGCACTCAACCTTGTAGTTGTAGTGTAGTGTTATATCCAGTGTTTAAAAAATCGGACCGAACCGGCCGGTCGGACTGGTTGGATCAGGAACCGGTGGTCCAGCCAGTCCGAACCTTAAGTTGAATCGGTTATGCAGTCGACCCGTTTCAAACCGGATTGAACCGGTCAATTTTCCGGTTCAACCGGTGAACCGGTGGGTCAAACCGGTTCAACCACTTTTTTTTTATTTTTTTTATTTTTTTTATTTTTTAAGGGACCATAAACCACAAAAATAATAATGAAAATTGAATCTTTTAATAGAAGAACAAAGATTCTTATTAAATATAACAATAACTACTTGTTCTAATGTATTTGTTTATATAATATACAACTTAAATAACTTTTATAGTATATTATTAATTTTATATTATATATTTAATAATATAATATATATGTAAATATTACATATATTATTTTGTGATATCAATTGCAAGCATATTATATATGTACATATTATTTATATTTTTAATTTGTATTAATATACAGTTTAATATGTAATTTTTTATATATTTTTTACAAAATAAAAATAAAAATAATTTTAAATAAGATAGAAAAATTTAAAATTAAAATAAGATATAAATTTATTAAAATTTATAAGTATAAAATATATTTAATATGAATATTTTTTTAATAAAAATAAATAAAAACCGAGTCATGCGGTTCAACTAGTGACCCACCAGTTCAATCTTTGACCCCACTGACCCAGTATCTTAACCGGTTCGATGACCGGTCCGGTTTTTAAAACTATGGTTATATCCAATCATAGATTTTGCCATTTTGGTACCCAATGGATAACTAAACTCCACCCATAATTTATTTTTCAGTCGGGTTGACCCATCAAATGTGAACCGACCCGATGAAACATGGGTTTAGGGTTTAAGCAAAAAGCAAAGACGCTTCCTTCTTTTTTTCTGATCCCAGTAATCAGAGCCGTTACTGACAAAAAAGAAAATCCTAAAACCTTTGCATACCTTAATAAATCCCAACACCTCTGCAACTGTTCTCTTTCACTCTCACGCACTATTTTTTTTTTTTTTTGTCTTAATTGAAAAATGGATAAGAACATTTTTTCAGACTTGGATAGTTTTCCCGAAGAAGATAAGCAAAGAATGTCCACCATGGTAGACCAGCTCCAATTCCGAGACAGGTATCTTCACAATTATTTTATTTATTTATTTATTTATTTTTATTCTTTTGAAATTCTCTGTTTTTTTAGTTGTATTGAGATGTTCATATGTATGTTGGAACTCTCTTAGTTAAATGGATGAATGCTAGATGATTGGGATCTGATTACACAGACAAACCCACATGTATGTATGATGCATGTATTATTTAGCTGTGTAGGTTGATTTGTGTGCTTGACATGAATCGCATTTTGCTTGTTAGAGGAAATTATCGAGGGAATGTTTGGATAAATTTCTCAGACAACACTTTCATGAGAGAAAAAATAGAAAGGAAATGAGTTTTTTCATCGGCTGAAAATATTTTGAGAAGCTAATATGAGTATAAATTAACTTATGGATAAGTTAATTTTAGCTTATGAAAAAACTTATTTTATTTTTGGTTTTTTTCTATTTTTTTTCTTCTTAGAAGTGTTTTTTGGAAAAAAATTATCCAAACAGACCCTGAATCTGGGTTCATGTTGGATGCTGCTGATTAAAACGTGTTGATACTGGGTGGCAACTAAATGATGGTTTGTATTTTCATTTTGATGGGTTTTCAACTTTTTATGATTGTTTAATGAGAGAAGAGTGATGCTTAGATCATGTAAAAACATAATACATATATCTAAGGAGGAGGAAATATGTAATTTCTAAACTATGATGTGCGTTGTGTTTCTAGTGTGTGTGGCATTGTATTCTTAACCTATGCCTAGTGGATCTATCGATTCTATTCTCTATTGAATTTCTTAATTGATACTATGTAGTTTTGGGAAAAGTGAATCTAGTAATAACTTGTAACTTTGATTAGCAGCACGGATGTTTTCTGTTGCAGTAACTTCTGATACAAATTTGGCCTTAACATATTAAATGATTATTTTGGTTGGACACCGGATTGGACTGGATACGTGAGAACTGCAATGTGTATTTACGTAATACATTAACACTTGTGTAATTCTAGAGCTTTACCTAATCTTTACATATATTAAAACAGTGCACTTATTTGTCAGTCTAGAGTTAGAAGTTGCAAAGATGTGACTCTAGAAGTTTTATTCAGCCTTGTAGCTTAAGGTGGATTTTGTTGATTTATTCTCTGCTCCAACAAAATTGCAGTCTAAGGATGTATAATTCATTAGTGGAGAGATGTTTCAAGGAGTGTGTCAATTCATTCTATCGGAAATCCCTGACCAAGCAAGAGGAAACTTGTGTTCTCAGATGTGCTCAAAAATTCTTGAGGCTTTCAATGCAAGTTGGTTTGAGATTTTCAGATCTCAACCAAGGAGCCTCTACGACAGATAAAGGTGTTTATGAATAGCCTCTTGACGATAGATTTTGTATCACCTATAAATCATTTTTACTATATTGATGTCCTATTTTATTGTTATTAACCAGGAATGTTTATTACCTGTCATTGTGAAATTCCTTGGATAGAATAAAAGGAAATGGAATTGTTTATGGCTTTGACATCTTGTTAGATGCAGTGTACCCAATTCATTTTACATTTTTAGTTAAATATGAGCTTTTCAGGATATTTGAAGAACTTATCCATTGTCTTTTCCTATGGTTTTTACGTAAATTATACACTGTCAAGTTATTTCTTAGAGGGTCATTTCTCTCTTCCACTGGCTTTTTGTTAAGGATTGTTCAAATAGCAGATTCAAAGAGAAATGTGGCATGGAACCAAACAAGTTCACGCACTATTGCTTCTCTTAATTCTAAATGCTGTTCAAGTGCATGAACCTTTTTTATCCCGTAAATAGTTTTGATTTGTTTTAGTATTATTCTCTGTTTAGCATTTTGTATATTAGTTTTGCATTCATGTGTTAAGAGGGAGAAGGATGAACTCTGCTGTTATGTTAAGGTATTGATTGGCCCTTGAGTTTTCTTTTTAAGAACTTTGTAATTCTAACATTGGAGCAACAACTTTAAATTACTAAATTTCTTGTTTTCTTTTCCTTCCTCTATGTACCTCATTGCAGGAACAAAAAGCTAACTTGAGGGATTACAGGAAGTAATTAATTGAGCTAATTCTCAGCAGATAGCTGTTACTGTGAATTGCTAATTTCCAATGACTAATACATAGTGAATTTGAGCATATACTAATTTGGGCGTATACTATGAATGAAAAGAAACTGCAAAGTTAGTGGTTAAAATTAATATATTACATTTGTGGAATCTAATAATTAATGGTACTAGAAAATGAATGGAAGTCTTCAAATCTATAATGATCATTTTTGTGATTGCATTACATATGTTAGATGAGATTAGTGTTCTCTTGTAGTAAGCAACTAATGCTTATTTTTCTAGTTAATGCATAATTTTGATATCTTGATGACTATGGATTTGTTTAGATAAATTTATTTGGAGACACTTTTTTATAAGTTAAAATTAATTTATACACAAGTTAATTGGTAAATTTTTAGAGAAACTATATAAGAAAACTTTTACAAAATGTAAGCTAATTTCGAATTATGGAAAAAAAAATTCAACTGTTTTTCTCCTTAAAAGTGCTTTCAGAGAGATTTATCATAAAGTCCAATCCAATATTAAATTGCTACATGGTAATGTTTGGAAATGATGTAATACTGAGACATATGAGATACTTAACATATAGCTACTACTTGAAACTTGAAAGATGAATGGCCCTGCTGAGCAATTGGTTGAGTGGACTATGTGTTTTTCCCAATTTTCTTTATTTTTTTATTTATGAAATTATCATGTTTCAATTGGCTACGGGAACAAATATCTATGAGTAACGTATTATTATTATTTGAATAAATAATCTAATAAATTTTTATTTAGTTGAATAAAATATTACTTTAGTTAATTTTGATGCTTGATTTTTGTTTTAAATAATTATAGTTGAATGAATAATTTGATAAAGAATAAACGAGGTGAAAATATAGCACAAATTAAAATATGTCGATATAATCACTTGTAGAAAATAAGTTAACACCACATATTGCAAAATAACCCAACTCTAGATGCAAAATAAAATACAACAATATATATATATATAGAGAGAGCATATCTAGGGATGGCAATGGGGCGGGGCGGGTACGGGTTTCATGATACCCGTCCCCGCGAGTCAAACCCATCCCCGTCCTCGTACTTGTACCCGTCGGGTATGTGATTTTCATTCCCATCCCTATCCCGTCGGGTATTGGGTATACCTGTACCCGTAACCGTACCCGTCAATTTTTTTATTTTTTATTTTTTATAAAAAAATATGATATTTTTAAATTAATTTTTTATTATATTATAATTATAATTAAGTTATTTCTCTATCTCATATTATAATAAATAATCACACATAAAAAATATTAAAATTCTTTAATATAATTAAATTGAAAGTAGGTATTAAATTAAAAATGAAAACGGGGACGGGTACGGGGCGGGTAAGTACATACCCGTACCCGTACCCGATTTAAAGTATCGGGTTTTACCTGTACCCGTACCCGGTCAAACCGGGTATTCCTCGTCAAAGTCAGGACGGGTTCTGTGACACCCATACTACCCCAACACATATAAATAAATCTTGTAAATAAATTAAAAGAATAAAATATTCAACGTTGATAAAAAATGGTTCACATAAAACCTTCATAAATAACCAAAATAATTAAAAATAAAATTTAGAAAGTAAAACTTGAGAGTTTACAAATTACTTTCAGAAGAGAAGGTATAACTCTAAATACATATAAAAATTTATCCTAGAATTCTCTGCCCCGATGTCACAATATCAGAGCACACCCACAACTCAACAGTTGACATTCTAGATGCCACTCAAAGCCGGATCTTCCTCACCTAAAACATCCACAAATTATACGGTGAGAAAAGAAAACATTTATATATAAAGCACACAAGGAAATCTACAACATCATCTCATCATAACTTGAAATGTTATTTACAAGCGTTTTTATAGATATATCATCATTCTATCAATCATTCATCATCTTCACCACACAATTCATAATCAAACAAATCCATTACAATCCACACAAATCTTACAATTAACACTATGCCAAGGCCACGCCACATCTGACACAAGTGATACGGGTTAAGTTGCATAATGGAGGGGGTGAAAAGGTGTCGGTGCGATCCGGTAGTTGTCAAATCTGTGGGACGACCGACAGTGGGTAAGGCCGAAGGGAGCTTTTCAGGTGCCACTACCGAGGCATGGGGGGGCCGAGGTATGGATCGTATGGGATTGATACAACCCTTGAGTTTGTGTGTTTGTGGCCTGAGTAGGTCTCCATGAGGTATCTTGATTCTTTAACGCCTCGTTCTCGGCTTTCAAGGCCGAAAGCTCCCTTGCATATTTTTCTCGTTGCTGTTTCATAACCTCCATTTCTTGTTTCAACAACCGAACAGCTTCAGAAAGGTCCGTTTCGTCAACAACCTCAACATGTTCTTCCTCTTCGGTTTGGTGGTCCTGTGTGTTTGTTCTCCTAGTTATCGCCATGACTATATTCGGTTAATCTTCCAACTATCTTCGTTCGGCCCCACGGTGGGCGTCAAATGTACCTGTCTGGAGGGCACACTAAGTCTTCTAGTATTCTGAAGGCCGAACGAGAACTCCGATCGAATATTCCGTTGAAGGGGTTTGTACCTGCAAAAGGCACTCCAACGCTCAAGTCAAGACAAGCACGAATATCGATGGTAATTAATGAACAGTGACGTTACCTCGTGACATGAGCTATTTATACTAACATTTATGGACCCTGACCTCCCTGGGCCCTGTGACAGGATTACCATATTAGATAATACGCCTCGAATCGGCTTATTGGTGTGATTAACTCTTAATCCTTAATTAGGGAGAGTCCTTAACTCTTTATTAGTGGAAATCTGGATCTATGGATCATCTGATTGCTAATCGGCCACCTGGTTTGACCATTCGAGTGTCGATTGGGTATCGGTTACCAGGTGGCCGAGTGGCCAAGCCAGGTGGCCGAATAGCCTTGCTAGTACAGTTTTAATAATAATTGTTAAAAGTTAATGTTTTAAAATTAAATAGATTAAATAATAATTAAACTTGAAAATATATTACAATATTTGATAGGATATCTCATAAATATAGAGCCATGATCAAGGTCCTTATCTACCAAACATCATTATTTTTAATATATATATATATAATTATTACACTATTACGCATATTTTGAAATCACATTTTGTTTAGTTTAAAATAATTACTTAAGATATAATCAAAAAATTAAATAATATTAACATAAAATAAATGATAATGTTGATATAAGATTACCAAAAATGATATTTTTTTTAGTGTTCATATTTCGTGTATCTTTTAACTATACCATAACTTTTTACCTTCTTTCAATTATATATGTTTTAGTTAAAGGATAAAATAGAATTTTTTTTTATAAAGACACCGTTAAATAAAAAGTAAAATTACTATTTCTCTCATTTCAACTTTCACATCCACATAATTGTAATTTTATTTTTCCTTTTACTTTGCTATTTTTTTTATATTTATTTTTAAACGTGAAGGCACGAAATATCTCTCCACCTCTAAGTCTTTAATATAATATAATAATTTTATAATATTTTATTTTATATAGAAAAACTAATTAACGGAAAATTACAATCGTTAAGGAAAAGGCAGAATGACACGCATTGGTAGTTCTCCGTCGCTTTCTCACTCTCTCTGTCAGCAAATATTTGCAACGAAGTCTGACCAAATACAAAACATAGCAAGTTAAATCTTATTTTTATTACTATTATTTTCATAGCTGATAATATGGTATAATTTTTTTTTACATAATTTTATTCTAAAATTTTTAAATATTAAAAATTATTTATTTTTATAAATATAAAACAAATTCAGAATCCCAAACGTGTAGTTCAGTGGTAGGGGTTGATCCACGCTTAAGCAAGGTCAGGGTTCAAATCTTGCCTTATGTATGCAGCCGTGTTAAATCTTGGGATCAGTTATCCCATCTTTTAAGGTGTCTCCAACGTAGAGAGGAGATTAATCACTGCTATCGACAATGATACTTTAGGGACGAACAAAAAAAATTGAGAATTTTAAGATTTGAGAACATCAATTAATTTAACCGTCATTAATACTTTTTAAATATTTTTAATAAATAAAATATAAAAATATGAAATATTTTGTCCTATTAATTATTATTATTACTATTATTTATAATTTTATAATAATAATAATATTGACTTTTTTGGTTCTGTAAGTTGTTGTTTCCATCAACGTCCAACGGTTTTCCGTTGCCTTTCCAAGAAGCTAGGCTGCGCCAGGCATATCCATTCCATTTCATTCACATTTGCATTTTCATTTTCATTTTCATTTCGAAAGCATTTCACGTCACATCGCATCTTCTTCTTCTCCTCATTCCGATTCCTTTCCTCTTCTCCTCAATTCCACATTTCTTCCACGTCAGGTTAGGGTTTCTTTCTACTTTTCTTTCCACCTTTCTTCTTCAATCCATCAATTCATTTACTCATCATTCAATTCAATCTCTTCTTCCAACAGGAGGGGGAGGGGGAGGACCAATCACAATCACCATCACCATCACCATAGTGATGAAAATGCAAATTGCAATGCAATGAAATGAAATGACTTTGCCGCCAATGCGGGCTTGAAGGCCCGTTAGATTCCATTATTTATTTAATTAATTTAATTTAATTTAATTTAACTTTCTCATTACAAGCAAGATAAGAAGATTGTTGGTATATGTGAGTGTCAATGTGATGATTCAATTTGGTTGGAATCTTGTATATCATTGTTCAGGGATTGGTGAAGAAATGTACTGAGCGAATTTTCCATTGGAGTGCACCACGTTGGGGGGGGTCGTGGAGTGCCATGGAGCATATTCCCCCCTCTGAAATTCCTCATTCTCGACACCGCAGGGTTCGTCCCAAAAGCAGTGTCCAGTTTGATGACAAAGTCATCTTTCATGATGACAATGGTAACCTCATCTATGTTAATGATCCCATCAAGACTAATGAAAAGTATGAGTTTGCAGGCAATGAGATCCGAACCAGCAGATACACTCTTCTCAACTTCTTGCCCAAGAACCTTTTCATCCAGTTCCACCGGGTTGCTTATCTCTATTTCCTTGCCATTGCTGCTCTCAATCAGCTTCCTCCACTTGCCGTTTTCGGCCGAACTGTGTCCCTTTTCCCCCTTTTGTTTGTGCTTTGTGTCACAGCTTTCAAGGATGCCTATGAGGATTGGCGCAGGCACAGGTCGGATAGCCATGAAAACAACCGCCAGAGCCTGGTTCTTCAATCCGCTCAGTTCCGCCCCAAGAGATGGAAAAATATACAGGCTGGTGATGTTGTTAAAATCCTTGCTGATGAGATGATTCCTGCTGACATTGTCTTGTTGGGGACAAGTGATCAGAGTGGGGTTGCCTATATTCAGACGATGAATTTGGATGGTGAGTCGAATCTGAAGACAAGGTATGCTAAGCAGGAAACAACTTCATTGGTGTTGCCAGATGCTTGTGCTGTCTCTGGAGTTATTACATGTGAGCCACCCAATCGGAATATTTATGAGTTCACAGCCAACATGGAGCTCAATGGGCATAAGTTTCCCCTTAACCAGTCAAACATTGTGTTGCGTGGTTGTGTTCTGAAGAATACGGAGTGGATAATTGGTGTAGTGGTTTATGCAGGACAGCAAACAAAAGCAATGTTGAACAGTGCAGCTTCCCCTTCCAAGAGAAGCAAGCTGGAAAGTTACATGAACAGAGAAACTTTTTGGTTGTCAGTTTTTCTTTTCATCATGTGCGCTGTTGTGGCCCTTGGGATGGGTCTCTGGCTGGTACGCCACAAGGATCAGCTTGATACCTTGCCTTACTACAGAAAAACATACGTCACCAACGGGCCGGATAATGGAAAGCATTACAGGTATTATGGGATACCGATGGAAACATTCTTCTCCTTTTTGAGTTCTATTATAGTGTTTCAGATAATGATACCAATATCTCTTTACATCACAATGGAGTTGGTCCGTTTGGGTCAGTCATACTTCATGATAGGGGATAGGGATATGTATGATGCTAACTCTGGAACAAGGTTCCAGTGTAGATCATTAAATATAAATGAAGATTTGGGTCAAATACGCTACGTGTTTTCAGACAAGACCGGGACACTAACAGAAAACAAAATGCAGTTTAAAAGAGCTAGTGTACATGGAAAGAACTATGGAAGCTCCTTGCTTATAGCTGGTAATAATACGGGTAATTTTTTCTTTCTTCTTTATTTGGGCTTCACTTGAGATCATTATGTAATTCCATCTTGCTTAAATATGGGGTATGGTGCCATTATCTCTGTTGCGACAATATACCTTGAAATTCACTGAAAGGCTTAATATGTGCATTTCTGTATTGCACTGCCACTGAGCCAATGAGTTATGAGAAAGATTTTAGTTTCATGTTGAGTGATGCACTAGTTTTGATATTTTTGGTTTATGATAATGAGTGTTTTACTGGACAGTTTGAAGAGAATTGGTGCCCATATAATACACATTCATATGATCATATCCCAGTAGCATAATGTTCACTTGGGCTTTCATTTTCTATTAGGTTTCATAAATCATTCCTGGGATTGACCTGTTCAGTATGCTTCATTCATATTTAAAGCTATATAATTATTGTATGTAGGAGCCAAGGAGGAACTTTATTTTACTCAAAATTTCTTCCTTATCTTAGACTTGTTTTATGAAATATCCGCAATCTTCAATAAATTTTCTCTATTATCCACCGTTTGATTAAGTTGTATGTTTTTTAGCTGAGTTATTGACTACATGAGTTCTCACCGGAATCATCTATAAGCTTATGATGCGATGATAAATTTGCTGGTGCATATGTATCACCAACCAATTTTGTGATGTTTTGCAACAGCAGCAGCCGATAGTGGTAAACAAATATGGAAGCTCAAATCTGAAATTCCAGTTGATTCTGAACTAGTGGCATTGTTGCAGAAAGACTCAAATAGAGATGAAAGAATTACTGCACATGAGTTTTTCCTTACATTGGCTGCTTGTAATACTGTGATCCCCATTATTTGTAGCAGTACATTTCCCAGTTGTGGAAAAGGAGAATCAAATAAAAACATAGAATGTATTGATTACCAGGGAGAATCTCCTGATGAACAAGCTCTAGTTTCTGCTGCCTCTGCATATGGATATACTCTATTTGAGCGAACATCTGGAAACATTGTTATCGACGTCAATGGTGAGAAACTCAGGTAAATAGTGACTTCCTTTTGACGGGAGACTGTGTTTTGCTTTTCAAGATGTTGTTGGGCTTTTGTATTTTTAATGAAATTGAATTATATATACATAGCATATCCTAGTGAAGCCATTTTTGTTTTGTGTGGCTTATATATATATCTACTATGTAGACTATTCAGTAACTTAATCATTTCTGTGTGTGTTATAGGTTGGATGTATTGGGGCTGCATGAGTTTGATAGTGTGCGAAAGAGGATGTCTGTTGTTATACGGTTTCCTGACAATGTGGTTAAGGTGTTGGTTAAAGGTGCTGATACTTCAATGTTTAGCATTTTAGCACATGGCGAGGAAAGCAACAATGGCATATGGCAAGAAACTCAGAGCCATTTAAATGAATATTCTTTGCAAGGTTTACGAACGCTTGTAATTGCCTCCAGGGATCTTTCAGATTCCGAACTTGAGGAGTGGCAAAGCATGTATGAAGATGCGAGCACTTCATTGACTGATAGATCTGCAAAACTACGTCAAATAGCAGCTCTTATAGAATGCAAACTAAAGCTACTTGGAGCAACTGCAATTGAGGACAGGCTACAGGAGGGTGTACCAGAAGCTATCGAATCCCTGCGACAAGCTGGAATCAAGGTCTGGGTTCTCACTGGTGATAAACAAGAGACCGCAATTTCAATTGGTCTTTCTTGTAAACTTCTGAGTGTAGATATGCAGCAGATAGTTATAAATGGCACTTCAGAGGTTGAGTGCAGTAATCTCTTGGCTGATGCTAAAGCGAAGTATGGTGTGAGATCTTCAAGTAGAGGACATCAGAATCCGAAGTGCGAAACTGATTCTAAACATGGTGGCCCTGATATTCACAATGGCACAAAATCCTTGAGCATGCCCAAGTGGAATCCTGGAAAGGAGGAGGGAACTACTGCTCAATTGGCTCTCATAATTGATGGGACTAGTTTGGTTTATATTTTGGAGAAGGAACTACAGTCAGAGGCAAGATTATCCTTCCTCATTTGAAGTTTTCTTTTGGAATATTTATGTATATTGGAACCCTTAAGCTTAATTTATCTGAGGTGCATGTACAACTTTTGGTATCTATAAGTTCAACTTCCTGGCAAATACTTACTGTTTTCCCTTTTCTTTTCAACAGCTTTTCGACCTTGCAACTTCCTGTAGGGTTGTGCTATGCTGCCGTGTTGCACCCTTGCAGAAAGCAGGAATTGTTGATCTGATAAAAAGCCGCACAGATGATCTAACATTAGCCATAGGTGATGGTAAGTTCATTATATTGATATGAAGTGACCACTAATTTACATTTGCCGTGTGTTATGGTTGATAGTGGATTTGTTAATAAGTTGAGGTCAACAAGATTCTTTTGCTTGTAGTTTGTATAATCAGATGCACTTTTAAATTAAGATTATTCTGTAGTATCAAACTAATGATCTCTTTTGTTTATTTTGACTTCTTTGGACAGGGGCAAATGATGTATCAATGATCCAAATGGCAGATGTTGGTGTTGGAATATGTGGGCAGGAAGGGCGCCAAGCAGTGATGGCATCAGATTTTGCCATGGGACAATTCCAGTTCTTGAAAAAATTGCTTTTGGTTCATGGGCACTGGAATTATCAGCGTATTGGTTATTTAGTTCTGTACAACTTCTACCGCAATGCTGTCTTTGTGCTTATGCTATTCTGGTATGTATAGTTTTCTTTTAATACTGCTGGTTGACTTCCACTTATTTTATTTTATTTATATTTTTTTTCTTATATCTATTTGTCGTTCTTTCTTGTAACTTTTTTATTTGATGCATGCCGGTGCTGTGCATATGTTTTAATTCTGCTATCTGATCTTTCAGACTTTTAGCCTCAAACTTAAACTAGGGAAATTGTAATTTTCATTATTTTTGCCTAGATTTTGTGACTTACGGTGAAACTTAATTGATTTTTATTTTTTATTTTTTCCTCCTTGAAGTACCTATGGAGAAGTAGACACTTTATCCATATTTGGATGTTAACTTTTGTCTATAAAGTAGTATTATCTGATCTTCCAGTTGGTGTATGCTATCCATGTTCAAATTTGTAATATGTTGTAGCCTTGTATGGTGTATCACCAATTTTTGGGCTCAGTTGGAAGTCATTTGATTTATACAATAGTTGAGATTTTATAAAACTTTATTGATTCTAATGCAGTGTCTTCCTTGTCTGTAGGTATATATCATGCACCGCTTTTTCTACCACTTCAGCATTGACAGATTGGAGCAGTGTACTTTATTCTGTGATATACACTTCTATCCCCACGGTCATTGTTGGTGTTCTGGACAAAGACTTGAGTCATAGGACTCTCCTACAGTATCCAAAATTGTATGGTGCAGGTCACCGGCACGAGGCTTATAATATGCAATTATTTTGGATCACAATGCTTGACACACTATGGCAGAGTCTTGTTCTCTTCTACATTCCTGTATTTACCTATAAGGACAGCACACTTGATATATGGAGCATGGGCAGTTTATGGACAATTTCGGTTGTTATCCTTGTAAATGTACACCTGGCTATGGACATTAACCAATGGGCACTAGTTAATCATGTTGCTGTATGGGGATCCATAGTCATTACATATGGTTGTGTGGTGATATTGGATTCTATACCAGTCTTTCCCAATTACGGGTTAGTCATTTGTGTGACGTGTGTCTTCCTATGTGTATATTGTAGTTACTATTGTAGATTTGAACTGTAGGATATATAGCTAATGTGCTTCCAATCATTTCAGGACTATTTATCATTTGGCAAGGTCCCCTACATATTGGATGACAATTTTGTTCATAATAATATTGGCGTTGCTACCTCGCTTTTTTTGCAAAGCTGTTTGTCAAATATTTTATCCTTCAGATATCCAGATAGCTAGAGAAGCTGAGACCAAGAGTAAACAGCATGATGATTTGCGATCAAAGCTACCAATTTCAAATTAACTTGAGTTACTCTATCTTTTAGAAACTAGAGAATCTCATTGGAACAGTGTCATTGTATTTGTCCATCACATTGCATTCTCGAGGCAGTTGGCTGTATAAGTGGCCAGGCAAGTGTATGCTTTCTCTCTTGGTTTAATCTTAACTTATTTTGAATGTTGTTCTTTTATTGTTGTCTATTGATATTTTATGTAAACTAGTTTCATTGAAATTAGTGGCTGTCAAAATCTGAGAGTGGCCGATTGTTTTAGATTTGTATTTCTAAGTTTTAATAGTCCATAAAGCTATCTTAGAATGAGTAGTCAGACATCTTTCAGTGGTTCATGACAGCCCTTTATTCCTAATGATGTAATATTAATGCTGTTTACTCAGGTTTTTATAGAATTTAGTAGTCCATTGACCCTGATTGTAATTCTACTAACAGAGATTTTGGTCCTTATGTTTCGTGGAGGATTGATTCTTATCGATTGTTTTCTGCTTATTAAGGTATTGGTCCCTGAGGGACTAATACTCAAATGGGTGAAAATATAGGGACCAACATTTACCAACTATAGGGACTACCAAAACTTAAATTTATGGAAACTATGAGAACAAAAATCTTTCTTAACTCTCAAATTTATGACTTGATTTTGTTCTTCAAATTCTGAACAAACAGTTAGACTAGGTAATGTAGTTTTTTTCCCCTCTTTTTGAGTTTTTTGGGAAAAAATTGGGAAGTAAAACTGCCTGAGAGCTCTCTCTTAATATTTATTTGTAGTACAAACTTTTAGCTTCTATAAAGGTTGAAGGGCTCTTGTTGCATGTTGCGACTCAACCTAACTCTTTCAAGTGGCACAATGTGAGTCTTTGATTTAGGCAACAGTCAGTTGAGTCTTTCTTTTATAATTTACTTGGGCATATTTTTCCGTACAAAAACAATGATGGGTTTTGATGGGTGGCTGTCTTTCCCCAAATGCATCTGAGTTTAATTTTTTCAACTCAATTTCTGAAGGAGAATGGATGTCATTTGGTAGCAACAATGATTCCTTCCTGTAAAACGAGTATTTATGAATTTGGTAACTGATAATGCAACCTGGTTTGGTTCTGTTGGCCAGATATCTATAGGAATCTGCCAGGCCATGGAGTTTTCCTGATGGGAACTGAGAGTTAGGGATAGTTATGACAGTTGTGGCAGATCTGTAGGGGCATTTATGTATTTTAGGAGCAGTTATTTTATGTCTAGTGTGATTGTAGACAGTTATCTGGTTCAGTATTTTATGTCTGATGTGATGATAGAAAAGTATTATGTTCAGTTATGTATTTTATAAGCAGTTATTGTATGTATAGTAAGATGATGGGCAGTTATTATATAAAATTTGTATAGAAAATGCCCTGTAGGAAAGGAGTGAACAGAGGAGTGCATTTGGAAGTTCTTTGGACACAGTTATTCTCTATAGCAGTTGTTAAAACTCTGGGACAGCTGCTGTAATATTATATTCAATTAGTGTACCTAAATCTCAAATTTCAGTGTTCTATCATCTCCCCACACTAGAAAAAGCAAACTTGGCATTTTGAGTCTTTTGACGACATAAGCCCCGAATGTTTGGTCGAAGTTGGTGCAATGGCCACCACGTTCTGCATTATTTGCTGCTAAAATATCCCGTGGCATTGATGTTTGGACAGTTATTTAAGTTATTTTGGTAAGGATGGGTTTTATTGGATGCTGTATGTGATTGTATTTCTTTACATTTGTTAACTCCTTAGATGGCTGGGTTTAGAAAACAGTAGAGGTCCTAGAGGAAACATGTATGAAGTTAATGTTTTGTAACTGCAGACAAATGAGTTAGGAATCACCATTGCATGTTGCAATTGGTATTTTCTTCTATATTATTTTTTGCTCCGAGTGATTTTTATGCTTATTGTACCGGAAATATATATGTATATTATGTGTCTCTATATACATGGATGAAGATGAAAAAATGTGCGCACACTTCTTTTACATAAATAAAATAAGCTTGTCCTTTTTAAGTGTTCATATCCGATTGGGCATGGCCCTGATCTTTTGTGGTATTAATTCTTCAGGTGAGTAGCAGCAGCAGATTGCACTAATGCGAAACAGATGCTTTCTCCTACTTAGTAACCAAGTATGCCGTGGGGAATCACATGTAAAGTTGTGAAGCCAAGCCCGGTCGGTAAATGCAATGGAAGAGGGCTAGAGTAGTACTCAGCAATTAATTGTGGACGAAATTTGACAATTCGGGCACTGGCGACATGATTATGATCCACTGGTCTTGAGAGTTGCTTGTTTGAGGGTTACAGAGGAACGAGATGTACAATAGTTCTGTAAAAATCAGTCTTGTATTATCCTCCTTTTTGAAAAAAAAAAAAAAAGCAAACAGAAAAATTGTCTAAAGAAAAGATAAAATAAAATAATGTAATTTCCACAATCCATAAAGCTAAAAATATTAAAATTTCAGAACTTTAAAAAGTAATTATTTTTAATTAACTAAAACTATAATTCTAAATTCCTTCTAAAAACAATTTTAAATTTCTTTTTCAACTTTTGCTGAGGCTCACTCTTGCTCGTCCTCCCTTGTTCTTTCTCAGGCTTGTTGGAAATTGTAATTACTATTACCTCTCCCCAAATGAGAAAGAAAAACTCATTATTTCCCTGTTTTTCTTTTGATAATTATATAGGTACTATTGCTTCTTGGTGCCATTGACTCTCCCTATAATTTTGGTCACTGTTTACTTTCATTGGCTCAGCATGAAATTGTTCAAGCATGCTTAGCTTAACTTTGCCAGATTTTGAGGGCAGAAAGACCTTTATGCTATTAGAGAACACCTATATCAATTGCTTCTTTGGTATAGTCATGCAGAACCTGCACTCCTTTAATCACCACAAAAAGCAGATTGTTTGTGCACATTGTCATCAACTCTTTCTTTGGAGAGTTATGTGTATCATTCAGTCCTTCTAGCAGCATAAATTGCTTTGGAGGCTCATTAGGTTTATCGTTTTGCACTTTTTGATGTAGTACACCTTCATGAATGATGAGTTAATTTCCATCTTCTAGTAACTTAGTATTAAGTTCATTCTCTTAATTGCTATATTTGAGGTTTTTATTTTGGATGGCAGTGACTTGTTAAAATCTTAATTTATTTAAACTAGTTAATATAACTAATTATTATTATTTAAATGTTTGTACTAACCCATTTCCAAATAAATTAAATAATTAATTTATTTAAAGTATTTTTTTAATCAGTTGACAACATAAAATTCTTTATAATATATCAAATTTAAACTCTTAGTAATATATTTCACAGTTATATTGATGTTTTACACTTAACCCAAAATAACTAGGGTCAATTAATCTGGCTTGGAAACTAGTAAATATTTAGATAATACGGGAGCCGAGAAGGAAAAAGTTAGCCACAGGCTTCAAATTTAATTTGAAGTTAATCTTATGGTATGAGTTTAAAATTTCTCCTCCAAAAGCAATTAAAAAACACTAGCTCAGGGGATTGGGAACCTAAGCTCAAGTATTTCACTGCATTGATTGCTATAGTCTTGCAAACACAAGAAAAATAGAAAACAACAAAGGAAAAGAACAAAACATTGGAACTAAAAAGGCAGTTCAGAAATCAAACTATATTTACAGTATCTGTCAGGTAACGTAGGATGCAACCTAGTCCTGCTTTCTCTGTCAATTTTTCATGAATCCGAAGGAAATGATCACATGTAGGACGATCTCCAGTAGCTAAGCCTCTATATAAGTACCTATGGCAAATACAAAACTCTTAGGACAGAAAATGATGGTGTAAGAATACCATTAGTTATCTACAATAGTTACTATAATATTGTTAAATACCATTAGTTATCAGCGATAGTAAATATAATATTGTTAAAAAAGAGTCATTCAATGTCCATTTTGACTCTTAAAAATCTAAAAAGTACAGAGGAAAGTGTTGTCAAGGTGAAGGATTTTAGACCTATCTGATTGGGCGCAAGAGTGAATAAGATCATAAAAGCTTATTCATGCTAGGGTTGACCACAATTCAAGGAGATACTATTGCAGCTCTATTGCTATCAGACTGTAGAGGATATTAAGACAGATTTAGTTTTTAAGTTGGACTTTCACCTTTGTAGTTATGATTAATGGTTGACCGAGAAGCTAGAAATTGGTTTCAAGGAAGGTGGTCTGTGACTGGGTTGACCTTATATTGCCCTTTATGTTCACTGTAGTAATGAAAGACTTCAGGCATTAATTAATGAAAGGTTGGAAGTGAGTTTCAGTAAGGTCTTTTTGGTGGAACCAATGGCATCCTTGTGGAGTTTGCAGACGACATAGATACTATTCTTTTCTTCTAGAAGACAGATTTTCAGAGATGTCCTATCACTAGAAGTTTAAACTTTAAAGATCTATATAGTCCTTTCTCCTGATGATTGCATCATGTGCTTCAAATGTTCTGAAGCAAACAACCAACACCTTTTGTGTAATGAGGTAGCTCGGAAACTGTAGTGAGCTGGTAGGAGATTGCTGGCTACGGTGACCTAATTTTGAAGTTGTTTACTCTATTCTTATTAGATAGGTTCTGGGAACAGAAATTTAAGTTCCCCAGTTTTTTGTTAAAAAATAATAATATATCAGGTCTGAGACACTGGGCACTACTAGAAGCTCCAAAAATCACTTCTTGAGGCATTCGGTATTTGTGTCCTAGGATGCGCATGAAAGAACCCTTCTAACTCTTGAAGTATGCAGACTAGTGATTTGGTATATGGTTTAAAAGATTGAGGTTGTAATTCATGTTTTGCAGCAAGTAGATACCTGAGGAGAATAGCCGCAGCATGCTGATCTAAAATGAGAAAATTTTACAAGTTTGTAAGGTTGATATTAACTACATGAATATTTCTACCTGAAATCTTATAAAATCACAAATGAATATGCAAGAATAATATGGGAGTGTGCCTCAATGAGGGTTGACAAAAGAACTATTGTGCAAGAGACAATGATGTTGAATAGATACACAACCCAGTTGTTCCTAAGCAGATCCTTCATGTTGACAAATGATCAATGAGGGATCATATATTTGTGACTTTTAACATATAAACCTTATGCATAGCCAATGAAAAAGAATACTAGTTAAAAAATCTACTCTAACATAATTTGTGGTTGCATCAATAAGGGAAAACACAGGTTGTAGTTGGAACACATGATCTAAAATATAATTGTCATTTTTGATTGATAGATTAGATCCGAGTGTACATTCATTTGCAAGTTTATTTTCCGGTTTTTGAAATCTAACAATTGTCTCACTGCACATAGTGAACTTGAGACATCCGATATATAACTTGTCCCCAAGTACTCTTGAGAGGGGAACATGACGGAAGGGGCACATAAATTTCATTTATCAAGTTGAACCACCGAATATAAACAGCATGCTTAGATATAAGTTTAGAAGTACTTTTTGAGAGTCTCTCAACAGAAAATAATTTATTTTTTTTTTGCAATAGAGAAATTTTCAAAAGCACTTAGAACTTGCACCCAAACAGACTCATAATCAATGTATTAACAAGAGGTAAGTACTTGAGAGATTCCAAAGCATGCTACTACATGCTATTGTAGGATAATTTTCTCAAAGAACTGAGTGTGCCCAGATAAGATCCTGTAACCTAGTTATATTATGAGTTGATTTATCAATTGTAATTGAAGCATGTGGGGAAAAATAAAGCAGTACAGAACTGAAAGGGATACAAAAGAGGTGGGCTAGTTTTATTATGGACAAATAATTACTAATAGAAATTCTAGAAATCACCAAAAGAAACAAGGAAAATTCTTGGAATAATATTCATAAATGAAAATATAAGTAGCATCTTGATTCACACATAGCAGGCCATTATAGCCATATAAAATTAACCAAAAAGTAAACAATTTTCTCTAATTTTCCTATTCTATACATCATCCCATATGAATGTAATTCTTTCAAAAATAACTAGAAGTTATATATAAAAAAACAATAAAATCCATGATAATTTATGCTATGAAAATTATATGAAATTTCCTTTGTTTAAATAACTTGTATCAATATTAGAAAGTTTCTAAAACCGAGGAGTGCTAACAACACACCTTCTAACACACTATTATTTGTTAAAATTTATTGAAAAATGTAAAATCAAGAGAGAAACTGAGAATTGCCAAATGGGACTTACAAAAATTTGTAATTTCCAATAAATTTCAGTCAATAGCAGAGTATAATCAAAAGAGTGTGTTACCAACATTTCTCAATAAAATATTAGGATAAAAACATGTCACAGGTATTCTAGAACAAAATAAGGTTGAATACAGAATTGTGACAGCAGGGAAGATCAACACTTCCTTTTCCTTCCAAATTTTATAACCATTATTTTCCCCACACTATATAAACATCCCTTAGAATGCTATTCATATCTATGTTATGATTTCATCAACACATTATCATTACATTTCTGAAAAATTTACAAACGAATCACTTATGTTTATTACATCTTCATATTCCAATTTTTTGCTTTAATTGTTCCAGTGCAGCACATATCATGTTAGGTAGAATGCAGAGCAAAGTCACGAAACTACAATGACCATTAACTATAAACCTCAGACTGTTACATCATCCAATCAAATTTGCATTTTAAGAGAATGAGAAGCTAGTCAAATTAAAAATGACATATAAAATTGAATTCAAACAAAATACTTCACCACTCACTTCATTAGGATATCATAGTACTCAGGATCCAAGGAAGAAAGCATCCCATCCACATCTTTTATAGCCATTATAGCTCTATGCACCACAAGCCATTGTGCCGCCTGCCAAAAGAACAATGATAATCAAGGTTTATCTAAAATATGTCATGTTTTCAAATTTTCAACAAATTACAAAACTTCAATTACAATTATACATGTATCAAAATGAACAGTCTTTGCTAGTTAAGCTTAGCTTTAAAAGGGGGAAAAACACTGTTTTTGTTACACAACAACCGAAATCAAATCTAAGCAAAGATATTTAAGCATCAAAACTCTAAAATATAGAAAGAAAAATTGAAGAAAAAAAAAGATATATGAAAAATATGTTGTTAAGAAATTAGAAAACTTCATTTGAATAGCACCAGGCCTCCTGAGTAACAAAATAGGAAAACCCTAGTCTTTAATGCTAACTGAAAATAGCTTATTCATGATAATAATATCAAATTACATTGGTACCACCTATTAGTTCTTCGAAATTCACTTGATACCCTATCTGCTTTTCTTACATTAACCTCCCTTAATTATTTGAAATACATTACACTATCATATATTGCCCAAGAAACACGTTACACCGTGTATTCTTGTAAAGAGGGATTATTGTGAAGTTAAAAGGGCAGGAGTATTGTGTGAATATCAAAAAAATCACAAGGATGTCAGAGTAATTTGCTCTATGTTCAATTTGGATAAAAAGTTTATTCAGGTAAACTTAACATTTTTAAGAGAGAAAAAGAAGAAGGAAAAATGAAATAAGTATCTCTTAAACTAAAATTAATTTATGCATGTTAATTTATTGAAGTTTTCTCATTCAAAATCTTATTTTTAACTTACACAAGCTAGTTTTAACTCATGAGAAAAACTTATTTGGATTTTTCTACCTAATTTTTTTTTCTCCTAAAAATGCTTCCACAAACATGCCCAAATGTACAATAATAAAATAAGGAAAAATAAGATAAGTAGCCCAATAGGGCAAAAGCAAAATACAAACATAAACACAAAATAACAGTGAAGCATAAAAATTTCCTTTTAAAAAAAAAAAAAAAAAAAAACAAGCTACTGGAGTTAACCTTGCAACGCTCATCTCCAACAATGATGGCATATGTGCCTTCAAGGGCGGTTTTAAGCGCTTCGACAGGTTTATACCTAAAAAATTGCAAATTTGAAAGGTGTTTAGAAGAACGGCAATAACAATAGCAATTGATGTGAATAAAGAGAGAAGAAAAGGGGTTACTGTTTGAGTAAGGTTTCGATCTTGCGAGATTTGTGTTCAATTCTGGTAATAATGGCATTTGTGTTATCTGCTTCTTCTGCTCCTGCCATTGATCAATTCCTTTCTTTCCGTTTCCACCAAACAACAACAACTGAAGCTTCAGATCTCAGTCTCCGAACGGTGCAGTACGTTACCTCGTTAAGTGGGTCCCTTTTATTTTTATTTTATTCATTAAGTGGGTCCTATTAATTAATTAATAAATAATAATGCATGCTTATTAAAAAAAAATTGTAAATCGTAAATTTTATCTTTTCAATAAGAGAAGAGATCTATTTACTCCAACAGTAAATCTCTGTAGACTTATTTTGTTCAACAACTCATATTCTATATCAAATTTCAACAATCCAATAATTGAATTTAAAGTTCTTAATGTATATATTAAGTCTGTAAATTTTTTAAAAATTTAAAAATCATTTGATATTTTATTTCATTAATTTAAATTGACGGATAATCATAAAATCATTTTATACATTGATTTGAATTAATGAAATGAAGTATTAAATAATTTTTAAAATTTTTAAAAATTTACAGATTTGATCTATGTATTAAGAATTTTAAATTCAATGGTTGAATGTTTAAAATTTAATGTAGAACATGAGTTATTCAACGGAATAAGTCTATATAAACTTACTCTTAAAATAAATGAATTTCTCATCTTTCAATAAGAGGAAAGCTATTTTATAATGGCCAAAATGGTTGCTAAGCTACTAGAGTATTTTATAAACATACTTTTGGAGTTGTGTATCTATTCCAACTCATACAAGTATGAAACACAATTTAATTATATCTTTAAAAAAGTACTATTAACTAACGGTTGGAAATAGGATTCAATTTTTTTGTGTAGAGAAAAATTTTGTTAGTTTTAAGATATAATTTTGATTTTTATTAGACATGAAACTTGTTGTATTAAATTTATTTATATAAAAATTATAAATATCAATTGATGTTTGCTCCAACAAGCAATGTTATAAAAGCTCAACTAATCGTTGACTCGTAGTGGTTTGATAATTTTGTAGTCAATCTGGTTACTTATTGAATCATTTAAATTGATCTATATTAAAAAAAATTAAAATAATATAATTAATATAATGTAAGATATCACACATTAAAAAATAAAATTATTGTAATACTAAATAATACAATATCATTGTAAATATATTAAATATATTGTTTCCTTTCCGGTAGAAATCTGTTTGCACCACCTAAAATAGTGGGATTGTAATCAAATCCCATGGTGATCTGTCGTATCATGATTATAGGAGAAATTATAGGAATCTGTAGGAATATGTTTAGCCTAATTATAGGGACCATGAGATGTACATATATGTAATCATATTGGCTGAATAAATCATCAGATTACCATCACAATTTCTTTATGGTATCAGAGCCTCTAGGCTCTGGTTGAGAAAAGCTGAGAGAAACGAACAAAATGGTGGGAAACTATGATGAACGAATTCATGATGAAAAGGATCCTGAATGTGAACAACCTAAGATGGTGAAGAAGACACCATCTCCATATGATTCGAATTCTAGTGACAAACCAGGAAACGTGATGTGATTACCCAGGTGCAACTTCGGGGTGAAAACTATAATGAATGGGAAAAGATATGAAAACCTCATTACCTGCACGATGAAAGTGGGGTTTTGTTGATGGTACAATACAACAGCCGAAAGAAGGGTCTTCTAAAATGGAGGATTGGTGGACCGTGCAATCTATGTTGGTTTCATGGATTCTGAATACTATTGAACTAACTTTGCATTCTACTATCTCTTATATGGAGAATGCAAAGGAGCTATGGAACGATATTGCAGAACGATTTTCAGTTGTGAATGGTCCTAGAATTCAACAACTGAAATTAGAATTGGCTGAGTGCAAATAAAACAGAACGCCCATGGTGAATTATTATGGAAAGCTTAAAACCTTGTGGGATGAGTTAGCCAATTACCAATAGATATCGGCATGTATATGCAAAGGCTACTCCTATGATATTAAAACGCAACTGAAAAAACGAAGGGAGGAAGAAAAGGTGCACCAATTCCTGATGGGGCTTGATGACTCATTGTATGGTATAGTGCACTCAAATTTACTTGCTGGTGATCCATTACCTTCGTTGAATCGCGTCTATGTGACTCTAGTGCAAGAAGAATGGATGAAGATAATTACTAGAGCGAAGGAAGAACATGGAGTGGTTAGGGGTGGCAAAAAAAAACTGAACTGAACTATACTATAAAAAACTGAACTGTTTGTAAAAAAACTGAACTGAACCATTTAAAAAAATATTGAACTGAACTGTTGGAAAGTTGAACTGTACTGAACTATAAAAGTTGAACTAAATTATAAAAATTGAACGATTTTTATAAAAGGATAAAAATTAAATGTGTCTAACATGTTCTATCTTAATGGATTAGCTCGATAGTCTGATGACCAAAACTTTGCGGAAAAAAAGTGATCCGAAAAAAATTATATCAATTTTGTCAAACCTAATGGATCAATTGAGCTATGTTGGACGACTTATTTTTAGGCATAAAATTCACTGAGTTTGTTTGACTTAATTTTATATTTTTTTCCTTTGAAAAATTTAAATAAAATGAAAAATAAAGTAAAGTTGGCAAATGTGTCATATCTTGATAGACCAATGAGTCAAAATTGTTCAATTCAAAATATCATAACAGTTTAATGCAGTTTAAATTGCAGTTCAGTTCAAGTTTTTATAGTACAGTTCAGTTCAATGACACAAACAAATAGTTCAGTTCAGTTCGTCTGAACTAATATTCAGTTTAGCTTAGTTCATGAGAACTACTTTTAAGTTCAGTATAATTTTTATAAGTTCAGTTCAGTTCAGTTTATTTTGCCCACCCCTAGGAGTGGTCATGTGCTTGGCAGTACAAGCTGGTGTAGGGAAAAAAGGATGGGTTGATACAAAGGACAAATGAGCGGTATGTAAAAATTGTAATCAAACAGGTCATGCAGCCGAGTCTTGTTTCAAGCTGATAGGATATCCAAAATGGTGGGGAGATAGGCCATGAAATGTAGGAAACACCACTGCTTATGGAAAATGAGTTATAGGTCATGGCAGAGGCATGAATATTCGTGCTAATGTTGCCTAAACTACAAATGCAGGAACAAGCACTCGAATAACAGATGCAGACAAAGGTGTTTTGATGGGTTTGAGCAATGAATAGTGGCAGATGCTAACAGACATTCTAAATAGTCACAAGGGAAACACCAATGAAAGAATGACAGGTAAAGAAGCAACATGGATTATTGATACAGGAGCTTCCAATCATATGACAAGGAACTTGAGATCTTTGCATGAAATAAAAACTTTGCAAGGATGCCTTGTGGGATTACCCAATGGACAACAAGTAATTGAACTTGAAAATGTTTTATATGTGCCTAAATTAAATTGCTATCAATATTTGTGTCTCAATTGATAGATGCAACCAATTGTATAGTGCAGTTCACTAATTCTCTATATGTTATGTAGGACCGCACTTCGAGGATGTTGATTGGTGTAGGTGAACGAAAAGATGGGCTTTACTATTTTAGAGGGATTCGTCATGAAAAGATTTTCAAAGTGAATGGAGTGTGTTCATTTGATCTTTGGCATAGACACATGGGGCACCACTCAATGGAAAAATTACACGACTAGTTTCTAATGTTAGTGGAAAATATAGTGAATTAGCTAATAAAGCATGTGATGTGTGTCATCGTGCAAAACAAACTAGAGATAATTTTCCTTTGAGTAATCATAAAGCTACTGCATCTTTTGAATTGATTCATTGTGATTTATGGGGTCCTTATCGAAATCCATCTTCTTGTGGTGCTCATTATTTTCTAATTATAGTAGACAATTTTTCTCGTGCAACTTGGATTTATTTGTTACTTGATAAAAAGGAAGTTTCACAACTTTTGCTAAACTTCTGGAAAGGCAACTTGGGAAGTAAGTAAAAATAATGCGGAGTGATAACGGAACAAAATTTATATGCCTAAAGAATATTTTTTTTAATTGTGGGATTGTTTTTCAGACTTCATGTACAAGAACACCCCAACAAAATGGTCGAGTCGAAAGAAAACACTGACATATCCTCAATGTTGCACGTGCCTTGCGATTTCAAGGAGGCCTTCCCATCTCTTTCTGGGGAGAATGTGTATTGACAATTGGATATTTGATAAATAGGACACCAACAACTTTGTTGAATGGAAAGTCACTATATGAAATGCTCCACGAAAACCCTCCTTCCTATGACCACCTTAGGATATTCAGTTCTCTATGTTATGCACATAACCAAGGACCTAAGGGAGACAAATTTACAAGTAGAAGTAGAAGATGTGTTTTGTGGGATATCCTCATGGAAAGAAGGGATGGAAGTCGTATGACTTGGAGAACAAAACATATTTCATATCGCGTGATGTTGATTTCTACAAGACTGAGTTTCCATATGCTCAACAAGATTCAACAGATAGCACTGACCCTTTGTCCAATTTGCCTAATTTAATTAGTGCTAAACCTGGTAGTGATAATGACAACAATTTTGATGATCACGATGATCAACCTAAATCTCACAATGTTGACCTAATTGCTGAAGACAGGGGGTGTTGTTATAGATAAACACGAGTACACGACAATGATGAAGCAACAATGATATAGCTTGGACGAGGGCAGCAACTATGTAACTAATACAGTCTAAGCGTTACCGCCAGTCTCTTGCTCACCATCCCATAGCATACCCCAGGTTCACCTTATCCTATAACACATTATGTGAATTGCAATAGTTTTTCTAATCAACATCGTAGGTTCGTTGCTTCTGTCACCATTGATAGAAAACCCACCACTTTCCTAGAGGCAGTGAAGGATGTGCGATGGCATTCCTCCATGCAACATGAGATCCAAGAACTTGAAGATAATAATACATGGACCCTATGCCACTTACCCCCACTAAAAAGGCTTTGGAATGTAAGTGGGTTTACAAGATCAAGCACCACTTTGATGGCACCATAGAACGATTCAAGGCTCACCTTGTTATGCTTGGAAATCATTAAGTTAAAAGGATTGACTATAAAGAAAGATTTGCCCTGGTGGCAAAAATGGTCACTATTCGTATTGTTCTAGCAATGGCTGCAACAAAAGGATGGGAACTCCATCAAATGGATGTACATAATGCTTTTCTCCATGGAGATTTGCAGGAAGAAGTTTTGATGAAGTCGCCACTTGGTTTTCATCCCTCTCATCTTGGTATGGTGTAAACTGTAGAAATCATTGTACGATTTAAAAAAAGCTCCGCACTGCTGGTTCGCCAAGCTCTCTTTAGCTTTAAAGAGGTACAGGTTCTAGTAATCCTACTTAGATTACTCCCTTTTCACTTTGTTTCACAAACAGGTGCACCTTGTTGTGTTAGTCTATGTTGATGACTTGATTGTTGGAGGTAATGATTCTACCACAATTCAACGATTTAAATCTTATCTAAGTCAATGCTTCCATATGAAAGATTTGGGTTTAAGTTAAAATACTTTCTAGGTGTTGAAGTTGCATGATCACAACGTGGGCTATTTCTTTGTCAAAGGAAATATGCATTAGATATCATCATTGAGGCAGGACTCCTTGGTGCAAAACCTGTGACTACTCTGATGGAACAAAATCATCATCTTGGTCTTTCCAAGGGACCATGTCTTACTTCCCCGAATAAGTATCGATGATTAGTTGGTCATCTCTTATATTTTTGTTTTACAAGGCCAGAACTAGGTTTGGCAATGGTTCAATGTGTTTACCCTGTTGTGCAGGAATTAGGTTTGGCAAATAAGATTGCCATGTTGGTGAAGCATAACAGGATGTTGCAAAAATTACAAGGATTGGAACTGAGTGAAGAAACCAAGAAGCGGAGGCTTTTTTTTTTACATATCCAGCTTCTCCAAAGGCATCATATCTCCAATTGACACAAGGATTTCTCCAATTTGCTGAACTTGGTCAATGACATGGGCAACATTGTCATCAAAGTTGTTCCTAGAGTGGTCTAGGTACTCCACTTTGGAGTAGTTGTAGAGGGGTGTGGAGAAGTCACCAGGGATGAAATTGAAGCTGAAGTCAAGGTTTGTGAGGTCACGGATGAAGGGTGGTATTGTGAGGGTGATGTTGAAGTGGGAGAGAGTGAAGGCAGTAATTGAGCCAGTGGTGCATGTGATCTTTAGCAAAGAAGAGTGAGAGAGGAAAGAAGGGTTCTACAAGTATTACTTTATGTTTAACAAAACTACACATTCATGATCATACAGCTCAGATTGTGAGGTTGGTGGAAAGGATTACTATTTGGGCTCAATTATGGTTGGTACTTGGTATTGACTATCGACTAAAGAGCACCAAATTCTTCAATCTAGTTCCCAAATTGCTTTACATATGATCTCAACCAAACAACCAATTTCAAAAGACTAATAAAAAAGTCAAATACATACCCAAAACAACATTAATAACCTCCTACAATACTTTTTCTTCCTAGATATTAAAAATGAAAGAATATATATAATTCCAGCTATGATTTCATCTTCATCTATTGTTTCACTTGACTTCATTAATTTCCAGCGCGTTAAGTAGCTATATATAAAAATGTACAATCCAGACCATGAAACCATTTCCAAGACTCAAATAGAATACTTCCCAGTTCCCATTTCCAACAGAGCAATTAAGATCAACAACATAGAAATCATAAATTTACAAATTACAATAGAGCAATTGAGATCAGTAAAATTTACAACTGACAATTTAGAAATTACAAATTTACAATATACTGAATTCTGATGAACAGAGCAATTAAGATTAATAAAATATAGGGAACTTTTACTAACCAGCTTGTGTAGGAACAGAAGCTTAGGGTTGTGGCTGGCTATGTAGTGTGAGAACACAGAAATGTGACCACTGCAATGGATTGAATTAAAAAGTATAAAACATAGGATCAGATTATGAACCTCTTATCTCTCTCTCAAAACCCATTAACAGAATTATCGGTAATGGATTGGGATTTGGGAATGATCTCTCTCTCTTAACTTCCTAAAAAATCATATCCCTCTCCATCAAATCCTTCAATCAAAAAGAAAGCGGTCATTCTCTTATTTATCCCTAATTCTTTGATTATAAAAACTATCTTATATATTCTCAATTATAGGCCTTTCTTCTTTAGGCAATTATACTTTGAAAAAACTTTATGAGCGAGACATAAAGATACATAATTATACATCATTAAAACACTAATACTTTTGGTACTCCAGTAACCTTACAGCAGAAAAGAAGCATTTTGTATATCCCACTCAGTCAAATGAAGTAGTTTTCCAGAGGCCAAAAAGAGAAAGTGAGATTCACAACCAATTGGACACAAACAACGCTATGCATTCAATGAAAGGTCGTCAATTCATTTAAACAAAAATACCAATTGACCTTGTAAATCTCATCCAGTTTTAATAAATTGGATTCTACTACATAGAGATGCAACTGGATCAGCTGATCAAACTTTTGCCACTCTTATATGCAGAATAAATGAAACAGAACTAAAAAACAAATGAATCAAGGCCAGTCATTCATTTCATTTTCATTATCTAACCATTATCAAATCCATTACTGTGACGAACTTCAATTTCTCAATTATCAATAAGTACAAAGACAATAAGTACGTACATAGCAAAACTGTTGTTAACTTGCACCAAGTAATTTATAGCAGATTCACTTTTATCAATTAATTAATGGAAAAAGAAGCACAAAGTTGTGGGATACTCTAATTAAATTATGAGATTAAATTAATGGAAAAAGCTTTCACCTACCATTTCACATACAGGATGAGTTTCAAAATCTACATCCACATTCATAGTCTTATACACAAACTTCATGACAATCTTTTAATTTCTACATAGTAAGTGGATAAAAATATAGTAAAATCAACATGTAAAAATCTATATCAAGATTCATGTAATTATTTCTGATGTGATTTTAACACACTCTGAATTTGAGGACAGAGGGTCTCCTAAAAGAGAATTATTTCTCATGCATAACCCACAACAAACAGTAAAGCAATAACAGAATTGTAACAAATTGTTTCCGGAAGCTGCTGAATCATTTGATTTTCCTTTATATTTATAAAACATAAAATCTGACCAATTCTTTAATTAAAAAATACACATTTGGTATATCACTTGCACCAAACAATTTTACTCTCGCAGAGGAACCTAGTTCAACATTACAAAATGCATCAAAAGATTTATCACAGAAATGAACACACTTAGTTCATTCAAGAATTAACAAGTCTAAAACAGAAATGCTACCCCCTCTATAATATGTTACTTGACATTCAAAGTTTGTTCTTGTTGAGACTCACAAAACAGAACAAGTTTCTGTAAACTTATTTGGGTGGAAACAAAATGTGAAGGGGGAATTTCCATGAGCAAATTGCACAATGTTTATCTCTTAGCTCACATGGATAACTAACAATACGCATGTAGAAACAACCAAACTGCATCACATAAACGATATGAATATTTATACATAGAACTAATTTACTTTTTGTGTTCACTCATTACAAACTTCAAATTCAATATCCAACTCACTCATAAAGCACAAAGAATCAACTTTCGTTTTCTTCTTGAAGGATCAATTGATACAAAAATATAACACAAGCACATCATTACCCTTTCACGTTCCAACTCTTAAAATTAAAAAACAAAAGCAACACAAAAAGAAACTCTCCCAAATTTAGAAGCCATGATCATTTTGTAATTCGACAAGGTTCATCTACCTCATTATTGTCCCAGTATAGAATGATAGAAAAAGCAAACTAATAAGAGTAGAAACTGATTTGATTGAAAATTTTCACCCTTGGGTTTTGGGCCCCTTCATAGGCCCAGATCAAGGTTTTCCATTTAATCTCATATAATATATTTGATTTTCCTTTATATTTAGTAATTTGAGCAAATAAAACATCATTTTCTTCTCGTCCTTTAATTAAAAAATACAACAAAATGCAACCAACCACTCCAACAAATACAATGACAATCAAGGTGTCGTGGCCGGCGAAGAAGGAAAGTAAAATACCTAAACCACTCCAACAAATACAATGACATAGAATTTCCAAATAACTAGTCCCAGATTTCCCGATTTCATAAGCGAAACGCATAATTAGGAGGTGTCGTGGCCGGCGAAGAATGAAAGTAAAATACCTAACAGAGCGAGAATACCTAACAGGGAAGAATACCTAACAGGGAAGAATACCTAACAGGCAAGGAGGTGTCGGGGCCGGCGAGGGAGTCTCGAATGTCTGCTACGGCGAGGGAGTGGCGCTGTCTTGTTAAATTTCGGAAGGAAGAATGAATATTTAGCCCACTGCTAGCTGGGTTGTGCTTGGTTTCTGATAATGGGTTTAGGAGCTCAACCCATAAGTCCAATCCATGCCAACTTTATTCCGTCAATATTAAATCAAATATTAAATCAAAAAATTATAAAAATCATAATTCAAATCATAATAAAATCTTTCTAGTATTTATAAAAATATTAAATTTTTGATATTATTTTTATTTTTTTTAAAAAAATTAATATATCAACAAAGAGAACTTTCTATCCGTAAGTGAAAAGGGAACTTAGAGTTTTGTCGCGCATAAATTTTCTTATTTTTTTTTAAATTTTACCTTAATTTCTAATTACACTTTTTCTTATTTTTTTGGTATTTTTTTAAATACTTATGCGTGATGCTTATATGTATTATTTTTTAATGTACGTGTTCATAATTTATTTAATCAAAATATCTAAAATTATTAATATTTATTAAATATATTAGTATTATATTTAATTCTTAAATCGATTTTAAATTTTATCTATACCTATTATAAAAAAGATACTAAAATTATGTAACTATTTTTTGTCTCCACTTTTTAGTGGACTATTATATTCTTTAGATATAAAAAAAATTATATTCCCTCTAAATAACTACATACAATCTTCTAATATTCTATCTACCTATCATTATTAGCGGCACAAAGTGATTCAACCCTTTTAGTATTTATAAAAATATTTAATTTTTAATATTATTTTTATTTTTTTAAAAAAATTATAGATAAAATCATTTAATATATATGTATATATATATATATAGATTGAAAAGACTACTAATTTTTTTTATTATCATTTTAATATTATTGTGATATAGAATGTCATTTTTGAAAGTTATTTAGTTACTTTTTATATTTTTATTTTACTTTTAATCAAAATTTAATTATAATAATTTTTTTTATTATTAAAATGAAATAACTTCCTATAAGTATTTAAATAATTATACATCCAACACTTTAAAATTATATAATTACTTTTTAACATATTCAAATATAAAAGTTTATTAAATTTTAAACACTTATAATATTATAAGATCTTATCATATAAAAACTTATTATATAAGATCTTAAAGAAGTTATTTCTTAAAACATATCATTATTCATTGAATGTTTAATGTTATAAGATCTTATTACATAAAAATTTATTATATAATATCTTAAATAAGTTATTTCTTAAAATATATCCTTATTCATCGGATGTTTAATAGCAATATAATTTGTTTAAATCTTTAATATTAATATGATTCGTTGAATCTCTAATTAAAACTTATTAAAATCCAAAAGTAAAAGGTAAGAAACACATGTAGGACGACAACTGATAAACTAAAAAAGCATAGAGAAAAAATGAAACACAAAAGGAGAGTAAATTATATATATACAAATATATATATATATATATATATATATATATATATATAAATATATATTAAAGAGGATGGATCTTTTTACTCTAAGAGAGTTACATAGACTTATTTTGTTCAATAACTCATTTTCTCTATCAAATCTCAATGATCTAAACGTTTAATTTAAAGTTCTTAATGCATAGATCAAATATGTAAATTGTTAGAAAATTTGAAAATCATTTGATACTTCGTTTCATTAATTTGAATCAGTGTATAAAATGATTCTATGATTATCCGTCAATTTGAATTAATAAAATGAAGTATCAAATGATTTTCAAATTTTCTAAAAATTTGCAGATTTGATCTATGCATATAGAATTTTAAATTGAACTGTTTGATCGTTAAAATTTAATGTTGAACATGAGGTATTGAACGAAGTATGTCTAGGTAAACTTACTCTTGGAGTAAAAGGATCCCTATTCATATATTAAATTAGGTTATCACGTACCATTATACACTCTTGTCTTTAAATTTTTTTAAAAGTAAAATAATTAAAAATTATTTATTTCTTTCTTAAGAATTAAGGGTATAATTATCCATTATTTTGGAGACAAAAATCAGTTACAATATGACATATATTTCCCTTTATTTATTACTATAGATAATCAAACAACTACATATATAACTATTTTTCTTCCATTCATTTTCTCTGTCTCTCTCTCTATATATATATATGTAGAGACAGACAGGTTATACTAACACCGGTACCGGGGTGTAACATTTATTAAGTATTACACACCGCGCAATAATTATATTATGAATAATAATATATATATTTAATTAATCTTTATTTATATATACTTACTTTTATAATTAACAATCTACTTATTTCTAATTTTTATATATAGATTCATTGAATTTTTAAATACTCATATATTTATACTCGTTACCTGTATTTTACTGATTTACTACTTAAATATAAAATTCAGAAATCAATAAAATGCAAATTTAAGAAATAACTACAACTTGGAGAGATATTTTTTAAATCAATCAATTATTAGGAACAAAAATAATTATTTAGTGTAATTATTTTAAATATAATGTTTTCATTTTTAAATGAAGAAGATTTAATCTAGCTAGGAAAAATTATATTGACCCCTACTTGAAGTTTTTCTAAATGACGTTGTATATATATATCTCTTATCAAATTTTTAAGTGAGTATTAATTTTCTTATTTATTTATTTAATAGTGGCACATACAATTACTACTTATATAAGATAATACTATTTATATACTATATATTAAGAGAAAATAAATAATCCTCTCTCTCAATCTCTTTATATATAATATCTACGAAATTAGTCCATTAACAATAAATAATAAAGAAATATTTTTTATACTAATGATAACAAAAATAATTAATATGTTATTGGGTACATTAAAATAATTAAATCTTATATCATTATTTCACGTTATAATACATCAATGTGTGATGTGCTGTGAGTAGTTAGTAACAATCCCTTGAATGGTATAATATATACTTGCTAACAATTTTTCTAAATACAATGATTTGAGAATTTAATTACTTTATAAAAAAAATTAAAAATTAAAAAATTTAATTAAACTAATTAAAAATACAGCTTAATAGAAATTTTACAAAAAGGAAAATGTGAATTTGCGAGCAGAAGAAACTAAATTTTTAAAATAAAATAGGAGGACTTGTTTAATATTAAATTAATTATTTTAGAAGTAAATTTTTAAAAAAATTTAATGTTATAAAAAATTTTGTCAAGTTTTTAGGTAAATAAAAGAAAGACCGCTTTCTTTTTTATTGAAGGATTTGATGGACAGGGAGATGATTTTTTAGGAAGTTAAGAGAGAGAGATCATTCCCAAATCCCAATCCATTATCGATAATTCTGTTAATGGGTTTTGAGAGAGAGATAAGAGGTTCATAATCTGATCCTATGTTTTATACTTTTTAATTCAATCCATTGCAGTGGTCACATTTCTGTGTTCTCACATTACATAGCCAGCCACAACCCTAAGCTTCTGTTCCTACACAACCTGGTTAGTAAAAGTTCCCTATATTTTATTAATCTTAATTGCTCTGCTCATCAGAATTCAGTATATTGTAAATTTGTAATTTCTAAATTGTCAGTTATAAATTTTACAGATCTCAATTGCTCTATTGTAATTTGTAAATTTATGATTTCTATGTTGTTGATCTTAATTGCTCTATTGGAAATGGGAACTGGGAAGTATTCTATTTGAGTCTTGGAAATGGTTTCATGGTCTGGATTGTACATTTTTATATATAGCTACTTAACGCCCTGGAAATTAATGAAGTCAAGTGAAACAACAGATGCAGATGAAATCATAGCTGCAATTATATATATTCTTTCATTTTTAATATCTAGGAAGAAAAAGTATTGTAGGAGGTTATTAATGTTGTTTTGGGTATGTATTTGACTATTTTTTATTAGTCTTTTGAAATTGGTTGTTTGGTTGAGATCATATGTAAAGCAATCTGGGAACTAGATTGAAGAATTTGGTGCTCTTTAGTCGATAGTCAATACCAAGTACCAACCATAATTGAGCCCAAATAGTAATCCTTTCCACCAACCTCACAATCTGAGCTGTATGATCATGAATGTGTAGTTTTGTTAAACATAAAGTAATACTTGTAGAACCCTTCTTTCCTCTCTCACTCTTCTTTGCTAAAGATCACATGCACCACTGGCTCAATTACTGCCTTCACTCTCTCCCACTAAAAAAGAATTTTTGGATATATTGGATATAATAGGTAATATCTTTATCAAGAATTCTCTAGTGGAAGGTGATATTAAAGATATGGAGAAAAATCTGGATAGAAAGTATTTCGATTGGATGGGAATCAATAGCGAAATACTAAATCGTTCCAAATCGAATCCAAAATTTTGGTTCTTTTCAAAAAAATTTACCCTCACAATACCACGCTTCATCCGTGACCTCACAAACCTTGACTTCAGCTTCAATTTCATCCCTGGTGACTTCTCCACACCCCTTTACAACTACTCCAAAGTGGAGTACCTAGACCTCTCTAGGAACAACTTTGATGACAATGTTGCCCATGTCATTGACCAAGTTCAGCAAATTGGAGAAATCCTTGTGTCAATTGGAGATATGATGCCTTTGGAGAAGCTGGATATGTAAAAAAAAAAGCCTCCGCTTCTTGGTTTCTTCACTCAGTTCCAATCCTTGTAATTTTTGCAACATCCTATTATGCTTCACCAACATGGCAATCTCATTTGCCAAACCTAATTCATGCACAACAGGGTAAACACATTGAACCATTGCCCATGTCATTTCTCTCTCTATTTCTCTTTCTCATACTCTCGAATTTCAGGATCAATTGCCATCAATCCTTCTTCAATAACCGACTCTGTTGTGCCCTGTATGTGCTCTTTTTCTTCCTTTGTCTCATCTGCCCCTATTCCTGTAACAAGTTCACCATTAATTTTTCGACCAAAGCACCCTATGTATTCCACCACTAAGAAGGCATGGACAAAACCAATTTGAACACCATAAATGGCACAAAGCTTTACAGTCTTCCATTTAATGCTATATACAACATTTAATCATAACTGCAAGCACAAACTCTAAGGAGGTTTATCAATTTATATACTTGAGAATTCGAAATCCCTAAAATAGTCATTGTAGTAGAACATAAATTCCATCTTACCTATAAAGCAAAATCAAACACACAAATCAATAAATCTTAGGACCAAATCTAAATCAACAAATACCAACAATAAATGTAGATATCTTAGGGTTCACCATGTAATTTAATTTTCATGTAAATAATTGTTAATAAAGGGGATTAAATATTTAAACTATTAATTCTTATTATGTTATCTTCATCATAGGGTACCGATTTAGGGCGTTGTAGGGGTGCTTAATACCATCCCTACACGTAACCGAACCCCGAACCCAATTCTGGTTATCAAGGCCATTATTAGACTTTTAAAAACCTTTTCTTTTTCCAATGTTTTGAATAAAACATTGGTGGCGACTCCATGAACCTATTTTCAAAAGAATTGATTAAGGATTAGTCTGATGTTCGGGCATTCCTTAATTGATGAGATTTTCAAAAGGATGTCTAAATCATTAGTCGCGAGATCGGAAATTTTCGGGTTGCGACACCACTGGCTCAATTACTGCCTTCACTCTCCCCCACTTCAACATCACCCTCACAATACCACCCTTCATCTGTGACCTCACAAACCTTGACTTCAGCTTCAATTTCATCCCTGGTGACTTCTCCACACCCCTCTACAACTACTCCAAAGTGGAGTACCTAGACCTCTCTAAGAACAACTTTGATGACAATGTTGCCCATGTCATTGACCAAGTTCAGCAAATTGGAGAAATCCTTGTGTCAATTGGAGATATGATGCCTTTGGAGAAGATGGATATGTAAAAAAAAAAAGCCTCAGCTTCTTGGTTTCTTCACTCAGTTCCAATCCTTGTAATTTTTGCAACATCCTGTTATGCTTCACCAACATGGCAATCTCATTTGCCAAACCTAATTCCTGCACAACAGGGTAAACACATTGAACCATTGATCAATACTTGATAAAAGTTAATGGTTAGTTGTCACATTGGTTTATCCCTTTGATTTCGTTGCACACTTGAGCATATGATTCTATCACCAAAAGTTGTTGATAGGATATTTTCTAGTGTCACCATGCTTGTAAATATGGGTTAATATGTGTGATCCTAATTTATAGTCCTTAAGAAATGGCTTAATAGTAAATAATTGGAATAAGGGTCTTATTGGATGGCCCTGACATTATGAAAGAAAAACCCTCGAGGTGGCTTGCTTTATAAGAAAAGAAAGTGGATGAGATATTTTAGCATGCTCTCCCAAAATTATAGCATGTTCTCTCTCTCCTTGTTTGTTTTGTTTGTGTTTAAATTGAATGTTATTTGTTGATGAGGATCAACTTGGTATTGTTTTGGTTTGTGTTTAAATTGAATGTCATTTGTTGATGAGATTAACTTGGTACTCTTTTGGAAACCTTGTTTTGATAGGAGGTGAATAGGATTTTAGTATTACATAGTGTGTCTATACTTATGCTAATGTTTTTAGTGATTCTTTGATATTAAAATTTAAAACTTATGTATGACCTTTAAAAGCCATCCTTTTAAGTTTTAGTTGTTATTTTATACTCTTTTAGTTAAAGTTTGGACATTTGGATAAGTGGTTATGTCAACCTTTACCACTTTAGAAAAGTTTTAAAAATATTATATCTCTTCTATAGTTCTATTTTGCTTTTATAATAAATTAATAAAATTAAAATTTATAATTATATGTTACTTTTTATTTAGTTTTTAATTTTACTATTATTTAGTTTATTTTATATATATGTATATATATAAAGAGCGATTCGTTTACTCTATATAAGTCATGCTCTATATCAAATTTTAACGATCTAATTATTAAACTAAAAGTTATTAATGTACATAATAAATTTGTAAATTTTAAAAAAAATTAAAAATCATTTGATACTTCGTTTCATTAATTCTAATTGATAGATAATCTCAGTTAAGTATATTTACTCCTAAGTAAATAAATCATTCTTTATATATATTAGTATTATGTTTTACATAAATTATTATTATACTTTTTATAATTATTATTATTATTTTACTACATTTAGTACATTATATGCGCTTATTTAAAAAAAATTAAAAGAAATTAAACTTAATTAAAAGAAGGCCTATCAAACTTAAACAAAAAAAAAAAAGACAAAATAGTTAAAACGTTGTGTCCGTTGGGCCAATTCTCTAAACTCAAATCCTTTCTTAAATTTATCCGTAGGTGCGGTCATACAGAACGCAGCTTCTCAATATTGATAGGAGTTTCGTAGTTTGCTTAGTACGTGGAAGTGGCAACCTTCAAGTTTCAAAGGTGCGTGCTCAGTGCTTCTTCTTAACTGTGATTTTCTTCTGTTAATTAATTTTTGTGTAACCCAAATTGGCATAAACCATGGAACTAAACTCGAGTCTGTTATTATAATCCAAACCTCTAATTTTTGTTTTTTGTTTTTTGTTTTTCAGAAAAATCCCTTTTGAGGCATTTGTTTGATTGTGTTCAAGGTTGGTTGATTCTATGCGGTGGTTGGCTTCATTTGATGAGAGAAAATTGCGGGGATGGTTGTTTGTCAATTGGCTCCATTTTCTTTGTTGGGTATTTCTTTGTTGCTATTATTTCCAAGCTTCTCCCACCTTCAAACATTGCCCTCATTTTTGCGTTACAAAATGACTGGTAATTAATTAATTAATTAGTCCTGATATTGAGATGTGATTCTGTAGGTTTTTACTTTCATGTCAATGGTTTTTCAGCATAATTGTCAATTTTGGGGAGGGCACAATTTAGGGTATAGAATGAAAGGGCTTGAAATTGCAATATGTTTTGTCATGGGTTTTTGTATAAATTGTTTTGTGTCGTGTGATGATGATAATGGGTATGTTACTGTGTTTCATGAACATGTCATTCATGCTTGTTTGATGATGATAATGGGTGTGTTACTGTGTTTCATGAAAATCTTATTCGTGTCACACACTGAGAGGTTACAGTGTGTTCATTCAAGACAAGATATGATTTGGTTGGTTTGGATTCTTTGGAACATGGTATGATTTTTCTGCTTACTCGATTATGCAAATTAAACTGGGTTGTGTTCTTGTCATGTTGTGTATCTGTAAAGTTTTGAGGTTTGCTCCATGTTTGTGTCTGCTTGTCTTGTAGATCTCTAAAGGTAGAAATGAAGTTTATTTTTAGGTATATATGAAAATCAGAAACGAGATTATGGCTACTAGATTATAGAAGGATATAAACAAACCAACACCTGAATTTCCAAGAGAACTCTCCTGATCTGTTCTCAACATTCACTTTATTGAAGGTGTCAATTAGGTGGCACCACATTACACTCCTTCCAGTATTAGGGGTGTTATTTGTGTACAGAACTATAAACTATCTGCAAATCTTGATTAAATCAAACATCTTCAAGAAGAATGATAGTGTTGGTTATCTGTAGCCATAGCCTCTGCATTTCTCCAACATCAAATTATCCTGATCGATAGCATTAATGTCTATAGTAACAAAAGATTCCATACTTTATTGCAGCCTAGTCTAAACAGCTTGGACTTCCTCACATCCTTCAGACAATGATTTTGTAGAAAATAACTCTCTTGGTGATGCTTTAGGAAATAATTTTAGGGAAATGGTTTTTGATAGAAGAACCAACGAACATGTTGGAGATCAGGACGAGGGAGGTGATTTTTGATAAGTACTTAATCAGGTACCATTTGTCTCTTGGTCCAACATGATGGTTATCCTAGCTTCCTTAGTGATTCTTTCTTTTGGACATGGGATCCTCCAAATTTAGGTCTGGATTTATGTAATTGCTAAATGCATAATTTGAGTTAGTGCCTTAAATTAAGTTTTCCACCATCAAAACATCATCACCCTTTTCTGGACTTTTCTAAAATGAGAAAAATAAATTTAACGTGCGTGTTGTGATTATGTTGCAACTAATAAATTCACTATTGGAACAAATAACAAATATTTTGTTGATGGTATAATTTCTTGATAAGCAATTGTTGTTATCTTTGTAATTATTATTACCTCTCCCCAAATGAGAAAGAAAAACTCATTATTTTCCTATTTTTCTTTTGAAAATTATAATAGGTACTATTGCTTCTTGTTGCCATTGACTCTCCCTATAATTTTGGTCACTGTGTACTTTCATTGGCTCACATGAAGTTGTTCAAGCATGCTTAGCTTAACTTTGCCAGATTTTGAGGGAAGAAAGACCTGTATGCTGTTGGAGAACACCTATGTCAATTGCTTCTTTGGTATAGTCATGCAGGACCTGCACTCCTTTAATCACCTCAAAAAGCAGACTTAGGATTGTTGTTTGTGCACATTGTCATCAACTCTTTCTTTGGAGAGTTATGTGTATCATTCAGTCCTTCTAGCAGCATAAATTGCTTTGGAGGCTCATTAGGTTTATCGTTTTGTACTTTTTGATGTAGTTCACCTTGATGAATGATGAGTCAATTTCCATCTTCTAGTGACTAGTATTAAGTTCATTCTCTTAATTTCTATATTTGAGGTTTTTATTTTGGATGGCCGTGACTTGTTAAAATCTTAAAACGGTTGAACTAGCAAAAACTGGTTTTGAATGACTGTAAAGAAAAGTTTCGAACACAATAAAGAAAAGGGCTATGATAAATTATTTTATGATCAAAGACTTGTCAATAACTCAAATATTGAAATAAATGCACGATACTTTTATCTGAAGGCATCGATGTGTTGTATAAACTAAACAAACTGCAAACAGTTGCTTATTTGCTTAAACTAAACTTTCAACTTTCAATAACCAAATGTTAATTTATTTAAACTAGTTAATATAACTAATTAATTTATTTGGAAATGGGTTAGTACAAACATTTAACCGTATATTAAAAATAATTATTATTTATTAAAATAATTATTATTATTTTATTAATGGGTTAGTACAAACAATTAACCGTAAATTAAAAATAATAATTATTTTATTTAACATGCATGTTATCTACGCACTCTAAATTCTTGGATAATTGTAAATGCTAAGACACAACTTAAGTGAAAAATTTCTTAATTGTTCAATAATGACTTTATTTTTCTGGAAAGTTATTATCCTGGTCAAAGAATGTTTCATCACATAATTAAAAGATAATATGTAAAAGTTATTAGTTAAAATAGTTCAATACTTGTTCTTATTAACCAAATTTTAGAGTTCAAACTTTGTTCTATGTATGGAGTTGTGTCTGAAGACACAATTTTATTTCTATAGAGGTTAATTCTGTAAAAAAGAATTATACCTCATTTTGAAATATATTAAAAATATGCAACAAATTTAAACTAGTGATTTCAATGATTGTGTTGTATAAATTGAATTAACCACTAAATTATATTATTTTGACTCGATATGTAATTTAATTTACCAACACTTATTTTAATTTAATTTGATTGAAGTTCAAATTAACTTTTTGTAGGTCCAATAGAACTAGATATTGAATTGAAGAGTGTTCGGGATACATTCCAACATTCTTTCTAACTCATTGTCTACTATTGATTAAAATTTATTTGAAACTACAAATTAGAGAGTGAAAACTCATTAAATAAGTACAACTAAAATTAATATATATCTAATAAATTTTAATTAATAATAAAATTATGTCCTTGGTTTTTCTTATTAGAATAATCATGAAACACCAATGATGAATGGACACTACAGGTACTAACAATTCAAATGTAAATAAAAATAGTTGTATAAGTCACACATAAAGGACCCTTATATATTGTCAAACATAAAGCTAATTATTCAACCAAAGTGGAAAACACTCTGATTTTGTATCCATAAATGAGTTGTTGATTTATCATTCAATCAAATGAAGATAAGAGGATCCTACTACTACGAAAAGTTATGAACCAATTTATCAAGGTTAACTTACAAACCAGATCAATAAAGAACATAGGCCAATATGTTCAAAGAAAATAAATATAAAAATCTCAACAATGACAAATGATGATTGCCTTCAAAGCAAGAAGCTAAAGGTTGTGGGGTTACTATGTAAAGTCATAACTTAGTTCTTTCTTCTTAGCTATAATAATCTATGTTCTAGGCCTTTAGTGCTCATGCTTTAGAGAACTCAAATAGTAGCTTTGTCTCAATTACATATCACATCTGGGTAAAAGGTTATGGTTCTCCTTTCACAGTTTTGTATGAGTTCAACATCAAAAACATCAAAGTGTTTTAGCTAAAAAAGGTTGAGGATCTTACCTGCAGAACCCAAAAACATCATGCATGCTACCCAGGAGAGCTTTTTATTTTGAATAATTAGATACAACCGCCAATTCGATCGGAACTGGTGTTCAAATTGGAACAATTTTTGTTCTAAGTAGTTGAGATATCAAACTGGTCAATTTTCACATAAAATTAGTAAATCAATCTGGGTTGCCAAATTATTTATAATAAAAAAAAACTACAACGTAATTTGTTCTCTGTAAACTTGCTTTTGAATTAATAATTTGGACATAAATTTTGAATGTTGATATTATTTATATTTTGATTTTTGAACTTATTTTATGGAGTTTTTTCATTAACTTTAGTTTAATTGTTTGTGAATTTTGTTATTATAGATTTGACATTTATGAACTTTATGGAATTGTGTTATGGACTCATGATATTAAATTCAAGTTTAGTATGTGATATTTGTTATTTAGTAAAGAAATTGTGATGGTAGTGTGATGATTTATTCAGCCAATATGGTTATATATATTTACATCTCATGATTTTTATAATTAGGCTAAACAGATTCCTATGGATTTCTATAGTTTCTCCTATAATCATGATACAGCAGATCACCACGGGATTTGATTACAATCCCACTATTTTAGGTGGTGCAAACACATTTTTATCGAAAAAGAAACAATATATTTAATATATTTACAATGATATTGTTAGCAATCAGACCACAACCCATTTGGCTAATGCAAGGCCTAAAAGGATTACTACCGCACCAGCCCATCTGAAGGATTACATCCCATAGAGCTCACTATGTCAGCATGTTTCTAGAAGTGCCTAGCCACTATATTTCCTTGCATACAATAAATTAGAATTGGTAGATTATTATTTTCATAGATTCCTTTGCCTACAAATCCGGAGGACCCTCTGATTGTAACTAATTCTGATTTGCATGTTTTTGTAATGGCTATATATAGCCTTTCTAAGGAATGAAAACGCAGGCTTGAAATCAAATATCTGTTTCCTTTCTCCTATCAATTCTCAGGGGTTCCCTTAGCCATCAATTAAGGAAGAAACACCTAATAGATATTGTATTACCCCCTCCCCCTCAAGTTGGTGCATGAAGATTTCGAGTGCCCAACTTGGTAAGGAAAGAAGAGAATAGTGCACACCCTAATGCCTTGGTGAATATATCTATGAGTTGAGAGCGTGTGGAAACATAAGAAGCCAGCAAGGTCCCTTTGATAATCTCATCATCATGAACAAAATGGCAATCAACTTCAATATGTTTTGTGCATTCATGAAATATGGGATTCTTGGCAATGTGAAGAGCAACTTGGATATCACATTTTAGATGCATAGGCATGGAATGATATATGCCAAGACTCAATAGTATACTTTTGACCCACTTTAGTTCACAAGTGGTGGCAGCCATGGAGCGATACTCAGCTTCAGTAGAAGAACGAGATACAATATATTGCTTTTCAGTTTTCCAAGAGATAGGGGAATGACCTAAGAGAACAATCCATCCAGTAAGGGACCGTCTAGTTAGAGGGCAAGCAGCCCAATCTGCATCACACCACCTGGTCAGTCGTTGATCATAAGTACTATCCAACAAAATTCCTTGCCCCGGGGTGCCTTTGAGGTAGCAAACCACACGCACGGCAGCCTCCCAATGCTCCATATGAGGCTGCTGCATGAATTGAGAAAGAATGTGTACACAATATGATAGTTCCGGCCTTGTAAAACAAAAATATATGAAACAACCAACTAATCATCGATACTTATTCGGGGAAGTAAGACATGGTTGTTAAGTCTCAATTTTACCTCTTTTTGGATGAGACTTATTGAACAAATTCCACTCATCCTTTGAACCATTGCAATATAATTGTTCTCTTTTTGGTTCATTTTGTGTGCAGATATAACTAACTCAAATTTAGCTAACAATACCTTAATACACCTCATTTTTTGTGCAGGTATTGAGCTAGGGACTTGAGGATTGAAGATCCATAGGATTGGAAACTAAAAGGAGCTAAGGAGCAGAGAAGAGGTTATGCGCCGGGCGCAAGGTGATCCACGCCGGGCGAGCACAACAGAGCATCTCATCTCTGGAAGCTATTGCGCCGGGCGCAATATGAATTGTGCCAGGCGTGTCCTGAAGACAGAGGGCATTTGGAAGGCCATGCGCCGAGCGCGAAGACTTATGCGCCGGGCGCATGAACCCTAATCTGTCTCCCCAAGCTCGTATTTGAAGGCATTTTCGGGGACTTCTCCCCCATTCTCACATTGGGCGCCTCCAGGAGCTGCGGAAGGGATTCCCAGGGCTTGGGATCGTCCGTGTGCGGATCTTTCCTTCGGTTCTTCACTTCCTCTTCCATCTCTATTTTGTATTTGCCCTCATTGTTGTGAGTGGTTTCACCCATTTTGTGGGGTTAGATGTAACCAACGTACTCTATTGTAATCTTTACGGTTTTAATGATATATATACATGTTGTTTTATTCTTTGTTGTGTTTGTTTCTATTCTTAATGCTTGCTTTGGATTGATCACCCTTTGCATGATTTAAGGTTCCATGGGTATTGGAAAATAACCTTTGAAACTAGTTCTGAAACATATGCCTAGTGGTGATTGTATCTAGGGATAGAGCTTGACCCATTAGTAGTCTTAAACCCTAGCCCGTAATGCGGGTGTAGATATTGGGTACTCAAGGGATTGATATTCTATATCCGCACCTAGGCTCTTTCTCTAAGGGATTAGGTTTGAGTAAACTCTTGGGTTGACTAAGCAATGAATTCAACAAGAGATTAAGGATACATTAGTGTTACGTTTGGTGAAATCTGACCCCCACAACCTCACAATACCACAATACCATTCCTTACCTTTTCCACTCACAAAACAATATTTATTTATAGCTTTCATTCCAATAGTCACAACTTTGAATTCACTGCACAAACTATGAAATTGGAATTATTCTTTAGTCACGAATAGTCAATAAATGCTTATATTACCCTCTAATCCCTGTGGATACGATATTTTTACTACTTGAACGGCCGATATACTTGTTGTGTTTGAGACCGTTGATAGAATTAAACGAATTTACAAATATTAACAAAAGTGTTTTAACGGAAATCTCAACAATGATCCCTTGGAAAGACCAAGATGATGATTTTGTTCCATCGGAGTAGTCACAGGTTTTGCACCAAGGAGTCCTGCCTCAATGATGATATCTAATGCATATTTCCTTTGACAAAGAAATAGCCTACATTGTGATCATGCAACTTCAACACCTAGAAAGTATTTTAACTTACCCAAATCTTTCATGTGGAAGCATTGACTTAGATAAGATTTAAATCGTTGAATTGTGGTAGAATCATTACCTCCAACAATTAAGTCATCAACATAGACTAACACAACAAGGTGCACCTGTTTGTGAAACAAAGTGAAAAGGGAGTAATCTAAGTAGGATTACTAGAACCCGTACCTCTTTAAAGCTAAAGAGAGCTTGGCGAACCAGCAGTGTGGAGCTTGTTTTAAATTGTACAATGATTTCTACAGTTTACACACCATACCAAGATGAGAGGAATGAAAACCAAGTGGAGGCTTCATGAAAACTTCTTCCTGCAAATCTCCATGGAGAAAAGCATTGTGTACATCCATTTGATGGAGTTCCCATCCTTTTGTTGCAGCCATTGCTAGAACAATACGAATAGTGACCATTTTTGCCACCAGGGAAAATGTTTCTTTATAGTCAATCCTTTCAACTTAATGATTTCCAAGAATAACAAGGCGAGCCTTGAATCGTTCTATGGTGCCATCAAAGTTGTGCTTGATCTTGTAAACCCACTTACATTCCAAAGCCCTTTTAGTGGGAGTAAGTGGCATAGGGTCCATGTATTATTATCTTCAAGTGCTTGGATCTCATGTTGCATGGAGGAACGCCATCGCACATCCTTCATTGCCTCTAGGAAAGTGGTGGGTTCTCTATCAATGGTGACAGAAGCAACGAACCTACGATGTTGATTAGAAAAACTATTGCAATTCACATAATGTGTTATAGGATAAGGTGAACCTGGAGTATGCTATGGGATGGTGAGCAAGAGACTGGGGGTAACGCTTAGACTGTATTAGTTACATAGTCACTGCCCTCGTCCAAGCTATATCATTGTTGCTTCATCATTGCCGTGTTTATCTATAACAACACCCCCTGTCTTCAGCAACTGGGACAACATTGTGAGATTTAGGTTGATCATCATGATCATCAAAATTGTTGTCATTATCACTACCAGGTTTAGCACTAATTAAATTAGGCAAATTGGACAAAGGATCAGTGCTATCTGTTGAATCTTGTTGAGCATATGGAAACTCAGTCTCGTAGAAATCAACATCACGCGATATGAAATATGTTTTGTTCTCCAAGTCATACGACATCCATCCCTTCTTTCCATGAGAATATCCCACAAAAACACATCTTCTACTTCTACTTGTAAATTTGTCTCCCTTAGCTCCTTGTTTATGTGCATAACGTAAAGAACCAAATATCCTAAGGTGGTCATAGGAAGGAGGTTTTTCGTGGAGCATTTCATATAGTGACTTTCCATTCAACAAAGATGTTGGCGTCCTATTTATCAAATATCCAATTGTCAATACACATTCTCCCCAGAAAGAGATGGGAAGGCCACCTTGAAATCGCAAGGCACGTGCAACATTGAGGATATGTTAGTGTTTTCTTTCGACTCGACCATTTTGTTGGGGTGTTCTTGTACATGAAGTCTAAAAAACAATCCAACAATTAAGAAAAATATTCTTTAGGCATATAAATTTTGTTTCATTATCACTCCGCATTATTTTTACTTACTTCCCAAGTTGCCTTTCCACCAAGGCCATGAAGTTTAGCAAAAATTGTGAAACTTCCTTTTTATCAAGTAACAAATAAATCCAAGTTGCACGAGAAAAATTGTCTACTATAATTAGAAAATAATGAGCACCACAAGAAGATGGATTTCGATAAGGACCCCATAAATCACAATGAATCAATTCAAAAGATGCAGTAGCTTTATGATTACTCAAAGAAAAATTATCTCTAGTTTGTTTTGCACGATGACACACATCACATGCTTTATTAGCTAATTCACTATATTTTCCACTAACATTAGAAACCAGTCGTGTAATTTTTCCATTGAGTGGTGCCCCATGCGTCTATGCCAAAGATCAAATGAACACACTCCATTCACTTTGAAAATCTTTTCATGACGAATCCCTTTAAAATAGTAAAGCCCATCTCTTCGTTCACCCACACCAATCAACATCCTCGAAGTGCGATCCTACATAACATATAGAGAATTAGTGAACTGCACTATACAATTGGTTGCATCTATCAATTGAGACACAAATATTAGATAGCAATTTTATTTAGGCACATATGAAACATTTTCAAGTTCAATTACTTATTGTCCATTGGGTAATCCCACAAGGCATCCTTGCAAAGTTTTTATTTCATGCAAAGATCTCAAGTTCCTTGTCATATGATTGGAAGCTCCTGTGTCAATAATCCATGTTGCTTCTTTACGTGTCATTCTTTCATTGGTGTTACCCTTGTGACTATTTAGAATGTCCGTTAGCATCTGCCACTGTTCATTGCTCAAACCCATCAAAACGCCTTTGTCTGCATCTGTTATTCGAGTGCTTGTTCCTGCATTTGTAGTTTGGGAAACAATAGCACGAATATTCATGCCTCTCCCATGACCTATGACTCATTTTCCATAAGCAGTTGTGTTTCCTACATTTCATGGCCTATCTCCCCACCATTTTGGATATCATATCAGCTTGAAACAAGACTCGGCTTCATGACCTGTTTGATTACAATTTTTACATACTGCTCATTTGTCCTTTGTATCAACCCATCCTTTTTTCCCTACACCAGCTTGTACTGCCAAGCCCATGACCACTCCTAAGGGTGGGCAAAATGAAATGAACTGAACTGAACTTATAAAAATTATACTGAACTTAAAAGTAGTTCTCATGAACTGAACTAAACTGAATATTAGTTCAGATGAACTGAACTGAACTATTTGTTTGTGTCATTGAACTGAACTGAACTGTACTATAAAAACTTGAACAGAACTGCAATTTAAATTGCATTGAACTGTTATGATATTTTGAATTGAACAATTTTGACTCATTGGTCTATCAAGATAGACACATTTGCCAACTTTACTTTATTTTTCATTTTATTTAAATTTTTCAAAGGAAAAAAATATAAAATTAAGTCAAACAAACTCAGTGAATTTTAAGCCTAAAAATAAGTCGTCCAACATAGCTCAATTAATCCATTAGGTTTGACAAAATTGATACAATTTTTTTCGGATCACTTTTTTTTCGCAAAGTTTTGGTCATCAGACTATCAAGCTAATCCATTAAGATAGAACATGTTAGACACATTTAATTTTTATCCTTTTAAAAAAATAGTTTAATTTTTATAATTTAGTTCAACTTTTATAGTTCAGTACAGTTCAACTTTCTAACAGTTCAGTTCAGTTCAATTTTTTTTAAATGGTTCAGTTCAGTTTTTTTACAAACAGTTCAGTTTTTTATAGTACAGTTCAGTTCAGTTCAATTCAGTTTTTTTTGCCCACCCCTAACCACTCCATGTTCTTCCTTGGCTCTAGTAATTATCTTCATCCGTTCTTCTTGCACTAGAGTCGCATAGACGCGATTCAACGAAGGTAATGGATCACCAACAAGTAAATTTGAGTGCACTATACCATACAATGAGTCATCAAGCCCCATCAGGAATTGGTGCACCTTTTCTTTCTCCCTTTGTTTTTTCAGTTGCGTTTTAATATCATAGGAGTAGCCTTTGCATATACATGTCGGTATCTATTGGTAATCGGCTAACTCATCCCACAAGGTTTTAAGCTTTCCATAATAATTCACCATGGGCGTTCTGTTTTGTTTGCACTCAGCCAATTCTAATTTCAGTTGTTGAATTCTAGGACCATTCACAACTAAAAATCGTTCTGCAATATCGTTCCATAGTTCGTTTGCATTCTCCATATAAGAGATAGTAGAATGCAAAGTTGGTTCAATAGTATTCAGAATCCATGACACCAACATAGATTGCACGGTCCACCAATCCTTCATTTTAGAAGACCTTTCTTTCGGTTGTTGTATTGTACCATCAACAAAACCCCACTTTCATCATGCAAGTAATGAGGTTTTCATATCTTTTTCCCATTCATTATAGTTTTCACCCCGAAGTTGCACCTGGGTAATCACGTTTCCTAGATTGTCACTAGAATTCAAATCATATGGAGATGGTGTCTTCTTCACCATCTTAGGTTGTTCACATTCAGGATCCTTTTCATCATGAATTCGTTCATCATAATTTCCCACCATTTTGTTTGTTTCTCTCAGCTTTTCTCAACCAGAGCCTAGAGGCTCTAATACCATAAAGAAATTGTGATGGTAATCTGATGATTTATTCAGCCAATATGATTACATATATGTACATATCATGGTCCCTATAATTAGGCTAAACATATTCCTACAGATTCCTATAATTTCTCCTATAATCATGATATGGCAGATCACCATGGGATTTGATTACAATCCCACTATTTTAGGTGGTGCAAACAGATTTCTACTGAAAAGGAAACAATATATTTAATATATTTACAATGATATTGTATTATTTAGTATTACAATAATTTTATTTTTTAATGTGTGATATCTTACATTATATTAATTATATTATTTTAATTTTTTTTAATGTAGATCATTTTAAATGATTCAATAAGTAACCAATTTGACTACAAAATTATCAAACCACTACGCGTCAACGATTGATTTAGCTTTTATAACATTGCTTGTTGGAGCAAACATCAATTGATATTTATAATTTTTATATAAATAAAATTAATACAACAAATTTCATGTCTGATAAAAATCAAAATTATATCTTAAAACTAACAAAATTTTTCTCTACACATAAAAAAATCGAATCCTATTTCCAACAGTTAGTTAATAGTACTTTTTTAAAGATATAATTAAATTGTTTTGATACTTGTATGAGTTGGAATAGATACACAACTCCAAAAGTATGTTTATAAAATACTCTAGTAACTTAGCAACCATTTTGGCCATTATAAAATAGCTTTCCTCTTATTGAAAGATGAGAAATTCATTTATTTTAAGAGTAAGTTTATATAGACTTATTCCGTTGAATAACTCATGTTCTACAATAAATTTTAAACATTCAACCATTGAATTTAAAATTCTTAATATATAGATCAAATCTGCAAATTTTTAAAAATTTTAAAAATTATTTAATACTTCATTTCATTAATTCAAATCAATGTATAAAATAATTTTATGATTATCCGTCAATTTAAATTAATGAAATAAAATATCAAATAATTTTTAAATTTTTAAAAAATTTATAGACTTAATATATAAATTAAGAACTTTAAATTCAATTATTGGATTGTTGAAATTTGATATAGAATATGAGTTGTTGAACGAAATAAGTCTACATAGATTTACTATTGGAGTAAATAGATCTCTTCTCTTATTGAAAACATAAAATTTACGATTTACAATTTTTTTTAATAAGCATGCATTATTATTTATTAATTAATTAATAGGATCCACTTAATGAATAAAATAAAAATAAAAGGGACCCACTTAACGAGGTAACGTACTGCACCGTTCGGAGACTGAGATCTGAAGCTTCAGTTGTTGTTGTTTGGTGGAAATGGAAAGAAAGGAATTGATCAGTTAGCATTAAAGACTAGGGTTTTCCTATTTTGTTACTCAGGAGGCCTGGTGCTATTCAGATGAAGTTTTCTAATTTCTTAACAACATATTTTTCATATATCTTTTTTTTTCTTCGATTTTTCTTTCTATATTTTAGAGTTTTGATGCTTAAATATCTTTGCTTAGATTTGATTTCGGTTGTTGTGTAACAAAAACAGTGTTTTTCCCCCTTTTAAAGCTAAGCTTAACTAGCAAAGACTGTTCTTTTTGATACATGTATAATTGTAATTGATGTTTTGTAATTTGTTGAAAATTTGAAAACATGACATATTTTAGATAAACCTTGATTATCATTGTTCTTTTGGCAGGCGGCACAATGGCTTGTGGTGCATAGAGCTATAATGGCTATAAAAGATGTGGATGGGATGCTTTCTTCCTTGGATCCTGAGTACTATGATATCCTAATAAAGTGAGTGGTGAAGTATTTTGTTTGAATTCAATTTTACATGTCATTTTTAATTTGACTAGCTTCTCATTCTCTTAAAATGCAAATTTGATTGGATGATGTAACAGTCTGAGGTTTATAGTTAATGGTCATTGTAGTTTCGTGACTTTAGTCTGCATTCTACCTAACATGATATGTGCTGCACTGGAACAATTAAAGCAAAAAATTGGAATATGAAGATGTAATAAACATAAGTGATTCGTTTGTAAATTTTTCAGAAATGTAATGATAATGTGTTGATGAAATCATAACATAGATGTGAATAGCATTCTAAGGGATGTTTATATAGTGTGGGGAAAATAATGGTTATAAAATTTGGAAGGAAAAGGAAGTGTTGATCTTCCCTACTGTCACAATTCTGTATTCAACCTTATTTTGTTCTAGAATACCTATGACATGTTTTTATCCTAATATTTTATTGAGAAATTTTGGTAACACACTCTTTTGATTATACTCTGCTATTGACTGAAATTTATTGGAAATTACAAATTTTTGTAAGTCCCATTTGGCAATTCTCAGTTTCTCTCTTGATTTTACATTTTTCAATAAATTTTAACAAATAATAGTGTGTTAGAAGGAGTGTGTTGTTAGCACTCCTCTGTTTTAGAAACTTTCTAATATTGATACGTTATTTAAACAAAGGAAATTTCATATAATTTTCATAGCATAAATTATCATGGATTTTATTGTTTTTTTATATATAACTTCTAGTTATTTTTGAAAGAATTATAGTCATATGGGATGATGTATAGAATAGGAAAATTAGAGAAAATTGTTTACTTTCTGTTTAATTTTATATGGCTATAATGGCCTGCTATGTGTGAAGCAAGATGCTACTTATATTTTCATTTATGAATATTATTCCAAGAATTTTCCTTGTTTCTTTTGGTGAATTCTAGAATTTCTATTAGTAATTATTTGTCCATAATAAAACTAGCCCACCTCTTTTGTATCCCTTTCAGTTCTGTACTGCTTTATTTTTCCCCACATGCTTCAATTACAATTGATAAATCAACTCATAATATAACTAGGTTACAGGTTCTTATCTGGGCACACTCAGTTCTATGAGAAAATTATCCTACAATAGCATGTAGTAGCATGCTTTGGAATCTCTCAAGTACTTACCTCTTGTTAATACGTTGATTATGAGTTTGTTTGGGTGCAAGTTCTAAGTGCTTTTGAAAATTTCTCTATTGCAAAAAAAAAAAAATTATTTTCTGTTGAGAGACTCTCAAAAAGTACTTCTAAACTTATGTCTAAACATGTTGTTTATATTCGATGGTTCAACTTGATAAATGAAATTTATGTGCCCCTTCCGTCATGCTCCCCTCTCAAGAGTACTTGGGAACAAGTTATATATCGGATGTCTCAAATTCACTATGTGCAGTGAGACAATTGTTAGATGTCAAAAACCGGGAAATAAACTTGCAAATGAATGTACACTCGGATCTCATCTATCAATCAAAAATGACAATTGTATTTTAGATCATGTTTTCCAACTACAACCTGTGTTTTCCCTTATTGATACAACCACAAATTATATTAGAGTAGATTTTTTAACTAGTATTCTTTTTCATTGGCTATGCATAAGGTTTAGATGTTAAAAGTCACAAATATATGATCCCTCATTGATCATTTATCAACATGAAGGATCTGCTTAGGAACAACTGGGTTGTGTATCTATTCAACATCATTGTCTCTTGCACAATAGTTCTTTTGTCAACCCTCATTGAGGCACACTCCCATATTATTCTTGCATATTCATTTGTGATTTTATAAGATTTCAGGTAGAAATATTCATGTAGTTAATATCAACCTTACAAACTTGTAAAATTTTCTCATTTTAGATCAGCATGCTGCGGCTGTTCTCCTCAAGTATCTACTTGCTGCAAAACATGAATTACAACCTCAATCTTTTAAACCATATACCAAATCACTAGTCTGCATACTTCAAGTGTTAGAAGGGTTCTTTCATGCGCATCCTAGGACACAAATACCGAATGCCTCAAGAAGTGTTTTTTGGAGCTTCTAGTAGCGCCCAGTGTCTCAGACCTGATATATTATTATTTTTTAACCAAAAACTGGGGAACTTAATTTTCTGTTCCCAGAACCTATCTAATAAGTATAGAGTAAACAACTTCAAAATTAGGTCACCGTAGCCAGCAATCTCCTACCAGCTCACTACAGTTTCCGAGCTACCTCATTACACAAAAGGTGTTGGTTGTTTGCTTCATAACATTTGAAGCACATGATGCAATCATCAGGAGAAAGGACTATATAAATCTTTAAAGTTTAAACTTCTAGTGATAGGACATCTCTGAAAATCTGTCTTCTAGAAGAAAAGAATAGTATCTATGTCGTCTGCAAACTCCACAAGGATGCCATTGGTTCCACCAAAAAGACCTTACTGAAACTCACTTCCAACATTTCATTAATTAATGCCTGAAGTCTTTCATTACTACAGTGAACATAAAGGGCAATATAAGGTCAACCCAGTCACAGACCACCTTCCTTGAAACCAATTTCTAGCTTCTCGGTCAACCATTAACCATAACTACAAAGGTGAAAGTCCAACTTAAAAACTAAATCTGTCTCTTTCTTGTACCTAATATCCTCTACAGTCTGATAGCAATAGAGCTGCAATAGTATCTCCTTGAATTGTGGTCAACCCCAGCATGAATAAGCTTTTATGATCTTATTCACTCTTGCGCCCAATCAGATAGGTCTAAAATCCTTCACCTTGACAACACTTTCCTCTGTACTTTTTAGATTTTTAATAGAGTCAAAATGGACATTGAATGATTCTTTCTTAACAATATTATATTTACTATCGCTGATAACTAATGGTATTTAACAATATTATAGTAACTATTGTAGATAACTAATGGTATTCTTACACCATTTTCTGTCCTAAGAGTTTTGTATTTGCCATAGGTACTTATATAGAGGCTTAGCTACTGGAGATCATCCTACATGTGATCATTTCCTTTGGATTCATGATAAATTGACAGAGAAAGCAGGACTAGGTTGCATCCTACGTTACCTGACAGATACTGTAAATATAGTTTGATTTCTGAACTGCCATTTTAGTTCCAACGTTTTGTTCTTTTCCTTTGTTGTTTTCTATTTTTCTTGTGTTTGCAAGACTATAGCAATCAATGCAGTGAAATACTTGAGCTTAGGTTCCCAATCCCCTGAGCTAGTGTTTTTTAATTGCTTTTGGAGGAGAAATTTTAGTACATTTTGTAAAAATGCAGTCAAATAGAATGAGATATATGGTACAGAAAATAAACTCATACCATAAGACTAACTTAAGATTATCTAATTATGTACTAGTTTCCAAGCCAGATTAATTGACCCTAGTTATTTTGGGTTAAGTGTAAAACATCAATATAACTGTGAAATATATTACTAAGAGCTTAAATTTGATATAATATAAAGAATTTTATGTTGTCAACTAATTAAAAAAATACTTTAAAAATACTTTAAATAAATTAATTATTTAATTTATTTGGAAATGGGTTAGTACAAACATTTAAATAATAATAATTAGTTATATTAACTAGTTTAAATAAATTAAGATTTTAACAATTAAGAGAATGAACTTAATACTAGTTACTAGAAGATGAAATTGACTCATCATTCATGAAGGTGAACTACATCAAAAAGTGCAAAACGATAAACCTAATGAGCCTCCAAAGCAATTTATGTTGCTAGAAGGACTTAATGATACACATAACTCTCCAAAGAAAGAGTTGATGACAATGTGCACAAACAACAATCCTAAGTCTGCTTTTTGAGGTGATTAAAGGAGTGCAGGTTCTGCATGACTATACCAAAGAAGCAATTGACATAGGTGTTCTCCAACAGCATACAGGTCTTTTTGCCCTCAAAATCTGGCAAAGTTAAGCTAAGCATGCTTGAACAACTTCATGCTGAGCCAATGAAAGTACACAGCGACCAAAATTATAGGGAGAGTCAATGGCACCAAGAAGCAATAGTACCTATTATAATTATCAAAATAAAAACAGGAAAATAATGAGTTTTTCTTTCTCATTTGGGGAGAGGTAATAGTAATTACAAAGATCACAACAATTGCTTATCAAGAAATTATACCATCAACAAAATATTTGTTATTTGTTCCAATGGTGAATTTATTAGTTGCAACATAATCACAACACACGCATTAAATTTATTTTTCTCATTTTAGAAGAGTCCAGAAAAGGGTGATGATGTTTTGATGGTGGAAAACTTAATTTAAGGCACTAACTCAAATTATGCATTTAGCAATTACATAAATCCAGACCTAAATTTGGAGGATCCCATGTCCAAAAGAAAGAATCACTAAGGAAGCTAGGACAACCATCATGTTGGACCAAGAGACAAATGGTACCTGATTAAGTACTTATCAAAAATCACCTCCCTCGTCCTGATCTCCAACATGTTCGTTGGTTCTTCTATCAAAAACCATTTCCCTAACATTATTTCCTAAAGCATCACCAAGAGAGTTATTTTCTACAAAATCATTGTCTGAAGGTTGTGAGGAGGTCCAAGCTGTTTAGTCTAGGCTACAATAGAGTATGGAATCTTTCGTTACTATAGACATTAATGCTATCGATCAAGATAATTTGATGTTGGAGAAATTTAGAGGCTATGGCTACAGATAAACAGCACTATCAGTCTTCTTGAAGATGTTTGATTTAATCAAGATTTGCAGATAGTTTACAGTTCTGTACACAAATAACACCCCTAATGCTGGAAGGAGTATAATGTGGTGCCACCTAATTGACACCTTCAATAAAGTGAATGTTCAGAACAAATCAGGAGAGTTCTCTTGGAAATTCAGGTCTTGATTTGTTTATATCCTTCTATAATCTATTAGCCATAATCTCGTTCCGATTTTCATATATACCTAAAAATAAACTTCGTTTCTACCCTTAGAGATCTACAAGACAAGCAGACACAAACATGGAGCAAACCTCAAAACTTTACAGATACACAACATGACAAGAACACAACCCAGTTTAATTCGCGTAATCGAGTAAGCAGAAAAATCATTCCATGTTCCAAAGAATCCAAACCAACCAAATCAGATCTTGTCATGAATGAACACACTATAACCTCTTGGTGTGTGGCACAAATAAGATTTTCATGAAACACAGTAACACACCCATTATCATCATCAAACGAGCATGAATGACATGTTCATGAAACACAGTAACATACCCATTATCATCATCACACGACACAAAACAATTTATACAAAAACCCATGACAGAACATATTGCAATTTCAAGCCCTTACATTCTACACCCTAAATTATGCCCTCCCCAAAATCGAAAATTATGTTGAAAAACCATTGACATGAAAGTAAAAACCTACAGAATCACATCTCAATATCAGGACTAATTAATTAATTAATTACCAATCATTTTGCAATGCAGAAATGAGGGCAATGTTTGACGGTGGGAGAAGCTTGGAAATAACAACAACAAAGAAATACCCAACAAAGAAAATAGAGCCAATTGAGACAAACAACCATCCCTGCAATTTTCTCTCATCAAATGAAGCCAACCACCGCATAGAAACAACCAACCTTGAACACAATCAAACAAATGCCTTGGAAGGGATTTTTCTGAAAAATAAAAAACAAAAAATAAAAATTAGAGCTTTGGATTATAATAACAGACTTGAGTTTAGGTCCATGGTTTATGCCAATTTGGGTTACCCAAAATTAATTAACAGAAGAAAATCATAGTTAAGAAGAAACATTGACAAAAGCACGCACCTTTGAAACTTGAAGGTTGCCACTTCCACGTACTAAGCAAACTACGAAACTCCTATCAATATTGAGAAGCTGCGTTCCGTATGACCGCACCTAAGGATAAATATAAGAAAGGATTTGAGTTTAGAAAATTGGCCCAACGGACACAACATTTTAACTGTTTTGTGTTTTTTTTTGTTTAAGTTTGATAAGCCTTCTTTTAATTAAGTTTAATTTCTTTTAATTTTTTTAAAATAAGCGCATATAATGTACTAAATGTAGTAAAATATTAATAATAATAATAATAATAATAAAGTATAATAATAATTTATGCAAAACATAATACTAATATATATAAAGAATGATTTATTTACTTAGGAGTAAATATACCTAAATGAGATTATCTATCAATTAGACTTAATGAAACGAAGTATCAAATGATTTTTAATTTTTTTTTTAAATTTACAAATTTATTCTGTACATTGATAACTTTAAGTTTAATAATTAGATCGTTAAAATTTAATATAGAGCATGATTTATATAGAGTAAACGAATCTCTCTTTATATATATATATATATATATATTACACATATATATAAAATAAACTAAATAATAGTAAAATTAAAAACTAAATAAAAAGTAACATATAATTATACATTTTAACTTTATTAATTTATTATAAAAGCAAAATGGAACTATAGAAGAGATACAATATTTTTAAAACTTTTCTAAAGTGGTAAAGGTTGACATAACCACTTATCCAAATGTCCAAACTTTAACTAAAAGAGTATAAAATAACAACTAAAACTTAAAAGGATGGCTTTCAAAGGTCATACATAAGTTTTAAATTTTAATATCAAAGAATAACTAAAAACATTAACATAAGTATAGACTCATTGTGTAATACTAAAATCCTATTCACCTCCTATCAAAACAAGGTTTCCAAAATAGTACCAAGTTGATCTCATCAACAAATGACATTCAATTTAAACACAAACCAAAACAATACCAAGTTGATCCTCATCAACAAATAACATTAAATTTAAACACAAACAAAACAAACAAGGAGAGAGAGAACATGCTATAATTTTGGGAGAGCATGCTAAAATATCTCATCCACTTTCTTCTCTTATAAAGCAAGCCACCTCGAGGGTTTTTCTTCCATAATGTCAGGGCCATCCAATAAGACCCTTATTCCAATTATTTACTATTAAGCCATTTCTTAAAGACTATAAATTAGGATCACACATATTAACCCATATTTACAAGCATGGTGACACTAGAAAATATCCTATCAACAGCTTTCAGTGATAGAATCATATGCTCAAGTGTGCAATGAAATCAAGGGGATAAACCAATGTGACAACTAACCATTAATTTTTATCAAGTATTGATCAATGGTTCAATGTGTTTACCCTGTTGTGCAGGAATTAGGTTTGGCAAATGAGATTTCCATGTTGGTGAAGCATAACAGGATGTTGCAAAAATTACAAGGATTGGAACTGAGTGAAGAAACCAAGAAGCGAAGGCTTTTTTTTTTTACATATCCAGCTTCTCCAAAGGCATCATATCTCCAATTGACACAAGGATTTCTCCAATTTGCTGAACTTGGTCAATGACATGGGCAACATTGTCATCAAAGTTGTTCTTAGAGAGGTCTAGGTACTCCACTTTGGAGTAGTTGTAAATGGGTGTGGAGAAGTCACCAGGGATGAAATTGAAGCTGAAGTCAAGGTTTGTGAGGTCACGGATGAAGCGTGGTATTGTGAGGGTGATGTTGAAGTGGGAGAGAGTGAAGGCAGTAATTGAGCCAGTGGTGCATGTGATCTTTAGCAAAGAAGAGTGAGAGAGGAAAGAAGGGTTCTGCAAGTATTACTTTATGTTTAACAAAACTACACATTCATGATCATACAACTCAGATTGTGAGGTTGGTGGAAAGGATTACTATTTGGGCTCAATTATGGTTGGTACTTGGTATTGACTATCGACTAAAGAGCACCAAATTCTTCAATCTATTTCCCAGATTGCTTTACATATGATCTCAACCAAACAATCAATTTCAAAAGACTAATAAAAAATAGTCAAATACATACCCAAAACAACATTAATAACCTCCTACAATACTTTTTCTTCCTAGATATTAAAAATGAAAGAATATATATAATTGCAGCTATTCATCTGCATCTGTTGTTTCACTTGACTTCTTTAATTTCCAGCGCGTTAAGTAGCTATATATAAAAATGTACAATCCAGACCATGAAACCATTTCCAAGACTCAAATAGAATACTTCCCAGTTCCCATTTCCAATAGAGCAATTAAGATCAACAACATAGAAATCATAAATTTACAAATTACAATAGAGCAATTGAGATCTGTAAAATTTATAACTGACAATTTAGAAATTACAAATTTACAATATACTGAATTCTGATGAGCAAAGCAATTAAGATTAATAAAATATAGGGAACTTTTACTAACCAGGTTGTGTAGGAACATAAGCTTAGGGTTGTTTCTCACACTACATAGCCAGCCACAACCCTAAGCTTATGTTCCTACACAACCTGGTTAGTAAAAGTTCCCTATATTTTATTAATCTTAATTGCTCTGTTCATCAGAATTTAGTATATTGTAAATTTGTAATTTCTAAATTGTGAGTTGTAAATTTTACTGATCTTAATTTCTCTATTGTAATTTGTAAATTTATAATTTCTATTAGGGGTGTTCATGGATTGGTTTTTTCAAAAAACCGATCCAAACCGAACCGAACCATTTTATAAAAGTGGATCGGTTAACCGATCCATTTTTTATAAAGTGGATCGGTTTGTTTTTTTTTAAAATATGGATCGGTTTTTTTGAAATTGGATCGGTTCGCTGCGGTGCAGTTATCCACTTTTTTACTCATATATGGATCGGTTTTTTTAGAAAACCAAACCGAACCGAACCGATCCACTTTGTAAAAATGGATTGGATAACTGAACCGGTTTTATAAAGTGGTTCGGTTCGGATTTTTTTTCAAAATGGATCGGATTTTTCAATATGGATCGGATCGGTTATGGATCGGTTCGGATTAATTTGGATTTTTTGCACACCCCTAATTTCTATGTTGATCTTAATTGCTCTGTTGGAAATGGGAACTGGGAAGTATTCTATTTGAGTCTTGGAAATGGTTTCATGGTCTGGATTGTACATTTTTATATATAGCTACTTAACACGCTGGAAATTAATGAAGTCAAGTGAAACAATAGATGAAGATGAAATCATAGCTGGAATTATATATATCCTTCATTTTTAATATCTAGGAAGAAAAAGTATTGTAGGAGGTTATTAATGTTGTTTTGGGTATGTATTTGACTATTTTTTATTAGTCTTTTGAAATTGGTTGTTTGGTTGAGATCATATGTAAAGCAATCTGGGAACTAGATTGAAGAATTTGGTGCTCTTTAGTCGATAGTCAATACCAAGTACCAACCATAATTGAGCCCAAATAGCAATCCTTTCCACCAACCTCACAATCTGAGCGATATGATCATGAATGTGTAGTTTTGTTAAACATAAAGTAATACTTGCAGAACCCTTCTTTCCTCTCTCACTCTTCTTTGCTAAAGATGACATGCACCATTGGCTCAATTACTGCCTTCACTCTCTCCTACTTCAACATCACCCTCACAATACCACGCTTCATCCGCGACCTCACAAACCTTGACTTCAGCTTCAATTTCATCCCTGGTGACTTCTCCACACCCCTCTACAACTACTCCAAAGTGGAGTACCTAGACCTCTCTAGGAACAACTTTGATGACAATGTTGCCCATGTCATTGACCAAGTTCAGCAAATTAGAGAAATCCTTGTGTCAATTGGAGATATGATGCCTTTGGAGAAGCTGGATATGTAAAAAAAAAAAAGCCTCAGCTTCTTGGTTTCTTCACTCAGTTCCAATCCTTGTAATTTTTACAACATCCTGTTATGCTTCACCAACATGGCAATCTCATTTGCCAAACCTAATTCATGCACAACAGGGTAAACACATTGAACCATCAATACTTGATAAAAATTAATGGTTAGTTGTCACATTGGTTTATCCCCTTGATTTCATTGCACACTTGAGCATATGATTCTATCACTGAAAGCTGTTGATAGGATATTTTCTAGTGTCACCAAGCTTGTAAATATGGGTTAATATGTGTGATCCTAATTTATAGTCCTTAAGAAATGGCTTAATAGTAAATAATTGGAATAAGGGTCTTATTGGATGGCCCTGACATTATGGAAGAAAAACCCTCGAGGTGGCTTGCTTTATAAGAGAAGAAAGTGGATGAGATATTTTAGCATGCTCTCCCAAAATTATAGCATGTTCTCTCTCTCCTTGTTTGTTTTGTTTGTGTTTAAATTGAATTTTATTTGTTGATGAGGATCAACTTGGTATTGTTTTGGTTTGTGTTTAAATTGAATGTCATTTGTTGATGAGATCAACTTGGTACTGTTTTGGAAACCTTGTTTTGATAGGAGGTGAATAGGATTTTAGTATTACACAATGAGTCTATACTTATGTTAATGTTTTTAGTTATTCTTTGATATTAAAATTTAAAACTTATGTATGACCTTTGAAAGCCATCCTTTTAAGTTTTAGTTGTTATTTTATACTCTTTTAGTTAAAGTTTGGACATTTGGATAAGTGGTTATGTCAACCTTTACCACTTTAGAAAAGTTTTAAAAATATTGTATCTCTTCTATAGTTCCATTTTGCTTTTATAATAAATTAATAAAGTTAAAATGTATAATTATATGTTACTTTTTATTTAGTTTTTAATTTTACTATTATTTAGTTTATTATATAATCACTTATCCATTAAACTTAAAGAGAGATTCGTTTACTCTATATAAGTCTGCTCTATATCAAATTTTAACGATCTAATTATTAAACTTAAAGTTATTAATGTACAGAATAATTTTGTAAATTTTAAAAAAAAATTAAAAATCATTTGATACTTCGTTTCATTAAGTCTAATTGATAGATAATCTCATTTAGGTATATTTACTCCTAAGTAAATAAATCATTCTTTATATATATTAGTATTATGTTTTACATAAATTATTATTATACTTTTATTATTATTATTATTATTATTATTATTATTATTATTATTATTGTTTTACTACATTTAGTACATTATATGCGCTTATTTTAAAAAAATTAAAAGAAATTAACCTTAATTAAAAGAAGGCCTATCAAACTTAAACAAAAAAAAAAGACAACACAGTTAAAATGTTGTGTCCGTTGGGCCAATTTTCTAAACTCAAATCCTTTCTTATATTTATCCTTAGGTGCGGTCATACGGAACGCAGCTTCTCAATATTGATAGGAGTTTCGTAGTTTGCTTAGTACGTGGAAGTGGCAACCTTCAAGTTTCAAAGGTGCGTGCTTTTGTCAATGTTTCTTCTTAACTGTGATTTTCTTCTGTTAATTAATTTTTGGGTAACCCAAATTGGCATAAACCATGGAACTAAACTCGAGTCTGTTATTATAATCCAAAGCTCTAATTTTTATGTTTTGTTTTTTGTTTTTCAGAAAAATCCCTTCCAAGGCATTTGTTTGATTGTGTTCAAGGTTGGATGATTCTATGCGGTGGTTGGCTTCATTTGATGAGAGAAAATTGCGGGGATGGTTGTTTGTCTCAATTGGCTCTATTTTCTTTGTTGGGTATTTCTTTGTTGTTGTTATTTCCAAGCTTCTCCCACCGTCAAACATTACCCTCATTTCTGCGTTGCAAAATGACTGGTAATTAATTAATTAATTAGTCCTGATATTGAGATGTGATTCTGTAGGTTTTTACTTTCATGTCAATGGTTTTTCAACATAATTATCGATTTTAGGGAGGGCATAATTTAGGGTGTAGAATGTAAGGGCTCTAAATTTCTCCAACATCAAATTATCTTGATCGATAGCATTAATGTCTATAGTAACGAAAGATTCCATACTCTATTGTAGCCAAGACTAAACTGTTTGGACCTCCTCACATCCTTCAGACAATGATTTTGTAGAAAATAACTCTCTTGGTGATGCTTTAGGAAATAATGTTAGGGAAATGGTTTTTGATAGAAGAACCAACGAACATGTTGGAGATCAGGACGAGGGAGGTGATTTTTGATAAGTACTTAATCAGGTACCATTTGTCTCTTGGTCCAACATGATGGTTGTCCTAGCTTCCTTAGTGATTCTTTCTTTTGGACATGGGATCCTCCAAATTTAGGTCTGGATTTATGTAATTGCTAAATGCATAATTTGAGTTAGTGCCTTAAATTAAGTTTTCCACCATCAAAACATCATCACCCTTTTCTGGACTCTTCTAAAATGAGAAAAATAAATTTAACGCGTGTGTTGTGATTATGTTGCAACTAATAAATTCACCATTGGAACAAATAACAAATATTTTGTTGATGGTATAATTTCTTGATAAGCAATTGTTGTTATCTTTGTAATTACTATTACCTCTCCCCAAATGAGAAAGAAAAACTCATTATTTTCCTGTTTTTCTTTTGATAATTATAATAGGTACTATTGCTTCTTGGTGCCATTGACTCTCCCTATAATTTTGGTCGCTGTGTACTTTCATTGGCTCAGCATGAAGTTGTTCAAGCATGCTTAGCTTAACTTTGCCAGATTTTGAGGGCAGAAAGACCTGTATGCTGTTGGAGAACACCTATGTCAATTGCTTCTTTGGTATAGTCATGCAGAACCTGCACTCCTTTAATCACCTCAAAAAGCAGACTTAGGATTGTTGTTTGTGCACATTGTCATCAACTCTTTCTTTGGGGAGTTATGTGTATCATTCAGTCCTTCTAGCAGCATAAATTGCTTTGGAGGTTCATTAGGTTTATCGTTTTGCACTTTTTGATGTAGTTCACCTTCATGAATGATGAGTCAATTTCCATCTTCTAGTAACTAGTATTAAGTTCATTCTCTTAATTGTTAAAATCTTAATTTATTTCAACTAGTTAATATAACTAATTATTATTGTTTAAATGTTTGTACTAACCCATTTCCAAATAAATTAAATAATTAATTTATTTAAAGTATTTTTAAAGTATTTTTTTAATTAGTTGACAACATAAAATTCTTTATAATATATCAAATTTAAGCTCTTAGTAATATATTTCACAGTTATATTGATGTTTTACACTTAACCCAAAATAACTAGGGTCAATTAATCTGGCTTGGAAACTAGTACATATTTAGATAATCTTAAATTAATCTTACGGTATGAGTTTAATTTTTGTACCATATATCTCATTCTATTTGACTGCATTTTTACAAAATGTACTAAAATTTCTCCTCCAAAAGCAATTAAAAAACACTAGCTTTGGGGATTGGGAACCTAAGCTCAAGTATTTCACTGCATTGATTGCTATAGTCTTGCAAACACAAGAAAAATAGAAAACAACAAAGGAAAAGAACAAAACGTTGGAACTAAAATGGCAGTTCAGAAATCAAACTATATTTATAGTATCTGTCAGGTAACGTAGGATGCAACCTAGTCCTGCTTTCTCTGTCAATTTTTCATGAATCCGAAGGAAATGATCACATGTAGGACGATCTCCAGTAGCTAAGCCTCTATATAAGTACCTATGGCAAATACAAAACTCTTAGGACAGAAAATGATGGTGTAAGAATACCATTAGTTATCTACAATAGTTACTATAATATTGTTAAATACCATTAGTTATCAGCGATAGTAAATATCATATTGTTAAGAAAGACTCATTCAATGTCCATTTTGACTCTATTAAAAATCTAAAAAGTACAGAGGAAAGTGTTGTCAAGGTGAAGGATTTTAGACCTATCTGATTGGGCGCAAGAGTGAATAAGATCATAAAAGCTTATTCATGTTGGGGTTGACCACAATTCAAGGAGATACTATTGCAACTCTATTACTATGAGACTGTAGAGGATATTAGGTACAAGAAAGAGACAGATTTAGTTTTTAAGTTGGACTTTCACCTTTGTAGTTATGGTTAATGGTTGACCGAGAAGCTAGAAATTGGTTTCAAGGAAGGTGGTCTGTGACTGGGTTGACCTTATATTGCCCTTTATGTTCACTGTAGTAATGAAAGACTTCAGGCATTAATTAATGAAAGGTTGGAAGTGAGTTTCAGTAAGGTCTTTTTGGTGGAACTAATGGCATCCTTGTGGAGTTTGCAGACGACATATATACTATTCTTTTCTTCTAGAAGACAGATTTTCAGAGATGTCCTATCACTGGAAGTTTAAACTTTAAAGATCTATATAGTCCTTTCTCCTGATGATTGCATCATGTGCTTCAAATGTTCTGAAGCAAACAACCAACACCTTTTGTGTAATGAGGTAGCTCGGAAACTGTAGTGAGTTGGTAGGAGATTGCTGGCTACGGTGACCTAATTTTGAAGTTGTTTACTCTATACTTATTAGATAGGTTCTGGGAACAGAAAGTTAAGTTCCCCAGTTTTTTGTTAAAAAATAATAATATATCAGGTCTGAGACACTGGGCGCTACTAGAAGCTCCAAAAAACACTTCTTGAGGCATTCGGTATTTGTGTCCTAGGATGCGCATGAAAGAACCCTTCTAACACTTGAAGTATGCAGACTAGTGATTTGGTATATGGTTTAAAAGATTGAGGTTGTAATTCATGTTTTGCAGCAAGTAGATACTTGAGGAGAATAGCCGCAGCATGCTGATCTAAAATGAGAAAATTTTACAAGTTTGTAAGGTTGATATTAACTACATGAATATTTCTACCTGAAATCTTATAAAATCACAAATGAATATGCAAGAATAATATGGGAGTGTGCCTCAATGAGGGTTGACAAAAGAACTATTGTGCAAGAGACAATGATGTTGAATAGATACACAACCCAGTTGTTCCTAAGCAGATCCTTCATGTTGATAAATGATCAATGAGGGATCATATATTTGTGACTTTTAACATCTAAACGTTATGCATATTTGTGACTTTTAGAATATAATTGTCATTTTTGATTGATAGATGAGATTCGAGTGTACATTCATTTGCAAGTTTATTTCCCGGTTTTTGACATCTAACAATTGTCTCACTGCACATAGTGAATTTGAGACATCCGATATATAACTTGTTCCCAAGTACTCTTGAGAGGGGAGCATGACGGAAGGGGCACATAAATTTCATTTATCAAGTTGAACCATCGAATATAAACAACATGTTTAGACATAAGTTTAGAAGTACTTTTTGAGAGTCTCTCACCAGAAAATAATTTTTTTTTTGCAATAGAGAAATTTTCAAAAGCACTTAGAACTTGCACCCAAACAAACTCATAATCAACGTATTAACAAGAGGTAAGTACTTGAGAGATTCCAAAGCATGCTACTACATGCTATTGTAGGATAATTTTCTCAAAGAACTGAGTGTGCCCAGATAAGAACCTGTAACCTAGTTATATTATGAGTTGATTTATCAATTGTAATTGAAGCATGTGGGGAAAAATAAAGCAGTACAGAACTGAAAGGGATACAAAAGAGGTGGGCTAGTTTTATTATGGACAAATAATTACTTATAGAAATTCTAGAATTCACCAAAAAAAACAAGGAAAATTCTTGGAATAATATTCATAAATGAAAATATAAGTAGCATCTTGCTTCACACATAGCAGGCCATTATAGCCATATAAAATTAAACAGAAAGTAAACAATTTTCTCTAATTTTCCTATTCTATACATCATCCCATATGACTGTAATTCTTTCAAAAATAACTAGAAGTTATATATAAAAAAACAATAAAATCCATGATAATTTATGCTATGAAAATTATATGAAATTTCCTTTGTTTAAATAACGTATCAATATTAGAAAGTTTCTAAAACAGAGGAGTGCTAACAACACACTCCTTCTAACACACTATTATTTGTTAAAATTTATTGAAAAATGTAAAATCAAGAGAGAAACTGAGAATTGCCAAATGGGACTTACAAAAATTTGTAATTTCCAATAAATTTCAGTCAATAGCAGAGTATAATCAAAAGAGTGTGTTACCAAAATTTCTCAATAAAATATTAGGATAAAAACATGTCACAGGTATTCTAGAACAAAATAAGGTTGAATACAGAATTGTGACAGCAGGGAAGATCAACACTTCCTTTTCCTTCCAAATTTTATAACCATTATTTTCCCCACACTATATAAACATCCCTTAGAATGCTATTCACATTTATGTTATGATTTCATCAACACATTATCATTACATTTCTGAAAAATTTACAAACGAATCACTTATGTTTATTACATCTTCATATTCCAATTTTTTGCTTTAATTGTTCCAGTGCAGCACATATCATGTTAGGTAGAATGCAGACCAAAGTCACGAAACTACAATGACCATTAACTATAAACCTCAGACTGTTACATCATCCAATCAAATTTGCATTTTAAGAGAATGAGAAGCTAGTCAAATTAAAAATGACATGTAAAATTGAATTCAAACAAAATACTTCACCACTCACTTTATTAGGATATCATAGTACTCAGGATCCAAGGAAGAAAGCATCCCATCCACATCTTTTATAGCCATTATAGCTCTATGCACCACAAGCCATTGTGCCGCCTGCCAAAAGAACAATGATAATCAAGGTTTATCTAAAATATGTCATGTTTTCAAATTTTCAACAAATTACAAAACTTCAATTACAATTATACATGTATCAAAAAGAACAGTCTTTGCTAGTTAAGCTTAGCTTTAAAAGGGGGAAAAACACTGTTTTTGTTACACAACAACCGAAATCAAATCTAAGCAAAGATATTTAAGCATCAAAACTCTAAAATATAGAAAGAAAAATTGAAGAAAAAAAAAGATATATGAAAAATATGTTGTTAAGAAATTAGAAAACTTCATTTGAATAGCACCAGGCCTCTTGAGTAACAAAATAGGAAAACCCTAGTCTTTAATGCTAACTGAAAATAGCTTATTCATGATAATAATATCAAATTAAATTGGTACCACCTATTAGTTCTTCGAAATTCACTTGATACCCTATCTGCTTTTCTTACATTAATCTCCCTTAATTATTTGAAATACATTACACTGTCATATATTGCCCAAGAAACACGTTACACCGTGTATTCTTGTAAAGAGGGATTACTGTGAAGTTAAAAGGGCAGGAGTATTGTGTGAATATCAAAAAAATCACAAGGACGTCAGAGTAATTTTCTCTATGTTCAATTTGGATAAAAAGTTTATTCAGGTAAACTTAACAGTTTTAAGAGAGAAAAAGAAGAAGGAAAAATGAAATAAGTATCTCTTAAACTAAAATTAATTTATGCATAAATTAATTTATTGAAGTTTTCTCGTTCAAAATCTTATTTTTAACTTACACAAGCTAGTTTTAGCTCATGAGAAAAACTTATTTGGATTTTTCTTCCTAATTTTTTTTTCTCCTAAAAATGCTTCCACAAACATGCCCAAATGTACAATAATAAAATAAGAAGGAAAAATAAGATAAGTAGCCCAATAGGGCAAAAGCAAAATACAAACATAAACACAAAATAACAGTGAAGCATAAAAATTTCCTTTTTTTTTAAAAAAAAAAAGCAACTAGAGAAAACCTTGCAACGCTCATCTCCAACAATGATGGCATATGTGACTTCAAGGGCGGTTTTAAGCGCTTCGACGGGTTTGTACCTAAAAAATTGCAAATTTGAAAGGTGTTTAGAAGAATGGCAATAACAATAGCAATTGATGTGAATAAAGAGAGAAGAAAAGGGGTTACTGTTTGAGCAAGGTTTCGATCTTGCGAGATTTGTGTTCAATTCTGGTAATAATGGCATTTGTGTTATCTGCTTCTTCTGCTCCCGCCATTGATCAATTCCTTTCTTTCCATTTCCACCAAACAACAACAACTGAAGCTTCAGATCTCAGTCTCCGAACGGTGCAGTATGTTACCTCGTTAAGTGGGTCCCTTTTATTTTTATTTTATTCATTAAGTGGGTCCTATTAATTAATTAATAAATAATAATGCATGCTTATTAAAAAAAATTGTAAATCGTAAATTTTATGTTTTCAATAAGAGAAGAGATCTATTTACTCCAATAGTAAATCTATGTAGACTTATTTCGTTCAATAACTCATATTCTATATCAAATTTCAACAATCTAATAATTAAATTTAAAGTTCTTAATTTATATATTAAGTCTATAAATTTTTTAAAAATTTAAAAATTATTTGATATTTTATTTCATTAATTTAAATTGACGGATAATCATAAAATTATTTTATACATTGATTTGAATTAATGAAATGAAGTATTAAATAATTTTTAAAATTTTTAAAAATTTGCAGATTTGATCTATATATTAAGAATTTTAAATTCAATGGTTGAATGTTTAAAATTTAATGTAGAACATGAGTTATTCAACGGAGTAAGTCTATATAAACTTACTCTTAAAATAAATGAATTTCTCATCTTTCAATAAGAGGAAAGCTATTTTATAATGGCCAAAATGGTTGCTAAGTTACTAGAGTATTTTATAAACATACTTTTGGAGTTGTGTATCTATTCCAACTCATACAAGTATCAAAACAATTTAATTATATCTTTAAAAAAGTACTATTAACTAACTGTTGGAAATAGGATTCGATTTTTTTATGTGTAGAGAAAAATTTTGTTAGTTTTAAGATATAATTTTGATTTTTATCAGACATGAAACTTGTTGTATTAATTTTATTTATATAAAAATTATAAATATCAATTGATGTTTGCTCCAACAAGCAATGTTATAAAAGCTCAATCAATCGTTGAAGCGTAGTGGTTTGATAATTTTGTAGTCAAATTGGTTACTTATTGAATCATTTAAAATGATCTATATTAAAAAAAATTAAATTAATATAATTAATATAATGTACGATATCACACATTAAAAAATAAAATTATTGTAATACTAAATAATACAATATCATTGTAAATATATTAAATATATTGTTTCCTTTTCGGTAGAAATCTGTTTGCACCACCTAAAATAGTGGGATTGTAATCAAATCCCGTGGTGATCTGCCATATCATGATTATAGGAGAAATTATAGGAATCTGTAGGAATATGTTTAGCCTAATTATAGGGACCATGAGATGTACATATATGTAATCATATTGGCTGAATAAATCATCAGATTACCATCACAATTTCTTTATGGTATCAGAGCCTCTAGGCTCTGGTTGAGAAAAGCTGAGAGAAACAAACCAAATGGTGGGAAATTATGATGAGCGAATTCATGATGAAAAGGATCCTGAATGTGAACAACCTAAGATGGTGAAGAAGACACCATCTCCATATGATTTGAATTCTAGTGACAATCTAGGAAACGTGATTACCCAGGTGCAACTTCGGGGTGAAAACTATAATGAATGGGAAAAAGATATGAAAACCTCATTACTTGCACGATGAAAGTGGGGTTTTGTTGATGGTACAATACAACAACCGAAAGAAGGGTCTTCTAAAATGAAGGATTGGTGGACCGTGCAATCTATGTTGGTGTCATGGATTCTAAATACTATTGAACCAACTTTGCATTCTACTATCTCTTATATGGAGAATGCAAACGAGCTATGGAACGATATTGCAGAACGATTTTTAGTTGTGAATGGTCCTAGAATTCAACAACTGAAATTAGAATTGGCTGAGTGCAAACAAAACAGAACGCCCATGGTGAATTATTATGAAAAGCTTAAAACCTTGTGGGATGAGTTAGCAGATTACCAATAGATACGGACATGTATATGCAAAGGCTACTCCTATGATATTAAAACGCAACTGAAAAAACAAAGGGAGAAAGAAAAGGTGCACCAATTCCTGATGGGGCTTGATGACTCATTGTATGGTATAGTGCACTCAAATTTACTTGCTGGTGATCCATTACCTTCGTTGAATCGCGTCTATGCGACTCTAGTGCAAGAAGAACGGATGAAGATAATTACTAGAGCCAAGGAAGAACATGGAGTGGTTAGGGGTGGGCAAAAAAAACTGAATTGAACTGAACTGAACTGTACTATAAAAAACTGAACTGTTTGTAAAAAAACTGAACTGAACCATTTAAAAAAAATTGAATTGAACTGAAATGTTAGAAAGTTGAACTGTACTGAACTATAAAAGTTGAACTAAATTATAAAGATTGAACTATTTTTATAAAAGGATAAAAATTAAATGTGTCTAACATGTTCTATCTTAATGGATTAGCTTGTTAGTCTGATGACCAAAACTTTGCGAAAAAAAAGTGATTCGAAAAAAATTGTATCAATTTTGTGAAACCTAATGGATTAATTGAGCTATGTTGGACGACTTATTTTTAGGCTTAAAATTCACTGAGTTTGTTTGAATTAATTTTATATTTTTTTCCTTTGAAAAATTTAAATAAAATGAAAAATAAAGTAAAGTTGGCAAATGTGTCTATCTTGATAGACCAATGAGTCAAAATTGTTCAATTCAAAATATCATAACAGTTCAATGTAGTTTAAATCGCAGTTCTGTTCAAGTTTTTATAGTATAGTTCAGTTTAGTTCAATGACACAAACAAATAGTTCAGTTCAGTTCATCTGAACTAATATTCAGTTTAGTTCAGTTCATGAGAACTACTTTTAAGTTCAGTATAATTTTTATAAGTTCAGTTCAGTTCAGTTCATTTTGCCCACCCTTAGGAGTGGTCATAGGCTTGGTAGTACAAGCTGGTGTAGGGAAAAAAGGATGGGTTGATACAAAGGACAAATGAGCAGTATGTAAAAATTGTAATCAAACAGGTCATGAAGCCGAGTCTTGTTTCAAGCTAATAGGATATCCAAAATGGTGGGGAGATAGGCCATGAAATGTAGGAAAGACAACTGCTTATGGAAAATGAGTCATAGGTCATGGGAGAGGCATGAATATTCGTGCTATTGTTTCCCAAACTACAAATGCAGGAACAAGCACTCAAATAACAGATGCAGACAAAGGCGTTTTGATGGGTTTGAGCAATGAACAGTGGAAGATGCTAACGGACATTCTAAATAGTCACAAGGGAAACACCAATGAAAGAATGACAGGTAAAGAAGCAACATGGATTATTGACACAGGAGCTTCCAATCATATGACAAGGAACTTGAGATCTTTGCATGAAATAAAAACTTTGCAAGGATGCCTTGTGGGATTACCCAATGGACAATAAGTAATTGAACTTGAAAATGTTTTATATGTGCCTAAATAAAATTGCTATCTAATATTTGAGTCTCAATTGATAGATGCAACCAATTGTATAGTGCAGTTCACTAATTCTCTATATGTTATGTAGGATCGCACTTCAAGGATGTTGATTGGTGTAGGTGAACGAAGAGATGGGCTTTACTATTTTAGAGGGATTCGTCATGAAAAGATTTTCAAAGTGAATGGAGTGTGTTCATTTGATCTTTGGCATAGACGCATGGGGCACCACTCAATGGAAAAATTACACGACTGGTTTCTAATGTTAGTGGAAAATATAGTGAATTAGCTAATAAAGCATGTGATGTGTGTCATCGTGCAAAACAAACTAGAGATAATTTTTCTTTGAGTAATCATAAAGCTACTGCATCTTTTGAATTGATTCATTGTGATTTATGGGGTCCTTATCGAAATCCATCTTCTTGTGGTGCTCATTATTTTCTAATTATAGTAGACAATTTTTCTCGTGCAACTTGGATTTATTTGTTACTTGATAAAAAGGAAGTTTCACAATTTTTGCTAAACTTCGTGGCCTTGGTGCAAAGGCAACTTGGGAAGTAAGTAAAAATAATGCGGAGTGATAATGAAACAAAATTTATATGCCTAAAGAATATTTTTCTTAATTGTTGGATTGTTTTTCAGACTTCATGTACAAGAACACCCCAACAAAATGGTCGAGTCGAAAAAAAACACTAACATATCCTCAATGTTGCACGTGCCTTGCGATTTCAAGGTGGCCTTCCCATCTCTTTCTGGGGAGAATGTGTATTGACAATTGGATATTTGATAAATAGGATGCCAACATCTTTGTTGAATGGAAAGTCACTATATGAAATGCTCCATGAAAAACCTCCTTCCTATGACCACCTTAGGATATTTGGTTCTTTATGTTATGCACATAAACAAGGAGCAAAGGGAGACAAATTTACAAGTAGAAGTAGAAGATGTGTTTTTGTGGGATATTCTCATGGAAAGAAGGGATGGATGTCGTATGACTTGGAGAACAAAACATATTTCATATCGCGTGATGTTGATTTCTACGAGACTGAGTTTCCATATGCTCAACAAGATTCAACAGATAGCACTGATCCTTTGTCCAATTTGCCTAATTTAATTAGTGCTAAACCTGGTAGTGATAATGACAACAATTTTGATGATCACGATGATCAACCTAAATCTCACAATGTTGTCCCAATTGCTGAAGACAGGGGGTGTTGTTATAGATAAACACGGCAATGATGAAGCAACAATGATATAGCTTGGACGAGGGCAGCGACTATGTAACTAATACAGTCTAAGTGTTACCCCCAGTCTCTTGCTCACCATCCCATAGCATACTCCAGGTTCACCTTATCCTATAACACATTATGTGAATTGCAATAGTTTTTCTAATCAACATCGTAGGTTCGTTGCTTCTGTCACCATTGATAGAGAACCCACCACTTTCCTAGAGGCAATGAAGGATGTGCAATGGCGTTCCTCCATGCAACATGAGATCCAAGCACTTGAAGATAATAATACATGGACCCTATGCCACTTACTCCCACTAAAAGGGCTTTGGAATGTTAGTGGGTTTACAAGATCAAGCACAACTTTGATGGCACCATAGAACGATTCAAGGCTCGCCTTGTTATTCTTGGAAATCATTAAGTTGAAAGGATTGACTATAAAGAAACATTTGCCCTGGTGGCAAAAATGGTCACTATTCGTATTGTTCTAGCAATGGCTGCAACAAAAGGATGGGAACTCCATCAAATGGATGTACACAATGCTTTTCTCCATGGAGATTTGCAGGAAGAAGTTTTCATGAAGCCTCCACTTGGTTTTCATTCCTCTCATCTTGGTATGGTGTGTAAACTGTAGAAATCATTGTACAATTTAAAACAAGCTCCACACTACTGGTTCGCCAAGCTCTCTTTAGCTTTAAAGAGGTACGGGTTCTAGTAATCCTACTTAGATTACTCCCTTTTCACTTTGTTTCACAAACAGGTGCACCTTGTTGTGTTAGTTTATGTTGATGACTTAATTGTTGGAGGTAATGATTCTACCACAATTCAACGTACCACAATTCAACGATTTAAATCTTATCTAAGTCAATGCTTCCATACGAAAGATTTGGGTAAGTTAAAATGCTTTCTAGGTGTTGAAGTTGCATGATCACAATGTAGGCTATTTCTTTGTCAAAGGAAATATGCATTAGATATCATCATTGAGGCAGGAGTCCTTGGTGCAAAACTTGTGACTACTCCGATGGAACAAAATCATCATCTTGGTCTTTCCAAGGGACCATGTCTTACTTCCCCGAATAAGTATCGATGATTAGTTGGTTGTCTCATATATTTTTGTTTTACAAGGCCGAAACTATCATATTGTGTACACATTCTTTCTCAATTCTTGCAGTAGCCTCGTATGGAGCATTGGGAGGCTGCCTTGCGTGTGGTTTGCTACCTCAAAGGCACCCCGGGGCAAGGAATTTTGTTGGATAGTACTTGTGATCAACGACTGACCAGGTGGTGTGATGCAGATTGGGCTGCTTGCCCTCTAACTAGACGGTCCCTTACTGGATGGATTGTTCTCTTAGGTCATTCCCCTATCTCTTGGAAAACTAAAAAGCAATATATTGTATCTCGTTCTTCTACTGAAGCTGAGTATCGCTCCATGGCTGCCACCACTTGTGAACTAAAATGGGTCAAAAGTATACTATTGAGTCTTGGCATATATCATTCCATGCCTATGCATCTAAAATGCGATAGCCAAGTTGCTCTTCACATTGCCAAGAATCCCATATTTCATGAATGCACAAAGCATATTGAAGTTGATTGCCATTTTGTTCATGATGATGAGATTATCAAAGGGACCTTGCTGGCTTCTTATGTTTCCACACGCTCTCAACTCACAGATATATTCACCAAGGCATTAGGGTGTGCACTATTCTCTTCTTTCCTTACCAAGTTGGGCACTCGAAATCTTCATGCACTAACTTGATGGGGAGGGGGTAATACAATATCTCTTAGGTGTTTCTTCCTTAATTGATGGCTAAGGGAACCCCTGAGAATTGATAGGAGAAAGGAAACAGATATTTGATTTCAAGCCTGCGTTTTCATTCCTTCGAAAGGCTATATATAGCCATTACAAAAACATGCAAATCAGAATTAGTTACAATCAGAGGGTCCTCCGGATTTGTAGGCAAAGGAATCTATGAAAATAACAATCTTCCAATTCTAACTTATTCTATGCAAGGAAATATAGTGGCTCGGCACTTCTAGAAACATGCTGACATAGTGAGCTCTATGGGATGTAATCCTTCAGATGGGCTGGTGCGGTAGTAATCCTTTTGGGCCTTGCATTAGCCAAATGGGTTGTGGTCTGATTGCTAACAATATCATTGTAAATATATTGTTTCTTTTTCGATAAAAATCTGTTTGCACCACCTAAAATAGTGGGATTGTAATCAAATCCCGTGGTGATCTGCTGTATCATGATTATAGGAGAAACTATAGAAATCCATAGGAATCTGTTTAGCCTAATTATAAAAATCATGAGATGTAAATATATATAACCATATTGGCTGAATAAATCATCACACTACCATCACAATTTCTTTACTAAATAACAAATATCACATACTAAACTTGAAATTTAATATCATGAGTCCATAACACAATTCCATAAAGTTCATAAATGTCAAATCCATAATAACAAAATTCACAAACAATTAAACTAAAGTTAATGAAAAAACTCCATAAAATAAGTTCAAAAATCAAAATATAAATAATATCAACATTCAAAATTTATGTCCAAATTATTAACAATTCAAAAGCAAGTTTACAGAGAACAAATGACGTTGTATTTTTTTTTATTATAAATAATTTGGCAACCCAGATTGATTTACTAATTTTATGTGAAAATTGACCAGTTTGATATCTCAACTACTTAGAACAAAAATTGTTCCAATTTGAACACCAGTTCCGATCGAATTGGCGGTTGTATCTAATTATTCAAAATAAAAAGCTCTCCTGGGTAGCATGCATGATGTTTTCGGGTTCTGCAGGTAAGATCCTCAACCTTTTTCAGCTAAAACACTTTGATGTTTTTTATGTTGAACTCATACAAAACTGTGAAAGGAGAACCATAGCCTTTTACCCAGATGTGATATCTAATTGAGACAAAGCTACTATTTGAGTTCTCTAAAGCATGAGCACTAAAGGCCTAGAACATAGATTATTATAGCTAAGAAGAAAGAACTAAGTTATGACTTTACATAGTAACCCATCAACCTTTAGCTTCTTGCTTTGAAGGAAATCATCATTTGTCATTGTTGAGATTTTTATATTTTTTTTCTTTGAACATATTGGCCTATGTTCTTTATTGATCTGGTTTGTAAGTTAACCTTGATAAATTGGTTCATAACTTTTCGTAGTAGTAGGATCCTCTTATCTTCATTTGATTGAATGATAAATCAACAACTCATTTATGGATACAAAATCAGAGTGTTTTCCACTTTGGTTGAATAATTAGCTTTATGTTTGACAATATATAAGGGTCCTTTATGTGTGACTTATACGACTATTTTTATTTACATTTGAATTGTTAGTACCTGTAGTGTCCATTCATCATTGGTGTTTCATGATTATTCTAATAAGAAAAACCAAGGACATAATTTTATTATTAATTAAAATTTATTAGATATATATTAATTTTAGTTGTACTTATTTAATGAGTTTTCACTCTCTAATTTGTAGTTTCAAATAAATTTTAATAAATAGTAGACAATGAGTTAGAAAGAATGTTGGAATGTATCCCGAACACTCTTCAATTCAATATCTAGTTCTATTGGACCTACAAAAAGTTAATTTGAACTTCAATCAAATTAAATTAAAATAAGTGTTGGTAAATTAAATTACATATCGAGTCAAAATAATATAATTTAGTGGTTAATTCAATTTATACAACACAATCATTGAAATCACTAGTTTAAATTTGTTGCATATTTTTTATATATTTCAAAATGGGGTATAATTCTTTTTTACAGAATTAACCTCTATAGAAATAAAATTGTGTCTTCAGACACAACTCCATACATAGAACAAAGTTTGAACTCTGAAATTTGGTTAATAAGAACAAGTATTGAACTATTTTAACTAATAACTTTTACATATTATCTTTTAATTATGTGATGAAACATTCTTTGATCAGGATAATAACTTTCCAGAAAAATAAAGTCATTATTGAACGATTAAGAAATTTTTCACTTAAGTTGTGTCTTAGCATTTACAATTATCCAAGAATTTAGAGTGCATAGATAACATGCATGTTAAATAAAATAATAATTATTTTTAATTTACGGTTAATTATTTGTACTAACCCATTTAATAAAATAATAATAATTATTTTAATAAATAATAATTATTTTTAATATACGGTTAAATGTTTGTACTAACCCATTTCCAAATAAATTAATTAGTTATATTAACTAGTTTAAATAAATTAACATTTGGTTATTGAAAGTTGAAAGTTCAGTTTAAGTAAATAAGCAACTGTTTGCAGTTTGTTTAGTTTATACAACACATCGATGCCTTCAGATAAAAGTATCGTGCATTTATTTCAATATTTGAGTTATTGACAAGTCTTTGATCATAAAATAATTTATCATAGCCCTTTTCTTTATTGTGTTCGAAACTTTTCTTTACATTCATTCAAAACCAGTTTTTGCTAGTTCAACCGTTTTAAGATTTTAACAAGTCACGACCATCCAAAATAAAAACCTCAAATATAGAAATTAAGAGAATGAACTTAATACTAGTCACTAGAAGATGGAAATTGACTCATCATTCATCAAGGTGAACTACCAAAGAAGTGCAGGTCCTGCATGACTATACCAAAGAAGCAATTGACATAGGTGTTCTCCAACAGCATACAGGTCTTTCTGCTCTCAAAATCTGGCAAAGTTAAGCTAAGCATGCTTAAACAACTTCATGCTGAGCCAATGAAAGTACACAGTGACCAAAATTATAGGGAGAGTCAATGGCACCAAGAAGCAATAGTACCTATTATAATTATCAAAAGAAAAACAGGAAAATAATGAGTTTTTCTTTCTCATTTGGGGAGAGTTAATAATAATTACAAAGATAACAACAATTGCTTATCAAGAAATTATACCATCAACAAAATATTTGTTATTTGTTCCAATGGTGAATTTATTAGTTGCAACATAATCACAACACACACGTTAAATTTATTTTTCTCATTTTAGAAAAGTCCAGAAAAGGGTGATGATGTTTTGATGGTGGAAAACTTAATTTAAGGCACTAACTCAAATTATGCATTTAGCAATTACATAAATCCAGACCTAAATTTGGAGGATCCCATGTCCAAAAGAAAGAATCACTAAGGAAGCTAGGATAACCATCATGTTGGACCAAGAGACAAATGGTACCTGATTAAGTACTTATCAAAAATCACCTCCCTCGTCCTGATCTCCAACATGTTCGTTGGTTCTTCTATCAAAAACCATTTCCCTAAAATTATTTCCTAAAGCATCACCAAGAGAGTTATTTTCTACAAAATCATTGTCTGAAGGATGTGAGGAAGTCCAAGCTGTTTAGTGTAGGCTACAATAGAGTATGGAATCTTTCGTTACTATAGACATTAATGCTATCGATCAGGATAATTTGATGTTGGAGAAATTCAGAGGCTATGGCTACAGATAACCAACACTATCATTCTTCTTGAAGATGTTTGATTTAATCAAGATTTGCAGATAGTTTACAGTTCTGTACACAAATAACACCCCTAATACTAGAAGGAGTGTAATGTGGTGCCACCTAATTGACAACTTCAATAAAGTGAATGTTGAGAACAGATCAGGAGAGTTCTCTTGGAAATTCAGGTGTTGATTTGTTTATATCCTTTTATAATCTATTAGCCATAATCTCGTTTCTGATTTTCATATATACCTAAAAATAAACTTCGTTTCTACCCTTAGAGATCTACAAGACAAGCAGACACATACATGGAGCAAACCTCAAAACTTTACAGATACACAACATGACAAGAACACAACCCAGTTTAATTTGCGTAATCGAGTAAGCAGAAAAATCATACCATGTTCCAAAGAATCCAAACCAACCAAATCATATCTTGTCTTGAATGAAAACACTGTAACCTCTCAATGTGTGGCACGAATAAGATTTTCATGAAACACAGTAACGCACCCATTATCATCATCAAACAAGCATGAATAACATGTTCATGAAACACAGTAACATACCCATTATCATCATCACACGACACAAAACAATTTATACAAAAACCCATGACAGAACATATTGCAATTTCAAGCCCTTTCATTCTACACCCTAAATTATGCCCTCCCCAAAATTGACAATTATGCTGAAAAACAATGGACATGAAAGTAAAAACCTACAGAATCACATCTCAATATCAGGACTAATTAATTAATTAATTACCAGTCATTTTGTAATGCAGAAATGAGGGCAATGTTTGAAGGTGGGAGAAGCTTGGAAATAATAGCAACAAAGAAATACCCAACAAAGAAAATGGAGCCAATTGAGACAAACAACCATCCCCGCAATTTTCTCTCATCAAATGAAGCCAACCACCGCATAGAATCAACCAACCTTGAACACAATCAAACAAATGCCTTGGAAGGGATTTTTCTGAAAAACAAAAAACAAAAAATAAAAATTAGAGGTTTGGATTATAATAACAGACTCGAGTTTAGTTCCATGGTTTATGCCAATTTGGGTTACACAAAAATTAATTAACAGAAGAAAATCACAGTTAAGAAGAAGCACTAAGCACGCACCTTTGAAACTTGAAGGATGCCACTTCCACGTACTAAGCAAACTACGAAACTCCTATCGATATTGAGAAGTTGCGTTCCGTATGACCGCACCTACGGATAAATTTAAGAAAGGATTTGAGTTTAGAGAATTGGCCCAACGGACACAACGTTTTAACTATTTTGTCTTTTTTTTTTGTTTAAGTTTGATAGGCCTTCTTTTAATTAAGTTTAATTTCTTTTAATTTTTTTTAAATAAGCGCATATAATGTACTAAATGTAGTAAAATAATAATAATAATAATAAAAAGTATAATAATAATTTATGTAAAACATAATACTAATATATATAAAGAATGATTTATTTACTTAGGAGTAAATATACCTAACTGAGATTATCTATCAATTAGAATTAATGAAACGAAGTATCAAATGATTTTTATTTTTTTTTAAATTTACAAATTTATTATGTACATTAATAACTTTTAGTTTAATAATTAGATCGTTAAAATTTGATATAGAGCATGACTTATATAGAGTAAACGAATCGCTCTTTATATATATACATATATATAAAATAAACTAAATAATAGTAAAATTAAAAACTAAATAAAAAGTAACATATAATTATAAATTTTAATTTTATTAATTTATTATAAAAGCAAAATAGAACTATAGAAGAGATATAATATTTTTAAAACTTTTCTAAAGTGGTAAAGGTTGACATAACCACTTATCCAAATGTCCAAACTTTAACTAAAAGAGTATAAAATAACAACTAAAACTTAAAAATATGGCTTTTAAAGGTCATACATAAGTTTTAAATTTTAATATCAAAGAATCACTAAAAACATTAACATAAGTATAGACTCACTTGTAATACTAAAATCCTATTCACCTCCTATCAAAACAAGGTTTCCAAAAGAGTACCAAGTTGATCTCATCAACAAATGACATTCAATTTAAACACAAACCAAAACAATACCAAGTTGATCCTCATCAACAAATAACATTCAATTTAAACACAAACAAAACAAACAAGGAGAGAGAGAACATGCTATAATTTTGGGAGAGCATGCTAAAATATCTCATCCACTTTCTTCTCTTATAAAGAAAGCCACCTCGAGGGTTTTTCTTCCATAATGTCAGGGTCATCCAATAAGACCCTTATTCCAATTATTTACTATTAAGCCATTTCCTAAGGACTATAAATTAGGATCACACATATTAACCCATATTTACAAGCATGGTGACACTAGAAAATATCCTATCAACAACTTTCAGTGATAGAATCATATGCTCAAGTGTGCAACGAAATCAAAGGGATAAACCAATGTGACAACTAACCATTAAATTTTATAAAGTATTGATCAATGGTTCAATGTGTTTACCCTGTTGTGCAGGAATTAGGTTTGGAAAATGAGATTGCCATGTTGGTGAAGCATAACAGGATGTTGCAAAAATTACAAGGATTGGAACTGAGTGAAGAAACCAAGAAGCTGAGGCTTTTTTTTATACATATCCATCTTCTCCAAAGGCATCATATCTCCAATTGACACAAGGATTTCTCCAATTTGCTGAACTTGGTCAATGACATGGGCAACATTGTCATCAAAGTTGTTCTTAGAGAGGTCTAGGTACTCTGGAGTAGTTGTAGAGGGGTGTGGAGAAGTCACCAGGGATGAAATTGAAGCTGAAGTCAAGGTTTGTGAGGTCACAGATGAAGGGTGGCATTGTGAGGGTGATGTTGAAGTGGGGGAGAGTGAAGGCAGTAATTGAGCCAGTGGTGTCGCAACCCGAAAATTTCCGATCTCGCGACTAATGATTTAGACATCCTTTTGAAAATCTCATCAATTAAGGAATGCCCGGACATCAGACTAATCCTTAATCAATGGTTTTGAAAATAGGTTCATGGAGTCGCCACCAATGTTTTATTCAAAACATTGGAAAAAGAAAAGGTTTTTAAAAGTCTAATAATGGCCTTGATAACCAGAATTGGGTTCAGGGGTCGGTTACGTGTAGGGATGGTATTAAGAACCCGTACAACGGCCTAAATCGGTACCCTATGATGAAGATAACATAATAAGAATTAATAGTTTAAATATTTAATCCCTTTTATTAACAATTATTTACATGAAAATTAAATTACATGGTGAACCCTAAGATATCTACATTTATTGTTGGTATTTGTTGATTTAGATTTGGTCCTAAGATTTATTGATTTGTGTGTTTGATTTTGCTTTATAGGTAAGATGGAATTTATGTTCTACTACAATGACTATTTTAGGGATTTTGAATTCTCAAGTATATAAATTGATAAACCTCCTTAGAGTTTGTGCTTGCAGTTATGATTAAATGTTGTATATAGCGTTAAATGGAAGACTGTAAAGCTTTGTGCCATTTATGGTGTTCAAATTGGTTTTGTCCATGCCTTCTTAGTGGTGGAATACATAGGGTGCTTTGGTCGAAAAATTAATGGTGAACTTGTTACAGGAATAGGGGCAGATGAGACAAAGGAAGAAAAAGAGCACATACAGGGCACAACAAATTCGGTTATTGAAGAAGGATTAATGGCAATTGATCCTGAAATCCGAGAGTATGAGAAAGAGAAATAGAGAGAGAAATGCTAACAAACTTTTTACTGACTTTGTTGTATAAAGGAGGGCAATTGGCATGAAGAAAGGGCAGAGAATATTTCAGAGTATTGTTCTCCATTCACATCTTTCTTCTTGGTCCCTTCTCTTTCTGCTGCCCCGTCATAGTATTTTCCTCATATATGTCAACTGCAGATTTATTGCTTACATAATTGGCTCTTCTTTAGCATATCATGTAGTATTCTATTTGGAATTTAGTACTTCCTTCTGTACTTGGTTTATTCCATCAATGAAGTTTTTTTCTACTATCTTTCATTTGCTACTGTTATTGTTAAATTTAAACAGCTTGTGGAATCCTCTTACATTGGTGCTTTCATTCTTTCCTATGGCTGATAATACTAGAAAGAAGGATTTGCAATAGGATATCAAGCGTCTTCTTGCTGAACTGGATTGAACCAATGTTGCTAGAGCTAAAGATGCCCTTCTCATTGAACGCTTTGAAACCCAACTGAGCTCATTATAATTGCATGCGGCTTTTCAGAGTAGCCCGAAATTATCCGCTTCAGGGCAACAACATTTTCAGGTTCGTAACATTAATTTGGATTTTACACCATTTGATGGTTTTGATGTTTTACATTGGATCTTCAAGGCTGAGAAGTTCTTTGAATATTATCACACTCCCGAGGAACATCAATTGTTGATTACTATTGTGCATCTTGAGAAAGTGGTTGTACCATGGTTTCAAATGCTAACCCGCAATAACCCCTTCGAGTCTTGGTCATCATTCACTTGAGTTATGGAGTTGGAATTTGGCCCATCACAATATGAATCACCTCGTGATGGACCATGGGTCATGGGTCCAATTACTAGAGCTATGATTAGGAGCATACAGGAGGGATTGGATAGCTTGAAGACTAATGGGCTTTCTAAGTCCAAGGTACTCTTCATTTGGACCACCCTATCTTGAAGAGAAGGCATAGTTCTTTTGTATATAGTTTGTACATAGTTTTCATTGTATATGTTTCTTTTTGCCTTTGTATTTGTGAGACACCTTGTTTCCTTTTTATAGATCATTGTATATAGAATTTAGAGTAGGTTCTTTGGAGACTTTTACTCCATTTTACCTTGTATTAAAGGTCATTCATTTTTACTTTTTCAGTAGTAGAAGTGAGGTGAAAATTAACAAGGCATGAGGGTGTGTTTAGCAATTGGACCAGAATTGGGCCTAGGCCAAATTTTACATATTGGATTTGTTTTGCTCCATATTTTTCAAGGATTTGATTTAGCTAGGTCTCACTATCTTTGGATGGACCTAACTAAACCAAATCAAAAATCTTTGAAACGAATTAAGTGAGCAAACAAGCCCAAGGCTACCTAGCTTCCTTCCTTGGCCGAACTTGCTACCAACCTTGTTGTCTTTGGGAAGCTTATGCTACAAGCTTTTAACTTAGCTTGCTTCCTAAGCAAGCTAATATAAAAGCTTGCTCCACAAGCCTCCTAAACTAGAGTGGACGGTCAAGCTAAGCCTACCATGATTCACTTGAATCATGGTTAAACTTAGTTTCCTCTACAAGCTACCTACTTCTATATAAGTCTAAACCTAACACTTGCACTCACTTTTGGACTTAATGAATCAAAATTTTCTCTCAAAATTTTCTCTTCCAAAAGCCTAGAAACCGTGGAGAAACTCTCTCCCTTAGGAACCTTCACAAGGGACTTTCTCCCTTGTGCCTTGGTTTCTCTCTTCTTCTTCTCCTTTGAGAAGAATCGAACCACAAGAGTGGCTTCTACAAGCTTTGGAGTTTTCTTTGCTTCTGCCATTTTCACCATTGATGAACCTCTAAGAGCTAGATTGGACGCATGGATGGAGCTTGAGAAAGAACAACAACCATTTCATCAAGTCTATTCCATCACCTCGAGGTACACTTTTTAAGCTTACCATTTGGCCCATCACAGTATGAATCACCTCGGGGTACACTCTTTAAACTTACCTAAACCACCTCTGAGCATGATTATTGCTTAGAGTTCCAAGCCTTAGCCAACCGAGTGCACAACTTACCCCCTGATGCCCTATTAGATTGCTCTGTTAGTGGCCTCAAAGAGGATATCAAGTGTGATGTTTTCATTCAAGCACTTTTTTCTATAGCCAGGGTAGTGTCCTTAGCCAAAATCTATTATTGGAGATCAGCGCATATCAATTAGAATTTGTTAGAGATTAGCATATATCAATCATAATCATTCAATTCTAATTTGTACAGCCCATAATAGGATTTAATGTTAATAAGATCAATTTTATTTCTCCTCCTTTAATTATTTAGATACAACATTTATAAGGAGAAATATTTCCTAGATTTTTAGGGATAGATTAGTGTGCAGGTTTATTCCCTTGTATTCTATTTCTACCACTTTTGTATTTTTCCCAAATCAGAGAAATATACATTATATTTTTCGCATGGTATCAAAGCTCGATCTGAACCATCCCTAACCTAGCGCCACCAACCATGGGAGAGAACAAGGTAGAAGGTTCGACCACCAATTTGGTCGAAGGGCCTGCTCTTCTTATCTCTAGTCATTGTAGACCCCTAAAATTGTCCGGGTCGGAAATAAGACTCGAAGACTCTCAAAGATCAAAGGAAAGTCAGCCAGAAGGACTCCCAGAAGACCATAGGATGACTATCTGTAGGTTTAGAGGTCTTAGAGTAGCCAAAAATAAGAAAGTGGGAGGTTTGGAGCTCAATACGGCCTCCTTGGAGTTCAGTACGGCCGTACTGCACATTTTGTACTACAATACGGCCGTACTGAAACCAATACGGCCGTATTGAAGTTTCTGTATTTCAATACGGCCGTACTGAATTCAATACGGCCGTATTGAAGTACAAAAACTCAATACGGACCGTATTGATCCCAGGGGCCGTACTGCGCCTCATCCCTATAAATAGGACGTCATTTGGACGTCATTTGACACTTTTACACACAGTTTTGACTCCCTCCTTGAGTATTCTGGGGTTTTTGAGCAGTGTTCTGCCCTAGAAATCTCTCTGGGAGTCGATCCGACGAAGTTCTTGAGTCACGAGCCATTTGCTTGAGTCTCGAACTTAGTCGAAGGGAAATCTTTTGGATTTCCATAGTAAAAATTATTTTTTAGGAAGGAGCGAGCGAGCTTGTAGAGGGAGGGAGCGCCAAAAAGCCTCCTAAACTTCATTGATATATAAAAAGCACGCTTCAAGAGGTTTTCCTTAAAATCCCTTCTTTTATTGCTTTCTGATTGTCGCATATTTAATTTTGTCATCATGTAGATATTTAATTTATAATCGTTTATAATAAATAGGGGTAATTTAGTAATTTTGCACTGTTATTTATGAAATAATCCGTCATAGGGAACCCGAAAGGGGCGTTGTGGGGTGCTAACACCTTCCCCGCACGTAACCGACTCTGGTTGTAATGACCAAGGTTGATTTATGAAATCAATTGCCTTATCCCTTTTTCCAATGTTTTGAGTAAAACATTGGTGGCGACTCCAAGAACCCTACCTTTTGCGAAAACCACTAATCCATGGAGGGTCCCGCTTGGGGTTAACATGGATTGGTGAACCATTTTAATAAAATTGTTAGTTCGACAAGGTCTCAGTTTGAGAATAAGTCGTTCTAACAATCCACCACTTTCCAAAACTTTAAAACGAGTCATGACCATCGTCGCGAATGCCAAGGTCCGTTTCGGCGGGTGGCGACAGATGGCGACTCCACTGGGGAAGCCTCGAGAGTCAGTCCCATTTAGTGATGGATTATTTTTAAAATAATAGTTTAAAAATTACTTCATTACCCCTCACTTGTATGATAACATGTTTATCTATTTGGCTTCAATAACTGTTGTTTGTTTAATTTTCCACAATTGTTTGAAATAAAAACTGCACACAAACCTTTGCACACAACAGTTCCCTCTATACCCGGGGGCATGAGTGGAAAGCCATAGGGAGTGGATGTTAGTACGGCCGGTTGTCGAATGGGTCTATAGGTGCCCGTAGACCGTTGTCGGAAAGCATCACTCAAGGTGATAACCATGAACTTGAGTCCGACAGTTCGTTGGAGCTTTCCATCGACTTACGACAAGAGGAATTGGGTCCCTATAATGGGGGCACCTTGGGGGCCTCAGACCGGTGAGAACAGTTAGAACCACCTTGAATATGCACTTTTCTGCAGGATACCCCTACCTCGTGATTCGCTCGTGACTGTTCGTGGATGAGTGAATTGTTTGTGTATAGGTTTATGTGATATTGTTTGTGCATTAATAAAACCTCGTGATAAGGTCTAAGAATAATCCCCATGCATGAAAATACCATGACATGAGAGGAAAGACCATGTGTGGAAATATAATAAAAGTGAGGAGCATGTACATCATTACCAATAAGACATCATGCATCCTCATAAACCATGCATTTTAGGTTCACCAATACCTCTTGACATGAGTAAAAGAGACCCATAATTATCGAGATTCTCCGTTGGGGAGGGATCATAAGTCAAGGAGGGTGGTAACACTTTGTTTTAAAAAGGCAGCGCCTTAAAAATGGAGGGTTATCAAGCTCATGTCAAGAGCGTATTCATTCCATAAAATAAACTAATTAAGCATTCATTTTAGAAAGTGGCTGGTCATCTCTCTGTCCTCACACGCGCGCAGAAAATCAAGAAGATGGAAGCGCTGGAGGACCAAAATAAGAAGCTTACAGCCGAGCTCTCACAGCTCAAAGAACAAATGGCGCAAATGATGGAACTCATGCGTCACCATAATGTACATGGGTCTCACCACAGTGACCATGAGTCCCATCATCATGAGGAGGAGGAGCACGAAGAAGAACCTCCACGAGCTGTACCCCTTGGGGCGGGGATCATGATTAAAGAGCCCGAGGTTTCAAAGGAACAATTCCATGCTCTTGAGGATCGGCTAAGGGCTATGGAGGGGCATGATTTTGACATCAAAGATGCCGCCGACATGTGCTTGGTGAGGGACATCCAATTCCCTCCCAAATTTAAAGTGCCAGATTTCCCAAAATATGTGGGATCGACTTGCCCCGAAAGTCATCTCACCATGTATTGCCGAAAAATGGCTGCATATGCTACCAATGAAAAGCTCTTAATTCATTGCTTTCAAGAGAGCTTGGCTGAAACCGCACTCAATTGGTATATGCAGCTGGATGGAAATCAAGTGTGCACATGGAGACAGTTGGCCGACGCCTTTCTCAAGCGCTATAAATATAACATCGACCTAACACCCGATAGGTCTGATCTTCAAGCCTTGAGTAAAACAAATGATGAATCTTTTAAGGCGTACGCCCAACGGTGGAGGGAGTTGGCGGCACAAATAGAGCCCCCGCTGTCGGATAAGGAGACGGTGTCCTTATTCATAAATTCGTTGATCGGTCCCTATTATGACAAAATGATAGGGAATACGACAACGCTCTTCTCGGACATCATCACCATTGGAGAAAGGGTGGAACAAGGGCTGAAAAGTGGGAAGCTAGCTAAGCCTTCCCAACCATTTGAAGCTAAGAAGACCTTCGGGAAGAAGAAAGAAGGAGGAGTCAACGCCATAACCATTTCTTCATCTTCTTCCACTTCGAAGTCAGGAAAGTCGCAGTATAACCCTGTGAGGAAGCTTGATAAACTTCCGACCACATATAGCGACCTCCTGCCGAAGCTAGTGGAAGCTCATCTTCTAGCTTACGTTCCACCAAGGAAGATGGATCCACCTTATCCCGAGTGGTACAAACCACAAGATAAATGCCTATACCACTCGGGGGCACCAGGACATTCAACGGAGAACTGTAAGGCTCTCAAATACAAGGTCCAAGACCTTATTGATGCCGGATGGGTCACCTTCGATTCGACAGCGCCCGACGTGAGCAAGAATCCTCTGCCGAAGCAGGAGTAGAGAGAAGATCAAGCCACGATAGGGCCCCTCCATATTCTTCTTTTAGGGACTCATGATCAGTACCCGAGATCATGAGAACCTTTTCATGTAAATAAGGGTTTTTTGTACAAGTTTTAATACATATCAATAAAGAGGCATTTTTCACATATCATTCTCTCTTTTGTTCTTTTCTCTCTCTCTCTCTTATTAATATTAATAATTCTAAACCAAAATAGAACCAATAAAATAATTATGTCTGTAATTGTTCGCTCTGACCGGGATCCGAAAGTTGAGGATGAATGGGTTGAGCTGGACAGTGATGAGGAGGCCATCTCTCCGGATCTGCAAAGACTGCTAGATCAAAAAGCTCGTATACTCCAACCGTGTCAAGAGAAATTGGAGACTGTGAATTTGGGGCAGGGCCGAGAGATAAAAGAGGTCAACATTGGGACCCATATCAGTGATGAAATAAGGACACATGTTTCCGCTATGATTATAATAAAATCATTCTTTATTCTTTCTCATTGCTTCTTTTCTTGCAATAAAATTCTAAACCGCATTATTTTTAACCCTGTTTGAATAAACATGAATGAGGTTAAAATCATCTTAATAACAATAAACCCGCATCATTTTTATGTGGAAGTGTGTGTGACAACTTGGAGCACCTTCCCTTGGCCTCGACAAGTACCATCATGGATAAAAAGAAATCCCTTAAAATAAAAGAAGCTCGGCAGGAAACCCAAAAAGGGGGCTGCGCAAAAATAAGAGCAAAAGACCCGCTAGGAATCCCACGAAAGGGTGACCTAGGCAAAAATTAGGGTTGCAAAAATAAAAACAAAAGTCCTCTAAAACGCCACAGAAGGGTGTTTTAGGCAAAAATAAGGACAATCAAAAAACAAAAGAAATCCATGATGGTACCATGAACCGAATTCAAAAAGAAAGGTTCAAGAGAAGCTATCCAAGTTGTCAAAATCACAACGTCAATAAACAAGATTTTATTAACTTCATAAGTGTTTTATCAAACAAGCCTAAACACATAAGCCTACCTCGGCTAACCATTCTTACAAAAACCATTTTTTCCCTCTAAAACACAAACTTCAGAATAAAAATATCTTTCCCTTCTTTTCTCTCTTGTCCCAAATGATTTTAGAATAATCTAGTGGAAGCATGGGGAAATAAATCATCACTGATAATGGATCTAATCTGGACAACAAAATGGTGGAAGAACTGTGCCAAGGATTCAAGATCCAACACCATAACTCTTCCTCATATCGGCCAAAGATGAATGGGGCAGTCGAGGCAGCCAACAAAAATATCAAGAAAATTGTGCAAAAGATGGTTGTCTCATTCAAAGACTGGCACGAGATGCTACCCTTCGCTCTTCATGGTTACAGGACTTCAGTACGCACGTCTACAGGAGCTACTCCATTCTCCCTCGTCTATGGGATGAAGGCAGTTCTACCCGTCGAAGTCGAAATACCTTCTCTAAGGGTAATCATGGAAGCAAAACTTTCCGAGGCAGAGTGGGTTCAAAGCCGATACGACCAGTTGAATCTTATTGAAGAGAAACGGCTGAACGCCATATGCCATGGTCAAGCCTATCAGAGGAAGATCAAAAAGGCTTTTGACAAGAAAGTCCACCCTCGAGTCTACCATGAGGGAGAGTTGGTAATGAAGAAATTGCTACCAACTCGAAAGGACAAAATCGGAAAGTGTGCCCCAAATCACGGAGGACCATACGTGGTAAAACGAGCCTTCTCAGGAGGAGCATTGATCCTCACAGACATGGATGGAGAAGAACTTCGATACCCAGTCAACGCTGACGTGGTAAAGAAGTACTATGCTTGAAGACGTTGCTTGCATAGGCCCGCTAGGATGAAAACCCAAAAAGGGCGTCCTAGGCAAAAGTTAGGGCGAAATAAAAAGCCCGCCAGTACAAGGGTACTAGGCAAAACAAAGGTGAATTTATCCCCGCTAGGATACGTCCTAGGCAAAAATTAGGGGCAAAAGAATAAGATACAAAAACAAAGCAAGCAACGATCACTTGAATCGAAAACCGAAAGGCGGTTCAAGTGATTATCTTCTAGAAGCAAGCGTCTTGCTACACTCCTGGCTCAGGCATCTCACCCAAAGCAACTAGGGGAACGTAAAGAGCAACAATTACAGATATAATTGTTAAGCCCAATGTATATAGCTTACCCTGGCCAGCCATTCTTCAGAAATTTCCTTCTGTATATCTTTCTGTAAAAACACTTGTAAATATCAATAAAATATCTATTCATTTCTCTTCTCTCTTGACCATGTGATTATGCCTCTAAAATTGGTATTTCATAAAAATTGTACGAAATTCCTTTAATAATCGGTCAATAAAGAAAATTGGAGGGGTTCCTATAAAATCCGTAATCTCCTGCATAAAAGGCTCACAAAAATATTCCCTCACGTCGACGACAGAAATTCCTCCAAAGAAGAAGAGGATAGGGAGAGCCATTCATTTTCTAAAAAAACATCAACAAAATTAACTTGCATTTTTGTGCATCACACACACATTAGTTGCACATTCAAAGACCTTATCATGAGGCAATTGCATAAAATAGAAAAATAGAAAAATTGCTTGTGTATGACAACAGTCAACAGAAAAGGCCAAAAAACGACAAAAAGGCAAAAATACAGAAAAAGCCAAAAAAATGACAAAAAAGGCAAAAATACAGAAAAAGCCAAAAACGACAAAAAAGGCAAAAGATTTAGAAAATCAATCGCATCAAATAACTGAGCCTGGAGAGGCTTGCCGAAATAATACTCGTACAGAATAATTGAGCCTGGAGAGGCTTGCCGAAATAATACTCGTACAGAATAATTAAGCCTGGAGAGGCTTGCCGAAATAATACTCGTACAGAATAACTGAGCCTGGAGAGGCTTGCCGAAATAATACTCCCACAGAATAATTGAGCCTGGAGAGGCTTGCCGAAATAATACTCTCTCAGAATAACTGAGCCTGGAGAGGCTTGCCGAAATAATACTCCCTCATCAGAATAATTGAGCCTGGAGAGGCTCGCCGAAATAATACTCCCCAGAGATATCTCAGCTTCCACTCACGGGCCAAATTCCCTAGTGAAAGCTATCAAACCAAGATCAGCAAGATTCCCCAAGGAGGGCTTGATCGTCTAAACAGAATATCCGAGTCGAAAGGACTATGACCTCCTCAGTGGAGGATAGCTTTCCAACTCAAGCGATGAGTGAAGCTAAGCCTGAAGAGGCTTTCTAAATAATACTCTGGGATATATAAACTTTAAATCCCCACTCGCCTACTCAGAGGCACCCCTTCAAGAAAAATCACAAAAGACAAATAATCATTCCCCAAGTGGAATCCGGCTCTCAGCCAAACATCAAACGTCAAGATAATCCGCCTAACAGAAGAGGCCAATCAAGATCATCACAATAGAATCCCCCAGCGGATAACAGCCTACACAGAGGCAACAAGATCAGAAAACCAAAAAGAGTCACCCGAATAAGGATAACCGGGATACTCCACCATCGTCGAAAGGACGTCAGCCAATCATAAGGCATCGCTCACATCAGAAAGAGCATCTTCGTGTCTACACCCCAAGGAAACAGAAATTCCTCAATGGGTACCAACTACGCAATGGAAAGTTGGGACACAAGAACCTATGAGTAACTGCACATCCCCTAGACGGATCCCTGCGTTATCCAGCCCTCAGTGGCACAAAAATCAAAAACAATCGTCGAAACAACATCGTGGACTGTGGAGACAAAATCATCACAAATCCCTGGAGAGGGAAAACTCACGCTACCCCGAGGTTGTCAAGAACACGGAGGTATGCAACTACCACGAGGTTGTCAAGAACACGTTGGTATAGCCTGGAGAGGCGGTACTCGGCTACCCCGAGGTTGTCAAGAACACGGAGGTATGTAACTACCACGAGGTTGTCAAGAACACGTTGGTATAGCCTGGAGAGGCGGTACTCGGCTACCCCGAGGTTGTCAAGAACACGGAGGTATGCAACTACCACGAGGTTGTCAAGAACACGTTGGTATAGCCTGGAGAGGCGGTACTCGGCTACCCCGAGGTTGTCAAGAACACGGAGGTATGCAACTACCACGAGGTTGTCAAGAACACGTTGGTATAGCCTGGAGAGGCGGTACTCAGTGTAGACCCCTAAAATTGTCCGGGTCGGAAATAAGACTCGAAGACTCTCGAAGATCAAAGGAAAGTCAGCCAAAGGGACTCTTAGAAGACCGTGGGATGACAATCTGTAGGTTTAGAGGTCTTAGAGTAGCAAAAAATAAGAAAGTGGAGGGAATGAAGCCCAATACGGCCTCCCAAAAGTTCAGTACGGCCGTATTGAACATTTTAAACTACAATACGGCCGCACTGAACTCAATACGGCCGTATTGAAGTTTCTGAACTTCAATGCGGCTGCACTGAACTCAATACGGCTGCACTGAACTTCAATACGGCTGCACTGAACTCAATACGGCCGTATTGAGGTTTTTTGAACTTCAATACGGCCGTACTGAATTCAATACGGCCGTATTGTAGTTCAAAACTTCAATACGGACCGTATTGACCCCCAGAGGCCGTATTGCGCCTCATCCCTATAAATATGACGTCAATTGGACGTCATTCTACACTTTTACACTGAGTTTTAACCCTCTTCTTGAGTATTCTGGGTTTTTTTGAGCAGTGCTCTGCCTAGAAATCACTCGGAGAGTTGATCCGACAAAGTTCTCGAGTTCTGAGCTTTTTGCTTGAGTCTCGAACTGAGTCGAAGGGAAATCCTCCGGATTTCCATAGTTAAAATTTTCTAGGAGGGAGCGAGCGGGCTTGTAGAGCGAGGGAACGCCAAAAAGCTTCTCAGTTTTACTTGAATATAAAAGCACGCTTCAAAAGGTTTCTTCTTAAGACCTTCCTTTTACTGCTTTCTGTGTGTATATTTAACTGTCATCATGTAGATAGTTAAGTTATAATTGTTTAGAATAAATAGGGGTAATTTAGTAATTTCGCACTATTATTTTTAGAAATAATCTGTCATAGGGAACCCGAAAAGGGCACTGTGGGGTGCTAACACCTTCCCCACGCGTAACCGACTCCCTTACCCGACTCTGGTTGTCATGGCCGAAGTCGATTTTTGAATCGATTGCCTTAAACTTCTTTTTCCAATGTTTTGAGTAAAACATTGGTGGCGACTCTATGAACCCTTCCTTTTTATGAAAACCGCTAATCCATGGAGGGTCCCGCTTGGGATTAACATGGATTGGTGAGCCTTTTAATAAAATTGCTCGTTTGACAAGGTCTCAGTTTGAGAATAAGTCATTCTAGCAATCCATATTTTTAAACAAATAAAAGAGTCCAACCATCCTTCGCGAATGCCGAAAGCCCGTTTCGGGCCGGTGGCGACACTCAGCTACCCCGAGGTTGTCAAGAACACGGAGGTATGCATGAGCCTGGAGAGGCGACGACTAATACTCAACCTGGAGAGGCTACTCAACAATTTTCCCACCTGAAGACACTACAAGTCGGAAGGATGGCTTATTCCCCGGACAATTGGGTCAACTCCTTTACTTATCAAACGGTACACCAAAAGGCCGTTTGACTAAGTAAAGGGGGGGCAGCTGTAGACCCCTAAAATTGTCCGGGTCGGAAATAAGACTCGAAGACTCTCAAAGATCAAAGGAAAGTCAGCCAGAAGGACTCCCAGAAGACCATAGGATGACTATCTGTAGGTTTAGAGGTCTTAGAGTAGCCAAAAATAAGAAAGTGGGAGGTTTGGAGCTCAATACGGCCTCCTTGGAGTTCAGTACGGCCGTACTGCACATTTTGTACTACAATACGGCCGTACTGAAACCAATACGGCCGTATTGAAGTTTCTGTATTTCAATACGGCCGTACTGAATTCAATACGGCCGTATTGAAGTACAAAAACTCAATACGGGCCGTATTGATCCCAGGGGCCGTACTGCGCCTCATCCCTATAAATAGGACGTCATTTGGACGTCATTTGACACTTTTACACACAGTTTTGACTCCCTCCTTGAGTATTCTGGGGTTTTTGAGCAGTGTTCTGCCCTAGAAATCTCTCTGGGAGTCGATCTGACGAAGTTCTTGAGTCACGAGCCATTTGCTTGAGTCTCGAACTTAGTCGAAGGGAAATCTTTTGGATTTCCATAGTAAAAATTATTTTTTAGGAAGGAGCGAGCGAGCTTGTAGAGGGAGGGAGCGCCAAAAAGCCTCCTAAACTTCATTGATATATAAAAAGCACGCTTCAAGAGGTTTTCCTTAAAATCCCTTCTTTTATTGCTTTCTGATTGTCGCATATTTAATTTTGTCATCATGTAGATATTTAATTTATAATCGTTTATAATAAATAGGGGTAATTTAGTAATTTTGCACTGTTATTTATGAAATAATCCGTCATAGGGAACCCGAAAGGGGCGTTGTGGGGTGCTAACACCTTCCCCGCACGTAACCGACTCCCTTACCCGACTCTGGTTGTAATGACCAAGGTTGATTTATGAAATCAATTGCCTTATCCCTTTTTCCAATGTTTTGAGTAAAACATTGGTGGCGACTCCAAGAACCCTACCTTTTGCGAAAACCACTAATCCATGGAGGGTCCCGCTTGGGGTTAACATGGATTGGTGAACCATTTTAATAAAATTGTTAGTTCGACAAGGTCTCAGTTTGAGAATAAGTCGTTCTAACAATCCACCACTTTTCAAAACATTAAAAAGAGTCCGACCATCGTCGCGAATGCCAAGGTCCGTTTCGGCGGGTGGCGACAGTCACAAATTGAATGGCCAGAACTACCCTCACTGGGTGGGATCAGTTAAGATCTTTCTTCAAGGAAAAAGGGAAGGAAGGTTACATCATAGGAGACTCCAAGAGTCCAGAAAAAGGTGACCCCGATCTCAAAATATGGCAATTGGAAAACAATTTAGTCATGTTATGGTTGTTCAACACCATGACTAATGAAATTGGGGAAAATTTCATGTACTATGATACTTCCAAGGAGATGTGGGATGCAGTGAAGGAAACCTACTCAAATGTGGACAATACGTCTACAATATTTGAAATCAAGAGCATACTCCATGACTTGCGACAAGGTGATTTCTCAGTCACCGAATATTTTGATACACTCAGTCGACATTGGCAACAATTGGACATATATGAAGACGTTCAATGTAGTTGTACCGAGGATAAAAAGAAGTACAAATAATTGGTGGAGAAAGATAGGATCTATAAGTTTCTATTGGAGCAAAACACAGAACTTAATAAAGTCCGGGGGAGAATCCTTGGAACCAAATCTCTTAAAACAATCCGAGATGTATTTTCGAAAGTGAGAAGAGAGGAGAGCAAGAGGAAAGTGATGCTTGAAAAGTCATGTGCAGCCCCATCCATTGAAGGCTCAGCAATGGCAGCAAGGGGGAACTCACCTCGTACATCTCAAAAACAAAAATTGGCCCTGGTGTGATTATTGCAAGAAACTGGGTCACACTAAAGATAACTACTGGATCATTCATGGCAAACCTTCAGAGGCAAAACAGACCAAAAACCTGAACAATAGAGGCAACACAACTGAGGTAAATTCTAACCCATCTTTATTCAACAAGGAGTAAATGGAAGGACTGTAGAAAATTCTCTAGCAAACAATTGGTACAACTACAGTGGCACAAAAAGGTAATTTCTTGCATGCTTTAAATACTAGCAAAGGAAAACTAAAGTCACGGATCATTGACTCAAGAGCCTCAGATCACATGATTGGAGACTTAACTGTGTTTAAAAGCTATTCTCCATGCCTAAATAATTACATCGTTCGGATAGCACATGATTTCTTTCATTATTATCTCACAAAATATTATCCTGAATTCAGTCCTTTATATGCCTAAACTTGACTGTAATTTGTTGTTCATTAGCAAACTGACAAGAGATTTGAAGTGTGTTACTAAATTCTTCCCTAACCTATGCGAATTTTAGATTTTGGAGTCGGGGAAGGCGATTGGAAATGCTAAAGAATGTGTTGGACTCTACCTCCTCCAAGTTGAAGAGTCAAAAGCGGAACTCAAGGCTAACTCTTGTGCAATTGTACCTCCAAATAGGAAAAATTCTGTAATGTTGTGGCATTATCGGTTAGGCCACCCAAATTTTATGTACTTGAAAATAATGTTTCCCACATTATTCAATAAAAACAAGGAGTTGTTTCAATGTGAAATATGCCAATTGTCCAAACATACTCGTAGCTCCTACCCGCCTCAACCCTATAAACCCTCTCAACTTTTCTCCCTAATTCACAATGATATATGAGGACCATCACGGGTAAACAATGTCACTAGATCAAGATGGTTTGTCACCTTCATTGACGATCACGCGCATGTCACTTGGGTTTTCCTAATGAAGGAGAAATCAAAAAATGGCAGAATATTTGAGTTGTTTCATACTATGGTGGAAACACAATTTCAAAGCAGAATTAATGTGCTTAGAAGTGACAACGGCCGAGAGTATTATCACTCTGCACTAAATTCCTACCTTCAGAAACATGGAATCATACATCAAAGTTCATGTGTAGATACCCCTCAGCAAAACAGAGTTGCCAAAAGAAAGAATAGACATCTCCTAGAAGTGACTAGATCTCTTATGTTAGCTACAAATGTACCCAACCAATTTTCGGAAAAAGTTGTCCTCTCTACAACCTACCTTATAAATAAAATGCCCTCCCGAATCCTCAATTTTAACACCCCTTATTCTACTCTCCAAACCTCATACCCACCAGTCGTATCCTTACATCCATTCCCTTGAAAATATTCAGATGTTCAGCCTTCATCAACAACCTCAATCCTTGTCGCAACAAACTTGACCCGAAATCCATCAAGTGCATCTTCCTCGGCTACTCCCTCCACTAAAAGGGGTAAAAATTCTATTCACCCTGAAACAGGAAATTTTACCACACCATGGATGCCACTTTTTTTGAGAATCAGCTTTATTACCCCAAAGTTGGTGTTCAAGGGGAGCAGAATTGAAGTGATAGAATCCCAACTTTTGGGATTTGAGCTAGTTGAATTTGCCCCAAATATAGAGCCAACCAATACTACACCTGCACCAAAGAAAACTACAGTAGAAAATGTAGATAATGCAACAAAATTTTCGGGATTTGAGCTAATCAAATATGTCCCAAATGCAAAATCAACCGAGACTGCACCTGTAGCAGAAACTAAATAGGAAAATATAGTAGAAACTGCACCAACTATAGCTAGAGAGAGGATTACATCTTAGTAGAATCAAAGCCCAGCCACACAAGGAGACAACTGGATAACGTATTTCAAGAAGAGAAGGAAGGGAGTAGATTCCAACATAGATCCAAGGCAAACTCAATTAAATTTGAGTCATACTCTCTTTAGCTGAAAATTTAGATTGACCCCTCTATCAACTAGACATCAAGAATGCCTTCCTGAACGGTGAACTAGAAGAAGAAGTCTATGTACAAATTCCCCTAGCACTTGAGTCATCTAGAACCTAAAGCATGGTGTGCAAGCTCTGAAAATCTCTATATGGCCTTAAGCAATCTTTGAGAGCGTGGTTTGATAGATTGACTTAAGTTGTCAAGGAAGACGGGTTCAACCAATGCCAATCAAATCACACTATGTTTGTCAAACACTCCATGGAAGGGAAGGTAGCCTTGTTCATTGTTTATGTTGATGATATCGTTATCATAAGAAACGATTATGATCAAATCAAGCATCTAAAGGGTCGTTTGGCCAAGGAATTTAAAGTCAAGGACTTTGGACAGCTCAAATATTTTCTAGGGATGGAATTGTGCTCGGACAAAGAATGGTATTTATGTATCACAAAGGAAATATACATTGGACTTACTTCAAGAAACCGATATGCTTGGATGCAAGGAAACCAATACTCCTATTGAACCGGAAAAGAGAAGTGAAAAAGAAAGTCCACCAGCTGATAAAGATAGATATCAAAGCCTAGTTGGGAAGCTAATCTACCTAACTCACACTAGGCCTGACATTGGTTTTATTGTGAGCTTAGCTAGTCACTATACATCTAATCCAACTAAGGCCCACATGAAAACGGTGAACAGAATCCTCCAATATCTCAAAGGTACACCAGGTTGAGGGCTCTACTTCAAAAAGAACTCAAACAGAAGCATTGATGACTATGCTGACTCGGATTGGGCAGGATACCCCTTTGACAAAAAATCAACTACGGGCTATTGCTCCTTTGTGTGGGGAAACATGGTGACTTGGAGAAGTAAGAAGTAACCTATGGTGGCAAGGAGTAGTGCAGAAGCTGAATTCAAAGCTATGGCTCAAGGTATTTGTGAAGGAATCTGGCTTAAGAGAATGTTGGATGAAATCAGAATTCCCATCAATTACAATATGAAGATATTATATGACAATAAAGCTGCCATAAGCATTGCAAAGGACCTAGTCCACCATGATAGGACAAAGCACGTGGAGATTGACCGACACTTCATTAAATAAAAAATTGACCATGGTATTATAAGTGTTGACCATGTTCCATCATGCAGACAAACAGTAGAGAATAAGTGTTGACCATGTTCCAGATTAAGGGGGAGTGTTAGAGATCAGTGCATATCAATAAGAATCTGTTAGAGATCATCATATATCAATGATAATCATTCATTTCTGATTTGTACAGCCCACAATAGGATTTAATGTTAATAAGATCAATTTTATTTTCCCTCCTTTAATTATTTAGATACAACATTTATAGGGATAATTATTTCCCAGATTTTCAAGGATAAATTAGTGTGTAGGTTTATTCTCTTGTATTCTATTTATACCACTTTTGTATTTTTCCCAAATTCGAGAAATATACATTATATTTTTCCGCATCTATGAAGAAAACATTATCCCATAGTTAAGCCTTACATTCCATCTACATCACACAATCAATCTTCCTTACATTATTCCAAACCTACTACTCTATCGCCATTATTACCCAACCCTACCACTAAACCAATTGTCAATCCACCAACTCAACCCACCATTAAAAAGATTTCTCCTACTAAAATGCAATTGCATAGAGAAAATGGTATTTGTTATATTTGTGATGAAAAAGTCTCTTTCAAACAAAAATGCCCCAACAAACATTACATATTTTTACATTTAGAAGAAGCGGATCAAGATGAACTTAAACTTGCCCTTCCTGATGAACCAGTAAATACAGAGGGAACTCGAAACCAACACAATTACGATTATCTTTAATGCTCCCAAAGGTGCTCATGGAAACAAAATACTCAACGATTTCAAGGATTGATACGAGGTGAGTCCATTCAAATTTTGCTCAATGGAGGCTATTCCAATAATTTCTTACAACCAAGACTTGCTCATGGTCTCAAATTACTTGTGGAACCCACTTCTTCATTTTAAATCTTAGTAGGTAATGGAAACACCTTAATTGTTGAGGGTTTTATTTGCAATTTACTAGTCCACATTCAAGGGCATGCTTTGAATTTACCATTATACTTATTGCCTATTATTAGTGCTGATCTAGTACTTAGAGCCACTTGGCTAGCTACACTTGGTCCTCATGTTGCTGATTATAATTCCTTGAGCATCAAATTTTATTTGGGTGATTCTTTTATTACTTTACATGGTGACACAAGTATCACTACTCATAGCATTGCTCAATTTGACCACATTAAGAGGTTGCAACACACTCATTCAATTGAATTTTATGCTTTACATTTCCATGACTTGATTCATAACTCCAATTGCCTCATGACTTGCCTCCAAACATGCAATTGTTGCTCATCAAATTCATGTATGTTTTTACTTCACCTACCATCCATCCTCTTCACTAGAGTCAAGATCATGTCATTCCCCTCTTAGATGACAACAATCCCATCAAGTCAAGCCCTAAAGGTATCCCCATAGTCAGAAAACTCAAATTAAACATATGTTGTTGATATGTTATCATTAGGCCTCATTTGACCAAGTACCAACCTTTTTTCTACACATGTATTATTGGTAAAGAAAAAGAAATGACACATGGCATTTCTACACTAATTATAGATCTTTCAAAGTGGTTATAGTGAAAGATAACTTTGCTATTCCCATAGTGATGAATTACTTGATGGGTTATTTGGGGTCACACATTTCTTTAAGCTTGATTTATGATCGGAATACCATTAAATTTTGGTTAAATAAAAAGATAAACATAAAACAACATTTTGAACCCACCAAGGTTTATATGAATGGCTTGTTATGCCATTTGGCTATTCAAATGCTCCGAGAACTTTCCAAAGCCTCATGAATCAGGATTTTAGAAATAAGCTCTACAAATTCGTGCTTGTCTTCTTTGATGATATCCTTGTTTATAGTCCATCATGATCCTCCTATCTTGTACACTTGGAGGAAGTTCTTCATTTGTTGAGACTTCGTTATCTTTTTGCCAAACTTTCAAAATGAATTTTTGGTCTAAAAAAATTGATTATTTGGGTCACAATTTCTAGTCATGGTGTAGGAATGGACCACTCTAAAGTCCAAGCTGTTTTGGATTGGCTTGTGCCCACTACAATTAAATAGTTGAGATGATTCTTGAGTCTAACAAGCTATTACTAGTGTTTTATTAAGGGTTATGCTTGTTTTCCCATTTATTGATGACCTCTTAAAATAGATGGTTTCTAGTGGAATCTACTAGAGCTTTCCACATCCTCCAACAGGCCATAACTCAAGCACCTGCTCTTGCTTTGTCTAACTTATCAGAAGTTTTAATCCTAGAAATTGATATTTCGAGCTCGGGTATAGTTGTCATTCTTAGCCAAGGAAAACACCCTATAGCTTATTTTTCCTAGAAACTTAGCCCTCATTACAGAAGTAGTTTACTTATGTCTATGAATTACATGCTATTTCAGTCGTCATAACTAAATTTTGGCGCTACCTATTGGGACATAAACTTATTATCTGCATTGACCAAAAGAATTTGAGAGCCTTTATGGATCGTCATATAAATGTCGGAGCAACAAAGTTGGCTCCATAAGTTTCTTAGATATGATTTTTCCATTAAATACAAGTCTAGTAAGGATAAATTGCTAGTTGATGCCCTATCCAAGTCTTTCTTTATGGTTGTGTCTATGCCTCATTGTAGACACCGATTTTTGTTCAGTTTTTTTTACGAGGATTGAGAAACCTTTGAGATGAGAGGAGTAACTCACAGAGGCCAAAAAAGGTACGGAGGCGATCCAAGACGAAGCACAGGAAGTTTGAGAGGCGTTTCTGCATGAAAAGGGGCCAAAACCCTAATTTAGGCTCAGAACGGTTGTTCCCACCCCTGGAAAGGTCGTTCCTAATGACAATTTTCAACATAAGACCTAGATTGGGAACAACCATTCCGAATAACCTAATTTAGTGTAGTTTTAAAGCGTGGAACAGCCATGCCAATGTTGGAAACGATGGTTCCTCTTCCCTAGATGCTTATAAAAGCATGTCAGGAGCTCATTTTTCCACACACTTGATCTTTTCCCCACTCTCTATGAATTTTGAGTGATAGTGAGTTTTTTTTTGTAGAGTAAAGAGGTTTCCAAAAAGCACCGTTATGCAAAATTTGCAAAGATTTATAAAAAACTTACTTTAGAGGTTCCCAATTCTTCTATTTTATTTACTGCTTTGTTTATCATTTTTCCTATATGCATAGAATAGGCACCATGTAGATAATGAAAGTGATGTGTATGTTGTAGACTAGGATAATGTAGAGATAAATTGTTGTATGTTTAATAAAATAAAAGGGTTAGAAATTTAATTATGTCGTTATTATGCTAAATTTGTCATAGAGTACCAAATTTGGGTGTTGCAGAGCGCCTAATACCTTCCTTGCACGTAGCCAACCCCCCGAACCCGACTCTGGCTATGAAGGCCAAAGTCGACTTTTTGAAAATGTTTTCTTTTTCCAATGTTTTATGTAAAATATCGGTGGTGACTCCTTCAAACTCTTTTCTAAACCATCAGATAGAGGATTAGTCTGGTCTTCAAACAATCCAAAGTTGATGAGATTTTCAAATCAAAGGTCCAAATCATTTGTTGGCAAGGTTGGAAATTTTTGGGTTTCGACACTCATCATTCATTGCTTTAACAAATTGCTACAATTATTACACAAGACCTTGTTCTTAGTGACCTTAAAGCCTAATGTCTATAGGGTACATAAGTTGATTATCAAGTTTGTAATCAGTTGTTATATTGGAAGCACAACCACCTCAATCACCACTGATTCAATAGGTTCTCTATGAATATCATTCCTCCCCAATTGATTATCACGTAGGTTTCTTAGATCCGAAGCTTGAATTTTCACTCATTTTTTTTTATCTAACATTGAGATATAAAAAGTTTGTATTTGCATGTTTGATTTGCCAACGAGAAAAGACTTTCACCTCATTACCTAGTGGGTTACTGTAACCCCTACCAATTACTTCTCAGATTTGGGAAGATATGGCCATGGATTTCATCACTGGGCTTCCTCCTTCCAACAGATACACTGTTGTTTTGGTTGTTATTGATTGTTTATCTAAATATGCTATTGAAAAAGAGGAATTTTATTAATTTGTTTCATGCTCATTATATTTTTCCCTTCCCCTGTTAGAGATACAATTTGTCCATAAAACAGGTAACTATGAAAATAAATAAATAAATATAAAAGAAATAAGAAAATATCATATGAAATCTGTTAGTAGGTAGTCCCTTAATAAATACATCTGCCACTTGAAATCTTGTATGGACATGAGCTGTAACAATAAGACCATTGTCCAACTTCTCTTTGATGAAGTGTCTGTCTATCTCAATATGCTTGGTCTTGTCATGTTGAACTAGATTATGAGCAATGTTGATCATTGACTTGTCATAAAACAACTTCATAGGTAGATCAATTTGAATTCTAAGGTCAACAAAAATAATCTTCATCCATAGCCCTTCACATATGCCTTGTGCCAAGGCTTGAAATTCAACTTCTACACTAGATCAAGCAACTACATTTTGTTTCTTACTCCTCAAAGTCGCCAAATTTTCTCCCAAGAACATATAATATCCAAAAGTAGATCTCCTATTTGTGACTAACCCTATGAAATCTTCATCAATATATATTTCCATAGACATGATGTCTCCTCTTTTGAATAGTAATCCCTTCCTTGGACTTGACTTCAAGTATTGAAGGATCTTGTCAATTGCTTGCATATGCCTTTCACAGGGTTCATACATGAATTGACTAACAACACTCATAGTATAAGTAATGTCTGGTCTAGCGTGTAATAGGTAAATTAGTTTCCCTACCAATTTTTTATATTGATATTTTTCCATTGGTGGACTTTCTTCACTTTCAATTATGTGGTTTTGTTCAATTGAAACTCCTAAGGTTTTGCATCCCAACTCCCCTGTTTCTTTAAATTTAGGGAAAATTGTGTAAATCTAAATTTAAGCATGTAAATAATCATTAATAAAGGGAACTAAATATTTAATTTATTATTCTTGATCGCGTTAATTTCATTATAGGGTACCAATTTAGGGCGTGTTAGGGTGCCTAGCACCTTCCTTACACGTAATCAACCCCCGAGCCCAAATTCTAGTTGTAAAGGTCATTTTGGCAGTTTTTTAAAACTCTTTTTTTTTTTTATTTTATGTTTTGAGTAAAACATCGGTAGCGACTCCTCGAACTCTTTTAAAATCATTAATTAAGGATTAATCTGGACTTTGAGCATTCCTTAATTGATGAGATTTTCAAACTAGAAATTAACTATTTGTGTGTAAGATCAAAATTTTTCGGGTTCTGACAACTACCAACCATATTTGTGTAAATATTTCACAAATTAAAGGCTAAAGAAAGTAATTTTTTCCTAATATTGTAGTTTCTCTTTGTCAAGGACTCCATCTTATTCTCTAAATCTTCCATTCCATGATTCATTTCCTTGATAAGGGATCTAACATTTGGATTAAAATTGTTTATGATATTAGATAAAACTTAGATTTTAGAAAGTGAAATAAGAATTAGAGAAGAGAGAAAATAAACACTTCTATAATGGTTAACTAAATCAAATAACACAAAGGACAAAATCCACCTTCCAAAGGTTTCTGATTCAAAAAAGGGTATCCTTTTACCACTAACCTATGGTCCAACTTCAATGTCATTTACCAAAGACATTGAATGGTACCTTTATGGTGTTTGAATTGACTATGTCTAGACCCTAAGTAGTTGAACACATAGGGTGATTTGGCAAGGAAATCAATGGTTAACACCCTAGTGATGTGAAATAATATGCTTGAAGTCAATGGTTGGAATAACAAATGTCACATTGTTGGCAAACAACCACCACCTTGCTCCTATTTTCAGCTTTGCAAGATGGACAAGGGTTGATTCACAACCCAAAAATGAAGAAAAATGAGTGATCAACTGTTAATGGGACATTGACAGAGTATGTTTTTGGATTTAAGGACTTCAAGACAGTTGAAGAAGTTGTTAGTAACTTGGGTAGCACTTTTGGGAAGTGGGATGGTGAACTAAGGTTGAATCAAGGGTAAGGTTGTTAAAACTTAAGCCTTAGACCCATTAAAAAAAAGTTAAACCTATACCCGTGAATAATGTCTGAATCCGTCTTGACTTTAATGGAGAATATCTTATTTGATCAGGTACGGGTATGAGTAATACCCATTCATTAAACCGGGTATGGGGACAAGGATGGATATATACATACCTGCCCCGTACCTGTACCTGCTTAAGATTTGTAAATATTTAATTTATTTTCAGAATTTACTTAAATTATGTAATTTTTTACTCTATTTTTAATTTATGTCAAATAAAATTTAATTAATGTAATTTTATAATAATTATTTTATGTTAAATTTTTTATATATTTTTTCAAAAAAATAATATTTAATTAATTTTTGGACAGGTATGAGAATCAAGACACAAATTTCATACCTCTAGACATAGGTAAAGGGTATGAGAACGGGGACAGAGACAGATATAGAGAAACTTGTACTCGCCCTACCTTGTTGTCATCCCTACCTACAACTCATTCTACACCAAAATGGCAACATGCAATAATTAGAATCAAATCACCAAAATTCACCTTTATAAACTCCAAATACCAAAACTCAATATGTCGTATATTCCACCTTAGATTCATCAATACAACCATAAAAATAAAGAATCCTAGGCACCAACTAGGGATGGCAAAGGGGCAGGTCAGGTATAGGTTTCATGATACCCTTCCCCATCCCCGCGAGTCAAACCCATCGTTGTCCCTGTACCCGTACCCGTCAGGTATATGATTTTCATTCACATCCCCTTCCCCATCGGGTATCGGGTATACCCATACTGTACCCGTACTCGTCAATTTTTTTTTATTTTTTATTTTTTGTAAAAAAATATGATATTTTTAAATTATTTTTTTTATTATATTATAATTATAATTAGGTTATTTCTCTATCTCATATTATAATAAATAATCACACATAAAAAAATATTAAAATTCTTTAATATAATTAAATTGAAAGTGAGTATTAAATTAAAAATGGGAACAGGGGCGGGTACAAGGCGGGTAAGTACATACCCGTACCCATACCCGATTTAATATATCGAGTTTTACTCGTACCCGTACTCGATCAAATTGGGTATTCCCCGTCAAAGTTGGGACGGGTTCGGGTATTACCCGCAGGTACGAGTATATTTGTCATCCCTAGCACCAACAACCCAACCATTCAACAAGGATGAACTCTAACTTCCTTTACCTCAACTTTGAGCAAAAAGAGGAATGAGATGAAGAACGAGGATGGTTCTGAGCTAAATGTCTTGAATCAGCACCAAGTACTAAAATCACTGCTCTAAGACTCCCGAGAAGCTAAAAGAGGAAGAAGAAAGGTTCAACAACTAGAATCTTTCTCTAAGTTTATCTCTCTAGGTTCTCTAAGAATGAGTTTATAAGACCCAATTCTCAAAAGAATCCTTATATACTGCTCTCTCTCTCAAGGTCAAACTAGACCTCTACTAAGAGAAGTCCTCTAAAAACACCTAAAGACTCTTTAGAAGCTTTTTAACTCCTAGAGTCTCTCAACACTACACGTCAAAACACTACAACGCATATTTATCGATAAAATACAATAATCAACAAAATATACAGTGTTACACATGCACCATTAATATAAAAAAAATAATTATAAGTAACAATCATTAATATTTAAAGATACTTAAGAGTAAATTTCTTTTTATACTCTTAATTTATTATTAACTCTATTTCATATGCATTCACTTATAATTAACATAAATGTAACAACCACTTAAAATAAATAGTATCTTTGGAATAAAATATGAATTTATGGTATAATTAATTAAAAGTAACTAAATAAATTATTTTTCTTAATCTTGATGATTTGTCTTATATTACTTATAATTAAGATCAAAAGTAGTAAAAAAAAGTTAAAATATCTTTTTTAATTTGTATAGTTTTAATGACTTTACCTTTTAATCCTTGTAGTTTAAAATAAATTTTTTAATCTCTATATTTACATGTTTGAATCTTTTATAGTCTATATTAATTTCTTTGTAATGTAATTTTTGTGGTATTAAATTCATGAGACAGTGATGTATTTTATTTTGTAGATGATGATGTGTCACTTAATGATTTGGTGGGAAAAAAATGAAGAGTTTAGATGATTTTATAGACAATTAATATTTACTATGACTAGATGTGATTTAAATAAGTGGTCAAATTGTTAATAATGCATAATAAATCATTAAATGATACATCATTTTTTTAAAATAAAAAACACATTACTGTCACGTGAACTTAATAAGCACACAGAAACAATGCTATATAAAAAAAAATTACGATAGAAACTAAAATGAATTAAAAATGTAAATATAGAGACTACAAAATAATTAAAAAAAATGTATGTGATGTAATTTAAAAGTTTATTTTAAACTTTAGAGAGAGAGTAAAATAAGTGAAATCAAAAGGAAAAAACATTTTAAAAAAACTATTTTCAATTGTAATTTTTGTATTTTCTACATAAACCAACATTAGAAAATGAAGGATAATTAGATGGGCAAGTGAGAGTAAATTACGGTCTGTTTGGTTTTAGAAAATGTTTTCTATTTTTATTTTCTGAAAACAATTTTTATTTTCATATTTCTATCATTTTGAAAATATGTTTGTTTTGATTTCTCATTTTCTATTTTTTAAAAATGAAAAGATTAAAAATATGTCTGATTTAACCAATTATAAATTTATTTTAGAAAATAATAAACATGTTTCTACATTTTAACAAAAATAAATTCTCAACTTATAGATAAAGAGATCAAGTAATTTAGAAAAACTAGATAAAATATTGCATTCTTCTATTTATGAGTGACTCATTAGAGACATCAAAATTAATTTTATTATTCACACCTCAAACCCAATTTAATTAAATTTTTGTACTCTTAAAATTATTATATTAGGAATAAAAAATATAAAAATAAAATATTATAAATGAGGAACATGTCATATGCATATCAAAAGATAATATATATAACTCGCCACAATTTATATACAACTCTTTAAATATATTGTATACATATTAATCTTAATTATGAATAAAGTTTTACTTTTGATAATTTGTAAAACAAAAATTATATAAAAATATAAAATAAATAGTTTTTTTTTTAATAATTAGGAATGAAAGATCAAGTGACAACGTGATATAACGTACACATTTTTTTACAATGAAAATAAATAGTACAAATTCTTTTCAATAAATTTTACAAATGTTTATTAAAAAAATTTCATTAGAAATAAAACTTTAACGTGTATCATCCACCATGTATTATGTAATTGATTTGTCCAGCATTCATTTTTTTTTTATCATATATTATATATTATTTTTGCATGTGTTCCCTTCCTTTGTTAAATATTGAACACATCAAGTTAGTGACATCTCAGAATTCAAGACCAATGTCACATAAATGTTGCACATAGTAAATAGATTAAAAAAAAATGTTTATGATTAGAATTACACACCTCGTCATCGTGTTTTCAACAATTATGTTTTCATTTCTTGAGAAGATTTTGAAAACAACACATTTTCATTTTCAGGTTTTCACTTGATTTTGAAAATATTTTCAGTAAAAATGTTTGCAACAATCTAATTAAGCACGTTTTTCGAATACTATTTTGTGTTAATCTCAAACCAAACAGATCGCATTAACTAGTCACCATTTTCTGTCTGAAGGTTGACTACGATGCTCCGCCCCGCACGACCCGGAAGGGCAATATCGTCCTTTTGGGTGTCATGGTTTTGTCATTTTATATGTCTCATGATGTCATCATATACACTAATGGTGACGTCACTGAACCACTTCGTACACGTGGCACGTCCTAAGCCTTCGATTATTATTTGCGGTCTGGAATTTTCCTAGGAGGGGGCTATGGATCTAATTCAATTGCAAGTGGCTCAATTATTGTTTCTTTATTTTGTCTTACAATTAAATACTCTAACAAAATAAGGGAGGATAGATAAACCTTTACAAGCGGTGATGGATGGAAGAAAAATAATTTATTAATTTATTTAAATTTTTTAAAAATTTAATTTATTTAATACAATTATAGTAAAATATTTATCTAATTAATTCATTAACATGGATGTTCATTCATAAGAGTAATATTTTAAAAATTAAATAAATTTTATTTTTTAAATATTTTTTTCATTTATTATTTTTATAAGTCTTTACGTTTTTATATGATCCTTTAAAATTCTTGAGATATTTTTTAAAATTTAAATTCAATAAATATATCTTATATTATAAATGAATTTTGAAAAAGTTGTAGATAAACCATTACTTATCTATAAAATTAAATAAATAAATTAAATTTGATCTATTATTTATTTTTATCGTAATAGATAAATTAAATAAATTAATTTATAAATAAATCAGATGAATAATAAATAAATAAATCAATTCATTTCCTACCTCTAACATTAACCACATGCACCAGTGCACGAGCAAAAATATAGTTCACATGAAGCATAATTAAATGAAGGGTTGAGATTAATTACACTTAGTGATAAAAATTTAAAAATTAAAATGCAGTCATAGACTGATAGGTTCACTGTTTTGGCTCCTATTGTAACCTCTTTCGATCACAATCTTCGTCTCCCTCTGCTCCAAACTATTTCTCGGTTTGTTTTATGAAAAAAAAAATGAGAGGAAAAAAAAGTGAGAAGAAAAAATAGTGAAAAATGAGACGACTATTTACTTGTCTAGTAAAAGAGAAATAAATAAATAAATAAATATATTATTAAAAGATATAAATAAATTTAATATGTAACCATTTGTTTTTATATGTTAACTACAAAAGATATAATAATTTCTTTCTCCTTTTAAGTTTTTATTGTAACTCCAACCAATTCTAATGTGAGATTTGTAATTTTTTTTCCTATTATTTTCATGTGTATCAAATAAAGGAAAACTTTCACAAAATTATGTATCATCTTTTTAAGCATTGATATTGTCCATCCTATTTTGGGGTGAATTAAAATAGAAATGAAAAGTATAGAAAGGGAGGGGGAAAAAGTATAGAGACAAAGTGATAGATGTGAAGACTGATGAATAAAAAAAGAAAGAAAGAAGTAATAAAGAAAAAACAAGATAAAAGTGAGATTGAAAAAAAATACTAAACTATACTAATAACTATTCATTTTTCACAAATTAATGTCGCGTCAGTGAGGGGATATTTGTTAATTTGTCCAAAGATGCGAAATATAGGTTCAGCTACACTGTGGGAACCAATGTTAAGTTTGAAAAATGTTTTAACACTTTTTTTGCCACAATTTATTTGGTAAATTCTACAGTACAGTCATAAATACCGGTAATCACTACATCGGTGGAGTTGTAGTACAGGGAGTTAAGGTATCATGCATTTTTAAGATCGAATTTTATTGTTATCATTTTAGTTTTTATGAATCAATTTTTTTATTTTTTAAAAAGTTATGGTAATAATACGACTTATTGTTTAGATTTTCTTTTAAATTTCTAAAATATTTACTGGATTGTTTTTGTTTTTTGTTTTTTTTTTTTCGTTCCTGGAGTATCTACCATCGATAACAGTGACTAATCTCCTCGTTACGTTGGAGGCACCTTAAAGGATAGGATAGCTGGTCCCAAAATTTAACGCGACTGCATATACAAGACAAGATTCGAACCCTTGACCTTGCTTTTGTTATCCCTTTCATTTGCATTTGCATATTTTTTATATTTAATATTGAACTTTGCAAAATTAAAATAATTCTCAATGGAACTTTTTATGATTATAAAATTTAAAATACCATTATTTCCAACTCATTTACAACATGCGTTGTTTTTTATTGGTTCATAATAAAAAAAAGTGTTTACATGTACTCTCTTGACATTTGAGATACCAAAACAATCATTTTTTTATTGGTTTAATTTTACATAAGCATCACTAATTCAACATACATGTTTTAATTTTTTAGATGGGTCTAGTGCTCTTGTTCTCATATTAGTAAAGTTTACATGGATTAAATAATATAAAAAAATCATATATCAACAGGGTCATTTTTGAAAAGCATACAGTTTAGCAATTTTAATATCATAAAGTTCATAAATAATTTTTAAAAAGGAATGAATTAACAAATGAAGGTGATACAGCTGGTGAACGAAAAGCAAGTTTGTACGTACGGTGTGAAAGGAACCAATATATACATATATAAATATATAAGAGAAAGAGGCATGGGAAGAAGAAATTAAAGGCAATCAAGGATAGAGAAGAGAAGTAAGAATGGATGACAGAAGGGTATTCCAAGAGCTTGTGAGAGGGCGTGAGTTTGCAAATCAACTTCGTCAAGTGATGAATGAACATGATAACTCATCTTCTAATTTACTCCAAACTCTTGCCAAGAACGTGCTTAGATCCTTCACCAACACCCTCTTCCTCTTTGACAAATACCCCACCTACGAATCCCATGAGCTTTCCCAGATTCAACAACAACACTCTCAAGAAAGTTGCAAGAGGGTCACCCCTAAGAACAGAAGAGGCTGCTACAAGAGAAAGTAATCATATTTTTTCTTTCTTTTTTATATGATATACATATCTTATTCTACTATATTCTTTATTAAGTTTTGATACAAATTTAAAAAGCGTTTTATAGAGTGTCTTTTTTTTATAAGAAATAACTCTTTATTTATAATTAAAAAGCTCTAAAGAAAAAGATTCATAGGGTGTATCCATGTCTACCATTACATTGGAAACTCTACTTGTAGTTTGGTTTCACTATTGTGGCCTTTTTTTATTAGAGTTCCAACTGTCCCTTTGACACCTCAATGGTTGTTGCTCTTACTTAGTATCTATCTATTCAAGGGTTTTAAATTTGTTATTTCATGCACCACATCAATTATATATTTATTGTTTAGTGCATCCACATATTTGATGAACGGTTATGATGTAATTGGGGTGCCTTGTCTTTAGTTTTTCCTTTAACCCCTTCATCGTGCTTTCGTTATTCAAAACTAAGGATAGTTCATGGTTGTAAATTAATCTGGATATCTTGCATATATGCAGAAGAACTACAGAAGAATGGGAGAGGGTGTCGGAAACTCCAATAGTTGATGGTCACCAGTGGAGAAAGTATGGCCAAAAAGCGATCCTCGAAGCCAAATACTCAAGGTAGGCAACAAATATATTAACTAATTCCAACATGTCATTCCAAATAGTTATTTTCTTTAATTGAATCGGCAACAATTATAATACTATAAGTAAGATTAATCAAAATATATAAATATATATATATATATATTTCCACACTGCACCATTTTCCTAATTATTCTCTTGTAAGTCTATATAAGTCCTAGCTAATTGATTAATGTATATACATACAGGAACTATTACAGGTGCAGTCACAGGTATGATCAGAAATGTCAAGCATCAAAACAAGTGCAAAGAATTCAAGAGGAGCCTCCCTTGTATAAGACCACCTATTTTGGCCACCACACGTGCAATAATGAGTTGATAAAGATAAACTCCAAAATCATACTTGATTCCAATAGTTCTGCTCCTGACACTTCCATATTGCTTAGCTTTAACAACACCATCCCTAATCCAACCAATCAAGAGTGCCCTTTTTTATCATCTTTTCATCCCTCACCATCACTCAACAAAGAGGAGGTAATTCCCTCACCTTCCTCAAATGATTACTTCCTCTCCCCAAAACCCACCTCAGATAATTCTTCAATGCATGACACTAACGATGTCACTCTATCACCTCATCACTGGGATGCCATATCCACTTTCTGTGATTCGGTTGACCTTGATGATGCCTATCACCCTTTTGGTGGACTTTGATGATTAATTGGGTCGGCAAATTTCAATATTTTTCAGTTATTTCAAAGACATTACTATGGAAGAAACTTTCTATATACATTAAAAAATAAACTTTTATGTCCGTTCTAAAATTATCATAGATTCAAACGACATAAAATACCTGCACCAGAGCAATGTATCATCATCTAGGAGTGCTTGCTATATATATACATTAAGAAAAGTCAATTAGCTAGATTAGCGTTGCTTCATCTTCTATTTGAAAGTTGTAAGAACTTTAGCTCCATCATTTGTAATATATATATATTTGATTACTTCTTCTTCCATTTTCAGTTCCTTCGGATTAGTTCTAATGAATATGTGTCCCTTATCAAACAAATTAATGCAAAGAGGGTTAGAGGTGGCTCTCAGTGCAATAGTATGTGTCAGTGTCTCACCCTTTTAAATCCATATTATTAATGAAAAAGTATTGGCAATCGGCATTTATACATATCATCACCTTTTTTTTTTTGTCTTTTTCTAAATATTGATATTCGTTTGTTTTATTACTCTTCGAACATTAATTGAAGGGATTATGATGAACGTATAAGGGTAATTTAAACTTGTCTGAACGTTGCGGTGTTGTAGTTTTCAACTTTTCATGGAAGAAATTAAAGTTATCCAAAAAAAAAGGTGATGATAAGATGGGTGGCTTGTGACACCCGACAATAACATGAAGCTAATACTGATCACAATTCACAAACCCCTTTATTAATTTAATTTAATTTTTGAACATAATACTAAGAAATTAAAATCAACTATAGTATCATTAACACGATTATCACTTTGCCACCTCGCATGCATGTCAGATATTGTTGATATATAAGAATGAGATGAATTTCAGCCTTTGAAAGGAAATTCTCCAAGTTCTAAATAATTAATCAACGATAATAAAAAAAATTCTCAAGTGTGTATAGAGATACAACTTATGCATGAATGAGGAGATATACTAAATGGAGCTTATATTTATGTCAGATGTTTTTTAATTCAAGACTAATTTAGTTTTCACATTGATTAGAATTTGATTAGATGATTAAATTCTTAATATATTTTTTTTATAATATAGTAAAAATACAATGGAAAAATTTTATTTATTATTTTACATTTTTTTCGTTGAAACATATTTTTATACAAAGCACAAAAATTGTATAATAAAAATATACATTAGAGGCGACAATATTAAATTAATCCAAAACTAAAATACCCGTAAATACATTAAAATAGTAATATGTATTCCTAAATAGAATTGCAATTCAGAAAATAAAGTAATAAAAGTAATTAAGATCATTGATATTTCATAATATATAACTATCTAAATATGACTAAGAAATTAATTTTATAAATAAAACTATATCTATACACATAAGTACAGTTGGATTGGCCAATATAATTAATTAGAATTCGATTTTGGTAGTTTGTATTGAATTAAATTTATTTATTTATTTATCGACTGAGAATTAAATTAATGGCTAAATTATATTATTAGTCCTTTATCTTATTTATTAAATTTATTTTGGTTCTTTATTTCTTAAATTTAAACTAGTTTGATCATTTTGAAATAATGATTTTTTTTTTCAATTTGGATATATGATTTTGGATATTTTTTACTGATTCAAATCTTGAAATTTATTTCATTATAAGAAAATTATTAAAATTTGAATGAAGAAATTTTACAAACATAGTAAAATAAATTACATAAAAATAAATCTAATAGATAATTAAAAAAAATTAAAATACAATTTTATACTATTTTCTAGTTTTTTATGAGATATTTTTTTCACACAATTTTCATTATGTTCATAATCTTTTGGATTCAAGCATTAATTAAATTTTATAGTTTTTATGTAGTTAAATCTAATACTACAAATTTTATGTATTGAATCAGTTGAAAATTGATTTAAAATTATGTTGTAAAATTTAAAATTATTATTATTTTAAAAGGGTCAAATTAATCTAAATATAAAAAATAAAGAATTAAAATAAATATTTTAATAAATAAAAGAGTAAAATAAACTTTAAAAAAAAAGATAAAGGATCAAAAAATAATTTAGCTATAAAAATTTAATAAAATCTGATTATCATCAATATATGCTTTTATAAATCATCGAAGAAAACTGCCATATATTGCTGTTAGTATTTTTATATATTTAGTAGAAATTAAACTCTTAATATTTATATTACGATGTATTGTTAATACATAATTTCATTAATATAAAAATTCTATATATACTATTAGCGCTCACGTGATTAATACAGTATATCATATTTAACCAATGGACTTTAATTCTCATACCAAAGAAACATATACATAAATTTCGGTTTGGTTTCAAAGAAACATATAATCTATATAGGGGTTGACTCATTCAATCCATCTTCCGTCTGATTTATAAATTTAGGTGTTTTTTTTTATTTAAGCAGGGAAATGAAATAAAAGAAAATAATAAAAAGAAAGAAATTAAGAGGAATGAAAGAAAATGAATAAATTAATAAAGCAAGTTTTTTTTTTAAGTTTTTTTTTTCTTGACATGTAAGAATTATAGTAATAATAATAGAGTTCGGACATAAAATCATATATATATATATATATATATATATATATATATATATATATATATTATTTATTTTAACACCCTACTTCCTTCACATTTCCATCCAAAAGTGCACAACTTATATACTGAGACGAGTGTTACCACTTCATCTTCCATTTTATCTTTTAGTGTGTGTTTTTTGTTAAAGAAAAAGATATGTAAAAAATAGAATAGAGAAAAATAAAAAAAATAGTAGAAATAGATTTGAAAAAAGTAAAAATTTGATTATTTAATTAAAGATAAATACGTGAGAAATATGTGAAAAATAAGAAATAGAAACATTTTTCTCGAAAATATTTTTAAAAATGAGTGAAAAATCGAAATGGAAAGAAAAGATGACGTTTCCAGTTTTTTCTCTAGAAGTGAAAACAGTATTGACCGTGTAACTGTAACATGGAAAAATGATTGTATCGTGGAGAATGAGTTGTATTGAACATGTAACTTTATCTTTTATTTTTTTATTAACAGATTACGTGTATTAAGTGTGAGGGGTGCTGATCTAGTAGTATTTTTTTTTAATAAAAATAAGAAATACTACAAAAATAGTAATAGAATTGAATTTAAGTTTTCATAGTGGTTACTGATCTAACAATATAATATTAAGAAGATTGCTTTGATTTATTAATTATGACTATTATAAATAATTAAGTTTAATATTAAGTTGATTGGGATTGCTGGCAACTTCCTTCTATATTTTAAAAGTATTATATATATGACTAAATTTAAATAAAATATATAAATGTTAATAGTTTGTACATTTCAATTATAAATACAATATTTCAAGTTTAAAAAGTTATTACAAATTAAATGTGAAAAAATTGTTATAAGTCAAGAAATGATTGTTATTTAAAATATAATACAATAATTTCAACATAATAGATATTAATACATTTGTCAAAAAAAAAGAGTTATTATTGATGATAGATATTATAAATTTATTAATAAAATTAATAAACCAAACATATTTTAAATATTTTTTTTTTATAAAATTAGAAAATGAAAAATTAAATCCAACATATTTTCTAAATATAAAATTCAAAATATTTTTTTTTCAAAAAAATAAACAATTTCTGAAATTATCCAACACCATTGAAAAGTACTAACGCCTAAAAGTTGATACTAGTGGGTAGCATTAGCATCTAGAAGCTTTGTCAACATAAAAATATCCGTTGAACTTGAAATTAAGGAAGAATAAAAAAGAATACATTTGAAGGAGTACTACTCATTATTAGTAATATCTTCCACACCTTTGAAGGGAATAATGACTCACATTGCATAGAATCTAACACCACCCAATCAATCAATTAATTAATATGAGAATGAGGTCAAGGAAAGTTCTACAACTCTTAAAATATATATTGCAAATATATATAACAAATCAATGAGATCTTCAATATTTTGCTATATAAAACAAACCAATTGTGTGAAGTCTCAATCGCGTGTGAACAAGTAGCATGAGGTTAGAATTGAGAAAGAAGATCGATCATGAGCATGACCCAACATTGCAAAGGCGAAACAGAAAAAAAACACAAGTGAAAAAAAGAAAAGAAAAGTTGTGGAAAGAAGGTACCTTTAAGATAAGAGAGAAAGATATTGAATATTATTGTATAAAGCGATTTTTTAACAACCCATCACCATCGTGCCATAAATTAAAATTGGAGTGGATGATTTGGTGGATAAATTTACATATTCAAATTTCCAAATCTTCTCTTTTCTTCATTCAACCCGGCGTGCTAATACTAAATTTCCATGCATGGTCTCAACCATTCGTTTCTTTGTTTCTTCCTTCTGAATGAGCAACAATAATACAAAAAAATATATAGATATATATCATTTTTGTTTTCATTACTTCAACTTATTTTTAAAGAATAATAGTTTGTTTTTATCAATTTTATTTTCTGAAATTAAAAGCATGGTTATTTTTCTAAAAGGGTCAATCTCAACCCTGTGTTTATCTGTCCTCTCTGGCATGAATATGAATAGCTACAAGGAAAATAAATTATACTCATGAATGTTTTATTCTCCTACGTACATGATACTTATGAGTAAAGCTAAAAATTATTTATACTTATAAATATTTAGTGTAGATAAAATTCAAACATTTATACTTATATAGTTGTTTGTTATATAGGTAAAAATGAAAAAAAATGTTGTTATATAATTCATATAATTGATGGATAAATTGTCTTTGAATTAATGTAAAATAAATATTCATCTACAAATTTTAAATTTTTAGTGATAATTTTTATCCATCACTACAAGTGAATTAATTTCTTGGAAATCATGGTTACAACTTAAAGATTGGTTGCATGCATAAATTATTAAGATTATCTCTATTTTAGAATTCTAATAACAAAATCATGTGCTAAGTATAATTAATTATATTAATTAAAGTTTTAAATTAATGTATTTCTTAAAAATATAAATATACTTGATAAAATAAAATTGAGAATTTTAAACTCACTTTTAAAATATTGTTTTCAAATACAAATTAATTTTGTAACATTTTGTTTCTAAAATAGTTTATTTTTTTTTTAACAAAAATTCTATATAAGGAAATATACTGAAAGCTCTATTAAAATCTTGAGTTGAGATTCTGTATATCTCCATATCTCCATAGATTTATGTTATAAAAGTAGGGACAAGAAGGATTCTGCAGGGTACTTTAGTGGCACTAATCAGGGGTCATCCACATCCATCTCCACTTAGATATGTGCAAAGTAAAAAGTGGGACACTAATTTTCCAAGTTAAGACAGTTTAATAGGGTTCACACTGACAAAGAAAAAGCACGTTGAATTGAATCATTTGAATTCACTGATATCTTTGTCTTAAATTGCTTCAGCAACGTTGTGTATAATAATTAATATTTCTGCATCTACTCTCAACAACCAATACAATGAACGCATATACATGAATGACTTGTGTTTGGTAGCTGGTGTTATTTCTTAGTACTGTAAGTACTTTTTTCAGTGAAACGCGTAAGTTCGTGGGGTACCTAATTAAAGTTATTCATTATTGTCTTCTGCTAACTCCAGCACAAAACTTTAAATATATGTCCGTCTTAGTATCATGTTTAAGAAAGATCTAGGAAAACCATGAACTACATTGTTAAGGTGCATGTTTCACAAATTTTTGTTTTGGATGGACATGACTTGCTTGTCAACTTTTACTATTAAAAAGCAATTGAACCTCTATATTGGTGCTTGAGGTTGTACTTGTACTTAGGCCTGAGCACGGGACGGGTTCGGACGGATTCGGGTAAAAAATATTTAGCCCAATCCAAACCGATCTAATAAAAAAATGTCCATTTTTGATCGTGAACAGTGTTTCGGGTTTGTCGGGTTTGAGTTTTCGGGTCTCGGGTTAATTGGATCGGGTTAGTCGGATTGGGCCATATTGGGCCCAATATTTTTATTTGTTATTTTTTTCAAAATCTAAACAACTATTTAATTAATTTGGGCTGACCTTACATTTTTTTTCTCTTTTTTTCTCAACTATTTAAACCAGTAGAGTTGGGCCTTATTTTTGTTATAATCTTTTTTCAGGTTTTTGTTTTTTCAGTTTCAAATAGTCAATTAAAACAAGAGTGCTCAACTAGTTCTAAAAGTACAAAAGAGAAAAAATTGACTACAACTATTAACATTAAAAATATTTCCATTTCATGTTTTAAAGTCAAATTAAACATTAAATAGTTTAGATCGAATTCAAATCCTTAATAAGAGAAATAATAGTGATGATTACCAAAAACACATGGACAGAATCAACGAAAACTATCAAGTAGGAACAGAGGACAAAAATAAAGCAAACCCATAAATCCATAAACTAATAAATCCAACAAGCTGTGCTAAAACTACAACAATCCAGAAACGAAATATAAAAAAATGTGAAAGCGAAGTACCAAGAACTTCCTTAGTACGGACTAAAACAGCAAATAAAGTGAGGGAAGCACACGAAATAGAAAAAATTAGAGTGCAGTTTCAGATTCCTGTCAACGGAATTTAAGAGACAAGATTGTCATTGAGAGAGAGTGAAGCTAGTTGATCAGCTGGACTGCTGGCTTGCTGCTGAGCAACATTCCTCAAAACATCCATGGCTTCAGCTACTTTTGCCTTCAGAGCATCTGGTCCATCTCCAAAAGCATGCATGTAACCTTTGCTGCTGCATCATGTTCCAGCTGATCCACAAGCGGGTATAACGCTTTGCCAAGCATCTACCAAACCATTCACGATAAAGAATCAGTATAACTGTTTTCTAACAGATCACATGAATGATGAATCAGTGAGTACTCAACCCAAATGTGCTAAAATCAAGACTCACAGTCCTCTGCTGTTCAGGTGGGGCATTAGCGAGAGCTGTAGGCAAAGCTTGAATGGGCATTGGCATACCACCCATGTCATATGGGATTGACAGCATTCCACCAGCAGCTACTGGAAGAGGGGCATCTTGCATGTTGCGGCCAGGTGGGTAACGGTAGACACGTCCCCTTGGAAGCATCTGAGAAACAATTACTATAAGTATCACACCAACAAGCATACATACTAGTTAGATATGAGACAAGAAATAAAACTGTGCACGAGCACACCTGCTGCTGCATCATAGGCACTAGCTGCTGGGGTTGTTGTACAGGACCCGCTCCTCGACGTCCCCCTGGGCGCTGCCCTTGTTGGCCCTGCTGAACCATAGGAACAAAGAAGCTTGGAATGGGAGCACCACCAGGTCTCATTCCAGGAACTAGTTGCTGCTGGTAACCAAATCCAGCCTGCATTTATTAATATATAGTTACAGTCTTGATGTGAATTAATTGAACTTATAAGCTTCACATAATGGCATGGAGGACATATAAATCACTTGATCTTTGCTCGGGTGTTATATTAACAAAAAAAATAGGGGACAAGTTAAAAAGGTGAATAACTGAAAAGCTTAAGTAAAAAATGTTTGTTGACATAGTTTTCAAGATTTATAAAACATTTTCTAATGCAATGTATAACCAAAAATAGAAGCTGAAGATGCAAACAACTGGGTGGTATTTACTTGTGGAGGCATCATAGCAGGGGGTCCTTGCCCATACAAAAACTGTTGGCCAAGACCAGGAGCACCAGGTGTAATAGCAAAATACTTGAAAAAAATAGACATTTATGTACACATAAGCAAAATCATATTTATAAAATTTTGTTGCTATTTTAAAAAACACAATTGAAAAAACTATTTAAAAAGTTACCTAAAAAAGACCCAATTTGCAAGTGAACATTAACATTGATAGCAAAATAAGTGTCACAGGGATCATTTATGACAAATTCTCCAAAAGGAACAACAATAGCCATGTCTATAACAAATGACTTCAAAATGGCAAAAAGGTCAATCTGAAAAAAAAAAGAAAATAAATTAGCAAGAAACATAAAAAGCATAAATTACTAAATAAAATATAAAAAAGGTTCATTTAAATTACAAACATCTTAAGTATGACCAATCACATTAATGACTGTGATTGAGATGATGGACCAACTATGACACTCGATCCATCTCCTCCTTGAACTTCATTAACACTTGCCAAAATTACCTGAAATTCTACAATACATTTAAAAATAAGATAGTTAACTCATGTACAACACAAATATTAAATAATTTTCATAGCAAAAGAATATTATGATACCTGTAACAATCTTTTCTGAAATTTCAAACTCTTCATTGATATTAAGATCTTTGAACTGGGTTGTAGTTGACCTCAACCAATTTTGAGCACAAATTAGTGCCTCTGCCATTTGTGGGCTTAAAGAGCTTCTAAAAGCATCTAAAACTCTACCCCCTGTACTAAATGCACTTTCCGAAGCAACTGTAGAAACTGGGGTGGCTAAAATATCTCTAACCATTTTTGATAGTATAGGAAACCTTGAAGAATTTTGTTTCCACCAAACAAGAATGTCAAATGTGTCATCAGCATCTATACAAGTTTCATTTAAATACCTTTCAAGTTCATTTTTTCTATCAATAGAATTTTTTTTCCCTCAAGTGCTTCTTAAAAGCATCTTTCCTAGCCAAATATGATGGATTTTCAACAAAGACAGAAGTTTCACTATGAGAAACACAAAATGCTGAATCATGAGAGGATTGTGCAGATTCATTTTGTTTCGCATAATCTGTCTTGTACCAATTATACATGTGGAACAAATTTTCTTTCAAAGAAGTGGACAAATTTTCAGCAAAATTTGCATCATCTGAATACATTTCTTTAAATGACCAATCCACAAATTCAAATTTGTAACGAGGGTCAAAAATAACTCCAAAATACAGTAGTTGATTGATGTTATTTATATTACCCCAATATTTGTCATACTTTTGCTTCATATTAAAACCCATCATGGCCAAAATAGTGTTCAGATTCATAGCTGATTGCTTAAGTTCAAAATAAATGGATGATAGTTGATGAAATGCAACATGTAAGCTGACATGTGATGATGTAGAGAAAACCTTAGTGGCCTCATAGAAAATTTTCAAAAATTTTAAAAATGCTCGAACATTCTCCCAATCAATTATAGTTGGGGGACCAGCTATCCCAAAAACCTCCAGATAACTTGAGTCTTCAAAGTCAAGCTTTTCAAAGGCAACTTGAAATTTTTCAGCAGTATCTAACATCATATATGTGGAATTCCATCTTGTGGGAACATCAAGACATAACAATTTTTTACATTCAATTTTTGAAAATTCAACACACTCTTTAAACTTAGCCAATCTTTGGGGTGAAGACCTTACAAATCTAACAGCTGTCCGAATACTTGCAATTGAATTGTGCACATCTTTTAAACCATCATTCACTACTAGATTTATTATATGGGCACAACACCTCATATGAAAAAATTGACCATCCATTACTAATCCTCCCATATTCTTGATCCTTTTTTTCAAATATGTTACAACCACATCATTGGCTGAAGCATTGTCAATTGTAATTGTAGACACATTTCCTATGGTCTCCCCTTTGTGGTTAGGAACTATTGAGAAACTAATGATTCTTTTTTGATATTTCCAATCATTATCTATAAAATGTGCTGTGAGTGCCAAATAGTTTAAATTTTGAATAGACGTCCAACAGTCAGTAGTGAGAGCTACCCTAGCACAATTTGACTTAAAGAAAGCCTTTAGCTTATGCTTTTCATCCATATAAAACTGAAAACAAAGCCTTGTTATTGTATGTCTTGATGGTACAATAAATTGTGGTTGTAATTTTCTACAAAAGTGCTTAAAACCCTCACCCTCAACCACCCTAAAAGGTTGTTCATCTAAAATAATAAAGACAATTAATGCCCTCCTACAAGCTTCAACATTGTATCTTTGGCTTACAACTGTCAAACCGCTCACATCTCTCTTCAAGGTAAGGGATGTTTGGTTGGGGTCATTAATAATAGCATTCGGATATTTAGGACATTTTCCTATGTGGTTAAGTAAACTTGATGTGCCATGTATCTTTGGATCACACCTATATCATTTACCACAATGATTACATTCAGCCATTTTCTCCTTAGATTCATTTTTAGATAGTGTTTTGAAATGTTCCCAAACTATAGAGGTTTTTTGAGAGCCACTTGCATTTAATTTCCTCTTTTTTGTATTAATTGGGAGGGTAGCAGTAAGATTAGTTTCTACAGCTTCAGCTATAACTGTTGGCTGTCTAATAGGTTGTGCACCACCACCATCACCTCTTGATGTTGCTGGTTCAGTCATGGTGGGAGTTGCAACCTCTTCGAATTGACTAGACTGCTCCATTACTGTATAATGAAGTCATAGGTAATTTTTAAGTGTTTATGGTATTTTAACAACTTTTAATTTGTTATTTTAGAGTTATAAACTTTAATTCATCATTTAAAATGTCATACAGTATTAGAAAAAAAAATACAAAAAAAAATAGATATAAACTAATGTAAACAATTACAAAATTTTTAATTTAACTAAATAAGTGAAACAGATATTTATAAATAAAGTTTAACACAAATAGCTAACATAAGAATTTTCAAAATAAAACACAAATAAATTATTAAAAAAATTATAACATGATAAACAGTAAGTACCTGAATGTTTTTAAATTTAAGATTTTTATCTTCTTTTTATGTTTTTCTTTCTTCTGTGCCTTGTGAGTGTTGAGTAATGCATCAGAAATTGTAAAAATGCTTTTATTTTTCCTATGCTTAACAGAAATAATGAATGAAACGTGTTTCTTCTTTATCTGTTTCCAGTGTTGATTAGTAATCTCAAGAAACATCAAATGATAATAGGAGCAGGAAACTCAGATTTTAGGATTGTTTAACAGGTAACGATACCATAATTAATTCCTTTGCAAGTGAAGAAACTAGCGAACTCTCACATGGAATATAGAAATCCAAAAAACTAGTCATAATTAGCTTCATATCATGAGCAAACATTAAATTGCAAGATTTTTTTTGCTTCCTTTTTAGGTGCATAGATGTAGAGTCATATCTTGCAAAGGTACTAGTTTGATGTTTGAATAAATATGTCAAAACAGGGGCAACTTTACTAACCAAAAGTACAGAGGGGATAGAAAATTGCGTAGAAAGGTTCAAAAGTGTAAACAAACTTTGCCATTATGGTGAAGAAGCTTGAAATAATGAACATTAGATGTAGGCATTTATGTGGGTCTGTCTGTGTAGGAAGATAACATCAATAGCAATAAGGTCAGGCCCATATCAGTGATCTTGATTTTCTATTCCTAGAAACTAGCCGCAGAGAAGTGTTCATTTCTCATTGTTCCTTATAAAGCTAGGCTCAAGAAAAGAAAAAGAAAAGAAAGACAAAAACTAAACTTTTATATCTGATGAAGCTCAAATGGACTCTATAACAGAAGAATTCAAGAAAACCAAAATATTTCACCATTCACATAAACAAGACAAGTTTAAATGTCAAGGACATGAACAAGTATTACCAAAAACAAAAAAAATACAAAAAAATAGATATAAACTAATGTAAACAATTACAAAATTTTTAATTTAACTAAATAAGTGAAACAAATATTTATAACTAAATAAGTTTAACACAAATAGCTAACATAAGAATTTTCAAAACAAAACACAAATCAATTATTAAAAAAATCATAACATGATAAACAATAAGTACCTGAATCTTTGTAAATTTAAGATTTTTATCTTCTTTTTATGTTTTTCTTCCTTTTGATCTTTCTTCTACCTCTCCTGCATTTATCCAAAGTAGACATTCAATGTAGATTAAAAACTATACCAAATAAATATTATTTTTAATATAAAAATTAGAACTCAACATATTTATTTCTTCTACCTCTCTTGCAATTTAATTTGAGGGATTGTGGTCTCTTGATCAAGATTGGCGTGCTTGGTGAAGCTACTTTGCCATTAACTGTGTTTAGTTCTATGGCAGAATCAGATATAGAAACACACAAGAATATAATAGAACTACTACAGCGCCTTCAGATTGGTCACTTACAAAAAAAAATATTAGTGCAAACAAAAATACCGTATGAACTATTAAAGATTTAATAATGATACAGGAGAGGAAGAAGACAGAGAGGAGAAAACAATTATCCAATGGCAAACGGAGATGAATGAACCATGCTAGGGTTCACATGACTACTCTCGCGGCATTAAGATTTGTTTGCGTGAGCGGCGGTTAGGGTTTCTAGTTTGTGAGCAGAAGAGAAGGTTTCGCGGAGCAGGCAGCGCTTAGAGTTTTTAGTTTTACTCTCGCGGTGCTAGCCTTACAAGAATAAATAACATACCTTTTGATTGTTTTGGGTCGGTCGGGTATGGATACCGACGGGTTCAAATATTTTAACCCGAACCCGACCAACAAAACCCATTACAAATCGAGTCTAACAACCCGAAAAACTGGAAAAACCGAAATAACCGACCGAACTAAGAAACTCACCGCGAAAACTTTCGGTTTCGATCAGGGAAAAATTTTCTGCTCACGCCTACTTGTACTAACTACAGTGAAGCAAGCATTAACTGCCCTCATCGATGACACACTTAAAACATACTCGTAATAATATTTTTTCAGTGGTTATTATAAGGTATGGTTTTAAAATAAAATTGTTATATTATAAAATATCTTATAGTTTTTAAAAAGAATTAAATTATTTTTTCTTTGTTTCTCTCTATTAAAGATTTGAGGATATACATTTTTTTCTCTTATTTTTAAACTCTTTTCAATCGGTATTTTATCATTTTTGCTAGTATTAATGCATAAGCTTTGATATGGATAATATATTTATCTCTTATGCAAATTGAATGATAAATAAAGGTAAAATTTGTAAATTATGATTTTATTTTATAAATTCAATAAAATCAACTGATATTAATACTTATATTAGTCCGCATGATTCGGTTAAAAATATTTTATAATAAAAATCAAAGGAGTAATTTTATTATTTAAATTTATTTTTATTATTTTAAAATGTTTTAAAATTTATAATTTACTTAATACAAATATTTGTGTTTATAAATTACAAAATTAGCATTTTACATTAAAAAAATAGCAATAGGAAATTTTTCAAATTTTTTCAACCTGTACCTGTTTGAAGGGCACACTAGTAATTTTCTCGTACTCTAAAGGCCGAACGAGAGCTCCAAGCGGATATTCCGGTGAGAAGGAGGGTACCTGCAAAAGGCACTCCGACGCTCAAGTCAAGACAAGCGCATATATCGATAGTAATTAATGAACAGTGACGTTACCTTGAGATACGAGCTATTTATAGTGACATCAACGGGCCCGGTCCTCCCTGGGTCTGATGCTAGGATTACTAGATTAGGTAATAGGTCCCTAATTGGCTTATCCAAGTGATTACCCCTTAATCCTTGATTAGGGATAAGTATTATCTTAATGACGTATTTGTCTTTGGCTTCAGCTTGGCCTACTGTCGAGTCATTCGTTCGGCTGCACCATTCAATTTTTCGTACCGAGTGGTGTGGCCGAATGGTATTACTTGTACACTTGCCCCCCAGCCTTGGAAAGAGAAAACTCTCTTCAAGGGTAGAAATGTCCGCAGGTAACTCTCTCGTCTCGCCCTTAGTGGAGTTAGTTTAGATTTTGAGTGGAGGAGTCGAAAGGTTACGCGATCTTGATCCGTAGGATCTGCGAAATTTGACGGTTATGATTCTCAAATTTGAATTTTCCCGCCTTTTTCTTGGGCTATATAAAGCGATGAGCACTAGAGCCCACCACACGTTGCACTTTCAATCCGAGGTGAATTTCTGAGCGAGTTTTGAGACCAATCAATGCGTGCCGAGTGACCGTTTCAGAGTCTTATATTTGGAAAGTATTTAGTGTTATGGCTAGTTCTTCCGAAAGCTCTTCGGCTAGCGGGGCTCGGCCATCGTCATCCGAGGGGTCATTGTCTAGTGACTCGGGCCACTCCTACGCGGAAATGCCATCTCCGAATGAGGTCGAACGACCTATTGGGAGTGGAGACACATCTGAAGAGACGTCTACTAACGGCAGTCCCTTGGTGCCGACCAGATCTAAATGTGTTTCAACTCGTCAATAGTACGGGCCGTCCGAGGTACCTGAGTATGAATGGGTGAACGGGGAAGTGACATCATACTATTCTCGTTACCGAGACACCACAATGATCACGAACCTGTTGGAATATACCAAGTGTTTGACCTTTGACGCTAGAGAGGAGCCATATCTGATCGGCGTTCGGGCTTGCCGAAACAACGCCTTTTCGAATCCCGACATGGTTTGCTTGGACAAGTGGGCCGAGAAGATGGAATCATTCAACATGTACGATTGTCTCTTGCGAGATCTCAAGGTGAGATTGTCGTTTGATGAGTTTACCATGGGGGTGCTGAGAGTTTTGAACGTGGCGCCGACCCAATTGCATCCGAATAGCTGGGCTCAACTACAAGGTTTCAAACACCTTTGCCGATGCTAGAGCATTAGGCCCTCTACGTTTCTTTTTCTTTACTTCTACTTGTCCCGACCGTCGGATTTGGCGAAGTGGGTGTCTCTAAACCGACTGGGGAGTTGGCAACTTTTAGACAGCTTCACTTCTTCATATAGGAACTTCAAAGTTGGGTTCTTCCGAGTGACCATTCATCCGACTAGGCTTCATTTCTTCTTTGGGGCCGACATAAAAGTTTGTTTCCGTTGTACGGGACGCGTTCCCCTCGGCCATATGATGAAGTGCTAGAAGAGCTTCTCACAACCGAAGAGCAGAAGAATTTAAAATTATTACTTCGCCTACCTCGGCGCTTGCCGACGAGGTCACTAATAAACGTGGTTGAGTCTCCTGAATGGGAGAACGACTTGATAGGTATGTGATTTGTCCTGCTTTGGCTGCACGCTAAATTCATATTGATATTCACTTTATTGTCTTTGCAGGAATCATGGTGTCTAGTGGAGCCGATGCATTCAAAATTCAGAATTTGCTGGCCAACAAGATGGCACAGGCCAAAAAAATCGGGGAGGTGGGCAATAGTTCGGCTGTGGCTCGCACGCCACGGCCACTTCAAGACGAACGAGCTCCTCCTTCACCCGATCGCAAGCGCCGAAAGGGTGACAAATGTTGGTCCCTACGGTTAGAATCTAGAAGGGGGGGTTGAATAGATTCTATGTTAGTTTTCCTTTTCTTGTTTGCTTTCTAAATCTTTACCAAACAAATCTTGATTTAAAACAAACCTTTAAACATAAAAAGTAATTCAGAGTTATATATGCACAGCTTATCCAACAAGATTTGAATAACACAATTAATACAAGATATGTAAAGATTGAATTTATCAATTACCAAGAATCTTTAAAGTTCAGTTTCTGCAGATAATGTTTTTCTTCATACAACATTAATCAAGAAACTTATACAGAATGTAAAGAGTGTAAGAGTTAAGAAAATCATGCACCAAGATATATACTGGTTCAGCCATCCAAAGGCCTACATCCAGTTTCAGATTTAGATACACCTCTAAATCCAGTCAAATCCACTATTGATATTCTTTACATGCACCCTGCACAAGCAATATCCAATCAATGAATTTAACAAGCAAATCTTGACACCCACAAGATTAACAAACCATTTCTTGACTCCACAAGAAACATATAACCCAAGAATATTGATCCCACAATATCCTACTTGAGAAAAACCTATCTCAAGATTTCTCTTTACACAACTCTTCCAGAGATTCTCTAATCTCAAGAGTTAAAACCATTCAAACAATAACAAAAGATCAGAAACGAGTACACCTGTTCGTGTAGATATGATCTTCAACAACGTAAACCAGTTTAGAATGAATTTTCTATATGAACTTCATCTTCTTGAATTGATCTTGCACACTTCTTTTTCCAAAAGTTGATTTTCAGCAGATATGTTCTTTCTTTCTTTTTCAGAAAATCTTTTTCTCTTTTGCAGTAATGTGTATTCTAAAAAAAAGTCTCTCTTGTTCGTGTAAGTATTTCTCTTTTTTTCCGTGTGTGAAAATTCTCTTTTTTAAAAGCTTCAGTTTTAATCTTATTTAAAGACAATTTTCATGTGCAAGGAAACAGTTATTTCAGTTATATTCATAACGGAGATAATCTATTACCTGTGATGGTAATCTATTACCACGAGTTAGAATAACTGAACTAATTATTTCAGCTCCTGTTTTAATCTATTACCTAACATGGTAACCGATTAACACGATGCCAAAATAACACAAAACTCACATTTGGAACAGAGGTAATCGATTACTTTAAAGAGATAATCGATTAACACGATCCTTTTTCCTCTTGAAATCATCAGAATCAGTTTGGTAATCTATTACCACACATGGTAATCGATTATTCCAGTATCAATCAGTTTTTCAACATGAGTCAGGTAATTTATTACCAGTTCAGGTAATCTATTCCTTAACTCAGAAAATTTCTGATGTTTTCAAGTTTTCATTTAAAGTCTCAAACACTCAGTAAATTAATACTTCATGTTCTCAACAATGAATGAAATAAGAAAAATGAGTATTATGATATTTTCACCTTCATGTTAATTACTAATTTTTAACACATAACAAACAAACACATACAAGCCTAATCTTTTAAACAATCAATACATTATCCTTTTGACATAGGCTTAAAATAAAAAGCAACATGAGCAAAACATCAAAACTAAAACTTCTAGGGAACATCTTCCAGATGTAGATTCTTCAATCTTCAACAATCTCCCCCTTTTTGGTTTTGATGAGCCAAACTCTTCATGTTGACTTTCACAATCATCATGTTGTTTTGTTTCACTTGTTTGTTTGAAATTTGAACTTGAATTTGAACCTGCATATGTCTAGAACAAAAACTTCCATACAAAGCATTATGCAGTTCTATTTCCATTTCTTTCTTATACAATACATAAACAACCATATAAACATTTAATCAGTTTCTCATGAATTTCTCCCCCTGTTTGGCTTAACCAAACCAAAAAAAACAGAGTAAACAGAGAAATAACATGATACTTATGCAACAAAAACAACAAGCACTTAATAAGACTTTCATCATATAAGCATTAAAAATGTTCAGAAGCATACAAATACTACAACTATTACAAACTTTAAGTCTGAAATATAAATCAAAGTATTTATGCAGAACAAATTAAAATGCAGTGCCTAAAATGTAATGCATAACTAAATTTCTTCAGGGTAGGGTATGTTCATCGCATCCAGTCGTTCAGATATAGATTCAAGACAAGCCTTCAGCTCTTGATAATCTCTTCTCTGAGTTTCTCTGATGTCATCTAGCTTTGCCAGAACAGATAGCTCAAAAGTAGAAAGAGGCTTGGGCTCTTCAGCTCCTTCCTCTTCTTCAGTTCGAACTTCAGGTTGAGACAGCTCTGTAGTCTCAGCAGTAGGAACATCTTCCTTTGCTATCCAACCAGCATCTGTTTTCACTAGCTTCATCATTTTCAGAGCTCTATCCTTGATATCATGAACATCTCTGGTGACCTCTCTTGCTTCACCAGTTAAGGGAACTTTATAGAACACCAATACCTTGCTTATGAACACAGCATATGGACACTTGCAGTCCATTAACCTCCTTGTCTTTAGCATTATGTCTTCTACCACATATACCCAATCAACTTGAATGTTGTTCTTAAAAGCTGCGAGCAGTGCCATATCTTCTTCACTGATTTGTGCGTGATTGCTCCCCCTTGCTGCCAGAATCCAAACAATTACATAATGTAGGAGTCTATCTTCCACTCGTAGACCTCCAGCATTATATGTAATTTTCCTCTTTTCTTTTCTTTTGTATTCTTTATTAGCCTCCCGGGCTGAAACATCCCTCAGCGGAGAGAGTTTTGAATTAATTTGAATTCGAAACAGATTTAAAGAGGGTTTTTGAGTACTTAAAAAAAAACACAGGGGTTCGCGTCAGGTAATCGATTAACCCAGTTGGTAATCGATTATCTCGCAACTGAAACAGGGTAATTATGCAAGTGAGTGAGTGGTAATCGATTAACCCGCATGGTAATCGATTATCACAGTGGGTATGCATCAGAAATTGCATCAAAGTAGCAGAGGTAGTCGATTACTGAAAATTGATAATCGATTACTGCTGTTGATTTTTCAGCAATTTCTTCATTTCTTCCAATGGTAATCGATTAACCCGATAGGTAATCGATTATCACAGAGAAATGTGTGCAGATACAGGGCATACTGTGTTTTGTGTGATTTCCTATTATGAGTGCACATACATCAAGTTTAAACCTATAAGTGCTTAGCAATTTCATGCATATTCACACAATCATACTTTAATTATGAGATTTAGGATAGATTGGACTCACTAATGATACCAAGATTGGTTCTTAGCTTGAAAAATCTTTCCTTTGGTAGAGGCTTTGTAAAGATGTCAGCAAGTTGATCTTCTGACATTATGAATTTGATGTCACAGTCTCCTTTCTCTACATGATCTCTGATAAAGTGATGTCTAACTTCAATGTGCTTAGTTCTTGAGTGTAGAATAGGATTCCTTGAAATGTTAATTGCACTTGTGTTGTCACACTTCAGTGGTATGTGATCAATCTTCAATCCAAAGTCTTGAAGTTGATGTTTAAACCAAATTGACTGAGCACAGCAGCTTCCAGCAGCTATATACTCAGCTTCAGCAGTTGAGAGTGCTACACAAGCTTGTTTCTTGCTCTGCCACGATATGAGACATTCTCCAAACGTGTGGCACGTTCCACTTGTACTTTTCCTATCCAATTTACAACCAGCAAAATCGGAGTCAGAGTAACCAGTTAAAGATGGAGAAGTACCTTTAGGATACCACAATCCAACATTGATTGTGCCTTTCAAATACTTCAGTATTTTCTTTACAGCCTTCAGATGTGATTCCTTTGGTTTTGATTGGAATCTAGCACATACACATACACTGTACATGATGTCAGGTCTGCTAGCTGTTAGATACAGAAGAGATCCAATGATCCCTCTATACATTGATTCTTCAACATCTTTTCCTGCAATATCACTATCTAGATAACAATTAGTAGACATAGGAGTATTTGATATCTTACAATTCTCCATATCAAATTTCTTTAACAGTTCTTTGCTATATTTAGTTTGATGTAGAAAAATTCCATTTTCCATTTGTTTGACTTGTAGTCCTAGGAAGAAGCTTAATTCTCCCATCATAGACATATCAAACTCCTTCTGCATATTGGAAACAAATTCTCCACAAAGAGATTGGTTAGTTGATCCAAATATTATATCATCAACATAAATCTGAATCAGCAGAATATCTTTTGATTTTCTCTTTATGAAAAGAGTTTTATCAACATTACCTCTTTGAAAGTCATGAGTTAGTAGAAACTTACTCAGCCTTTCATACCATTTCCTTGGAGCTTGTTTCAGTCCATACAAAGCTTTCTTGAGCTTGTAAACATGCTTAGGTAATTTGCAGTCAACAAAACCAGGTGGTTGAGCTACATAAACTTCTTCATCAATTAAACCATTTAAAAATGCACTTTTCACATCCATTTGATATAGTTTGAAATCAAACACACAAGCAAATGCAAGTAAAAGCCTAACAGCTTCTAATCTAGCAACTGGAGCATATGTTTCACCAAAGTCTATACCTTCCTGTTGATTGTATCCTTTGGCTACTAATCTAGCTTTATTTTTAACTATAACACCTTCTTCATTTAGTTTGTTTCTGAAAACCCATTTTGTACCAATGATATTCATATTCTTATTGAAAGGAACTAAAATCCAAACATCATTTCTTTTGAATTGATTCAGTTCATCATGCATGGCCATTATCCAGAATTCATCTTTTAATGCATGTTCCACACATAATGGTTCAATTTGAGAAACAAATGCCATATCATCACTTAGAAGATTAAAAGAGTGTCTAGTAGAAACTCCCTTATTTATATCTCCAAGAATGTTATCCAGAGATAGATCTTTGGGTTTCCTCCATTCTTTGGGTAGTGATGTGTCTTCAGATGGTGTTTTCTGCTGTAGTTCCAGTTTTTCTTCTTCTTGTGTAATACTGTCACCTATCTCATCTTCATCATTAAGAGATTTTCCTTTTTCAAGGATGTTAGTTTCATCAAAAGTAACATGTATAGATTCTTCAACAGATAAGGTACTTTTGTTAAAGACTCTATATGCTTTGCTAATTGCAGAATATCCAATAAAAATTCCTTCATCAGCCTTAGCATCAAATTTTCCAAGAGTGTCTTTTCCATTATTCAGAACAAAACACTTACAGCCAAACACTTTAAAATGTGAAATGTCAGGCTTTCTTCCTTTGTAAAGCTCATATGGTGTTTTCTTTAAAATAGGTCTAATCAAGATTCTATTTAGAACATAGCATGCAGTGCTTACTGCATCAGCCCAAAAGTATTTTGGTAAACCATTTTCATTTAACATGGCTCTTGCTAGCTCTATTAGAGATCTATTTTTCCTCTCTACAACTCCATTTTGTTGAGGAGTTCTAGGGACAGAAAAATTGTGATTAATACCATTTTCTTCACAAAAAGTTTGAAAAGATTCATTTTGAAATTCACCACCATGATCACTTCGCAAAGATTTAATTTTCAAGTCCTTTTCATTCTGAATTCTTTTTGAAATGATTCTAAAGGCTTTAAAAGCATTGTCTTTATGGGATATAAATGCAACCCATGTGAATCTGGAGTAGTCATCAATGAGAACTAAAGCATAAGTGTTTCCACCTAGACTTTTGGTTCTTGATGGTCCAAAGAGATCCATGTGCAAAAGTTCCAGCGGTCTAGAGGTTGACATAACTTTCTTTGATTTAAAAGAAGCTCTAGTCTGCTTTCCCTTTTGACATGCATCACAAAGTCCTTGTTTAGAGAACTTGATCTTTGGAAGACCACTAACAAGATCTTTAGATGCAAGTCTATTTAACTGATCTGCATTTATATGTGCAATGCGTCTATGCCATAACCATGTTATATTATCATGTGATGTGAGACAAGAATTGGATGATGAATGCTCTAAGTCTAAGATGTATATGTTATTGACTCTTTTTCCTATAAGCAGGACTTCATTTGATTCCTTATCACAAACCATACAGCATTGATTATTAAAAGAGATATTGTAATTTTTGTCACAAAGCTGGCTAATACTAAGCAGGTTATATTTGAGACCTTCTACATACAGGACATTTTCAATGAGAGTATTGGAATTGTTACCAACACTGCCTGAGCCTAGTATTCTGCCTTTGTTGTTATCTCCATATGTTACAGATCCTCCTTCTTTTTCCTGTAATGAGATAAATTTGCTTTTATCTCCTGTCATGTGTCTTGAGCAGCCGCTGTCTAAGTACCACATTGATTGCTTTGCTCTCAAGCACACCTGCAACACAAGTTATTCAATTTGATTTTGGTACCCAATGGATCTTGGGTCCTGGAGAATCAGTGAGTACATAATCTAATTTCTTAATCCATTTATATTTTCCACTAGGAATGCCAAATTTCCTTATCATGCATCTGTAGTAGTTATGACCAGATTTCATACAATAGTTACATGAGTGGGAATTAATGGATTTCATAACATTAACATTCTGTTTTTCTTTATCCTTTGCTTTTAATGCAGCATACAATGTTTCACAGTTCTCACATGGTGACTTTAGTTTAGAGATATCTGAAAGTAGTTTCCTGTTATCATTCTCTAAATCAGAAATTTTATCTCTCATGTGTGTCATTTTCTTTTTGTAAACATTATTTGATTTTTCTAATTTCTTTGCTTCAGCATACAGTTCAGCAAATGCATTTTGCAATTCATCATACGAGTCAATAGATGAGTCAGAATCATATACCTCATAATCTGAATTATGTTTGGTCATGAGACAGAGATTTGCTTCCTGATCCTCATCACTATCACTTGAAGTTGTTGAGGAATTCTCTTCCCATGCTATGTATGCTTTCTTTTTCTTTGATCTGAACTTTTGTTTCGTCTCCTCATTCTTTTTCAGGCTTGGACAGTCAGCTCTCATGTGTGACAGGGACGGAGCCAGGATTTCAATACTGGGGGGCCGAGAATAAATAATATATAATTTATAATAAATGAAAATTAAAGTATCAAAAGCATATAAAAAAAAATATAAAAAAAAATTAAAATTGTTGGGGGGGCCGTGGCACCCGTAGGTCCCCCCTTGGCTCCGTCCTTGCATGTGTCCAGCTTTTCCACATTCAAAACATTTGAACTTTGGAGATGAGTTTTCATTCTTCTTGAAGGATTTCTTCTGACTGGAGAATCTCTTATTGTTGTTCTTCCTTCTCATGAATTTTCTGAAATTCTTCACCATTAGATTTAATTCTTCTTGTTCAGAACTTTCATTGCTGCTATCCTCTTCATCACTTGAGGATTCTTTTACCTTTAAGGCCAGACCTTTTGCCTTTTTATCTTTTTGTTCTTCATCAGCAATCCTTGACAGATCCATCTCATATTCTCTTAGCTTTCCAAATAACTCAGCACTTGTCATCTGAGCTAAGTTCTTTGACTCTGTAATTGCTGTGACAGTTGGTTGCCATCTTCTGTTTAGTGACTTCAGGATTTTGACATTTACTTCTTCTTCCACGAAGTCTTTCCCTAATCCTTTTAGGTGATTTATTATGTGAATGAACCTCTTTTGCATATCCATGACAGTTTCACCTTGATTCATTCTGAAGGTTTCATATTCCTGAATGAGTGTGTTCTTTCTAGCTCTTCTCACTTCTGGAGTTCCTTCATGTGTTACTTGGATTAAATCCCAAGCTTCCTTTGCTGTAGAACAAGCTGAAATTCTAAAAAATTCATCAGAATTTAGTGCAGAATGTATGATATTTAAAGCTTTTGCATCATTCTCTGCTCTTCTAATTTCACTTTGATCCCAGCTATCATATGGTTTCTCAATTTCTTTTCCTCCCTCTATCTTAGTGGGTATTTTGTAATCTGTGATTACAGCCTGCCAAATATTTCTATGAACAGATTCCATGAAAATTTTCATTCTAACTTTCCAAAAGGGATAGTTATCTCCACAAAACAATGGGGGTCTGTTTATAGAAGCACCTTCAGCAAACGGTAATTGATTACCAGCCATCTAACCTTTCTAAAGATCTAGTCTTGAATGTTTTACAAGATACAGCTCTGGTACCAATTGTTGGTCCCTACGGTTAGAATCTAGAAGGGGGGGTTGAATAGATTCTATGTTAGTTTTCCTTTTCTTGTTTGCTTTCTAAATCTTTACCAAACAAATCTTGATTTAAAACAAACCTTTAAACATAAAAAGTAATTCAGAGTTATATATGCACAGCTTATCCAACAAGATTTGAATAACACAATTAATACAAGATATGTAAAGATTGAATTTATCAATTACCAAGAATCTTTAAAGTTCAGTTTCTGCAGATAATGTTTTTCTTCATACAACATTAATCAAGAAACTTATACAGAATGTAAAGAGTGTAAGAGTTAAGAAAATCATGCACCAAGATATATACTGGTTCAGCCATCCAAAGGCCTACATCCAGTTTCAGATTTAGATACACCTCTAAATCCAGTCAAATCCACTATTGATATTCTTTACATGCACCCTGTACAAGCAATATCCAATCAATGAATTTAACAAGCAAATCTTGACACCCACAAGATTAACAAACCATTTCTTGACTCCACAAGAAACATATAACCCAAGAATATTGATCCCACAATATCCTACTTGAGAAAAACCTATCTCAAGATTTCTCTTTACACAACTCTTCCAGAGATTCTCTAATCTCAAGAGTTAAAACCATTCAAACAATAACAAAAGATCATAAACGAGTACACCTGTTCGTGTAGATATGATCTTCAACAACGTAAACCAGTTTAGAATGAATTTTCTATATGAACTTCATCTTCTTGAATTGATCTTGCACACTTCTTTTTCCAAAAGTTGATTTTCAGCAGATATGTTCTTTCTTTCTTTTTCAGAAAATCTTTTTCTCTTTTGCAGTAATGTGTATTCTAAAAAAAAGTCTCTCTTGTTCGTGTAAGTATTTCTCTTTTTTTCCATGTGTGAAAATTCTCTTTTTTAAAAGCTTCAGTTTTAATCTTATTTAAAGACAATTTTCATGTGCAAGGAAACAGTTATTTCAGTTATATTCATAACGGAGATAATCTATTACCTGTGATGGTAATCTATTACCACGAGTTAGAATAACTGAACTAATTATTTCAGCTCCTGTTTTAATCTATTACCTAACATGGTAACCGATTAACACGATGCCAAAATAACACAAAACTCACATTTGGAACAGAGGTAATCGATTACTTTAAAGAGATAATCGATTAACACGATCCTTTTTCCTCTTGAAATCATCAGAATCAGTTTGGTAATCTATTACCACACATGGTAATCGATTATTCCAGTATCAATCAGTTTTTCAACATGAGTCAGGTAATCTATTACCAGTTCAGGTAATCTATTCCTTAACTCAGAAAATTTCTGATGTTTTCAAGTTTTCATTTAAAGTCTCAAACACTCAGTAAATTAATACTTCATGTTCTCAACAATGAATGAAATAAGAAAAATGAGTATTATGATATTTTCACCTTCATGTTAATTACTAATTTTTAACACATAACAAGCAAACACATACAAGCCTAATCTTTTAAACAATCAATACATTATCCTTTTGACATAGGCTTAAAATAAAAAGCAACATGAGCAAAACATCAAAACTAAAACTTCTAGGGAACATCTTCCAGATGTAGATTCTTCAATCTTCAACAACAAAGGCAAAAGGGTCGATAAGGGTGACTCCAAAAGAAAAAATGATGAAGAGCGAGTTGAAGCCCAAGAAGCACAAGCAAGCCTCAGGGCCATCGCCGAATTGGAGCACCATTGTGGTGCCCCCCACACTCATGTCTTGCGCTTTCTTGAGTGACGACGTGTTAGCAGATTCTATGATTCGGCCCGATGTCGTGTCGGATGTAGGGCATGAGTACTTGGAACGGTGGGACACCGTGTCCAAGTGGAAATATTTTTGCGAAGTTCAAGCCCGATCAATGGTGCTTGCTCACCATCTCGCGATGGATCCGATTAGCGAGTTGGTGAGCTTAAAGAATAAGTTGGAAGAGGTTGACAAGTCTATGGCCGAAGCGTTGGCTAACTCGGAGGAATTAATGGCCAAGAATAGAGACCTTGCTGCGGAGATGAATCGGTTGTGTAACACCCCAGCAACCCGCATGTGGATATTGTCCCCTTTGGCCGCAGCCCTCACGGTTTTGCTTCTGGCAATGACACACATGCCACCCCAAAACGCGTCCACACAAGGAAGGTATCCACACCCATATATATGGCATGCTTCGTTCTCCTTCCTAACCGATATGGGACTTCACAATCCACCCCCCTCAAGGGAGTCCAGCGCCCTCGCTGGCACACCGGCCCGGGTCCAGGCTCTGATACCAAATGTAACACCCCAGCAACTCGCATGTGGATATTGTCCGCTTTGGCCGCAGCCCTCTCGGTTTTGCTTCTGGCAATGGCACACATGCCACCCCAAAACGCGTCCACACAAGGAAGGTATCCACACCCATATATATGGCATGCTTCGTTTTCCTTCCTAACCGATGTGGGACTTCACAATCCACCCCCCTCATGGGAGTCCAGCGCCCTCGCTGGCACACCGGCCCGGGTCTAGGCTCTGATACCAAATGTAACACCCCAGCAACCCGCATGTGGATATTGTCCGCTTTGGCCGCAGCCCTCACGGTTTTGCTTCTGGCAATGGCACACATGCCACCCCAAAACGGACAATATCCACATGCGGGTTGTTGGGATGTTACATTTGGTATCAGAGCCTGGACCCAGGCCGGTGTGCCAGTGAGGGCGCTGGACTCCCATGAGGGGGGTGGATTGTGAAGTCCCACATTGGTTAGGAAGGAGAACGAAGCATGCCATATATATGGGTGTGGATACCTTCCTTGTGTGGACGCGTTTTGGGGTGGCATGTGTGTCATTGCCAGAAGCAAAACCGTGAGGGTTGCGGCCAAAGCGGACAATATCCACATGCGGGTTGCTGGGGTGTTACAGGTTGAGGCGTGAAAATGATACGCTTCAGCTGGATTTACAAAAGGCATCTGCTGAAGAGGGGTGCCGGGCGGCCGAGGCGAATGCCCAGCTAGAGCAACTCAAAGAGCAAGCGCAAGATCGTATCTTGGCGCAGCATGAAGTTGGGTTCCAGCATGCCGTTCGGCAAGCGAAGTACTTCGGACGGTTCCGAGAGGGCTTCGAGTTTGACATGGGTCAAGATTTCTATCAAGGCTCTTTCATGTCATTCAGAGATATGCCCGAAGGGGCCGTGCCAGATGCCGATGTGCCGGCGCCGATTACTGCTCCAGATTCGACAAGCGATGAGGAGGCGCATGTCAACCCTGAGGATGACGTCAACGTCGAGGAAGACCAGGACGAGGTGGCTGATAAGAATCAAGAGTAGTAGTTTTGGATGTATGTTTAGGCCGATAGAGCCTATTTTTGTCATTTTGATTCTGTTTTGGCCGCTTAAGGCTTTTTGAAAATGTACTTGTTAGGCCACCAACGCCTTTTTACTCTATTAATGTCATGAGTTTGTTGCTTCTGAATATTCGTGATTAATCTTATGTTAATTTTTCAATCAAAGACTCATACCTAACCGAGCTAGTGACCCGGTAGAGAAATGTTTGTTAAAAGTCCAAAAGCACCTCCTTGGCCAAGCGAGTGACTTGGGAGGGAGGCCTTATGCGAAAAATATGAAGGAACCTCCTTGGCCGAGCGAGTGACTCAAGAGGGAAGCCTTTTTTGCAAAAAAATCTGAAGGCACGTCCTAGGCCAAGCGAGTAACTCGGGAGGGAAGCCTTATTGAGAAAAATATGAAGGCACATCCTTAAACGAGCAAGTGACTCGGGAGGGAAGCCTTATTGCAAAAAATCCGAAGGCATGTCTTTGGCAAAGCGAGTAACTCGGGAGGAAAGCCTTATTGCAAAAAATCCGACGGCACGTCTTTGGCCGAGCGAGTGACTCGGGAACGAAGCCTTATTGTGAAAAATCTGAAGGCACGTTCTTGGCCGAGTGAGTAACTCGGGAGGGAAGCCTTATTGCGAAAAATCTGAAGGTAGGTCCTTGGCCGAGCGAGTGACTCGGGAGGGAAGCCTTATTGTAAAAAATTCGAAGGCACGTCCTTGGCCGAGCGAGTGACTCGGGAGGGAAGCCTTTTTGCGAAAAATCCGAAGGCACGTCCTTGGTCGAGCGAGTGACTCGGGAAGGAAGCCTTATTGTGAAAAATTCGAAGGCATGTCCTTGGCCGAGCAAGTGACTCAGGAGGGAAGCCTTTTTGCGAAAAATCCGAAGGCACGTCCTTGGCTGAGCGAGTGACTCGGGAGGGAAGCCTTATTGTGAAAAATCTGAAGGCACGTCCTTGGCCGAGCGAGTAACTCGAGAGTGAAGCCTTATTGTGAAAAATTCGAAGGCACGTCCTTGGCCAAGCGAGTAACTCGGAAAGGAAGCCTTATTGTGAAAATTTTGTGTCATCAGTAAAGAATAAAATGTCAAAAGAGAGTGAATTGTATTTGATTGATTTGTGCCTCGTTAAAAACCTGATCGGCCAAAACCCCTTTGTAATTTTTTATAAGGGGAGAAAAGACCGATCCAGGAAAAAAAGTGCACTTTGATGTACATATATTGTCATTACATAAATAATGAAACAGGTCTTCGACATTTAACTATAATAGGTCTTCAGGTGTGTTGAATTCCATGTTCTAGGGATGACTTTGCTCGATAGCTCCTCAAGTTTGTACGCTCCATTGCTCAAGCTGTGGCGAACTCTGAACGGTTCGTCCTAGTTGGCTGCCAACTCACCTTCCCTTGGATTCTTCTTGGCCGAACCTTGCGTTCTCCAAACCAAGTCTTCTTCTTTGAAGCTCCTCGGAATGAGATTTGAATTAAACCTTTGAGCCATTCTTTGCCGACAGGCTTCGGCAATTATCCACGCTTTGTTGCGCACTTCATCCATCATATCAACTTCCGCCTTAAGTGACACAATTGTTGCAGGCTTCGTCAAAATGTAATCGGTGAAAAGAGGGTCCCCCAACCTCGACCAGGATCATGGCGTCGGTTTCGTATGTCAACTTGAACAGGATTTCTTGTGTTGTAGATTGAGGGGTACAACGGTAAGCCCATAGTACTTCCAACAACTCCTCTGCCCAAGCGCCTTTGGCTTCTCCTAAACGTTTTTTTAGTTCCGATAGGATGACTTTATTTGCAGCTTCAGCTTGCCCATTAGCTTGTGGATGTTCAACTGATGTGAATCGGTGTTTGATTCCCAAATCTTGGATGAACTTGTTGAGCTTCTGATCTGTGAATTGTAGCCCATTGTCTGTTACTATGGCGTGAGGAATGCCGAAGCGCGTGATGAGATTCTTCCAAATGAACTTCCGAACATTGCTCGCTGTGATTGTGGCAAGCGGTTCAGCCTCGATCCACTTGGTGAAGTAATCGATCGCAACCAGCAGAAACTTGTTTTAACCTTTAGCAATGGGAAATGGTCCAAGTATATCCATTCCCCATAAAGCAAACGGCCAAGGCGAGCTGATGCTATGCAATTGTTCGGCCGATGCGTGAATGAGGTTACCATGCTTTTGGCATTGGACACATCTCTTAACGAAGTGAGCGCAATCACTTTTGAGGGTCGGCCAATAGTAACCGGCTCGTAGTACTTTAGCTACGAGGGTCCTTCCACCCGAGTGGGATCCGCAAATTCCTTCGTAGACCTCTCTTAATATATAGTCAGCTTGTTCCAGCCCGATGCATTTGAGCAATGGGGTCGAAAAGCCTCTTTTGTACAATTCTGTACCTACAACCGAGAATCGTGCAACCTGAGTGCAGAGCTTTTTAGCGGCCAAAGCATCAGCTGGTTCCTTGCCATGCAGAATGAATTCGAGTAATTCAGTCATCCAAGGTGCGTTGGTTTTCGTGGCTTCAGTTTCGGAAACTGCTAGACACTCAGTGGCATCCACGCTGGGTTGGGGCAATTCAAGGTGAAGGGTGGTTCGCAATTGACTTTGTTTACGTCCATTGCTAGCTAATCGAGCCAGTTGATCTGGTGTGTATTTGACTTGCACTTCTTCGAATTGGTTACACATACTATGGAAAAGGTGGTAATACCTTAACAGATTGGCATCTTTGACTTGGAAGTGATTGTTCACTTGCTCGATGACTATCTTGGAGTCATTCCAACAAACTAGCCTTGTAACACCAACCTTTTGCGCCAACCTAAGTCCGGCCAACAATGCCTCGTACTCGGCTTGATTGTTTGATGCTTTGAAAGCGAAGTGGAGGGATTGTTCTAGTGTTAAGCCGGTTGGTCCTTCCAGGATTATGTTGGCACCACTACCTTGGCTGTTAGACGAGCAATCTACGTGCATTGTCCAGGAATCACTTTCAAAGTGCCCCTTCGGCTACAGCTCATTAATAAAGCCCGCAGGACATTGTGACTTTATCCGGCCTCTGGGTTCGAATGAGATGTCGAATTTTGAAAGCTCGATTGACCATGCCATCATTTGGCCTGCCAATTTTGGTTTACGCAAAACCTTGGAAATTGGGCAATCTGTGCGAACGACAATCTGGTGGCCTTGAAAGTATTGCTGAAGTCTCCGCGCTGTATGGACAAGCTCAAGGGCTACCTTTTCTAGTAGCTATTATCTACCTTTAGATTCTTGAAGCGTTCGGCTGATGAAGTAGATAGGCTGCTGGGAGTCCTTCTCTTGTATTATCACAGAGCTGATTGTCTCATGAGAGACGCACATGTATACAATCATCTTCAGATGAGGGTCGGGTTTTCACATGATGGTTGGTGTGCCGAGCCGTTGCTTTAGTGTTTGAAAGGCCGTCTCACATTCATCCGGCCATACAAACTTGTTAATTTTCTACAACAAGCCCATGATTGGCTTAGCGATTTCGGCAAGACATGGAAGGAAGCGCAATAGGGCCGTGAGCCGGCCGGCCAGTCTCTAGACTTCCTTAAGAGTTTGTGGGCTTCTCATATCTATCACAACCTGGCATTTTTCCGGATTGGCTTCAATGCCTCTTGCCGATAACATGTAACCAAGAAACTTTCCACCGGCAATCCCGAAGATGCACTTTTCGGGATTTAATCTCATGTTGTGCTTGCGAAGTTGGTGGAACAACTCCTTGAGATCGATCGAGTGTGTCGTCACGGTTGCCGATTTGACAACCATGTCGTCCACGTAAACCTCCATGTTATGCCCGATTTGATTTCTGAAGATCTTATCCATGAGGCGCTGATATGTTGCTCCCACGTTTTTCAAGCCGAACGGCATCACTCTATAACAATAGTTGGCTGAATCGGTTATGAAGGCTATTTTCTCTTCGTCTTGGGGATGCATCCTAATCTGATTGTACCTCGAATAGGCATCTAAAAATGTTAGGATCTTGTGATCAGCCGCACCGTCTACTAATCGGTCAATGTTGGGCAACGAATACACGTCCTTAGGGCAGGCTTTGTTGAGGCTTGTGTAGTCAGTGCACATCCTCTATTTTCCATTCGGTTTATTAACCATAACCACATTGGCTAACCACGTGGTGTATTGTATTTCTAGAAAGAAGTTCGCCTTGAGCAACTTTGCCACTTCTTCTTCAACTACGATTTTTCTTTCGTTCCTCATCTTCCTTTTTCGCTGAGCTATCGGCCTAGCTTCCCGATAGATCGACAATTTGTGGCACATGAAATTTGGGTCGATGCCAGGCATATCCGAAGGTACCCACGCGAACAAGTCTTTGTTCGCCCGGATCACCCTGCTCAGTTCTGCCCGATCAGCTTCTGGTAAGCCAATTCCTATATAGGTGACTTGCGACGCTTGTGACCCAATTTGTAGCAGAACCTTTTCTTTCGTTGGTTCGACGTGTTCTTCATCGTTCATTCTCGGGTCAAGATCCCAGGCCGAGAAGTGTGCTTCGAAAGGTGAGGAGACTGCTACATTGTTAACTCTCCTGGATTTTGGTTGTACTTCTTCCAACCGGGTTACCCTTAAGCTAGCAAAATAGGATTCCCGAGCCGTTTTCTAATCGACGTGTATTATGACAATGCTTCCGCTTTCTGATGGGAACTTCATGGCGAGATGTGGAGTCGACACTATGGCCCCTAAAGCATTCAACGACGGTCGACCCAAGAGAATGTTGTACGATGTGTTAGCATTCACAACGATGTACTTGACCTTGACGTCTCGATGCTCTTTTTCATCGAAATAGAACCGAGTGAAGAGTTTGATATATCCCTTGGTGTTGACTCTTTCTCCGGAAAAACTGACCAACGATTTGGTGTAGGGGATCAACTCTTTTTCACTGATTCCAAACTGCTTGAACGTGTTCTAGTACAAAATATCGGTCGAGCTGCCTTGATCCACCAATGTTTTTCTGACAATACATTTATGGATTTCTACACTGATAACCATTGGGTCATCCTGCACAGGGTCAATCCCTTAGAAGTCATTGTCTGAGAAAGTGATGTTGGGCATCCGTCTAACCGACCGTACTTCAACTGAATGAACCGACCGAACCGCTCTCAAGTGTCATTTTTGCGCTGAAGATGTCGATCCTCCACCTGTGAACCCTCCGACAATTGTGTTGATGTCGTGCCTATGCGTAGTCTATGGTTCTTCTTTTCTGTCCCTTGAACGGCTTCGCTCGCGTCGATGCCGGTCTGAGCATTCTTGCCTGTGGCTGTGGTACCGAGGTTGATGACCAGACCGAGAGGAATCTGACCGATCGAAAAAGTTTTGGAGCCATCCCTGTTTTATTAAATATTTGATCTTGTCTTTCAGGGCTGCGCATTCCTCGGTGGAGTGGCCCCGATTACGGTGGTATCGGCACGATTTGCTTGTGTTGGCGCGTGGAGGTGTTGAAGCTCTCTTCGGAACTAACAATACTTCTACCTGTACACAACCTAAATCGACGATAAAGGAACTAAACCTTTGCAAAAATTTTGTATGTTATGGTGTTGTGTAGGACTAAGCATTTAAAGGTAAATGTTAACTTCAAATAACTTGATGATTATGCTAATTTTTAGTTGTGTAGTTTTCGAGATTTAAAATTGGACAATTGCTTGGGTGAACAGGTATAGCATGTGATTCACCGATGGTTCATTCTACAATAACTCAATATTTCTTTATGTTTTTTATTTGTTTTAAAATTACTAGTAAACCCTCTGTTCAATCGCCATCGAAAATATAGAGGATTGAACCACACACATCTCTACTCCCTTGTGACTTCTGTGATAGTTGTTGTTACTTCTTCCTTTTTCTCATACCATAACTCAAAAATTAATAACATGGATTCAATCATGTCAACTGGATTCAAATGAAGGTATTTCAAGAATGGAAAGAAGTTGCAAGGAGATACCCCTTGCATGGACATCTTCAACTTTTCGACATTTCCTATCAAATTTGAACAATTTGGAATAGTTTTCCCCTCCTTAGTCTTGAGTAAAGTCTACAAGCTTTTGCACTTGATTATTTTTTAACCCTTTATTTTCGCTTGGGAAAAATATGAAACATTTTTGTGTTTTTTATTTTTATAAAAAAAATAAAGAGAAAACTCAACTAAATATCTTTTCGATGCCCATTTTTGTGGGCTTCTACATGACAACAACTTCTTCCAAACAAACGGACAACAAAAAAATTTAACTGACATTGTAGCTTCGTCTTGCAATTTGAGTTTGTCAGTGTGGTTTTCATGTCTTCATTAGTGTTGTTCCAAAATTATTAATGTTCTTTGTAAACCTCAAGGTCAAACGAGTCATTTATTATATCATATAATTTTAATTTAAAAATTATAGTTGGAAACACATGATTAGTCCGAAAATTCTAATATGAACCAGTATGAAATGTGGTACATGGATAAAGCACTATTTTTAACCATTAGATTTAATAATATAATAATTGACAGTTCAGATTTGTTACCGATAACTTGGAAAATAATATTTTTGTATTTTGCATATTAGTCCCTGTTTTAGTTTTCTTGTAGTGGTGAGGGTGTGGGGGTGGTTGTCGGCGCTGGTGGTGAGGACGAGGAAGACGACAGTGGTGAGTGCAACAGCTAGGCTGTCGAGGGAGAGCCAGGGGCGGGGAGGGCCAGATTTGGAGGTGGCGAGGTTTTGGTCGTAACAGATGTAGTTGATGGCGGAGAAGACGAAGGAGAAGCCCTGGAAGAGTTGAACGCCACGGACGACGGGAAGGGAGAGATAGCGGTGAGGCCGGTGGCACCGAGGAGGAGGAGGACGGCGCCGACGGAGAGGCCTGCGATGGAGATTTGGGGTATGGTGAAGGGCGGGGAGGCGGAGATGGCGATGACAGTGATGGACTTCATGGGCTGGACGGGCATGGGGAGGTCGAAGAGGAGGCCGGTGGCGATGTTGTAGAGAGGAGTGAAGACGACGCTGGTGGTAAGGACGACGAGGAAGACGAAAACGGCGAGTGCGACTACGAGGTCGTCGAGGGCAAGCTAGGCGCGAAGAAGGTCACGCCCTCCGCTGCCATCACCGTGGAAGGAGACAGCACCTCCTCTACCACTACGCGAACAAAGTTGCGCTTCTACTGCCACCGCTTGAAGGAGCCGCGGCTCGCTTCCACCGCGCGAACGAGGTTGCACTTTCGCTACCACTAACTGAAGGTACCCACCTCCGTTGCCATCGCGCGAAGGTGGTCACGCCTCCACTACCACCACCGTGAAAGGAGATGACACCTCCGCTACCACTATGTCTTTGCTGCCACCACGCCTCCACCGTGCCTCCGCATATAACATAAGGACTATTTTGTAATTATAAACAAGTTAAAAAACTTGCTATTGCCGATCATTTTACTGCCTTATGGATGAGGCATGTGCTCAACTACTTCATGTTAGAAGCACTTTGATTAATCTAGTATGTTCAATTCTTTTTATAATAGATCTAATGGTACTAAATGCATTCACCACCCATGAACCACATTCTTTTAACATCTAAATAACATGGTTTACGTGTGAACCATTTGATGATAGGGTGCACGTTAGAAACAACCTTAAAATTGTTTATTGTATGAATAATATTACTTAGAACAAGTGAACCACCTGAAGAAATACTTTTATTTGGTGCCCCACTCGCACCTAACAAATACATGTTAAAATTGAGTACTTCTACCATGAAGTATTTGGGTAAGTGTCTCATGGGCGAGACATCAATTTTTTTGAAAATAATAATATTTTATAAAATAATTAATTTTATAATAATTTTTAATAAATATTTAATAATTTAAAATTTTGTTTTATTTAAATTTTAAAATTTAGAATTACATAAATATCCCTTGAGATAATAATAAAAAAATCAAAATCAAAATTTTATTAGTTACTGGCAATGATTTCGTGTTGTTGAGCACGCGCACAAAGTTGTCGTTGGCTTCCTCCTCCCTACGGTGCTAGTGGAGAGCAGAATCAAAATCATCACAGGTGCGAACTGGATGAGATAATTGAAAGCTAGTAATAGCAGCAACAATGAAGGCCTCAACAGCAAGGGAATCATTCGCAAGGAAGAGGGGGTGTTAGAAAACATCAGGATTGGTGAGGAAGATGGCAATCGAAGTTGTGAAAATGAGATTTGGGTAAGGGAGTGGAGTTTTGGGGTTCCAATTTGGTGTCCTAGAAGAGTTTGGCCTCATTGAGCTTGTTAGCGACAACGACAACAACAAGGGAGGGGGAGAAGGGGATGGGGTCGAGGAGGCAGTCGAAGGAGGAGGATCAGTAATGGAAAGTGGGTATTGCCTACAATCAACACTTGGCCATCAAACTCATCAATTTTTACAACATTTGCAACGCTGTACGAAATTCCCACCAACTAGTCAACAAAATTCCCAAAGGGAAATTGTTTCTATGGAACATTTTAATTTGGGCTTATGCATGGAATGAGTCCCACAAGGTTTCTAGTTGTGGAAATGGGATTTGGGTGAGTGGATTTTTGGGGTTTTGATATGGTGTCCCAGTAGAGTTTGACCTTATTGAGCTCATTAGCGACAAAGGTAGTGGTGTGGAAGGGGGACAAAGAGAAGGGGTTGAGGAGGCGATCGTCGGAGGAGGATCGATAGTGGAAAGTGGTGGCAGGTCCATGTTGAGTGAAGAAGAAAGAAAATGAAAATAAAAAGACATAATGGTAAATTTACTCCACAACATGAAAGGATATTTGGAAACATGTGAAACACTTGAGATGGTACTTTTATTTGGTGACTCATGGATGAGGCACTTACCAAGGTGATTTATGTTAGAATTTTTCGTTAGAATTGCTCTTGATTATTATTAGTTTCAAAGATTTTAAAGTCATAATTAATTCTTACAATAATTCATCCATCCATTTCTTAACAAAGCATATAGTAGAAAAAAAGTCATTGTTCACTTCTGTTTAATATGTATGGAGTTACAACAAATGTGGATAAGATTTAATATTATTAGGTCAAAGAACGATCTTAGATCCCTTACAATATAAATTTTAATGATAACAAATTTAGACGTTTTTCAAGAAAATAAACTTTTCCAAATCTTACTACGACGAATAATGGTAAAATGATTGGTTATTTTGAAATTAAGCCTCTCAAATAAATTACTTCATTTGTAAGGCAAAAAGATTTAATATATATAATTTCTGATGTTTGATAACCAAATCATTTTTGTCTATGATATTCCTTAATAAATTAAAGAGAATAAAAAACTTTTTTGGTACTCAAACTACAAAAAGGAACACAAACATGTTTTGTGTCAAAGAAATGACAAGGAAATTCCGCATAGCATGTGGAATCTTAGGAAAAAGTTGTTTACGACTAATACGCACAATAGTTCCTCTCTTTTGGTACCAAAAAGGTGATAAGTAGCTTCCTTGATCAAATAAGAAGTGATAATTTGGAAACACATTTATTGTCCACATTTAATGCACCAACTGACACCTTCATCCTCAAGATCAAAGATGAAGACGAACGAAGCAAGCTTATGAGAGACGCTCAAAGATTTGCAACGATCATCTTCATAAAACACCTATATAAAAAGCTTAAAAATTCAAAAAGAATAAAGAAAATTACTCGCATATATAGATATACATAGAAGAACCACAATTGTAGAAAATTCATGTACATTTTTTCTATAAAAGCTTTATATTTAATTGGTTGTTTTATGTCTTGACAGTAAGATAAAACAACAAAGTGATTTCCTAGCTTTAACTTTACATTATTGCTTTGAGCTTAAAGAGACTTGATTGTAAAAGAATACTTAGTTGTTGGAGCCTGAAATGACTTGACTATAAAAAAAATACTTGGCTATTGAAGCTTAGAGAGGCTTTATGTTCAAATAATACTTGGGTAGTGGTTTGAAGAGGCAAGTTAAAGAATACTTAATTTGAGTTAGAAGTGACTTGTGAAGAATACTTGTATCTTTGTAAAAGATAGTAGAACTTGATCAAGTTGATCAAGAAATGGATGTAGTCTCGATGGTTGAGACGAACCAGTTTAAAACCACTATGTGTGCTTCTCTCTTAACTTTTCATTTGCATTCATAAGACTTTGTAACTACTTCATTGTTTCGTAAAAGTGTTGAGTTTTTTATTGACGTTATTCAACCCCTTTTTGTGTCTTTTTTTTTCTCCATAGACACTATTTTAATAAGTGGATGAGCAAAGAAATGCATTGTGTACCTGCAAAGAGGATACACCAATGATCTTCTCGCAGTCTGAAGGCCGAACGAGTGCTCCAATCCGATGTGAGTAGAGGGGTTGTTACCTGCAAAAGGCACTCCAACGCACAAGTCAGGACAAGCACAAATATCTAGGATAATTAATGAACAGTGACGTTACCTTTTGACCTGAGCTATTTATACTGACATTTATGGGCCCTGGACCCCATGGGCCTTGCAACATAATTACCGTATTAGGTAATACACTTTAATCGGCTAATTAACCCCTAATATCTGATTAAGCATACCAAGTGATGATAGGCCGATCCAGGTGGCCGATTGACGTTCGGCTAACTGGTCATGCCATTCGGCGGCCGATAGGGTGGTGGCCGAACCCTCCTACCTGTACACTACCCCCCAGCCTTGAAGGAAGGTGAAGCTTTCTTTAAAGGTAAAACGGAGACAGTTACTAGGGTAAGGTGAACAGTTGCGTACTTGTAACCGTTGGATCTCGGGAATCGAACGGTTACGTATTTTCAAAACTTGAATTTTCCCGCCCGTTTTTTGAGCCTATAAATAGCTGCGTGGTAGGGCCATTCACACATATTGCTCTCAACCGAATTGTGGTAGCCGAAGGTCTCTGAAGCCGATCCAACTAACGATTGTGATCCTTTGAAAGAATTGGTAAGTTGTTATCGCCATGGTTAATACTTCTACAAGCTCATCGGTCGGCAGCTCCCGGTCGTCGTCGTCCGAGGGGTCCTTGTCTAGTGTTTCAAGTCGTCCAAGTGCGGTTCGGTCTCCAGTTGACGTCAAAAGGCCGGATGATGATGTTTCTTCTACAGGGGAAACTTCTACCAGCGGGAGTGAAGAGATTCAAGAGACGACGAAATGCGTATCGAATCGGCAGCGGTACGGTCCATCCGATGTGCCGGGTTACAAGTGGGTCAATGGGGAGGTAACCTCCTACTACTCACGTTATCGAGACACGGGCATGATCACCAACCTGCTGGATTACACCAAATGCTTGAACTTTGACGCCACTGAGGCTCCTTATCCGATTGGAGTTCGGTCATGCCGGAATAACGCCTTTCCGAATCCTGACATGGTCTGTCTTGATCAAAGTGGAGCGAAGATGGAGTCGTTCTATATGTACGATTGCCTCCTTCGAGATCTCAAGGTCAAGCTGCCGTTTGACGAATTTACTATGGGGGTGTTGAGAGTGCTAAACGTTGCCCCTACCTAATTGCACCCGAATAGCTGGGCGCAATTGCAAGGTTTCAAACACCTGTGTAAGTGTATTGACATTAAGCCCTCTCCACTCCTCTTTCTGTATTTCTACTCGTCTCGGCCTTCTGTCTTGACGAAGTGGCACTCCTTAAGCCGAGTGGGGGATCGACTACTGCTGGATAGTTTCACTTCATCATATAAAAACTTCAAGGCCGGTTTTTTCCGAGTGACTATCAGGCCTAATGGACGACGCTTTTTCTTTGACAAGGACGAGAAGCCTCTGTTTCCACTATATTGGACTCGTACCCCTCGGCCTTACGACGTAGTGCCGAAAAAGATGCTGACGACCGAAGAGTAGGAGGACCTGAAGTTATTACTTCGTCTTCCTCGGTGCTTGCCGACTAGGTCTTTAATTAACTTGGTTGAATCTTCACGTTGGTGGAATGACCTGATAGGTATGTTATCTGTCCTATTTCGACTGTCAATTAAATTCCTACTGATGTTTACCTAACCCTTTTTGTAGGAATCATGGTTACCAGCGGCGCCAACGAGCTGAATATTCGCAACTTGCTTGCTGCTCGGGCGAGGCAAGTCAGACAAGCCGGGGGTGTAGGCACTTCGGAAGTTGCACGCACCCCCCGACTAGATAATGATGACCGAACGCCTCCTTCTCCCAAACGCAAAAAAAAGAAGGGAAAAAAGGGAAAGGAGACCAGTCGGGAACGTCCTAAAAGGAAAGGCGCTGAGGAAAATCTAGAACGTGCTAAGAAGGCCAAGTCAGTGCCCGAGGCATCACCCAATCGGACTGTGATTGTGGTGCCACCTCAGCTAATGTCTCGTGCCTTTCTTGGTGACGATGTGTCGACCGAGACGATGATTCGGCCTGACATTGTGTCTCCTTTCGGGCAGGAGTTCTTGGCTAGCCTAGATGCAAGAGCCAAGTGGAGACTTTACTGCGAGGTGCAAACTCGCTCATTGGCCCTAGCTCATCACCTAGCCATGGAACCCATCGGCGAGGTGGTGCATCTGAAACAAAGTTTAGAGGAGGCCGAGAGGACCGCCGCCGAAGCTATCGCGGTTAATGAAGAAGTGGCGGCCAAAAATCAGGATCTGGCGGCCGAGTTGGATGTTGTTCGGCGAGACAATGATACTCTTTGCCTGAACCTTCAAAAAGCAGCTAATGAGGAGCGACGCCGACTAGAGGAGGCTCAGGCCGAGTACAACATCCTAAAGGAGCAGGCGAAAGAGAAGATTGTTACTCAACATGAAGCCGGGTTTAAACACGCTGTTCGGCAGGCCAAGCACTTCGGCCAATTTGAATAGGGCTTCGAGTTTGATATGACCCAAGATTTTTACCAAGGGTCATTGATATCTTTTGCTGATATGCCTGAAGGGGCAAATCCCGATGGGGAAAAGCCAGAGGATGCCCCCCAGGCAGAAGATGCCGAAACCTCTTCCGAGGAAAACACCATGGATGAGGGAAACCCGGAACCCGAGAATGAGGCCGAAGGAAATCCCGAAACTGTCATTCAAGCCGATGCAGCCCGAACTCCGGAAGAGTAGTTTAGTGTTTGATAGGTCTTATGTAACTTTTAACTTTTGTTTGAACAAGTGTAGATCGGGGGCCGATAGAGCCTCCCTTTTTAGAATGTAATGATATTGTCTCGTTTTGACTTGTGTCTTTAATACGTCTTCTTCATTCGAAGTACTTGTCAAATTTGCACGTAAGACTTAAGTAATAAGTAGCCGAATCGGCATTATTGTTTGTAAAAATGAAAAAACACTTGTATTCTGGAGCAAGACCGAGTGGAGTCCCTCGGAATTGCCTTGTCTTGCTAGCAAAACCGAGTGGAGGTTACTCGGAATTGTTTTTCTTGCTAGCAAAACCGAGTGGAGTCACTCGAAATTGCCTTTCTTTTTGAGCAAGACCGAGTGGAGGTCACTCGGACTTGCCTTGATTTGCTGGCAAGACCGAGTGGAGGTCACTCGGGCTTGCCTTGATTTGCTGGCAAAACCGAGTAGAGGTCACTCGGAATTGCCTTGTCTTGCTAGCAATTCCGAGTGGAGGTTACTCGGAATTGCCTTGTCTTGCTAGCAAAACCGAGTGGAGGTCACTCGGGATTGCGTTGATTCTTGGGCAAGACCGAGTGGATTTACTCGGAATTGCGTTGCTTCTTGGGCAAGACCGAGTGGATTCACTCGGAATTTGTGTTGATTCTTGAGCAAGACCGAGTGGAGGTCACTCGAAAATATGCTACTTATGAGCAAGACCGAGGGAGTCATTCGGAATTGCGCTACTTCTTGAGCAAGACCGAGTGGATTTACTCGAAGTTGCGTTACTTCTTGAGCAAGACCGAGTGGATTCACTCGGAGTTGCGTTGCTTCTTGAGCAAGACCGAGTGAATCCACTCGGAATTGCGTGATTTTTCGAGGCACATCCTTGTCCGAGTTGATCAACTCGGGAGGGAAGCCTTTTGTGCGATTTTAACGAGGCACATCCTTGGCCGAGTTGATCAACTCGGGAGGGAAGCCTTTTGTGCGATTTTAACGAGGCACATCCTTGGCCGAGTTGATCAACTCGGGAGGGAAGCCTTTTGTGCGATTTTAGCGAGGCACATCCTTGGCCGAGTTGATCAACTCGGGAGGGAAGCCTTTTACGTGATTTTCCGAGGCACATCCTTGGCCGAGTTGATCAACTCGGGAGGGAAGCCTTTTGTGCGATTTTAACGAGGCACATCCTTGGCCGAGTTGATCAACTCGGGAGGGAAGCCTTTTACGTGATTTTTCGAGGCACATCCTTGGCCGAGTTGATTAACTCAGGAGGGAAGCCTTTTGTGCGATTTTCCGAGGCACATCCTTGGCCGAGTTGATCAACTCGGGAGGGAAGCCTTTGCTTTATTTATTTCTTGTAGCCGATGAAGAAGAAAGAAAGAATAAGGAAACAGAATGGGATAATTGAACTGATTTCATTTATGGGTGCCTCGTTAAAAACCTTGTCGGCCAGAACCCCTTTTCACTTTTTTATAAGGGGAGAAAAGACCGACCGAGGAAAAGAGTGCACCATGACTGTACATCGATTTACACAAATCAACTGTAATAATTCTTTAAATGAGTTGCATTCCATGTTCTGGGGATGACCTTTCCTGAAAGCTCTTTTAATTTGTATGCTCCGTTATGGAGGTTGTGGCGAACTCTGAAAGGGCCGTCCTAGTTGGCAGCCAACTTGCCTTCCTTAGTATTGCGTCGTGCTAGTCCTTGCACCCTCCAGACAAGATCTCCCTCGTGAAATTCTCTTTTGGAGAGTGTGGAGTTAAATCGCCTGGCCATTCGCTGCTTACAAGCTTCGGCTATGATCTGGGCCTTGGTGCGGACTTCATCAATCATATCGACTTCGGTTCGGAGTGATGCTTCATTAGCAGTCTCATCAAAATGCTGTCGCCGAAAGGATGGTTCCCCAACTTCGACAGGAATCATGGCGTCGGTGCCATATGTTAGCCGAAAAGGTGTCTCTTTAGTTGTGGACTGAGGCGTGCACCGATAAGCCCAAAGGACTTCTAACAATTCCTCGGCCCAAGCTCCCTTGGCAGCTCCCAATCGCTTTTTTAATTCAGTGAGGATCACCTTGTTAGCCGCTTCGGCTTGCCCGTTGGATTGCGGATGCTCTACGGACGTAAATCTGTGTTTAATGCCAAGATCTTGAATAAACCGATTGAGTTTTTGATCAGTGAATTGCAAACCATTATCAGTTATGAGTGCATATGGAATACCGAAACGAGTAACAATGTTCTTCCATAAAAACTTTTGAACATTAGCAGCTGTGATATTGGCAAGTGGTTCGGTCTCGACCCATTTCGTGAAGTAATCTACAGCAACTAGCAAAAATTTGCATTGACCCTTGGCGATCGGGAAGGGTCCAAGAATATCCATACCCCACATTGCAAACGGCCAAGGTGAACTAATACCATGAAGTTCTTCCGCTGAAGCATGAATAAGGTTACCATGTTGCTGACAAGATGTGCAATGCTTAACAAACTTTGCACAATCATCCCTAAGAGTAGGCCAATAGTATCCTGCCCGAAGCACCTTGGTGGCCAGGGTTCATCCTCCCGAGTGAAAACCGCATATCCCCTCATGCATTTCTCTCAAAATATATTCAGTCTGCTCTGCATCAACACATTTCAACAATGGGACCGAGAATCCCCTTCTATATAGTTCTCCTCCAACCATGGTATATCTAGCAGCCTGCGTTCGGAGCTTTCTAGCAGCCGCTGGGTCAGACGGCACTTTACCATGTTCAAGATGATCTACCATATCAGTAATCCATGTTTGAGTGGACTCCTCAACTGCCAAACATTCAGTAGTTACCACACTTGGAGCTTCAAGGTCTAAGTGAAGCGTGGTTCTCAACTGTCCAGGTTTTCGGGTACTGCTCGCTAACCGAGCCAACTGATCCGCCCTTTCATTGTGCGCTCTCGACGTATGCTTCACTTGAACTTCGTCAAACGTATCACGAATTCTCTGAAACAAATGATAATATTTCAACAAGTTTGCATCTTTTACCTGGAAATTATCATTCACCTGTTCGGCTACAACTTTTGAATCGGTCCAGCACTCCAATCGGCTAACTCCGATTTCTCGTGCAAGCCTTAACCCTGCCAACAACGCTTCGTATTCGGCTTGATTATTTGAAGCTTTGAACGCGAACCGTAATGATTGCTCAAGAATCAGTCCTGTTGGTCCCTCTAGGATTATACCAGCTCGACTACCCTGGTTGTTTGAGGAACCATCCACATGCATTGTCCACACATCATTCACAAAGTAACCCTTTGGCTGCGACTCATTAACAAAATCCACCAAGTATTGGGATTTGATCGGCCCTCGTGGCTCAAAACCAACGTCGAACTCCGATAACTCAATAGACCAGGCCATCATCCTTCCTGCTAATTCCTGTTTACGCAACACCTTAGCTATCGCGCAGTCAATTCGAACGATGACACGATGACTCTGAAAATACTGTCTGAGGCGCCGAGCGGTGTGGACCAGTCCCAGTGCCACCTTTTCCAAAAGCTGGTACCTTGTCTCAACCTCCTGTAACATGCGACTGATGAAGTAGATGGGTTGTTGTCTATCCCTTTCTTGAACTAGAACGGCACTGATTGCATCGTTTGATACACACAGGTAAACCACAATTGGTAGCTCGAGATCAGGCTTGGAGAGTATAGGCGGTGAGCCGAGACGCTCCTTTAAAGTCTGAAAAGCCTCTTCACACTCAATAGACCATTCAAATTTTTTCGTTTTTCTCAGCAATCTCACAATAGGTTTCGTTATCTCGGCCAAACATGGAAGGAATCGTGACAACGCTGTGAGTCGACCTGCCAGCTGTTGAACTTGTTTGAGGCTCTAAGGGCTTACCATGTTGATGATTTCCATGCACTTATTAGGATTAGCTTCAATGCCCCTCGCTGACAGCATGAAGCCGAGGAATTTTCCCCCTGATACTCCAAACACGCACTTTTCCGGGTTAAGCCTCATGTCATACTTGCGCAACTGTTGGAATACCTCCGATAAGTCCACTATATGTCGATCAAGGTCTCTGGATTTAACGACCATATCATCCACATACACCTCCATATTCCTGCCTATTTGGTGTTGAAAAACTTTGTTCATCAATCTTTGATACGTTGCCCCTGCATTTTTCAACCCAAAAGGCATTACCTGATAACAGTAATTGGCCGAGTCAGTTATGAAAGCCGTCTTCTCCTCATCTCGGGAATGCATGGGGATTTGGTTATACCCCGAGTAAGCGTCAAGAAAAGTTAAAATTCCATGACCGGAGGCGCCATCGACTAACCGATCTATGTTCGGGAGTGGGTAGGCATCTTTAGGACATGCTTTGTTGAGGTTAGTATAATCAGTACACATTCTCCACTTTCCATTCGGCTTTTTCACCATCACTACATTTGCTAACCAAGTGGTATAATGAACCTCCCGAATGAACCCGGCATCAAGCAACTTGGCTATCTCCGTTTCAACTGCAAGCTTCCTTTCCGTCCCCATTTTTCTTTTACGTTGTGCGATTGGTCTTGCTTCAGCACAAACTGATAACTTATGACACATAACCTTAGGGTCCACACCAGGCATGTTAGAAGGTGTCCACGCAAAAAGATCTTTATTTTTCAATATAACCTTGCACAGGGCAGAACGATCTTCTTCAGACATGTCGGCACCGATGTATGTAACCTGAACAGGATGTACACCGATCTGAAATTGCACTTTTGATTCAACTGGCTCCACCCGCTCCTCGTTGTTCATTCTCGGATCAAGATCCCAAACAGGCTCCTCCACTAGTGCCGAGGCGTTAACAACATGAACCCTTTTTGATTTCGACCTTTTCTCTTCCAATGGTGCGAGTCGCAAACTAGCATAGTAACACTCCCTAGCAGCCTTCTGATCGGCGTGAATTGTGATGATTTTCCCCTTATCAGATGGAAACTTCATCGCTAAGTGTGGTGTTGAAACGATAGCCCCTAATGCATTCAAGGACGGCCTGCCGAGGAGGATATTATACGAAGTGCTAGCATCAACCACAATATACTTCACTTGAACTTCTCTGCTTTCCTGCTCATCAAAACAAAAGCGCGTGAAGAGTTTAATATAACCCTTGGTACTTACCCTTTCTCCTGCAAAACCGACCAATGGATCATCATAAGGGAGCAATTCTTTTTCAGAAATGCCCAACTGCTTGAATGTATTCCAATATAATATATCCGCCGAACTGCCTTGATCGATCAATGTTTTCTTGACAATGCAATTATGAATTTCCACACTGATAACCATCAGGTCGTCTTGCTCTGGATCAATGCCCTTGAAATCAACATCAGTGAAGGTTATTGTTGGTAACCTCCGAGAAGACTGTCTATGAACAGTATTAACCGACCGAATTGCTCTGAGATGCCTCTTTTGAGCCAAAGAAGTTGAGCCTCCACCAGTAAACCCTCCTGCAATGGTATTAATCACCCTCCTATGCGATGGTGCCGAAGTATCTTTTCTTTCACGCGACCTGCTTCTTTCACGCGACCTGCTTCTTTCACGTGACCTGCTTCTTTCACGTGGGGCTCTATCGGAACGGTCCTGCCTACGCCGATCCTAATATCTAGGTTGATATGAGCGAGTTTGAGACGACCCTGACCGATCCACAAAGTTATGCAATTTGCCTTGCTTAATCAAATCTTCAATTTTGTCTTTAAGGGTTGCACATTCATCAGTAGAATGTCCATGATTGCGATGATACCGACAAGATTTACTAGTATCCGCTCGTGGTGGAGTGGATGCTCTTGTCGGAATTGTCAACACTTCTGAAACTAGAGCTTGCTCAAGCACCGCAGCACGGCTAGTATTGAGTGGAGTGTATTGAGTGTACTTCGGACCCCGACTAGGCCGATCCCGAAGAGATATCTCCTTGCCTCGCCCCCTGTATGGCTGTTCTTCCTGCTTTTCTATCTTGCTCGACGATTCAGCTCGGGCCTGATTACGATACTCCGCCAACTCTTCCATCTGCATGTACTTATCAGCCTGTCTCCTTAGATCATTCATGTCCGAAGGTGGCTTTTTACAAATACTATTGAAAAACGGCCCCGGTTTTAAGGCTGTTGTGAGATGATGCAGTGCGACGGCAGGATTAAGATCCCGAATTTCCAAAGCAGCCTTGTTGAACCGATCCATAAATGTCCGAAGAGACTCCTTTTTGTCCTGCTTAAGACCAACCAGAGATAGAGACGTAAGACTATGAGGACGACTTGTTGCAAATTGGATAGTGAACTGGGATGACAATGTGTTGAACGAATCGATTGATTTGGGTGGTAGACGAGTGAACCAACTGAGAGCTCTGCCTTTGAGGGACGTAGGAAAAATCCGACACAAAGCAGCATCATCCGTCGTGCTTAGAGTCACCTGCGTCAGAAAAACATCCAAATGTTCATCAGGATCCGTCGTACCATCGTATTTATCAATAGGCAAAGACTTCCAGTTATCCAATAAAGGGAGCTGCATAATGGAGGGGGTAAAAGGGTGTCGATGCGATCCGACAGTCGTCACGTCTGCGGGGCGGGCAACAGTGGGTAGAGCCGAAGGGATCTTCTCGGGTGTTGCTGCTGATGCATGAGGGGCCGAAGTGTGTATCGTGTGAGATTGATACGATCCCTGGGTTTGTGTGTTGGTGACGTGAGTAGGTTTCCATGAAGTGTCTTGACTTTTCAACACCTCATTTTCGGCTCTCAAGGCCGAAAGCTCTCTTGCATCTCTCTCTCTTGCTGCTGTTTCATCAACTCCATTTCCTGATTCAACAATCGAACCGTTTCGGAAAGATCTGTTTCATCAACAACCTCAACATGTTCTTCATTTTGATGGTCCTGAGTGTTTGTTCTCCTAGTTATCGCCATTACACTTCTCAGTTAAACTTCCAATTGCCTTCGTTTGGCCCCACGGTGGGCGCCAAATGGACCTGCAAAGAGGATACACCAATGATCTTCTCGCAGTCTGAAGGTCGAACGAGTGTTCCAATCCGATGTGAGTAGAGGGGTTGGTACCTGCAAAAGGCACTCCAACGCTCAAGTCAGGACAAGCACAGATATCTAGGATAATTAATGAACAGTGACGTTACCTTTTGACCTGAGCTATTTATACTGACATTTATGGGTCCTGGACCCCATGGGCCCTGCAACATAATTACCGTATTAGGTAATACACTTTAATCGGCTAATTAACCCCTAATCTCTAATTAAGCATACCAAGTGATGATAGGCCGATCCAGGTGGCCGATTGACGTTCGGCTAACTGGTCATGCCATTCGGCGGCCGATAGGGTGGTGGTCGAACCCTCCTACCTATACACATTGAAATAATAAATTACAACCCATAGCAAATTAAAAAAAAAAGGTTTAAATTATGTAATCATGTGAGTTATGTAAGATTATTATAATTAGTACTTCTTCTCTTCCAAGTATTTATAATGCAATAATATATTTACAATTCAAACTTAAAGTTTTTAGTTAAACTAGAATAATCTCGAGCCAATTGATCCAAATATTTGATGGTGAAAAAAATAAAAGTTGAAAGACTATTGTGTAATCTTTACATGTACAAGAATATATCAATCTAATTTTAAGGTATAATAATCGTGATCCACTATTATTGGAATTTGATTTAAACAATTCAAGGAAAGTAAAATAGATAAAATATTTTAGATTATATCATATATGATATTTTTTAACACTTTCTCAAATTAAAGAAAAGATCTAAAGAAGACTGTTAAATTATTTTAAGTATAATTAGATTAATATTACATAATAATTAAAAAATTATTCAATTATAATTAATTGACAATTATGTGTCCATTATAATTGATATGAAATTTTACTAGATAAGTTTTATGATGAAATAAGTCCATGATAGGTTGCATCATTTACTGTAACCAATTGAGAGGTTCCTACCTGTTACTAAGGAGTTATGAATTGGTTATCCCATTAAACTAATAGATAATATTAACTCAATTCCTTAAAAAGATAGCGGAGAGCTATCAATTCATCATCATTTTTCTTTCTCTCTAACGTGACTCTAGTTGACTTATCAACGAATTTAGGTCAGTTATATGATCATTCCAATTATATATTATTATCTAAACATATTGTAATTTGTATATATTACTATTATACATTATATGTTTTATTATTTTTTATCGATCGATATCAGAATCATTGATAAATACATTTTAAAGTTGTTAATTATATGAGCCCTATTCCGTAAAATATAATTTTTTTCAAAACCCTAATTTGTTTTTGTTTCGTCTAGTATGGCTTTTGTAAATTTGGTATAAGGCTTTTGTAGATTGCAAGATTTTGAGTAAAACTCACAAAAGAATACTAGTTTTCGATCACAAATTTGAAATAATTTTGTGAAAAACAATTTTAAGGTTGTCTGTTAAAATGTGTTTTACTTCTCATTTTTTTAATGTTTTGCAAAATTGATCAAAGGTTTTTAAACCCTTTTCATATATGATAAAAGCACACTCTTAATTGACTATCTTCATCATAAAAAAAATTGCAAAATCAAACTTGTTGTGTCGCATGTCGATCGTTGTTGCGTATCTATTGATTTTAGAACTAATGTCTTGCCTGTTGCATTTTATGCATCTCATTAAGCCAATTGTAGTGTTAATATCTATTCTTTTTTCATGATTGGAGCTTTTCAAATATTGATGCAGATGTTATTTTTTTTTTGTTGATATAACTCCTTATTATATTAATTATATATATATATATATATATATATAGAGAGAGAGAGAGAGAGAGGAGAGATCCGTTTACTCCAGGGGTAAGTATACTTAGACTTACTTCGTTCAACAACTCATGTTCTACATCAAATTTCAACGATTCAACCGTTAAATTTAAAGTTCTTATTAATACATAGATCAAGTTTGTATATTTTTAGAAAATTTGAAAATCATTTGATACTTCATTTCAATAATTTAAATTGACGGGTAATCATAAAATCATTTTATACATTGTTTTGAATTAAAGAAATGAAGTATCAAATGATTTTCAATGTTTTTAAAAAATTTGCATTTTGATCTATGCATTAAGAACTTTAAGTTTAATAGTTGGCCTATTGAAATTTGATGTAGAACATGAGTTATTGAATGAAATAAGTCTAAACTTACTCTTGGAGTAAACAAATACCTCCTCATATATATATATATATATATATATATATATATATATATATATATATATATATATATATATATATATATATATATATATATATATATAAAAAATAATAATTTACATGACCATAATCTAATATATCATAAGTACAATTATGTGAATTTTTTATAATCAAATATTATTGTTAATTACATTAATCAAAATTATATTCTATCGATATATTTCTATTAATGTGATTTGTTAATACAATGAGTTTCTAGTTTTTAGCTTATGTTGATAATTTTTTTGATATCCTATCAACTTGGTTATATAAGTTATAGTACATTGTATCATTGAATTATTTGTAAGGGATTTATTTATTAGAAAATTTTATGGAATCATATTGTAATTTCTTATTGTTTTGATGTTCAATTTTCCTACCTAATTGTGTAAAGACTCTAAATGGGACAAATTTTAAGGACTAAAAAAAGTCCTTAGAACTTTACTTGGTCATTGTTAATTTGGATTTGGCTTTTGATTGTTGAAATATGTATGCCTCTCATTGATCAATCTTTCAAGGTTGAGAAGATTTCTCATGATAAATGGGAACACTCTAATAGGGTATGCCTAAAAATGACTAAATATATCATGGAGAAATATATTAGACCGAGTATTCTAAAGAATGACAATGCCAAGGATTTTTTGTTAGCTAGTTGGATGTAAATGGGTTTTCATGACCAAACATAGTCTAGATGGTAAAGTTGAGAGATACAAAGTAAAACTAGTGAAGAAAGATAATAGTCAACGAGAAGACTGATTATAAAGAGACATTCTCACCTGTTTCAACAAAAGATGCATTTTGAGTTGTTATGGTTTTAGTTACTCATTTTGACTTAGATTTTATATGTAAGGGCGACTTTCTAAATGAAGATCTTATTTAGGATGTCTATATGGTTTGGCCTAATTTTAAAAAAAAATAGGTAATAACATTTGGTTTACAGGCTAAAAAAATCCATTTATCGATTGAAACAAGCATGCATGCAATAGTACTTGAAATTTGATCAAGTTGTCACCTCTTTTGGTTTCAAGGAAAATGTTGTATATTAATCCATTTACTTGAAGGTTAGTGGGAGCAATTTTATAATCGTTGTTTTGTATGTCAATGATATTCTTTTTCCTAGCAATTGTATAAGACTTTTGATTGAGACAAAATTAATGTTAAATAGCCACTTTGATATGAAGGACCTTGGTGATGTTTCAGTTGTTTTAAGCATCCAAATTCATCATGAAAGGTCTTGTGGCATTATTGGATTGTCTCAAAGAGGATATATTAAAAGAGTCTTCAGGAGGTTTAACATGAATTATTGCTTTCCATGTGCCTCACTTGTGTGAAGAGGTGAAAAATTATTGAGAGATCAATATCCTAAAAATGATTCAAAGATGATTGATATGTAGAAGGTTCCATATGCTTTCGATGTTGGTAATTTGATGTATGCTCAAGTCTATACTTGTCTCGATATTGCTTTTGTTGTTAATGCTTTAGGGAGATACTTGAGCAATCTAGGTTTGGGTCATAAGAAAGTTGTTAAGAGGGTCATGAGATATTTGCAAGGAACCAAGGGTCATATATTGACCAATAAGATGTTTGATCAACTTTAGGTCATTGGTTATTCTAATTCAAATTTTGTAGGTTACCTTAACAACCAAAAGTCTACCTTTGGCTTTATTTTTGATGGAAGAAGGAGTTATCTTTTGGAAGAGTGTTAAACAAACACTTACAACTACTTCTACCATGAAAGCATAATATGTTGCTTGTTATGAGGCTACTCATCAAGCCATGTGACTTTAAATTTTGATTTTTGACTTTCATATTATTGAAAGTATTTATAGGCCACTTGTGATATACTATGATAGTATTATTGTTGTGCATTTTTCTAAAAACAATAAGAGTTTTAATCATACAAAGCACTTAGTTGTTAAGTACTTGTTTATTAGAAAGAAATTTTGAAAATTTCAAACTCAAGATAAAGGATCTTTTAACAGAGAAGATGTTAGCAAGTCCACTAGTCAAAACCTTAACTGTTGGAGCTTTTCAAAAACATGTAGCTCGTATAGGCTTAGTTAAGATTTTTTGTGTTGGGTTAGTGAAAGCCTGAGTTGATGTATTTCCATTACGAAAAGATTTTTTTTTATGTCACTTTAATAATTTTCCAATGTTTGGACCATTTTTGAAGAGAATAATTTTTGTCCTAAATTATGATATTCCATATTACAAGAATTGTGAATATTTAACATGTATTATTATATGTATCCTTATCAAATATTATTTTTTGATATGTTAAAGCTCATTTTTTTATATATTGTTGATTGACATGTATTTTCATAGTAATTATCATTTTATTCCAATGATTATTATATTTCAATAATTGATTAATACTATCCAAGTGAGATAATGTTAAATTATTTTAATTATAATTGACTTAGTATTCAACAATAATTAAAATATTATTCAATTATAATTAATAGACAGTTATGTGTTACTCATAACTATTATGGAATTTTAGTAGATATGTTTTATGATGAAAATGATCCTATGATGGGTTGGTCATTAATCATGAGTAGCGTATTAAAAGGTCTCTACCTATTGTCAAGGAGTTATATGTTGGCTATATCCCATTAAACTAATAAATACATTGACTCAATTTTTAAGAAAATGGGTAAGAAGCTCTTAAGTTAGGATCATTTTTCTTTTTCTTTAAGGTGACTATAATGGACTCAAAAATAAATTGAGGTGACTTAGATGATCTTTTCAATTATATATTGTCATTTAAATATGTTGTGATTTATATCTATAATTATTATGCATCATTTTTTTTATATTATTTTCTATCACTCTAAACTTGTTGAATAGTGAATCACTAAGATAGACTTAGTTGTGGGAGTTTGGATAGTTGATAATATACACACAATGTTAGAAACAGAAATAAAAAAAAAACTAAGATATATCATTTATCCAAAAAAAAAAAAATAACAACAATAAAGAGCAAATTAAATTAAGATGAGTGTAAAAAGAAATTTGGTTTGAAGTGCTCAAAATATTGTCCTCAAAGAGAAAATGTCTTATTGCACTTCTACTTTAAATATGATGCACTTCTCCTCCGCCAAATATCAATTGTGTGTAGAGAATAATTTTTGAACCAAATATCACCATACTCTAAAATACTTTTGGTAGTAGAAGAAATGTTTTTAAAGAAAATGAGAAATAATTTATTGAGTTAATCACTTATATACTGCCAGTGTAAAATTTTTTTACACTGGCAACCAATTATATCTTTTAATTGTGTCATGTCACTGTTAAAAGTAAATGTGTTTACAGTGACATGGCACAATTAAAAGATATAATTAGTTGTCAGTGTAAAAAAAAACTTTACACTATAGTGTATAAGTGGTTAACTCTAATTTATTTATGGTAGTCTATACTTTTTCCTAAGAAGTAAAATATATATAGGGAGAGATATAGTTGCTATGTGTAGCCACAAGAAATTGTAAAAGTATAAAACTTCCTACATCTAAAAGCATTGTAGTCAGTGAGGACTTAAGATCTTGAGTAAGACAGTTGATTCAAAAATAATAACGATTATATATATCAAAATAAAAATATTACATAACATTCGTTAAGAATGAAAAGTGAGTAAAAAAAACTGAAATATAAAAAAGAAATTGATCAATAAAAGACACAAATCGACAACAATTGAAAATTTTAGAACATTAAGATCAAATTATAAATTTATAAAAAGAGAAGAAAAAAAAACATAAACATGTATTTGTATTATCTTTAAAGTTAAGGGGTGCAAATATACCCTCTCTAGTACATGAAAGTTTAAGTATTGGACAATATTAAAATAGAGAACTTATTGAAGACATTTTATTTAAATTTTTATTTTCAAGACAATATTTTATTATGATTATATGAAGATACATCTATTAATGGTAAGCGTGTTGGTATATAAGGAGGACTAATCAGCACTGCTTGTATAACTAAAATAGCCTAAAGTAGTCCAAGTTTATACATCTGTCATACGATAGAAAAAGTCACTCACGTAAAATTGCTAGCATAAACAATTTATATATAGTTAGTAGAAAACATGTTTTTATTTTATATAGTTTGCGCAACAAGCATGTTGGTCTTGTTAGCACATTTTCTACGTTGGACCTACATTTGGGCTTTAAGCTTTGCCTAATTCTGAACTTCAATTTTTTATGGGCATTTCGCAAAAATTTTTGAGAAAGGAATAGTTCATTATCATTTATCCGTAAGTTGTAGGGTAAAATTAAATTGAAAATACAAAATATACTTAATTATAGTTTTAAAATTTTAATAGAAGAGAAAGTGATTTGGTGTCTCATTCCTTAGCTAGAAATTTTATTTTGTTTAATTATGAGAATATTCATAATTAAATTTCTCATTGTATTTAAAATCTTATTTTAATAGAAAGAATCTAATTCTCTTGATGTCAAAAAAAAAAAAAAGAAGAAATATATGTATAACAAAAAATAAGTTTAATCTCTTTCCCTTTCTCTTAAGGATGACAAATAAATATGAATCTATGGATAATGTCTTGTTTGATCAAGCTCGAGTATGAATATGGATAATACCTAATTTATTACATCAGGTACAAGGACAAAGATTAGTATATACTTATCTACTACGTATTCGTCTTCATCCCCATCTTTGCTTTAAATTTCTAAAACACTCTTAAAATTTACTTGAAATTTATGTAATTTTTATTCCATTTTGAATTTGTATCAAATGAAACTTAATGAAATTTTAATTGTTATTCTATGTTTGAATTTTTTATATATATTTTTGCAAAAAAATATTTAATTAATTTTTAGGCAGATACGAGTATACCTAATACCTAAATATACTATAAGAAATGTTACATATAGTTGATAGGTAGAAAATGCACACATTTAGTCGATCTATCAACAATGAACTAATTAACATCATTGTTCCTAATAGACCTAGGCAAACAAACTATGAAATTTATAATGATGTTATTCCATTTCCATTACGATATTTCCATCAACTGCAACATCCCTCCTGATTTCTGGTGCTCAACTATAGGATATATGCTCTCTTCTTGTGGCCCTGCTCCAACATCATCACTCTACCTTCAAACCTCAAAATCTCACCACTGCCCAACTCAAAGCCAACCATCTTCTTTATTCCCAAGAACCCCATAACTTTAAACAAGTTTGGATCTTGCAACTACTTTACTCCCACTTACCTCAAGAACCCATCGGATATGATAGTCATCCCACAACTAATGTGATCTAGAGCAATATCCACACTAAGATTCATATCTTTAAATTGTTAAATCAATTCCAACTCCTTAACCATCAAAAGTGAAGCATGGATGGATTTCCTACTCAATGCATCTGCTACCACATTGGTCTTTTAAAGATGATACATTAGCTCAAAATCATAATCCTTTAGAAATTTCACCCATCTTTGTTGCCTCATGTTAAAATCCTTTTGATTAAACAAGTACTTCAGACTTTTTTAATCACTAAAGACATTGAACATGGAATCATACAAGTAATGTCTCTAGATCTTCAAGGCGAAAACCACAGTTGCTAATTCCAAGTCATGAGTGAGGTAGTTCCTCTCATAAACCTTCAACTTCCTTGAAGCATATGCTACAACCTTTCTCTATTGCATCAACCCACACCCTAACCCTTGGTAAGAAACATCACAAAACACATCAAAAGGCTCACTAGGATCAAGTAACACCAAAATTGGCGAAGAGGTCAAATTTCTCTTCAACTCTTGAAAACTCGCCTCACGGGCATCTTTCCACCCAAACGATTGATCCTTCTTGGTTAGTTGAGTCAACGACATTACTATTTTAGAAAATCCTTCAATGAATCTCTAATAGTAACCCACTTATCCCATAAAACTCCAAAATTTATAAATAGTCTAAGGACCCTCCCACTAAAGCACTATATTAACTTTAATTGGATCCACTACAACCCCTTCAATAGAAATCACGTGGCCTAGAAACTCCACCATATCTAACCAGAATTCACACTTGGAGAGTTGGGAAAAAAGCTACTTTCATCAAAATCTACAATACCAACCTTAGATGCTTCTTATGTTCCTCCCTAGATTTAGAATAGATAAGAATGTCGTCAATGAATACAACAACAAACTTATCTAAAAATGGTCTAAAAATTTGATTCATGTACTCCATGAAAACAGTAGAGGCATCGGTCTTTCCAAACAACATTACCACGTACTCATAGTGACCATACCTAATCTTAAAGGTGGTCTTAGGTATGTCATTGTCCCTCACCTTAATTTGGTGGTATTTCGCCCTCAAATTAATCTTGGAGAAAACATAAGCTCCTTTTAGTTGATCCATTAAGTCATCTATTCGAAGTAATGAATATCTTTTCTTAATGGTCAACTTGTTCAATTGTCGATAGTTTGCACACAACCATGCACCACCGTCCTTCTTCTTAACCAACAAGATCGGAGTAGCCCATGAAGACACACTAGGTCTAATCATCTATTTCTCCAATAGCTCTTCCACTCGTTTCTTTAATTTAGCCAACTCCACTATATCCATCACGTATGTTGCTATTGATATTGGTCCTACACTCGAAACTAGATCAATGTAAAACTCCACTTCCCTTCTGGGTGGTAATCTTGGAACTTCATCACAAAAAACCTTCAAAATATCCTTCCCACATTTATTGCCTCTACCAATTGTTCACTTTCTACACTTAGAGAGGATAATATCAATAAGCACTCAGCTCCCTCCTTCATTAACTCCTCAAATTATCTAGTAGAAATCAAACCATCTTTACCACCATCAGTGAATATCAACTCCTTCTTGGCATAGATTAGGACCTAATTAGCAAACAAATATCCCACCCCCAAAATCACATCCAACCCCACAAAAGGCAAACAAATAAGGTTCACTCTATAACACTACCCAAACACCTCAACTGGGAAACCCAAACAACACTTAAATGTAATCACAAAAGTAGAAGTAGGTGTATTCACTACCAAATTCACATCCAAAGAATTTACAACTAACTTCAACTTCCTTACACAATCAACAAAGATAAAAACATTCTTACCAATTGCCTTGCCCTTCCCTTTCACTATATATGATGAAGTGGAAGCTTCAACACCAGTCAACACAAAAAATGACATGCAACTGTCAACCTCTCCACCCTCGGTGCACCCTTGGTCTAAGTAGTATTCTTTAGACAATCCTTAGTTATATTCCTAAACTTACTACACTGAAAACACCTCAAAGTAGTAGGTGGGCAATCTTTGACTATGTGAGTGCATCCATATTTATAGAACTTCACACCCTAAGCTTCTCCTCTAGGTGTATTAAAGGACTTCCTTGTGATAGAACCCCCTTAGTGAGACTAGGGTCTATCATAACGCTTCCTTTAGTTGCCACCCCTCTTAGACCCAATTGGCTCCTTTACAGTTTTCACAATTTGACTACTGCCCTCCAATCTCTCCACCATCTTTGCCTTCTCAACCAAGGCTAGAAATTCAGTGATGGTCATAGGCACCACCACTCTCTTCAAGTCATACTTCAACCCTTCAACAAATTTCCTACATTTTCAAGCCTCATAAATGGTTTGTGTGTAAAAATGAGCTAAATGCTCAAATCTCACAGCATACTCTAATACTAACAAGCACCCTTTATGCAACCTCACAAACTTTTCCTCTTTAGCATGTCTCACGCTCTTAGGAAAATACTTCTTGAGGAATACCCTCTTAAAGCATTTCCTATCAACTACAACTCCTCTAGCCACCAACATCTATTGAGTACCCCGCCACCAATATTCTACTTCCCTTATCAACATGTATATTGCATAAGCAAACTTTGTTTCATTCGTACAACCCAACATCGTAAAGATTTTCTCCATCTTGCAAATCCAATGATCAGCCACTTCTAGGATCTGCATCTCCCCTGAACTGAGGAGGATGACATTTCCTAAAATCAGGTAGGTCCTTACTCTCCTATCACCCAACTAGTCTTGTTGCCTCAATTGCAAATTTGTTCACCTCCACTTGATTAAAGTGGACATTCTATTGTTGCATAGCCATGGCCATCATTTCCATGCCTAAGTTATCTAATCATATTGTGGCCTAACTATCTTCTATAAATATCAATAATTTTGTTAAGTAACACTCGACAAACAACAACAACCACAACATATACAACTTACAACTACACAACAGAAGCTTTGTTAGAAAAGATGGCTTTATCCAAGAGGGGGTGAATTGGATATTTAAAAATTTATTTTTAGGATCTTTAATTTTCAAAAACTTTTCTAAAATCTTTCCAAAGAAGTCTATTGAGTTAGATAGAATAGGATGTAATATTGAGTATTGATTTCTAAATTTAAGAAAAAATTATGTGTTGAACCATATATGATATGCAAGATTCAAATATAATAGATTTAACACATGCAATCAATGTTAACAAGAACTCAAATAAAGAGTATAAGGATAAAGAGAAATGACATAAGGATTTATACTGGTTTAACCACCACTATTATGACCTACATTTAGTCCTCAATCAACCTGATTGAGAGTTTTCACTATCTTTAGATTTAAAGTATTACAATTATACACACATGCAATAAACTCCTAGAATCCTAAAGATAAACCCATTTCTTGAACCCCAAGAAGTGCCCCCTGTAGTCACCCACTACAAAACCTTTAATCTTAAGAAACCTACTTAAGAACAATGATAAAAAGAGTTATAGAATGAATTCACATAGATATAGAATCAATTAAAGAGGTGAATTAGATTCAAAGTAACTTGGCCTTTCTCTCTAGTTGGGTGATGATGTTTCTTGAACCCTTTCTTGAAATTACTCACAAAGGATCAAAGGATTCTTTCATAGGGAAAATAGAGAATTTCAAAGAGTCCTTTTTGCAAAAGATTTCACAAAGTTACAAGTATTTCATATTTTTAAGTTTTGAATTCAAAAATTGATATTTATAGAACTCTTTGGATAAAATAATTAATTATTTTTTTGGATAATTGACTATTTTGTTCTTGGTAAATCTGGAAACCAATCAAGAACACTATAATCAATTATTTACTAGAAAAATCGATTATTATAGAGAACTATCTCTAAAATAATTGATTATTGCACATTGATAATCAATTATTATAGTGAGTTTCTTAGAATGAGAAAACACAATATCAATAATCGATAATTTCAAGTGGATAATCGATTATTTTGAGTGACATGCTCAAATTCTCAATTTTTTTAAGTTAAAAATAGTTTTAAAATGTTTTCATAGTTAATCATCATCTAACATGAAATATAAGACTAAGTTACTTACAATGCATAAAACAAACATGCCTAACAAAGCATAAACACACATCAATACAATTTGCACTTTCTTAAATATGAGAGAACCTCTTTGTAATAATCAAAACATTAACAAAAATTAAGTCTTCATCTTGAGCTTCGTCAACAAGCACAATAGGTCCACCCCCACAAAGTGTCCCTAAAGAGACTTAATTAGGCTATAATACTATAAAAGTGTAACGATGTGATAGGTCACTACACTAACTATAGTGTAGTCTCAACATAACGGTACAAATAGACAACATCAATTAACCTAAGGTTCTCATGCAATAGTTACCTAATCATCCATGATATTTATACATGTATCGAGCATAAACATAAAAATTTCAAGTATACAACTCCGTTATAGGATTAGATACATACTCTGTACAAATATAAAGTTTATATAACTATTTACAAAAGACCCTTACTCACCGGTTAAGCGTCTATACAACAATTGTGTCACATCAAAGTGACACCACCAAAAAAAACCATCACAACATGACCCTCCAACAGCTAGACATGCTAACCTGTTAATCCTTCCCAACTTTGATACAAAGTATGATCATTGTAGTTCCAACCATAAGAAAAATAAGTAAGGGTAAGCTTGTGAAAAGAAACAACATACACCAACAACATTAAGTAGTAACTTAAAGTGGCTTAAACAACATGGTCCATCAACCATACAACTTCAACTTGTCATCAAGTACAACACAAAAAACTTACAACATAATACAACTCTTCAAATTCAACTCAACAACATATTTAACATAAGCAACAATAAACAACTAATGTGTCGTCATACATATCAACTATGGAAATCTCTTACAACAAAGATGAGTAGTTTAAGTGGCTAGACCTTATCGAATCAAAGTGTTTGGCCTATCGCAACCAAGTCAGGTATAGACAACTTTAGACCTCTTAGGAAATCTATTTGACAACTTAATTTGATTTCTTAGGTTTCTCCACTTAAACTAGGAAGTCTAGTACTCTGTCAAGGTAGAATAGTTTGGGTATAAACCTATCACGACCTTATCTTGTAACACTAAGACACCTATAGGATTAACTTATCGACTACCTTCCAAATACTATGCCCTTCTAATACGTGGTTAGGGACTAAGTCCGCGACCTTGTACTTCACTTGGTTGTCACTTTATACGCATATGTCTTAACTTTGGCCACTTACGAATACCACATATAAAACCTAAAGAAGACAACTTAAAAGAACTACCCATTCAAAATACAAATTACTTACTAAAGGATTTCAACTCAGGCTCTCAGGGCATCGTAACTTATATCTACATAATGAAATATTTTAGTTTCTAAGATAACTTTTACTCCCCTCTAGTTTTTATGTATGTCAACTAAGACATGTATCTATATTATGTGCCTAACAACTTATCAACTTAATCAATTATAACAACATACAACTTCACAAACTAATCATTTATTAGTTTTCAACTTAGAAGTCTAAACATCATCATATAGCTAGTATATCAACCTAAAACATAATGAATTATCAATATACAACTTAATCATCATCTTTCATTCATAAAACAACTTAAACATCACTAAAAATCATGCAACTCATGCTCGACCCCATCCCATGGATGTTTGGCGCCATTGAGGTAGGAGACTTCTTGTCTCGCTCATGCCCAATGCCAAACTACACGTGCCTAGCATGGTTGAGGTAGAAAGTTTCACACTTTCTCACGCTAAATGTGGCAAAACCCATGCCCGACCCCAATCAAGTAAAGGGTCTTGACTTGATCCACACCCAACATCACTCCTTTGATGCTTGACATGATTTCAATTCGAGACGATTCTCTCTCTTCATGTCTAACATTATTCAAATTAACTCTGATGTGACCAAATTAGAGATGATTCTCTATCTAGTGGTGGAACTGACTTTCTCCAAAAAAAAAAAATCTCTTGTTTACAACAAAATTTTCATTATCTGATCCATTCCCTTTTTCTTTAGCTAACTCTTAGCCATTAATCTCCTCTTTTTTAGGTGTTATTGGACAATAATTTAACTGCTCTATTCTTTGAAGATCAAATAAATATTTTATATTAGTAATATATTTATAAAAATATAAAAATATTTATATTTATCATTTTGTCTAAGGGAAATAAAATATTAAGGCTCACATTGTGATTAGATAATCACTTTTTGACCATTTTTTAACTTTTATATTTCTTTATTAGGTTATTGCTACATTACTAATTTACATCATTTATGAAGATGCCATTTCATGTCATCATCAGCTATGAGATAAAATTATAGTTTTAAATATTAAAAATATCAAAATTACGTAACTGAAAAAGGAGAAACCAATAACACGGTATAGAAATTATAGACGATGAAAAAGCGTAATTTCCATCGAATAATATTTGTTTCAAATCATAGATAGAATAATATTTAAACCACTGGAATTACCACAGTGGTTAAGAGAAAAAGGATAAAAACAAATACGTGATGACACGAAGTTCGATCTCTTGATCCTCTTTGTAATATTTTTATAAATAAAAAAAAAAAAATAGATATTTGTGTGATCTAGTTGTATTAGAAGACCGTACAGAAGGTGGAGATGTTGGTCCAATGAATGATGGTAGGAGTATCTGTAAAATTACTACAACGTCGATGTCAATATGCATTTCAATAAAGTGATAACGTCTACAATGGAAGGTTCATGGATTAGTCATAGTTTCGGTTCTTTAAAAATCCAATGAATTACAACCTTTTGATTTTACAAATAAACTGAATTTACCTTTTTCCATGTATGTCTCAACTCTCAAGTATTGTTTTAGTTTTAATTATATAACAATAAATTAGTTTATTTTAAAATATGTGAATTGATAATATTTTTATATTCTTATTTATTATGATTTTATTCATGTCATTCACTTATTTTTCATTTAAGTGTCACTACTACAAATTATTAAATTTCATGCAAATTTTCCTGCGAAAATTTTATAAAAATCTGCAGGAAACATGTTTCATGCAGAATTTTTTACAAAAATTTAGCTGCAGGTAAATCGTTGGTAGAAAATTACTTTCCGCGGAAAAAAAATTGTAAGAAGTTCCTGCAGATTTTCCTGTAGAAATTTTTCGCAGGAAATTTCTTGCGATTTTTTTCATCAAAAAATTTGCAGGTAAATACATTATTTTGGTAAATAAATTTGCAGGTAATTTTTCTACAAATTTTTTTCCCAGGAAATTTTACAAGAACTTTTCCTACAAATTTTCTTTCTATAGGTAAGTTTGTAGGTAATTTCCTTTCTTTTTTTTAAAAATATTTTGCAGAAAGATGAGGACTGTGGAAGCGGTGGAAGCGGTTGAACAATAAGCTTACTAAAAAAATTTCACTGACATTGGCAATTTCAAATTCAACTTCTGTTTGCTTATTGTGAAATTTTGGGCATATGTAGTATTTTATTCTTTAAGCTGCAGCCATTTGTAAACAAGACCAACCCCACATTTCATAGAGTAATTAAGGTTCTTAACATATAACTGCAATGTCAATCTATCTTAACTAAAAAAAACATATATATCTAGTCAAAAAATAAAGTATCTAGATTTAAAATCAAGTTAAAAGTAGTTGTCCGTAATGTGATTAAGCATCAACACCTATATTAAGAAAAACTCCATCCATTCTTCACTAAGGCTTTGTTCAATCACACCTACATCATAATAAAAGTAAAACCAAAAAAATATTTATTAGTCAAATTTCACATGAAAATTATAAATAAATCACAACAATTAAATAAAGTATATTAAATCAACACACCTATCCGATATGATCACTCTCTTCATCATCATCATCATCTTCACTTTCATTACTAAGTTGAGGTGATGAATATGGATGGGAAGAAGAGCCAACAAACCCCAAGTATTGCATTAAGGTGTGCACTTGGTTCCTAGTATCTTGTACTTCTTTCTTAGTAGCTTGCACTTCTTTCCTAGCATCATTTAATTCTTGTTTCATTTGTAGCTTCTCTTCCTCTTGTCTTTGTAGTGATTCATTTAATGTATGAATTTGATTTCTTAAATCATCAACATCCTCAATAGAAGACATTAATGATTGATTGGAAGATGTTACTAATATTTTTCCCATAGACCCAAGTCCAAAGACTTTTCCTTTTTTCTTTCCAATTGCATCTACCCACACATCCAAGTCAGAAGGCGTGTGATTTGTGGATGGTTGGCTATCAGCTCCATCCTCTCCTGGAGTAAATGTTGAGCTTTGAGAGGATAATTGAAACTTTCTTTTTTCAAACTTCTCCTACATCATAAAAAAATTCAATTAATAATCCTATGTAGTACATATTAGCTATAACACAATATAGCATTGGACTCTATTATTAATTACCAAATCAATCAATTATAACCATCAAAGCTAATATTTCAAAAATGGATGAGAAAATTATAGCAATTATTTCATAGCCTTCAAATGGTGCGTTTGTTGCTTCCATATATAAGTCACCCAGTGTACGATTATTATTGCAAAATATTTTTCTTCTGGAAAAGAGGATATGTAGATTAAAATAAAAGTAACAAAAAGGCAAGAGACAAAATTACCCCATAGGCACGTACTAGAAGATTATTTTAAAGGCAGCACAATGCACACACTACCATTACAGACTAGTTTTTTCTAATCAGTAATTGTGGACAGCATAAAGCTGCACTTGGCTGATCTCTATCCATAGTATATCTGAACATGTCTTCTACCAAACACTAAAGTCCTCTAATGCAAAAACAACCCTGAAATATGGGCAAACTCTGACTGGTAACTTAGGTAGATTCTTCTTGGGTCTTTGCATCCCCAACAAGTCACTAGTAAACAAAATCATTGGCCAAACAGGGTAACTAAGCATACCGTGGCAAATGTTTGCAATACATGAGCTTATGCCTAGAAAAGTTACTGGTTGAACTGAAACTCTTCTACTGAATTCAATAATTTACTACCAAGTCTACAATATGTTAATGGAAAGCTTTCACAAATAAAAATAATATTATATATATATATATATAAATAACCATGATATTGATATGAAGTATTCACCACGAAAAACAATAATTAATCTCTATTGGAAATTGCGAGTGCATACAAAATAATATTATGTTTACTTCCTAATTTTTATTCCATCAAACAGACTTCCCTTATTTAGTATTTTGCACAAACAGATTGAACTCCTGCAAAATTTTTATCCCTCTTCCCCTCTTTCTTGTTGTTTCTTTCTCTTTCCCACCTAAATTCTATATCAAATTGCTATTGTATTGTTCATGATACACTTGCAATCATGTACATATAGCATAAGAATCAGATTTTATTTTTCTCATTGGCACGAGATAACATCAATACCAATCAGCCAGTGTTCAACAACTCACTCTAAAATCTAAAATGCATTTCCACTTTCCAAATTCCAAATGATAAAAAAAGAATTATCTAAAGCTAAAATTCTATATAAAATCCATTCATGCATGGGATCTGAAGAACAGAATATCAAATTATAAGCATTACAATTTTGCACCTAACATGATGGAAAATGATATTTCATATTAAGAAGATCATAATATATCTTCATACACAAACACACACAATCTCACAATGTCTTGCTTGATATAAAAATGGTGCCATAAAGCACATAAAGCCTCAAGACAAAACTCAACTATCACTAGAACCTATGTATAATATAATATAATATAACCAAAAATTGAATGCACAAAATAAGCATAGACATAAAAACAAACAATCACAACATAAAGAGGTTCAAAAATGCTCACTATATCAATACAATCTAATAAGAAAAAACAAAGATGAGGAATTTAAAACTTACATAAGCATATTTTGCATGAGGACCCACCCAACTATGATCTTTTTTTCGATGTGTACGAAAATAGAAATCACTCAATGATGGATTTTTCCCTTTTTCCTCCCTCTGACATAAATAAAATAAGCTTTAGTTCCATTACTCTTGAAAACTAAATTATAAAAATACAATAAATTAATAATACCACACTTATAATTAAAATTAATAATAAATTATAAGTGATCAAGAGCCAACATATATATTATGCAGATTTGATTGTTGAGTCATCCATTCCATGTACAGATTGGATTAAAATTAATACCACACTTATAATTAAAATTAATTATAAGTGATTGTCATCACTTATAATTATAAGTTTCTTGCAGGAATTCAAAAATGGTATGGAAAAAGCTTCGCCAATTACAAGTAATATCTGCTGAAACATTAATTTGAAACAAGCTCAAAAATAATTACATCTATTATTCAGCTGTAGGAAACTAGTAATCAAACATTATGTGTCACTGTTTACAGATTGGAAAACTGAAATCGATGTCATAGAAGTGAATAAACATGCAAAATCTACAGAAGAGGAGAACATATATGCATATAAGCAAACTGCAGTACATGTACCTTTATAGAGCGCGCACAATTTTTCAACTGTAGAATGATTTTCAACTGTAGAAAAAAGAAAAAGAAAAAAGAGAAGAAGAAACTGCATGAGAGAAATACTACTCATTAACCGTAGAATCAATCTCCTTAATTTGAATTATCAACTGCATGCTCATTCAAAACATTCCTTGACTTGAAAATTAGTAAAGTAAAAAATCAATTACACTACACAGATTAGAACAGCCAAAATCTTGGTAAAAGAAAATATATAAACCCTAGTAGAAAGAAAAATTAGGAAAACGAGAAACAAAACAAAAGGAGAGTTTGTCTTCTTCTTTACCTATGAAGTCACTGAGGCAATGCGACGGAGGAACGATCTTAAAAGGTGAAAGAAGAATGAGTTTCTCTATGCTACGCAGTGCGGTGCGGTGGATTTCTCATGTTTTTAGCGGTGGGTACGGTACATTCATAAGCGGTGGGTACGGTTCTGTGAGGTGGATTTCTCGTGGATTTCATAGGCTGTGTGTGGGTTTTGTTGTGCGATTTGAATTTTAAATTTTTTGTTTTTTAAATTAATAAAAAAAACTATAAAATAAATAAATTAAATTAAATATATTTTCCTGCTAATATAATTTATAAGAAAAATTACAGAAAAACATATTTTGACATTACTAAAAAATTTAACATTTCTTGCAAATTTATATTCTAAATAAAATTGGAAGGAATTTCTTGCGATTTTTTCTAGAAGTTTTTATTGGTAAAAAAAATCATAAAATTAATAATTTTGGTAGCAAATTTTATAAGAATTTTCTGCGAACTTAAAATCACAAAAATAGTCGTAACAATTTCTTGGAAATTTTTTTTAGTAGAAATTTTCGTAGCAATTTTATGCGAATATTTTTTTGCATAAAATTTTGTAGGAAAATGCTATATTTCTAGTAGTGTGTATGTTTATTGGGTCACTATTTAATCTCTAACAGACGAATCTATTTTGATTCTTAATCTACTTTTCTTTAGTTCGTTAATTGTTTAGGATGAATTTTTTCTGTTCTTTGTTCCAATTAAAGAATCTAACTTAGATTCTTAAAGTAAGAACTTGGTTCTTGTGAGTTTTTATAGGAAAATCACTAGTTCTACGAGGGCCATGTCCCTGCACTTCGGTAGTAAAAAATGTAATAACCAATTTTTATTGTAAGAATCCATACGAGAATCTTTTATTTGATATGGTCTAAATTATGTTAGTTGTTGAAAAAAATATTTATTAATTTATGAGTAACATCGTTAAATACAACTACTATTTATACGATTTAATTCCATTAATATTTTTGAAATAAAATTTTATATAATAACATCATTAACTAAAATTAACTTATTTAAAGATTTGCATGTTATTTCAAGAGAAGTAAATATGTTTTCTCATAATCTAGCTGATTGGCTTCTTCTATATGGCTCTAATGGAGTCCCTATTGTTTTAGAATTAAACTCATCTTTGTCTTTATATGTTTTCTTTGTTTCCGCTTAAAAAAAGACATTTTCAAAATAGTTTTCTAATGTAGCATTTATTAATATTTAATTTAATTAAATAATCTTTAAACTGAAACACGTGCTATTAAAATAAAAACTTAATTTTTCTAGTCCGAAATTAATTACTCTTAAATTTAATACACATTTTTTTGCAACAAAATTTAATAGTAACTCTTTTAACATAAAAAAAAAAGAGAAATGTTGAAAAACTACAAATATTCCTTTTGTCCCATAATAAATATTGTGTTAGAAGAAAAATAAGCCCCAAAAATAATGTCATGTTAGCTCAATATAATTTAAATGATTTCTTTTTATTTATACCAATAATAATATCATTTAACAAGTAGTTATAAAAAATTAATCACAAAATTAATTTTATAAAATTAATATTTCCTTTCATCTATCATGTATAAATTTGTATATAAAAAAATATTTAAATTCATGTATATTAAAAAGTAGTTAAGTTCATTTAATTTTATTAATTTCATGTAATTTACTTCTTCAATTTCTCTTAATAATATTTATTAAAAATAATAACCATAATTAGTTTAATAATTTTTTTGAAATAATAACATTAAATGGATCAAATTAGTTAGAATTTGTTTATATTTTGTTCCGGCCAAGGGATGAACTAGGGTTTTTTTCCTAGATCAAGCCTTAGAGCCAGAGCATTCAAGAGTGTAATCTGCCTTCTTAGCCTTAGGATTTTAGGTTTTATGGTGTGTCGTCGATGGGCCTCTTGGGCCCCGAGAATGAAGGGACCTTCCTAACCGTTCTTATCAGGAGGGCGTGAGATAAGTGGGGGCGAGTTTAGTCGGATTCCGACCGACTGGGCTATACCGAGGGCCCATTCGGGTAAATGCCGAGTAATCCCCTTATAGGTGAGGGGAATCGAATTAGCTAGTCTAGTCGGGTTATGACCGACTAGGTCTGTGCTGACCCTTCAATCGGGTTAATGCCGAGTAGAGGATCCTGCTCGCCCTATTACTGAATGGAAAACCAGGTTGGATTACGACCGGGACGGTACACTTGCCTTCCAGCCTTGAGCCTATAAGGCGAGAGGGCTTAGGGCCTGGCGACCTAGTCAGGTATTGGTCGAGCAGAAGGATGTAGTCGCCCTATTGCCGATAAAGAAACCAAGTCGGATTACGACCGAGACGGTACACTTGCCTTCCAGCCCTGAGCCTATAAGGCGAGAGGGCTTAAGTAGAGAGTCAAATCGGATTCCGATTTGGACGACACACTTTCTCGGGTCTTACTCGACATGGGTAGCTGTGAGCGCGACATCCCGATGCGTGACCTTTCGTTTGACGACGTGAGGGACATGCATTTATTACGTAGTTGTTTTTTGTAGGGGGTTACATAATTACACTGCCACGTGGCAATGAAACTTAATTGCATTTAATGTACGAGACCTCTTCACCAGTAGCTGTATCGTCTCTCGTGTGAAAGGACGCGAAATGCCGCATTTCATTCGTGGCTTCTCGCGTACGCCTCCTTGCCCTTATAAATAGACATACCTTACGAACCTTTTTCCATTTCTCTGTCCTTTCCTTCTCCCTTTGTGCTCCGCGTCCTCCTCCGTGATTCTTCGAGGCTCATTGGGATTCTCCGGTGGCACGCGGCGGTCTACGGCGGCGCTTCGAAGTTTATTTGAGTGGGAGGTTGTTGTGTGTCCCTAGGTACGCCCATCTAAACCATTTGGCCATTTTTATTTGTAGTAAAGCCTGAGTTGTTATTTAAGTTAGGTTTATTCTTATCATGGCGGTCGTGAACTATGAGGAAATGTACAAGTGGGTGAGAGATGATGTTTTGCGTTGTGAGTCCTTGATAAGTTCCTGGGATGCCATGGAAAGTTTCTGTAGAGAGCACGTGGTGTGTGGTGAGGGCGACCATATAATTATTTGCGAACCCTGTGTAGATAGGGAACCTGTGTGTATTGAGGGGAGTTCGATGGAGAAATTTACCTTTTGCTACTGCACTTTAATTTCCAAGTTGAAGGTGAGGTGGCCTCTTACTAGTTGTGAGAAAGGAGTGCTTCAAGCCTTAGATGTGGCCCCTACTCAATTCCACCCCAATAGCTAGGCTTTTGTCCGAGGGTTTGAGGTTCTATGTCTGGGCTTAGATATAAACCCGACCGTGGATAAGTTCTTCTACTTCTTTGAAAGTCGCACCAATAAACGTAGTAGTTGGGTGTCTGTACATGGGGTGTCAAATCGGGGGCTCTTGACTTTGTTTCAATCGTCCTATAAGGACTTTAAAAGATCATATTTCCGAATACGTTGTACCTCGGGTAACGAACATGTGCTAGAAGGGTTCCCTTTATATTGGAAACAAAAGACGGTATCCTTTGGGGGGCTATCTGCCGAGAAGCTCTCCGAGGCCGACCAGGAAGACGTTAGAAAACTGGAGGCTCTCAAAACAATTTTCAACACTGCAAAACTTCTAGATTTAGAAAATAGACCCAAGGAACTGAAAATTTACATAGGTACTCGGTTTTTTGCCGATCACCCTTTTCTAATAATGTTTTGTCCTCGTTTTTCTTGTTGACTAATATTCCATTTTGCGTTATTTTAGATAAAATGGCTAGCATGAGCAATCGGGAGTTGATGAAGTTATGGAAGCAACAAGAGGCTTCCAAAGCTGTCGGAACCGCTGTGGTCAGTGAGGGGACGGACGAGAGGCTTGGGGGGTTCTGCTCCGAAGAGTGTAATCAGCGAGAGCCCCCATAAGCGTCGCCGGGAGACCGAGGCACCCGTTACTCTCGTGAATTTGGAGATCGAGATTGGGGGAGACGAGGCCGAGAAGGACGTTGAGGTTCAATCGGCAGAGCGAACTATAAGTATGTGCATTGGCGAGAATTGGGAGCCTATTGATCAAGGAAATGAGCAGGGAGAGTCCCATCTTTTTGGGATGAGAAGTTTAACCATTCCTCTCATATCCGTCATACCGATTTGTTGGAAGGGGATAAGGGCGACCTAGAGAAGATGAGCGCCTTCTCTATTGCCAAGGGAGTGGAGTCTCTAACGAATCGCCTATCGGCTTTGTCCCTTATTAATGAGGACAAGATTCGTGGGATGGCCAGGGAGATCAAGTTGCAAGGGAAGAAAATCAATTCCCTTGAAGAGAGTGTCGCCAAAGGCAAGGCTGACTTAAAGTGGATTGCCAACGAGAGGGATAAGTTGTTGGAAGGCCGACGTGCCTTCGAAGACGATCGGAAAGCTTGGGAGGCCGAGAAGTTAGTTATGGAGAAAGATCTCGAAGAGGCTCGTTTGGCGCGAGACAAGAATGCTGATGCCGCTCAAGTTTTTGAGAGTGATATGGCAACGATGAAGGTGGAGATTGAGAAGTTGCAATCTGACCTTCATGCTGCCAAAATGGATGCCCTGAAGAAGTTCACATAAGGCTTTGATGCTGCTGCTGCTCAAGTGAAGTTTTTGCACGCCGATCTCGACCTTGATGGCATTGGATATTTCAAAGAGATCATAGATGGGCAGCTCGTAGATCCCCCCGAGGATGACTGACTCTACTTTGCAGTTGCTTTGCCTTTTGTATAAGTTTCTACATATGTTTCGTGTTCCAGTCTTAATTTTCTAGGTTTAAAGTGTGTAACTGGTTGACTTTGGTATCTCTAAAATTTGATGTTCCTTTGCCTAAGTTTTGCTTATGTTCCCTGTTGCATTATTTGTTTTTGAGCTTTCAAATCGATCAAAAGAATTTGGATAATGATTAAAATTTTCTAAGTTTAGAGTGAGCATTTGCCAAGCTGAATCGCCTAAATGAGAAATTTTTCTAAGTTAAAAGGATCAACTCGCCCAAATTCCGACTCCAAGAGAGTGGTAGATTTTCTAAGTTTAAAAAAGGACTTTTTGTGAAACCAATCGTTCAAATTCCGATTTGAACAATATATAAAATCTTTCTAAGTGATATTTTGTGAACAAAATTTTTCTAAGTAATAAGTGATATTTTGTGAAACCAATCGTCCAAATTCCGATTTGGAGAACATAAAGTTTTTCTAAGTAATAAGTGGTGTTTTGTGAACCCAATCGTATAAAATCCGAATTGAATCGTCCAAACGTCGAGAAAATTTCTAAGTTAAAAAAGAGGAATTTTTCTATTTGGAAATTCCGATTGAATATTGGGACGCAAATTTTTCTAAGTTAAATAATGAGTCCTTCCAGAATGAATCGGCAAAATTCCGACTACTAATTTGAATGTAAATTTTCCTAAGTTATAAACACAAGCCTTGGTTATTCAAATCGCCTAAGTTTCTACTCGAACATTGAGTGGGAGATTTTCTAAGTTACTAATCCAGTCGGTCAAATTCCGACTTGTTGAAAACAAGGAAAAACCTTTTAATGTTGGAAATGAAATTGTGCTAACAATCGGTCAAATCCCGACTCGTTTAATCAAGTAGACAATCTTTTAAGTGGGAAACGAAATATTGTTAACCAATCGGTTAAATTCCGACCCGTGTTAACAAAGTGGAAAATCTTCTAAGTAGGAAATGAAATTTTTCTAACTATTCGGTCAATATCCGACCCATTTTAATCAAGTGGAACATCGTCCAAGTCGAAACTGAAGCTTCACGATCCAATCGGTCCAATTCCGATCCGTATAATTAAGTAGACGACCTTATAAGTTGGAAATGAAATTTTGCTAACCAGTCGGCCAATTTCTGACTCATGTAATCAAGTAGACAATCATCAAAGTAGGAAACGAAATATTACTAACCAGTTGGTTAAATTCTGACCCGTGTTAACAAAGTGGAAGATCTTCTAAGTAGGAAATGAGATTTTTCTGACTAATCAGTCAAATTGCTCCGACAGGTAAATGAAGTTTTAAAAGTGAATTTTCGCGGATCCATTCGGACGAATTCTGAGGCATAGAACAATCAAAATTTTGACTGAATAAATGGATGAGAGATCTTCCATTAGATTGATATGCTTGTCCTGCCAATTGTCGGACTGGAAAAATGAATAACATTTAGTTAGTTAAAATCAACCTCCCTCGTATGGAGTAGTCGCCTGAAAGCCGACAATGTCTTCGAGTTATTTATACTCGCCCAGTCAGACTTTTTCCGACAATCACGAGTTTCAGTCTTCGAGTTATTTATACTCGCCCAGTCGGACTTTTGCCGATAATCACGAGTTTCGGTCTTCGAGTTATTTATACTCGCCCAGTCGGACTTTTGCTGACAATCACGAGTTTCGGTCTTCGAGTTATTTATACTCGCCCAGTCGGACTTTTGCCGATAATCATGAGTTTCGGTCTTCGAGTTATTTATACTCGCCCAGTCGGACTTTTGCCGACAATCACGAGTTTCGGTCTTCGAGTTATTTATACTCGCCCAGTCGGACTTTTGCCGACAATCACGAGTTTTGGTCTTTGAGTTATTTATACTCGCCCAGTCGGACTTTTACCGACAATCACGAGTTTCGGTCTTCGAGTTATTTATACTCGCCCAGTCGGACTTTTGCTGACAATCACGAGTTTCAGTCTTCGAGTTATTTATACTCGCCCAGTCGGACTTTTGCCGACAATCACGAGTTTCGGTCTTCGAGTTATTTATACTCGCCTAGTCGGACTTTTGCCGATAATCCCGAGTTTTATCGCCTTTAAAAATAACACATGTTAGGAGTCATGGAAGAAAACAATGAGATGACATTTATTTGAATTGAAAAGGCGGTGCCTCGTTAAAAACCTTCTCAGCAAAAACCCCTCATATTTTTACGGGGAAAAAATACTGAGTTAGGAAAAGAGTGCACCTAATACAAATGGAAAGAAGAGTCTAGCTATAATAAAAGCGTAGATTTGCAGCGTTCCAGGTTCTCGGTATCATCCCTCCATCCAAGGTTCTTAGTCGGTAAGCTCCTTTGCCGACCACATCATCAATTTTGTAAGGGCTGACCCACTTGGGTGACAACTTGTTCCTCATTTGAGTTAGCTGAGCGCGCTTCAAAACAAGGTCTCCTACCACAAAATCTCTTGGGACGACTTTTGTGTTGTACTTGAACGTTGCTCTTCTCTGGGCTGCTACTTGGTTTATCCTTGCTCTCTCCCTTGTTTCAGTGATCAAGTCCAAATCAACTCGTCTTCCCTGGTCGGATTCCTCCTCAGAAAAAGCTGTAGTACGTACAGAAGGTTCTGCAATTTCAATCGGGATCATGGCATCTGTTCCGTACACTAGATTGAAAGGAGTATCTTGGGTTGATGAATGAATAGTTGTGTGATACGACCATAGCACTCGGGGAAGCACCTCCACCCATGAAGCGCCTGAGTCTTGGACACGCTTTTTTAGACCTGAGAGTATCACTTTGTTGGCCGACTCCGCCTGGCCGTTAGACTGAGGGTGTTCGACAGAAGTGAATGTCATTCGGATACCGATCTCCCTACAGAAGTCACGAACTCGAGCACTTGCAAATTGCGTTCCGTTATCCGATACGAGAACTTGGGGAACACCATATCTGCATATTACGTTCTTCCATAAGAACGTCCTTATCTTCTCCGCCGAGATGGTGGCTACTGGCTCCGCCTCAATCCACTTGCTGAAATAATCTACGGCCACCACCAAGAACTTCAACTGTCTCACCACGATCGGGAATGGGCCGAGAATGTCAATGCCCCACTTGTTGAAGGGCCAAGGAGATAAGATTGAGTGGAGTCGTTCAGCTGGAGAATGGTGTAAAGTTGCGTGCCTTTGACACCCATCACACTTCTGAACCTAGTTGACACAGTCATTTCTAAGGGTCGGCCAAAAGTAGCCTGCCCTCGCAACTTTATACACGAGTGCTCGTCCTCCGATGTGGCTTCCACACATGCCACCATGCACTTCATCCATCACCCTTTGTGCTTGCGACGTGGTCAGACATCTCAAAAGGGGACTACTAAAACCTCTTCGGTACAATCTCTCATTGATGATCACAAATCTGGCTGACTCTCTTTGTATCAATGAAGCCTCTCTTTTGTCCTCTGGCAATTCCCCCCGAGTCAAGTATGCGATGTACGGCCCCATCCACGAATCGAGCTCTTCCTGGATGAAAAGAACACTCTCTTGTGGGAAATTGATACTCGGCTGGGATAAAGTTTCTTGGATAACCGACCGAGTGGCTCCTGGCTTCTTTATGCTTCCGAGTTTAGACAGCAGATCGGCCCGCGAGTTTTGCTCTCGTGGTACGTGGTTGAGTGTGAACTCTCAGAAATTTTTCGATAGGAGTTTCACCTTTTCCAAATACTTGGCCAATTGAGGATCCTTCGCCTGGAAGGTTTCGGCCACTTGTCCGGTAATCAGCTGGGAATCGCTTATAGCTGACAAGCTCGTCGCCCCCATCTCTTTTGCCAAAGTCATTCCTGCCAACAGTGCTTCATACTCTGCTTGATTTTTGCTCGCCCAGAACTCGAAGCGTAGTGACTGTTCCAACAGTATGCCACCCGGACCTTCCAAGACAATTCGAGCTCCACTTCCTCCTAGGTTCGAAGCGCCATCCACCGATAGAATCCATTGTGTTTCTCCGACTCCCCTCTCCTCAACAGGAGGGGTCAGTTCCATCAGGAAGTCAGCTAATGCTTGGGCCTTGATTGCTCCCCTTGGTTCATACTTGATTGAGAATTCAGATAACTTAACTGACCACTTCATCATTCGGCCTGCCAGTTCGGGTAATCGAATGATCAGTGTGAATTACCACTTCGTAACTCTGGAAGTAGTGCCTCAATTTCCTCGCGGTGACCAGTATCGCAAGGGCCAACTTTTCGATCCTCTGATACCTCGCCTCTACTCCCTGTAAAACCCTACTCACGAAGTAAATAGGAACTTGTGAAGCTTCTTGCTCTTGTACCAGAACTGAACTGACGGCTGGGTCGGATGCCGAAATGTAAACCAACAAGGGCAAGTTCGGTCGTGGTTTTGTCAGGATGGGCGGAGATGCCAATGACTTCTTGAGTTCCGAGAAGGCTTCTTCACACTCGGTCGTCCAAGCGAACCACTCATTCTTCCAGACATTGAAAAAGGGGCAGTGCCTTATCCGCTGCTCTTGATAAAAAACGGGAAAGAGAAGCCATCCTTCTCGTTAGTTGTTGTACCTCTTTCACCGTAGATGGGCTCCTCATGTTGATGATGGCCGAGCACTTGTCAAGGTTTGCTTCGATGCCACGATGAGTTAACAGGAAACCAAGGAATTTTCCTACTTGGACCCCAAATGAGCACTTTTCTGGATTCAACTTGAGTTGGTACACACTGATAATGTCGAATAGCTCCTGCAAATCATCAAAATGCCGACCAGTGCTCATCGACTTCACCACCATGTCGTCTACGTAAGCTTCCACATTCCGACCCAGCTGATTTACTAATACCTTGTCCATTAATCGTTGATAGGTTGCCCCCGCGTTCTTTAAGCCAAACGGCAAAACCCTGTAACAAAAATTAGCCTGATCTACTATGAAGGCCGTCTTATCTTCGTCTGTCGGATGCATACGTATCTGGTTGTAGCCCGAGTAGGCATCCATGAAACTCAACAACTCGTACCCTGACGCTCCATCGACCAAACAATCTATGTTAGGCAGCGAATACGAATCCTTCGGGCAAGCCTTATTAAGATTGGTGAAATCCGTGCACATCCTCCACTTCCCATTACTCTTGTGAACCATCACCACATTCGCCAACCATGTCGGATACTGAATTTCTCGGACATGTCCCGCCAGTACCAATTTCTTTGTTTCTTTCGCAATGGCCTTTCGTTTCTCCTCTCCGAACTTCCTCCTCTTCAGGATTATTGCCTTCGCGCTAGGGTCTATGGCCAACTTGTGGCACAAGAAATTTGGATCAATTCCAGGCATGTCGCTAGAATGCCACGCAAATGCCGACACATTGTCTTTTAGAACCCTCACCAATTTCTCTTCGTCCTCAGGAGTTAAAGAGGTCCCTATCTTTACATTTCTCCCTTCCATTATCTCCACTTCCTTGACGTCTTTCGCAGGGGCAGGTCGATGATCAAACTGACCCATTCTAGGGTCCAGCTCGATGGAATGAATGTGTCTTTCAACAGGTGTGGTGTATAAGCGTCTCCTCGCCTTCAAACTATCCGCATAACACTTCCGGGCAACCTCCTGGTCCACCTTGAGGACTCCGACCACTCCATTAGGCAACAGATACTTCACTTTCAGGTGCGCGGTTGATACAACGGCCTCCAGTTTGTTCAACGTAGGCCTGCCGATGAGTATATTGTACGACGACTGGGCATCCACCACTAAGTATCGAATGGTCACCGTCTTCATCTGCGAGCCCTGACCGAAAGGTCGTTTCTATATCGGTGTATCCCCTAGCCATAACCTGATCTCCTGCAAATCCTACCAGAGTTCCCGCGTAAGGCACCAGTCGGTCGTTGGGGATCTTCATTCCCACGAAAGCTTCCCAAAAGAGGATATCGGTTGAACTTCCCTGGTCAACCAGAACGCGCTTCACATTATAACCCATTACTATCATCGAAATGACGATGGGATCATCTTCGTGAGGAGCCACCCCTTCATAATCGGCGTCCGAGAAAGAAATTGTGGGATGCGGTGGTCGGCAAATTTCCGACACAGATAAGACAGAACGCGTGTATCTTTTCCGAGCAGCCGAGGTGACTCCTCCTCCTGCGAATCCTCCTGCCACCGTGTTGAAATCCCCATGGACTACTTACTGATGGGTCTCCGACGAACTTGCTGGAATGTCCTTGGGAGGAGTTCTCTCTCTATGCCTGTCCCTCCTTGTATCATCCTGCGCACGCCTGTGTCGCCTATCTGACGAGCCCTCTTCCTGTTTTTTCGCTACAAATTTTTTCAAGAGTCCCTCCTTGATCAAGCGTTCAATCTGTCTTCCAAGGACGAAGCAATTTTTGGTAGAATGCCCGTGAGTCCTGTGAAACTCGCACCAGTCGGTCTTGAAGGGACCCAATTGGCGCTCCGTTGTTGCTGGGAATTCGAACAACGCTGCGCTGTTGACATCATGGAGTATCTGCCTCCTAGGAACGTTGAGCAGGGTAAACTTCTCTTCGTCGTTAGTACGTGTCCACTCACCCCTAGGCCGACCTCCCCTATCGGCTTGTCGGTAATTGACCTCCTTCGAGTTGTAACGATCGCGTCGCTTATTCCAATCTGACCGTGGTCGGAGATGCTTGTTGCCATCGTTACCGCTTCCCCCTGCTTCTCTGCTCTCCGCTGCCCTCTTGCTGATCTGCCCTTCCTCTGTTTTAATGTGACTCAGCGCGAAGGCTCTTACCTCTGACATCGTCTGGCAATTTTCTCTTTCCAGCGCAATGTCGAAAGCTCCAAACCTCAGGTCCTTCTGGAATGCGATGACAACCATCCTTTCATCCAGGGATGCTATCCTCAAGGCGATCTCATTGAACCTTTGCAAAAAGTCCTTCAGTGATTCTTCCCGCTGCTGCTTGAGATCGAACAAATCCGACGTGATCGGAGGCTTCTTCTTGTTAGCGGCGAACTGTGCCATAAAGAGTCGACTGAAGACATCGAAGTTGGTGATCGATCGGTCAGGGAGGCCACTAAACCAATCGAGTGCCGCCTTCTTGAGTGTTCCCATGAACAGTTTGCAGCGGACTTCCATGCTCCCTCCGCAGATCAACATTTGAGCTCGGAAGTCCGTCAAATGCTGACTGGGGTCCTGCGTTCCATCAAAAGGTTCAACCTGGGGTATCCGATGATCCCTAGGGATGATCTCGGCCTCTATGGCTTCGGAGAAAGGTCGAAAATCCCTAGGGACTTCCATCATGACGTCTTCCTCCACCGTCCTGGTACTGGCCTCTAACCTGGCCTGCATCTCGTCCGCTCGCCTCCTGATCTCTTCATTCTCGCGCTGAATGGCCTCCTCTCTCTCCCTGGATTGCGCGTTCTCCTCCCTTAAGCCATTGATCATGGCCATCATCTCCTCCATGGTAGGGGGTTGTGAGTTGTTGTTGTTATTGCCGCCTCTCGCCATGGTAAAGTGTGGGTCTTCTGTATTACTTGGGGCGTAGGAAAAGTTTCACCGTGGCCCCACGGTGGGCGCCAAAATGTTCCGGCCAAGGGATGAACTAGGGTTTTTTTTCCTATATCAAGCCTTAGAGCCAGAGCATTCAAGAGTGTAATCTGCCTTCTTAGCCTTAGGGTTTTAGGTTTTATGGTGTGTCGTCAATGGGCCTCTTGGGCCCCGAGAATGAAGGGACCTTCCTAACCGTTCTTATCAAGAGGGCGCGAGATAAGTGGGGGCGAGTTTAGTCGGATTCCGACCGACTGGGTCTATACCGAGGGCCCAGTCAGGTAAATGCCGAGTAATCCCCTTATAGGTGAGGGGAATCAAATTAGCTAGTCTAGTCGGGTTATGACCGACTAGGTCTGTGCTGACCCTTCAATCGGGTTAATGCCGAGTAGAGGATCCTGCTCGCCCTATTACTGAATGGAAAACCAGGTCGGATTACGACCGGGACGGCACACTTGCCTTCCAGCCCTGAGCCTATAAGGCGAGAGGGCTTAAGGCCTGACGACCTAGTCGGGTATTGGTCGAGCAGAAGAATGTAGTCACCCTATTGCCGATAAAGAAACCAGGTCGAATTACGACCGGGACGGTACATATTTTTTAATAGCATATTAAAAGCATAGAAAGTTGAAACAATGTTGCTGAATCTTATGAGTTTGAAAAAAAAATATTAAAACTGAAATATATTTTTTTTAATAAAAATAGTTAAGCACATACATAATAACGTAATTATAAAATTAAAATATTTTTTTTTAAATTTTAATGAAGCAAAAACAGACCGCAAAAGTGGAAAGTGCAAACACTATCCTTAGAAAGAAGTCGCATTGCATTGCCTTGCATTGCATTGCATTGCATTGGCGCAGCACTTGTTGTATGTTGGTGTTGAACGATGACGGCGTTTGAGCGTGAAAGCCACCCTCCGTTTCCGTTACTGTTAGTGTTACCGTTACTGTTACTCTCTCCGACGAATGCCTCCATCCACGACTACTCCAACGAGGCCTTCACCCACCGCTCCGACGCCTTCTTCTTCCACGGCGGCAGCGAGGCCCTCTTCGCCAAATCCTTCATCAGGTACGCTCACGCTCACGCTTAGGGTTTCGCTTACCCTTCCCCTTCCGCTTCCAAAATGCTGTCGTTTTCCTCTCCAGGTTCGAAACGGTGACGTTCACGCGCCCTCGCGAATCCGCCAGCGTGCACGGCTCGATGCAGCAGAACTCGGGGCTCGTGGAGGCCATAGTCCTCGAGGTTCGGGATCGGAACCGGATCGGAGGCACGTTCCTCAAATCCGATTTGCTCTGCTGCGATCCCAAGCTCGCCAAGGAAGGAAACTGCAACCTCGGCGAAGTCATTATCCAGAAGAATCCCGATAACCCCCAATTCCCCAAACGCATCAAGACCTTCTTTCAGGGAACCAACGACGAGATCAAGATGGAGACGCAAACCTTGGAGATCAACGCCACCGGGATGTACTACCTCTACTTCATGTTCTGCGACCCTTCGCTTAAGGGCACCACCATCCAGGGAAGGACCGTGTGGAGAAACCCTAAAGGTTACTTGCCTGGGAAAATGGCACCTCTTATGACCCTTTATGGCTTTATGTCTCTAGCTTACTTGTTATTAGGGCTTGCTTGGTTTTTGAGGTTTGTTCAGTTCTGGAAGGATATCATTCACTTGCATTATCATATCACTGCTGTTATTGCGCTTGGGATGTGTGAGATGGCTGTGTGGTATTTTGAGTATGCTAATTTCAACTCCACTGGGGCTAGGCCCATGGGGATTACCCTCTGGGCAGTTACCTTTACCTCTGTTAAGAAGACTCTCTCGCGGCTGCTGCTGTTGGTTGTGTCCATGGGGTATGGGGTTGTTCGCCCCACGCTCGGTGGGCATGGGATTGCTTACAGAGTGTTGCTGCTTGGCTTGTTCTATTTTGTTGCCTCGGAGGCGCTTGAGCTTGTTGAGCATTTGGGGAATATTAATGACTTCTCCGGGAAGACTAAGCTGCTTTTGGTGCTCCCTGTCGTTTGTCTCGATTCCTGCTTCATTCTGTGGATTTTCTCGTCGTTGTCCAAAACCTTGGAGAAACTGCAGGCAATTTCACTTTATCTATATCATTCCTAGTGTGTTGTTGTTGTCGTTGGTTGGTTTGTCATGGGAATGGAAATGTTGCATTGGTTTGTGATTTGACTGTGTTTGAGTTAGTGTTGTTGGGTTATAGCAGGCAAGAGTTGTGTGCTTTTTTGGACTGGTTACTTTTGTGTAACAATTGTGGTTCTATTTTGTGTTGAAATTTTTGGATGCAGACGAGGAGAAACTTGGCTAAACTGGAGCTTTACCGAAAGTTTACAAACACGCTTGCGGTGTCTGTGCTGCTGTCCATTGCGTGGATTGGCTTTGAGGTGGGTCTTGGGAAAAAGATGTTTGATGCACAGAAATAAACAATTTTAGAGATTTACTCTCTCTGTAGGAGTTTTCTAGCATTCTATTTTGTGCATTTTTACGCGAGTCAATGTTGCTAACCAGGGGTTCTTACTGTGTTCAACCAGCTATACTTCAATGCTACCGATCCATTGAGTGAGCTGTGGCAAATTGCTTGGATTATTCCAGCTTTCTGGTCCCTGCTTTCATATGCCCTCTTGCTGGTGATATGTGTCCTTTGGGCTCCTTCTCGGAACCCTACTAGGTACTTGTCCTTTCCATGGCCTTCGTGTGGTGAATGGTGATTTTTTAAGACAGTTACTTGGTGGTTTTATGCTTAATATGTTTAAGCTTTTTATTTGAAATGCGTTTAATATCTGAGCTTAGAAGTTAGAACTAGTTATTCCAATAGCTAAGTTGCTTTGGGTCTTCATTTGCTGATTATTTTTTTTCTCTTTCATTTCATTGCAAATTTGCATTTATATACTGCACATTTAGATGTGTGTTGGATTTTATTTGCATGGTAAACTGTTACATTAGATACACTAATGCAAGTTTCATTTAACCTGTTGATGAAAATGCAAGATTCTATTTAACCTTCATTATATCTTTCGTTTCTGTGTGTATGTGTGTGCTAAATTGCTAGTGTACAAAATGAGACACAAACCATCGATGCAAATTGATGTTATGGGGAATTAGTTGTGCCACTGTATTTCCCTTTTCAAACCAGGCCTCAGCATAAAAAAAAATGTTAGTAATTCCTTATCTGTAGTGTTGTGCTTAATATTTCATCATTTCCTGTCTCTAATATGTCATCCACATACACCAAAAGTATTGTTACTCCTCCACAGAAGTAGAATGCTTAATAAATAGTGTTTGTTCTTCTTGGCTTTATCTGTATCCCATAGCCTATAGCTGATACAGCTCTTTCGAATTTGAAATTTCCAAATCATACCATGCTTAGTAAACAGTGTTTGTTCTTCTTGTGGCTTTATCTGTATCCCATAGCCTACGCAGCTCTTTCAAATTTCCAAACCATATCTGTGCTTAATAAACAGTGTTTGTTCTTCTTGTGGCTTTATCTGTATCCCATCGCCTACACAGCTCTTTCAAATTTCCAAACCATATCTGTGCTTAATAAACAGTGTTTCTTCTTGTGGCTTTATCTGTATCCCATAGCCTACACAGCTCTTTCAAATTTCCAAACCATATCTGTGCTTAATAAACAGTGTTTGTTCTTGGCTCTATCTGTTTCCCATTGCCTACACAGCTCTTTCTAATTCCCAAACTATACTAGGCCTTCTGCAATTCACATGTAGTATGGTGTTCATATTCTTCCTGTAGCTAGGTGGATACATATATGTGGATACTCCATATGGATTCTCCCTTCTTTCAGAATGTATGAATTTCAGTTATGGTTTGACCATTTTGAGAGCTCAGTAGGCAGTAGGCACATTAGCTTTAATGAGTTATTTTCAATATAATTTGTCTTAAACCACTCACTACACGAATTAGTGTTATGTTAATTAATCTTAGTATTGTGCGCCTAGATTATCTAGGCACATTAGTTTCAGTATGTGTGCCTAGTCAATCTTCATTGTGGTTTCTACCTGCCTTTTGTGTGTATACATGGGGAATGCTAACCTGCTCTTATGGGTTATTTTCAATATAATTTTTAAACCTCTACTTTAAGTTTTCTAACCTACCTTGTGTGTGCAGCCATTACTTGACTTTATCTCTGATATGCTAATGCTAACATGTACTTCTTCATTCTTAGTTAACATCATACTTCTTTTTTTAGTTTTGTTATTTCCAAATTAGCTTAAATAAAAAATCTATTTTAGGGTCTGTATGAGTAAATTTCTCTAAATCCACTTCTAGGAGAGGAAAATAAAAAGGAAAAATGAAATAAGTTTTTCCATAAGTTACAATTAGCTTATCCTTAAGCTAATTTATAGAAGTTCTCAGCAATTAGCTTTTCCAAAATCTTATTTTTAATTTATGTATAAGTTAATTTTAACTTATAAAGAAGTTTATTTCAATTTTCCTTCTTATTTTTCTTGAAGGGCTTTTAGAAAAATTTATCCAAACATATTCTTAGTAATTGTGAATATTATACATTTTACTTATTAAAGAAATCAGTAATTATGAATATTATACATTTTACTCATTAAAGAAATCAATAATCTTTATCATCTTTTTCTCTAGCACCTTCTTGCCTCGATTGGTCTTGTTTCTGTCTTTAGGCTGATTTGTTCCATATGTATGTTTGTTTCTAGATATGCATACATGGAGGAAACAGGTGATGACTTTGATGAGGAGGGCATCTCTCTGACGAGCAGTGTAGCGAAGATAAGTGGGGATGTGGCAGCCAAGCTTGATCGGAAGGAAAGGAAGGGTTCAAGTGCCACAGATCATGCCTTTGGAGAAGATATTGAGGAAGATAAGCGAGAGTAATGTCAAACTTGTATAGTAGTGTTGTTTCATATGACTGACATCATTTCTCACAACATGTCTGTAGATGGATGTCCATATATGCATGTGGTTTTGTATGCAACAGGTGTCGGTTGGTGATGGGGAAACAAAGGAGGCAATCTCACCATTAGATCAAAATCGTTTAATTGCAACTCATACGTACCACATTAGAGTAGTTTTTCATAACAGATGGTGTGATAAAATCATTCCTTGGTTTGGTTTCAAATGACCATCATCCCTATGTATCCATCTCTATGCCTTCAAAGTTCAAATTTACATTCCCTTTTCCTATAGCAAAACGAGTTCCAAAATTACTGTTTCAGGATTTTAAGGAAAATTTCCCACATTATTGACAGAGACTCCCATGATTCAGTTCAAAATTTTAGTAGTTATATACTTTATGGTAGTAAATTCGATCAAAAAAGTCAACCGGTTTTTACATTAGAAGGGCGAAGACAAAAAATAACCAAATAAATAGGATATACTCGAAGAAAGAATGGTTGAGGAAGAGAAGATTAATTCAATTAAATAGACATTAAAAAAGGTGTCAACATAGTTTATTTATTACAAGGTTCGGATTGTATATTTCCTAGACTGCCCAACCTTTTCTCGTTTATATTTTTAAGTAGATTACACTTGCACAGATTATTTATTTATACAATAATACCTGAGCAAGTCGGTGAGTATTCCTTCTGCATACTTAATGTCCAATAAGAGATATGAAAATATTCTTTTACTAGTATGTGTTTGGTACAATAGAATAATATGGTGTCATTCCTATACAACGCACGATGAGTGGCCATTTGCATTATATTTTTATTCAGTATTTTTTCAAATCCGTTGTACAACCTTTCTTTTTTGGTTACATAATTGTAAAATTTCAATTTGTGAGAGATGATTGATTAATGGGATGAAATGATATTAATAGTTGTTTACGCAATTGACATTTCACTCACAGAAAACGGTATAATTTATGAATAAGAAAAGGTTAAAATATTAAAAAAAAACTTTTTTTAAATATAAGTACATTTTAACTACTTTTACCTCATTTAATGGTACCCTACTTAAAATATGTCTATTTTAATGTATGATCTTTTAGTTGTTTCTTTGACATTTATAATAAGGAAAATTTAAGAAAAATGTTATAAAATTAGTAAGATTTAATATAAATAATTAATTTTTTTAATGTGTAAAATTAATTTTTTTAATAATGTAAAACAGAGGAAGTATTTAGTTGTTTTTATCATGATTAGGTTGTTTACGTTTGAAACATGAATGTCTTCTTTATTAATTATAATGGTATGGTATAAGCAATTGTGTCTTAAGCTTAATCTTAAGAAAGTATATTTTTTTAGTGTGAATAAGACCACACAAGTTTTCTTTTAATATCATGTATAAAACAAATTGGTTATGTTTTTATTTTATTAGTAGGTATTATAATGATAACAATAAAAATTTTATAACTGAAGATCATGGTATATTATTTTAATTCCATTACTAGATTGATCTTACTGATTCTTTTGAATCTCATACTTTGAATAAGTCAAATCTGCATAAATCCATTTATTCAACAAGTGATTTATGTTTAATAAAATGTATGTTACTCTTTTATAAATTTTGAGTTACTGTTGAAAGGGCTCAAAATTACGTTTCCAAAAGGATCACTAGTTACTTGTGTGTTAGAAGTGCATTGAAATGACTGGCACAATAATTTGGATGGAACCCAAACATGTGCAACATCCTTTTTTAAAAGTAGGTTCATCAGCTAATAATCCAAACGTGTTATTAATTGGTACAACTTAAATCAACCTTTTCCAAGTCAATATTCTTTCAGATATAATATTCACTAAATTTTATACTATTATCAGAGTCATTTTTATCCCACTTGACTGGTCCATTTAAATGATTTAACTGGTTGATCATGATCATAAACGGAAATTATCGACTATAGTATACCATTCAATTTTAAGAAAAATTGCTTTAGAAGCTGTATTTGTGGAGCAAGGTCTTCAATATAAAGTTGTGATTGATTGATTGATTCTAGAGGCATCTGATACAGTTAAGTATTGACATCAATCATTGTTGCCAATTATCAAATTCGTTTTAGCCGGATATCAATGTCACCTTCCTCCATGTTTGTGTATATCTACCGCATTCAATTTCTTTCTGATTGCTACACATTTTAACTTTTGATATATAATATTATCAAATTCACCTTCTTCTCTTGATGAAGGCAGGGTAAGAGAGAATGCATGCCTTCTTTCATAGTGTGTTTATTTCTAGTTATCTTTGAATTCTGACTACTGATTGCTGCACTTGGTTTTGGTTTTTCCAAAAGCTAAAAAATGGGACATCTCCATCACCATCATGGTAGTAATCATCATATTCATCATCAAAAGCTCCACAAACTAGGAGGAGGAGATAGTCCCTATGATGATCCTTTCTTGAATTCATGTTGCTGTTTTCTGGCTACCTCATACATTTTCATTGCTTTCCAGAGATGCATCCTTTTGCCATGTTACTCATTCTTCAAGTGCTTTGGGTGGAATGACACTGACCCCAGATATCATCATTACATCCATCACTTGGAAATGGAATGATTCTTACTCTCACTTATCAATTCCTTGATGTAAAAGGTCTTTACTTGTTACATATTATGATTATGATTGCTGGAATAACATTCTTTTTGAAAAGCAAGTTGCAAATTTATTGAAATTTGGCTAAAAAGATAGAGAAGAGAAAGGAATTTGATTATATAGAATGTAAAATCGTGAAACACAATTTTGCTTTCATTGAGAGTCGAACTCAAGACCTCCCGCTTACTAAACGGGTGCTCTAACCAACTGAGCTATGAAAGCACACATTTGAGAGAAAAGTTTTGCAGATTTAGATCTGTTTGGATTTATCAGTTTTTCGGTTCAGCAGTTTTTAGCTACGTAATTTAATTACAATGCATGTTTGCCGGCAGAAATATTTTTGTAAACATCAAGTTTTGTTTTACACTTTTACAACGAAAAAGGATTCGTCAAATTTGTGGGTAAAAAATTTACAGTTTCTAGAAATCAACTAGTGAAATGGATGCCCAATCACAGGAAGTACAAATTTCACAAAAATCTTGAAACTATACAAGAAAAATGTGTAACTAAGTCTATTAAAAATAATTTATTCAAGTTTAAATATGTTCAAATTTTCTCTAATTAAATCGATTTTCAGATTATTACCTATTAATTTTTTTTTTTTATTTTAAATACTTGACTATTTTTTTTTTCAATTTAGTACCTGATGTTAGTCCTCCTCTATTAAGTGATGATGACGAATTGTCATGTTATTACTCAACAGTGTCTGTCATATCATTTAAATGTTCGTCTCACTGTCCACATCATTGGCCACGTCAAATTTTATTTTTTTTATAAAAAATTTCATTTCGCGATTAAGGGAAACAATTCGTTGTTAAAGCATTGTCAAAGTTATTCTTGACGAAGCCCTTGTCATGCTCTGCCTGTGTTGAAGGTAAGTGGTTGCTTAGGTTATTAGGGTTTATAATTTGATAGAGTTTAACTGTTCTTTTGATGAGTTTTTTTTTCTGGACACAAAGATTTGGTTCCTTTACAATTGTGTTGATGGATTTCAATCTAATACTTCATCATGGGGTCATTTTGAGTTAGACCCGGTGATGCATTATGTTGGGGGCAACGAGCCAATGCATGTGAACAATGTGAATATGGATAGGTGGTCCTATTTTGAAGCCCTGTGAATCGTACAAGAAGACTTGACATATGGAGAGCATTCTGTTAGGCTGTGGTGGAAATTTGGTGCTTCTGATTTCAAAGAGATAAATTGTGATAGTGTTGCATCAAACATGCCAAACTTTGCAATTACTAACAATGTGGAAGTGGAAATGTTTACACTTTTTGATGGTGGCAACGAAGGTGTTGTTGGGGAGAATTTCTCTAATAGTGATGATGACTCTGTGAAGGATGTTCGGTTGGATGATTCAGAAGAGGAGAGAGTTGCTGGATTGGATGATGAACTTGATATAGAAATTCCTGAATTTGGTCGAGTCAAACGTACTCAAAAGAAGACAATTGCAAGGAAAAATGATGATCTTGAGGAGGAGTAGGAAGATGTTGCTCATAGTGTTCGTAACCCTGAGACGAAAGTATGGAGGTCAACTATTGATTGTTGTTGGTAGAGACTCAAACGATCAATATTTGCCCTTGGCTTTTGCTGTTGTGAAAACTAAGACAAAAGACTCATGGAAATGGTTTCTGAATTTGCTTCTAGAGGATATTGGTGTTGTACAGAACAATAAATGGGTTTTTATGAGTGGCCAACAAAAGATAAATTGATTTATACCTGTTGACTATAATTGTCTATGTTGCTAGCAAACTTTTGTACTAACTGTCAATTCATTTTGTATATGGTTTACTACAAGTGTTTGAAGAATTTCCTGTCCCAATTGAACACAAGTTATGTTTGAGACATTTGTATAATAATTTCAAAATGAAATTTGGAGGAGGTGTGCAACTAAGAGACTTAATGATGGGTGATGCCAAAGCAACGTATGAACAACTGTGGAAGTCTAAAATGTAATAGATTAGAGATGTGAATGAGGTTGCATATTGGTGGTTATATAACCTTGACAAAAAAGCATGGTGTAAGCATAAATTCTTCTTTTATACAAAGTGTGATTTGTTGATGAATAATTTGAGTGAGGCATTTAATAGTACCATACTTGTTGCTATGGATAAGCCAATCATAAGCATGTTTGAGTGGATTAGGATGTACCTCATGAATAGGTTTTCAAACCTTAGAGATAAGTGTAAAAATTACATAGGTTAGATTATGCGTAAACCTTTGAAGAAGTTAGATTGAGAGGTTGAAAAATCTGGGAATTGGGTTGCATGTTGGAGTAGGGATGGAGATTTTGAGGTGAGCCATTTACACAGTGGTGAGAAATTTCTCATTAACATCAACCGAAATTATTGTAGTTGCAATTTTTGGGATTTGGTAGGTATTCCATGCAGGCATGCAATGGTTGTGTGACACCCTCTACCCCATCATTAATACACAATAAATGTAAACAATAATTTTTTTTTCCTTTTTGAATAAATAAAATCTTTCATAGTTGACAATTTCTTTCATGGATAAAATAATTGTTGCAAATATCATAAGGTAGAAGATTCACATTCGTAACTCATAAGTCATGTAAGTATCCAAATTCAAGAAATCATATAATAGAAAATACAGAATAATTCCAGCAAAGGTGGCAGTGCCTCCTAGTTAGGAATTAATTTATAACTTTCAAATCATGTAATAAAATAATATGATAAAGATGCACATTTTGGTCTTTTATCAAGAACGTTCAAAATTACAAAAGAAATATTACAAACTTTATTTACGTTATTTCTTTGCTAGAAATTACAAAAGAAAAGAAACTAAAGTTATTAAAATAATAACATATTAGACTAAGCTAGCTATGCCCCGATGTCACATCCTATCAGAGCACGCCCAACTGAAGCCTTAAGCCTCATCACCAACATCCTCATGATGATGATCGCCTGCAACATAATTTAAACATATACAAGAACAACAAGGGAGTGAGAAACATCTCACTCAGTTTCAGGTGAAGAAATAAAGGTTAGATAACACACACACATAACAAATATAAGTCACATGTAGATAATACAAATAAATAATCAATATCACATATATACTCATTTATCATGCTATGATGTCATGGACTCGACTCACAAATGCATGCATGTGGCGCCATACGGAAGTTTAACAATTCATCACTGGTGACCCTACGGCACACCTGGTTACATCACTGGTGACCCTAAGGTACACCTTGTTAGCTTGTTACATCACTGGTGACCCTAAGGTACACCTTGTTAGCATCACTGGTGACCCTAAGGTACACCTTGTTAGCATGTTACATCACTGGTGATCCTAAGGTACACCTTGTTAGCATCACTGGTATGCGGCCTCAGCGGCACACCTGGAGTAATATATGCATATGATGCATGTCATACATTTATTATTTCATTGACTCAACATTGACTTATTACAAAATTTCATTTAGTACATCATGTCATCATTTTCCATATTCTCATAATCATGACTTGTCTTAATAGTCCATTCTTATGTCTCATGTTAGTTGTCCATATTTCACATGGTCATGTCATAAATACTCCTCATAGGGTCCGCATAGGAATTCACAGAGAACAGTCTTATTCATATTAAAACTTATTTATTTTTAACATTAATCACATATTCATTTATTACTTCCAACAAGAAACAAAGTAGAGCAAACAGAAAGTAAAATAGAACAACAGGCAAAGGATTGGGGGCCAATTCGACAATCAAACTATCCAACAATTATTCGCACACCCCCGAGCGAGGTTTCTCACTCCCCCCTTACCTGGATAAGCAGAGCTAAAACTTGGGCAGGACCTCCTCCTCTGGATTCCCTCTTTCTTTCCCTCTCTTTCTTTCTCTTTCTCTCTCTAAGATTTTCACCTTCTCACTAAGTTATAAATTTTTCACCCCCCTTGCCCCTATTTATAGGCATCCTGGTGCACCCGGAACGGCCCGTACTGAATTCGGAACGGCCCGTTCCAGATCCTTCAAATATACGTAAAATTCTCAACTAGAACGACCCGTTCTAAAATCGGAACGGCCCGTTTTCAAAAAGCAGAACGACCCGTTTTAAAACTAGAATGGCCTGTTCTGGGGTTCCATTTAACACTCATTGACCATACGTAGAACGCCTAGTTTCTAACTTAACTTTTTAGGCAAATTCAAAATCTCAGAACGGCCTGTTTCGCTTTGGGAACGGCCCGTTCCGGGAAAACCAAAATGGGCCTTTACATTACTTTGGAACGGCCCGTTCCACTTTTGGAACGGCCTGTTCTGCTGCTTCAAAAGTAACTTATTTACTTCATTTGGAACGGCCCGTTCTACTTTTGGAACAGCCCGTTCCGGCGTAAAAAAAACAGAATTTCACAAAAAATTTCACAAATAATTAAATTATTAAAAACCTTTACAATATTTTATAAAAATCCTTTTTTAATTAACTAAAACAACTATAATAAAATAATCTTCATAAATATAAAAATAAATAATAATTAATATTGCATTAGTAAAAATTCAGGGTGTTACAGGTTGCACTGTAGTTCAAAAAGTTAAACTTCATGAATTATGTTAATAATTGTTATTCTAGGGATACATATGTTATGTGTTATGCAAACAAGATTTTTGCCACAAATGGATAGGATATGTGGCCTGAAAGTCAATTTGATGAGATACAACCACCCAAAAATAAGAGGGGCCCTGGGCGACCAAACAAATTGAGGAGAAGAGAACTAGGTGAAATTGACCCAAATTTGACAAGACTGACAAGAGACAATGGAAAGTATAGGAGTAAGAGATGTGGTGGTCAAAGATATAACAAAAAAACCTGTAGATAACCAGCACCAACACCATAACTAGTCAATGAAACACCAACTAATGTTGAAAATCCAAATGTTGGAGCATATAGAGAGAATGTTATAGTTGAGACAACCCATGAGGTGGTTGAACCTAATGTTGATAGCAAGTTCCTTTACCAATGTGGTAGAAGGTATATGCTATAATAATAACGAATTCATTGCTTATATACAAATACTAATCTTTTGCCTTTGCAGGGAAGAAACATAAGACCACAATTGGTGCCAAGAAGACCCTTGAAAAGAGTAAACACAAGAAGGAAGCAAGTAGATATGAATGATGAGAGTGGTTCAATAAAAAGACCAACTGCAAAAGGGGCAAATCTAGAAGGACCAACTCAAGAAGAACCAAGTGCACTAGAAAAAGAACCGTAGCAGGAACAAAGGAGAAGGGAATGGATGCTTTTATTAAGATTACTTTTGCTATGATACTTTTGATACAAAATGTGTATTTAATTTTGATGCATGTGCATCTTTTGGGGACCATACATTACCTTTTTATTACAATGAAATATAAACAATGTGCAGCGTGTAGTGTGCACCTTTTGGGACCACACTTTTGTGTCTTTTCTATCTTAACATGTAATGTGCAATGTGTATTTAATTGTTACTGATTTTTACATTATCTGTCATGATTGTTACTGAGTTGTGCAATATTCAGGTAGTCAAATAAAAATTATTAGTTTTGTAGGTAGTAAAGTAAGACATATTTTTAAGTTGTGCTATGGAAAAAGTACCATCATTCAGGTAGTATTATAAAAAAAAAAGTTAATATTTGAAGGTAGTAAGTTGTATAACTTAATATTATGCAAGTAGTATTTTGAAATCATATATATTTCGAGGTAGTAAGTTGCATAAATTAATATTTCTACAACTCAAACCAGCGTCGCTTATGAAACATTCAAATCAATTGAATACAATGTTAGTTCAAAACAAATTCAAAACATACTCAGTCATAATGTAAAGAAACCTTGATTGTTGTTGCAAATCAATTCAATTAAATACAGTTTAGAACATAATCAGTTCTAATGTAGAGAAACAAAGTGCAAACCATAAAATTGCATTCAATTACAAACTATTAAAAGTGTACATTTTTCCTACCAACGTTGATTGTTATTACAATGTTTACAACTGTAATGAAAATCCAAAACACTATCACTACAAACCCTAACACCTTGACCCTATTTCACTCAACTGAAATCTTCTTTTTCTTGCATGAAATTTTCAACTTCAATAGCACAAGTTGTTGATGAAGATCAGAACATTCTTCCTGAAGCCGTGTAATCTTTTTTTTTTTTTGCTTGTTGCAATTTTCTCTTCATTTGCTTTTTCTACGTCCATTAAAGTACTAATCCTTAACTTCAAATCTTCAATTTTGCGCATGTGACTCCTTAAATCAGCTCCACCCACAAATGTGTTGTCCCCATATTTAACCCAAAGAAAAAAATTACAATACTCAGGTTCCTGCAATCAAAATTGAAACAACATTGTTATAAACAAAGGAAAACCTTAAACCCTAAACCCACATATGTCATTCCCAAAGCAGAAAATGAATTCCAACTTACGTTCCAATTAGGGCATCTCAAAACCTTTTAGCGGGATTTTCTTTGTTGTGGGATGTCAAAATGATAGCGTGTTTCTTACATTTACAATTGACTTGTTGTGCAGAAGACGAGCACGATGAACCACAGGATGAACTCATTTGACGAAGATAAACCCAAGTTGGGTCAAAGATGATGAAAAATGAACAAGAACCCTAACTCATTCTTCTTTTTCAAGGTTCTTCTTCTTCACTCACGAGAGCCCTCTTCTTCTTCTTCTTTTAGGGTTCTTTCAATTTGTTTTCATCCAAAGACGTTTCCTAAACCCTTAATTGCGAAACAAAATTTCTTTAAAAAATTTAAAATCTAACGTGGCCAATGACATGGAGAGTGAGGTGGACATTTAGATGATATGGTAGACACTGTTGGGTGATGACGTGGTAGTCCGCCAACCACATCATTACTTAACAGAGGGGAACTAATGTCAGATACTAAATTGAAAAGAAAAATAGTCAATTATTTAAAACAAAAAATTAATAGGTCGTAATCTAAAAATCGGCCTAACTAGAGGTAGTTTGAACATATTTAAAACATTTATTTATTTTTGCTCTATTTAAAAATTCATTACTCAGTTTATTTCTTTTTTCTTCATTAGTATAGCTCCAATAATTATATAATTCCTCATAATAAATTCTATCTCTTGTAAAGATATGTAATTTTGTTTCCATCATTTTTTGAAAAATGGATAAATTTGGTGGATATGTAAAAAATATTCTTTCTTTTCCATCACTTTGACATGTCTGAAAAAAAAATCTAAAATAATATAATTTAAATATTTAAAATATTCATTTATTTCAGTTAAAAAGTATAAAAATATATATTTATTGTATATTAAAGTATTATTTTATGTTCAACCATTCATTTTTCAAGTATATCCTCTTCTTAAGTTGTTAAATTTCTAAAGTTGATTTATATGCAATTAGTCTTTTCCATGGTGATTTTTATAACATGTCTTTGAATGTAGAACTCTGCTAGTGAATTATATAATGTTTCAAGATTAGATGATATCACTAGTTATTATTATTGTTGTGGACTTGTGGTTATATGCTACCGAGTTGGTGTTGAAGTAAATGTTAGAATACAAGAAGGGAAGGTTAAATTGTTTCCTTTTAAAAATCTATTACTCAAAAGACAATGAATACAAGATTTATACTAGTTCACCCTAATTGGGTTACGTTTAGTCCCCACACAAACTTGTGGGATTTTCCACTAAAAACATAACCAACGATTATTCAAACTCAGCCACCTGTTAACACAAATAACTACTACACAATCACCTGTTGTTAGCAGCAAACAATCAGCAACCTGTTGAGATTCTTCACTTAACCACTTGTTGAGAGAACAGTCTTACAACCACCTATTATGAGATTACACAACACCTATTATGATTTTATTTACTTCATTACATCGCTACATCTTAGTTTTGGGTAGAGAGTATGTTTACAAGAATGAGTTCTTTTATGTTCTTGTAGATTGAAAGTTCACAAGTAAATCTCTTATAATGGAGCTTCCACTAAGAAAGATATCACATTTCTATTTATATTACAAATCAGAGTTACAAATGTGAAGTGGGTGTCTCTAAAAAATTAGAGGGTGAAACAGGGAATATAGTTTGTTCAGCTTGAGTGATTTCTCTTTTTCTTTGATATTGCTTGCTTCAAAGTGAGACCATTGTCTTCCCTTTATAGGCACACAACAATAGATCCGTTGTAGCTTGCTTATTTTTTAAGCATATGGTTGTACTTTTTATTTTTGTTTTTGTCAACCTTAACAAATGAGGTTCCTTTTGAGTAAGTTGTTAGAAAAGATGACTTTATTCAAGAGGAGGTGAATTGAATATTTTAAAAATTATTTTCAAGATCTTCTATTTTTAAAACTTTTTTAAAAGTCTTTCCAAGGAAGTATATTGATTCAACTGATATAGGATAGGATATTGAGATTGATTTCTATATTTAAGAACATTCCATGAATAAAACCTATATAATATGCAAGAATTCAAATAGAATGGACTAAACACATTCTCAATCAATATAAGCAAGAAATACAAATAAGAAGTGTAGGGATAGAGAAAAATCAAACACAAGATTTATACTAGTTCAACCACTTCCATTATGATCTACATCCATTCTCCAATCAACTTGATTGTGATTTTTTGCTATCTTTAGATTTAGAGTATTACAATCACATCCACATATAATAAACTCCTAAAATTCTATAGATACACCAATTTCTTGAACCCCAAGAAATGTCCCATGTAGTCACCCACTACACAAACTCCTAATCCTGAGAAGTTGGCTTAAGAATATTATTCAAGAGACTTTTAGAACAAATTCATATGGATACAAAATCAATCAAATAGGCGAATCAATACTAGAGTAGTTTAGCCTTTCTCTTAAGTTGGAATTGTTCACAAAGGATCAAAGGTTTCAGAGAATCTTTTTCGCAAACATTATCACAAAGATACAAAATTTTCAGTTTTAGAATGTTTGTCCAAAAACCGATATTTAAAGAAATTTCTATTTGAAATAATCGATTATTTATATAGATAATCAATTATTTTATTCTTGGTAAATTTAGAAACTAGTTAAGAACATTTTAATCTATTATTTACTATGATAATCAATCATTATTGAGTATTGACTCTGAAATAATTGATCATTATAGTGAGTTTCTTATAATGAGAAAAATATAGTAAATAATCGATTATTCTAAGTGGATAATCGATTATTTTGAGTGACAAACTCAAATTCTTGATTTTTCAAGTTTAAAACCAATTTCAAAATCTTTTCATCATTAATCAATATCTAATAAGAGATATGTGACTAAATTACTCATAATGCACAAAACAAACATGCATACCAAAGCATAAAAACAAATCAATGCTATTTGCACTTTCTTAACTATGAGAGACATTATTTCTAATCATCAAAATATACTAAGTCTTATCATAGCATGGTCAACATAAGTCTTCACTTCAAGCCTTTTGTACCAGGTCTTCAATACAAGTCTTTTGAGGAACATTATTTCAATTGAAGGCTTTTAATAAACAACTTAAAACAATAGTCTTTTGAACCAGGTTTCCAAGACAAGCCTCATGAGAAGAAATATTTTACTTGGAGCATTTTGATTAGCAACTTGGAATACTCATTTACTTGCTTGAGATAAACACTTTTGTTTTTGTGCTAATTAAAAATCCTTGATAGATTATGAATATTATTTTAGGATGTCATATGGATGTCTTGTGAATCTCTTCAAGAAAATATTGAGTCATGTAGTTTTCTAATCAATCTTATTCTTGTTAAAACACTTGAACAAAATTATTAGCACACAGATGAAAACTCTTCTTTTTATAAAATTTGAGACTAAGAATTTGTCATTATTAAAATCACATTCGGGCAACATTCAACAAGTATTATTTTGGTTCTATTTGATGTGTTTGGAGAACTTGTTGCAATTTCCTTAGACAATTTTTTTTTGGGTGCCATATTATCATTAATTGTTAAGTCTCTAGTTCTTGAAACACACTTCTACTTGCATAACATTTTCAACATACAAACCATATTTCACATCTTCTCTACTTTAAATAAACAACTGAAGCTCACATATAACAAAGTTCATCATCATCTTGAAAAATACTAATACATTTTCTTCTCTATAATAAACATAACAATCAAACAATCAAAAGGAGGAAAACTTCATATAATCATCAAAGGAGTAAACTAGAAATATAACTTAACTCATACTTCATTTATTAGGGCTAATAGTCTTTATAAACCACCATGCACAATTATTTGTTGTGATGAGGGAATGTGAAGAACATTCCATGCAATAACTTAGACAAAAATATCAATCGAACCAACCTTATAATTAACATTTAGTTATTGAAAAATACCTTAAACCTTTCTATGTGAATAGAATTTTATTAAAAAAAAACATCACCAAATATCTCATATCCATCAATTAGTAAGTTACAACTACACCATTATTTATCTTCAAAATGAATGATACACATATTTTTGGACATGAATACAAAAATAAACAAGGGCTTTGTTAGATCAAAGGACGATCGTAAGATAATTTTTTTTCAAATCATACTATAAGACATATTAAAATAGATGATTGGTTATTATCACGTGTAGTCTTTCAAAAAAATCACTTCGTATGTATAAGACGAATGCATTTAATATATATCATTTATTATGTTTGATAACCTAATAGTCTTTGTCTACGATATTCCTTGACAGATCAAAAAGAATAAAAGCTTCATCAATACTCGCACCTTTGAAAGGAACAAAGACATACTTTTTGTTAGATAAAGGACAAGAAAATTTCTTGAAGTATAGGAAGTTTTAGAAAAAAGTCATTTTTGAATGCCATATGCAATAGTTCCTTCCGTTTGGTACCTTGAAGGTGATAAGTATCCTCCTTGATCAAATAAGAAGTGACAATTTGGTGAAACACATTTAATGCACCAATGGATACATGTCTCTATAAGGAGGGAAGATGAAAATAGGCGAAGCAACTTTATGAGAGATGCTCAAGGATTTTTAATAGTATCTTGATGAAAGACATATATAAAGAAGCTTGAAGTCTCAAAATGACAAAGAATAACAAATGTAAAAAATTCATTCATTATTTCTATAAAAGCTCTAAACTTAATTTGGTTGTATCACATCTTAAAAGTAAGATGAAACAACAAGTGATTTTCTAACTTTAACTTTGCCTTATTGCTTGAAGCCTGAAAAAGACTTTGTCATAAAAAATACTTGGTTGTTAAAGCCTAGATAGATTTTATTGTTCAAAAAATACTTGGGTAGTTACTTGAAGAGAAAAATCAAATAATATTTAGGTTGAGTTAAAAGTGTCTTGTGAAAGAATACTTATATATCTTTGTAAAAGATAGTGAAATGTGATCAGGTTAATTAAGAATGAACGTAATCTCGGTGGTTGAGATGAACCAGTATAAAAATACTGTGTATTCTTTGCTCTTAACTCTTCATTTGCACTCTTAATGTCTTGATACTATTTCACTATTTTAAAAAATTGTTGAGTTATTGATTGACATTATTCAACCTCCTTGTCTTTCGTTTCTCCACAGACTTGCTCATGAAAAAAAAAGGATACTATAATGGTTGAAACAACCAATTCATATAGAAATTCCCAAACTTGGAATGAGAGTATTTTTAGAGAATACCAACATATGTCATCAACAAATTTTGCATATTCAATAGTAAATACATTTCCAGGGATCTCTTGTAACAACATGATGAAAATAATGTACAGGAATGCATGAAATTGTAGACTAAAATTTTTTGTTGACATGAATACATCTCCCTAGCAAAACACTTCACTATAAAAGAACAACTTATCGCAGAACACCAATTATTGTAAAATTTTCCACCTATATTCAACACCGAAATAAAACCACAACAACACTTTATTGCTTTTCCATTTCGTCACACCTAAATGGGACCAATAAATGAGCAATTTGACACACACTAATTACACCTTGATTTTGTTGCATTTACAAAAGAAGAGAGCATAAACCTTTGAAGCCAAGTTAAAGGTGATAGCAAAGTCCCATATAGGTAGATACAACTCCAAACACATAGGGTCCAACCTAAAGGAGAATATGCAAATGATGTCTAACAAGAATATCTTCAAAACGTCATACAAGTCCAAAACGTTGTTGTTTTGTTTCTTTAAAGGGAGATGGATGAGGTGGTGTTGTAACTCGATTCTCACAACCTCAAACACACAGAATCTTATTGAACTCTTCATGAGTTTCAAGCTAATTATCTTCTTCTGAAAGTCCTTAGCCAATATTAAAGGCCCCTTAACCGATCCCTCAACCAAAAAAATCTATATAACTTATAGAGAATAAATCCTCTTTTAAAAAATTCTCAAACCTTAATACAATTAAGTGTTAATAGATTTTATCATACACAAATGCGACAATTTTTTTTTATAAAATTATTATTTACAAAGATGAATAAATAAATTAATAATATATTTTTATGAAGCAAGCATCAAAATACTATATACATTAAGCTTATCGATAGAGACATTAAGTATACCTTTCATATTTATCATTTGTTATTAAAATAATATATCTAACGGTGTACACTTTGATCTACCAAAACACTACTTAAAAGCTCATCCACCATGGATTTTACTATATAAAATAAATATTTATTCTTAAAATACTGGTTTATCTTATTTATGAACTTGTAGATAAAACCCTGAGATATTTCGAGCACCGGGGTTTAGGCTTAGCGTTACAACTCACAAGTGTTGCTGCATCCTTAGAGCAGAGCACTGAGTATCTTCTTCTTCTGTTGTTTGCAAAACATCTTTTCAGCTTTTGTGTGTGTACATCAAGGAAACATTTTTTTAACCTAGTTCTTCTTGTTATTGTTGTTGGGTGTTGGTGATAGATTCCATGGAGCCTTCACTCCTACTTTCTTCACCTTCATCCTCCACCCCTTTACCCTTCTTCATCTCAAACAACCTCCCTTTCCATCCAAAACCCAATCTTTCCGTCAAATTCAATTGCTCCCTCCAAAAGTCCCAATTTTGGGGCAGAAACTTGAGTTGGGTCTCGTCACAATCGCACGAAAGAGCAAAATCGGGTGTGCTGAGGCCCACGATAACGGCAGCGGTGAAGAGGAGGAAGGAGCTTCCCTTCGACAACGTGATTCAGAGGGACAAGAAGCTCAAATTCGTCCTCAAGGTAAGGAAGATTCTTGTGACTCAACCAGATAGGATTATGTCGCTTAAGCAACTTGGTAAGTTCAAAAGGGATTTAGGTCTTGATAAAAAGAGGAGGCTTATTGCCATATTGAAGAAATTCCCTGCAGTGTTTGAGATTATGGAAGAAGGGGTTTACTCTCTCAAATTCAAAATGACCAATGAAGCTGAAAGGCTCTATTTTGAGGAATTGAGGGTTAGGAATGAAATGGAGGAGTTGGTTGTTGTGAAGCTTAGGAAGTTGTTGATGATGTCACTTGAAAAACGGATTTTGTTGGAGAAGATTGCACATCTCAAGACTGATTTGGGTCTGCCACTAGAATTTCGTGACACAATTTGTCATAGGTACCCACAGTTCTTCAAAGTGGTGGCAACACAGCGTGGCCCTGCTTTGGAATTGACTCATTGGGATCCTGAGCTAGCCGTGTCGGCTGCTGAGTTGTCGGCGGAGGAGAATCGGATTAGGGAAATGGAGGAGCAGAATTTGATCATAGACAGGCCTCCTAGGTTCAATAGGGTGAAGCTTCCTAAGGGGCTTAATCTTTCCAAGGGTGAGATGAGGAAGATTATGCAATTCAGGGATTTGCCTTATATTTCGCCTTACTCGGATTTCTCAGGACTCAGGCCAGGGTCTAGGGAGAAGGAGAAGCATGCTTGTGGAGTTGTTCATGAGATCTTGAGTCTCACACTTGAGAAGCGAACGCTTGTGGATCATCTCACACATTTTAGAGAGGAGTTTAGATTCTCTCAGCAGCTGAGGGGGATGTTGATAAGGCATCCTGATATGTTTTATGTCTCCCTCAAAGGAGATAGGGATTCTGTGTTTTTGAGGGAAGGTTATCGAGATTCTCAGTTGGTGGAGAAGGACAGGTTGTTGCTTATAAAGGAAAAGCTTCGTTCCCTTGTTAATGTTCCTCGGTTTCGCGGGGGAGCTGGTCGCAGGGTAGTTGAAGATAGCATGAGAGAAAGTGATAGCAGAGAAGATGAAAGTGGTGGAGAGGAAGAAGATTGGTCAGAAGTTGATAACTTAATGAGTGATGCTGGGTTTGATGACTCTGGTGATGATGATGATGATGTTAATGACTGGAGTGATGAAGATGATGACGATTTGCCGCCGGATTTTGATGAGGATGCTGAAATGTTGGAGATTGGACAAGGAAAGACTGTTAAACAAGTTGAAGAGTCAAGACAGAAGGATGAAAAGGTTCTTGTTCCTGTATTTCCTGATGGCCGTCCAAGAGAACAATGGTGATCTTTGCAAGAGCTTCCAAGCTTGGAGTTTTTCGTGCAAGAAAGCATCTGACTTCAAATTTTGAGTTTGTACTGGCTGATTTGTGATGGGTGCTTTACACAATGCTTGTTGAATTCACCTTCTTTATTTTGACTTGTTTGATCCTCTTTTTTAAGGTTGTGACAAGATTTGTGTAGAAGGTTGAATTTCTGTTGCAAGCTCTGCAGATTAGCAAGTTAACAAATCAATTTATAGTGGCGGATATACATTTCTTGGCCTTAGTTAAGTCCCTCCCTGATCACTTTAGCATACTTGTTCAAAATACCTGAATCAATGATCCCTCATCATGATAGTTTCCATCAGACATGTTTAATTACATAGTTGTCTAAAAGCATGTTAAAATACAAGCTTATAAGAGTTTTTAAAAGCTTATTAACATTACAATACATTGACTTCTAATTATTATTATATCATCACCACTTTGTGAAGCTACTTTATGACTGATTCTCTTGGGAAGTATAGTACCTCAATTTGATCAGCTATCCCATCTTATGACAATGTGAGCTGCATTATGTAATAAATTGTTCTCTTGAAATTATGCATCCGAAGAGTTTCTACTAATACCTTAAGGCTTAAGCTGTTTATAATTTCATTGTTTTCTGGAATCTCGAGTGGAATAATCTGACAGTAGGAGATTGGAAATATTACATATATGAAACACTTGTAGATGACTTGGGCTTTATTTTGGAATTATGTCCATCACACAAGAAGCTGAATTATTAAAATTGTTCCTCATTAAGGTTTTATTTTAAGTTGTCTGTCTTATGGTTAGGCCTGAGCACGGGTTGGGTTCGGGTCAAAAATATTTAGCCTAATCCAAACCGACCAAAAAAAAATTTAACCCATTTTCGACTGTAACAGTGTTTCGGGTTTATCGGGTTCAGGTTTGTCGGGTCTCGGATTAATTGGGTCGGTTTAGTCGGATTGGGTCATATTGGGTCCTATTTTTATTTGTTATTTTTTTCAAAATCTAAACAATAAAAAAAGATAACAACAATGGAGGAGAGAGGGATGGCGAAGCCACTGCAGTAGGGGACAACGCGGGAGTCGTCGCAGTTGGAGACGATGATTTTGTCCCGCGTGATGACAGTGATGACCGCGGTGGATCCGACAGCGTCGTAGTGAGGAGTACAAAACTCGCAGCAGCAAGCGTAGGTGTGTTCGTTCTGGCTGCAATGATGAACCTCGTCGTCCATGCAAGCGAAACCGTTCCCCTATGATAGGGTTCATTTGAGAGACGTCATTCGTCGGAGCCTCGCGGTCTAGCGCGCGAAGGCTTCACTTAGCGTGGGCGAGGAGGACGTGGTGGTTGGGTGCTGCAGGGGGATGATCCTGACGGGACAGGTAGCGGGAGCGGCGGTTAGGGTTTCTAGTTTGTGAGCAGAAGAGAAGGTTTCGCGGAGCAGGCGCTTAGGGTTTTTAGTTTTACTCTCGCAGTGCTAGCTTTACAAGAATAAATAACATACCTTTTAATTGTTTTGGGTTGGTCGGGTATGGATACCGACGGGTTCAAATATTTTAACTCGAACCCGACCAACATAACCCATTACAAATCGAGTCTAACAATCCGCAAAACTGAAAAAACCAAAAATAACCGGCCGAACTAAGAAACTCACCGCGGAAACTTTCGATTTCGGTCGGGGCGAAATTTTCTGCTCACGCCTACTTATGGCTATAAACTATGACACATTGACACATATATAGAATAGCGTGTTGAACACTTATCGGACACATGTCGTCACGAGTAGAAAATGTCCTTTCGGCTTGAACACCTCCATGACATGTTTTGGTTGTGAATTAAGAGATGGAGTTGATACTTACTTTTAGTTTTACTTTTTAAGTTATATGTAATGTAATGTAAACTTGAATTTTAATATTATAATAATAATAATTATAGGTTTAGTTGAAAATAACTTGGACACCTGTTTCATTTTTATTTAAAATATGAGTTAAATCATATTAGTTTGATGGATTTTCAATTAAATTAGTAAATGAATTTTTATTTTTAATATTGTCGGTAAATGAATATCATATTTTAAATTTATTGTTCTAATTTGATAATATGAATGAGAAAATGTCGATGCATGAAAGGTTATATGTGAAAAAATGTTATTTAAGATAACATGAATTAGAAAATTTAAAATGTTTTTTGAATATACTTTTCTTTATTCAAATCTTATCATTTATGTTAAATTTTTAATTAATTTTATTATTATTTAAAAAAAAAAAAACCATGTCCTTTTAAAGCTCTTCAAATTCTTCTAAATTTTAGAAATTCTTACTATATAAACCTATTAAAATTTAAATTATAAAAATCTAAACCCACGGACTCAAGTGGATTCTTAAATATCAACAATGTCATATACTAATCACATGTTCATATACTTAATTATTAACCAAATAAGGTAAAAAGAAAATTGAAATAATGTACCTTAATTTTCATATAAAAATGTTTATAATATATTTTCTTTACCATCGGTTTTGCTTTTACTTTCATAAATGTTAAATAATAATAATAGTATATAAATGTTATTATAATAATAATAATTTTAGTATTTATAATGACAAGAATTAAATATATTTTTATCTTTCAAATTTGATGTAAATTTTTTCTTATCATGTGCTTAAAAGACATGATTATTTGTGAATTGTATCATACATTATATTAGTATGTAAATACAATTTTAAGGAAAATATATTTGTACAATTGTACAACTATCTAAAAGAGAGGAGAAAAAAACAGAAGATAAAGTTAAAATATAATAAATTATGTAACAGAGAGATAGATAAAAAATTAATATTTTCTCATTGTTATATGAATTGTAAGTGTATCGCAACCCTAATTTTAATTCATTTTTGATTAAATTTGATTTGAGTTATTCATTTTTTTTTTGTTAATTTTACTTATAAATAATAATAATAAAAAGAGAAACGGTGAATGGCACAAATCTAAACATATATACTATACCAGTAAAGCAACATGTAATAGGATATATTTAGATGCATGCCACACTATTAATAAATTATGAAATAAACTATTTTAACTTTTTTGAGAATATTTTATTTTTTCTATACAAATTATAAGAATTAAAATAAAAATTAGAAGAGCAAACCTATATATTTCACAAAGAATACCATGTTGGTAGAATGACTACATTGAACTCAAATTCCTCATACAAGGTTTTGGTTCAAGTTTGCAAGTAGAAAAAATGTAGTTGAAAAGGAAAATTCTTTTAAAAATGATCAGTAATGTTGTCCGAAATTAATAATCTATAAAACTGGTATGTAATTTGCACTTTGGTGACCAAAACAAAGAATAAAACCACATTTACCATTTTTATTATACGAATAAATAATCTTGGAATGTACAGTTAGGAAAGCTGAAATTGTATTTATATTGCGATGAGTGCAATTACCGTTGAATGTAACTAACCCGTCCACCCCATTGTCCATTTCTTTCGCCTTTTGGTTTTGATTTTGGATGTTTTTCTCTTCTCCCACGTATCAGCCATTGTTTTCATTTTCCCAATCTGGGTTTCCTTCTTCAGCATGCATTGCATTTCACTTAGCTAAGCTCTTCATTTGATCCAGGTTGTGCCTCAATGACATTGGAATTTCAGTGTTGTTGTTAACTGAACCAACAAAACAGGATTTCCTTTTTTTTTTTTTTATTCTTTCTTTTTTTGTTGATTGAGATCTTCCTACATTGGAGTGGAAGAGTTAAGCATATGACAATGAGGACAAAGCAAATTTTTTTTTGGTGTGCATGGGTTTTTCTTTGGGGGTCTTGTGTGGCCAGATTTGTGGTGGAAAAGAACAATTTGAAAATCACTTCTCCGAAATCATTGAGAGGTATATATGAATGTGCAATTGGAAATTTTGGGGTTCCCAAGTATGGAGGAACCATGATTGGCTCTGTGTTGTACCCCAAGTCCAATCGGAATGGATGTAAAAGCTTTGATTCCTCGTTGGGTTCCAAGCCAGGAACATTCCCTACCTTTGTTCTAATTGATCGGGGAGGTTAGCTACCTCTTAGTCCTTTGAATACTCTTCAGTTTTTGAATATGCCAACAAAGGAAAAAAGTATAAGATACAACTTTCGATGGGTTTCATTAAGTGCTTTCAGTATGATTCTTCCATCAGAATTAGTGTTTCATTTTGAAAAATTACATTGATCTTTAATGCAAATTTTATGGAATGAAATTCCAATTTTGATAGGAGAATTTTGCTAAAAGAATATGTGAAACTATCTTTGGTGGTTAAAGTTTTTATACATGGGCTTTTATTAGGAGGGTAACAATCAGGGATAATGGGGTGTGTGCATTTTTTTCTCTCTTTTTGGTATACAGTTCCATGGTGTGTTTTAGTTATGGGAGTTTTGAATCTTCTGAGAATTGCATTGCACTTTATTACATGACTTAGTTGATATGGTGATAATGTTAAGAGGAGCCTTTATTCCCTTCCCTTGCCTATATGCGTAGATCTCCAATGTAACAACAAGGAAAATTAAAAAAAAAATCTTAATCAATTGAATTGGTGTCTGTCTTAGAAATATTCTGTTTTCAGTTGGTATCACAAATTTAGAAAGGTCCTCTCATATGATGTAAAGTTCAAGGGAACTTCTTGTCCTATATTTTGGTAAATTTTGGTACCTTTTATTCATCACATTATTGTGTGGTGATTGGCGCCAAATTGTTGACATCATTGGTTTCTAGAAATATTCCAATAATAAGGCTCTCAAGTTTGTAAATTTTCTTTTTGTCATTTGGATAGATTGCTTCTTCACTTTAAAGGCGTGGAATGCACAAAAAGGTGGAGCAGCAGCTATTCTTGTTGCAGATGATAGGGTAGAACCATTGATCACCATGGATACTCCTGAAGAAGGGAATGGTGCAAATAATGATGATTACATCGAGAAGATCAGCATTCCTTCTGCCCTTATCAGCAAATCACTAGGGGATAACATCAAGAGGGCTCTCTCTGATGGGGCCATGGTTAACGTAAATCTTGATTGGAGAGAGGCTCTTCCACACCCTGATGAGAGAGTTGAGTATGAGTTTTGGACAAGTAGCAATGATGAGTGTGGACCAAAGTGTGAAAGTGAAATTAATTTTGTCCAGAGTTTCAAAGGGTCAGCTCAATTACTTGAGCAGAAAGGGTTTGCAAAGTTCACCCCTCACTATATAACTTGGTATTGTCCAGAAGCATTTATATTAAGCCAACAGTGCAAGTCCCAGTGCATAAATAATGGGAGATACTGTGCTCCAGATCCTGAGCTAGATTTCAGCAGAGGGTACAATGGTAGAGATGTTGTTATCCAAAATTTACGTCAAGCATGCTTCTTTAAAGTGGCAAATGAAAGTGGAAAACCTTGGCAATGGTGGGACTATGTCACTGACTTTTCGATCCGCTGTCCAATGAGAGAGAATAAGTACACTGAAGAATGCTCAGATCAAGTTATTAAATCTCTTGGTATGTTGGATACTGCATGTTCCTTTGCATACACTTTGCATTTCTTTGCCTTTTGATTTTGAGTATCGGGCAAAACCTTTCCAATCTATGTAATTATTGATTTTAGTTTTCTTGTCAATGCTTCAAGAAGTTTCAGTTTTTTCAAATACTGGAGCTTTTATACATATGTGGAACAAAACAAATCTGTATCTTCATTATACAAATATCGTTGCCATTATCCTCAAAATCAACACAAAAATCAAGTCATAGCTATAGTCTTATTTATCTTTTGGCATGAACTTAATTAAACTTCTTATTTGTTGTTATCCCAAATTTCTGGGAAAATGTTTCTCTCTTTTTTTTTTTTTTTTTCACGTTATTAAGTTGGGATATGCTGCATGCCTGTTTACTCATTGCTCATACACTTTACAGGTGCTGATTTGAAAAAAGTTAAAGACTGTGTTGGAGATCCTACGGCAAATGTCGACAACCCTGTTCTTAATGCTGAGCAGGATGCACAGGTTGGTCTTACAGGAGGAGAACTTCTGATGGCATTATTCTAGATTGTTCTTGTTCTTTAATTAGATCATTTTGTTTTATGATTTTTGGTTTCAGATTGGCAACGGCGATCGTGGTGATGTTACTATACTACCTACTCTTATTATAAACAACAGACAATACAGAGGTCTGAGACAACCATTCTGGATATCTTGATGGCTGTCTTACCTTGTTCTGTTGTATAATTTTTTTTTTTTTTAAAACTGCTTTTAGGTAAGCTGTCAAGAGCAGCAGTACTCAAGGCAATCTGTTCAGGTTTCCAAGAGACCACTGAGCCATCAATTTGTTTAGCCCCAGGTTCTTTTTTCATTTCTTCTTTTCTACCCCTACCTCCCAAACATCCATGGAGAAGAACCAATAGATTAAATCTGACATACCTACATAGTTGTTGGATAAAAGAATTGATATAAGATGCCATTGATTGTTGTTTGCAGACATGGAAACAAATGAGTGTTTGCAAAACAATGGTGGTTGTTGGCAGGACAAAGCTGCTAACATTACTGCATGCAGGGTATTTGGTTAACTCAATCCTGTCGGCCATATTTTTGTCAAATATTTATATCACTGTACTTTAATACATGTGGGGTCAGGCTCTTCTGGTTTTAATCGCTTTCCTAATTATAGGACACTTTCAGAGGAAGAGTATGTGAATGCCCTACTGTACAAAATGTACCATTTATTGGTGATGGATATACTCATTGTGAAGGTAAATTAGTTTCTTTAATTTAGATAAATCGCTTCATCCCTATGCTATAAATTAACTATAGCATATTTGAATTTCTAAGCAGCTACAGGCTCCTTGAGGTGTGCAATCAACAATGGAGGTTGTTGGAAGGAAACCCAAGGTAGCAGGTCTTTCTCTGCTTGTATTGTAAGTAATCCTCTGCATCCTCTTTTATATGACCTTGCTTGTGTGCTCTTTTTCTTTCTCTTTTATTGTTGTTATATGATTCCTGTTTCCTAAATGATTATGAAGGATGACCACACCAAAGGTTGCAAGTGTCCACCTGGATTCAGGGGTGATGGATTCCACTCCTGTAAAGGTACTTTAATGTCTAAAAGTTGTTTGAGCTGTTCTAATATAAATAATTATAGATCTTCTTACAACATCTTCCTGTAATTCCAACTTAATGAAGAAAGTGTTGAATATTTTTTATGTTTCCAAGATATTAAACATATTTACTTTTTGCTTAATACTTTATTAGGTATAGGAGAATTAATAGGAGGTTAATGTATGAGGAAATAACATTATTCCTCTAGTACCATCCTTTGAATGAAAAAGACAAATACATCAGCATTTACTTATCTTAGTTAACTGTTTCAGAATGATTGAATGTGATCCTATAGTAAATAGTCATGCTGTTAGCTATTCTGCAAATCTGAAAGGTTTTTTCTCTTAATATTTCTTGTTTTGATTATATTGTAGATGTGGATGAGTGCAAAGAAAAAACGGCTTGCCAGTGCCCAGAGTGCCAATGCAAAAATACCTGGGGAAGTTATGAATGCACATGCAATGATGGTTTGTTCTACACGCGAGAAAATGACATGTGTATTGGTGAGTTTTTTTTTTTTTTTTTTTTAAAAGCTTTTGTAACTCTTTGTATGCCATTTTGTAACTCATTAAAATTTGATTGATGATTCTCCATGCATGACTTTGCACTGGTCACTCAATAATGCTCAATTTGGCATTTCATTTCTACTTATTCTATATGTAATTTCTTTAAGGTTTCTAAATTTTTTTCCAAGTTATTTCTAATTATCAATGTTATGTTCTTTGAATAGCTGTTCAGACTTGAAAGAAAAAAAATTTATTCAATTTTAACTCTTGTCATATCTTACAAATATGTAGGTAAATATGCTGCGACAGCGTCTGGTGGGGGTATTGTTTGGTTGGTTATTCTGATCTTGGCTATTGCTGGTGCTGGGGGATATGCATTTTACAAGTACAGAATCCGGGTAAAATTCTTGCTGATTTGATTGTCCTTTAACAGTGTGACTTTGACAAAAATTTCCTTAAGGCATATATATTTAGATAAAAGAGGCATTTATGTTAATTTGAATAATTTCAATTTTTATAGCATTTAAAATATAAAAAATCCTTTTTACCAATGTTGAAGTAGCATGCAGCTCGCTGTATTGTCAAAAGACTTCCGATTAGAGTCAGGAACGATGAGTTTCCTTGATACACCTAGTTTAAGACAATATTGTTACACTACAATGCTCGATGTGTCATGTCAACAAACCATGGTTAATACCAAAAAGATCAACATAGGAATTAAAATAAACTAATATTTCGAAGTAAAATATTTTAAAACAGATGAAATATCTCCTGAATTGGAATTTGATTCAAATGACTATTTTTCTTTTGGCATTTTTCCCCCCTGATATTATAGTTGTTATTATATAAAGGTACTATATTCAATTGACATCCTATACTCGTTTAGTTTGAAAGAAACATTAATTTTCTGCAGAAATATATGGACTCCGAGATAAGGGCAATTATGGCCCAATACATGCCCTTGGATAATCAACCGGAGGTTTCTAGTCAAGCTCATGAAGATGTCTAGAAGATCTGGGAATGCCAATTCTATGAAAAGATGAATTTGATATATGGGACATCCTCTACAGTTTAGTTATTGACACGGAGACAAGCTGTTTAACCCGAGGCTTCTAGCATCAGGCTTAGTTAGTGTCATCCTTACCCCTCAAGTCTTTTTCTTTCCATTTCTTTTCCTTATTTTGTTATCTTTTTCTTCCCTCAAAGTGGATGGCTTGTTTTTCTTAGGAAGTATCAACATAGAGTGGAAGTCGTGTTCTTTTACTAATTTAGGCCACTTGAAGTTGGCACCACATTTCTATTCAATTGGGGACGTTAGATATGGCATATGGAAGAGACATATTTTTGTAGAAACTATAAACTTTGCAAGCTTTTAGTATTATTTTTATACCAGTTTGTAAATTTTATGAATAATATATATCTGTAGTTTGTCACTGCCGATGAACATACTAAATTAATGCCAAATCTCTCAGGAGTCAGGACCAAACTTAAACTTTCAACAAAGATCTAACCTGTTAATGGAAACTGTAATCTATCAGGCAAGGGTTTGTCTCCCCCAAGACATGTGATAATGATAGATATCCATTAATAGTTAGGTGTCTGTTAGTGAGGGAGTTGGTTAGTTAGGTTCATTGGACGGGGTAAGATAGTAGAATAAACAAGGTATATTGCTCTAAATAAAGAGGGGAGATTGAGAGAGAAATGATCTTATCATTTGAGAAATAATTAGACTCTTAGAGAGTGGGTAGAGTCCTGGTCTCTCAAATATTCAGGGAAATCATTCAGTTTTGTATCTTCTAACTCTAGCCTAAGGCTTTTACTACATTGCATTACATAACAATTGGGATTAATAAACTTTTGGGATGTATGGATTGAAGGAAGAAAGAGATAGACAAAAGAAATAAAACGAGAGAAAGTGACGGATGTAATAAATGATAAAATGAAAAATGAAGTAGATATAGAAAGAAAAATGGGATAGAAATGAGATGGAAAATAAAATGAAAGTACGATGATATTTAATAATAGGAAAATGATTCAAACTCCGAAAGTGTGTGCCGAATTCATTCCAAATCATTAAAATAATAATTTAAATTATAAAATATTAAATTAAATAATTGTTTTATAATAAATTTATTAAAAAATATTAATATTTTAAAGTTTCGAATGATATTTTGGACAATTATTTCGGAGGCTGAAGCATGACTCTTAATAATATGCCTAACTTTCCTATGTTCCAAATTTGAATAAACATTGGGTAACAAAGTAAAGCTAAGGATATGAAAAAAACCTAAGTTCCTGGCACGTGTCCTCCTTCACACGTCAAGATCTTATTTATGGATCTTTATTTAAAACATCTGTTATCTTCCTTATGTAATGCCAACTCTGAAGTCAAGTAATATGCTAAAGAAACATACTTAAAGATAAGAGAGTTCCACTCTAAACAAAGACACCATATTATAAAATTGATTGCGCATCGCCAGAAAAAGATAGCCTCTCGACTTTCTACCAAAACATGATGCATAAGAATTATAATTTCAATTTTCTCATAATAGAAATATCATCAGAATCTTAAAACTTGAGTTCGGATTACATACGTTCAGAAAATAAATATAATTCCGAGCTCAATGCAAAATGTGTATGATCTAGATTTTGTAAAACTATATCTACAAAATTGTTGCCATAGGTTTAACGTTGAATATGTACAAATAATTATTATTTTTTATTAAGTTGCAATTATATAAGAGTGGAAGGGGGTTAACGAAGCAAAGGAGTGGTTTGCAATTGATGGAAATATTGTAATACACAGGGTGTACTGAATAATTCCTGCAACTGTAACAACATACAATTGCTAGACACTAGAATAAGATATACAGCAGCAGCAGCATTAAACTTCAAAACAATTGTAGATTTACCACAAACAGAGACAATTTATAATAGACGAAACCACTCAAAATGAGAGGAACTGGAACCGTTGATGATAAAGGAAAGTGACAACCATGGGAGAGATGGCTATTTGTTGTTCAAACCATCAAGAAGCATGTTCATGACTTTGAAGCCTCTCAACAACTTGACTCATGCTGGGTCTTGCATCTTTCTCTTCCTCTACACAATCCAAAGCCACTGTAGCTAAAATCTCCATTTCATTCACGTCATAGTTTGATCTCAAAGCAGGGTCAATAATTTGACCCACCCAAGATGATCCCACTTCTGATCCTTTTCTCCTTTTCTCCCTCACCCATGTCACCAACCTCTCATGATGAGGTGAGTCTGCTTCTAATTCTGTGATTTGGACACCTGTTGTTGGGCTCCTTCCAGTTATCATCTCCAAGATAACAATTCCATAGCTGTAAACATCCACCTTGGAAGTGATTGGCAAGTTAAAAACCCACTCTGGTGCCATGTAACCTCTTGTTCCTCTTATCCTTGAGAAGGTTGAATTGTCGAGGTTGTTCCGGTTAAGTAGTTTAGACAAACCAAAATCAGCTACCTTGGGCTGGTACTCGGAGTCAAGAAGTATATTTTGGGGCTTAATATCACAATGCAAAATCCACTCCAAGCATTCTTCATGCAAGTAGGCCAGACCCCTTGCTGTTCCAAGAGCAATTTCATACCTCCTTTTCCAGTCAAGTACATTTGCATTCGATGAGAGGTTCTGAGCTAAAGAACCATTCTCCATGTACTCATAAACCAACAACCTATACTTTCCCTCTGCACAATAACCCAACATGCCAATTAAGTTCATGTGGTTAAGCCTTCCAATGATGCTTACTTCAGCCAGGAACTCACTTTGTCCTTGGTTCACTACTTCATGTAGTCGCTTTATTGCCACAACTCGATTATCTGACAACACACCCTTATACACAGTACCTCCGGCACCCCTTCCAATCTCTTCGCTGAAACCTTTGGTGGCTTTTTTCAGTTCAGAGTAACTGAATTTCCTAAACCCCGTTTCTGCTGCAAGAACATAGCCTTGTTTATCAGCATTATTCCTAAACAAGAAACACCACACCAGAAAGATGCACACGACCTCAATTCCTCCCAAGCCACTCGCAAACCACAGCATGAACTTCACCGACCCATTTTCTTTTTCTTCCACGTACGGCCTCTCTAGTACTTCTGCTCCTCCATTGTTTGCCTCACAAACCAAGCCATTCTCGATGTGGTTCTCATAGTCATGGGACAAAGGCAGTCGCAGGAGGAATGCTCCTGTGAAACCCGGTGAATGATGCCCATTTAGCAACTGTCTCTTCAGGTAGCACTGACTAGTGCTGTCACTTTGCCCCGAAAAGCTGTGTGAAAACCCTTTGCATTCACATAAACCCAAACACAAATTCTCGCATTGTTCGTATGTGTGATTTGGAAAGTAGCCATAGTCATATCCATAAAAATCAAATTCGGGTAAGCGCAGGAAGCGAGACTCTTGCTGAGTGTCGTTGCACCAAAGCTGGAATTTCGATACACAACCTTGAGACCAGTCTTGACTATCAACCCATCTATATCCTGTTTCCATAAATTTCTCGTTAACTAAAAGGAGAAAATAAATACTAATTTCTATAGAGGTTTAAACAAGAAAGTGTCTTTTCTCAGCAGGTATTTTTCTACATACACAACTCTAGTCTTCCCTTGACTACACATCCAACAGGCAAGGTTATCTTTCAATTATGTAACACCATATAAGTTCTCATACAAGTTAAACACATAAACCACAACCTATAAAGCACAAACACATTGATAGAACCTCGTATCAATGTGTTTCACATATTTTGGACACAATACTTGTCAAACACGTTTAGACACACGACTGACAACTATCCATCGTGTCGCAATTAAATTTCTTTTCTGTTTGGACACTTCTCTAATACACCTTGAACACCTTTCCAACACACCCGGAACACAAACTAAGAAACTGAAGTAAATCGACACTTCTCAGTTAAACACTTATCTAACACTCTTATTATAAAATAAAAAAATAAAAAATTCAATTAATTTATAAATATTACAACACCTGTAACATCTTTTGTGAGACTCGTTCTAATAAAAATTATCACTTGTTTTAACTTATATAGTCCATTTTACAAAAGCCATCATCATATAAAAATTATTTATATATAAATGTTGTCCCATGTCTCATATTTTGGACATTAGTTCCATGTCGGGGAGTTGGTGTTTCATAAACTACAATCAGCTATTAGAGAAGTTAAAACTCGGTAGTAAAGCATATAATAAGTCAATTTCAACCTAATGAAAGAAGCTTAAAGAGCAAAAAAAACATTTTTTTTCCTTCCGAAATCTTCTCCACTATTTTCCTCAAATACCTGGAAGGCACGAACACTTTCTCTCCGAATTTGGGCGAGCGCTGCAATAACTATTGGGTCCACAAATCCCGTGAATGAAACAAGGCTGCGAGCGAAACTGCGCCGACACGGACCACTTCTCCTCCCCCTCTCTCAAGCTATAGACGCGAACATTGCCGTCGTGATCGAGCGTCAACCGCCGCCGAAGCAGCGTCCCGCAATCAGCGGTTGTGATGGTGAAGTTGTCAGAAGAAACGACGTGGCCGAAGGAATCGAGCAGCACAACCCTAGTGTCGTTGTAGGTGGATCTGCCGTTCCCGACGAGGCCGAAGTTGTTGTTCTGGAGCCAGGCGTAGGGCCAGTAGACGCTGGAAACGCGAGGGCCCTGGTACATGAGGCGCAGAACATTCTCGAAGTCGAAGAAGAGCTTGTAGTAGCCGGAGGAGTAGTTCGACCCGCTTCTCGACGAAACCAGCGCGGTGCTCTTGCTCAGAGGCTGGTTCGGGAGGAGCGTGTCCGTGGGGAAGTCGAAGCTCTGCCAGAGAATCTTAATCTTTCCTCCGTCGCCGTGGTCGAGGAGTACGAGGTTGCCGGTGTCGTGCAGGTGAAGCTTCACCTGTCTGGATGCGGCGGCGGTGTTGGTGGACCACACTTGGAACTGGGCGGCGTCGGTGAGGACGAGGTTGCCGGTCTTGGAGAGAGAGAGGGTGGAGCGTCTACCGTTTACCGGGTGGTCCCGGTTGGCGATCCAGACGAGGGTGTGGGGCGGGCGCGTGTAGCGTATGGCGAAGCAGAAGGCGTTTTCCCCGACGGGGTGGAACGCTGCGGTGAATGTGGGTTCGGGAGACGAGAGAATCACGTCTTGGGGATTCTCGACGGAGAGTGAGAAGGAAAAGGAGTGGTGAGGATTTTGGAGGATTAAGGAGAAGAGAAGAGGAAGTAGGAGTAGTGTTGATGAGGCCATTCGCATGTTAATGCTATGCTCTACGGAATTGTCATGATAGGTATATAAAAATATATATTAAAGGAGGAGGTGATGAACAATTCAACATGCGACATCGGTGATTAATGGGGATGAACCATGATGGTGACTGCTGTCTTCAATCATCCTTTAGGAAGTTTCTGCGTACCAAATATTCACATTTCTAAAATGGATAATTTAACACTGTGTTTGGAATAATAGAAAAGTACGAGAGTGGAAAGAAAAGGAATGGAAACTGGAAAGGAGAAAGAAGGATATTATTTTTTTTGTCAAATGTTATTTTTCTTTAGAAATAATTATCGATATGTCCCACATTTTTGCACGTTGAGAAATCGGATACGGGGAATGATCTTCTGCTCAACATATTTTTTTTATTTAATTTTTTTAATTTAAAAATAATTTTTATAAATATATTTTTGCAAATATATATTTTAAAATGAGTAAAATACAATTAAATTTAAATAAAATATTTCTTCTTTTTTTATTCTATAATAATTGCCATTTTAAATTGTTTTATATAGATTAAAAAAAGCTAATAAATACATAAAAGAGAATTATATTTCTTAAAATTTAATTTTATAATAAATTTTCTTTATTAAAAATTATACAATACAATAACCATCTTTTACATAATACTATTAGGGTACAAATCAAAAGGAAGAAGAAAAAAAAATAATTAAAACTACATTGAAAAACTAATATAACACTTATTTTTGGACAATTTTTTTCCTTCTAATAATATGACACTTATTATAGGATGAGAGAAATAAATTATAAAGAAGTAATTACATAACAAATTTATTAAATTATTCAATCTATATATTTTAAAAAATATTAAAGTTAATTTTTGTGAAATTTGATTAATGTGTGAGATTTTTTTGTTCGAAAAATGATTCATGCCTATAGTCTTCATGTCATGAATCAAATTGTATAATTTTCACGTCTTAAATTGGTGTAAAAAGGACTTCAAAAATAATTTTCAAAATTGATAAAATTAGTATTTTTTTTTACTTAATTTAGTCCTTTAAGCTTATTATAAGGATTACACTGTACAAATAGATGGCTGAGAAATTGCATTGTATAAATGAATGAATGCAAAATCTCACATCCTACAAATTAACATTTGAGATCACACTTACAAATCAACACGTTAGAGAACTTTACAAAGATTTCTCTTTTGTGACAAGATAAAGGAGCATTTGAAAAAAATCATTATTTTTACTTAGTTAGGTCTTTTAAGTTTATCCCAATAGTCACACCATACAAATTAATCAACACTGAGATCAAACCATGTATACTACTTCATTTCAATTACTGTTTTGACAAAAATGAATGGTTGAAATATAACTCAGATGAATGATGTCATCATTAAAAAATGTAAAGAAACTCTAAAGGTTGCATAAAATCTATTTGTACACATATTGAGATAGATCTTAGAAAAAAAAACGCTAACTCAAAAGATGTGATTATTTTTGAACTACAAGACATAAAAAAATTGCACAACTTCAATAATAATAATAATATATGTTTTTAAATATGTTTTATATTTAAATAGTTAAAAAATCATGTGTATATATATTACATTTTATAAATTAACTTTTAAATTAAAAGAACAGGAAAAAAATTCCAAGTCAAGCCTCCCATGCCCAGCTTCTCAATGTAGACCAAAAGTGTGGCTTGTTGAAAAATATTTATTAGGGAGTGACATTTTAAAGCTTAAAACAAAGAGAAATAAAAAGAAATGATAAGATTTATATTTTTTTTTCTCCTCAATTTGAAAAGAAAGAAAATAAGATAAAAAAATTTAAAGAAAGTTAAAAATATTTTTATTTATTATATTTTTAATTTACATATTTCTATCATTTTATATATACATTTTTTTTCTTATGTTTTATTTTTTAATGCAAATAAAAAATCTAAAAAATAATTTCCTTTTACTCTTTTTCTTTTATTTTATTTTCTTTTATGTATCTTTCTTTTTTAAACTAAATAATTATTGTAACAGCCCAATTTTCACTGGGCCAAAAGCTCAATTAAGGTGGTTTAGTAGCCCGGAACGGGCCGTTCCAAAATTGGAACGAGCCGTTCCAAATTACTAAATAGACCTACTTTTGGGAGCCCGAAACGGGCCGTTCCAAACCATAAAATTTGTCTATGATTCTTACTTGGGAACGGGCCGTTCCCAACTAGAACGGGCCGTTCCGGATTTCAGAAATGGCCTTTGAACCTTATTTGAGAACGGGCCGTTCCAAAATATGACCGTTGAGAGTTTTAATGCGAACCCCAGAACGGGCCGTTCTGGTTTGAGAACGGGCAGTTCTGGATGTGAATTTTACCCATGACGTGAGATTTCAGAACGAGCCGTTCCGGATTTGAAACAGGCCGTTCCGCGAATCCTGATGCCTATTAATTGAGTGCTCTGACACTCCTAAAATCATATTTTTTCAGTTCTGACTTCTTTCTTCTACATTCTCTTCTTTCCCTTCTACACTCTCTGAAGATTGAGGGACACTTAGAGGAGGAGACCAAGAGATCTCTGTTTTGGTTTCAACTGCTGTTTATCCAGGTACGGGGGAAAAGAGAATTATTTATATGTAGAGTTACATGAGAGAATTGGGTAGAGGAAGAGTCCCTTAAGATTATGAGTAATTTTATAATTATTTTTGTTTGGAGAATTATTGCTTTTATGTGATTCTGTATGAATTTAGGATTATGAATATATATTTTATTTGTAAAAATGATGCTCTGGGAGAGAGAACGAAATTATAGAAAAGTGTCTGTAAGTTAGGTTTTGGAAAAATTGGATTGTTTCTGATGGAAGAGCATGGGCTAAAGGCCCAACCACTAGAGTTATGGCCAGGAGATTACTTGAAGACTTGACTGCTTTAGAGCTTAGTGGGCCCAATGGGCTTGGTGGGCCTAGGGTGCTTCTCACTTGGACCTTACTTGAATAAACACCATGTTTTATTGCATTTTCTTAGCATAGGAAGTTACTTTGATTGTTGGTCTTGTATTTTGACCATAGATTAAGGATTATGCTTTTGGGCTTGTATTTGGGCTTCTTAGGCTTTGGGCTTTTGATACCCAATATTAGGCTCATTCTTCTTCTTGTAATTTTTCCTATTCATTGTATTTCTTTGACCAATGTATTTCGGTCATTAGATTAGGTTTATATGAAGTATACATTAATAGGTGCATTAGGATTCATTTTTATGTCATTTAGAAGTAATTTGATTTGAATTTGAGTCACATGGATTGCATGGTGAGGATCCGGCCATGTGAGCTCTAAATTCACATCAAATAACTTCCAAATGACATTAGGATGAAGGTACCATCCGGATTAGTCACTTGGCTGGCCAAAGTTTGAATTTCAAATTCAAATTTGAAATTCAAACTTGGCGCCAACTAAGCTTACACGGATTGGCGCCACTTAACCTAATTTTCCCACCTATAAATGTGTAACTCTTACCTTGTATTTGCACTTTTGAATATATTGAATTTCTGAGTGAAATCTTCAGCAATTCTTCAAGAGTCACGGAGTTGAGAGAGAGCAAGAGAGAGTGCCTTCAAACACCTTAGGAAACCCTAGTTCCTTCCCTTTGAAGTGAGCAATCTCTTGATTGCTTGAGCTTGGATACTTCCTTTTAAGGCTTAGGCCTTCCAATCCGCGAGTTCTCCTCCTTCTAAAGTGTTCATCACTTCGGTCATTTCTCCTTTGAAGAAGATTCGTGCCTAGGAGAAGCTAAGGAGAGGTTCATTCATCACTTCTTCCACCTCCTCCATCAGTTTCTTTTTGAGAAATTGATAATCTGATTAGATTCTGTATGTGTTGAGGATTAGAAATATATATTTAATTTGTAAGAATGATGATCTAAGAGGGAGAAAGAAACTGTAGAAAAGTGTCTGTGAGCTAGGTTTTGGAACAATTGGGGGTTTTACCGTTATGTTGAAATTATATTAAATTGGTAATTCCGTTGAGTATTATATTAATTTATGAATGTTATTGTTATATTACTTGATAAAAATTGATGATTTATATGTGAATTGCTTGATGTGTATGAAACCCATTATTTTGGACTTGTTTGATGTGTGTATGGTATTGAGCTATGAGATGAGATGTTGTATGGATGTGATTATGATTGTGGTTCCTCACATCAATGACCAGGGATGGCATGGCCCCTGGGTAAGTGATGCTACAGGGAGGGCATGACCCTGGCATGGTGTGGGATGAGTGAGACAATTGACACGTATCACTTATGTCAAATATGGCAGCCCTGACATAGAGTTAATTGTAAAAGATTGTGTGGATTGTGATGTGATTGTGGTTCCTCACATCAATGACCAGGGATGGCACGACCCCTGGGCGTAAGTGATGCTACAGGGAGGGCGTGACCCTGGCGTGGTGTGGGATGAGTGAGGCAATTAACCCGTATCACTTATATCAGTTGTGGCGTGGCCTTGTCATAGTGTTAATTGTAAGATTTGTGTGGATTGTGATGGATTGATGTAATTGAGATGTGAAGATGATGAATGATTGATAAATTATGATATATATAAATGCTTGTGAATATTCCATTCAGTAAGGAATTATGGTGGATTATGTTGTGTTTTTCCTTGTGTGCTTTCCATATAGATGTTTTCTTTTCTTACCGTATAATTTGTGGATGTTTTAGGTGAGGAAGATCCGGCTTTGAGTGGCATCTAGAATGTCAACCATTGAGTTATGGGTGTGCTCTGATATTGTGACATCGGGGCAGAGGATTCTAGGATAAATTTTTATATGTATCTAGAGTTATACCTTCTCTTTTGAAAACAATTTGTAAACTCTCAAGTTTTACTTTCTAAATTTTATTTTTAATTATTTTGGTTATTTATGAAGGTTTTATGTGAACCCTTTTTACCATTGTTGAATATTTTATTCTTTAGCTAATTACAAGATTTATTTAAATATGTGTTGGGGTAGTAAGGGTGTCACAATTATCATCATGTCATGATGTCACTATTAAAATCTTACTTTACTTACTCAAAGAGATCTTTTGACATTAGAGTAGAAAAAATTCTAGTAAGCATCTATTAGTCCTCAACTCGACAAGTACAATCTTAAATCAAACTGAATATTACTAAGCTTCAACTCATTAAGTGAACAATGATGTCTGATGTAAGGATCTTAGCATGTTATTGACCAGTGGTAAGGAGTTTGGTTAGTATGCACATGATTATGAATTTGAATACTAGTGTCGTCATTGTAATTTTGATAGATTTAAAAGAAAAATAGACTATAGTGTTGTCATTATAATTTTAATGGATAAAAAAAATTAAAATAGTCCCTATAATATATATCATTCTCATGTATTTTATTATTAATCTTAATTTCAATTAATATTTGAATGTTAAATATTAAATAAAATATATAGTGCATCTTAATTAAATAAAAAATGTACTTTAAATTTAAAATACATTAAAATAATGCAAACTAAAACTAATAATAAATTTTAACGTTAATATATCTATAACAATAGATAAAAATGATACTTTCCCTCTCAACTATTTTTTGTCTCTAATTTTAATTGGACCATTTTGTCTTTTAAATGAAAACTTCTATTAAGTAATTGCTCATTACATTTCTATTGCAAATGAAAACTCACATAATTGTCCTTTTTTTCCTCTCTTTATATATCTTTTATTTTTCATCTCAATGTAAGATCATATTCTCTCACTATAATCGATACATGATTGTTCCTAATATATATATATATATATATATATATATATATATATATATATATATATATATATGTGTGTGTATGTGTGTGTGTGTGTGTGTGTGTGTGTGCATGTGTGTGTGTGCGTGTGTGTGCGTGTGTGCGTGCGTGGGTGCGTGGGTTTGTGTGTGTCTGTAATAAGGAAAAAACAAATAGGTGAAGAATAGACTCAAATTTGGTTGTTTGGTTTAACAGAAATAAGAAGAAAAAAAAGAAGAAGAGAAATAATATTATATGTTTGGTAAAATTAAAAAAAATAAGAAATAAAATATATAAAAATAGAGAAGAGAAATATAAATATAAATAAATGAATAAAATTAAATTTTAATTATTTTTATTAGTGTAAATTACACTCACATCCATTGTGTTTTTCTGAGATCGTAGTCAATACACCTTTGTTATTTAGACCTACGATGGGACCCCTTAAAAGTTAAAAAGATATTATACTCATCCATGAGTTTTCCTTCCTTTGGTGAGACCTTTTAAAAGTTGAAAAGATATTACACTCTCATCCTTAGCTTCACCTTAGCTAATATGAGGGGTTGGAGAATGGTCATTTTGGATTTTGGGTTGAAGGTCAATGTTGAAATTGTTTAGAAGGACATCTTAGGGAAGACAATAAACCTTGTTTGAAATGCACTCAAACTGTAACTAGTAATCGACCATTAGGCCTGGTTGATGTAGCTTAAAAAGCGTAGCCATATGGTTTTCATAAGATAAGGGTTTGAAGCACAACTCCAAGGAACAAGTATCCTAATCATAAAGTTGATTGTTCTAATAGAACCATTTGAATCGAGATAGAACATCGCCTTTCATATAAAAAGCCACCATGGAAAGTCATTGATCAAGCAAAATGTGGTGAAGATTAAAGAGTTGATTTCCTTGAAAAGGCTAGTCTAAAGGAGAGGTACCATCAAAAGGGAGTAGTTGTAGTTTAGGGTGATGTAAGGGAGGTGGTGGTGGTTGGCGTAGGGAGTGAAAAGGTGGTTATTGGTGGTGTTGATGGGTCATAAAAGGGTTGGGGATAACATGTAAGGCAAGCAGTAGGGTTAAACGAGAGAACGTGGGGGTGGGTATGAATAAATCCAAGGGAATTGGTGTTATGGATAGTGCCATTTGGGGAAACCTAGAAAACGATAGGGGAATTAATAGGCATGGTACCCAGGTTGTTTGATGCAAGGGGTGAACACAGGATGTTGAGGATGAAAACCTTATCAACTAGAGTGATGAGGATCCCAACAATATAGTTGTGATGAGCAGTCATGGTAGCGGGGAATTGGTTGAGGCATAGATCTTGTTGTTGTTGGTATTGATGGAGGGTGTCAACCATGGATTTGATGACCTTCTCTAGGTCCTTGGTGGTTTTCGAAGGAATGAGGCTAAATGAAAACATATTTTTGCATGTTAGTATTTGCATATTTTTGCTAAAGAATATGATTTTACAATAATTAATTATTGTTTGATTGTCAAAAGAATCTAAAAATGGCAACAGAAGCCAAGACTTGCTCTAATTTATAGATCTCGATTCATTTGGTCAACCTTCGATTCATGAAAACTTCATAACTTGAATTTGAGATTCTTTGCAGACTGTTTATGGTTCGTCTATTAATCTTCATTAATGTTGAAAATGATATCTTAGTCTTAAATCAATGAGAGCCTCACACTAAACTTTCATTCACCAAAATAAGCTGCATAAATTTTTTAAGATCCTCAAGGAATTTTAGAAACTCAGAGAATTTAAAATTCTCAAAAATCAAATTATTTTGATTTCAATTTCTATAATTCTTTAAATGTTTTATTTGTATAAATCAATTTAAATTTTTAAAATTTTTAATTTTTAATTTATATATGATAATTTGATTTTCACCATAAGTAAAATTAATTAATTATACACACACACATTGAAATTAGTGGTAGAGGTTGGAGTAGAATACATAGGATTTTATATTCGATCTCTAGTGTCATTATAATAATTCTGATGGATAAAAAATATACACATTTAAATTTTAAGATTAAATTTTACAAAATTAAATATTAGATAATTTTTACATAATTAATAGTTTTAAAAATTAATAATAGATAATATTTAATAATTTAAAAAATATTTTTGAATATTCAATAATTATGAGATAGAAGAGATATAAAAGATATGTAGGTTTGATAAGAAAGAAAAAATATGACGAATTTCAATTTTTTACTTTTTAGAAAGAATTTAAAATTATACTATTTTAAAGAATTTCACAAATATTTGAATTTTAAATTTTATGTAAATTCTCTATTCAAACAAAACATTTTTTATCTCAAGACATTTGAAATTCTTCAAGAAAAATGAATTACTCCAGTTAAATTTTTTATCCAAACATATTTTAATGGTTTAACCAAAATGTGAGAGAAAGTTTGAGTGAGAGAGAAAGCTCAAATGAAATCGAGCGAGAGCATGCAAGAATGGAGCAAGTAGTGATCCAAGGAATTTTAGAATTATTTTTTTTTAGGTGGGATTATTTTAGTTAATTAAGTTCTTGATTAAAATTTTTAAAATTTTAAATTCTCGTTAATATCCAAAAAAGAATATTTTGTTTCAAAAATTTTAAAATCCTTACTTAAAGTACTTTTCTCAATTGAAATCCCTTGTCTAAACACACAATTTGCACTATCAATTGAAAAATTGAAGGGTTTTATTTTATCTGTTATTCAAATGGGAAACAGACAAAGTTTTCGAAACCATATTTGCACTATCAACAAGCTATTGCTTGTATAACAGGAACTATTAGCTACCTAGCATCGGTTTATCTCCCAAAACACCATTTACAAATGGAAAGGTATTAGGGATTGGTCAATGAGACATTTAAAGGTAAAGCCAGTTGGTGATATTCCACTTCAAAGGAAGGTTGTACATCACTTTAAGACTTTTAGCTATAGTCAGTTTTAATATAAGTTTTTTATTAGGGCTACTTTGTAACTAATTCTATTACGTTAATTGCTTTCTATTTTTGCTCTTTCTAATTGTATAAATACCTTTTTTGTATTGTTATGAATCCATTTTTTCTGATCAATAATATTGAGCGTTATATGATTTTTTTCTCTCCCGAGTTCTCCATTATCATACATGTTGTGTTTAGTTCATAATACGGTATCCATGCTCTTCCTTTGAAGGGCTTTTCTTCGCATCTTTCTCTTCTTCATTTGTTCTTCCTTTTCTTCTTACAATGAGTGGAGATTTTGATCAAACAGTTCATGTGCATAACCTTTATTACTTGCATCCAAGTGAGAGTCCTGCTATTGCTCCCGTCTCACCAGTGTTGGATTCATCAAACTACAACTCATGGAGTAGGTCAATGTTAACAGCTTTGAGCGCCAAGAACAAACTCAAATTTGTTGATGGAACTCTTAACGAACCATCGCAAACCGATTCTTTCTACATCGCTTGGCGAAGGTGCAATAACATGGTTGTTTCATGGATCGTGCATTCTGTTTCAGTTTCAATAAGGCAAAGTATCTTATGGATGGACAAAGCTATCGACATATGGAGAGATTTGAAGTCACGATATTCGCAAGGAGATTTACTACACATTTCAAATTTACAACATGAAGCTTCTTCCATCAAGCAAGGTGATATTTCTGTAACTGATTTCTTCACAAAGTTATGCATAATTTAGGATGAACTTGAGAATTTTAAACCAAATCCGATTTGTTCATTCTTACCACAATGCTCTTGTAAAGCTCTCTCTAGTGTTTTGGAATGAAAACAACAGGGTCAGATCATGCAATTCTTAGGTGGTCTTAATGATCAATATAACCAAGTCAAATCTCATATTTTGATGTTGGACCCATTACCACCGATTTCGAAGGTTTTCTCCTATATTGTGCAACAGGAACGACAATTTATTAGTAGTGATGGTATTCTTAGTATACTGAATCTTGAATTGAAAGGATTAATCAATGTTGTTAGTTTTAATGCATCATCTTGCAAATTTTGTGGTAAAACTAGCCACACCAAAAGTGTTTGTTATAGGAAGCATGGATTTCCCTTAAATGGAGTTGGAAATAAGGGAACATCCAATCATGGCACAAAATCTTGCGCTCATTGTGGAAAACTTGGACACACGATTGATGTGTGTTACAGAAAACATGGTTTTCCTCTAGGTCACAAATTTCATAACCAGAATGCATATGTGAATAACTCAGTGACTGGTGATGTACATGTCACTTTTGATCAGCAAAAATAAGAAACTCATGGTCTACATTTCACATCTCAACAATATCAAGCCTTGCTACAGATCATGTATCTTCATGTCACTTTCTCTCCATGTCTCACTAATAATTCTTCCACTGTAGGTAATGTTCTCCCCTTTATTTTCTCCTTAAATTCAATTCACAATGCATCATGGTTTTTGGATTCTGGTGCTACAGATCATGTATCTTCTTCCTTAGCCTACTTCACTTCTTATTCTTTGATTAAACCTATAATTGTTCATTTACCAAATGGTCAAGAAGTTTTAGCCACACACTTAGGTCTTGTAAAATTTTCTAAGACATTATTTCTTTATGATGTTCTATACACTCCATCTTTCACTTTCAATCTAATTTCCATTTCCAAGCTCGTTTCTTCTCTTAATTGCATACTAACCTTTTCTTCTACTAAATGTTTGATAGAGGACATGAACACCAAGATGATGATTGGTACAATTGATGTTGTTGCTAGCTTATACAAATTGGTTGTTTCACCTCCATCCTTAGTCAACACCATTTTTGCAAATCATACATCTGTTTGTACTATTGTTATACAACTATCTTGTAATAAGTTGCCTATTGACCTTTGGCATTTTAGACTAGGACATATTTCTCATGACCACATGCTTCTTATGAAAGATTCTTATCCCTCTCTTGTAAGTGACAAAAATTTTATATGTAATACTTGCCATAACGCTAAACAGCGCAGACTTCTTTTTTCCAAAAGTGATTCACATGCTTCTCAACCCCTTGCTCTTTTACATGTTGATATATGGGGCCTTTGTGCCAAAATTTCTTTTCAAGGTCATCAATATTTTTTACTATAGTTAACGATTATTCTCGTTACACTTGGGATTTTCTAATGGTTTCTAAATCTGAAACTCATCAAATTTTACAAAATTTTATTACACAAGCAAAAAAACAATTTGAATTCAAGGTTAAAATCATTAGAACGGATAATGGAGTCAAGTTTCTTATGGATCAATTTTTTGCTTCCACGGGCATAATACATCAAACAAGTTATATTGAAACACCTCAATAAAATGGTATTGTGGAACGTAAACATCAACATCTTCTAAATGTTACTCTTGCTCTTCTTTTTTGATCTCATTTACCTCCTACATTTTGGTCATTTCTCTTTTACATGCTATTTTTATTATCAATTGTTTGCCAACTCCTTTTTTAAAAAATAAGACACCATATGAACTTCTTTATAAGCATCTTTGTGATCTTTCTTCATTCAAAGTATTTGGTTGTCTTTGTTATATCTCTACTATAACTGCTCATCGCAAAAAACTTGATCCACGTGCTAACCCTTGCATTTTTCTTGGTTTTAAACCTCACACCAAGGGTTATCTTATGTATAATTTACACTCAAGAAACATAGAGATTTCTCATAACATAGTTTTTCATGAAGATTGTTTTCCTTACTATCACATTCACTATGTTTCTCAAACTGATACCATACCCGAATTCATTTCATCTAGCTTGTCTCTTCTTTTATATGATATCCATGACTCTTCCATTTCACCCACTACACCAGTTGTTTCACCAATTGTTGATGCTCCTTCTTCTTTTAATCTTGTTCCTCTTCGTCGTTCACAACAACCCAATAGACAACAAACTTTTCTTAAAGATTTTCACACAGCTTTTACCTCAGCTAACACTAATTATCATCCAGGTATTCAGTATCCCTTATCTCAGGTATTTTCATATGCTAAATTGTCTCCTTCTTTTCATCATTCTGTTATGTCTATCACCTTTATTTCTGAACCCAAATCTTATAAAGAGGCTTCTAAGCATGATTGTTGGCTTAAGGCAACACATGAGGAGATATCTGCACTAGAGGCAAATGATACATGGGTTTTGATTACTCTTCCTCCTCACAAGACAGCCATTGGTTGTCGTTGGGTTTATAAAATCAAACATCGAGTTGATGGGTCTATCAAACGTTACAAGGCTCGCTTGGTTACTAAGGGTTACATACAAATGGGAGGTCTTGATTATATAGACACTTATTCTCCTGTTGCAAAACTCACTACTATTAGATTAATTATTGCCCTTGCAACTATGAACAATTGGCATCTTAAACAGTTTGATGTTAACAATGCTTTTCTCCATGGCATTCTTCATGAAAAAGTTTACATGCAAATTCCTCTAGGTATCACTCCTTCACTCCCTAGACAAGTTTTTCGTCTTCAAAAATCTCTTTATGGTTTGAAGTAAGTAAGTCGTCAATGTTATGCTCATTTGTCTTCATTCCTTATTTTTCATGGCAACAAGTAGTCTCAGTCTGATCATTCTCTTTTTCTTAAATGGTTAAATAATTATTTGCTCACTGTAGACCCCTAAAATTGTCCGGGTCGGAAATAAGACTCAAAGACTCTCGAAGACCGAAGGAAAGTCAGCCGGAAGGACTCCTGGAAGACCCTAGGATGATTCTTTGTAAGTCTAGAAGTCTTAGAGTAACTTAGAATAAGGGTGTGCGAGGATTGGAGCTCAATACGCCCTCCCAGAGGTTCAGTACGGCCGTACTGAGCCATTTGAACTGCAATACGGCCGTAGTGAACTCAATACGGTCGTACTGAAGTTTTTGAACTTCAGTACGGCCGTACCAAATTCAATACGGCCGTACTGTAGTTCAAAAACCCAGTACGGGCCGTATTGACCTCCCAGGCCGTATTGCGCCTCAATCCTATAAATAGGACGTCATTTGCACGTCCTTCCACACTTTTTTACACATTCCTCAACCCTCCTGCTGAGTATTCTTGGGTTTTTGAGCTCTTCTCTGCCCTAGATATCTCTCCGGGAGCCGATCCGACGAAGTTCTTGAGTCATGAGCCATTAGCTTGAGATTAGAACAAGTCGAAGGGAAATCTCTTTGATTTCCATAGTAAAAATTTGTCTTTAGGGGAAAGGAGCGAGCGGACGTGTAGTGGGAAGGAGCGCCAAAAAGCCTCCTAAACTTCATTTTGAATATATAAAAGCCCGCTTCGGAGGTTTCTTTCTAAATCCTTTCTTTTACCGCTTTTATTGATTTTTTATTGTTACATTGCATGTTTAGAGCTTTCATCATGTAAATATTTTATCTATAATCGTTTCTAATAAATAGGGGTAATTTAGTAATTTTACATTGTTATTTATGAAATAATCCGTCATAGGGAACCCGAAAGGGGTGTTGTGGGGTGCTAACACCTTCCTCGCACGTAATCGACTCCCTTACCCGACTCTGGTTGTAATGGCCAAGGTTGATTTATGAAAATCAATTGCCTTATATCTTTTTCCAATGTTTTGAGTAAAATATTGGTGGCGACTCCAAGAACCCTTCTTTTTACGAAAACCACTAATCCATGGAGGGTCCCGCTTGGGATTAACATGGATTGATGAGAGTCATTTAAACAAAATTGTTAGCTCGATGAAGTCTCAGTTTGAGAATAAGTCGTTCTAACAATCCATCATTCTTCAAAACTTAAAAAGAGTCCAACCATCGTCGCGAATGCCAAGGTCCGTTTCGGCGGGTGGCGACACTCACTACTTTACTAGTATATGTCGACGCCATTATACTTGTTGGAAATAATATTTATGAGATTCACTCCATCACTCATCTTCTTGATACCATGTTTCACATCAAAGATCTTGGTAATTTAAGATACTTTCTTGGATTAGAGGTTGCTTGAAATAACACTAGAATTTCTGTTTGTAAATGTAACCATACCCTTGATATCCTTACTAATACTGGTTTATTAGGTGCCAAGCCTGTTAGCACTCCCATTGACTATTGCACCATGTTACACAAAAATCTAGTACTATTCTTCCTGATCCTACTCCATATCTTTGATTAATTGGAAAATTGATTTACCTCACCAATACTCGTCCCGACATTTCTTATGATGTCCAACATTTAAGTCAATTTGTTGATTCTCGAACATCTGCTCATTAGCAAGCAACATTTCACATTGTTCGATATCTCAAGAATGCACCTAGATGTGGTATATTTTTCTCTAACAGAAATCATCCTCAGATCAAGGCCTTCAATGATTCTAATTGGGCTGGTTGCCATGATACTTGTAGGTCTATGACTGGTTTTGCGGTTTATCTTGTTTCTTCTCTCATTTCATGAAAGTTCAAGAAACAAGCTACAATTTCTCGAAGCTCTTCCGAAGCAAAATATCGTGCTCTTGCCACTACAACTTGTGAAATTTAGTGGCTGACTTTTTTGCTTCAGGATTTCCAAGTTCATTTTGATAAACCAACTTTACTCTATTGTGACAATCGATCTGCTCTTCATATGGCTACCAATCTCATTTTTAATGAAAGAACCAAGCATATTGAAATTGATTGCCACATTATTCGTGAAAAGCTCAATTTTGGTTTACTTAAACTTCTACCTGTTTCATCATCTCTTCAAATGGTTGACATATACAAAAAGCCTTTGCCTCCTACTGATTTCCACCATTTTTGTTCCAAGTTGGGCATGTCAAACATCTATTCCCAGTTTGTGGGGGGTCTTAGCTATAATCAATTTTACTATAGTTAGTTTTTTATCGAGGCTACTTTGTAACTAATTCTGTTATGTTAATTGCTTTCTGATTTTGCTCTTTCTGATTGTATAAATACCTTTGTTGTACCTATTATGAATCAGTTTTTGTTGATCAATAATATTGAGCATTATATGATTCTTTTCTCTCCCAAATTCTCCATTATCATACATGTTGTGTTTGGTTCATAATATAGACATCTATAATCTCTTAGTAATATGACAAATCACAATATTACATAAATTGGAAATTAGATCTATATTTCCAAGTTAAATTCTTCCATGCATGAAACCATAAATTAACATCACCAAATCTTTAAACAATTACACGAAGGAAGTAAATAACCATAAAAAGTAAGAGTCATTTTTGGACAAGTTTTTCAATAAGTATTGATAAGAGAAGAAAATAAAATGAATCAAGGAAGTAAATTGAACCTAATTCTCACGTAAATTAAAATTTAAAGGTTTAAATATGTTTTTAATCCCTCAAATTTAAGATAAATTTATTTTTGGTCCCTCAAATTTAAAACTGTTGTTTTTAGTCCCTGTAATTTTTAAAAGTCTTGTTTTAGTCCCTTAAATTACCAATAACTTATTTGAAAGTGACTAATTAAGACAGTTATGCAATATCAACAAGATTTAATGTGATATTTTCACTAATATGGACACCAATAGGTAGATTTTATACAATAAAATTTGATAAATTTCTTAACAAAATTTGAATATAGGGACTAAAATAAGATTTTTTGAAATTATAGAGACTAAAAATAACAATTTTAAATTTGAGGGACCAAAAACAGAATTACTCTAAATTTGAGGAACTAAAAACATATTTAAGCCAAATTTAAAATTAGTTTACACTCTTTGACTTCTTTACATGTTCCCTAATTTAACCTCTGTATAAGCGCCTAATAAACAGAACAGAGTTCAACGTTCATGCTTTAGAAAAGGCATGGCATGGTTTAACAATTGAAAAGTTGCCGTAAATAAACCAATATTTGACCATCTTAAAATAATCAACTTTTGCCAAATAGAAATCAATTACAGTGACAGATATTACAAAAATGTTCCTTTGATGAAAAGACATGATTTTTTTCTTATATGTTGTTTCGGAAAGAATACAATACTCTTGAACTTTAATAGGCTAGCTTTGTACGACAAAACTAATTTTCTGTACCACTTTCTAAGTTCGAGGCATTTTGTTGTTTATGTTCGAGTACCAATCTGTAGACATAAAATGCCACTACTGCACCACTGCAGATGTAAACAACGATGTTATTTAACAAAATATTAATAACTACGAAAGAACTAATCTAGCTTCAAGAACATAGGGAAATTGATTAATAAGGGAAGCCGACACTTGATTCATTCAAATTTCACAACATTATCAATGGAAAAAGAATTATAATCAATTGCATGTGCTGCTACTACAACAAAGAAAAACCGTCTCATATACCACCGACTAATTAAGTCATACGTTAAGAGTTTGGTTGATAAAACTTCTGTAATATCACTTTTAAGAAAAAAAAATTGAAATAAATTTCTCTATAAATTAAAATTAACTTATGCAGTTAAAATTGAGAATTTGAATAAGTTAATAGAAAAAAGTTTTACAAATTAACTTACACATAAATTAATTTAAATATATGAAGATGTTTATTTCATTTTTTTTCTTCATATTTTTCTCTCTAGCATATATGCTTCTAGAAAAATTTACCCAAATAGGTCCGTGGTCAACATAGAGGCTCAAAGCTACCAAAGAAAACATTATACATCTTCTAATCTAGACCGGCTCAAATTGCAATTTGCATTGCCAATTTTCCACCCACAAAGGATACAAATCCCAGACAAGAATATGCCTAGCTTTCGTATGTTCCTAATTTAGAAAAACATTCCGTATTATATCAAAGGCAATTTTCCACCACAAAGGATACATTTCCTTCTTCACGCCAAGTATCAAAATCCTATTTTAGGATACATATATTTAAGAAGTGCATGAAAGGCTAAATTAATAGTGAATAATGAAACTGAAAACACGTCTACTAATTTCACTTTTAAATTTTGTAAAAGATCATAGCATTGGCATTTGGCACAAAGAACAGGAATGGAATGAATGCCATCCTATTTAATCAGCATTCCATAGGTCAAACACAAGTATAAGGTTGGCTGAGTTTCCAATTCGAGTATTTAGCAAGAACCATCTCAATCTATAAGCTTCCCACAAAAAAAATAATTTTCAATATTGTGTCTGTAGAACATCATAGCAGGCTTCACCTCACAACCAAGCATTTCCCCAAAATATGTTATATAAAACCATTCATGTAAACAATAATAAGATTTTAAGAACCTGATCAAGGCAGTGAAATAAGTTACAAGTGGTGACCCCTGTAAAAAGGAAGACAGGAACAAAAACCATTAGAAATGTGAAACAAGATAAAATTGAATATAATGAACAAATCCAAAAAAAAAAAAAAAGAATAAATAATATAATAGTATAAAGGTTTTTTTCTATTGTTATCCAATCACAAATGATAAGTTTTGACTTTTAAAATGACTACTTTAAAATTCAAAGAAATGATAACTTCTAATTAGTTATCAATATAAAAAAAAATTATATTGCATTCTATTAAACTCAAGAAGTAAATAAATGAAATTGTCTAACCTCCGCAGCTAGCAATCTTATCTCCCGCAAAAACAATATAGTAGCTATTGCTGCAAGTCCAACAAACACACAAAACCTTAACATTCACAAAACAGATGGAGTAAATTTTAGAAGTCAAACCAATAATCATATGAAAATGATGTTACCGGTTTGGCCTTTCAGCATTATAGAAGATGATTGTCCTCTTTTATATGACCTGAGACTTGAAACGCTTAGAGCCAAAAGGACACCGCCTAACACTATCCCAAACCTCAGCGCCGCAATGCTTCCTGTCACCATGAAGGAAACAAATCCCCCTAAAGAAAGCACCAAACCTGCAATTTAAAAAAATAAATAAATTAAATTAGACAACGCGTTCGCAATAAAAACACAAAATCTTTCGTACGCTCTATTATTTATTAAAAATTACAAAAATCATTAATAAGACTTGTGAAATAATTGAATCCAACAAAATTTTACAATTTCAAATAAATTTCAACTAACAATAAATAAATAAAAAAAATGTGCTCAAAAACTGAAAAGAGTGTGTTGATATATTTGATTTGACTTCAATAGATATTCGAGTAAATCGTCTCTGAAAGTGATTAGTATTATCACATTAGTTATTAAAACTAAAAATGTAAAATAAATTCTTAAAATATCAAACAAGTCTCTAAATAACTACTTACTATCATAGTTTAGTAACTCTTTTAGTCCTTATAGTTTCATAAACTTACATTCTAGGCTCTATGGATAAAAATATTCCATTTTAATTTTTATACATATTTATTTTTTCTTTTTATTCTCTGTCATCTATTTTTATAAGAATTAAAAGAGAAAGTTTATGCAATTACAGGAACTAAAAAAGAAATTTTATGCAACAATTGAGACTAAAAAGAAAGTTTGTACAATTATAGAAACTAAAGAAAAAGTTTATATACATCAATAAGAACTAAAAGAGAAAATTCATACAAATAAAGGACTAATATGAATAACTTTTAGTCATGTTCTTAGAATAGTGGATTTAAGTCTAACTCAACCTTACAAAACCAGCTTGTAAGGTAAGGGTTATTTTCCACTCATATACTATTCAATTGCTTAATCTCTGGTCGATATGAGACTTAGATTTTTCTCAATATATGTAAACTTAAAAAGTAAAGTCTATAAAAATATAAGACAAAAAAAAAAGTTACTAAACCTACTATCATTTTTATCCTAAATATGTACTATGTTTTCACTAAAGTTACATTTTTTTTTACTAACGTAGTTGTCAATTTCTACCAAAACTTTTTGTTAATGGTTTTATTCAAAGGACTAATATGACGGTCCAAATTGAGGGAGGACCAAACGAGAAAGTGACTATTTAATTTAATTATTCATTTATAAATAACCACTCAAATTAGTCTTCGAATTTAAAAGGCGGTGTTATATGATTGAAACAAAGAAATTATTAAACACATTTTAAAAATATAAATTTATAATCACATTAGATAAAAAAAATATATGACTTTCAAAAATATTAATATATTTATACTAATATATATAAGGAATACATTTTTTTAAAAAACTACCTTATTCTTTATATTTTATTAACTATTATATCTTTCTATTTTAAAAAATTATTAAAAAAATAATATTTTTTATTAAATTTAAAAACTTGAAAACAAATCATAATATTAATTAGATTAATATATTTTTATTAATTAATTTTTATTTTTATTTTAGTTTGCCTCCATCTTACTAGTATTCATAAATGGTTTAATTTAGGAATTTAATTGAGACGATACGACAACTTGTTAATTTCAGGAGCAATGTGACATAATCATCCAAATTCAGGAGCGAAGTGAGAGTATTTGCTTCACTTACACACATACCGTAAGGTATACCGACGTAGAAATCGCGCAATTGAGAAATTTGGGCGAGGTCGTGATCGGGAGAGGCGAATGTTTGAACGATTTCCTTGACCTCAGGCGAATTCTCGACGATTTCCTCGGCCGTCACTCTCAGCTCTTCCGTCGCGTCCTTCAACACCAGAATCGCCTTCGAGGCCTCTTCTCGGAAGGCGTCGAGAGCTTGTTTCCACGATTCGATGGTGCGATCGCCCTTGCCCCCTTCTCTTTCACGCCGAGCTGCGAGAGCGAGAAAGGAAGGGGCGAGAATGCGAGGAGGAGCGAAACGAAGGTTAGGGGAGGAGCAACGGTGGTGTATCAATTTAGGGTTTAAAGCCCACGCTGATTTCAACGTTAAAGTCAATGCAGTTGCAGCCATCACACTCAGCTTGGAACGAAAGTGTTTCTCACAGTCCCAAGTCCCCAAACAACCCGCAACATTCTTACAACACTTTTGGAATCCAAATTTAACATGTACAACTTAAGTTTAAATATATATATTTCGTAAATTCCTCTTTTCTCCGTTATAAATAAATAAATATATATATATATATACATATAGAGGAGGGTTCAAACGACACCGGTATAATTTTTACTAAGTGTTACACCGCTCAATAACTTTATATTAAATGTGAATTTTGAAAATCCAACCGTTAGATTGAAAGTTCATATCTCGTAGATCATGTATATCAAATTTTGTATTAATCTAAGATGATTTGATACTTCATTCTCATAAAACAAAATCGACGTAATATATACATTTCAAAATATACAAAAATATGAACACTTTGATTACCTTCAAGTTGTTGTTCAATTTTAACAAAATTTGACATATATGATCTAAGAGATATGAACTTTCAATCTAACGGTTGAATTTTCAAAATTCACATTTAATATAAAGTTATTAAGCGGTGTAACACTTAGTAAAAGTTACACCAGTGTCGTTTGAACCCTCCTCATATATATATATATATATATATATATATATATATATATATATATATATATATATATATATATATATATATATATATTGTCCATTATATTCTTGTTAAGATATCTTTTTTAATGCATAACTTTTTAATTATATTATTTTAATATTTATAATAAAGATAATTTTAAAAAATATTATAAAATTAATCAAATTTAATATAAATAACTAAATTTTTTAATATGTGTATAATTTTAATTTGTTTTTTTTAAATAACTGAGAATAGAGGAAATATATAATTTTACAAAAATTATTTTTTAACTTTTATAGTTAAAAAATTTTATTTTATTATTTTTATTTTAGTTTTTGTCTGCTATTTATACTTAATGCTTGGGATATGATAACACGATAAAGATGTTTTTGAAATGGAAACATGAAATTTTTTTTTTCGAAGAGCATTGGCGAAGGCGTCGGTAGTTTATGTTTACAGAAGGTTTAGAACAGGGTTTTGAACATGTAAGTATGTTGTTTATGGGTGTTTTATGTTTTTAATGTTAACTCCTTTTATGTTAAATAATTAGAATATGTTTATATATAAATTAGAAGTATTTTTTAGAGTTTTTTATTAAAAATAAAAAAAATTTACATATCTTTTTTTAAATGTTTCTAAATTTGTATCTAAATAGATTTTTAATTTTGTTTGATATGTGAAACTTATGAGTTGCAAGTAAGTTTTGTTTTTATCAAAATTTGTAAAATGCTATAATCATATAGATGATGACATGGTGACTCCAATATCCACAAAGATAAAAATAGATGCAAAGACACTCTAACTTAAAAAAGAATTTTGGATAAAAATGAGATTATGATAGAACGATATATAATGTTTTATATATAGTTAATGGATCTTATCTTTAGATTTACAAATAATATTAAGTGATAAATCTTGGTGATTGCATAGAGATATTATTCTTGATAAATTAAGTAATATAATATGTTTGATTACGATATTCTAAAAAATATTCATGTCAAGGTATCCTATAGAATTTTAAGAATTAACTATTTAGGATTTCGTTTTATAACGTGCTTGAGGTCTAGTATGGGTAAGCAGGTGAATAAGAGAACGTCAGCTAAAGTGGATAGAATTGGATGGTACAAGTTTAAAAAATACTTTTTATTATTTTTGTTGTTTCCCTACATGTTTAGCATCCGGTTGTAATGAATGTATTATTTTGTTATGGGCATATGTAAGTATGATGTATCCATGTAAACACCAACTTGCAATTAATGATGGGCTATTTTTATTGAATGATGTTGTTTTTTTAGTTTTTTCATGTGTTTTTCATATCATTAAATAGTAAATTGATATGAATTAAATTTATACTATTGATATAATGGATTAAATATAAACCATTAATATAATATCATTCATTAGATTAATAGAAGAGTATATAATGTCATAGGATCAAATATAACCAAGTATTATTTAAGTTAAATCATGATAAATACTTTTTATTTATCAAAATTATAATGATAACAATAAGATTTCAATCTAAGATCTTGTGTATATAAATAGTTTGTATAATATATATATATATATATATATATATATATATTCCTTTGTTTAAATTGTTATTAATCACCACATATCATTTCTGCATCTGAACATTCTAAACATCAAAGATTCAGAATGCATATTTGAAAGAATTTTTGAACAAGCTTAACTTTATTGTAAAACTACATATTTGAATTATACAAATCGGCTATACTAAAGTTACTTTAAATCAGTTCAAATGATTTATAAATCAAGTATGAAAGCTTTAGAAAAAAAAACATAAAATTGGATTTGAGCATCAAAATTGTTAAGAAATATTCTTAAAACAACTTTCTAAGCAGTTTTATATTTAAGTATCGATCGAATCTGTAACATTGTTAAAAAAAAAAAAAAAAAAAAAAAAAAAAAAAAAAAAAGAGGTTGATTCAGTAGCCCAGAACGGGCCGTTCCCAAACTGGAACGTGCCGTTCCAAGCTACTGAATTGAACTACATATTGTAGTTGAGAACGGGCCGTTCTGGGAAGGAGAACGGACCGTTCTAGAAGGAGAACGGACCGTTTTGGAGGGAGAACGGACCATTCTGGAGGGAGAACGGGCCGTTCTGGAGGGAGAACGGGCCGTTCTGGAGGGAGAACGGGCCGTTCCGGAGGGAGAACGGGCCGTTCCGGATGAGTCCCGGAACGGGCCGTTCTGATTTCAGAACCGGCCGTTCTGGGCGTTAATTTTGTGCGTGATTTGGGAGTTCGGAACGGGCCGTTCCGAACTCGGTACGGGCCGTTCTGGGCCAATCCGAAAGTCTATAAATAGGGGGTTGGGGGCCTTCAGGAGTTTTGGAGTTTTTAGAGAGAAGTTTTAGAGAGAAGGTCTCTGGGTCAGTGAGCTCCTTTCTCTCCCAAATTTCTCTGTTTGACTCCTTTTCTCCTCTAGATCACTAACTCCTTCTGACTTTTCTTGAAATTCATATTAGAAAGCTTGTTTTGGGAGGACTGAAGTTCCGAGTTGAGCCTCGAGGGGAAATTATACTTTTGTTCAGTCTTTGGCTATCTGAGCCAATCTTCAGGTAAGGGAAGCTAGAATGTTTGTTATTTAAGTTGCATGTGAGTTTAGAAACTCAATTGATGCATGAAAGTTGAGGATCCATGGCTGGATCGGAGAATTCGCTAATTGTTCAAAGTCTTGGAAAAATGGGGGTTCTAGTGAATTTGATGCATCAGATGGGTGCATGTTGATTCTAGGTTTATTTAAGTTGTATGGAGTCTATGCATTGTATTTTGTGTTTGCATGTGGCTGGATTTGTTGGTGTGGATGAGAGTTTGTGAACTCTGTTATTGGAATTTAGGCCGGGCGCAGGTTGAATGCGCTAGGCGTGGATGAGTCTTGGGACTCTCAGGCTGGGATTAGGCTGGGCGAGCTCAGGCTACGTCGAACGTGAATAAGTTTATGAATGAATTGATGCTTATGCATGTTTAAAGTTAAAGTTTTAGATTATGTATGTATGATATATGATGTATGGTGAGGTGTGATTCATATGTATGCTTTGTGATGATACGTATGAATGTTTGAATATGATATGACATGCGTATATGTTCATATGTGTATGATTGTTGATCATGATGGTGGGCAGACCATTATGATGTATGATGCATTATTGCATGTGATGTCTTATGACATGTGTATGATTGTTGATCATGATGGTGGGCAGACCATTATGATGTATGATGCATGATTGCATGTGATGCCTATGGCATGAGTCTAGCCTAGGACTTGAGGAGAGGAAAAATATTTTCGAACTGGAAGAGCTCACATAGAGTTTCTTGAGAGTGGTGCTTGGATAGACCACTAATATATGAGAGTGGTGCTCTGGGAGGCCACTGGATTTGGGAGAGTGGTGCTCAGATAGGCCACTGGGTTGGGTGAGTCTCCTCTAAGTCCTTAGCTAGTGTTGGAGCGGGGTATGAGGTCGAGGGTTTTTCCCTTAACCAAGTACTCGGGAAGGTGCGTGGATCCTTGCGGATAGTCGGTGGGCGAACTCCACAATTGACTTGGTTAATGCATGCCAAGGTCGTGGTAAGCCCATACCCAGCTGTGCTATACCTGACGGTGGATCTGGACTTCCAAGTGTGTAAGTGACATCATCCGAGTAAACCCGAGGGAGGATTATATCCTGTTTAGCTGTGACCGAGCGGGCGCTTTGGGCGTGAAAACGGTTGGGGTGGTTTCGGTAGGATGGAATGTCACTTATACAGCTCTATTGTTGTGGAGATCTCCTAGGTGTATGCGTGACGACGCATTAGATGATTGATATGCATTGATATCTGTCATGAGATGCATTTATTGCATGATTATTAATATGATGAAGTGTGGTGTTTGACTTCATGATTGGTGGATTGTATTTTTTATGCATGAATAGTATTGGATAGAGTGTATGGTGTGACTCTATGAATACGATTGTGTAGTATAGATTATTATGATTTATTTGTGAATTCTAGCTTACCCTTCTGTTTCCATGTGGTGGAACTGCGATGATCATACTTGGTATGGGAGCAGATCAGGGCTAGCTTGGAGTCGAGGTGACCGCTGCGAGACGGGGAGTTTGATCCTCGTGTTAGGGTTACCATTTTGGGTAGCGATTTTTGTCTGTTTGACCGGCACTAGGAAATATTATTTTTGGGATGATTGTACATATATGACATTTTATTTTGTATTTAAAGAATTTGGTTATTTTTATTCTTATCTATACCTGTATGTATGAGTTATCCAATTTAATATTTTCCGTAGTTCACTAGTAGTAGTGCGATTCCACTAAGTGTAGAGACCATGGCGGGTCGTTACAGAATCTTTTGAACAAATATGTTTTTCAATATAAAAGCCTATTAAGAAGATTTCAGAACAGTGTCGTTGTCAACACTCAACACTCATGATCTTCTGAACATGGAATTTTGCATATACAAAATGTATCTTGTGAACATGAGCATATGTGACTGGATGTTAAGTCCTTAACAATAAACTAAAGCATCATGCAATAATTGTTGTAAATAACCACTTCGAAAGTTAAACATTAAGAACACCAAGTTAGCCTCAAGTAAAAGTTCAAAAAACTCTGGAAAAGTTTTCATTGTCAATATCCAATCCCTCTTCTCGTGACATTTTGATCCACTTTAGACAGATAGTATAATACCCTATAAAAATCTTACCCTTTGAGATTCCAAGTAAAACTACATTTTATCGTTTACGTTAGTCTATAAAAGTGGGTGTTTGTTTAGTAACGTTGTCAATGGAGTTGTAGTCACGCATTATGTGTCAAGTAATGTCCATGTTGGCCGTCATGTGGCATTCACATAGAATAAATTAAAAAAAAAAAAAATACTTCTTAAGTGTCTATTCTTCCTCTTCTTTCTTCTTTCTTCTTGCTAAAATACTAATTTATAAATTATATTATAATTAAAATTTTTAAATAAATAAATATATTTAAATATGTAAATTAGATTTTATTGTATAATAAATAATTTAAATTATGATATAAGATTTTTTTAAAATTGAAATGGATAAGCAATTTAGAAAATCATGTATAAAGTTAAGATAAAATGTTGGTAGTTTGAGAAAATTGACAATTTGTTTTTAAAAGAAGAGTTAAAAATCTCTAACCGAAATAATGAGAAAAATGACAACTTCACTGTCTAAATTAGATATTTTAATTTATAATACAAGAATATACAAAGTATTGACTTTTAAAAAAAAAAACTATGAATATGTTAAGTTAATTATAATAAGATAGAATGAGATAAGATGAAATTATTTGATCTACCAAGATATAATTATTTTAATCTATTATTTACTTTATTAAGTTTAGTGAAATATGCATCCCAACAAGAAAACATGATGAAAGAGTTCTTTTTCCTTTTTAACATTCACCCCTCACCCCGTTTTAGAATGAATTGAAATACTTACTGTGCACCATATCTTCCTAAGAATTATACTTTCAAAAAACATATGAAATCATGTAAACTAAACTCGTTAGAGAAAGGCACCAGAGAGAGAGAGAGACTATTCGCTACATTGGCAATGTAGGAAACAAAAAGCACACACACACACAAGGAAGCTAATAATAACATGTCCAATTTGTTCTACAACCAATCTGATTCCTCTTCTTCTTCTTGTTCAGCAAGAAGCTTCAAAAATAGTGACAAGATGGATAGTACTAATCACATAGTGCAGCCAGCGTGGAGCATGAGTTCCCTCATCACTGCTCTGCCAGAATCTCCCTCAACCACACATAACTCCCATTATTCACACTATGCCACTGAATTCGCCACTCCAAGTAACCAGGTTTGTATTTCAAGAAACTCCTTCTTTGGCTCATTTTCTTTGTCATCTCTCACATGTCTTGGACATGCACGTGTTGTTTTCTTGGTGCCTTTTGATTCTTTTCATATATTTCTTTTTTGGGTTCTTGAAAATGTCTGCCAATGCTCCATTTTCATGTCATTAATAACAATTTTCTTGATTCACCTGGTTTGGTGTTTGTCATCATTAAACAATAATGATGAACTCATTACTCACCAACCTACCCTTATTTTGTTTCTGAACTCCAGAACTTTGGCATCGCCAGCAATATTGACATTGATAACAACTTGTCAACTCGCCTCTCAGATATTGATGAATGGTTGGAACATGCCAATAAGTTCTGCACATCCTCTAACCATCTCACAGGTTTGTCATATCGCCTCATGCATGTGTACCTAGTAGCTGCTTTATACTCATGATCTATAATCTACATAAACATGTACGTATATGATATGGCGTTATAGTTATTTTAAAATATATAGAAAATCTGATATAAAGATATGTTTATTTTAAAATATATAAAATACGTACGTGTCTTCATATGCATTAATATTCATAAAATATAATGTGCAAATAGTAATTTTGATCAAAATTCATAAATATAGAGTCATGATGCATGCTCTAATGTTTTCATCAGAATCTGTTCATTCGGGGAGGAATAGAAGCCCAGAAGAAGACTCGAGATTGTCAGCAATATGCAACACCTACCTTGGGGCTTCAGAGCATGAACTTCACAACATAACATTACCCTGTGTTAGAGAAGAGAGTCCTGTTTTTCAGGGCCAGACCTGCACACACAAAACCCCAAAATATGGAGGTGGAGGCTATGAACGCACAAGACTGATGGAACCTTATGATGACATATTGGATGGTGTGTGGAGGAGTAAACAGGAAGCTGAAAGAGATGCACGTAGGAGGGCCAAGCATGTTGAACTTATGCTCAGGTGGGTGAGAGCAAAGCAGAAAAATCTAAAACATCACTTTTGTTGGTTTCATAGATTTGAGACACTAACAAGGCAAGTTTTGATGATGAATATGTTGATAGGATGAGAAGGAAGGAAAACGCTATAAATGATTGGGAATTGCTGCAAACAAGAAAGGCTATGGACAAGATGGATAAATTTCAGGCATGTAAGCTTATTCCATTCATGACATACATTTTAATATGTAGATTGTTCATAAGTTATACCCTTCTAGACGTGAATGTGCAAAAGTAACTATTAGTTTTTTTTTTTTTTTTTTTTATCAAAGTGGACGTGATTATTCCTTGGATGTTTAACAATCTATGCCCATATTTTGATCTGAATTTTTTGACTAGACTATATGGCATGATTTTGTGAGGGGCTGTCACCTTATGCCACATTAGCAGGATTTTGTGAGGGGCTGTCACCTTATGCCACATTAGCAATATGTCTTGATTGTCCCAATTTTTTTTCATTAATCCTCTCTCCTGTGATTCCAGAATGAGCTGGAGAGAAAACAATTCAGGGCTTCAGCCAGGACTCAAACGAAAATATGCATGGTGAGAGAAAAGGCAGAAAAGCAAAAGCTGATCTTGAGGCGATCAACAATGAAAATATTTCAACGGATGCAATCATCCGAGAGTCGCTCCACTTCAGAAACTTCTTGGGGTTCATGCCTACCATTATGTTAAATCCATGCAGCATTAATACACATATTGTCCCTTGTTATTACTACCAGAGCTTTGTAGCTCATTGTGCAGAAAATAGTTGGTTAGAGTTTATATATGAGTGCAAATTGCTTTGTCGAGAGGCTGAAGATGCCACACTCAAGGCATCGCTGAAGTTCCAAACGTTTTCCAGTAAGATATCTTGAGAAGGGTTGGAGGGTGAGAGTAGTAGTGTTGGAGCTTTTACACCACCCTTTCGTGAATAGAAACTAATGCTGTTCCGTTGAACAAATGGGTTGAATCAAGTTTTTCGTGAGTGAAGTTAACTTGATTTTGATTTTTCTCCCGTTATTTCAACTTTATTTTTACTTTGTTTGGTAAGTGAAAATATGTTATGTTGTAAATAAGGGAGTAGAAAAATCCATTTTAGAAATAGTGATTTTTTATTTCCTAAGAAATTCTCCTCTTTCCATTTAAACCAAACAACTTAGTATCGGGCACTTTAAATTTCATACCATGGTGAAGGGTTATATCTTGCTAAAACCAAGGTAAAATTTTGGCTCTTTTAGAAAGTAGTACTACTATGGTAACTAACGACTAACGAGCTTTATTTATAGCGAGAAAGCAGAAGAGGAAATCAGTTTCTTTTCTCCATTTATATGATGATGTCGTATTGAAGCTCTACAACTACGTATCATCTGGAATTAAGACTCCAGCTACAATATAATTCACAACAAATACATCATTTACAATGTAGACACAACAATGTTCGGTTAACAACAGTGTAAACAATTAACATGGTTAGCTAGCCTACACAGAAATAACAAAGCAGAAAATACTATGGACACTACAGTCAGACCCAAGCCGAGACCATACTATCATCAACTGGTTTTGGACCTCCACAAGATCTTGACACTGATTCAAAAAGTTTTTCAATCTCCGGCGCACATCTTATGAAAGTCCGGTTCCAGAAATTATACCTAGGATTCTGGAAAGATGAAAATAGATTCTGTTAACACAGAAGAAAAGAGACTGTTGATAAAAGAGAAAATTACACAAGCAAAAAACGAATATACCTTGATCAGCTCAATAAAGGTAATGAGGAGGCCCCAGGGATGAGGACGGTTAACAATTAGGCGTTCTAACAAGACCCTAGTAATTTGTTCTTGGATAACTTCCTGCCATGTCACAAAATGAATATACAGTTAAATGTATGCTATAAAACATTGGCAATATAAGTTTAATAGAAGTGCAAAACAGGCTTCACTTTTTGTTTTTGAATTCGTGTAATTGGGCTACAAGATAAAAATATGGCACAAGTTTAGATGTACCTGGTTTGATTCTGCAAACAAGTAGAGAAGGATGAAGGAAAAGTAGTGTGTATTAGTGTTAGGATAACGCAGTTGGTTAGCAATAGCATTTAGGAAAAGGTAGCGTCCTTCAGTGTCCAAGTCCACAATTAGTGTCTGGAAAATATCCAATGCAGCACCAACAGAAAATACGGCTAATGGGAAAGCATTTGCTGATGCTTGTGTATGGGGAGTTCCCTGAAGCTGCTGGATTGCCTATACCCAAACACAAAAGTTTGTTAGGCACTTATGTTAACTATTTATAGCTACAACTTAAAGTTAGTCACAGTTCAGTTACTAATTTGTTACTTGGTAATCATCACATATGTTGTTGACTAACACTGTCAAAATGAACCGAAACGCATGAGCCAACCCCAAAACCAGATTATTAGGTAGTTAAAAATTAACCCACCACAATTACGAACTAAATGTGACCCGGCTCACTTGGCTTGCGGGTTGAACCTATGGTGCACTGAGCTGGTTCACGGGTTGAGAGTACACAAATAAAAACTCACTTTTCTATATGTATATAACATATCCCATCCCTGATTAGTAGTTATCCTCTGGTGCAACATTAGTTTAAAATCTAATTGTTCAATTATTATAATATTTTGCCACAAAATATATAAGGTTTTAATTTTATTTATTTATTTTAAGGGAGTCAACCTGTTTAACCTCCTAACCCATGGTGGGTTGAGCCAGGATGAGTAACCCTTGACTCACCAAAGAGAGTCGGGATCAGTTGGCTTACCTTTTAACCAACCCGTGGGGAGCTAATCCGGGGGAGAGCTGGGTTGGATCACTAGACAGCTCTTACCAGTTACAAACATTTTTGTATAGATATCATTTTCTAATGCTTTTAAACAATGGAATAAAAACATAATATTAGAGATCATAGCTTCACGGTTTTCGGCTTGCCTTTTCTTTCTCCATCCCATCTTATGCTTTCTTTTATTAACTAACATTTTCTATCCTGTTTTCTCAAGCTTATAAAAACGGATTACTCTTGAGGACAGAACCTAGACATAAACTATCACAAATCTTCAACATTGAACCATTATCCTAATGAATTTCAACACCAAGTGGGCCTGCATTATCCCTGCTTCAAGACCAATGCAGGTCTTCACCTAACGGATTAAGCTTTTGGGTTGGCTCAAGACAGATTTGCTAATATAAATATAAATATACTAATATAGACACTAAAAACCTACTGTTGTGCACTAAACAAGATTTATAGTACTATGCTTGCTTAGAACAAAAACATCCATAATTTTGAAACTACAATTTAAAATTACAATCTTAGTCCATAGCATGAGGTTATTGACACATTAATGCAGAGGAAAATATAAAAATAGAACAGTTTTAATTTAAAGTACCTGCATTCCAACATATAGCACGAGTGAGTTGATTAATGGAACATTGTACCGAGTCCCAGCAGAGGCAGCTTCATTGGGTGAGAGAAGCAGCTTCTCTTTCAATTCAGATAAAAATGGAGAACTTTGTTGCCTTGTCTGCAGAAAATTTGATTGAACACTTGTAAATAAAATATAAGTTAAAAAAGATGAACATAGAAATACAAAATCTAAGCAAGATAGTATGTACGTAGCAGTAGCTGAAAAAAAAAACGGAATTGGAGTGAACAATTAAAGAAATAAAAGGAAGAAAATCTACACCGAAAAGAATCAACAAATTATAGATAGGAAACAAATGCAACAAACATAACCATTCTGCTGAATTATAACATAACAAACCATCGATTAATAACAAACCAATTCAAAGAGAGATGGAGTCAGACCTTAAGGTATTCGTCTACATCAGCCTTCATCTGCTTTGCCTTAAGAGCTGCATCAACCTCAGAAAGAATGCGGGGTGATTGGGTTATTTCTTGAAGCAAATCAATCTGCATACATAAGCACACGGAAATCACATCAAATTAATGTTCCTTAACCTTAACAAAACGTTTAAGGGGAAATATGAGATTCTAAAACCTTCAAATTAGGAGTAGATGGATCTGGCAGCCTCATACTACGCGGAAATGCACTTAGAATTATATTTCTCATCTGAATGCAACTTGGAGGAATAACATCACAAAAGGTAAAGTGATAGTCACAAAGAAACTCAGGGAAGTCGTGAAGTAGCACTAAGAGCACCCTGAGTGTGCCTTTATAAAGGACACGAACCTGATCATAAATTTTAAAAGAAAAAAAGTGTAGATGTAAGAAGCATTATTGTGCATAGACCAGGTTGGAAGGAAATAATTGAGGCAGAGATAGAGACAAACCGGGTCTCCAAGTTCAGCATGCCTCAGAAAAGGCTCCATAAATTGGAACAGATCTACAAGCAACCTTTGGATATAAGGCCAACCTTTTTGACCATTACCAGTCAACATTTTTGGCATGAAGCTCCTGTGACTAATCAACTCAAGCCATGCAAAGCTGAAGAAACATTTCCACAAAAAGAACAAGTTATAAAACGAATCAAACAAAACAAGTATTAAAAATTGGACATATATGATAAAATAGGATTTGCAAACTTCACTTGTACAGACAAAAATAATCAAATGAACATAATAGAAGGTACTCACTCCAGAGTCCAAACAATGATAAAAGCTAATATCAGGAAATTAACATATCATTATCATTCCAATATATATGCAAAGCCAGTGAGAACAAAATACCTTATGGACATTAGTGGAAGTTCAAATTCTATATAGAGTACATATTATGTTAAATTCAAGAACCTTGAAGGCGGATATTTGTCTTGCCAAAACAGTCAAGCAAGACACACACACACAAAGATGGATGGATGGATAGATAGCCACCTATTACTCCTTTCAATAAGGAAAAAGGCATCGCCAAAAATTATCATATCATAATCAATACTCAGGTGCATGTCAAACAATGCCAAGATAGCAGACTATAAATCAAGTCTGCTCAGATTAGATTTAAAAGTGAGAAAACTAGTCTTAGGTTAAGTCAGCCTCAGTTTTAAGATTGCATAAAATAAAAGAGTACATGATCAACCCAAATTCCAGCGTAAGTCAAGCATAGTTAATGTGTATTATTTTTCTGATGTATTCAGAACCAGTTCAAAGTCTTACTTCAACATAAATTTGAAGGTCAAATACCCAGCCTCTTTACATATACTTCCATACCAATTGAGCAATGATAAAATACAAGTCTACTACTAAATTGAGAATGTGTTATCATTGTGTTTTGCATCATATGTAAAAAGTTTCAAATTCTACTATTACAATTCTTGGATATGAGCCACCATGACCAGAACCTCTTAAAATCATGTTAAAGAAGAACAACTCTAGCTAAGGTCTCTCCAAGGAAATCTAGCAAAAGATGCATGACTAAAATAGGAAAGACGAGAAAAAGTAAACTACATGTAATTATGTAAACGACTCCTAATCTACAAAACTTCCATCTTCCCACAAAAAGGAATTCTCAACAAATCCAGCAACATCAGCAATTCCATGATAACAGAACACAAACAGTTAACAAGGCTACAATCAAATAGCATTCCATTACAACATTGCCATTAAACTTAAACCACAGCCAACTATGAATCCCAAGTAAACAATCCTGACCTGAATGCAGGAACTTTGAGGGGCTGCAAAGCATGAAATGCATTGGCAAAAGCAGTCAAAATCTGCAATATATGAAGTGGTATTAGTCAAACACACGTCTGTAACATTAACTTATTGGGTGGGTGAAAGGGGGTTGAAATGCATTGGCAAAAGCAATCAAAATCAGCACAAACAAAACAATAACCAGCTTAATGACCAGTTTATAGTTCAATTATAAACAAAACAATAACCAGCTTAATGACCAGTTGTTTATTGGTCAGTTATAAAAGCATCTACTGATAAAATTCAACAGTTCCAAACTCACAAAACAAGTGTTAACTATGTTATAGGGTATAACGTGTTACAACCGCACCATGCCTCGTTTCTTTGACATGATTTGCATCTTGTTGATGTCCTTCAAGATAGCAAATTTTATTTTCAATATGTATGTCAACAACTCTTAATTATTTAATTTTAAGAAAATACATATAAATATATATGAATTGCAAAATTACATCAGATTGATTTATTCAATTCAACACTGATGTATTGTGATTCTGAACTCAGTTTAGTTTTACCATCATTTTTTTTTATTTCACAACAAATCTAAATGGAATATATGTAAAGATTCATTTTGTCATAAAGCATCATTTCATGTGACCTTAATTGCTTACTAATAACTTTCACAATAACTTCTGTATTAGTTGTTGACAAATGTCAAAGACCGAAGTCATCAATAAGAGCAAAATTTCGATCATTTTAATATAGCAAGTCGTGGAAAAGGGGGTTTTGTACCCCAAAAATAAAAACAAATAAACTAATTAACAATTGAAGAAGTAATTGAAATTTACAAACACCTGGAGATTTGCACCATCAGTAACAGGCTCAAGTGAACCAAGATCTAGAAGCCAGTTGATGAATAATCTGAAAAGTGGCCTTGGATTAAAAGAGGTCTTCTTCTCCTCTGCTTCTTTTATAATGAATCTGACAGTAACTGCCAGAACCTGCCATAAAGCAATGAGAAGTATTAGACCACAATTAAATCACCCAAGAGAGAGAGAGAGAGAGCTGCCTTCAATTTTTTGTTTATTACACACCTTGGAAAGAAGAAAGAGTTTGTTTGGTCCCTGTTCCACATCCAACCAAACAGCTAAGATGCTAAATCTAACCAAAAAAAGAATAAGAGAAACGAAAAAGATATACAGTGTACAACCTTCAAGACTGAGAAGATAAGCTTTGCATAAATATCAATTGCAAGAAATGACATTGCCTGCAGCGGTTGAGATTGCAGTGACCCTGAATTAATCATCTCAGAGGATAAGCAATGTGCAACAGCTAGTTCCTGAATAAAACGAAGGAAAGAGGTTAAATTGACAACGGGTTATCAGTAGAAAAGAGTAACCAACGCAAAGAAAGAAATGCCACCATCAACAGTCGGAAAAAACGATCTGTAAGATCATCTCCCTTAAGAAGCCCATTCTGATGCAATTGTAAGATGAAATGAGTAGAAGCTGCATCATTGGCACCAGGAAGTTCACATATCCTATACCATTCTGTAAACAACATGGAAACCTACAATATGTGTATAAAAAGTAATCATTAGAAATTCAAATTTTCTTTCTGCTGTCTCATAGAGATCATTGAAGAAAGAATTTAGCAAATACATTCTATATTTTCTTTTATGACTTAATTAATTTAGCAACAATTCCAGATTACCTCAACAAGCATGTAGTATTATTAAATGCATTACTATCAGATTTTAAGGTTTCCAAAATATAGCTTTTAAAAAGTACAAAGTTTGGAAACAGACCAAAACTCAGAAATATCTGGTTCTAAATGACAACTCTTGTGCGCAAGAGGATCCAGTAAAATTTCCAATTATTTTGGCATTGCAACTTCACAAAGGGTGCGTTTGGTAAAACTTATTTACAGCTTATGTGGACTTATATTATGAGTCTATGACATAAGCACTCATGTAAGTGTTTGAGAGAGCTTTTGATTATAGCTTATGATAGAAGAGAGAATACAGCCTAAGACATCTATCAAAGCAACTAGAAACAGCAAACAATAAAATATCTAATGGATTAAATATATTTAGTCCTTGTACTTTTGCCAATTTTCACTTATATTCCCTGAAAAAAAAATTATTTGGTTTAGTCCTAAAAATTTTCCATCATGAACAAAAAATCATAATGTCAAGGACCAAACATGTTAGAAGGAAAAAAAGTCCAGGGACTAAATGAAAATCAGCAAAAATTCAAGGACTAAAACTAGTAAAAAAAAATTGTTCATGAACTAAAAACATATTTAATTCATATCTAATTTTAACATGGCTTACTTCAATAAGCTCTACAGAACGATTTTTAAAACAGTAACTTCTTATATGAAAACAGTTTAAGTTTATTTTCAATTCAATTGTAAAAAATAAGGGGAAAATGTCTTTAGTACCTATACTTTCAGTCAAACATGGTCAAGGTCATGGTACTTTTATATCTATGAATTTGGTTCTCAAACTTTAAAAAAATGGTTTTAGTCCCTAATTTATTATAGATGAAAATAAAAACACATTTCCATTGATATGAATGTACAAGGACTTACAGGGACTAAAAACACATTTTTCCCTAAATACAACATATATAGGCAATCATTCCATAAGTTCTTCATTATGTTGTTTATACATACAGGCCTAAAATATAGCACTCTTGCACATTATATTCCTTCTCCTATGCCAAAGCTTATAAATATTACAAGGATGCTAAAAAAAATAATCATAATTTTGAGAGCATTTTAAGGTGTAATTAGCTCTTTTATATTCACATTCATGAATTATTCTACTTAGTCAAACCTCAGGTACAGCTGAAGGAAATAAAAAATTGGATAAAAACAATACAAATCATATAGACACAATGCATCTTTACAGTCAAATTATATAGCAGTTATGATCCATATACAACACAATTTGTGCCAAATAGCCATACAACAAAATTCAAACTCATCTATTGATTTCAAGATCAGGATACCTGCTCCCGGAACCCAGCAGGATCTGGTTCAATAGAATCTATGCTGTTGAACTCTTCCCTGTTAGCAGGTAGCAGACCAGGACCCTGTTTTTCATGAGGTGACAAAAATCCGGATTTCAGGAAAACCAAAAACAACCACAGATAAAAACAGAAGATAAAAAGTGCATAACAATATTGGCATTTGGCAGTTGAACCACAATTCTCGTGACCTTATTGTCTCTTGATTGTCTTGCCTTATCCTCTTTTCCAGCATTACTAGAAGATAGAGAAGCAGGATTCTTGAGCATTTCAAGAAGCTGTTGTAATGACTCAGGGCATCCAGGCTTTGTAGCAAGCTGAAAAATAAAATATTGCAAGGAGTTATTGAGGGCATAGTAAGGAATGCAGATACTCATTCGTAGATACAAACCTTAGCCAAAGCATCAACAAGATTGTGAAGTTCTGAAATAACTTTAGGTTCCTCAATAACCAGGATTTGAAGAAGGGAAATGGAAAATTCCGTTGCAGCCTCTGCACATTCATCCAGTGAAGTTGATTCATTATAATAATATAAGAAAAAGGTAAAACAATAAAAGATATTTTCTTTTGACATACTGTTCCTTCCTCCATCAATAAGTTTTGCCATATGAACATTATACTCGGTAAGATTTAGCAATTCACTACGGATGAGGCCAACAGTAATTTCTTTGTTAAATTTCCTTTCTTCTTCCGAGTAAATTACCTGCAACGAGTATACAATAGACACTTTATAAACAAATCATGGGCAAATGTTACTGCTGAAATAGCTGCTAGCTGACTGCCTTTTCCTCCTTGATTGATTGTATCCATAATATAACTAAAACATCAGTGACTAGAAAACTGTTTCAAGATTGTATTGGTTTTCGGCCAAATGTAAAACATCTTTTGTAACAATCATTTACTATTTTTCATCTTTAAATATTTTGTTCTTTATCTGTAAACAACATAAGAAACCTAAACCACCAAATTTAAGGAACGAGATTCAATAATTTTTATCAGAATAAACAACTTTTATTTATAAAAAAATGTATGCAGAAAATATTATTAAAGGTAAATAAAAGAAAGTCAAAAATTAAATTCTAACAATCTATAGAATTTCTTCATTCAAATAATGGCAACTTTTGTCAGTTCAACAAAACATACCCAACTAGTAAGCTCCTTGACAGCAAGCTTGCAAACATCACGAATTGCAGTCAGAATTGCAAGATGAGCAGAGACATGAATGTTGTTTGATGCATTATCATACAAACCCTTGAAAACCTGATTAAAAAACTAATGACTGTCAATTCCTTCTTGAAAGTGGGAGTATCAGACGTAAGGCAGACAATAAGTATGAAACTACTGAAGTAACCAATTTATGACGATACATCAGGCACTAGACTTTCAGTAAAATTCATGAATAATAAAATTCCCTAAAGAGGAAAGTCCACCTTTTGAGCCACAGCTAAAGCTGCCTCATCTCGACTAACACATCTTAGTATGATCTCAGGAACCTCAGAAATGACACCCTAAACAAAAGTAAGAACCCAAAACAGATATTAAAACATGGAAAGGAAATTATCAAGGAAAAATACGTTATAAATTGGAAAATTCTGAACCAAGCATTATACCTGTATTTCTGCATCCCTGGAATCATTGCTGACCATTGCTTCCAACTGAAACCAATGGAATACAGGCTGTCAATAAACATCTGAAACAAACTTTACATGATAATAGTCAAACAAGAGAAATAATTAACAACCCATGGCACAACTGGTGGCCCTATTTCAAATATGTAGGTTTAGGTTAATGCCCCTTCGGAGGATAAACACTGAGCAAGTGCTCATCCAACATATTGGCTTCCGCAATGTCCCCCCATAGATGCCTAACAGCACCTTTATCCCCCTTTGTCAATATGGATAAGAAGACAACAAAAATCAAAGAAGAATACAAAGCAAATTCCATCGAGGTGAAAGCATTTATTTTAAAAGGTATACCATTCAGAAAAGCTATCTGCTTCTAAACACATGCAATACCAGGCATAAGTTGAATTTACTACTTCACTTATCCTAAAAGGTTAAACTAACAAGAACAACACCAAGTGCATAAGAAACCAAGCCATGTCAAATTTCCAACCTCAGTAGCATTTGCATTTAATCATAAAATGTAACAGATTATAAAAGATGTCACATGAAACAGACAATGCTGAAATTAACTAAAATTGGTAATGTGTCAATTCACCAATAATTTCAAAAACCTAGTTAGCTAGGACAACTCTTCCATCACGACAGCCACACAATATTATGAAGCTTTTCTTATTGGTATACTTTGTACTACCTGCCAAATCCCAACACATGCTACCAAAGGTAAGCCTGTTATTCGAAATTAATGAACCACCCTCCATGAATGGAGCAAAACAGTGGAAATTTATTCACACTAATTTGTACAATTGTATAGAAAAATATATATATATACTGGATATATTAACCTTCTGCAATGGGATACACCAATTAATATCACAAGAATCTATGAAGATCAGTAACAACCTTTTGTGCGACAATTTGGAATTTATCTAGGGCATCTCTTGTAGTGAGGGAAGGCTCCAAGAAACTGCTTCCAAGGCGCTCCACAGCACCTGACGTAACTAGTGGCTGAGAAGTTCCAGATTCCTTGCAATGGTTCAAAATGCATTTAGACAGCAATCATGACACATTAAAAGCACAAGCAATAATGATGTTTATGTAAAATTCTCACTTTCACATCTGAAGAATCCACCGCATGCAACTCAGGGGTGGAAGCAGCTGAAGGAAATGAGGCAACAGAGTCTTTCTCCAAACTATGCTGGGAAACACTATCAGCTGCTCTAATGTGAATTGAGGGAGCACTGTAACATTAAATGCAGATTATGAATAAAAGTAGAATTAAAGACTGACTAAGAAATGGGCATAGTAAACAAAATCTGGACCTAAAATGTGGAGCCAAATTAGATTCTGTCATATCATCCAATGGTCGAGACACTCCTTCATATCCTGTGCTCACAGGGTAACCAGGGTTAATTTGCCCTGATACAGAACCATTGGTGCTAGAAAGACCAGCATTGCCAGATTGAACAGCAACACCAGGAGACAGAGAATGTGAACTCTGGCTAGACTGGTTTTGCCAGGGAAGCCGAACAAAGTCCTAATATAAACAATCAGATCAGACGTTAAACTCTGTAGTGTTCTTCTTAGTGATAAATCCCACCAAATATTTAACACAAGCCAAATGCATACCTCATAGACACGCTGTTGTGAGAGGGACAACTGACCAGGCTTGGGGCGAAGAGGCTCTGGAACACCACCCATTGAACCTTGTGGATACAAATTGGCATCAAAAAATGTAGAACCCATACCTTCTCGATGCTTCCTTCTCAAAGAGAGTTGTTGACCAATCTCTGTATCAATGGTGTTTATTGCCTGTAAAATAGTTGATAGCATCAAAGACAACAAGGTCATAAATATTCAACTAAACAGATCAAGCCCTTAAGAAGAAAAAGAACTTGCATTGTTTATCACTATAAATTCAAAATCTAAAGAGAAATGGTAGTTCAAGCCACCAGTATTAACCAATTATCTTAAAACCTCAAAACTCCAGTTACTCGAAAGTCGAAAAGCAATATATAAGTTAAAAATCACATAAAAATAAGATGAATAATCAAACCTAAGTAATACTATATTTCCATCAATATTGGATTTAAACTACTCTATAGATAGGCCCCAACAGAATATAGTACACATCAAAAGAAAGCCATCACCTACACGATGTACATTGATATTGCACCTATTGAGGTGCTCTTTAGGGTAGTACATTTTCATACATTCAAACAATACAAGGATAAAACAAATTGAGCCTATGGAGGTACTTCATCCTGCTTTTGTTTCGCCAGTTAATTATAATACAGAAAACGATTCACAAAGTAATCAAGTAATCACATACCAAAAAGGATACAATTTGATAAATACTCATTCTTGCAAACCCAAAAAATTTACAGAGGTGACCAATTGGTAGTTCACATATATCATTATGATATACTTAGGTAATTAAAGCAATAGAAACATCTAAAATATGGTGCAAATACTCAAAAACTAATTGTTATAATACCAAATTAATAAAGCAACAAGAGCACATTTCCCTAACTGCGAACACTGCCACTAAAACCTACAACCACAAACCATATTTAGCAGCTAACCTTATCAGTAGCAGCCTGTTCGATAACGGCACAGCCTAGATCAAGATTATCATTGGTGACAAGTTGCACAGCTTGTTCCAAAATTTCATTAGATATATTTAAGTTCTGAAGAGAAGTCCTCAGTTGACCAGATATTGATGCCCGTAATGGTTCCTTAAAGAAAGAGATACATTAGAGAGAAGAAAATAAAACAAAATTGAGCCTAAAAGCGTAAAATCCCAAAAGAATTTGCTAAGGTACAAACAAACAGGATATATATCATATTTAAAGGCATTACTTTGCAGGTAACATGAGCCAAACTCCCAGCTAGACTAGCAACCATCAAGTGTGCCGCATTTAATATACGAGTCTCATCAGATTCCATAGCATAATCCTGCAAATGAATTACATAAATTAAAAGCAAGCAAAACAAACAGGCACAAACTTCTTCTGTTGAAGGCGTCCAGTTAAAACAAAACTACGAAAGCCATTTCTATACACATTACCTAACAACAACAACCAGCAGTTAAAAGATACTAACACAACTAAAAAAATTGTGACATTATAAACCATAACATCTTATATATGTCTACTGTAGCAAAGATTAAATTAGGAAAAAACAAAAAATGGAATTTCAAAATCAAGCAGTTAGAAACAAGGCTTCACTAATATGTAAACCTTTAGAACAAGCTCTTTGGTTGTTTGAGTTGCTATGGAAACACTACGCTGCACAATACTAGACACAATCTCTTTGATAGCCCTGTCCATTGCAATGGGTACCGCTCTGAAATTAACAAAGATAAAAAGTAAATCGGTCATATAGTTTCAAACAAGAAGCAGAACAATATAGTGAGAGCACCATACCTCTGAAAATGCATTTGCAACCCAAAACCACTGAGTTTTTGATTGATAATAACATGAGTCCCGATATTAGGTATCTGTGTTGGAAGCTATAAGCCAAAGTGGAGATAATCAGTTATGCTTGAGAATAGTGTGCCATTAAGCTAAAATTGATCAAAGGGAAACAAGTTTTGGATTTCATACCTGGCTAATAGAAAAAGGTGCTGGGGATGGAGTTGCTTGTAACAGTCCTTGAGCAGAGGGAAGTTGATCAGACAGTCCCAGAGGTGTAACCTTTTCATCTTCCATCAATGCTGCCGATGACATATGAAGAGGACCAGCATACTATACATACAGAAATATCGACAGAAACAATTTATTAACTAATAAGGAAAAAGGGTTCACCAAAGCCTAAAAAATGTATGTAATAACAAACCTGAGACAGTAGATGTGGATGAGGCCCTGTATTAGATGGATTGGTGACTTCAAGAGGTAATTCCACTTGATTTACTGGAGGTACAAGACCAGATTTTATATCAGTAATCATTTGTGCTTGAGATGCCCCAACGTCTTTATTAGAGAAATCAGGATTTCCTTCAATTTCTCTTTTTCTATCCTTCAGGAGAGAAGTTGGTGTGACATCCTTCATATCAACAAGAAGATTTTTGAATAAAACCTGTATAGCACAAAGATTTCAATAAATGTGGATGAGGGACAAAATTGTGAAAATGACACTCCAGCAAGCAAACAAATAAAAAAAAAAACTGACCTCTATGTCAAACTTGAGGTTCATTTTCAAGTTTGGCATTGAATAAATCTCAGCAAGCAATCCTAAAATGCCCATAGTCCAAGGATTAGGAGGTTGATAAGCAAGACTGTTATGGCATGGTTCAAGGACCTGCAAAACGAAATTGAATCATAATGTAGCACACAACTGAATATAACCACTGAAACAGATAATCAAAATCATAAAGTATACCTTTGAAGTAAATGGAATAACAGCAATCATTAGCCCCTTCTCATATGCCTACAACATGGGAAAAAAAAATTGATAAGCAAATGATCACTTGAAAAGCCATCTTCCTCTGACTAATATTCAATTTATTACCTCCATAATCAAAGACTTTGGGTCTATTTCACGAGCCCTCAAAACCTGATTCCGGCCAATTGTTAACTTCCCAAGCCAACTCCCCAAGTTTTTAAGCAAAGAACGTTCCTCTGAACTTGATTTTATGAGCTCTGATCCTAAAAGAACCTGAAGAATATGCAAACACCAAGAATATGTAAAAAAAACTTTATTTTATAGACACATCTTCACTTTAATCAAGTAGGGAACATAAACAAGGCTCAAACCTTGCAATTTTCATATGTTGCCTGGACGATCTCTTTGTTCAAAGCCTTTGAATTAACCTTATCCAGGAATTTCAGGTACAAGTCATGGAAATTTGGCTCAATGCTTGCTCTAGAAAGAAGTATCAATTGGGTATAAGTGGAAGTAAATGGAGGTACCAATTATATAGATCAATATAGCAGCTGTATTGTAGGATGTGTTGAAAAATAAAGGAAGTTGGAAAAAAAAAAAAAGGATTCATTATATAGGAACAAAAACAAAGTAAAACATGAATCTTCCTCCACCTCCAAATCCGAAAGCACTCCCTTTAGATCCTGAGTTTTAATGACTTCCTGTTCTCTCTTAAATTCATTTTTTACTTACAATTCAAACTATAGAGAAATGGAAAGAATATTAAAAATGGGTTTTTTGTTTCATCTAATACCCCATTCTTGGCATGTTTAAGCTGAGTCAACAAATCAGTTAACTCTTGATTCAGTATATTTTGTATGGCAAATTGAGTACACCGAAAATATCTATTATTTCAACATAAATCATAATACAAGAATACAAAATGTGATTTTATACCCAAATTATACTTTGGTTTATTGGTTAACAATGCAGTAAAGCAGGACTAAAACAAATCCAACGCCAAATTTATGAGTTTCTAAAATCTGTTATAGTACCCTACGCTATTTATTTCTTGATTTACCCCAACAGTCCATTTAAACTTCCCAGCTGCACTTAATCATCATAAAACCCTAAATATATACCCTTGCCCCATATTTCTACATGGATTCAACTGTTTTAAGGAATTAGATGATACAAGAGTTGACTTATGAATCATGCTAACCTTTTCATAACCATATACTGAGCAAACCAAGGATAGTACTGCTCTTTCAAAATTTCAGTGAACTCTTTTGCTTTAGCTTCAATATTAGCAGCAGAAACATTATTAATTATAAATAATATCTTGTCCTGAACCTCTGACCCTGGAGCCTGTTAACAGCAAAATGAGGGTTAAATTACCGCAAAAGAAATCCAAATCTAGATTTGTATAAGATATTAAAATAAAATATGGAGCAGATGAAACACAAAACACTTCAAAACTATTTTTAAGTAGCTACGTAAAATAATGGAGAATCTAAATAACTAAACAAATCCATTAACAAAACTCAAGAACACAGCCAATCTGTTCAATTTATTGTAAAGGGCTAGAGCACCTCAATAGGAATTTCTCTTTTCTCAGCAGCAGCAACCAATGTTTCAATGTTTAAGGCAGATCCAAACCCTGCATCAGATGCAGAGATCAAAAGAGGGCAACATATATTCAGAAAATGAAAGCATAATAAAGGCTAATATAGGCTTTATGCTAAACAATAGAAACTGTTCACAAGTAACAGAAATATACTGGTAGAAGTAGCTCCACGGGAAGGACGAACAAAACCAGGTGAAGCAGAAGACAGCATTGACGAGGAGCTGACTGTGCTATGTAACTGCAAATGTAGCAACAAAATTAACTCCAGTATAAAATGATATGAGCATGAACAAACTATAAAGCATGAGAAACTGAGAATGTGAAGGAGTAATAACAAGAGTAATATTTAAGAAAATCACAAAAAATCACTTATTAAACAACCAACACAGTTACAATAGAAACTAACAGCTGTAACTGAAACTACAGAGTATCCTTCTCAACCACACAAGAATGTCTCTAACACAATAACAGTAAGAATACAAAATACTGCATGAAGGAGATATAAAGGTGGCACACCATTCACGTCATGCTCTAAAAACAAGATAGAAGTATAATACCTTATTAGTACTAGAAGCATCAGCAGGTGTTAGTACTGATGATTGCCCCAGAGAAGATAACAGTGGTTTCACATCTGTAGATGAACCAACAGAAGTTTTGTGACGATCATCCAAGGGATTTTCACGTCTCTGTTGAAGCTGCAGTGACAAATGTTGCTGCCCAGGTTGTACGACGCTAGGGCCGCTCAGCTGCTACAAGGATAAAGCATAAACAAAATATGTTACCTTAAACAGAAAAATTTTAAGGAAGTAATTAAACAAAGAAGCAAATAACTTGTCTACTATAAAGACAGAATATAATTTTGTCATTCTGCTATAACCTTATCAAGTAACAGGTTTCTTTCCCTACAATTATCACAGAAAAACAAATACCACAGCAATAGGTCTCCGCAAAAATAATTATAGATGAATAATGAGATGTAGGGGGAAAATGGGATTTGGATCCTCTCCTGCTGCAATCCTCTCTCTCCAGCCTCTCTCCAGCAACATAAATAACCATTGGATATATCTAATGGCTCAAATTCAATCTTATAAAAATCATTTAAAATAAATGTTAACTATTAGATTAACACTTAGACATTCTTTACCAGCTTCATCTCAACTTCTGCTTCCTCTAATGTAAACTCATAACCCACCCAATAAAAATTACATTGACAAACAATCCAAACCATGTAACCTCTTGTATTTTAATGTGCAAAAATATTATTACAAAACTAATCAAACAATCCAGCTTCATCTCAAATTCTGCTTCCAACGTAAACTCATAAACCATCCAATAAAGGCTACATTGACAAAAAATCCAAACAGCGTAACCTTTTGTATTTTTTCCAAAGCAAGTTAGCAATGAAAGTCAAATTTTTACCATAGTGAAAACCAAGATTTAAAGAATCACATAATGTTGAATTTCTCATTTACCATGTAATTTCTAAGTCAAAGGGCTTAGGTTTTAATTTTTCATACTGAAAACTCAGTTTCATAAAGATTACCAAAAAAAATAAAATTAAGCGGGAAAATAATTTTTATTCTCAATATACTTGTATATATTTCTTAAATAATTTTGATTATTGCATAGCCAAAAATATTATTACAAAACTAATGTGATTTCTTAAATAATATTGTAATAATTTTGATTAGTTTTGTAATAATATTTTTGCACATTAAAATACAAGAGGTTACGTGGTTTGGATTGTTTGTCAATGTAATTTTTATTGGGTGGTTTAGTGGTTTACCAGTTTACGTTAGAGGAAGTGGAAGTTGAGATGAAGCTGGTAAAGAATGTCCAAGTGTTAATCTAATAGTTAACATTTATTTTAAATGATTCTTATAAGATTGAATTTGAGCCATTAGATATATCCAACGGTTATTATTGTTGCTGGAGAGAGGCTGGAGAGAGAGGATTCCAGGAGAGGATCCAAATCCGGGAAAATGCTTGAGTGTTGAAGAACACGGCAGTATCTCTATTTATAATCATTTCAGATTGAGTTACATTTAACAGCAATAATCAGACTATGCAACTCCCAGGGTTAGAATAATAATAAGCTACTATACGTGAATCTGACCATTCAGCTCTCCTAGACATTAGTTCCCTGGTAATAGAAATCATTTCCAACACCCCCCTCCCTCAAGCTGGAGCATTCAAGTTGAATGCACCAAGCTTGGATCAAATAAATTGGATCTGTGGTCCCCTTAAGAATTTTGTCAAGATGTCTTCTGCGGGTTGATTATTTGAGCTAACAGACTCAGCATTGATTTCTTAGGACATAACCTTTCCACAAACAATGTGGCAGTCAATTTCTCTGTTAGGTCATTTGAGCTAACAGATCCAGTAATGGTCATGGATATTTTAAATTGGATACTTTTTTAGATGTGCATACAGAATAGGTAGCCTTGTTGCAATTTTAGTTTTCCCATGTTACTTGTATATAAAATTCGATGATTTTAAGGATAGCGTATTCTCCCCTACTTGTCAATTCCTTTTGTTCATTCTATTAGAATTTCATCTTCTATCAAAAATTGACATTGCTGAATGTCAACCAAATCCACATACCTCAAGCACAATTAGAAGTATAATCATATTGAACATAAGAACATTTATAAATGATCTTTTTTAATACAAAAAGTAGGTTCAGAACAACCAACTTAGGCACCAGTGGCAATATGTGAACAAATAAAAATACATGAAATGGCATTAAAAAAAGGCATAAACTGAAATCCTAACTGACTATCCATGGGCAACTGCACCACCTAACGCAAATTGTAAAATTAAACTGAGCCATAAGCTAGAAAAAGAACATACAAGACAAACACAAAGGAAAAAAAGAATTTACTTTTACCTCTACATGCCCTAATGTAGCCTGTGCAGAATGATGGTTACTAATGACAGAAGCATGACTCGCCCCATCAACATCTGAATGACCAGAGGAAATTCTGGCAAGACCCTGTTCGATGAAAGCAATTATTTCTGCATGTGTATTGCGCAAATGGGAAATTTGAAGAATATGATTGCAATACTGAGGCCACTCAATAAGACGTTCCACAAACTGCTCCAATGCCAGACTTCCAAACAAAAACATCTGTAACATGAAAGCACGATCAACCCTGATACCAGATGAAAACAAGAAAGAAATTCACTCTTCAAAACAATACAAACTTTCGAATCTACAGGCTTGCGCAATGCATCAAGAACATAACGAAGAGCAATCCCCAAAGATAGATGAGTTACAAGCTGATGCTTGATCACAGAACCTGATACACGTAAAAAAACATAAATACATTGTAAAATGATGCAAAAAAATGTATCAAAAAAGGTATATGCATTAGTTCCAAAACTGTGCACAGATAACATTAGCTAAAGCAAGCAGTGCATACTGAAAAAACATCAAGTTATATAGCATACACAAGTATGATGCAGAAATCCTCTTAATTAGTATGCTCTACATAAAAGAGATGTTTACATATAAGGATTACAAGTTTAGAAGTTAGAAACATAAAGTCTCGAAGGAATAAATTTTCTTAAGTATACAACTAGTATTGTCTCAGACTCAATTTAGCCCAGTCAATTTTGTCTGCAAACAGAATTACTAAAACACATCATCTAAAAGCAGTTATGCTGCCTTATGTATACAACATTCACCTCAGTTCAATATATGACACTAATAATTACAAAGAAGATGTGATTAATAAAAACACCTCAATAAATAAGTGAAGGCACTGTCAAACAGTAGCAGTGTGAACAAGTTGAAATCAAATTAAGTATTTCAAAAGGATCAAAATATGGGATGAACTCCACCAGGCTTGGTAAAAGCTCCACTTAGCTCAATTTGATACTCAATGGTATTAACTCAAGTTTGCACAATTATATATAATTTATTTTCGACATTCATTATAATAAGTTAGACAAATATTTATTTATATTATTATTTTATTAATGACATGATTCATTAGAAATCATTCACTCATTACCTCAAAGTCCAGCATCTTAATTGCTTTAACATTTTGGAAAATCTCCAAATTTAAATCTAGCTCAAAAAGGCATGGCTCATGATCGATATCAGTTATTTCTTGTTCAAGCTCAACATAGATTCAATCCCAAAAGTTTAAATGCTTACAAGATGAACACTTACAAGCATATTCAAAAACATTTTACTTAAATTGCAAATTACCAATTCAGATCTAAAGTTGCCTAGTTGAAACACCAACACAAACCCCAATACACTGGTGATCATTAAAAAGAAGTTAAATTTAATCATCTGCAATGCCAAAAGCAAACTTACCAAAGAGAAGAGCAGCAATTTTAAGTTGCCTTTCAGGATACTTTGGGAAAAATCTATACTCCTCATACAAGTTTGCAATCATGCATTCAAAAATTGAATTCTCCCTGTTAACTCGCACCAACATTGACAGGAATTTAGTACTTAACCAACAAGGACCACATAATAATTAAGCAATCTGGAAACAAATGATATCAAAGAGATCTAGTAATGTATTATTCCTGAAAAACTTCCAATTAAAGTTTCCTTTAATTTAAATACAATAACAATATACATAATTAAGACAGGACCCGCATGGTAAGGGTAAAGTTTCTTATTATTATAAAGAATACAGGCACATTCTCAATTCAAGCATGATGATAACAATCTTCAATGAGACAAGAAGATACAGATCAGATTCACCTACATGATAGAATTTTAGTTGGTCCAATCATGCATAAAACATTATGTTGAAAACTTAGAGTAAATGCTTAACAATGGTGATCTACAACAGGTTCAAGGATCAAACAATATTTAATGTATTTTTTAAATGATTTACAAAAAATTTCAATAGTTGATAGATCTATATATTATCTAAAGTTGTAAGATAAAAAGATACATATGATGCCATTGACAGAATTTCCAAACAAAGAACAAGAACATACACATGAACTTGACCTTGAAAGTTTAAATTTCCTAAGGTCTAAGGGTCATTAATAGATACAGTAAGCTTAAAGAACCACTATAGAAAGGTTACTACCTATCACAAACACAAAGTTTTTTTTGAACTTGAGCTTCAAAAATAATACAATACTAGTTATTTAAAGAAATGGACTGTCTAAATGAAATTTAAAAAATATAACCTGGTCAATGATGATTCCTTGAATCGAGCAAGCATTTGGACCATTGCATTAATGGTTAACTGATCAGAAAACATTTGATGGAATAAGGTGTTTGCTTCTGCTTCAACGTCTTCTGAATATCCATCAGAAGTAGATGAATCAGCAGTCCCACCATTTTGAAGCCTCGGATTCGAATCTATAATAGATATATGCAGCCTCTCCAACTCTTCAGAAAGTTGTCCAGAGGCAACTGAGTCAGTATGGGATTTAAGAACCTGAAATTGGAAAAGGTCAAATCCCACAATAAAAATGAAAATCAAATGAGACTAGTACAGGCAGGGAAACAAAATGATTGATGTATAACCTTCAAGACGGTAGCAGTTGTCTCGCTGTATAGACTAAGAACAGCACCAGACTGATGAAAAGATTTGCCAGAAAGGTTCTGTGATCCACCAAAATGGGCATCCTTTAAGAACTTGAGGCACTCCTGCAGAGTAAGCCTAACAATATCAGCCACTATTCTGCTACAATAAATTTAGAGTCGAACTAAAAATGCACAAGACCAAAAGAATGAAAAAATATGTAATTGTACTGTCTTTAAAAATTATAAATCAAGGCATGAGGGAAAACATTATTACCTCAAAAAAGACTTCCTTGAACGTAGTTAAGTTGCTACTCAACCACTTCTCAAGGTCAAGGAATTCTTTTCTTGATGCAACAGCTGCTAACCTTATACTATAATAAGAGGGGATAGTTTCCACCACAGATGATAGAATCTGTATGACAAATAAAAAACATGAGTTAAAAATGGCAAAAAACAATATCGAGACGTGATTGGCATTCATGAAGACAAACTGAAAAGCTTATTGCAAAGAAACAAAAGGACTCAAGGAAAGTGAAAATGGCTTATTTGAACAGAGATTAGATTCAAACAAGAAAAATCATGATAACTAACAGTGAAATCTATCTATCATGAAATCATACAAAATGATAAATATACACTTAACAAGGGAACAACCTTAAGCTCCTGGCAGATGTCCACAATTCTTATAATGCTGTCTGCATCATTGTTTTGAGAATCAATAAACCCTCTAAGGACCAGACTGGGATTAACATGCCAAAGGTGTAGAATCATCCCACTGCCTACAGCACTTTTGACAATCATGGGAAAAACAATCGAAGATACTTCCCGCAGCAGGAGGTTGTAGGCAGTCTGCAAGAACAACAAATGCAAACTTCATATCAAGAAAAGACATGAAATGGGATACAGTGGAGAACCAAAAAATATGAATACAATAAATTGTACATTAACATGTGCCATCCCAAGAAGCAAGACTTCCGGACAGTGTTTAAGGGGATACTCAAGGATTGATCGAACAATACTGGCGTGACCCTTCTCAGCTAGCTGGCAGAGGACATCTAAAAGATCAAGACACAGCCATGCATGATTTGCACGTCCATTTTGAAGCTTGTGACCATTAATTGCATCAACATATGCCTGCACAGACATTTGTTGTCATAAAAATTTGGCAACAGGAACAAGAAACAGAAAATGGGCAAACAGATCATAATACCAGCAATCTTCCCGAGTGTGCAAAGGTAAACATTTCTGGTGGTGCTGATACAGCATATTTAAGGAATGACAACTGACCCTCAGTATTCTTCCAGACAGACCCACAGATGGCATGGAGAGGAAATGGTTCCTGCTAAGGTTCATTTTCATACATTCAGAATTTTAGGCCAGTTTGTATGCAAATCAATTAAGCCCCAGGAAAAGCATATGTAGAGTTCCGATATTATACCTTACAGGCAAGCTTATACACAGACATGAGAAAAGAGAACGCTTCTTCACTAGGAAGGAAAAACCCTTCATGGTCAAGACTTTCAATAACACGTACCCAATTGGTTTGAGGTGCCTGTATCAGAAAGCACATTAAACTGAAAGCATTTACTTCATTCATTAAAATTCCACTAACTGGAATAAAAGCTTATGACGAGATTGGATTTTAAGTTTTATTGAAGAAAACTCACGAGATGCTTGACTGTATCAATCAAGACATCAATATTCCAAGAGTTCAGCGGCGGCAACTCAGACACATTGTATCCATGGGCTGCACGAAAAGTTAAGTATGTGTTTTGGTCGTCCTCCAGCCCAGTATGGGTACAAGCAATAGCACCAAGTAATTTAGAGAGCGTATTTTCAGTTAAAGGTGAGAAGAGCGAAAATATTTCCTTGCACTGCGAGACATCAACCGTACATCCATAGCCTAGTTCCTTCACGATATCACCCATGCTCATTTCCCTCTGTATGTCTGCCAAAATAGCATCAAAATCATTTTCCCCACACTCGTGGAAAAACTCCATATTCCTGTAAAGACACAGGGAAAGCCACTAAGCAAGCATGTAATTCAACATCTATCACAGATATAGCAACATCATAATCTCATGATTGAATTGATTATTATCAATAAAAAATAATATTAATAATTAATAATATAAAACAAATGTAAAATTATATTCAAAAGTGGATTCCAGTTTTATTTTACCAACATTTTAAATTTAATTAACGGTTAAAAGGATTCATATGTTAACCACTTATTTCAGTAGTTAAATTAATAAGTTTTCAATATTATTGACACAATGATGAGCAGTTAACTTATAAAATGGTAATCAGTCAGTGTTCTGTAATTAACATGACTTTTGACCATAATGCTTCACTCATACAATACAATACAATGAGGATTACTAAATAAGTTGCCACCTTAAAAAATCAGCCTCATGCATCTCATCAGGAAGCAATGGATTCAAGACAAAAGGTGGCGTGTCTTTGAACTGCACAAGTGATAATATCTGCATAAAGGAATCCACATGCTTGGAAAGACCCTCAGACTGCTTAAGGAAGATGATAATATTGTGAATTTGATCATGGCAACTCAAAGAACCAGGGTTGACACACAATTCCTCAATCCGAGCCATGCAAAAATTTTTGCCTGTACACAAGCAATATTTTAGGCCAAATATATAATAATAACCACAAAAATATTAACACAATAGATAGTATACAATGACCATGAAACTATCATTATAAAAATATGTAAACATTATTTGTCAAGTAAAATATATGTAGGAAAAACAATAAGAAAGAACTGAAATTATAAATTATCGTCATACTTACCACACAGCCTGACATCAGTATTCTCAGAATCAGATAAAGCAAGACTGGTGACAATTTTTTCCAATAAAGATAACTGCAATCCATTACAAAAACTTTCTAAAAAGCTTTCATTAATTTCTACATTCTTCATTGACTCAGAAAACACCGTACTAAAGTTTGGTCTGTCCAACAGGTACTTAATGACTGCCCCAAGAATTGGCTCATACTGCATGTCTTTCGTATCTCTTCTGAGATAACCATAGTGATCCAAGCAAGTTCGAAGCAGCAAAATGCATCCGGTAGTTCCAAATTCCGTGAACTGTCAGCAGAAGAAATTACAAATCAATAACCAATCCAATCGTTTTGACAATGCAGAGAAGATTCCAAATATGAATTAATTACAAATTAAAGATCACCTCTAAGCAAATATACTAAGGTCTGCACAAACCAATATTTGCTTATTATTCCACAAATTAAGGTAATTCACGAGAGCATAATGCAAAAAAGAGAGAACTGAGCAAGACAAGAGATAAACAAAGATGCAAGCCCATAAAGCATGCAGAAAAATAATAGCATAGAACTTCGCTCAAGATTCCATAAGTAAATCATGGTGAAACATCAAACATCATAAACCACCAGAGAAGCAACATAGAACACTGGACCATTATCGAAGAAGACAACTGTCTCAGTATCTTATATTTGTTCACTAAAACCATTAGTTTCCCTCGGGAATCCCTCGATTATGCAAACTTGAATCCAAGGGACAAAGCCTCCAGATCCTATCCTCTATAATCACCTCCCAAACACTGTCTGCTCTTCTCAGCTATTCACAAACTCAACACACCAGAAAAACAATGATTATCAATGCACAAAGCTCAAGGCCTACAACATCATGTTCTACATAAGCCAGAACTCATCAGTTAATCATCTCATACCCCAACTTACTAACACAAATCAGTGGGCAAGAAAAACAAAAGCTAGATTGATTCTCCTTGTCACAGGAAGATAACAACACCTAATGCAGCATTTCAAAAGAAGACCAACAGCATCATACGCATAAAACTGGATACGGAAAAACAACACTGGCATAAACCCTAAAAACACGCTCCTACACAAATCCACAAAATAATTTCCAAACACATCATATTCAACAACCGTACACCACGCTCGCCAAATTAAAGCATTGAACACACACACAAAGCACGTCAAGACAATTTAAAATTCGATTCCCTAAAAGGGAGTTTGGTTTTCCGCAACCCCACATGTGAAAGGAAGAAACTTGACGAACCCCACAAGACACAGATGAAATTCGAAAGAAACCCAGAAAGTAAAATTTGTAAAAAGAAGATGGGGTTTGGAGGAGAAGAAAGGGGAATGAAAAAATGACCTGAGAGAGTTGATGGAAAACGGAGTCAAAGTTGACTTCGTTGAGGGAGCTGAGGAGAAAGCGAATCTGGTTGGAGGAAAAGTTGGTCATGGTGGGCAAGGAATGAAGAAGTGTCATGACAAGGAAGCTGAGAAGAGAGAGCGAGAGCAAGAGAATGCGTGAGATTTGAGTGAAGAAGGTTTTTTGTTGCTGGGTGGTTTGGGTCTGAGAAATGGGGAAAGTGACAATGATGTGCGTGTGTGTGATAGTTATGTCTTTGGGTGAATTGGGTGTCCTTCAATTCAAGACTTGGACCATTTTCAATAAGGTGGGCCTTATCATTTTTCTTACTAATACCACCTCCCTTTCTTCTTTTTGGACTTCCTTTTTTCTACAAACTATCCTCATTTCTTTTTTCTTAAATATGTTTTTAATTTTTTAAATATGAAATAATTTTAATTTTAATTTTTTCATTTAAAAGTGATTTTTTAATTCATGCAATTTGAAGACTAGTTCATTTTGTTTTCAAACTTCTCCTTTTATCTATTTTCTTTTAATGGTGTATTTTTGTGTTAAAAAATTATTTATGAAAAATTATATCATGTGAGATAATAAAGAAGAATGTATATGATTATTTTATTATGCTAATTACAATATTATTATGCAAAATCTCATGGTGTTATTTTGGTTCAATTCTACTATGGAAAAAAACTTGACATTTTTGGTGCTAATAAACTTCAAAATGCCCAACCTAGAAGAATTGAGTGAATAAACAAGCATGTTAAGACAACTCATACACACGTTTTTTGGCTTTGTTATAAGAGCATACACGACCAAACTAACCTAGTGTTGATTCTTCATGTTTGCACCATCTTTTTCCATCGATACAAGTAAGTACATCAATAACAACACTACATTAGTAGGTTACACATGGACATGTAAAGTCACAATGCTGCTACTTAACATGTATTTATAGGCTTTATGTAAATGTTCACATAGAACATATCATTGTCTTTAAAATTTTGTCACATGTTGCGATTCAACTTGAGTTCTAGAATTGTTTTTTGTAACAAATCAATGGAATAAGAGGAGAGATTATGAGAAACAATTAAGAGTGGGGGATGCGAGGAACAAATGTTGAACAAATTTGTTTCAAGCTTAAGGTTTGCAAACAAATGGTACATAAGATTTGTAACACCCTCGATCTCACATACCATAATACTTGAAATAAATAAAATTGAATCAATAAGTTTATCATAATGAAAATCTATCGTGTTCAACACAGAGAATATCACATTTGAACAAAACAAAACCAATTAATATCCAAATGAAATCTAATACATTAAAGTAACCATAGTCCAAAGCATAACTAAAGAAACATTAATTATAAATTAAGCCTTGATATCACATCCTATCAGAGTATAAACTCAATTGCAAGGATTAGGCCTCATCAACAACATATTCAATCTTATGATGTAAATCAATCACCTGCAAGAACATACAATAAAGACAAACACAAAATAAGGAGAATAGAATCATCTCACTCAAGTTCACGGAATAAGATATAGTTGGACAACCAAACACAAACAAGACATATACATATATACACAACATAGATAGATTGTTAACAATAATTCATTTAACCATTTCATGACATAATAATTAAATACCACATAACATTAAGATGCATTATGCAATGGACACAGACTATATGTTATTATTCATGTGGCACCAGTAAAAACATCACATATCACATTTGTGTGTTGCTACTAGTAATACATGCAAAGTAGCCTAAAAGTATATGCCGGATTACATCCTCAACGCACTCGCTAGGAGGATATACTATCAGGGTTAGGTCAAGATGATTGAGTAGTGCAAGATACATCCCATACACATTAAAGACAAGATTGGGACTTCAAAACCAAGTTATCCCTAAGGTTGGCTCCCAAGTTTTTACATAAGGTGAAGTTAGACATGAAACACATAGAAGGGGGTGTTGAATATGTGTGTGTGTGTAAGAAGGAATTTTAAACTATTTTTGCAAGAATAATGTTCTTCGTCCAATGCACTCTTAGTGTAACATTCCAAAAAAATTTTATTTTTATGTATTGGAATTATTAGAAAGTTTATCATATTTTTATACGAATTTTACTATTCACGTATACGTATTGTACTATTTATATATACATATTTTACTATTCATATATACGTATTTTACTATTCATATATACGTATTTTACTATGCAATTGCATAGTAAATGGCTGCTGAAGGGAGCTCACGAGGGAAGCAAGTTTCCATTTATAAATGAATTTGAATATTTTAATGAATAGTGCATAGTAACTTATAATATTATTTTAATGAATAGTAACCTATGCATAGTAACTTCAAAAATTCTATAAATAGGAGCTTAAGGTTTTTGAAAATTCATAATTTTAGAGAGAAGAAATTCTATAGAAATAAAAAGAGAGAATAAGAGAGGAGGTTCTGCTCTAATTCCGGTCCCGATTTAAGAAAAAGAGGAGGAGGTTCTGCCCAAGTTCCTATTCATCCAGGTACGGGGGAAAAGGGGATTATTTATATGTAGAGTACATGAGGGAATTGGGTAGAGGAATAATTTCTTAAGATCACGTTTAATTTATCTGAATGGAAGGCTGAGCCTCCTATTATTTTGTAATTTAAATGTTCTTGATAAAAGACTAAAATTTACATCTTTGTTATATTTTTTATGATTTGGAAAATATAAATGGATTCCTAACTAGGAGGCACTGCCACCTTTACTGGAGTTAATTTATATTTTCTTTATTATTATCTATATATATATATGTATTCCTAGTTTTTCACTATATTGTAAGGATAGTACTTATAAGACTTAATCTGGTATGTATGAGTTTGAATTATCACATTGATTCCATGTTCTATGTATGATTGAGGTTGGATTGAGGGGAAAAGGTTTTGGTTAGGGTTTTCATGATTTCTTCATGATTTCCATGGATTAATGGTTAAAACTTAATTTGATTGCTTAAAATGATGTTTTTTTATATTGTTTATGTTTTTTTTAATGGTTCAAATTCGTGTAATTTGGATTGGATTCATGATTGGAAGGAATTTTCAAGGTTTTCATGGGTTGCTGGTTGCAGAATGCGCTGGGCGCGCTGAGTGCAAGTCTGGGCGCTGAGCGTGAATATTTTGATTTTGAGGTCTTAATGAAAGTTGTAGCCTTGGATTTTAGCTTTCCAATGGCGTTGGAATCACCCAAAAAGGAGGTCTAGAACTCCAGATATGGATGTTTTAGTGAAGAGGGGTCAAGCTGTCAGCTTTATCTATAGCTGTTGCGGTTTTTATCATTTTTCACAAAGTAGATGATGGAATTAGGACTTGATGTCTTCATGAGAGTTATAGGAAATTTTCTTATCTTTCATATGAAATAAGGATGAGCATGGTAGGAGTAGTATAACCCCTGATACGCTGTTTATAGTTTATACTAATTATTCTATTGATTATTATATTAGTTATTGTTACGTTATTTGATAGATGATATTGATGTGAATTTGAATTATGAGTTGAGATATTGTATGATTATGATTGTGATGTCTCACATTGATGACTAGGATGGCACGACCCCTGGGTAAGTGGTGCTATAGGGAAGGCGTGACCCTAGTATGATGTGGGATGAGTAGGACAGTTAACACCACCACTTATGTCGCTTATGGCAGCCCTGGCATAGGGTTAATTGCAAGAGATTGTATTGATTGTAATGTGATTGTGTTTCCTCACACCAAAATGGCGAGGGACGGCACGGCCCCTGGGTAAGTGATGCTACAGGGAGGGCGTGACCCCTGGTCTGGTGTGGGTTGAGTGAGGCAATTAACCTGTATCACTTGTGTCAGATGTGGCGAGGCCTTGGCATAGTGTTAATTGTTGGATTGGCACGAATGTTGTATGTGAATATGATGAGTAATTGATATATATATATATACACTATATAATGAGTTATGATGAAATTATACTGTGATATGATTGAATGTATTTTGCATATAGATAATTTTTCTTTTCTCACCGTATAAATTGTTGATATTTTAGGTGGAGAGGATCCAACTGCAAGTGGTATATAGAATGCCATCCGTTAATTTGGGAAATGCTCTGATAGTGTGACATCGGGGCAAGAGGATCTCTAGGATAGAATATTTGGTATTGTAATAAATGTTATTTTCTTTGAAAAATGTGTAAACTCTTGAATTTTATCTTTCAAGTTTTATTTTTCAGTCAGAACAGTTATGAAGTATTATGTGAACCCTTTTACCAACTTAAAAAGTTTATTTTCCTTAATTTTTTTTTATTATATTTCGATATATGTGTTGGGGTAGTAAGGGTGTCACACTTAGATACTAGACGGTTATGCAGAATTTGCTTAACACAAGGCCATTGCGTCTGAAAGATTTATCATCTACTGAAGAAAAATGTTTCATATAACAATAATGATTAAAGTTCTTGCATTTTCCTTTTCAAGATAGTTTCATTTAAAAATAAGCAATAGATAAAGTTCTTCAATATACTAGATATGTTAATCAAATTTTGTGTCTGCATCTGAAAGATAATTTCACTTAGAGGTTATTGGTGGACAAAGTTTTTCACAAAGATTTAATAAGTAAGGAAGATATGCGTCTAAAAGAAATATGACAAGTGGTGTACAACATTTTATACTGGTTCGCTCAGACTGAGTTACATACAGTCTCCTTCAACTGAAGGGTTCCACTAAATATGCAATTAAGTACATAAGTATTATCGACCACTTCTGGCCCGTTGACTTCACTCATCAACGCTAGTATTTTCTTATCAGCCTTTTCAAGCTAACATTGAGTATTATCGTCCACTCTTGGACCTGAGTATTCTCGACCACTCTTGGCCTGCCAACTTCACTCACCAGTGCTAGTATTTTCTTATCAACCTCTTTAAGCTAGCAATGAGTATTATAGACCTCCCAGGTCACGACCACTCCAGGTCACGAGTATTCTAGACCACCCAGGTCACGGCCACTCCTAGTCACGAGTATTCTCAACCACTCCTAGTTGGCTAGCTTCACTCACCAGCTCTAGTATTCTTAAACCACTTGTGGTTCCTCAAGTATTCTCGACCACTTCTAGCCCGCTAGCTTCACTCACCAGCGCTAGTATTTTCTTATCAGCCACTTCTGGTTAGTAGTGAGTATTCTCGACCACCTCCTGGCCCGTCGACTTCACTCGTTGACGCTAGTATATTCTTATCAGCCACTTTTGGCTAGCAGTGAGTATTCTTTGACTAACCTCTCTAGGCTTTACAAGTATTCTTTCCTTAGCCTCTTTAGGCTTTACAAACGATAAATGTATAATCAAGTTTGAGTGTTTGGGTTACTCTCACAGAGAGGATACATATATGATTTACACTCTCTAAGGATTCACTACCTTAGTCCTCCAGAGATTTTGAGTGTGTGGGTTACTCTTTACAAAGAGGATACATAAGATTACAACACTCACTAAGGTCTCCTTCCTAAGATACACTTGGAACACCTTAGACTACAAAGACGAATACAATGATACATTGTAGATTTGACTATGAAGAATCAATCTCTGATTTCTCTATTTTTCTTTTGGGCTTGATATTACTTTTGGTGTTTAATGATAAAAGCCCAGGGCAATGCCTATAGTAATTCTTTCGTTACTCCTTCCCCCCTCTTTAGGTTTGAGGTTATTGTTTATTTGTAGGCTCATGGAATCTGTCTGTTGCATATGTCCTTTGAAGCTGATATAGTCATTCATAACCAATTTGATCCTTCATTTAATGCTCAAGATCTTGCATTAAATGTTGCTTCCTGTCTTTAGACATTGTGTGTACTCTTCTCTGTCCTGTTGGCAGCAGTGTTTGACTTTATCTGAGACCTAGGAATTGTTTGTCTTTTTTTGATCATGCAACAATATAGTTGTTGTCATTATCTGAAAAAGTAACGTACTTTTTCTGACACATGCATGCTTTCTATTTTGACTCGTTTCTCTTCTCCTTCTTTCTTTCCTTTAACATTGAGAGCTTCTTGTATGATTGTGGATGATGTCTGAGTTTTCCTCTAAGATCTAATTCTATTCTTCATGATAATTTTTGTCTGCGTCTGATCATTTCATGTGCTTTTCAAGTTTTGGATCTTCATCTGACTTTCTCTGATTAGATTAGTCAATGTGTAATTTAGAACTTTGAACTTCGTCTGAGTATTGATGCATTGACTTCTCCTTTAGTCTAGTCAATTATGTAGATAGACTTTGTTTTCGTCTGAGTTTTTCTTTGGTCTGTGTTGTTTTTCTTGTCATGCAGTCGACTCTTCTTATTTATCTTTACCATCTTTCACCTGGTATATTGCATTCTCGATTGTGCATAGTACACCTTCGTTTGTTATTGATTGTCGTCTGGCGCATGCTCATCCCTTCCGTCCTTTGATCTTGTCGTTATTATTTTTGAATGATTTTGGCCACATTAATATGCTCATTGTCTGAATTTGGATGTGTTTGCTGACGAGGAACTCTTTTGTTGATGCAGATAGGAGATTTCTTCACGGCTATGTAGATCTTCTCATTTAATGCATTTGCTTGTATATGCGAGATTTCTCTAAACAGCTTGTTTCCTTCTGATGTCTGACTCTAATCATGACTTGGGCATCCTTGTATTTTGTGTGTTAGTGTGACTGCACAACGCTGTCTTTCTCTAAAGAGTAAGTGTCCTTCTTCTGACAGACGCAGTTTTGACTTGTGGATTTGTGCTTGCCTATTCTTTCATCTTTCTCTTTTTCAGACTTGATGTCCTCGTGTGTTCCTTTGTGATTTGAGGACAATGTTTGTTATGAGCTTCAGACGTGCTTCACTATTTTTCGACTTCGTCTAGATATTTAAATCTTTGTTTGAGAGGTAGACTCTAGCTTTTCACTCTGTCTTGGTCAAGTTTGAGAATGGAAGATTATGATTTCGTCTGGAATGCTTCTTCGTCTTTTGTTACTTGTTTTCTTGGCACCTTAGTTGACCTACGTCTTTATCTGTTCTTTGTCTGGTTATTTTTCATGCTTCATCTGATAATTTCGCAGACTTTAATCATGTACATTGGCTTGGTCTTGTATGATATTTGGTTCACCCAATCCATGTTCTCATATTGTCTAAAACACTAATACACATGTTAATAATAACAACATGCATTATATTTGTCTTCATTCAAAACCTTAGTGGGGCTTACGAATTGCTTCCTCTGACTTAACATAAGGGACCTTCCTTGATGGTGTACTTCATTCGTACCCTCAGAAACATTTTTATGGATATGATGTGTGTCAAACAGACTCTATGCATAACAAATCATATGATCTCACTAATTCACATATCACATGTCTTATCATATCATTTCACTATCAACTAATCTCAAAATAACAATTAATAATTCAAACATATCAATTAAATATTAGCAGTCAATTGCATAAGAAGCACAACACTACAATTCATACATAGCTCATAATCATATCTATAACATACTCAAATACCACAACTAGTTAACAATATTAATTAATACAATGATTACACATGTTTGCGGTTTAAACATAACTATGGAGAAAAGATAGATACTAGAAGGGGAGGTTGAATAGTGTATATTAAAAACTTCCATGTTTGCAAGTAAATAAAGTAATATCTACGATGGACGAAGTGTTAGCAAGAGTAATCAATGAACACAAGCAATTTTTATACTAGTTCATCTCAACCACTGAGGTTACATCTAGTTCTCAATTTAACCAGATTGAGTTCAACTAACTTTCCACAAAGTTACAAGTATTCTTTCACCAAACAACTTTTGGCTCAACACAAGTGTTCGTTAACTGGCACACTACAAAAAAATATTAAATAATATAGGTTATTTTGCAGAGGTTTTAAAAACCTCCTTAAATTATTAAATTAGGTGCAAATACTGCAATTTTTTAAATTAATTTACGAAAGTTTTTAACCTCTTCTAATTAAAAAATATTTTCCCGCTTAAATCTCATTTTTCTCTAAAATAAATTATTTTTCCGCTTAAACCCGCGCGTCCCTCTTCTTAAAAATCAGAATTCTCTTTTGTGAAATGTGAAACCCTAAACGACGTTCGAGTGGCATTCGTAGTGAAGCGTGGTGGCACCCAACAATTACATCTCCGTGCTCACGCTGCTGTTGCATTTCGTGCTGAGTTGGGTGGTTGTCTACAAATTGGGGTTTGGGCTGATTGGGTCATCTTTGACGCTGAGTTGGGTGCCCAGTTCTTGCACATACTTACTCATCAGGCGATTCTTGCGCACTGCTGTCTTTCAAAAGGTAAATGAAAACCCTTTAATAATGGTCGAAGATTAAACTCCTGCCAGTATGTTTTTCTGCATTATTTTTGTTGACTCAGAGTAGACATGCGCGTTGATTTTATATTCGAGTTTGAAATCCTTCTTCCATTTTACACTTCATGGGAAATTATGTGATGTTTAATGTTAAAATATGTGTTTGGTTGGAAACTGAATATGTGATTTTATATTCGAGTTTGAAATCGTTCTTCCATTTTAGTATATTTGTGGAAAAAAAAAATTCTTTTTGTAGCATGACCATTAGTCAACAGAAACACCTAAAATAATACCAGCTAAATAGCTTTCAATAATTCTACACTTACCTTAGCAGCACCAACTGTGTCATCAACTGCTTCTCGCACCAATCCGAATTTTGTTAGCGTGTTCTCACATTGAGCAAGAGCCTGAAAAATGTTAGTCTAGGATATGTTTGTGATTCATGAAAAGTCCTATGACATTCAAAAAACATATAAATTTTGATGGATTATGTTATATGGTGGATTTTGAGTGACCTTTTAGTTGAATGTATAAATAACACTCATTCAACAATCCCACCTAAACCCTTAAGACTTCCCTACTCTTTCATTCCTTAGTTTTTCACTCGTGGCCAGACTGTTGTTTCTTCCATCACACAATCCCTTCACTTTTTGTTGAAAGCAAATAGGCAATACAGACATTGATACAGTACTTTACAGACATTAGTTGTAAATGTCTAAATTCTTTTAAGTTAGTTATACCTATGATTCTAAAGTATTAGATAATGTCTTTTCCTAGTTTGTATAACAGGAGATTGGATTTTCTTAGGTTTTGTCACTCTGTTAAATAGAAAACTTTTCAAGAATATTCACATTTACAACTTAAAGATCGATTTTTGTGTATGGGAAAACACTTGTATTTTCATTTCCTATTTTCTCTATTAATTATAAAAATGAATTTTCTTAATTTGTTTCTTAGTTTCAAATATTAGAACTTGAAATGATGAAGGGAATATTTTTTATACTAATTTTATTTGTATTATATATGTAATTAGTTAAATATTTCCTAGTGGATTGTGAATTGATTAAGGTACATGTGAATTCGTGATTCTTTGGATTCTGTAACAGTTTTTCTGTATTTTCAAGTTGTGGAGTTTTCATAACAAAGCTGTGACATAATGTATAGCAGATTAACTTTGTATTCTTTATTAACACTCTCAACAATGTACCATATCTTTCTGCATTTATGCAGCAAGCAAATATATGGAAAAAAAAACATAGCAAAATCGCTTCTACAGTTCTAAAATAAACTTTTATTACATGAATATATAATAGTAATATTATTTTACAGAAACCTGTAATATATATTGTTGTTTTTGCAACAGGAACCAATAGAGAGTGTTAAAGGTGCTGTGTTGTGTAAGAACAAAACCATATAAGATTAACCCTTTTCTTTTGCAGAAATTAAGAAAGGATCTGACCTTGCACATCCTATGAGCTGAATCACAGATCCAAAGAGAAGGAAAGTACACTTGAAAGCCAACCCCACTGCTTTCCAATACAGACCCAACAACCCATCAAGCACCTCAAACCACTGAAACAGTGAGTTTCAATTTAGAATATAGTTAATAGTTAATATGATATTAGGTTCTCCAAGTGAAAATTGCTTAAGTATTATTTATATACATGTTCTTGTATTTGCTTCTCCAAGTCAAAATTGCAGAATTTATAGAATTAAGCTTAAAAAGAACAAATAAAAATGAGAAAATGTTGAGGGGCTGCAACTTCCTAATCTTCTACTCCACCTACTTCTCTGTCTGCCTCTTCATTAGTCACTCTTTTACCAAATTCACTCCTTTCTTCTACTTAGGAATTTTCTAATTCCATAGTGGATATTCTCATTATCTTTATACTGCCCATGTGGTGGTCTGAATTCTGATGCTGTGTAGCCCTTGTTTTCTCTTTTAATATGCCTTTTTAATAGGAGGTTTAATTTATTAAAATCGTTATATGTGGGAAAGATCTAGATGGGCTCGTCATCAGCTGTTATGTGGAAAACTTGATGTGCTAACCAAAGTGCTTGTGAAGCATGATGTCTGCTAGCATGTTTTGATTGTGTTCTGTGACATGATCACTTACAACCTGCCTATGTTATCGACCTGTTACTTTTGGTTGCATGCTGGGTCAGGTTTAGAATAGTTTGTATGAATTCCTCATACAAGTTGTCTTCAAGCTATCATTTAACTTGGGCTGTTATGCATGACAAACAAGTAATTTCTGTAAAATATATCTGACTTGTAGTGAAAGTTAATAATGAATTGTTAGAAATACTTGGAATATCACTTGTATCAATACAGTTTTATTTCATTTTAACTTTTAAGTAGAGCTGGTGCAGGCTCTTATTATAGAGACGTGCTGCATTGTATCTTTTCTTAGTTTTCTGTTTTTGATTCTTTTAGAGTTCAGTTACAACTGAACTATGTAATCATTCCTATGAATTACAATTTAAAAGCCTAATTAACTAAAGCAAACAGTTTCATGACAAGCTGAACAATTCAGTGTAGAGCCGCGACTTTAAAGCACGATTTTAGGTCTGAAAATGTCCAAACTGGGTTTTCGTCCAACATGAGAATTGTAGATCTCTGTCTTATCTTTACAGGGACACCAAGTTTTCCAAATTCCGAGTTGAATAGTTCCAGATATGGCTTGTACAAGAAACTGTGTCAAAACAGGAAATTCTTACGGAAAATTAGTAAAATTTATAACTAATTCCTAAATGATTCACTAATGCAAATCTAAACTAAAACATGAATATAGGATACTAAAATCAAATAAGGTAAAAACACATAACGAAAGATATACTAAAATATGACTATCAGTATGACAACTTAAACTGATATAAGCTGAATTAAAAAAAAAAATTACTATATAAGTTTCTTGTATACAACATATCATGGGCCATTTATATACCTTGAGAGTATTATCTGGTCTCAGTGTATCTGCTTTCAGTTCCCTCTTATTGGCTGTGTTTGACAAAATGGTGGATTCAACTATATTTCATGCTAACATAGGATTAAGAAGTGTTTTTCATAGTTGTCTTTTTGCTAAAGAACAAGTCTCTCTTTAGAGAGTTCAGTCAATAATGAACCGAATTATCAAGTCAAGATAAATTTGATTATGTATAGTTAGCAAGCATTTTTTGCATTGACCATTCAATGCTGGGTTGTTTGTAAAGCACTATTATTGAAATTAACAATAATACATCTAATATATGCATAAATTACTTGCTGCATTATTATAGGATGCTTATTCACATCTGTTAGTTGCTGCAACCACTTGTTATATGAAATCTTCATCTTTAAAATTGCGAAATTATGATTTCAATATGCACTTACAACATAGGTTCTGTGATTTTCTTTTTCAGAGCTACAAGGAATTAACTGGAACTTCTTGGACCTATTTGTACTTCATTAGCTTCTACGTAATTACTGTTTTGCTGCTTTTGAATTTGGTATGGTTTACTCTGTCCTTATTTAATACCTTTTCCGCTGTCAATTTTATGGAATACAAACTATATATCAGGAATGAGAACATTGAGAAGTGACAAGTGTTTCTCGTATGGACATGCACAATTCTAATTCTTTACAATTAAATACAACTTCTAAAATATATTTAATAGAAAACAGTAATAAAAAATCATTTTTGTTGAGATCTTTACAATTAATAATAATTGTACTGCACTGATTTCTCTATTTTTTTTATATTAGAGAACCCAACAAAGAACATGAAAAATAAACTATATTTAGGTCATTCATAAAAAGAAAACACTGCAGCCTATACCTATTTTTTCTACAAATCCTTACAGGAAGAGTTTCCCATATTGCCTCATCACTCATGATTTCTATTACAATTTTTGGTTTGGCTGGATGTTTTGTTGGTTTAGTTCTAGTTTTGGTTGTTCAGAGTCTGAATGGACTACTCTCAGTCCTTGGTTATTGGGTTGGGAACTAGTTGGCTGCTACACATCTCTAGTTTGGTGTTGCTATTATGGTTTTGGCTTCATGGAGTTGTTGGTTTGTAGTTCTAGTTTTAACTATGGGTTATGTTGTTGGTTACATTAATTGGTTGGTCTGTTTTGGTCCTTGGCTAATATAGTCATGGGTGTTTGGAATTGTCATTATCATATAATATTTTTATATATATTTTTCCTGACTGAGTGTTTTTTCTTTTCTTATTTCAGCCAAACGATGCTTCAAGTGTTCCTAATACACCTTTGGATGCAAGAGGATCATCTGGTGCTAGCAACCCTTAGTTTGCATATAATGTATTTTGGATTTAAAGTTTAGTATGAGGCTAATTTGACAATGTTATGGATTTTATGTTGTACTTGGATTTATAATAGAAGTTTGAATTATAAATCTTTGAACTATATGTTGTGTTTTTGGTTATTAATGGAATTTCTTCATCCATTTTATGTGTTTTTTTTTCCACTAAGTTTCTTATAAATATCAAAAGTGAAAATGGGAAATTGTAATACATGTAGATTATACAATTAAAATGAGTATAAAAATTATTATACAGGAAAATAGGGAGGATTAGAAACTCCACAAAAATATATTGATTAATGATCGTAATAATTAACTTACTTTAAAACCTCCACTAAATAATCTTTACTGTTATTCCACTTCAAAGCCTCCAGTAAAAAATCTCTGCAATTAGCATAGCTTTAAAACCTCCTTTAAAAAACCTCTATAGTTAGCATATCTTTAAAACCTCCTTTAAAAAACATCCACTATTAGTGTAGGTTTAAAACCTCCTTTAAAAAACCTCCACTATTAGTGTAGGTTTAAAACCTCCATTAACAAAATCGCCGCTAAACACTCACAATACCAGAGGTTTCTAAAAAATGCTGTTAATTGCTTGCGGCGAATGTAACTACGGAGGTTTTTAAAAACCTCTGCGATTTATTTTGCGGAGGGTAAAAACCTCCACTAAACGTAAAAATAACCTCCACTGTTTAGCTGATTTATTGTAGTGGCATTTTCAAGCCACTACCCAAGTATTCTTTTTACAAATAACTCTCTTAACTCAATCCCAAGTATTCTTTTGCAGACAAACCTCTTTAGGCTCTACAAACCTCTTTAGGCTCTATCTTATAAAAATGGTTATGAAGGTATTACAAGGTTGTTGTTGTTGTCTCTTTTTGACGTGATTATAACAAAAGTTTAAGCACAAGAGATCTTTTGAAAAAAAAAATCTATGTACATGATTCTCTCTAAAGTTGTATATGTTCTTTATGTCCCATTTTTGTTTCTTGAGTTCCATAACTTCTTATATAGTAGCTTCGAAAGAGATGACCGTTGGAGCTTCTTGAGTCTAATTCATATAATTACTTCATCTTACTCCTTCGTTTGTCTAGAGAGAGAAAAAGTATCCATTGGTGCATTAAATGCTTTAATTAATGTCTTTCACCTAAACATACTCATTATCTTTGATAACTCAAACTACTTATCAAATTATAGTAACAAAGTGGGTACAACAAGAAGTAAAGTCGATGTGCAACGAGAATGCAGTACTTTTTTAATGATTTTTCCATAAGATCCCGGATCTTTAATTGTCCTTTGTTCTGATACTTTACATGCCTTTATACACCTTTAATAGAATGTGAGTTCCAAAACAATGGTTTTCAATAATTCATTTGAAAATTCAAACGCGTCAGTCATAATAAATAATAAACGTTAAGAACATGATAGACATTTTTGTATGCTTTGTCTGATTTGCTTTGTCTTACAAATGCTACTTCATCTAAGTCTAAAATAATAAATTTTTGAAAATGTTTTCTTCTCGAAAGACAGTGTTTGTTATCATTAAAACTTACAAAAAGTTAGGGATCTAAGATCATCTTTTGACCTAACAATAACAATTACACAACATCATCCGATACTCCTTAGGAAAAAATCATTATTAGATCATCTAATCATATTCTAACACCTTGATCATAGTCACTAAGTATTCAAATCAATAGTTTAACTAGCTTAACAACCTTATCAATATCACACATTAAGTCCTCATACATCACTATCATCAAAATAGCTTGTCATTAACAATCAAACGCTTAAAGGATAAAACTATTCATCATCCTCAGTTACAAACTACATTTTCACAACTTTAATTTTTTTGAGACATTGTGTGATCTAAATACCCTATCTAGAGCTATATATATGATATCAAGTTGAACTTAATATTATTATTAAGTTAAAGACAATTATCTTCAACTTCTATATGTTGACCTCGAGATATAATTATATCATCTACTATTTTTAAAAAATACAAAATTGCAATATTTCAACCTAAATCTGACAATCTAATCTTTGTTCACTAATTTGACCATAACTCGAGTTATAGAGCTCTTTTTTAAGTGATTCCAATGGAATTTGAAAGCTAACATCCAAGGCTACAACTTTTATAAAGATTACAAAACCTAATTCTACCATTTAAGTCTATTTGAAAGGCTTACAATGTACACACGTTACATTTTGCATATAGAATATAAGGTTCATCTTTTAACTCACATAACTCAATCATTCCTTAACATTTTCATGTGATTCTTGAATATTAACTGTAGCCCCAAATGTGTATTTTCTAACCCAACAATCAAAACTCAATTTCATTAATCGCATAAGTATTAAGGTATATTCATACTAGAATTTTTAGAACCATACACAACTCACATCCAAACTCTTTTCTCCTAATCTAATTGGTAAAAACATAGATTAAAGTTTGATATTACTCTATTATACCATCCAATACTCAAATTCAATCTCAATTTCACATAATTGGATACTCATAACATCTTCTCATACGATTATCCAAATGCATTCCCTTAAGGTTCCCACAAGAACACGCACCAAATTAACCATCAACAATTACAATTAACATCAATAGGAGAGTTAAAGAGTCATGGAACAAATAACAAATCACCAACATAAAACAATAGGGTTTCCCCCTTCATATGTAACATCCCAAATTTTATTTAATGAAAAGAAATATTTTTTTATGTATTTATTATGTGAATAAGTATTTTATTTATGTATTTTACTATTTACGTATACGTATTTTACTATTTATGTATACATATTTTTACTATTTATGTATACGTATTTTACTATTTACGAATACGTATTTATGAATAGTATTTTACTATTCATATGAATAGTAATTTTGAAAAAAACGTGTCAAAACTCAAATTATTTGGATGAATAGTATTTTACTATTCATGAATAGTAATTATATTATTATTTTAATGAATAGTGCATAGTGCATAGTAACTTCAAAAATTCTATAAATAGGGGCCTAAGGTTTTGAAAATTTAGAATTCTAGAGAGAAGGAAATTTTGGAGAAATAGAGAGAGAAAGTAAGAGAGAGAGAAGGAGAAAGAAAAGGAGGTTCTGCTCTAGTGTCTTGTTTAAGGAGAAAGAGGAGGAGATTCTGCCCAAATTTCTGTAAACCCAGGTAAGGGGGGAGTGGGAAACCTTGCTTGGGGGTGTAGAAATAATTGTTAAATAGTCTGTTTGTTGGATTGGCTCCCGATCCCTTGCCTGTTGTTTATTTCTTTGAATATGTATTATTGATGTGTTTTGTTTTATATCTTATTTATTTACATATTAGAATCTGTTATTTGAATGGAAGGCTAAGCCTCCTAAGTATTTATAAATTTGTAATCTATTATTTAAATGGAAGGCTGAGCTTCCTTATTATCTTATATTACCTTTTAAGCTTCCTACTTTACTTAAAAGATCTTAATATATTATTATTGAAAAATATGATACCTAAGCAACCTCTGGACTGTTGGATTGTTGGACTGTTGGACTATTGGACTGTTTGGACTGTTGGACTATTGGACTATTAAATTGGATTATTGAAATAATTCTTAATTATGAAATATGAATATGATATGTGTAACATGCTAAAGGTTGAGTCTGTGAATGTATGACATGCATCATATGCACATATTACTCCAGGTGTGCCGCTGAGGCCGCATACCCACGACTAACAAGGTGTACCTTTGGGTCACCCACGATATGCTAACGAGGTGTATGAACACCAATGATAGGTGTACCTTAGGGTCACCGACAATTGTATAGGTGTGCCTTCGGGTCACCAGTGATGAATTCTGCAACTTCCGTATGGCGCCACATGCATACATTAGTGAGTCAAGTCAAGAAAATCATTATACATAAGCATATATGTGAGATTGATTATATATGTGAATTATATTGCGTGTGTGTGTGCTATTTAACTTTTATTTCTATATCTGCAACTGAGTGAGAAGTTTCTCACTCCCTTGTCATTTTTGTGTATATTTAAATTATGATGCAGATAATTAGCATGAGGCTGAGGGTGTTGGTGGTGAAGCTTAGGCTTCTGTTTGGGTTTCGCTCTAATAGGATGTGACATCGGGATTAGCTAGACTAATTGTTAAATTATTATTATTTTTCTTTTGTAATTTTTATGTTATTTATGTTGAAAGTGTGTATTTTTGTCATATTATAATTTTACTAAAAGATTATAAGTTAATTCCTAACTAGGAGGCCCTGCCACCTTTACTGGGATTAATCTATAATCTTTATTTTATTATTTCTTGACAATTTGATACTTACAGTTGAAAATTATGAATGTGCATCTTTTACCCAATGATACTTGAGATAATTATTTTATATTCGACTAAGAAAGTATTTATATATAGATGGTTTATATCTATTGTAATTATGTTGGGGTAGAGGGTGTCACATCATACAACACATACAACATACAGAGGTTGGGGGTCAATCTCACTACCAAATAATCTCACTCTAATAATCTTTAATTCTTCTCCCTGTTCTTGAGAGTATAGAGTGTAAAGAGGAATTGAAGAGTGTAAAATGTAAACTGATAAAATGATTTATTTTAATTTATAATTTTTATTAAATATGTATTTTATTTTTATTAAATAATTGTTGCAAGATGATTTCATGGGTCAATCAAATAAGACACAGTCCAATTTCCGATCAAGCTATATTTGACTAGTTGATCTGGTTTGATTTTGATAACCATGGACAAAAAAACTCTCTTCTTATTACAAATATTTATTCTTTCATTTGTCTTTAGTCGAATTCTTTTTTATCATCAAGAAGGACCTAGAAACTTTATAGAAATTGGTGACAAGTGTTACAAATTGGGAGACATTTGAGAAGATGACTTGCAAACCCTTTAAACCTAAACTTTTGGATGTATCCATATTGCAACATGCATCACACCTTTATAACAAAGAAGAGTTTGTTAAAATATGTCAATTTTCCAAGTTACACTGAAGGTTGAATTGAGATTAGTGACAAAATACTAAGATGGTGACCAGAAAAAGGTCGGTATCTACAAGAAAAATACTAAATAGCGACCGAAATTAGCGACCGAAATTTTTCGGTCGCTATTTTGCGACCGAATTAGCGACTGATTAAAATAGCGACCGATTTAGCGACCGAAATTTTTCAGTCGCTATTTTGCGACCGAATTAGCGACGGATTAGGGTGGTAGCGAGAAAATCGGTCGCTAAATCGGTCGCAGTTTAATTGTGGTTTTATGAAAGCGTGGTTTGCGACGGAATTAGCAACCAATTTTGAATAAATATCAAAAAAAATTGTGACCGATTTTAATTCGGTCGCTAATCCTAAACTTTTGAATATTTTAGCGACCGAATTAAAATAGGTCGCTAAAACTTTTTTTTATTTTTATTTATCATTCAAATGTCAATTGATGTGGCAATATTTATTAAAATGCCAAAGCTAGGATTCGAACCATGGACATGGAGAATATAGGACACGCATGGTACCGCTGTGCCACTTTAATTTCTTTGTTAAATATTAAAAGTAATATGTATATATAATATAATATCTTTTCTAAACTTTGAAAAATCCTCCTCATTATGTTAGATATCTTTTAATTTAATATTAAATATCTTTTAATTATAAAATATAATAAATCAAATCTAAAATCTGTAATAATTTATTTGATACAAATATTTAATATGAAAATATTTATTATAAATTTAGTTATGATTTTTATAATCTTTTAATTTAATATTGCATTTCTTTTGATTATAATATTTTAATATATTTTATTTGAAATATCAATTAAAATATTTTATTACCTTTTCATTTTAATTTATTGTAAAAGAATAAGAATATTTAATTTAGCATTATTAAAAAATAACTATTATAAGATTTAATTTGTTTAATTTTATTTATTATAATATTTTTAGTCACTGTATTGATAAAAAAATATTTTTATTGAAAATATATTTTAAAATTTTAATTAATTTATTATCATTCACTCATTTTATTAAAAAGTGATAAAATATAATTTATTTTCAATTAATTTAATAAAATAAAATATATAATATAATATTGGATTATAAAATATTATTTTCAATTAATTTTAAAATTTTAATATAATTTATTATAATGTGTATTGATTTTAGTTATATGTAATTTAATATTGGATTTCTTTTGATTATAAAATATAGTAAATAAAATCTAAAATCTGTATCAGTTTCTTTGATAAAAAATATTTAATTAGTTTTAATATATAATAAATTTAATATCAAATTATTTATTATGATTTGAGATATAATTATTATAATCTTTTGATTATAAAACATAATAAATAAAATTTAAAATTTGTAACAATTTCTTTGATTCAAATATTAAATATTAAAACATTTATTATAATTTTAGTTATGATTTTTATACTCTTTTGATTTAATACTGAATTTTTTTAATTATAATATTTTAATGTATTTAATATTTTTGATTTCTTTTGATTTGAATTATAATTTTTATAATCTTTTGATTTATTATGATTTAATTTTCATAATCTAACAACCTAACATTTAAAAATAATGTTTATTTTTAAGATAAATATTATTTAATTATTTATAAACTTTATTTATTAACATAATTATTTAATTATATTAATAGGATATGAAATTAATTAAAAATTTGATAATAAATTAATATGATTATCCTATTCGAGTGAAATTTAAAATAATTCCTTTATTTTAATCTAATTCAATAATAACATTCTAATTCAATAATAACATGTTTGATTCAATAATAACACCAAAAAATTTAAAAGGGGCTCAGCTTCACAATGACCCAATTTGGTTGGCTTGGGTTAAGGCCTGGGCCTTTTATTGTGTCATAGGTTTTAATTCAATACTCTGATAAACTTTAGGCCCAATATAATAATAGTTTCTGCGGATGATTTGTTGATACTTGATACAATATTACAACTTTTAATATATTTTTAAAATTTATGTAATCTATAAGTATATATTTAAATAATTTTATATTTAAACCTGTTTTATATTATTTTAATTTTTATAAATTCGTATTTTGAATTTTTTTTACAAGTATACTTGTACTTCTAAAAATTAATTTAATATTTTTAATTTTAAAATTAATATAACAACTTTTCTAAAATTAAGGAAAAAAATAAATATTTACTATTTTATTTTAACAGAGTACATGATACCTTTTTTTTATATTGAACTATAAGAAATAATTTTAATGTTATGTTAAATTTTATAATTGGAAAATATTCTATGGAAAGATATTTATTTCAATTTTTTCAAAAAAGAATTTATAGCATCAGGTAGAATGGTTTGGGCCAATGAGTCCATAACAAAAGGACTTTCCTCAATTACGAGTCACCACAACCTTTGCAACCAAAACCCCGTTCCTCTTCTTCACACTTCTCTCTCTCGAATAGCTTCTGCAAGCATATTGCTTCCGCTATCTCCTTTTTTCCATCGCCAACTTCCACTTGATATTGTGCACCCGACACAGGTGATTTTTCTCTCTTTCTGCGATGCCTCTTTGCAAGCTGTTACTACTCTAATGTTGCATCGATGTGTACGGTCCTATTGATTTAATTTAATTCAAGCGTGTTTCGTAGTTTTCTAATGTGCTTAACTCGTGTTGCGATTAGGATTAGGAAACATCGTTTTCTTTTAGGTTTTGTTTGGTTTTGTGATAGTAATGAGTCATTGATGATGATTTAGCAAAATGAACCTTTGTTGTTTTTCAATTGAAGATCTGATGATATTAACTAGGATGCCTTTTGTGACACCCTCTACCCCAACATAAATACAATAGATATAAACCATCTATATATAAATTCTTTCTTAGTCTAATATAAAATAATTATCTCAAGTATCATTGGGTAAAAGATGCACATTCATAATTTTCAACTATAAGTATCAAATTGTCAAGAAATAATAAAATAAAGATTATAGATTAATCCCAGTAAAGGTGGCAGGGCCTCCTAGTTAGAAATTAACTTATAATCTTTTAGAAAAATTATAATATGACAAAAATACACACTTTCAACATAAATAACATAAAAATTACAAAAGAAAAATAATAATAATTTAACAATAAGTCTAGCTAATCCCGATGTCACATCCTATCAGAGCGAAACCCAAACAGAAGCCTAAGCTTCACCACCAACATCCTCAGCCTCATGCTAATTATCTGCATCATAATTTAAATATACACAAAAATGACAAGGGAGTGAGAAACTTCTCACTCAGTTGCAGATATAGAAATAAAAGTTAAATAGCACACACACACGCAATATAATTCACATATATAATCAATCTCACATATATGCTTATGTATAATGATTTTCTTGACTTGACTCACTATTGTATGCATGTGGCGCCATACGGAAGTTTCAGAATTTATCACTGGTGACCCAAAGGTACACCTATCACTGGTGTTCATACACCTCGTTAGCATGTTACATCACTGGTGTCCCGAAGGCACACCTATCACTGGTGTTCATACACCTCGTTAGCATATCGTGGGTGACTCAAAGGTACACCTTGTTAGTCGTGGGTATGCGGCCTCAGCGGCACACCTGGAGTAATATGTGCATATGATGCATGTCATACATTCACAGACTCAACCTTTAGCATGTTACACATATCATATTCATATTTCATAATTAAGAATTATTTCAATAATCCAATTTAATAGTCCAATAGTCCAACAGTCCAACAATTCAATAATCCAACAGTCCAATAGTCCAACAGTCCAACAGTCCAACAATTCAATAGTCCAGAGGTTGCTTAGGTATCATATTTTTCAAAAATAATATATTAAGATCTTTTAAGTAAAGTAGGAAGCTTAAAAAGTAATATAAGATAATAAGGAGGCTCAGCCTTCCATTTAAATAACAGATTACAAATTTATAAATACTTAGGAGGCTTAGCCTTCCATTCAAATAATAGATTCTAATATGTAAATAAATAGGATATAAAACAAATCACATCAATAATACATATTCAAAGAAATAAATAGCAAGCAAGAGATCGGGAGCCAATCCAACAAACAAACTATTTAACAATTATTCCCACACCCCCAAGCAAGGTTTCCCACTCCCCCCCTTACCTGGATAAGTAGGAGTTGGAACTAGCGCAATAACTCTCTAAAAACTTGGGCAGAATCTCCTCTTCTCTTTCCTTAAAAAGGAATCGGAATTAGGGCAGAATCTCTTCCTCTTTCTCCTTAAACACGGCACTAGAGCAGAACCTCCTTTTCTTTCTCCTTCTCTCTCTCTTACTTTCTCTCTCTATTTCTCCAGAATTTCCTTCTCTCTAGAATTCTAAATTTTCAAAACCTTAAGTCCCTATTTATAGAATTTTTGAAGTTACTATGCACTATGCACTATTCATTAAAATAATATTATAAATTACTATGCACTATGCACTATTCATTAAAATAATATTATAAATTACTATGCACTATTCATTATTATATTCAAATTTATTATAAAATTTGAACCCGCGTCCCTCGTGCAGCCGCCCTTCACTGTGCAATTGCATAGTGAAATACTATTCATACATATGTATACGTAAATAGTAAAATACGTATACATAAATAGTAAAATACATATACATAAATAGTAAAAATACGTATACGTAAATAGTAAAATACATAAATAAAATACTTATTCACATAATAAATACATAAAAAAAATATTTCTTTTCATTGAATAAAATTTGGGATGTTACAATTCTCCCCTCCTTTTAGAAATTTCGTCCCCGAAATTTTTTGCAATGGTAAACTCTTCGCATTCTTACTTCTAATTCTTATGCAACATCACTACCTTGTTGATGTACAACTTTTATCAATTTCCTCAAAGGATTTGCTTAGGGAAAGATCTTAACGAATTTATCCACTTAAACACAAACAAAATCAATTTCTTAAGCGTCTTAGACAAATCTTCCACTAGGGTCTATCTATTCACCATCTTACTTCCAAAATGGAGCATCTAAGTGCTACAAGATTCTTAAAAACTTTTAGTATGCTAACCATAAATATACAATTGCTTTACTCCTCTCTTCATCTTAGGTCACAAAATATCTTCTTAAGATTTTGGTACATCTTAGTAGTTTCTGAATGGATACTAAAGATACTCTTATGACTTTCTTCTAGGATTGCTTTATTAAATTCTAGCACACTAGGAATGCCCAACTTATCCTTAAATCTCAAAACTCCATCCACTCTAAATTTAAACTCACTCTCCATACCTTGATTCAAGTTCTCTACTTCTCTTTCCATATTAGACCATCACGCTTCCCCTGCGCCACTCTGATACATTTTAGTAACTCCTAAATAAATGTTAAGAGTACTCTCATGTCCTTTCAAGTTTTATAACTAAACATCCAACTGTGTCCTTTCTAATCTCTTGCTTATTTGGGTCACTAATAAAGGATCTAACTCCTAGTTCCTCTAATCTCATCTATTAATCTGATAGTTACTTCCAACATAAATAATTCAATGCTACTAGGGTAATCTTACACATCAAGCATAAGTTTCTAAATTCTGCAATCAAATTCAATCCTTAAATCATCAAAATAATAATTTGGTTATCATTGTAATCCAGATATTTGCCACAACATCAACACCTAAGCATTAGATACACATATCAGATCACTAATTTTACTACTCTATCTACAACCAATTCAAACTCTTCTATGATCAATTCTAAAGATCAGGTACCTAAGCATAATGTACACTCGGTATCCATATCAGTTCTCTAGTTTCACCATTTCATCTTCACCCAAGTCATAATCATATCCATCACCTTAACCTATAGCCTTATAACTTGTTACCAAAATAAATCAACTAATTATGCTCCTATAATTTTCTTCAACAATCCATTCGTTATTCATACTTAATCTCACAATACTAGAAGTAACCTTATAATCCAAACTTAAATTTATAATTTGAGCCAAAAAGATTCATCTCTCTAATCATAATGAAAGATAAAGATTTCCTCAAAACATCAATCACCACAATGGCTTTAGCCAAATAATAAGATCAAAATTTTACTCCTTAAGAAATTTCAACTATTTCTTTTATCTCGTATTCAACCCCTTTGGTCAAAAGATATTTAAGGTTCTTATGATCACTAAATACCTCAACCATAGAATCATATAGTTAGTGTCTCCAAATCTTAGTATAAATGACAAAGTCGCTAACAAGGTTATGGGTAAGGTAATTTCTCTCATGAATTTTCAATTTCTTAGAAACATAAGCTACTATCTTTTCTTCTTGCCACAATATTCTTCCTAAACCTATTTTCAGAGACATATTTATATATCACAATAATCTTACTAAAATCTAGTAATATTAACACTAGTCAATCTTTCCTTAAGAGTTTGAAAACTACTTCCTCAATTGTTATCCCATACTAATGTAACTCCTTTCTAGTCAATTCAGTCAAAGGTAATAGTAAGTAATTCAAAGAAGTAAGCAACGAAATGATTTGGGTAGTTAAAAATATACATAGGTTCAAGAATTCCTGATATAGATTATCCTTACGGTTGATTCCAAGGGTAGGTAAGAAACAACCTAGTGAACTGAAACATCTTAATAACCAAAGAAACGAAGGCAAAAGCAATTTTTATAGTGAGAGCAGTTTAAACCATGAACAGCTGTTAAAAAAAAAAAAAAATTACTCACTGAATTTTCATATAAACTATCAAACAAGACTCCTGATTTTACTAATTGACTCAAGTATCTCTCACTTAAGCACAACTTAGGTAAATCTTCCTCCGCAAGAAATTTCATGGTCTAAAATACTCACCTCATACAATCCAAATTCATACTTAGACAATCTAGTTTAAATCTATACTTTAATATGATCATCTCACATCCTAAGGTCAAAAACATTTTATTATCGCAACCCTCCACTGATTGATCCATAAAGTCATCTATTCTTATTTCTACATACATGTATATCAAATCATATTAGAATACCTTTTTCATAAATATCATTCCTAAGCATGTATGAATTGATCATTGCTTACATCCTATAGCATGTACAAGAATCAACTTTTACTACTCTGCATTATATCATTTTAATAGACCTATCAAATACAAAACCTCAAAATATCATATTTAAATATATTTTTATACCTAACAACTCAAAATATCATGATAGCATATATCTGCCTGACACACAGAGTTGTATTCATCCAAGTGATTTCAAACTTATCTCAAACGAAAGTTAAGTGAATAAGCTACAACTCTTTATGAAGACATAAGATTTCCAAGAGATCATCTCTTTAGCTAAAGATTCAAATATCACCACTAATAAATTCAGTGCTTACTAAATTTCTAATTACCAAGGCAGTCATAACTTGAAGTTCTAGATTTTTGTTTCATCTTATCCTAGTTCTATTGAAAAGATAATATCTAAAGCCATATTCTTCATAAAGACCTCAAAATATAAATTTTGTCGATATAATACTCATACTATCATAACAAACTATAATGAAAATATTTTCGACACCAAATAGCAATAATGTATCAATATATCTAATGCCACAAAATACCTCAACTTTTTCCAAATTCACTACTTAATTTCTCATTCAAGTCTCTCCTTACTTTTCTCAATCAAAACAACTCTCATGCTACCTAAACCATAAATAATTAACATACCAATAATAACACTTAAGGGAATTACCATCATTTCGATCTCTCACCAAAGAGACAATCACCTTTAGATTCAACCTGCTACAACTATAGATGTCAGAAACTTCACCAATCATAAACTCTTAGTACACTCAATATATCACCTCCCATCCAAGGTTCTAATAATTCGAGTTGGCTAACACTATCATGATTATCATTCCTCTGATTACAAACTAACTTAACAATCTCAAACTCAATAATATCAACACAAGACGAACATCATCATCATAGTACACAACAAACAAGACATAGTCAGAGTACACAACAGAGTCATGATAAGCACATAACACACACGGTTGATAAAATTGACTTGCTCTGATACCACTAAATGTGACACCCTCTACCCCAACATAAATACAATAGATATAAACCATCTATATATAAATTCTTTCTTAGTCTAATATAAAATAATTATCTCAAGTATCATTGGGTAAAAGATGCACATTCATAATTTTCAACTATAAGTATCAAATTGTCAAGAAATAATAAAATAAAGATTATAGATTAATCCCAGTAAAGGTGGCAGGGCCTCCTAGTTAGAAATTAACTTATAATCTTTTAGAAAAATTATAATATGACAAAAATACACACTTTCAACATAAATAACATAAAAATTACAAAAGAAAAATAATAATAATTTAACAATAAGTTTAGCTAATCCCGATGTCACATCCTATCAGAGCGAAACCCAAACAGAAGCCTAAGCTTCACCACCAACATCCTCAGCCTCATGCTAATTATCTGCATCATAATTTAAATATACACAAAAATGACAAGGGAGTGAGAAACTTCTCACTCAGTTGCAGATATAGAAATAAAAGTTAAATAGCACACACACACGCAATATAATTCACATATATAATCAATCTCACATATATGCTTATGTATAATGATTTTCTTGACTTGACTCACTATTGTATGCATGTGGCGCCATACGGAAGTTTCAGAATTTATCACTGGTGACCCAAAGGTACACCTATCACTGGTGTTCATACACCTCGTTAGCATGTTACATCACTGGTGTCCCGAAGGCACACCTATCACTGGTGTTCATACTCCTCGTTAGCATATCGTGGGTGACTCAAAGGTACACCTTGTTAGTCGTGGGTATGCGGCCTCAGCGGCACACCTGGAGTAATATGTGCATATGATGCATGTCATACATTCACAGACTCAACCTTTAGCATGTTACACATATCATATTCATATTTCATAATTAAGAATTATTTCAATAATCCAATTTAATAGTCCAATAGTCCAACAGTCCAACAATTCAATAATCCAACAGTCCAATAGTCCAACAGTCCAACAGTCCAACAATTCAATAGTCCAGAGGTTGCTTAGGTATCATATTTTTCAAAAATAATATATTAAGATCTTTTAAGTAAAGTAGGAAGCTTAAAAAGTAATATAAGATAATAAGGAGGCTCAGCCTTCCATTTAAATAACAGATTACAAATTTATAAATACTTAGGAGGCTTAGCCTTCCATTCAAATAATAGATTCTAATATGTAAATAAATAGGATATAAAACAAATCACATCAATAATACATATTCAAAGAAATAAATAGCAAGCAAGAGATCGGGAGCCAATCCAACTAACAAACTATTTAACAATTATTCCCACACCCCCAAGCAAGGTTTCCCACTCCCCCCCCTTACCTGGATAAGTAGGAGTTGGAACTAGCGCAATAACTCTCTAAAAACTTGGGCAGAATCTCCTCTTCTCTTTCCTTAAAAAGGAATCGGAATTAGGGCAGAATCTCTTCCTCTTTCTCCTTAAACACGGCACTAGAGCAGAACCTCCTTTTCTTTCTCCTTCTCTCTCTCTTACTTTCTCTCTCTATTTCTCCAGAATTTCCTTCTCTCTAGAATTCTAAATTTTCAAAACCTTAAGTCCCTATTTATAGAATTTTTGAAGTTACTATGCACTATGCACTATTCATTAAAATAATATTATAAATTACTATGCACTATGCACTATTCATTAAAATAATATTATAAATTACTATGCACTATTCATTATTATATTCAAATTTATTATAAAATTTGAACCCGCGTCCCTCGTGCAGCCGCCCTTCACTGTGCAATTGCATAGTGAAATACTATTCATACATATGTATACGTAAATAGTAAAATACGTATACATAAATAGTAAAATACGTATACATAAATAGTAAAAATACGTATACGTAAATAGTAAAATACATAAATAAAATACTTATTCACATAATAAATACATAAAAAAAATATTTCTTTTCATTGAATAAAATTTGGGATGTTACACCTTTCTCTTTGGGTATTGCAGGTAACAAGAGCATTTGAGGGTCCAGAAAAATCTGCAGAGGTAAAGCAAACCAATCTTCTTCTTTTTTTATTTTTTTTAAATATTTTATTTTATTTATTTTTTATTTGTGTGTGTGTTGTTGTCAACATTTGTAACATCCCAAATTTTAGTCAATGAAAAGAAATATTTTTTATGTATTTATTATGTGAATAAGTATTTTATTTATGTATTTTACTATTCACATATACGTATTTTACTATTTATGTATACGTATTTTACTATTTATGTATACGTATTTTATTATTTATATATACATATTTTACTATTCATATATACGTATTTATGAATAGTGTTTTACTATGCAAATAGTGAATGGCTGCGCATGAGGGGCGACTACGAGGGGCTGCGGATTCTTAAGTTTCAAAATTATAATTAATTTGAATATTTTAATGAATAGTGCATAGTAACTTATAATATTATTTTAATGAATAGTGCATAGTGCATAGTAACTTCAAAATTTCTATAAATAGGGGCCTAAGGTTTTGAAAATTCAGAATTCTAGAGAGAAGGAAATTCTGGAGAAATAGAGAGAGAAAGTAAGAGAGAGAAAAGGAGAAAGAAAAGGAGATTCTGCTCTAGTGTCTTGTTTAAGGAGAAAGAAGAGGAGATTCTGCCCAAATTTTTGTAAACCCAGGTAAGGGGGGAGTGGGAAACCTCGCTTGGGGGTGTGGGAATAATTGTTAAATAGTTTGTTTGTTGGATTGGCTCCCGATCCCTTGCCTGTTGTTTATTTCTTTGAATATGTATTATTGATGTATTTTGTTTTATATCTTATTTATTTACATATTAGAATCTGTTATTTGAATGGAAGGCTAAGCCTCCTAAGTATTTATAAATTTGTAATCTATTATTTAAATGGAAGGCTGAGCCTCCTTATTATCTTATATTACCTTTTAAGCTTCCTACTTTACTTAAAAGATCTTAATATATTATTATTGAAAAATATGATACCTAAGCAACCTCTGGACTGTTGGATTGTTGGACTGTTGGATTGTTGGACTGTTGGACTGTTGGACTGTTTGGACTGTTGGACTGTTGGACTGTTTGGACTGTTGGACTATTGGACTATTAAATTGGATTATTGAAATAATTCTTAATTATGAAATATGAATATGATATGTGTAACATGCTAAAGGTTGAGTCTGTGAATGTATGACATGCATCATATGCACATACTACTCCAGGTGTGCCGCTGAGTGTGACACCCTCTACCCCAACATCATTAATAAACATAAACTATATTTATAAAAGATTTTCATAGAATGATATAAAACAATAAGTATCATAAGGTAGAAGATGCACATTCATAATTCATAGACATAAATATTAAACTCAAGAAGTTATTATAAAACAAAGATTATAAATTAATCCCAGTAAAGGTGGCAGAGCCTCCTAGTTAGGAATTAACTTATAATCTTTTAGTAAAATTATAATATGACAAAAATACACACTTTCAACATAAATAACATAAAAATTACAAAAGAAAAATAATAATAATTTAACAATAAGTCTAGCTAATCCCGATGTCACATCCTATCAGAGCGAAACCCAAACAGAAGCCTAAGCTTCACCACCAACATCCTCAGCCTCATGCTAATTATCTGCATCATAATTTAAATATACACAAAAATGACAAGGGAGTGAGAAACTTCTCACTCAGTTGCAGATATAGAAATAAAAGTTAAATAGCACACACACACGCAATATAATTCACATATATAATCAATCTCACATATATGCTTATGTATAATGATTTTCTTGACTTGACTCACTAATGTATGCATGTGGCGCCATACGGAAGTTGCAGAATTCATCACTGGTGACCCGAAGGCACACCTATACAATTGTCGGTGACCCTAAGGTACACCTATCATTGGTGTTCATACACCTCGTTAGCATATCGTGGGTGTCCCAAAGGTACACCTTGTTAGTCGTGGGTATGCGGCCTCAGCGGCACACCTGGAGTAATATGTGCATATGATGCATGTCATACATTCACAGACTCAACCTTTAGCATGTTACACATATCATATTCATATTTCATAATTAAGAATTATTTCAATAATCCAATTTAATAGTCCAATAGTCCAACAATCCAAACAGTCCAACAGTCCAAACAGTCCAATAGTCCAACAGTCCAACAATCCAACAGTCCAGAGGTTGCTTAGGTATCATATTTTTCAATAATAATATATTAAGATCTTTTAAGTAAAGTAGGAAGCTTAAAAGGTAATATAAGATAATAAGGAGGCTCAGCCTTCCATTTAAATAATAGATTACAAATTTATAAATACTTAGGAGGCTTAGCCTTCCATTCAAATAACAGATTCTAATATGTAAATAAATAAGATATAAAACAAAACACATCAATAATACATATTCAAAGAAATAAACAACAGGCAAGGGATCGGGAGCCAATCCAACAAACAGACTATTTAACAATTATTTCTACACCCCCAAGCAAGGTTTCCCACTCCCCCCCTTACCTGGATAAATAGGAATTTGGGCAGAATCTCCTCTCTTTCTCCTTAAACCGGAACCGGAACTAGAGCAGAACCTTCTCTATTCTCCTCCTCTTTTCACAACCTAGGCAGAACCTTCTCTCTTATTTTCTCTTTCTATCTCTCTAGAATTCCTTCTCTCTAAACTTTTCTTCTCTCTAGTTATGAATTTTCAAAATCCTTAGGTCCCTATTTATAGAAATTTTGAAGTTACTATGCACTATGCACTATTCATTAAAATAATAATATAATTACTATTCATGAATAGTAAAATACTATTCATCCAAATAATTTGAGTTTTGACGTAAGTGCTTACGTTTTTTCAAAATTACTATTCATATGAATAGTAAAATACTATTCATACATACGTATTCGTAAATAGTAAAATACGTATACATAAATAGTAAAATACGTATACGTAAATAGTAAAAATACGTATACGTAAATAGTAAAATACATAAATAAAATACTTATTCACATAATAAATACATAAAAAAAATATTTCTTTTCATTAAATAAAATTTGGGATGTTACAATTCTCCCCTCCTTTTAGAAATTTCGTCCCCGAAATTTTTGCAATGGTAAACTCTTTGCATTCTTACTTCTAATTCTTATGCAACATCACTACCTTGTTGATGTAAAACTTTTATCAATTTCCTCAAAGGATTTGCTTAGGGAAAGATCTTGACGAATTTATCCACTTAAACACAAACAAAATCAATTTCTTAAGCGTCTTAGACAAATCTTCCACTAGGGTCTATCTATTCACCATCTTACTTCCAAAATGGAGCATCTAAGTGCTACAAGATTCTTAAAAACTTCTAGTATGCTAACCATAAATATACAATTGCTTTACTCCTCTCTTCATCTTAGGTCACAAAATATCTTCTTAAGATTTTGGTACATCTTAGTAGTTTCTGAATGGATACTAAAGATACTCTTATGACCTTCTTCTAGGATTGCTTTATTAAATTCTAGCACACTAGGAATGCACAACTTATCCTTAAATCTCAAAACTCCATCCACTCCAAATTTAAACTCACTCTCCATACCTTGATTCAAGTTCTTTACTTCGCTTTCCATATTAGACCATCACGCTTCCCTTGCGCCACTCTGATACATTTTAGTAACTCCTAAATAAATGTTAAGAGTACTCTTATGTCCTTTCAAGTTTTATAACTAAACATCCAACTGTGTCCTTTCTAATCTCTTGCTTATTTGGGTCACTAATAAAGGATCTAACTCCTAGTTCCTCTAATCTCATCTATTAGTTACTTCCAACATAAATAATTCAATGCTACTATGGTAATCTTACACATCAAGCATAAGTTTCTAAATTCTGCAATCAAATTCAATCCTTAAATCATCAAAATAATAATTTGGTTATCATTGTAATCCAGATATTTGCCACAACATCAACACCTAAGCATTAGATACACATATCAGATCACTAATTTTACTACTCTATCTACAACCAATTCAAACTCTTCTATGATCAATTCTAAAGATCAGGTACCTAAGCATAATGTACACTCGGTATCCATATCAGTTCTCAAGTTTCACCATTTCATCTTCACCCAAGTCATAATCATATCCATCACCTTAACCTATAGCCTTATAACTTGTTACCAAAATAAATCAACTAATTATGCTCCTATAATTTTCTTCAACAATCCATTCGCTATTCATACTTAATCTCACAATACTAGAAGTAACCTTATAATCCAAACTTAAATTTCTAATTTAAGCCAAAAAGATTCATCTCTCTAATCATAATGAAAGATAAAGATTTCCTCAAAACATCAATCACCACAATGGCTTTAGCCAAATTAATAAGATCAAAATTTTACTCCTTAAGAAATTTCAACTATTTTTTTTATCTCGTATTCAACCCCTTTGGTCAAAATATATTTAAGGTTCTTATGATCACTAAATACCTCAACCATAGAATCATATAGTTAGTGTTTCCAAATCTTAATATAAATGACAAAGTCGCTAACAAGGTTATGGGTAAGGTAATTTCTCTCATGAATTTTCAATTTCTTAGAAACATAAGCTACTATCTTTTCTTCTTGCCACAATATTCTTCCTAAACCTATTTTCAGAGACATATTTATATATCACAATAATCTTACTAAAATCTAGTAATATTAACACTAGTCAATCTTTCCTTAAGAGTTTGAAAACTACTTCCTCAATTGTTATCCCATACTAATGTAACTCCTTTCTAGTCAATTCAGTCAAAGGTAATAGTAAGTAATTCAAAGAAGTAAGCAACAAAATGATTTGGGTAGTTAAAAATATACATAGGTTCAAGAATTCCTGATATAGATTATCCTTACGGTTGATTCCAAGGGTAGGCAAGAAACAACCTAGTGAACTGAAACATCTTAATAACCAAAGAAACGAAGGCAAAAGCAATTTTTATAGTGAGAGCAGTTTAAACCATGAACAGCTGTTAAAAAAAATTACTCACTGAATTTTCATATAAACTATCAAACAAGACTCCTGATTTTACTAATTGACTCAAGTATCTCTCATTTAAGCACAACTTAAGTAGATCTTCCTCCGCAAGAAATTTCATGGTCTAAAATACTCACCTCATACAATCCAAATTCATACTTAGACAATCTAGTTTAAATCTATTTTTATGCCTAACAACTCAAAATATCATGATAGCATATATCTACCTGACAAACCGAGTTGTATTCATCCAAGTGATTTCAAACCTATCTCAAACGAAAGTTAAGTGAATAAGCTACAACTCTTTATGAAGACATAAGATTTCCAAGAGATCATCTCTTTAGTTAAAGATTCAAATATCACCACTAATAAATTCAGTGCTTACTAAATTTCTAATCACCAAGGCAGTCATAACTTGAAGTTCTAGATTTTTGTTTCATCTTATCCTAATTGAAAAGATAATATCTAAAGCCATATTCTTCATAAAGACCTCAAAATATAAATTTTGTCGATATAATACTCATACTATCATAACAAACTATAATGAAAATATTTTCGACACCAAATAGCAATAATGTATCAATATATCTAATGCCACAAAATACCTCAATTTTTTCCAAATTCACTACTTAATTTCTCATTCAAGTCTCTCCTTACTTTTCTCAATCAAAACAACTCACATGCTACCTAAACCATAAATAATTAACATACCAATAATAACACTTAAGGGAATTAACATCATTTCGATCTCTCACCAAAGAGACAACCACCTTTAGATTCAACCTGCTACAACTATAGATGTCAGAAACTTCACCAATCATAAACTCTTAGTACACTCAATATATCACCTCCCATCCAAGGTTCTAATAATTCGAGTTGGCTAACACTATCATGATTATCATTCCTCTGATTACAAACTAACTTAACAATCTCAAACTCAATAATATCAACACAGGACGAACATCATCATCATAGTACACAACAAACAAGACATAGTCAGAGTACACAACAGAGTCATGATAAGCACATAACACACACGGTTGATAAAATCAACCTGGCTCTGATACCACTAAATGTGACACCCTCTACCCCAACATCATTAATAAACATAAACTATATTTATAAAAGATTTTCATAGAATGATATAAAACAATAAGTATCATAAGGTAGAAGATGCACATTCATAATTCATAGACATAAATATTAAACTCAAGAAGTTATTATAAAACAAAGATTATAAATTAATCCCAGTAAAGGTGGCAGAGCCTCCTAGTTAGGAATTAACTTATAATCTTTTAGTAAAATTATAATATGACAAAAATACACACTTTCAACATAAATAACATAAAAATTACAAAAGAAAAATAATAATAATTTAACAATAAGTCTAGCTAATCCCGATGTCACATCCTATCAGAGCGAAACCCAAACAGAAGCCTAAGCTTCACCACCAACATCCTCAGCCTCATGCTAATTATCTGCATCATAATTTAAATATACACAAAAATGACAAGGGAGTGAGAAACTTCTCACTCAGTTGCAGATATAGAAATAAAAGTTAAATAGCACACACACACGCAATATAATTCACATATATAATCAATCTCACATATATGCTTATGTATAATGATTTTCTTGACTTGACTCACTAATGTATGCATGTGGCGCCATACGGAAGTTGCAGAATTCATCACTGGTGACCCGAAGGCACACCTATACAATTGTCGGTGACCCTAAGGTACACCTATCATTGGTGTTCATACACCTCGTTAGCATATCGTGGGTGACCCAAAGGTACACCTTGTTAGTCGTGGGTATGCGGCCTCAGCGGCACACCTGGAGTAATATGTGCATATGATGCATGTCATACATTCACAGACTCAACCTTTAGCATGTTACACATATCATATTCATATTTCATAATTAAGAATTATTTCAATAATCCAATTTAATAGTCCAATAGTCCAACAATCCAAACAGTCCAACAATCCAAACAGTCCAATAGTCCAACAGTCCAACAATCCAACAGTCCAGAGGTTGCTTAGGTATCATATTTTTCAATAATAATATATTAAGATCTTTTAAGTAAAGTAGGAAGCTTAAAAGGTAATATAAGATAATAAGGAGGCTCAGCCTTCCATTTAAATAATAGATTACAAATTTATAAATACTTAGGAGGCTTAGCCTTCCATTCAAATAACAGATTCTAATATGTAAATAAATAAGATATAAAACAAAACACATCAATAATACATATTCAAAGAAATAAACAACAGGCAAGGGATCGGGAGCCAATCCAACAAACAGACTATTTAACAATTATTTCTACACCCCCAAGCAAGGTTTCCCACTCCCCCCCTTACCTGGATAAATAGGAATTTGGGCAGAATCTCCTCTCTTTCTCCTTAAACCGGAACCGGAACTAGAGCAGAACCTTCTCTATTCTCCTCCTCTTTTCACAACCTAGGCAGAACCTTCTCTCTTATTTTCTCTTTCTATCTCTCTAGAATTCCTTCTCTCTAAACTTTTCTTCTCTCTAGTTATGAATTTTCAAAATCCTTAGGTCCCTATTTATAGAAATTTTGAAGTTACTATGCACTATGCACTATTCATTAAAATAATAATATAATTACTATTCATGAATAATAAAATACTATTCATCCAAATAATTTGAGTTTTGACGTAAGTGCTTACGTTTTTTCAAAATTACTATTCATATGAATAGTAAAATACTATTCATACATACGTATTCGTAAATAGTAAAATACGTATACATAAATAGTAAAATACGTATACGTAAATAGTAAAAATACGTATACGTAAATAGTAAAATACATAAATAAAATACTTATTCACATAATAAATACATAAAAAAAATATTTCTTTTCATTAAATAAAATTTGGGATGTTACACTGAGGCCGCATACCAGTGATGCTAACAAGGTGTATGATCACCAGTGATAGGTGTGCCTTCGGGACACCAGTGATGTAACATGCTAACGAGGTGTATGAACACCAGTGATAGGTGTACCTTTGGGTCACCAGTGATAAATTCTGAAACTTCCGTATGGCGCCACATGCATACAATAGTGAGTCAAGTCAAGAAAATCATTATACATAAGCATATATGTGAGATTGATTATATATGTGAATTATATTGCGTGTGTGTGTGCTATTTAACTTTTATTTCTATATCTGCAACTGAGTGAGAAGTTTCTCACTCCCTTGTCATTTTTGTGTATATTTAAATTATGATGCAGATAATTAGCATGAGGCTGAGGATGTTGGTGGTGAAGCTTAGGCTTCTGTTTGGGTTTCGCTCTGATAGGATGTGACATCGGGATTAGCTAGACTTATTGTTAAATTATTATTATTTTTCTTTTGTAATTTTTATGTTATTTATGTTGAAAGTGTGTATTTTTGTCATATTATAATTTTTCTAAAAGATTATAAGTTAATTTCTAACTAGGAGGCCCTGCCACCTTTACTGGGATTAATCTATAATCTTTATTTTATTATTTCTTGACAATTTGATACTTATAGTTGAAAATTATGAATGTGCATCTTTTACCCAATGATACTTGAGATAATTATTTTATATTAGACTAAGAAAGAATTTATATATAGATGGTTTATATCTATTGTATTTATGTTGGGGTAGAGGGTGTTACAACATTCCTTTTGATTTGTGAATTGTGATACCCTCTACCCCATCATCAATTCACAATTAAATAATAAGAAAGATTTCTTTTTTTCTTTTCTTTTTGGGTAAATAAAATCTTTCATAGTTTAATAACATCTTTCATGTATAAAACAATTGTTTCAAATATTATAAGGTAGAAGATTCACATTCGTAACTTATCAATCATAAAAAGTCAACATATAAGTATTAAGATTCAAGAAATCATATAAAGAAAAATATAGATTAATTCCAGCAAAGGTGGCAGAGCCTCCTAGTTAGGAATTAATTTATAACTTTGAAATCATATAATAAAATAGTATAATAAAGAGGTACATTTTGGTCTTTTCTCAGGAACGTTCAAAATTACATAAGAAGAGAAAATTAAAGCTTTTTAATATAATAACATCCAAAATAAACCTAGCTATGCCCGACGTCACATCCTATCAGAGCATGCCCCACTGAAGCCTTTAAGCCTCATCACCAACATCCCCATGATGCTGATCATCTGCAACATAATTTAAAACATATACAAAAATAACAAGGGAGTGAGAAACATCTCACTCAGTTTCAGGTGCAGAAATAAAGGCTAGATAGCACCCACACACACAACAAATATAAGTCACTTATAAACAATACACATATATCATCAATATCACATATACATTCATTTATCATGCAATGATGTCATGGACTCATATCATAAATGCATGCATGTGGCGCCATACGGAAGTTTCACATATCATCACTGGTGACCCAAAGGTACACCTGGTTACATCACTGGTGACCCTAAGGTACACCTGGTTACATCACTGGTGACCCTAAGGTACACCTTGTTAGCATGTTACATCACTGGTGACCCTAAGGTATGTGAGACCCATGATGTTTGTTTTTTTCTTCCCCGGACCCTCACCCACTCTCACTTGTTTTCTCTTTTGGGCACATAGTGGTTGATCTTTCTTTTCTCTCAATTCTTAACCTTATTCAAATCTCTTTTTCTAGCTAAATCCGTGAGTGATTTTGAAGACCCTTCTTTGCAAGCTGGAAGCTAAGGGTAGCATACCGTGTGCGGAGTTCTCTTCCTCTTCTTCCCTTCCATACTCGTCTTCCCGGAGCTTGGAGTTTTTGAGCCAAGGTAAGGGAAGTTAGTTGTTTATGCTGATTGTTTAGAAGTGAGTTAGAAACTCACTTGATGGCTGATTTTTGTGGATTGATGGTGGTGCTTGATGAAAATTTGGGGTTTTTTGATGATTGATGCATGTATATTGCAATTGTTGATGTTTTTGGATTGTATGTGGTTGGTAGATCATGTTTTGAGGGTAAACATTGATGGATTTTAGCTGAAAAATAAAAAGGGAAGCCATGGAAGTGTAGAATTTCTGCACTTGGTGCTGAAACGAAAAAGGAAGCCCAGGAGAAAATGAGCTGGCAGAGAGTTACAGCTAAAGCGCTGGATTGAGCGCTGCAGCGGTGGGCCTAGATGACCGAATTTGGTCTTGAGGTCTTCATGAAAGTTGTAGCCCTGGATGTTAGCTTTCCAATGGCGTTGGAATCACCCAAAAAGGAGGTCTAGAACTCTAGATATGGCAGTTTTAGTGAAGAGAGGTCAGGCTGCCAGCATTGGTTATAACTGTTTCGGTTTTTATAATTTTTCACAAGGTAGATGAAATAATTTGGACTCGGTGTCTTCATGAGAGTTGTAGAACATCTTCTTATCTTTCATATGAGATAAGGATGAGTATGATAGGAGTGCTATAACGCCATATATGTCTGTTTTAGTGAAGAGGGGTCAAGCTGCCAGTATTCCTTATAGCTGTTGCGGTTTTTATCATTTTTTTTAACATGGTAGATGAAGGAATTAGGATTTGGTGTCTTCATAAGAGTTATAGGAAATCTTCTTATCTTTAATATGAGATAAGGATGAGCCTGATAGGAGCATTATAACTCCAGATATTCTATGATTAGTAATGGTTGTCACTTCACAATGAGTGATTAAGATATGTTGAAGGTTGTTTTGGATGTGTTATTTCATGAATATGTTGACTAATATTGATTAACGTTGTTGAGACGAGTTGAGTTGTATCAGTTGTACATTATTGTAAGTTGCTATGTTGAGCGGTACGGTTGTGTTGTGTTGTGTGTTGATATTGGTTGTTGTAGGCCGCAAGGCTGAGTTGTTGTAGGCCGAAAGGCTGAGTTGTTGTACGCCGCAAGGCTGAGTTGTTGTAGGTCGAAAGGCTGAGTTGTTGTATGAGATCTCCGAGTTGATATGCATGACGACGCATTACATGAATATTGATGACCAAGTTGAAAAATCAATGGGATGTATGTTGATGAAGTGTTGATAGTTGTGGTTATTTATATTTCTTAAATTTTCTATATGTTATTTCTTTTATACTAGCTTACCCTTTTGTTGTTTCCATGTGGTTGGACTGCAATGATCATACTATGTATGGGAGCAGAGCAGGGATAGGTGGTGTATCTGTAGCTGGAAGGTGGAGCTGAGTCCTTTAGGATGCTTTGTTTGTTTTTCAGTCACTTGGCATAGTGACTTTTGATGAAATGTTTGTATTGTACGCCCTAACTCTAGTTGGATTGGAACATTCGTATATATTTATATTCTAGATCCTATATTTATATACTCGTTCTATTCTACCTAGTGTTTCCGGTGTGCTGTGGTTGTGAGTGTAGTGGCCTGTCGGGTCGTTACAAGGTACACCTTGTTAGCATGTTACATCGCTGGTATGCGGCCTCAGCGGCACACCTGGAATAATATATGCGTATGATGCATGTCATACCATCATAATCTCATTGACTCAATATTTAACTTGTTACATAATTTCATTTAGTACATCATGTCCTCATTTGTCATAGTCTCATAATCATAGTTTGTCTCAATAGTCAATTCTTAGGTCTCATGTCATTTGTCCATATTTCACATGGTCATGTCATCAATACTCCTCATAAGGTCCGCATAGGTATTCACAGAGATTCAGAGAGCATTCTTATTCATATTAAAACTCATGTATTATTAACATTAATTTCATATTCATTTATTACTTCAACAAAGAAAAAGGTAGAGTAAATAGAAAATCAGACAGAACAACGGCACTTTCAACAAAAACAAAGTAGAATAAATAGAAAATCGGACAGAACAACGGCACCTTCAACAAAAAGCAAAGTAGAGTAAATAGAAATTTAGACAGAACAACGGCACCTTCAACAAAAAGCAAAGTAGAGTAAATAGAACAGAATAACGACAAAGGATTGGGGGCCAATCCGACAAACAACTATCCAACAATTATCCTCACACCCCTGAGCGAGGTTCTCACTTCCCCCCCTTACCTGGATAAGCGGAGTTGAAACTTGGGCAGGGCCTCCTCCTCTGGATCCCCTCTTTCTTTTCCTCTCTTTCTTTCTTTCTTTCTCTCTCTCTCTCTCTCTCTCTCCTCTTTCTCTCTCTAAGATTACCACTTCTTGCTCAATATAAATTTTTCACCCCCCCTTGGCCCTATTTATAGGCCTCCTGGCGCAACCGGAACGGCCGTACTGATTTCGGAACGGCCCGTTCCGGATCCTTCAAACGTGGGCAAATTTCTCAACTGGAACGGCCCGTTCCAAAATCGGAACGGCCCGTTCTCAAAAAGCAGAACGGCCCGTTCTGAAACCAGAACGGCCCGTTCTCAAACTCAGCAGAACGGCCCGTTCTCCCTCCGGAACGGCCCGTTCTCCTTGTTGGAACGGCCCGTTCTGGGCCCGTTCCCAACCTAAAATTTTAGCTTATTTTAAATGCTCAGAACGGCCCGTTCCACTTTCGGAACAGCCCGTTCCGAGTTACTCAAATGCCCTTAATACCTCTATAAAATTACGAAAATTCCATCAATAATTACGAAAATGCCATTACTAATAAAATTATCCTTTTAAGGAAATTGGGGTGTTACATGAATGGCTGTTGTCTTAATGAATTAACTCTAGTCATAGATATTCATCAGAAAAGTATAAGGAAAACTGAACTTTGTTGTTTGAGCATGTGTCACTGTGTGTGTGCTGGTTATACAGTTGGAATTTTAGGCTGTTTTATTCATTATGTGCTAGTGCAGATTATTTGTATAACCCGATGGCTTTAGGAAATAATTTTCTTGGACATAAAATTATGTATTTGGTGTGATTTCATAGTCACTTCATATAGCTTTAGGACGTATGCAACTTTTGCAAGTTGTTTCTGCTTCAGAGATCAGACTCTAAAGAATGACATTAAATGATTTGAACCAAAATTTCCTTGAGGTCTAATGATTTAGTTTTCTTGTAATATTTAGCCTTAGGGATAAGTTCATATTTTCAAGTACCAACATGTCAAATTGTGTGACCTATCAATCTTGAATTAACAGGACAAAAGAAAACGAGAATTCTTTTTTTTTTTTTGGGGGTTCTAGGCTGTAATTATTTTGAAAGCTCGTAACTTCAGTTTTTTTTTTAATTTTCTTAATATTATTATTATGTGTAGCAACTTTTTTTGATTGTAGTCACTTTTTGCAGGCAAAAGCTCTTATCTCAGGGCTGACTGAAGAAAAGAATAATTCAATTCAACAAAACAACAAGCTTCGTCAGGAACTGGTAAGAAATTTACAAAATACATATTGATAACTTTTATCTCCCTGTCTGATCTGAGTGGCCCGTATTTCTCCTCTTTTTCCTGACTGGAGAGTGGAGAGAAGAATTAAATATGAAATATGAAATCCCTTTACCATGAGTATTATCCCTCCGTAACTTATAATGCTATAATGTCCACTCTTCATACTTAATATCATGCATCCTTTACTAATAATTTTTTAATGTGTTGTTTTTAAATTTTTATTGAAATAAATGATCAAAATATATTGCCTCTTTTAATGTGTTGCTTCAAGTCAAAACTAGCCAATCTGATTACAAAATAAATTAAAGGCAGAAAAATCACATATCAATTCAGATCATAATCAAATTTAATTATAAAAGAAAAATGAAATATCAAATCTGGTTCCATGATCAAATCATATTATAGTCAGATTTAACGTATTCTATCCATTCTTCTAGCCAACTATTCAAATCTGAAAAATTATTTATAACTACATCTACATTTTTTATACTTGTTATTCTAACTAGTTTATCAACAGTTCACTGTTTTTGATTGATTGATTGTACATAGTCCTTGTGGGATGAGACTATTGTCATTGTTTGGTTGTATCTAGTGATCTTTTTTATGCCATTATGATGATTATTATTAAATCTATTTGATGAATCTACTATTTATGCTGCAGTTATTATTATTACTTTGGAAAACTTTCAATTTAATCTTATTCGTCATTCATTTTAGTTGTTTTTTTTTTGTATATTTTTATAATGATATTAATTAAGATTGTATTCACTTTGCATACTTGAATTTCAAGTACATAGGGTCTAAACTCATTATTTTGACTTTACTATTAAGCTTCAACCTATGATAAGTTGCATCAATGGAAATTCCCGAGAATCGAAGGTGGATGTATAATACCCACCTCCTCCCATTCCTGAGTCTGGGGATTCATCTGACCAAAGGTTTTGGCTATCCTTGAAAGGCAAAGAGTACGTACATTTTAATTTAAAGATGATTTTTCTAATATAACATTGTTTAAATGTGATTTTGACAATGTCTTTTTTAATAGATTTGTTCCTGCAAAAGGCCCTGCTGATGTCATTTCAGGGATCTTTAAACAAAAATTTGAGGGAGCGTGGCCCACTTGGAAGGCTGTGGATGAATCAGTTCGGGACATGTGGTTCGGAGAGTTTCAGGTAATTAAATTTTGTTTAATTTAAAATGTGTTGCATGTACTTTTTAGTATGTTTCCTAATTCATTTTTAATGCAGAAAGAGTATAAGTGGGATCCACAACATGATCGGGCCATAAGAAAGACTTTTGAGCATAAAGGATCAACTCTTCTGAAAAATGCTATGCATAAGGTTAGACTAGGTGTCGATAAGGGAAATTGGATCCCTGAAAATGCTCGAGCTATTTTGGATCAACATTGGGCTTCTGAAAAATTCCAAAACAAAAGTAATACTGCTAAAGGGAATCGGGCTGTAGAGAATGGAGCAACAGCTTACACTGGTGGCTCCATATCTGCAGGAGCCCACTTTGAAAAATTGGTAAGTTTATTTCATTTTTTTATTTATATTTATTTTAATTTAATATAATTGATTGGTTGAATCGCAATATTTAAATTTATATAGGCGAAGGAGCTAAATCGTCCCCCTACTGCTTCAGAATTAGTGGAAAAGACAAAAAAACTTAAGACTGGAGAATGGGTTAGTGATAAAGCCCGCAACATTGCTGTAAGTTCCTCTCCATGTTGTATTTTATTCTGTAATTTTTGTTGACTTTCCTTTTTGTTTGTGATCAATTTTGTCTTGTGATGTTGTTGATGTGTGTGACTGTTGTATAGTTACACATTAGGCATGCCACTGGCCATGTAGTGTTTATTTTACTTTATAGTTATCACCCTAGAAAAGGTGCTATTGCAAAATAGTTAGTCCTGCTTAACAGCAAAAAGTGAAATTATATCCCTATGGGGAGAACTATTGGGTAAAAGATGCAGAGATAAAAGTAGAAAATTTAAATACTGCCTATAACAGGACAAAACGAGAATTAGATGATAGAAAAAATGAGAGGTAATTTTGTTTTTGAAGCAAATAATTGTTCTAATTTCAGGGAAAAAATGAGAATTATGAGAAGATCCCTATCAAACAAAGTAACATTTTTGAAATATAGTGTTTAAAAAATTGACAAACAATAGTTGTTGAAGGGATCCGAACAAAACTTTTGAAGGATTCTAGGAGTTAAGAACATCCTCCAATTTTAAAGACAATAACATTTGTTAAAATGAATAAGTTGCTTGGTAGATATTAATTTTTCTAATACTTCATATCTCTATACTAACAAGTCTGCTGAATTTAATGGATTTTGCCAACACCTTAATAATAGTATTTATCATATAAATCTTCAATATGATTTATTTATTTCTTTCATTATCTTTGGGAAGTGTATGCCTTCCACGTTAATTAAGGTTAAGGGCTTCTAGAGATGGTAGAAATATTTTTGGCAAGAAGTTTTCATGTTTAGTACATTTTGAAATGCTTAAGCAAGCAAGTCTAATCCAATAGAATCATGAACTGTAATTAGATGTTTACAATGATCAAGTCTCAATTTGACATTTTTATAAAATAACTATGCCTGAAAAATTAAATCATTAGAACAAGATATCATATAAAATTGTAGAATTCAAAAGCCAAAAACAACTTATATCTACCATCGAGTATCAGCTATTTAAAAACTATATAGACCTGTTGGATTATCGCAGGAAACATTATTTGCGAGATTAGGAGCATTGTCAAGCTAAGAACTAGAGATTGCGTAAATGTCCAATAAAATTATATTATTAAACTTAAACAATTTGTTTTCAACTGCTGAGTGGTTTTAAAATCATTTACATTACAAGACTGCTTCCTAAATCACCTGCAACATAGAGGCCTCTTAAACAAGTAGGTCAAACAGGAAATGGTCACCATGAAGTCAAACAGGCATCTACAGTAAAATTCAGGTGCATCCCCAATTCCATTGTACTAAGAGTCTTGAATATGATTTTAATCTATTAAATTTGAAATGTATATTTTTTTGGCCATTCAAATTTAGAACTTCTGTTATTAGTCCTAATAATTAAAAAAAAAAAACAGTTTTGTCCTCTCAAATTCAAAATGTGTTTTAGTTCGCAAAATATCAAAAATTATTATTTTAGCTCCTCTCAATTTCACTATCAAATATGATATTAGTGACAAACAATATTTTTTGAAATTACAAAGATTAAAAAATAAATTTTAAATTTGGAGGTCCAAAATAATAATTTTTTATACTTTGGAGATTAAAAACACAAGTTTTAATTTTAGGGGACCAAAAAAAATATATCCCAAATTTAGAAAACTAAAAACATAATTAAACAACCGTAAGATTAAGTAAAACTACAAGCAGCATGTGTATACTACATCAGCTGGCAAAGACAGGTTTCTTTTCAAGGACTTTTATTACACTTCGACCCCAAAATTCAAACATATACTCACCTTGTGTTTGTTGTATGAGCATGTGTTTTCCCATTATTCTTTATCCTAAGCAGGTGACTCAGCTATCAGTTTATGATGGCATTAATCTTTTTTAATGGCAAAAACATACACAATTAAACCTAACGATACAGTATATTAGTGCTTTATTGTGTACATAAAGATGAAGTCAGCATATTGGGTTGGACAATAAATATCCAATAAGGTAATATTAGTAGTTTTCACAAAAGTGGGAAACTGTTCCAAGGAGAATAAGCATATAAACAAGGAAAATTCCAAAGAGTTGAGGATCACTGAATAATAAGGCCCCAAACTGATAAGAATTTAATATTCATATCCTAATCATTTATTTCTAAAAACAATTTCCTTCAGAAAAGATTTGCTCACCAGACTCTTCAAAAGCCAAACTATGCTACTGAACCAAAAGAAACATGGAAACAGAAAGGGCTTAAACATATGCCAGAGTCAACTCTTCCCCCAGTTCAAAATTTAAATTCAATCGCCAAAATATTAGATTCATAAACAATTATACATGTGAAGCTTCCCATTCCTAGTTGGATCTTTATCATGCTAATAACGTAGCCAAACAAAAGTTCAAATATACAACTATCAGTAATGTTTATTGGATCTTGTCCATTGTTGCATGTCATTATTACTCTATTCATCATACATGAACCTTTTAACTATCAGTAATGTGATATTTGTTTTTCAGTTTTATATTTTCTGAATTATTTTTTATGGATCTTGACTAATCTTATAAATTATATCACTAATATATTTTAATTACACATAAAAACTACCCACTAATTACGTGTATTCTGAATGTGCGTGTGTTTAATTTTATAATATAAAGCACAAAAAATATTATTTGCTGATTTAAAATCAAAGAATATGTTGTCTTGAAATTTTTGTTGAAATAATATTTTTTATTTTTTTAGGAGAAATATAAGGAGCGTCTAATTGAAGTCAAGCAACAAGCTACACAGGATGACACAGAGGGCTCTGCTTCTACTTGTATCAGTGATAATGAAGTTTATTTGCAGGTGGTTAAAAAGAATCTGAAGGGGAACTTGTATGGGCTTGCTGGATTGACCGATGATTTCATTCGCTCAACACTTCCACAATCTTCTACGTCACAACCATTACCAGTCACTGCAGGGGTGATAGAAGAAATGCAAAATAGGATAACTAAATTAAATGTTGAGCTTGCTGCAAAGGAAGCAAAGGAAAAAGCATTGGAAGAGCATATACGACAGCATGATGAGCAGTGCAGTATATACTACGCCATCTCAACATTGACCCTTTAAGGCCAACCCCTCCTGCACCGAGTACTACCCCAGATGATCCTGACCATGCTGTTGATGATGCTCTTGATGACATAGCAGAAGACCCTTAATTAAGCTTCTTTATTTTACTTGTTTCAGGATATTTTATTGTATTTCACTATTACTTTATTGAAGTTTAAACGTTTTATGTTATTATGTTTTTAGCATACTATATTGACATACTTATATTTTATTTAGTTTTCACTATAATATAAATTTACATCGATAAAATTATGTCTTTTAGTATGTTCTAGTTTATTATTATAAATTAGCTAATAAATATATTGTTAATTTCATATTCATTAACAGGTATAAATTTATAATTAAAAAAGAATTTAAAAATACTGGTATATTTTAGCGACTGAAACAATGCGTAGCTAATTCAAAATAGTCAATTTTTTTTAGCGACCGAAATAGCGACCGATTGTATTCGTAGCTACATCAGTGTTTTAGCGACCGAAATAGCGACCGATTTTATCCGTAGCTAAATCAGTTATTTAGCGACCGAAATAGCGATCGATTCTGTCCATAGTTACATCAATTTTTTACCGACCGAAATAGCTACTGATTTTATCCGTAGCTACATCAGTTTTTTAGCGACCGAAATAGCGACCGATTTTTTCCGTAGCTACATCATTTTTTTAGCGACCGAATTAGCCACTGATTCATTAAATTTTTTATTAAATAAATATAAAAAATAGCGACGGAAATTGCTACCAAAAAATTCAGTTGCAAAATTGGTCTCCAAAAGTTAGGAGACCAAAATTTTAGCGACGGATTTTTATTGTCTAGCGACTGATTTTTCGGTCGCTAAATTGCGACGGAAAAAGTTTCGGTCGCTATTTAAAATAGCGACCAGGGTTTTAGCGACGGAAATTTTCGGTCGCTATTTCGGTCGCTGAATGAAATAGCGACTGATTTTACCTAAATAGCGACCGATTTTGGTGGTAGCTAAAACTTGATTTTTTTGTAGTGGCGTAATTGTAAATAAGTTAATGTAGTTTTAATACTGTAGTAAATATATTAAATATATGTCTCTTGTACATGCGTGAAGAGAAAATGAAGAGATTCCTAAAAATAAAATAGCCATGCCAAATAATAAAAAATAAAGAAAGAAAATCAAGGTAAAACATTTATCACCAAAATTGCCTATAGTATTCAACAATTGAATCAAGGAGTTGAACAATCATGATATTACATTTCTTGTGCACAAGACAACTCTTTTGCTCATATTTAGACACAAATAGAAATCATTTTGTAAATGCTTAGAAATGAAATCATGTGTGAAAAATAGCATTAGAGGAAAAAGAAAACTTCTAGGTGTAGAAGTGCATGTGTAGTGTTGGACACATGTCCAAGAGAATTTACTTTACTGTTGAAGAAGTGGAACATGGAGAGGACCTACACCTTTAACCTTTCAAAACATTGTTATAACATTGTATTTGCAAATAAGTTTAAAGAAAATCAATAACTTTATATATGGTCTTCTTAGGTGAATGAATAACTATATTTTCTATTAAACAAAGTTTTAAATGATAGACAAATTTTCATTAATTTCTTGTTTATTCATTTGTTGTTAAAGAGTGACATGAGTTTAAGTGATTTCCATAATTTTTTTTTAATTTCATTGTTGTATGATAAGATATATTGATTAAAAGTGGTAATGTGATTGTTGATTTTGAAAGATAAGTGAATTGGTATATTACTAAAATATCTTTACATTTTGTGATTGTGATCATATTCCATTTTCAACCGTGAAAAGAAATTTCATTTCTATCAACACTTTAAGTAACTAAATCATCAATTGATCATAATTTCATTTGATAAAGTGGATGAATTGTTAACATCATCAACGACCCAATTCAATTCTAGGATATAATGATTTGTTCATTATCAAAAGTTTGTTTTGCCATTATAAGTTTTTTTTATTTACATTCTTTAGTTGTTTTTTCCTTTCAAAAAGGTTTTATTTACCTTTTTATTAGCGTCAAACATCAATCAATAATTTTAATAAAGCCATACGTGAAGCTATATTTTGATGAGATTAGAATACGAGGTTTGAAATTTACAAACTATTAAAAAAACATATCAAAGTAAATGCAATGTGATACTCAAGAAGAATAAATTAAAAATTTTATTCTGTCTAATTGCTTTGTTTTCCAAACAATGAGTTGTGCTAATTTAAGTTTTGGTACTTTGTAGTGCTTAACAATTGTTAAGAAAGAATAAAAGTTGAGATTTCATAATATGTCATTTATGCTAATGATGTGAGGGAAACCTTTTCTTCTTCTATTTGTTATATGTCACATCTTGATTGCTAAATTTTTAGCATATAATAATGTATATTTTAAATCTAATTTCTTGTATAATTTTACTAGTCGAAAGATTTTTTTAGACCAAATTTCTTGTGGTAAAGACCTTATTTGTAACATCCCGAATTTTTTATTGGTAAATAGTTAATTATTATTTATTTTATATTCGTGGAGATTATGTTCTTATAGTTATTTTAAGGGGTTTTATAGAAGGTTTTAAAGGTTTTTAATAATTATTAGTATTTTGATAATGAATATTTATGAAAATTATTTTTGTAATACACTACTAGAAAAATTAATATTTGTGACGAATTTTGTGACGGAAAAAATAGCATCGCTAATAGTGACGCATTTTGTGAGGAAATTTTAAGTTTTGTGACGGACAAGAATTTATTGACTTTTGTGACGGATTTTGTGACGGAATATATTCTGTCTCTAAAAATCCGTCACAAATTTCGTCACTGAATCAAAAAAAAAATATTTGTGACGGAAAAATTTTCGTCTCTAAAAATCCGTCACAAATTTCATCACTAAATAAAAAAAAATGTTTGTGACGGATTTTTGTGACGGAATGAACTTCGTCTCTAAAAAATCCGTCACAAATTTCGTCACTAAAATGAAAAAATTTAGTGACGGATTGTTCCCTCTCAAAATTCCGTCACAAATAGGATAAAATATTTTGTGAAAAAATTTGTGACAAATTGTTCCCTCTGAAAATATTAAATTTTATTTATGAAACTTTTATATTAAAGAATTATGCATAATTAAAGAAAATATGTTAAATTTTTTTTTAAAAAAATAATAAAATTAAAAATATTTTATTTCACTAAAGGACTGAAAAAATTATGAAATTTATTTAATTAAATAAAAAATTGTCAATTTTGAACATAAGAAACTAAGACATTCATTAAAAATATTTTTAAAAAACTTGTGAAATTAAAAAAAAAATATTAATTTAATTTTGGCTTAATTACATTTTTGATCCCTCAAGTATTGTAATTGTGCAATTTTGATCCCTAAGATTTTAATTGGATAATTTTAGTCCCTAAAGAATTGTAATTGTGCAATTTTAGTCTTTTAATTTTTAATTGAACAATTTTAGTCTCTCAAAAATCATAATTGTGCAATTTGAATCTCTCCCATTAAAAATTTAATAATTTTAATATATATATATATAATAATTTAAAGTTATACCATTATTTGCTTATTTAAGTTAACATATACTATAATTTTTATTAATGTAACAAATGATATATATTTATTATTACTAAATAAATAAAATTTCTATATTATTAATAATTTAATATTGCTAATAAATTAATATCAATAATATTTTTAGTATATTTATAGATAAATTGATAATTTGATAAATATAACTTAGTATATATTAATATACTTTTACAAAAATATAAATATAGTAGATAAGATATGTATATTTAGATTTTTGTAAAAGTATATTAATATATAATAAGTTATATTTATCAAATTATTAGTTTATGTATAAATATACTAATAATATTATTGATATTAATTTATGAATAATATTATAAAAATATAATATATATATATATATATATATATATATATATATTTTATGTATTTATTAATAATAAATATATATCATTTGTGTGACACCCTCTACCCCACATACCATAACACAAATAACAAAAATTGAATAACATAATCTTTTTCATATTTGAAATGTCAAACATGTTTAATTCAAATCAAAACTCATGTATTTGTGGAATTAAATAGATATTCATACATCTCACGCAACAAGGAATACAACAGAACAATCAAAAAGCAAAATATAAACTTGCATAGTTTATTTGTTTCTCTCAGGGTTCTCTTAAGAACCCACAGAGTACTCTAATCTATACAATAAACATCTTACTCATATAATTGTCTCTTACAATTGCATTCCCTTATGGTGTGTTTGGATGAGTAATTTTACAAATTCAAGGAATTTGAAATTCTTGGTATTTGAATTACTTTGATTTCAATTTCTATCATTGTTAAAATATTTTGTTTGGATAAGTCAATTCAATTTTTTTTAAATTTTAAATTGTTAATATGGATATGATAATTTGATTCTATCATGATAAAATTGCTTTTAAAAATATATTTATATGTTGAGATTTTTAAATAAAATTTTATAAAAAAAAATGTTAACCAATTTTTAAATATTTAATAATTTTAAAAATTAATTTAGATAATATTTAATAATTTTTAAAGTATTTTTAAATTGTCAATTTTGAGCATAAGAAATTAAGACATTCATTAAAAATATTTAAAAAAAAAACTTGTGAAATTAAAAAAAAAATGAGTATTGATTTAATTTTGGCTTAATTACATTTTTGTTCCCTCAAGTAACACATGGTCGTTATGAATTCGATTAACAAGAACATGGAGAGGTTGGGAACCTTATATCGAAGATTTAATTCGAATGAAAATAGAAAGTACTACTACTGTGATGAATTGGAATGCATATTCGATAAACCCTAAACACTTTGATTTTGAAATGCAAGAATTGCTTTGCTCCATCCTCTTTCAACCGTCAATAATTTATCTGTTTTAAATTATGTCTTATTTTTATTATAAAAACCAACAAAACTGTAAAATTGGATAACCAACAAAACTATTACATGGAGGTTATTTTTTAATAAAGTGGAGACCAAAACCTTTGTATTTCTTTTATCTTTAGTTAAGTTATAAATAAGTTTAAATTGATTTTTTTTAAAAAATGAGTAAACATGATTTAGATTAAAAAAAATGACTAAACGTAATAATTTATTGTAGATTTTATTTATATTTTTTTTTTGGAAAAAACTCAAATGAAATCAAATTTCTAAATAAAATATTCAAAATAACATAAATTTAGTTATTTGAATTTTTGTAATTAAAAATCCATAAGAATTATATAAATTTCGAAATTCAAAATTAGGCTAATTTTAAAATTGAATTTATAATAAAATATGATTATATATTTAAATTTTTAAAAATGAATTTAGAAATTATTGAAACGATAATTTATATTTATGTTATTTTATATAAAAAAAATGAATTTGATAAATAGAAATATCTTAAATTTAGATTTTTAATAAGTTGAATATGTAATAACTCAAAATTGCTATGGCCGGAACGGGCCGTTTCAAAAGTGAAACGGGCCGTTCCGGAATAAGAAAAATGCCCAAAACTGGAGAATCAGAACGGCCCGTTCTCATAACCAGCAGAACGGCCCGTTCTGAAACCAGAACGACCCGTTTCGCTTCTCCAATATAGGGCATTTTTGTTATTCCGGAACGGCCCGTTTCACTTTTGAAACGGCTCGTTCCGTCTACTGTTACGGAATAAATTTAAATTCAGTATAAAAATAATAAAAAAATGATTATAAAAACTAAAATTAAATAACTTAGTTAAAAATGATTATAATTAATAATTTAATGATAAAGAAATAACTTATTTAAGATATATTATATAATAAGTTTTTATATAAAATAAATCCTCCCTTTCGTCTTCTTCACTTTTTAGAAATGTGTTGACAAGATAATGGGTAATATATTTATTTTTAGATAAAACTTAAATGCAATATTAAATGCTAGAGGGAACCGGCCAAGTTAACTATATATAGAGTATCATACAAAGAAGGAGAGTGACACTTAAGTATTCTTAATTAAGATTTATATTAAAGTTTATATGAATATTTTATTGTTGAATTTATTGTATTACCCTTTATCAAATTTTTCTGGTATTAAGTGCATTTATATATTTAGAGTTTTATAAATGTTACACTCAAAATGTGAGGAAATGTATTAAAAATTTTATATTGAATAATGATATAACTAAAATAAAGTATATATAAATAATAAAAATTCGTACATTACAAATCACTTATATATATATATATATATATATATGATTAAGAAATAACTTATTTAAGATATATTATATAATAAGTTTTTATATAATAAGATCTTAATTATAATGACATTCAATGAATTCGAATAATGATATGTTTTAAGAAATAACTTGTTTAAGATCTTATATAATAATTTTTAGAGATTTAATGAATTGAGTAAAATTTATATTAAAGATAATATATAATTAAGATTTGTAAGTTATTGATTAAATGAACATGGTGATTTAGTGAGTAAAATTATTTAAACTACTTAAAATTTTTAAGTTGAGTCTTTACAAATTTTCAAGACTATTTAGAGATTAAAATGAAGATATTGTATATGTTAGAAACTAAAATAAAATAAAAGTGTTTAGTTAGGCTAGTAAAAAAAGTAGACACTTGATACCTCTTAATTTTTAAAAGATAAATAAAAAATAAATTAAAATAATAGTTGTGAGTAATTACTTTAAAAAAATATATCAACGATTATTATTATTTTTAAAAAATTAAAGAATATAATAGATTTAACGGACCATACACGTTTTGGTGAGTGGAGAGTGGTGGAGCTGCTTGCTACATTTGCAATTAAAAGGACTATACTACATATAATTCAATTCAAATAAATAATACTTAATATACCACTTTTAAAAATATAATAAGTTTTCTTTTTATAGAAATATATTGCATTAAATAAATAAAGAAAATGAGATTTTTTTATTGCATTGAAATTTTTCTTTTAACATGAGAAGATTAAGATTAAGATTTACCATTATTAGAAGATTAAGATTTCAAAATTAAAATTAGATGAGAAGATCTCAAATTAAACATTATAATGAGATAAAATGCAATTTACCTAAGGTAAAATATATTTTTATTATCTTTTCATTTTTATTTATTATAAAATAATTAGAATATTTAATTTAACATCATTAAAAAAATAATCATTATAAAATTTTTCTTTTTTAATTTAATTATTTATTATAATACTTTTTAGTTACCGTATTTACCAAAAAATTATTTTTAATTAAAATATATTTTAGAATTTTAGTAATTTAGTTAATTCATTATCATTCACTCACTTGATTAAAAAGTGATAAAATTAATTAATTTTTAATTAATTTAATAAAATAAAAAATTTAAAATATATATTTAAAATTTGTAACAATTTTTTAAATGCAAATATTTAATTAATTAATTTTAATATATACTAAATTTAATATTAGAAAATTTATAAATATTTTAGTTATAATTTTTATTATCTTTTGATTTAATATTGGATTTCTTTTGATTATGAAATATATTTACCTGAATTTGAGTTATGATTGTTATAATCTTTTGATTTAATATTGGATTTTATTTATTATAAAACAAAATAAATAAAATCTAAAATCTAGACTCTTGATAGCTATAGCAGTGTGTATCTAGACTCTAATATATAGTATATTTCATTAAATATTTTAATTATTTAGATATTTAAACATTTTGAAATTAATTTTTAACATGATATAATATTGTTCGAAAGAAGTTTCATGAAATTCTTATCCAGCTAATTTTTAATTTTTAATTCCAATCAACAAATAATCTTCAAATCCTCCCTTTTTAGACTACACGTACAGAAAGACCCATGAATTAACTTCAGATTAGGTAGCAGTGGACCCGTCAAGTTAATTGCTTGCCTCAATTATATTTATATAAAAGTAAATATTAAATAATAAATTAAGACACAAACAGAATGAATAATGTGAGGGTCACACACAAAATGAATTCAACAAATTAGGGCTTGTCTCCCGCTCTTCTCATTTCTCTCCGCTTTTTCTCTCCCGCACAGAATGATTTGAACAAATTAGGGCTTCTCTCCCCCTCTTCTCATTTGTCGCTGCTCTTTCTTTCCCACTCGTCCCCGACCCATTGTCTCGGCCAATTTGCGTCTCCTGTGGTTGCGGGCGCCAAACCCCTCCGCTTCGGTTGAATCGATGATTCTCGTGCTTGATTGTTTGTTCTTGATTTCATGACGTGCCTTCCTGGTTTTGTTGATTTTAAATGTTGAAACTCTATGGCTGGTCTTTTTTTGGTGCAGGTTGTCTTCCAAGAATTGTCGCGAGTCGGGTGGCAGTGCTTGCCCTTAAGAATCATAAGGTTTCTATCCTTTAACTTGGTGTTTTTCTAATTATTGTATCGTTTGTCGGGAGTACCAGCCTCCGCCCCGCCCCCCTCTTTTGAACTGTTTTGTTCGAATTTGTAATTTATGTGCATAAGAGTATAACACATATGAGGAAATAAATTACACTTAGAGAATATCAGTATTCTTCTTTTCCAATTAGTTTCAGATGAGTGGAGAGTTGGAAAGATAAAGTATCATATGTATATTCAAACTTAGCATCAGCTATTTTCCTTGATTCCATCATTACTTTTGGTTCTCATCTAGTTATCTGTTTTTTGTATGTTTATTTATTTTTTGCCTTCTTCCAGGTACCCACTATGGGCCAAATGATTACAATGTTGAAAAAACATAATATGTTTGAAGTACTTTATGGCTGGCTCCTTGCCAAGGCGGGTTTCTTTTTTTGAGAATCATATGTATCATCCTTATTTGATTTTCAATTATTAATATTTTCCTTTTTCTTATTTATTAATGCTATACTTATCTTATACCTTCCTTTTTCTTTCTTAAAATTCTGACAGATTGCTAGTAAGCTTGAGGTCCTTCCTGGCTCTGTTTCGTGTGGGATATGAAGAAGCCATCAAGTATGGTGGCAGAGTAATACTTGGTGATCGCCCTGTACAGGTTGGATGAGATTTTCTTTTCAAAGCATTGGAGATATATTGGATTGTATGGAGACTCTGGTGCATGAACAAGATCGGTAAGTCCAAGCACTTAGTTTAATTTGCAGTTTCATTTATTACTTCTGTTACCCAACAACTGCTTCCCTTATCCTTTAAAGAAAGCTTTGCTTAACACTTGTCACCCCAGTAGTATGTTTCTTCTAGGAGAGGGGTCCTGGTTGGATGTTGGATATGTTTATGGTCTTTACTTCTTCATATCCTAGCCATTCTGATTATCTAAATCCAAATATCATGGAGGCTTGGACTTCTTACTCTGAGTGCATTCTTTATTTTAGAGCATATCATATGGAAAAACCTTTGAATTGATCGTACTGAGCAGATATATTTTGTTTTTGGGTTGTGGAGGGGGGATATTGGATACATTGCGCACTATCTCATTTAGGTTAGCTCGGAATTCGAAATTAGCATTCGCCCTCCTGTGCTGCTCATGTGTGCATGAATTCAATGTGCTTTAATTTGGACCCTACTTCGTTCACAGCATGGTGCGAATGTGAATGCTAAGGACAGCATGCACCAAACGGCGTTGCATTGGGCGGCGGTTCGCGGTTCAACTGCTGCTGCTGATGTGCTCCTGGAGAATGGTGCTCGAGTTGAAGCTGCTGACGTGAATGGATACCGGGCTATGATGCACGGATACGATACGCGTATCGGATACGATACGTATCCGATACGGCGATACGTCAAATTTTAAAAATATAGGATACGATACGTTTAGGATACGTATTAAAAAAAAATTAATATATATAAAATAGTAATTGCAAATAAATATTATTCAAATATCAAAATTAAGAATACATTTCTTGTTTTTAAATTTGTAAACATTACTAAAAAAACATAAATCATTTTAAATTAATTCAGTAAAATGGTAACAGACTCAAAATATTTTACTTACATTTTAATTTTTTTTAATATTATATGCACCTTTTAATTAATATTTAAATATTTAAATGATTTTAATATTATATTTTAATATTATAATTTATCATTACTGACGCAACAGTGTAAAACGTAAAGATATTTCAATACATCTAAAAAACATGGATTCAAAATAGGAGCCCCCACCCGAGAAAAGCGTAAAGCCCCCTCCCCCCCCTCTCTTCTTCTTCCTCTCTCTCCCCCCTCCAAAAAGTCGGGACTACCAAAACCAGTGCTCTATCTTACTGTGCATACATGAAGAATAACAGTGAAGAGAAAAGGAGAAAATATACTTTACCTGGGTCACTGTTGTGCAGTTATCTTCCGATCCGATCGGTGCCTAAACGCAGCAACAAATTTTATGTGGCTTTGGAATGTAAAGTATCTCCCTCTCGTGTTTTCTTGCTATTTTATAGTTGATTTTCGAATAAATTTAGAACAAATCTGGAAAATATTTTTTTCTTTTTCTTTTTTGAATAAAATCACTGTGGATACGGATGAGATACGTATCTTTCACGTATCAAAACGTATCCGTATCGGATACGAATCCGATACGGATACGGGACCAAATTTCACGTATCCGTGCTTCTTAGATACCGGGTATTGTTTAAGACTTCAAATGGATATGTTCCATCAAATTTTCAGGACCATTTGCTTGTTTTTTCTAGTTAGGGAAGTCGATTAGGTAGGCATGGGTTGGATTGTGGGTTTTAACATTTAAAAATTCTTGCTTCCAAATCCATATTCTAGTTTGGATTATTGACCGCTTTTCAATTCATGCCAACAACTTTTTTTCTAATGTTAATTGTTTACTAACCACCCGTATCCAACTCTATAGGTCTGAATGGTGACTGTGTACCCAATTTTTATTCTTTGTTTTATATCCAAATATCTGAGTATCACAACTACACCTGATTTATTGATGAAAAGTTATAGTAATTTTTTAACACACAAGTATTCATCTCGTTTTAGCGAATAAGCAATATATGTTAGGTAAAAAGAAGCAAGATAGGAGTGTAGTTTATGAAACTGGGACTTGTTTCAATATCAATGATTAGAAGATTACTTATAATGATTATAAAAAGATATCTAGATTTTAATTATCGCCAATTTAGTGTTTTTTTTCCTTTGAATAAATGTAATTTCTTATAAATTGTATTGGTATTTGGGTACAAAATAGGCAAGCATGTGGGTTGCAGTGTGAGATTGATTAACACCTGTTTCTGTATAAGGAAAACCCTGAACTTATTCTGCTTACCACCTGTTTAAATGTTTCCAGTGTTGTGCTATTTTCATAGTTAAATGGTCCCTGCAGGCAGTTCATGTTGCTGCACAATATGGACAGACAGCTTTTCTAAATCACATAGTAGTAAAGTACCATGCTGATTTTGATGTGCCTGATAATGATGGAAGGAGTCCTCTTCATTGGTATGCCATGAAACTTTTGATTGCTATGCATGGTGAAGAAACCTTATTTTGATAATTACTTGATTGTCAATGTCATGGTTCCACCATTTGTTTCTTTCCTTTGCTTTTGATGCACAGATGCACTCATAAAATTAGTTCAAATCTCTCATTTAAATACATAATGTGGATTATGCTTTGGCTAAAATGTATATTTTTTTTTCTAAACTAATTAATTTAATGGAGTATTGACCAATGGAATGTTTCCCTGCACTTCATAGAGTTTTGATGTGCTTTAGGTTTGTAAATGTATTGTTCAAATTGTTGAAGCTCACCCTAAATGGTTGTTTTTAATAGTAATGGTATGGTTGCTTATTCAGCAAACTAAATCCATTAAAGAGAATGATTTTTTTTTTCTTGGTTATTTGACTTATTTAATTCTCATGGCCAAGGCTGCATATAAGGAATTTGCCGACACTGTAACATCCCAAAATTTTATTTTTATGTATTGGGATTATTAGAAGGTTTATCATATTTTTACGTATTTTACTATTCATATATACGTATTTTACTATTTATGTATACGTATTTTACTATTCATGTATACGTATTTCTAAATAGTATTTTTTTTCAATTATTAGAATTTGAATAGGAAATGGCTGCGGTGGAATGCAGAGGCTGCGGAATTCAATTGAATTCCAATTCTATTTATTTGAATATTTTAATAAAAAGTAACTTTTAATATATAATAATGAAATAATATTATTTTAATCTATGCATAGTAACTTCATAAATTCTATAAATAGGAGTTTAAGGTTTTTGGAAATTCATAATTTTAGAGAGAAGAAATTCTAGAGAAATAAAAAGAGAGAATAAGAGAGGAGGTTCTGCTCTAATTCCGGTCCCGATTTAAGAAAAAGAGGAGGAGGTTCTGCCCAAGTTCCTATTCATCCAGGTACGGGGGAAAAGGGGATTATTTATATGTAGAGTACATGAGGGAATTGGGTAGAGGAATAATTTCTTAAAATCACGTTTAATTTATCTGAATGGAAGGCCGAGCCTCCTATTAATTTATAATTTGGAATTTATCTGAATGGAAGGCTGAGCCTCCTATTATTTTGTAATTTAAATGTTCTTGATAAAAGACTAAAATTTACATCTTTGTTATATTTTTATGATTTGGAAAATATAAATGGATTCCTAACTAGGAGGCACTGCCACCTTTACTGGAGTTAATTTATATTTTCTTTATTATTATCTATATATATATGTATTCCTAGTTTTTCACTATATTGCAAGGGTAGTACTTATAAGACTTAATCTGGTATGTATGAGTTTGAATTATCACATTGATTCCATGTTCTATGTATGATTGAGGTTGGATTGAGGGGAAAAGGTTTTGGTTAGGGTTTTCATGATTTCTTCATGATTTCCATGGATTAATGGTTAAAACTTAATTTTATTGCTTAAAATGATGTTTTTTTGATATTGTTTATGTTTTTTTTTTAATGGTTCAAATTCGTGTAATTTGGATTGGATTCATGATTGGAAGGAATTTTCAAGGTTTTCATGGGTTGCTGGTTGCAGAATGCGCTGGGCGCGCTGAGTGCAAGTCTGGGCGCTGAGCGTGAATATTTTGATTTTGAGGTCTTAATGAAAGTTGTAGCCTTGGATTTTAGCTTTCCAATGGCGTTGGAATCACCCAAAAAGGAGGTCTAGAACTCCAGATATGGATGTTTTAGTGAAGAGGGGTCAAGCTGTCAGCTTTATCTATAGCTGTTGCGGTTTTTATCATTTTTCACAAAGTAGATGATGGAATTAGGACTTGATGTCTTCATGAGAGTTATAGGAAATTTTCTTATCTTTCATATGAAATAAGGATGAGCATGGTAGGAGTAGTATAACCCCTGATACGCTGTTTATAGTTTATACTAATTATTCTATTGATTATTATATTAGTTATTGTTACGTTATTTGATGGATGATATTGATGTGAGTTTGAATTATGAGTTGAGATATTGTATGATTATGATTGTGATGTCTCACATTGATGACTAGGATGGCACGACCCCTGGGTAAGTGGTGCTATAGGGAAGGCGTGACCCTAGTATGATGTGGGATGAGTAGGACAGTTAACACCACCACTTATGTCGCTTATGGCAGCCCTGGCATAGGGTTAATTGCAAGAAATTGTATTGATTGTAATGTGATTGTGTTTCCTCACACCAAAATGGCGAGGGACGGCACGGCCCCTGGGTAAGTGATGCTACAGGGAGGGCGTGACCCCTGGTCTGGTGTGGGTTGAGTGAGGCAATTAACTTGTATCACTTGTGTCAGATGTGGCGAGGCCTTGGCATAGTGTTAATTGTTGGATTGGCACGAATGTTGTATGTGAATATGATGAGTAATTGATATATATATATATATATATACACTATATAATGAGTTATGATAAAATTATACTGTGATATGATTGAATGTATTTTGCATATAGATAATTTTTCTTTTCTCACCGTATAAATTGTTGATATTTTAGGTGGAGAGGATCCAACTGCAAGTGGTATATAGAATGCCATCCGTTAATTTGGGAAATGCTCTGATAGTGTGACATCGGGGCAAGAGGATCTCTAGGATAGAATATTTGGTATTGTAATAAATGTTATTTTCTTTGAAAAATGTGTAAACTCTTGAATTTTATCTTTCAAGTTTTATTTTTCAGTCAGAACAGTTATGAAGTATTATGTGAACCCTTTTACCAACTTAAAAAGTTTATTTTCCTTAATTTTTTTTTTTATTATATTTCGATATATGTATTGGGGTAGTAAGGGTGTCACAGTGTCTAAACTCATTGAATTCCAGGACTTGAACAACTTTGAGAGTGATCCTGAAGAGTTTGCCAGAATCTTCTACAAGGACATGGGCATTGAAGATCCTGAGGTTGGAGTAAGTATATCCAATTATCACTAGTAACAAGTTAAAATAAAACTGGATATTTTGGAGCCGTGTCAAACTCCCTGCTCCCCAAGAAGAATTGATGACTGAAATTTTAACTTTTGCCAACTTTATGCTATTTTCCATGATCTTTCTTCTCAGGAACATAATAGGATTTAACATGTGGCAACTTTATGCTCGTTTGTATGATGACAAACTTATGTTGGTAATGGCATTTTGGTTGGGTTATAATAAGATACAATTTTTTGTGCTAAAGTAGAAATTAAATTCTTGTTTTTATCCATGAAAGTTTCTCTCCCTCTCTCTCTTCTTAACATGCCCAAGCACAAGCACACAGACATGCTTGAACAATAAAACAGACTAAACTGTAAAATGCTTCTTTTAAGTTGCAGCCAGCTATTGGCTTTGCTATCAGAGAGCAACTTTATGAGGTAATTCATTTTATTGGTGTATCATATTCAGGAATTATAAATGGTACAGTTACAATAATATTTGTTTTTCAATTTCAGATTGTAATTCAAAGTGTGGTTTTAGCAAGAGAAAACAGAATGAGCAAGAAGGGTCGTCGAGAGGCTGAATATACTGAAAGTTCAATCATGTTCTAAACATGTGTAGCGGAAATAAAAAGATCTACTTTATGCTAAAACCACACATGATAATTAATAGGATATTTATGAAAGCCAATAAAGTTTACCCGGTTGAAGTCTGAAATTTAAAAAATTTCCTTCAAAACTATGAAGGTCCCACGTGTATCCACATCGAGACTAATCTTTGCTTGTCAACCTCTTGACTGAGCAATTTTCCAGCACAGGATATAAGAGAGAAAAGAACTAATTTTCTTATGGTTTCTCTGTGTGTGTTTCTCCACAGTGGAGCTGTATATTTATAAATATGTAAACATATCTATTCACTTAGCAACAGCCTCCATATCCTATCTTCTAAAAATTAGGAATTATCAAATATCCAAAAGAAATTAGCTTTTATCTTTTCTTATCAAAACCACTTTTGACTAGGTCAAAATTCAAATTGAATCTTTCAATTTGAAATTGAAAAACTGACGTTCTTTTCTATCTTAATAGAAACAAATACTATTTATATTTTGATGCTAGTCAAAATTAAATAAATAATATTTTATTTATAAGAAAAATAATTATTTGGTAAAATCAAATTCTTTAATTTAATTATCAAATAATAAATTTTCTTGAGCAAAGATTAGAACACTCGTTAGTGTGTGACCCTGTAGGTTCAAAACTAAACCGGTAGTAAATTAAATACATTAATTTACTAATCAAGGTTTGCGTCTAGCAACACTCCTTAACGTCCGGATAGTATGAAATAATATTTTCAAGAACCTTTTAGAAGATTAACATAAAATTTCCTTTATAGAGTCTGTTCAATAGTCATATCCCTATATGCACTATTTATATGAGTAATTTAATAAATGAGATTTATTAATTTCTATCCAATAAAGACTATTACACATATATTGATCTATGTGGATTAATGATGTCCTATCTTCAATAATCCTACGATCAAGAACAATTTAGATTAAAATTAAAAAGAACTTGTTTTTCTCATTATTATAATCTCTATTATAAAAAAAGAAGTCTTTAATTTTAATCAAGGAATTTATCATATTAATTATTTCTCATAATCAATAAACATGAAAATAAAGTATAATCTTATTAATGCATATAAGATAAATTGGATCTTGGGCATACATCTTATTCTCAACATATACTCCTGTCAGGTTGTTTTTTATACATTTATGTCATGGTTCGCGTGGTGTGATAAATGCAATGTTATTAAATTCCATGTGAATATGTACGTTCCTAATCCGCTTTATTGTCAATGATATATTAACAGTAAAGGAGGCGCTGTAGCAGTGGACTTGGTTAAGTTATTTAGTCCAAAATCTAGTGTGGTCCGGTAAGTCTGTTTCATAAAATTTGAACACTCCTTTTTGCTCAAATTCAATAATTTAGTTCGGAACATTTATCATTGTCCAATCATCTTAGAGTACTGCTTAGTCATCGTGCCTTCGTAGCCCATGAAATTAAGTAATTCATATTTATTAGAATTCAGCTAGGAAAAGTGGATAAACGGTGACATAATATGACATTTTTTACCAGTTATTCACAAATTGAATCCTACTATTCAATTTGATTCGGCTACCTATCAATTTGTATCATAAGATGAATTTCAAATGACTTCGAATTTTATGGTACATGAATGAATAGGTGCAATTTCATATTATCGATATTAGTCACATGATTCAATGATTTGCAATTTTTTATTTTACAAATTTAAATGCTCAATTCCCAAATTTCAGATGTCAATTTCCCAACTGCTAACAAATTTAAATGTTTTTCCTCAATCCTTAATAACTATCACCCAACTAATTCTGTGACTTCCTCTATCCTATAGAACAAGGTTTCTTTGGGCCAGGAACTAATTTGCAAGTTTTGTATTAACATCCCTGTTTAGATTATGTCACAGGCTTGGCTTATTTTTCTTGAATATAACAGGAAAAGAAAGGAGTGGGACGTATATGAACCTATTGTGGACCTACTATCCAACGAGGAAGTGCATGCCCTTGAAGCAAAAGAAGAGAGAAATTTCATATGAATTCTCACCATGGTCAGCCCCGCCTTATTGGAAAGGTATAGTTCAATGACAGCATGTATCCGAGGGTTAGAGTTCGAAATTCTTTATTACATACAAGCTGTTTTGTAGGACTGGGAATCAATGATTCAGAATATTGTTATCGCTTGCTTTTAATGGTTGTAGAGTTTCTTATTTGTTCTCTGTGCCCCCAACAAAAGAAAAAAATATAGCATCATATTTGCATAATTTTCTGTAAAACTTAGATGTAGCAAGCAACAACAATCAGCCACTTCCCACTGAGTTAGAAATTTCAAAGAATATGATGTTTGGTTATGTCTATATGGGTAGTGCGTACAAGCTTAATACCTCCCTTCTTGGGCATAAAACGTAAGTTTATAGTTTTACTCATTTTGTAGTTTAGGATGCATAATAATTTGTAAGTTACTTTGATTACATATATGGTTGACATTTACCAACTCTTATCATTTGTATGTAATTTGATATATTAAAAACATATGAATTATCTAGTATTTTATTAATTTACAGGTTTTGTGCAGGGATCCTCCTAAAATAAGTCAAATATTTTAAAAAAAAAGTTAACTACTTTTAACATCGATCATGGCATGACCGATGTTAAAAGTTAGACTTTTAATATTGGTCAGTCTTAACTGATTTTAAAAGTGGGACTTTTAACATCGGTCAACGACCAATGTTAAAAGTCTCACTTTTTAAAATTGGCTCTTTTAAAATCGGTCGTAGAACCGATTTTAAAAGTCAAAAATGACTGATTTTAAAAGTGTTTTTTCCACTAGTGTAAATAAAAACAAATGTTAGCCAATATATATAGTTATAGTTTTAAAACATAATGAATAATTTTAGTTACCCTTGTAATTGACATTTAATTTCGTGGCTTGGTTTTCGATGTAGTGAACAAAACCACACCATGGTGTTTCCTTAGGAATGATTACCATTAACTGCCAATGGGACCTACATTGTATGACAAACAAATTAGTTATAAAATTACCATGATTAAAAATTAATTAAAAAACTAACCCGTCAATGTATGGAGCAATGTATATATCTCTTCCTGATTCACTCATCCATGTTTGCATATATTGTTGGATATGGACCTGAGTGTTTCCTGATTTTTGGATGGATTGAGGCTCAATAAATCTATATACTTGTGCTTGTGCTTGCTCCACACTCAATTTGTCCATGTACCTAACACAAATAATTATTATAAGTTAAATGTAACTATTGTAATTTTAGACTCATAAAAGAAAATATCACTTACATGGCCCACAACTGTATGATAGATATATTATGGAGTTTCCCCGAACAATCTCTAATGTGTTGGACAGGGATATGTATAGTGGAACATCAGAGCTATCAACTCCAAAAACTCTAATGTCCCACAACAATTGAATTGGTTTCTTCTTCAATCGTGGTAATATGGTTAGAAGCCTAGATATGGGACCATCCTCAGCTTCTGCGATATCAGCATCATCAACAATAGGTTCTCTCATGACCTCCTTACCACGATTGATAAAATCCTAAAGAAAGAATCAAGATTAGTTAAACAATAATAGAATTATAAGAATATAAAAGAGCAATAATAGAATTACCTTTGCCCGTGTTGAAAGCGGCATAACTAAACATTTTGGCCAAGCTAAGAATGTGCCGGTTGCCTGCCCCACTAGTTGAACCTCTGTATTGGGCAAAGGCACTGGAGTAGTAACATCTTGAACTTGGTCAATCACAACCCGTGTCCACTCTGGCTGTAGAGGGACACCATGGATGGTTAAGCCACCCTCAAATACTCGACTAATAGCCACTAACCATGGGAGGTTATCCTCAACATATAACTCACACTAGTTTGGTACATCAGTGTGAGTCTATTCCCTTGAGGGATCTGGAGCAACACAACTCCCTTTAGTGCTGACTCGAACACCATCATGAGGAACTGTAGTCTGTTGCTGAGAACGATCCAAAAACTCAAACTTCTATTCAAACTCTTCTCGAATGTTCTTCAATTTCTCTTCAAACTGCATCTCCATTCTCTGCATAGCCTCCTAACTGCAAGAGCCAACAATACTGCTCCTCGATGGTGGTGAACCAATGTAATATCGGTGACTCCAAGAACCACCAATACCACGCACACTCCCTGCGTGCTCTGGCCTTCCTATGGCCGTTGTGAGTATATCATCCCAATCATGGGGAACAAATAAGCCCTGGGTGGTCAGCTCAACTAAACCCTCCTGCAACATATTAACAATAAGTATACCCTAAACTACACTTATGAGTTGAATGAGTTGAAATGAAGAGTCTTAGTTTGTATATTTTTACTTACTATTTTATCAGAAATGACCCTTGCAGACTCAGAAGTCATTTGCCCATCTGATTTTGTTCGAGCTGCTATCCACATCACATAGCGGGGAGGTGACTCCACACGGTCAGTAGACTCAACCCCTGATGCCTCTGCCCTAGCCTTCATCATTTTCTTTTTTTTAATTCATATCCCCCTCTTGACAATAGATGGGGTGCATCATTCTTGCTCTGTCATTCTTGGGCAGCTACTCTTTTGGCCTGCAATAATACAAATAAGAAAATGAGATTAATTAAAATATACCTTAAGTATTTGTGTCAATGTAAGAATTATCAATAACTAACCTGCCAAGAAGGGTCCAATCGAGTGGCACAAAATTGCATCCACTCCTCATCAGTAATCTGGTACTACAGGGAGTCTCATTTTGTCGCTCTCCAAATACATACTCCCGTGTCAAGAAAGTCTTGAAGTCTCTCCACCTGGTGGCAAAGGCAGATAACATCTTCCTCCTCATGAGCTCGGTGTTGGGAATATCAAAATTTTGCTACCAAAATAACAACAAATAATAAATAACATATTTAAGTTATATAATATTGAAGGCATGTGCAAGTATATATCTGAATATCCTGCCACATGAGATTCTTGTCAGCCTCCTCAACATCATCTCATGATGTAATGATAATAGAAACATGACGTCGAGCTAGGACTCCCAAATAGCTCCTAAACTTTGCAGCATTTGGGCTTGACGCCTTGCTAGAACGAGGATCCACCTCAACCAGTGTCCTCTCCTTCGCAATGCGTCTAACTGTCAACCCAGACAATCGAGTGGCAGATCTCCCTTCCCTCTTTCCACTACCAGACCCCGAATCTGCCATAATCCTAAAAAAATTAAACTAAATTAAATTCTCCTTCTTTAATGCATCTGGAACGGTCCATTCTACAACCAGAATGGGCCGTTCCAGATTAACAATTAACAAACATTAAATTCAAGTAGAATGGCCCGTTCTGGTTGTAGAATGGGCCGTTCCAGATGAACAATTAACGCAAAAGCTAAATGTAAGTCACGATTATTGAAACTAACCTCAAACGTCCAACCCTTGTAGACACCCAATTTCGTCTGGGGGCACACAAACAAGGAAATTTTTTCGTAGATAACGTTTAATTATCTACGAAATATTATCTACGGAATTTATTCCGTAGATAATGTTCAGTTATCTATGGAAATTTCCGTAGATAAATTCTGTAGGTAAAACATATTTTTATTATCTTTTCATTTTTATTTATTAGAAAATAATTAGAATATTTAATTTAACATCATTAAAAAAATAATCATTATAAAATTTATTCTTTTTTAGTATAATTATTTATTATAATACTTTTTAGTTACTGTATTGACCAAAAAATTATTTTTAATTAAAAATGTATTTTAGAATTTGTTAATTCATTATCATTCACTCACTTTATTAAAAAGTGATAAAATATAATTAATTTTTAATAAATTTAATAAAATAAAAACTTTAAAATATATATCTAAAATCTGTAACAATTTCTTAAATACAAATATTTAATTAATTAATTTTAATATATACTAAATTTAATATTAGAAAATTTATAAATATTTTAGTTATAATTTTTATTATCTTTTGATTTAATATTGGATTTCTTTTGATTATGAAAGATAGTAAATAAAATCTAAAATGTGTATGAGTTTGTTTGATAAAAATGTTTAATTAATTTTAATATATAATAAATTTAATATCAAAATATTTACCTGGATTTGAGTTATGATTTTTATAATCTTTTGATTTAATATTGGATTTTATTTATTATAAAACATAATAAATAAAATCTAAAATCTGTAGGAATTTCTTTGATATAAATATGTAATTAATTTTAACATATAATAAATTTAATATCAGAATATTTATTATAATTTTAATTATGATTTATATAATCTTTTGATTAAATATTAAATTTCTTTTGATTATAATATTTTCATTTTAATTTATTATAAAATTAATTAGAATATTTAATTTAGCATTATGAAAAAAAATAACCATTATAAGATTTAATTTATTTAATTTCATTATTTATTATGATACTTTTTAGTCACTATATTGACCAAAAAATTATTTTTAATAAAAATATATTTTAAAATTTTAATTAATTCATTATCATTCACTCACTTTATTAAAAAGTGATAAAATATAATTAATTTTCAATTAATTTAATAAAATAAAAACTTTAAAATATATGTCTAAAATCTGTAATAATTTCTTAAATTCAAATATTTAATTAATTTTAATATATACTAAATTTAATATTATAAAATTTATTATGATTTAATATCAATAATAACATGTTTTATTCAAATTAAATTTTAAAATAAATGTTTATTTATTTATTTATTTTAAATAAACTGAGCAGAAACTAAAATTAAAAAAAATGCTCATAAAGAATTAATTTATTTTTATTTTTATAACTTAGTCTTGTGATACACAAAATTTGTTTTGAACCTTCCTCTTGCCCTAGCAGACCTCCTTCTCTTCTCTGTTAAACGGTTCAAACACTCCCTCGCCGGCCACCACACCTCCTTCTCCATTAAACCTTTCCAACAGTCCCTTGCCGGCCACCACACCTCCTTTTGTGTTAAACCATTCCAACAGTCCCTCGCCGGCCACCACACCTCCAGCTGTGTTAAATCATTCCAACAGTCCCTCGCCGGCCACCAACCTCCTTCTATTAGGTATTTTATGGCTTCTCTGCTCTGTTTCTCACTTTCTTTCTTGCAATTCCTCAGTTTTTATACTTTTATTTATTTAAGCTTTCATTATGCTCTGTAAAAATAAGCTTCGTTCAACATTTGTAAAAATACCAGTTGCAGTGACCTTGCTATTCTCTCGTAGATCACCGATTATTTTGACATTTATTACTTTAGGGGGTGCTGAAAATGAAACAAGCATCATAGCCGAACATTTCTTGGTTACGGGAAAACAGGGATTCCGCGTCTGTATTCTCTTTTTTGCACTTTACTAAAGGGCATGGAAGCATCAAGTTAAAATATAAATTCCTTTATTCTAGACTTTTGATTTGTGCTTTTGCAAATTAGAATTGCATTTTTTACAGTGCTTTGGGGATGCTTCCTGCTTTTGTTTTGTTTAAAAATTTTATTTTTTTCCATCCCTCATTGCACTTACTAAGCTCTTTACTCTTGTTTCATTGTGGAAAATCTATGCAGAAGCTTTTTGTTAGTGTCAGCAGGTACATCTGAGTATACCTTGACCAAAGAGGACGTTGGTTGTTGTTTGGCTTTTGTGTACATTCCCATTAATTTTGAAGGATTAGCATCCAGACTTCCATCAGTGTATCTTTTCCAAATACTTGTGACTTGTTTCTGTAATATATTCATTTGTATCTTTCAGGTCAGGAAGGAAAATCTATGTCAGTAATGTCTCCTGTTGTGAAACAAGGTACCTTGATGAGTATTAGCAATATCTTCTGTTCTTTGGTTCTGTTTTCTGTCAGTTCCATTATCTAATATTTTACTAGTATCTAGTGCCATTTTTTTGTATGTGGCACCGGCATATTTTTATCATTATAATCTTTGAATGGTATTTGTTTTTGTCACATACCAATTTCTCATTCTTAGAGGTATAAGCCCATTCCTAAGCCTCCACCAAACAACCAAAGCTTTAAAGATAATTGACCTTTGACATTGTATGAAAGCTTGTCTACAGTTGTCAGGAGTTTGATCTTTGTAACACCCCAATTTCTTTAAAAGGATATTTTTATTAGTAATGGCATTTTCGTAATTATTGATGGCATTTTCGTAATTTTAATAAAGGGACAAGGGTATTTCTGGGTATCGGAACGGGCCGTTCCAAATGCAGAACGGGCCGTTCCAAAAGAGCGAATATGCTATTTTTTTCAAGTTCCAGAACGGGCCTGGAACGGGCCGTTCTGGATGGAGAACGGCCGTTCCAATTGGAGAACGGGCCGTTCTAGTATAGAGAACGGGCCGTTCTAGAAACAGAACGGGTCGTTCTGCTTAGTCTCGGAACGGGCCGTTCCGGTTTTGGAACGGGCCGTTCCAGTTGAGAAATTTGCCCACGTTTGAAGGATCCGGAACGGGCCGTTCCGAAATTAGTACGGCCGTTCCGGTTGCGCCAGGAGGCCTATAAATAGGGGCAGGGGGTGAAAATTTGGTACAGAGGAGAAGAAGTGAAAATTTTAGAGAGAGAAAGAAAAGAGAAAGAGAGAGAGAGAAAAGAGAGAGAGAAAGAAAGAAAGAAAGAGAGAGAGAGAGGGAAAGAAAAAGAGGGGATCCAGAGGACCAAGTTCCAACTCCGCCTATCCAGGTAAGGGGGGAGTGAGAACCTCGCTCAGGGGTGTGGGGATAATTGTTGGATAGTTGTTTGTCGGATTGGCCCCCAATCCCTTACCGTTGTTATGTCCAATTTTCTATTTACTCTACTTTGTTTTTGTTGAAGGTGTCGTTGTTCTGTTTGATTTTCTATTTACTCTACTTTATTTTTGTTGAAGGTGCCGTTGTTCTGTTTGATTTTCTATTTACTCTACTTTGTTTTTGTTGAAGGTGCCGTTGTTCTGTCCGATTTTCTATTTATTCTACTTTGTTCTTTGTTGAAAGTAATAAATGAACATGAAATTAATGTTAATAATAAATGGATTTTAATATGAAAAAGAATGCTCTCTGGATCTCTGTGAATTCCTATGCGAACCTTATGAGGAGTATTTATGACACGACCTTGTGAAATATGGACAAATGACATGAGACATATGAATGGACTATTGAGACATGTGATTATGAGACTATGACAAATGAGGACATGATGTACTAAATGAAATTATGTAACAAGTTAAATATTGAGTCAATGAGATTATGATGGTATGACATGCATCATACGCATATATTATTCCAGGTGTGCCGCTGAGGCCGCATACCAGTGATGTAACTTGCTAACGAGGTGTACCTTGGGGTCACCAGTGATGTAACATGCTAACAAGGTGTACCTTAGGGTCACCAGTGATGTAACTTGTAACCAGGTGTACCTTAGGGTCACCAGTGATGTAACCAGGTGTACCTTAGGGTCACTAGTGATGTAACCAGGTGTACCTTTGGGTCACCAGTGATGATATGTGAAACTTCCGTATGGCGCCACATGCATGCATTTATGAGATGAGTCCATGACATCATTGCATGATAAATAAATGTATTTGTAATATTGATGATGTATGTGTATTGTTTACATGTGACTTATATTTGTTGTGTGTGTGTGGGTGCTATCTAACCTTTATTCTTCACCTGAAACTGAGTGAGATGTTTCTCACTCCCTTGTTGTTTTTGTATATGTTTTAAATTATGTTGCAGATGATCAGCATCATGGGGATGTTGGTGATGAGGCTTAAGGCTTCAGTGGGGCATGCTCTGATAGGATGTGACGTCGGGCATAGCTAGGTTTATTTTGGATGTTATTATATTAAAAAGCTTTAATTTTCTCTTCTTATGTAATTTTGAACGTTCTTGAGAAAAGACCAAAATGTACATCTTTATTATACTATTTTATTATATGATTTCAAAGTTATAAATTAATTCCTAACTAGGAGGCTCTGCCACCTTTGCTGGAATTAATCTATATTTTCCTTTATATGATTTCTTGAATCTTAATACTTATATGTTGACTTTTTATGATTGATGAGTTACGAATGTGAATCTTCTACCTTATAATATTTGAAACAATTGTTTTATACATGAAAGATGTTATTAAACTATGAAAGATTTTATTTACCCAAAAAGAAAAAAAAAGAAATTTTTCTTATTATTTAATTGTGAATTGATGATGGGGTATAGGGTGTCACATTTAGTGGTATCAAAGCAGATCGATCTAATCGGCCGTGACTTATCGAGATTCTGTTGTGTACTCTGACATTGTTTTGTTTGTTGTATACTTTGGTGATGGTTTGCTTTGATGATGTTTTGCTTTGATAATGATGATGATGATGTTCTCCTTGTGTTGATATTGTAAAGTTTGATATTGTTAAGTTATTTTTTTTTTTTAATTAGAGGAATGATAGTCATGATAGTGTCAGCTAATACCATTATGACCTTTCTTCTTCATTCTTATGATTGCTTAATTGTTTGATACTTACGTAAGAAGTGGTGGTTGAGTAATATCGCTTGTGTTGCAAGCATATGTGCGAGTAGTGGTAGACGAAATATGTTGTTAATATTGTGGGAACTATTGAGGCCTTAGATTTGGGTAAGACATTGATTTATTTTAAAGTGTATTAAGAATTTATGATTGGTGAAATTTTTGAAAGCTATAGTTGTAGCAATTGAATCCAAAGATGAGGTATGTTGAGAATTGTAGTTTTGGTATTCTTAAGGAGAGATTGAAGTGTTGATGATTTTTAGAGTTTGATGGTTGCATGAAAATTTTATTTTCTAAGCCTTTTGTACTGAATAGGTGAGTTATTTGGTTTAGATTTGTAGTGGGAAACTTTGATATGAATTTCAGGTGGAAAGGAGTTTGGAAGGATTAAGGTATTTTGTGGCATAGATGCTGATGCGTTAGTGTGTAGAGAATGTTTGCACTCCCGTTACAGCAACTTTGGTGATCAAAGGTCTAGTGGTAAGCATTGAATATATCTATGGTGATTTTTGAATTTTTAGCTAAGAAAATGATTTTTTTAAAATCTCATGTCTCACTAAGAGTTGTAGCCTATTCACTTAGTGATAGGTTGATATCACGTGGATGAGTAGAACTCTTTATGTGTTGTTTTCTTTGATAGTTGTTAAAAATAGAAGTTAGTCTGTATAATAATGTTTTCGGGTTAGTAGGCAATGCAAGGATAAGAATTGACATGTTTTGAGGTGTTTTCGTGTAGATTGAGAGGTTGTTTAAGGTTATATGATGCTATGTGGTAAAGTTTGTTCATGTACATGCTTATGGATGATATATATGAAGGTTTAAAGTAGGCATTCTAATATGACTTGATGTGCATGTATGTCGATATGTGAATAGAAGACCTTAGGGATCAAATGGTGAATGTTGTATGGTTAGTGATATTGATCTTAGGATGTGATATGATCATATTGTAGTTGAAGGTGAAGATATATCCAAGACGGTTGTATGTTAAGTTTTCTAGTCCCTGTAAATTTCAGTTAAGGTGAACATGAATCTGTCTTAGGTAGAAGTTATGTTTAAGCAGAGAGATATCTAAGCAAGTTAGCGAGAATAAAAGTTTTATGAGGCTTACTATTGGTGATTTATTGAAAGAATTTCTAGGATAGCATTGCCCTTGACTACATTCACTATGAGGGGTATTGTCTTTATGTGAGATAGTAAGTATAAGAGTAGTTCTGACTCTTATGGCAAGATTGACTAGTGATAATATTACCTGACTCTAGTAAGTCTTATGTGGGATATAGTGATGACTTTGAAGATAGGTTTGGGTGGATTATTGATGCAAAGGTAGTAACTTATGTTTTTAAGCATCTAGAAAATGGAAAATTCATGAGAGAAATTACCTTGAATTAGAAGTTGTAATAGTTACGCTTGAGATTTTAGAAACATTATTGAGATATTTAGTGATTATAAGGATCTTAAATATCTGTTTGATCCGAAGGAATTGAATATGAGATAGAAGAGATAGTTGGAAATTGTAAGGATTAAGATTTTAATCTTAGTTGTTATCTGGGTAAACCTATAGCAGTCGATGCTTTGAATAGGAAATATCTATATTTATCTTTCTTTATGGTCAAAGAGATATATCTTTTGGCTCAAGTTAGGAATTTAAGTTTGATTTGTGAAATTACTCCTAGTAGTAAGGGACTATGTATGACTTGATTAACGAATGGATTATTCAAAGGATATTGAATAAGCATATTAGTCGATTCATTTTGGTGGCCAGGTATGAGATTATAGGACAAGGTAGTGAATAAGAGTTTTCTTGGAGTATAAATAAAGTGGTAAGACTTGAAGACCGAGTATGAGTACATAGTGAACTTACAATTAGGTGCCTAATCATTGGAGAAGATTATACAAGTTAAACTAATATGGTGACAAATGTCCTGAGTAGGATGAGCATTTATCTATCATTTTGATGATATAAGGGTTGAGTTTGATTGAGTAGATTAGAAACTTAAGCATGATGTGTGAGCTCACCCTTAGGAACATTGAATTGAATATGTTGAAAGGATTAATAATGAGATTAGAAGACTCAGGAGTTAGATTCTTTCTTAGTGACCCAAGTGAAAAAGATTGGTAGGAATATAAATAGCCTTTTACAAGTGGAAGTTGATGGTGTTTCGGGATACAAGGATATAATCTATGTGCCTAGTAAACCCAAATTAAGGAAGATGATCTTAGAGAAAGGACATAAGAATATTTTTAGCATTTATTTAAGAGTTACTGAAATGTATCAGAGTGGCGCAGCGGAAACATGATGGTCTAAAGAGAAGTAGAGAAGTTGAATCAAGGTGTAGAAAGTAAGTTTAAATTTGGAGTGGATGGAGTGTTGAGATTTAAGGATGGGTTGTATATTCCAAATGTGCCAGAACTTAAGAGAGCAATCTTGGAAGAAGGTCATAAGAGCAGTCTTAGTATTCATCTAGGAGTTACTAAGATGTATCAATATCTTAAGAAGATGTTTTGGTGGCCTAAGATGACGGAGGAAGTGGAGGAATTTGTGTATGCTTTCTTAGTATGTTAGAAAGCTAAGGTAGAACACCAAAAACTTTCAGATTTAATACAACCTTTAGACGTTCTAATTTGAAAATAAGATTCTGTATCTATGGATTTAGTTGTAGTTATGTATGATATTCTTAAGAAATTTGATCTTATTTGGATTAATGGATAGGCTTACCAGGTCTGCTCACCTTGAACTTATTAACATTAGACATCTCTTGGAGAGATTGATAGAGTTGTACATCAATAAGGAAATTTTGAAGAAAGTGCTACATGGGAGTTAGAAAGCAAGATGCGAGAAACTTATCTACTTTTGTTTTCAGGTAAATTTCGGGGACGAAATTTCTAAAAGGAGGGGAGAATTGTAACACCCCAATTTCCTTAAAAGGATATTTTTATTAGTAATGGCATTTTCGTAATTATTGATGGCATTTTTGTAATTTTAATAAAGGGACAAGGGTATTTCTGGGTATCGGAACGGGCCGTTCCAAATGCAGAACGGGCCGTTCCAAAAGAGAGAATATGCTGTTTTTTTCAAGTTCCAGAACGGGCCTGGAACGGGCTGTTCTGGATGGAGAACGGCCGTTCCAATTGGAGAACGGGCCGTTCTAGAAACAGAACGGGCCGTTCTGCTGAGTCTCGGAACGGGCCGTTCCGGTTTTGGAACGGGCCGTTCCAGTTGAGAAATTTGCCCACGTTTGAAGGATCCGGAACGGGCCGTTCCGAAATCAGTACGGCCGTTCCGGTTGCGCCAGGAGGCCTATAAATAGGGGCAGGGGGTGAAAATTTTGTACAGAGGAGAAGAAGTGAAAATTTTAGAGAGAGAAAGAAAAGAGAAAGAGAGAGAGAGAGAAGAGAGAGAGAGAGAAAGAAAGAAAGAGAGAGAGAGGGAAAGAAAAAGAGGGGATCCAGAGGAGGAGACCCTGCCCAAGTTCCAACTCCGCCTATCCAGGTAAGGGGGGAGTGAGAACCTCGCTCAGGGGTGTGGGGATAATTGTTGGATAGTTGTTTGTCGGATTGGCCCCCAATCCCTTACCGTTGTTATGTCCAATTTTCTATTTACTCTACTTTGTTTTTGTTGAAGGTGTCGTTGTTCTGTTTGATTTTCTATTTACTCTACTTTATTTTTGTTGAAGGTGCCGTTGTTCTATTTGATTTTCTATTTACTCTACTTTGTTTTTGTTGAAGGTGCCGTTGTTCTGTCCGATTTTCTATTTATTCTACTTTGTTCTTTGTTGAAAGTAATAAATGAACATGAAATTAATGTTAATAATAAATGGATTTTAATATGAAAAAGAATGCTCTCTGGATCTCTGTGAATTCCTATGCGAACCTTATGAGGAGTATTTATGACACGACCTTGTGAAATATGGACAAATGACATGAGACATATGAATGGACTATTGAGACATGTGATTATGAGACTATGACAAATGAGGACATGATGTACTAAATGAAATTATGTAACAAGTTAAATATTGAGTCAATGAGATTATGATGGTATGACATGCATCATACGCATATATTATTCCAGGTGTGCCGCTGAGGCCGCATACCAGTGATGTAACTTGCTAACGAGGTGTACCTTGGGGTCACCAGTGATGTAACATGCTAACAAGGTGTACCTTAGGGTCACCAGTGATGTAACTTGTAACCAGGTGTACCTTAGGGTCACCAGTGATGTAACCAGGTGTACCTTAGGGTCACTAGTGATGTAACCAGGTGTACCTTTGGGTCACCAGTGATGATATGTGAAACTTCCGTATGGCGCCACATGCATGCATTTATGAGATGAGTCCATGACATCATTGCATGATAAATAAATGTATTTGTAATATTGATGATGTATGTGTATTGTTTACATGTGACTTATATTTGTTGTGTGTGTGTGGGTGCTATCTAACCTTTATTCTTCACCTGAAACTGAGTGAGATGTTTCTCACTCCCTTGTTGTTTTTGTATATGTTTTAAATTATGTTGCAGATGATCAGCATCATGGGGATGTTGGTGATGAGGCTTAAGGCTTCAGTGGGGCATGCTCTGATAGGATGTGACGTCGGGCATAGCTAGGTTTATTTTGGATGTTATTATATTAAAAAGCTTTAATTTTCTCTTCTTATGTAATTTTGAACGTTCTTGAGAAAAGACCAAAATGTACATCTTTATTATACTATTTTATTATATGATTTCAAAGTTATAAATTAATTCCTAACTAGGAGGCTCTGCCACCTTTGCTGGAATTAATCTATATTTTCCTTTATATGATTTCTTGAATCTTAATACTTATATGTTGACTTTTTATGATTGATGAGTTACGAATGTGAATCTTCTACCTTATAATATTTGAAACAATTGTTTTATACATGAAAGATGTTATTAAACTATGAAAGATTTTATTTACCCAAAAAGAAAAAAAAAATTTCTTATTATTTAATTGTGAATTGATGATGGGGTAGAGGGTGTCACAATCTTTGTTGATATTTAAGATTGAGTCAACATTATCATATCAAGCACAAATAACTTTCACATGAAGGTGCATGTGTATTGAATTTATAAAACCATCCTGAGACTCTACATAATATTTCAAGCCACTGGGAGAGTTTGAGTTATTCATCTTGCTTTGATCTCAGAGTATTGATACGCTTAATCATTCTATTATAAGGGATTTGTCTGTATTTTTCGCTTCCCTGCTCTTTGTGATTTATATTGTCTGTTCTCAGTTCCATATCTCCCTTTCTGGAATTTTCTAATTTCATCCTATAAAAGAAGACTTCCATCTTTCACACTTTAAATTCTGAAAATAGTTTTTTATATATTTGATGCATCAGCATTCATTCTTCTAAGAATTTATATATACTTGCCTCACCTCTGCCTCATCTATTTATATATACTTGCAATAATTTATATACATTGTTCCTACAATTTATTAAGTTTTACTTTCAGGTGTAATGTGTTGATGAAGTTATACTGTGCATTCATGTTGATAAGTAACATAGGAGGAAGCCAATATTCAACAAAAATATATTGCTGAGAAGGTTTCTGATTTACTCAAGATATTTATAGCCTTTTTATCATTGAGTTTTTATAATTGTTACTGTTAGAGTTTTACTATATGAGAACATATGAATATAATATGTTGGACAATAGTAATGAGTTATTATAATTGAGTTTTTATAATTGTTATTGAATATGAGTTATAGGATTGAGCTGCCTTCACCTTGAATCATGGCTACTGGAAGAAAATTATTGTGATGCTTTGCTAGAGTTTACTGACTTGTTGAAGGAAAAAAATGTGAACCAAATTTTACGTAATTTCTTGATGAATATTTTGTTAATAATTTCTTTTTCACTGCCCGGAACTTCCTTACACTGTCTTCCAAAAGCAAGCCTTGGAGCTGTGTGCTAGGGTGAGTCTTTTTATCATTGCTCACATAAGTTTAATTTTGAAAAATAATGCTAGGCTGTGCTACTTTTTTTCATTCTCAGGTAAAATGCATTAAGTTCCATTTTGCTGTTTTATGTTTTAAATAAATAAACTAATGACAGTAGGAGCATAAGAAAGTGCTATTTTGCAACCCATCTTGAAATAATATACATGTAAAGGCTAATTGGCATTCCACCTTGCAGAAAGTTGCTGCAGCTTCTGGAGACATGAGGAATGCTCTATGTATATGCAGGTCAGTCATTTATTATTATTATTATTATGATTATTATTATTATTATTATCATCATCATAATAATAATAATAATTATTATTATTATTATTATTAATTATTGCACTTTATACTCATGATAAAATAGTGCATTCAAGCTTAGTTGTCTTACGTGTTCATTTTATCTTATTTCATTCTATTGATAGAAAGGGTTGAAATGAAACTTTACTACAAGTACAGAACCCTTGTTTTTGTTGAATGTAAAATTTAAGAGAGAATATTTAAACTTCAATTCGGAACCTATTAAGCCTCTTGCAGGGGGTTAGAACCTAGTGAGTTAGTCAAAATAATAACTACCCAATACAATTAAATGTATTTGATGAGAGGAAATGAATTAGGAAAAGATAAGTTAGTTAAGGGGTGTGATTGGATCAAGGTTTTGATTAGAGGAGAGTTCCCATGTATCGTGAATACTGGGTTACACTTTCTTTACATTCTTCATTGTTATCATTGTTCTTGCATTTTTTTGATACTTAGCTAGGGATTGAGAAAGTGCCAGTAGTAAGCTTCCTATTTCTTTTCTCTAAATTGTATCATTCGTATTAGATTGTTGTCACAATTTTCTTTGTCAATTTAGCCAGCGCAAAATCCAGAAAAAAACAAGTTTAATAGTCTATTTCCTTTGCAGGAGTGCAATAGAGATGCTTGAAGTAGAAATTAGAGAATCTGCGTGCAATTTGAATACTTCATTGGAAGAGAAATCTCCTAATCTTGCTGCAACTCCTGATTTTATCAAGAAACGAGAATTTGATGTTGTAAGTGTTCAAAAATCTGTTGCCTTGAAGATGATTATAATTTTTTGTGCGCACCTGCAGATAATTATAAAGTATTGCCCTGAAGTAAAATTGTGAACAATTTAAGGAAAGTTCCGTAGATAAGTTATCTATGGAAATTTCTGTAGATAACTTACCTACGAAAATTTCCGTATATAGGCCTAAAGGCCAAATAAGGTGGTTTTAGTAGCCTGGAACGGGCTATTCCAAAATCGAAACGGGCCATTCCGAACCTGGTACGGGCCGTTCCAATATCAGAACGGGCCGTTCCAACGTGACTAAAACACCTAAAGAATCCTAGGCTGGAACGGGTCATTCCAATACTAGAACTGGTATTTATTATTCTCAACTTTCTCTTCATTCTGCATTGTATTCATTTAGAACATATCCTTCTTGAAAAAAAGAATAAACGAGAATAAAAAGAGAAATCAACCTATATGCATTAGCCAGAAGTAATGGAAAGTGAGCCATGTATAAAGAGTTTAGGAAAAAGAATTCCACAATCATCAAGATCCTAACTCTTGCCCTAAAAGGATAAAGCCGTGTCGTACAACCGTGAAATCCAAGCGGAATAGAACTTGAGGAGGAAGAATCCCTCAAACACTTAGTCAAAATGAATAGAGCTTTCTTGAAAGATGATTTTAACAAGAGAGAAGCATTGCTTGTTAAGAAGCTGCTAGAATGAAAACTCACAAAGGGAATTCTAGGCAAAAAAAAAATCAGTTAAGTCTCTTTAGGCTTATTATTAGTTTCACTTTCCAATAGAGGTTGATCCAGCAAATCAGTTAAGTCTTCAATTTCAGTTTTCCTTGTCTCTTGTTTGTTAGACTCATCAAATACCACATGGACAGATTCTTCTACAACTAGAGTTCTCTTATTATAAATTCTATAAGCTTTGCTATTTGTAGAGTATCCTAGAAAGATTGCCTCATCAGCCTATGCATCAAATTTTCCAAGTTGCTCTTTCCCATTGTTCAGCACAAAGCACTTACACCCAAACACTCTAAAATATAAAATGTTAGATTTCCTTCCATTGTAAATTTCATAGGGTGTTTTCTTTAATATAGGTCGGATCAGAACTTTGTTTAACACATGACAAGCTGTGTCCTAGGTGCTGTGAAATTATGGTTTATACCATGTTCCTCACAGAATTTTTGAAACATTATGTTTTGAAATTCACCTCCATGGTCACTTCTTATAGAGGTAATGTTTGAACACTTTTCATTTTGAACAAGCTTGGCAAATTTTCTAAAGGCATTAAAAGCATCATTTTTGTTTGCAAGAAACATAACCCATGTGTATCTTGAGTAGTCATCAACAATCATTAAACCATAGTAGTTTCCACCTAAGCTCATGGTTCTTGAAGGACCAAACAAATCCATGTGAATTAATTGCAAAGGTCTAGTTGTGGAAATATGATTTTTGCTTTTAAAGCTAGCCTTCACTTGCTTGCCCTTTTGACAAGCATCACATAGTTTGTCCTTACTAAACTTGAGATTAGGTAAACCAACCACTAATTCTTTCCTACTCAGTTTATTCAAATGATCCATATGAATATGTGCAGCTCTCCTATGCCAAAGCCATATGTTTTCTTCTTGAGTTATTAAACACTTAGTGTTTGAAATTGCTATAGAGTGTTCTAAGTCAAGCATGTATATATTGTCAATCCTTTTTCCTATGAATCTGATTTCTTTAGTCTTTTTATCACATATAAAGCAACATGTATTATCAAATTCAATTTTAAAGCCTTTGTCACTTAGTTGACTTATACTCAGCAAATTATGTTTCAATCCATCAACAAGCAGTACATTCTCAATCAATGTTTGAGAGGAGGTGTTACCAACATTGCCATGGCCAAGAATTCTCCCTTTGTTGTTGTCACCATAGGTAACATACCCTTCATTCTTCAATTTCATACTTGAGAACTTTGAAGGATCCCCAGTCATATGCCTTGAGCAGCCACTATCAAGATACCAAAGTAAGTTCTTGGCCCTCAAGCATTCCTACAACAAAGATTCAGAGAAAAAATTTAGGTACCCATGTGAAGGGTCCTTGTAGGTTAGTTCTCAGCCTTTGACTTTTCTTAATACAAACCATTTCTCCATTTGGAACTCCATACTTCCTAGAGTAGCAGTTCTTTATTGTGTGACCTTTTTTACAACAATAGAAACAAGTTGTTTGTCTAGAGAAATTGCTTTTAAATTTTCTAAAATTTTGGTTTTTCTAAAAAGGTTCTTTCTTTGACTTAAATGACATGCTCATGCTTTGATTAAAACCAAGTCCAATCCTATCAAAAGTGTTTCTTTGTTTTCCCAAAAAGAATATTTAAATTTGCATTTCCATTAGTGAACTTTGCAAGAGTGGATTTTAAATCAGCATTTTCTTTTTCAAAAGTCTTGCAATTTTCACAAACATCTTTTGAGGAGGTGGAGTTCTCACAATGAGCTTCACTAAAGTTAAACATAGTTTGAAGATTTTCATGCTCATGTTTCAAATTCTCAAGCTCTTGTTCAGCTTTAATTAAACCATCAATATTCACTACTAGAAAAATTAATATTTGTGACGAATTTTGTGACGGAAAAAATAGCATCGCTAATAGTGACGCATTTTGTGAGGGAGTTTTAAGTTTTGTGACGGACTAGAATTTATTGAATTTTGTGACGGACTAGAATTTATTGATATATATTTATTATTACTAAATAAATAAAATTTATATATTATTAATAATTTAATATTGCTAATAAATTAATATCAATAATATTTTTAGTATATTTATAGATAAATTGATAATTTGATAAATATAACTTAGTATATATTAATATACTTTTACAAAAATATAAATATAGTAGATATATAAGATATGTATATTTATATTTTTGTAAAAGTATATTAATATATAATAAGTTATATTTATCAAATTATTAGTTTATGTATAAATATACTAATAATATTATTGATATTAATTTATGAATAATATTATAAAAATATAATATATATATATATATATATATATATATATATATATTTTATGTATTTATTAATAATAAATATATATCATTTGTGTGACACCCTCTACCCCACTTACCATAACACAAATAACAAAAATTGAATAACATAATCTTTTTCATAATTGAAATTTACCAAACATGTTTAATTCAAATCAAAACTTATGTATTTGTGGAATTAAATAGATATTGATACATCTCACGCAACAAGGAATACAACAGAACAATCAAAAAGTAAAATATAAACTTACATAGTTTATTTGTTTATCTCAGGTTCTCTTAAGAACCCACAGAGTACTCTAATCCATACAATAAACATCTTACTCATATAATTGTCTCTTACAATTGCATTCCCTTATGGTGTGTTTGGATGAGTAATTTTACAAATTCAAGGAATTTGAAATTCTTGATATTTGAATTACTTTGATTTCAATTTCTATCATTGTTAAAATATTTTGTTTGGATAAGTCAATTCAATTTTTTTAAATTTTAAATTGTTAATTTGGATATATGATAATATGATTCTATCATGATAAAATTGCTTTTAAAAAGATATTTATATGTTGAGATTTTTAAATAAAATTTTATAAAAAAAATGTTAACCAATTTTTAAATATTTAATAAATTTAAAAATTAATTTAGATAATATTTAATAATTTTTAAAGTATTTTTGAATATTCAATAATTAAAAATATGAAGATATAAGATAAAATATATAAGTGAAATAAGGGGAAAAAAATATGAGAAATTTCAAATTGTTACATTTTTGGGAGAATTTGAAATTTTACTACTTCAAAGAATTTCACAAATGCTCTGGTAATCGATTACAACACTTGGTAATCGATTACAACGGTTTATTTTCAAAATGATTGGAACGTTGTAAAGTTTAAATTCAAATTTTGAAATTTTCATCTTCTGGTAATCGATTACATGGAATGGTAATCGATTACCAGTCTCTTGAAAACAATAATTGCCTTATTAAAACTTAAAATATTGAAAACCTTATTAATATAAATCATATTTGGGTTTTCTTTGAAATTCTTTATTTTAAATGGCCAAGAACTTTATGCAATATTTCTCCCCCTTTTTGATGATGACAACATACTGTAGATGGAAAGAAACATAAAACAGTGTATATCGATCACTCCCCCTTAGTCTCCCCCTTAATAAATCATTGTTTGATGTTAATTTTTATATTGTAAAAATTTGACTTTAAATAGACAGTTGTAATGATCAGATTAAATTGTTCAATTCAAAATATCTAATATTTGATCAGGACCCTTCTTTCCTTTTCTCTCCCCCTTTGGCAACATCAAAAGGAATGAGACAATATATAAAAAAAATTGAATAAGATAAACAAACACCATTCAGAAACAAAAGTACAATATGTCCTATGAGCAAAATAGTCAAAGTCAAGCGAGCAGAATTAATCTAAAACATACTAATCAAAGATCCAGAAATTGACTAAAAAATAGTCCAAAACATAAGATAAACTAAAATAGCAAATAACAGAATCAGAGTCAACTAGCTACTCGGAAGGGCGTCTAAGAGATTTTACTTCCTCCTCAAGACGAGTCATGCGAGTGTCAAGAGAATCAAAACGTTCACCAACATAGAACCGGAGATCTCTAATTTCATTGAGAACATCCGAGAGAAGTGCTGATGAAGGATCTTGAGGAGGTGGTGACGGAGTTCGATCATCAGTGTCTACTGCTTGAAAATCCCGCTTCCTGACCCAGGTGTTGTCCAGTGTTTTCTTGTACCCAAAGGAAGCAATTGCATTTGCTCCAATCTCAAAGACCCTCTTAACTGGAACCCAGGTTTCATCTTCCAAAGGAACTTTAAAATGTTCCAAAATAGTAGTTACAAAATGTGGGTATGGAAGAGAAGCATTAACCCGCAAGGCCTTCTTCATTCGACTCCTAATCAGATGAGCCCAGCTAAATTCCCGGCCAGTGCTTAGAGCCCATATCAAAATTAAGTCCTCTTCTGAAGCCTGTGCAAGGTTAGTCGTGCGTGGAAGCAGTACCCGAACAATTATGTAATGCATGATTCTATAATCAAATTTCATTAAGCCAGCCAATAATCTTCCAGCCATGTCAACATTATCCACACAAATCATACTTCGGGCATTGGGATGGGAATATTCTGGTTTCCATGTATCCGGAATCGTTCCCTCAAACAGAGTACCTTGATCTTTTAATTTTGATAAATCCCGGAACAGAGACTGATTTATCACTATTGGAATCTTTTTAACCTCATTGTAAAGAACTTCATTCCTAATTTCCAAATTGCTGTAAAAGACCCTAACTAATTCTGGATAAACAGGGTTTTTCATAGCCATAAAATCTACTAACCCAGAATTCTTAAAAATCGTATAACACTCAAAAGATTCATCCTCAAAAAAATTAATACTGATATATTTGGGATCAACAATATTTCTCTCAGAAAATAACTGGTAGTACTTATCTCGTTGTTCGTCTGTGGAGAACAGAGCGAGAGCACGTCCAGCGTACGGAATGGGATTCGTAGGAGTAGGGGCATCGTCGGAGGGAGGCTCTTGGCGGCGCCTGGCGGTGGTTGAACGAGACGAAGAACCCTTATGACGTTTGGATGATTCTGCCATTTGAATGTTTGTTTTGAAAAATGCAATCGGTAGAGTTGAAGAGACTTGAAAACGATGAAGAATGGAACAAACGGGGCTCAATTTGGTTAAGATTTGAGGAAGATATGGGGATTTGAAGATCTAAGGGCGCGGAGGGTTTTGGGTTTTCTTTCGTGAGGAAGAAGACGAACTGCACTTTTTTAAGTGCAGAGGAGTCGTGTAATCGATTACATGACTATGGTAATCGATTACACCTTTTTGAGATTCTTTGCATTTTTGGAACTGGTAATCGATTACATTACATGGTAATCGATTACACTATACCCAGATAAGTGAATTAGCACTGGTAATCGATTACAATACTCTGTAATCGATTACATATAGCAGAACAAGCAAACATGCACTGGTAATCGATTACATGACCAATAGCTGATACTTTAAAACATTCTATAAAAGTCATTAAAATAACTATAAGAAGATAATGTCCACAAATATAAAATAAATAATAATTAACTAATTTAGTTATTTATTGAAAAATATCTTTCTAATTTTATATACCTGAACAAGAGCTGTCAAAACGGGCCAGCCCGACCCGTTTGGCCCTGCCCACCTCAACCCACTTTTTAAGTGGGCCAACCCGGCCCGGCCCACCAAGTTTATTATCTAAAATTTTCTAGCCCGGCCCGGTCCACGACAGGTTGGTGGGCTAAACGGGCAGCCCACGAAACCACCTTATTTATTTAAAAAAAATTATAATTTAAAATAAATTTCAATATAAAATAATATTTAATCTAAAGTAAAAATTTTTAAACTAAGTATCATGGGTACAACATTAAAATTAAATTAATAAGTGTGCAACTTTAAAAAATTAAAAAAAGAAAAAATAAAAAATCTTTCATGAGAGTGATTATTCATCAATATTAAATTTTATTAGAGGTTTGGATAGATAAATTTATAGTAATGTCATATTATTTAACATTGATTTTATCTTTATCTATAAAAAAAATGATATCTTATTAAAATAATGCATATATAATAATAAATAGTTAAGTGAGTTGTTAGTGGGTTTAGGGGATGGGTTGGTAAGTGGGTCAGGTGGGCCACCCCGCCCACCACGGGTTCAACCCGGGTGGGCCGGGTCGAAAGTGGGTCGGGTCACATTTTTTCAACGGTAGAATGAAACACAATCAAATTAGCCTCAAACAACTCTAACCTCTCGTTTGTACTCTCAAGTGATAATTTACAAAGCATGCACACTCATTATAAAGTATACAAATTTTTAGACTTATAAATTTCACTTTATTATATAAATGAACAAGTTTAATATTTAAAAAGATAAATAAAAGTATATATAATTTCAATATATTATTGTAAATTTAATATAATAATAATAATAATTATTATTATTATTATTATTATTCATTTTTATTGAAATAGATCAATCTTTTAATATATTATAGTATATATAATTTTAATATATTATATATAGTCATTAAATTTAATATAATAATAATAATAACTAATATTATTATTCATTTTTATTCAGGTAGATCAATCTTTTAAGTGTAATATAAGTTTTTTTTTTAAATAACTTGTAGCCTATGCTTTTAAACTAAATACATATTATAGTAAAACTTTAGTTTGACCTATTTAATTTTAAATATATTTGATTACTTTGTACGTTTATTAATTTTTGTATGTGAGCAGAGTAAATTACATTATTTTTAAAAAATATTGTGTTTTTTGTTATATATTTATGTTAAGATAATTCTATAAAATATAGTTTAGATATACTAGTTTATCCTCTCCTAATTTCTAGTTTAGTTTCCTTAGTACTTGAATCTGAATGATTTTCATGTTATTGAATTGATGGATACAATAAAATAAATAGGCATAAAATATAATCAATCCCTAAAGTTTAGGAATTTAGATAAAACTGACTAAGGAAACTAAACAATAAATTAAGAGAGTATAAACTAGTATATCTAAACTATATCTTATAGAATTATCTTAACAATTTATATTTTTTATAATATAAATATATTTAAACAAAGAATTTAATTGTTTCGGTAATAAAAAATTCATACGTAAAAATTAAATTCAATATATAATTTAAATAAAATTAGGTATATACATACTAAATCAATTATTCATCTTTCGATATAATACTTGATTTCTTTTGGTTATGATATTTTAATATATTTTATTTAAAATATCAATTAACATATTTTATTATTATTATTATTTAATTTATTGTAAAATAATTAAAATATTTAATTTAACATCATTAAAAAAATAACCATTATAAAATTTATTTTTTTTAGTTTAATTATTTATTATAATACTTTTTAGTTACCGTATTAACCAAAAAATTATTTTTAATTAAAATATATTTTTGAATTTTAGTTATTCATTATCATTCACTCACTTTATTAAAAAGTGATAAAATTTAATTAATTTAATAAAATAAAAACTTTAAAATAAATATCTAAAATCTTTAACAATTTCTTAAATACAAATATTTAATTAATTAATTTTAATATATACTAAATTTAATATTAGAAAATTTATAAATATTTTAGTTATAATTTTTATTATCTTTTGAATTAATATTGGATTTCTTTTGATTATGAAAGATAGTAAATAAAATTTAAAATCTGAATGAGTTTGTTTGATAAAAATATTTAATTAATTTTAATATAATAAATTTAATATCAAAATATTTACCTAGATTTGAGTTATGATTTTTATAATCTTTTGATTTAATATTGGATTTTATTTATTATAAAACATAATAAATAAAATCTAAAATCTGTTAAACGAATCCACACTCCCTCTTGCCCTAGCAGACCTCTTTCTCTTCTCTGTTAAACGAATCCACACTCCCTCGCCGGCCACCACAGCTCCTTCTCCGTTTAACCATTCTAATAGTCCCTCACCCGGCCACCACACCTCTTTTTGTGTTAAACCGTTCCAACAGTCTCTCACGGCCACCACACCTCCAGCTGTGTTAAATCATTTAGGGAGAATATTAATATGACAGGTATTACTCGATCTTGTGTTTTTGTTAGAAGATTTTATGTAGTTATTTGGAGAGAATATAATTTTTTTATATCCAAAGAAAAAGTGTTGCACATAATAAAACTTTAAAATTTTGTTAAAATTTCAAAATTGAACTATTATTATTGTTATTATAAATATATTATTATTTTAAATTTGAAATACTACTATTTTGCATTTAAATTAAATTATATTAATCATTATTTTCAAGTTTAAATTCAAAATATTATTTATATATTAATTTAATTAATAAAAATATAAGGTAGTAATTTTAAAAATAATTGTATTTTAAAGATATTTATTTCATATTATTTATAGGAGTTAAAATGGTAGTTTTTTTTTTCAAAATAAAAAATATATTTTTAAAACGCATAGAGAGGAGAGGAACGGGTTTAAACCCTAAAGAGAGGCACCACTCTTTCCTGAAATTGTTTTAATCATTTTCCCTCTTTTACTTTTCCCGCACATTTTTTCTTTTCACTCTGTACTAAACCCTTTGCATTTCCATTATCCAACGATGGCGACTCAGATCCTCTCTCGCGTCTTCCCCAAAACCGTAACCCTAACCCCCTTCCTCCACTACTAGAAAAATTAATATTTGTGACGAATTTTGTGACGGAAAAAATAGCATCGCTAATAGTGACGCATTTTGTGAGGGAATTTTAAGTTTTGTGACTGTGACACCCTCTACCCCATTATTAATATACAACAAATGTAACAATAAGATATTACTTTTCTTCTTTTTGGGTAAATAAAATCTTTCATAGTTGACAAATATTTCAAATATAACAAGGTAGAAGATTCACATTCGTAACTCATAAATCATAACTCCAGTGTAAAAATTATAAAAGAAAAGAAGTTAAGATTTTCAATACAATTTAGTATAAAACAAGAAATCATATATATACAAATAATAATAAAGGAAATATAAATTAACTCCAGTAAAGGTGGTAGTGCCTCCTGGTTAGGAATTAATTTATACTCCCAAATCATATAATAAAATATAACAAAAATGTACATCTTGGTCTTTTATCAAGAATGTTCAAATTACAATTCTTAACATATATTTTCCTTGAATTATACATGTTATCTACGTTATCTCTTCGTTAGAAATTACCAAAGAGAAACTAAAGTTATAAAAGCGATAACATATTAAACTAAAATAACTATGCCCCGATGTCACATCCTATCAGAGCATGCCCAAATTGAAGCCTTTAAGCCTCATCACCAACATCCTCATGATACTGATCATCTACAACACAATTTAAAACATATACAAAAACAACAAGGGAGTTTCAGGTGCAGAAATAAAGGTTAAATAGCCCAGACACACACAACAAATATAAGTCACATGTAAATAACATACATAAATAATCAAATATCACATATATATTCATTTATCATGCTATGATGTCATGGACTCAACTCATAAATGCATGCATGTGGCGCCATACGGAAGATTCACAATTCATCGTTGGTGATCCTAAGGTACACCTGGTTACATCACTGGTGACCCTAAGGTACACCTTGTTAGCATGTTACATCGTGGGTGACCCTAAGGTACACCTTGTTAGTCGTGGGTGACCCTAATTAAGGTACACCTTGTTAGTCGTGGGTGACCATAAGGTACACCTTGTTAGTCGTGGGTGTGCGGCCTCAGCGGCACACCTGGAGTAATATATGCATATGATGCATGTCATACATTCATAATCTCATGGACTCAACATTTAACTTATTACATAATTTCATTTAATACATCATGTCCTCATTTTTCATAGTCTCATAATCATAGTTTGTCTCAATAGTCCATTCTTAAGTCTCATGTCATTTGTCCATATTTCACTAGGTCATGTCATAAATACTCCTCATAAGGTCCGCACAGGAATTCACAGAGATCCAGAGAGCATTCTTGTTCATATTAAACCTCATTTATTATTAACATTAATTTCATATTCATTTATTACTTTCAACAAAGAACAAAGTAGAATAAATAGAAAATCGGACAGAACAACGGCACCTTTAACAAAAACAAAGTAGAGTAAATAGAAAATCAAACAGAACAACGGCACCTTCAACAAAGAACAAAGTAAAGTAAATAGAAAATCAAACAGAACAACGACATCTTCAACAAAGAACAAAATAGAGTAAATAGAAAATCAGACAGAACAACGGTAAGGGATTGGGGGTCAATCCGACAAATAACTATCCAACAATTATCCCCACACCCCTGAGCGAGGTTCTCACTCCCCCCCTTACCTGGATAGGCGGAGTTGGAACTTAGGCAGAGCCTCCTCCTCTGGATTCCCTCTTCCTTTCTCTCTCTCTTTCTTTCTCTCTCTCTCTCTCTCTCTCTCTCTCTCTCTAAAATTTCACTTTCTTCCTCTGTATAAAAATTTTCACCCCCTGCCCCTATTTATAGGCAAACTGGTGTACCCGAAACGACCCGTATTGAATTCGGAACGGCCCGTTCCGGATCCTTCAAACGTGGGCAAATTTCTCAATTGGAACGGCCCGTTCCGAGACTCAGCAGAACGGTCCGTTCTGTTTCTAGAACGGCCCGTTCTCCATACCAGAACGGCCCGTTCTCCATCCAGAACGGCCCGTTCCAGGCCCGTTCTGGAACTTGAAAAAAATAGCATATTCGCTCTTTTGGAACGGCCCGTTCTGCATTTGGAACGGCCCGTTCCGAAACCCAAAAATACCCTTGTCCCTTTATTAAAATTACGAAAATGTCATCAATAATTACGAAAATGCCATTACTAATAAAAATATCCTTTTAAGGAAATTGGGGTGTTACAGTGACGGACAAGAATTTATTGACTTTTGTGACGGATTTTGTGACGGAATATATTCCGTCTCTAAAAATCCGTCACAAATTTCGTCACTGAATCAAAAAAAAAATATTTGTGACGGAAAAATTTTCGTCTCTAAAAATCCGTCACAAATTTCATCACTAAATAAAAAAAAAATGTTTGTGACGGATTTTGTGACGTAATGAACTTCGTCTCTAAAAAATCCGTCACAAATTTCGTCACTAAAATGAAAAAATTTAGTGACGGATTTTTCCCTCTCAAAATTCCGTCACAAATAGGTTAAAATATTTTGTGACAAATTGTTCCCTCTCAAAATATTAAATTTTATTTATGAAACTTTTATATTTAAGAATTATGCATAATTAAAGAAAATATGTTAATTTTTTTTATAAAAAAAATTAAAAATATTTTATTTCATTAAAGGACTGAAAAAATTATGAAATTTATTTAATTAAATAAAAAATTGTCAATTTTGAACATAAGAAACTAAGACATTCATTAAAAATATTTAAAAAAAAAACTTGTGAAAATAAAAAAAAATATTAATTTAATTTTGGCTTAAGTACATTTTTGATCCCTCAAGTATTGTAATTTGCAATTTTGATCCCTAAGATTTTAATTGGATAATTTTAGTCCCTAAAGAATTGTAATTGTGCAATTTTAGTTCTTTAATTTTTAATTGAACAATTTTAGTCCCTCAAATATCATAATTTTACAATTTGAATGTCTCCCATTAAAAATTTAATAATTTTAAAATTTTAATATATATATATATATATATATATAAAATAATTTAATATTATATAATTATTTGCTTATTTAAGTTAGCATATACTATAATTTTTATTAATGTAACAAATGATATATATTTAATATTACTAAATAAATAAAATGTATATATTATTAATAATTTAATATTGCTAATAAATTAATATCAATAATATTTTTAGTATATTTATAGATAAACTCATAATTTGATAAATATAACTTAGTATATGTTAATATAATTTTACAAAAATATAAATATGATTATATATTTAAATTTTTAAAAATGAATTTAGAAATTATTGAAACGATAATTTATATTTATGTTATTTTATATAAAAAAAATGAATTTGATAAATAGAAATATCTTAAATTTAGATTTTTAATAAGTTGAATATGTAATAACTCAAAAGTGAAACGGGCCGTTCCGGAATAAGAAAAATGCCCAAAACTGGAGAAGCAGAACGGCCCGTTCTCATAACCAGCAGAATGGCCCGTTCTGCTTCTCCAATATAGGGCATTTTTGTTATTCCAGAACGGCCCGTTTCACTTTTGAAACGGCCCGTTCCGTCTACTGTTACGGAATAAATTTAAATTCAGTATAAAAATAATAATAAAATGATTATAAAAAGTAAAATTAAATAACTTAGTTAAAAAATGACTATAATTAATAATTTAATGTAAAATTTGTTTAAAATTTTTTGAAAATAAATAATAAAATAAATCCTCCCTTTCGTCTTCTTCACTTTTTAGAAATGTGTTGACAAGATAATGGATAATATATTTATTTTTAGATAAAACTTAAATGCAATATTAAATGCTAGAGGGAACCGGCCAAGTTAACTATATATAGAGTATCATACAAAGAAGGAGAGTGACACTTAAGTATTCTTAATTAAGATTTATATTAAAGTTTATATTAATATTTTATTGTTGAATTTATTGTATTACCCTTTATCAAAATTTTCTGGTATTAAGTGCATTTATATATTTAGAGTTTTATAAATGTTACACTCAAAATGTGAGGAAATGTATTAAAAATTTTATATTGAATAATGATATAACTAAAATAAAGTATATATAAATAATAAAAATTCGTACATTACAAATCACTTATATATATATATATATATATATATATATATATGATTAAGAAATAACTTATTTAAGATATATTATATAATAAGTTTTTATATAATAAGATCTTAATTATAATTAACATTAAACATTCAATGAATTCGAATAATAATATGTTTTAAGAAATAACTTCTTTAAGATCTTATATAATAATTTTTAGTTAACTTATTCATTATCATTCACTCACTTGATTAAAAAGTGATAAAATATAATTAATTTTTAATTAATTTAATAAAATAAAAACTTTAAAATATATATCTAAAATCTGTAACAATTTTTTAAATACAAATATTTAATTAATAATTATATATTATTAATAATTTATATATTATTTATATATTATTAATACAAATAATATATTATACAAATATTTATATATTATTAATAATTTAATATTGCTAATAAATTAATATCAATAATATTTTTAGTATATTTATAGATAAATTGATAATTTGATAAATATAACTTAGTATATATTAATATACTTTTACAAAAATATAAATATAGTAGATAAGATATGTATATTTATATTTTTGTGAAAGTATATTAATATATAATAAGTTATATTTATCAAATTATTAGTTTATGTATAAATATACTAATAATATTATTGATATTAATTTATGAATAATATTATAAAAATATAATATATTTATATATATATATATATTATGTATTTATTAATAATAAAAATATATCATTTGTGTGACACCCTCTACCCCACATACCATAACACAAATAACAAAAATTGAATAACATAATCTTTTTCATATTTGAAATACCAAAAATGTTTAATTCAAATCAAAACTCATGTATTTGTGGAGATATTCATACATCTCACGCAATAAGGAATACAACAGAACAATCAAAAAGCAAAATATAAACTTGCATAGTTTATTTGTTTCTTTCAGGGTTCTCTTAAGAACTCACAGAGTACTCTAATCCATACAATAAACATCTTACTCATATAATTGTCTCTTACAATTGCATTCCCTTATGGTGTGTTTGGATGAGTAATTTTACAAATTCAAGGAATTTGAAATTCTTGGTATTTGAATTACTTTGATTTCAATTTCTATCATTGTTAAAATATTTCGTTTGGCTAAGTCAATTCAATTTTTTTTAAATTTTAAATTGTTAATATGGATATGATAATTTGATTCTATCATGATAAAATTGCTTTTAAAAATATATTTATATGTTGAGATTTTTAAATAAAATTTTATAAAAAAAATGTTAACCAAATTTTAAATATTTAATAATTTTAAAAATTAATTCAGATAATATTTAATAATTTTTAAAGTATTTTTAAATATAATAATTTAATTATAATATAATAAATTTTAAAAAAACTTATAAATTAAAGTAAAGAAATCAGAAGTGTCAATTTATTTTTCTAAGTTATTGATTTGTTATTTTTTAGTTTAGTTGTTTATTGAAAAATGTCTTTCTAATGTCATAATTTTTTTTAATTAAAATATATTTTAAAATTTTAGTTAATTCATTATCATTCACTTATTTTATTAAAAAGTGATCAAATATAATTTATTTTCAATTAATTTAATAAAATAAAAACTTTAAAATATATATTTAAAATCTGTAACAATTTCTTAAATACTAATATTTAATTAATTTTAATATAGACTAAATTTAATATTAGAAAATTTATTGTGATTTTAGTTATAACAAAACCCTTTGGTTCAATTCAGTAATCGATGAATCTGACATGATTTGATCACCTGCATTTTAATTGGATCAATTAAGTATTAAACGCTATTTTACTTGGGTTGGTTTCGTTCGTGATGAATCAGAGTTCAGTCTCAAACTATATATTTAATAATTTTCATTCATATTTATGACACTAAAAGTCATAATGGATTAAAATAATAATTTTCATTCATATTTGGTGATAGGGTTTGAGTGCGCGATTGTGTCACTTTCGTCAAAATAAGTTTTGGTGCCAAAACTCTCCGCACACTAAAAATCCATTTTAGTTTTTTCCCTCTCATTTCAAACCCTTTCTCTCTCTCTCTCTCTTTAAACGCTTTTCACCTTCCCTCCGCTTCTTCCTTCTTTCAAAACCCTAACTCCCACACCAATTTATTTTCCCTAATTTAAAACCCCAACGCTTTCTGATACAGGTGGAAGGCCCAAACGAAACAAAACAAGCCCTCTCAAATTTAAAGATTACATGATTTAAGGAATTGGGCCTTAAAAAGGCCAATAGTTCAAATGGGAGTCCAACAAATTGTTCCAGTTGTTGTTTCTGTTTTCTTAACCTAGAATCAAGGTCCTACACGTGTAGGAACCAGAGTCTTTGAAATTTCCTTTTTATTGGATTGTAAGGACTTTTGAAAGCAAGGAATGAGTATCTTCTTAGCATTAACCTAGTGTAGAATTGTTCTCTAGCAATCCTCTATTATTTGGTGCTTTCATTTCCCTCATGCCTCCTCGTTCTTCGAAAGAAGATGACCCCATTACCCATCTCTCCACCAAATTCCAAGACCTCCAATCCCAGTTTGACTCCCAAGTGGCTTCCTTTGAGTCTCAATACTCTACCATGCAGGCAGCCATTGCCCAAAACCAAGAATCTTTGTCCACTATCATGGATACCCTACGAACCCATTTTAATAACCCCAACTCATCATCCGGACCTTCTGTTACCGTTTCTTCTTTCCCCACTAACGGCACCACTTTTGGATCACACAATTTTCCCCCTCCTTTTCCCAATATGGCCCTCCCACTTTTTCCACCTGGTGAACCTTCCTTCCCTCGACCACCCCCCATATTCACCGCGGCCCCACACTCCTTTGGTTATGGTCCCTCCAGTTTTCCCATTTCTACCACAGTACCTCCGTCATTACCTTTTTTGTCATCTTCTGTCATACCCCCCGTTTCTTCATCCTTGGCCCCACCAATCCCACCTTTGAATGCCATCCCACACTCCCAAATCCGACCCCCTAAACTCAATTTGCTCCCTTTTGATGGATCGGACCCTTTAGATTGGCTTTTTCAGGTAGACCAATACTTTATGTTTTATCAGGTACCATGGGATCAAAGGGTTCCTATTGTGGCTTTTTATATGCAAGGTGCTGCCTTGAGCTGGTTTAAATGGATGTTTCACAACAACCAATTAGGGGATTGGACTTCTTTTGCTCGAGCCTTAGAAATTCGTTTTGGCCCTTCATCTTATGAAAATCATTAGGGGGAATTACTGAAGTTACGTCAAACAGGTTCAGTTACTGATTTTCAGGTTAATTTTGAGAAATTGAGCAATCGAGTTTTTGGTATACCTCCTGAAGTGCTTAAGAACTGTTTTATTTCGGGGTTACTTCCAGAAATTCAAAATGAAATTGCCTTATTTCAACCCCAAACCATATCTCAGGCCATTGGGCTGGCTAAACTAATTGAGGCCAAACTAAAGGATGCCAAACCTAAATTCAACCGCTCCTCTTCCTCCTTTCAGTACCCCCCATCCCCACCCCCTAAATCGGCCAACCCTATTCCTAAACCCACCACTACAAAAGAACCCCAATACTTACCCGTTAAAAGGATGACATCCCAACAGTTACAAGAACGTCGGGCCGCGGGCCTCTGTTATAATTGTGATGAAAAGTTCCACCCGGGCCATAAGTGTTCCACCCCCAAATTCTTGTTGTTACTTTCTCAGGATGATTCGGAGTTGGAGTTACCAGCCACAAATGCGGTATTGGATGCACCTAATTTAGCAGATTTCGAGCCCAACCCAGCTGTTCACTTTCAACTCTCAGCTCAAGCACTCACTGGTGTTCCCTCACCCAAAACCCTGCGATTTAACGGCTATATTAATGGGTGCTCGATAACGATCCTCGTTGATTCGGGTAGCACTCACAATATCATCCAACCCCGTCTAGCTCGTCATTTACGGTTGGTTACGACTCCCACTTCTCCGTTCAAAGTTCTAGTGGGCAATGGTGACTCTATTACTTGTGATCAAGTATGCTCTTATGTGCCTATTACTCTTCCAAAAGCTACCTTATGTGTTCCGCTTTATGTCATTCCCATTGAAGGTGCTGATGTGGTTCTAGGGGTTGCTTGGCTTCGCACATTAGGTCCGATTCAAGCAGACTTTTCGGTGCCTACACTTACCTTTCAACATCACGATACTTTAGTCACTCTTACGGGTGACTCGGCCTCCCCTATTTTTTCCTCTTTTCACCAATTGTGCCACTATGTGCACCAAGATTCCGTGGCTTCTCTTCACCTACTCCAAGTCTCACATCCCGAACCTCCCTCATATTTAACCTTTTCTGATTCCATACCTGTTTCATACCCCATTGAGATTCGCAACCTCCTAACCACATTCCAACAAGTTTTTCAAAAACCTAAAGGTCTTCCTCCACATCGTCCCCAAGATCACCATATTCCCCTCATGCCAAATTTCCCCCCAGTTAATATTAAGCCGTACCGTTACCCTCATTCCCAAAAGACTCTCATGACCACCCTCATTACAGAAATGTTAACTGATGAAATTATTAAGCCTAGTACTAGTCCATTTTCATCACCAGTTTTACTAGTTAAAAAGAAAGATGGCACTTGGCGTTTTTGTGTGGATTACCGGGCCCTGAATGTCATAACCATTCGCGACCGTTTCCCTATGCCAACAATTGAGGAATTGCTAGACGAACTCGGTTCTGCTCAGGTTTTTTCTAAGATTGATCTGCGTTCCGGTTATCATCAAATTAGAGTAAATTCTTCCGATACTTATAAAACTGCTTTTCGCACGTTTGATGGTCATTATGAATTTTTAGTGATGCCATTCGGTTTATCTAATGCTCCTTCTACGTTTCAAGCGACCATGAATGACTTACTAAGACCATTTTTGCGAAAATGTGTGCTTGTGTTTTTTGATGATATATTGGTCTATAGTAATTCATTTCAAGATCACTTGTCCCACTTGACTTCTGTTCTACAACTCCTATTGTCTAACCAGTTTTATGCCAAATTCTCCAAGTGTGTATTTGCAATGCAATCAGTGGCCTATTTGGGCCACATCATTTCAGGCAAGGGCATTCTGCCTGACCCAGAGAAGATTCAGGCTATTGTGGCCTGGCCCCCTCCGCGCTCATTCACGGCTCTACGCGGGTTCTTAGGCCTAACGGGGTTTTACCGCAAATTCGTGCGTAATTACGCGACTCTTGCCACTCCCCTCACCGATTTGTTACGTTCTCCCTCATTTCAATGGAATTCTCAGGCACAACAAGCATTCACAAAATTAAAAAATACGATTACAACAGTCCCTGTTTTGGCTCTTCCCGACTTCACCGTCCCATTCGTCATTGACACCGATGCTTCAGGCACTGCAATTGGGGCCGTTTTATCTCAGCATGGTCACCCCATAGCATTCTTCAGCAAGCGCCTATGCCCAAAACTTCAAGCTGCGTCCGTCTATGTGCGCGAGATGTTTGCTATCACAGAAGCCATAAAGAAATGGCGTCAATATTTAATTGGTCACTATTTCCAAATCATTACAGATCAAAAGAGTTTGAAGAATCTACTTACCCAAGTCGTGCACACACCAGAGCAACAGAAATGGGCCATTAAGTTCTTGGGCTACCACTTTGATATCCTATACCGGCCAGGCAAACAGAATATTGTGGCTGATTCGTTGTCACGTCCGGAACCAGCCCCACCCATTTTATTTCACATTTCCTCACCCGTTCCAACATTTATTCAACCTTGGCAAGAATATTTCAAGTCGGAGGGTCAGATGTTAGTTACGAAATTGCTCCAACAAAATCCGGAACAAGAAGTGTTTACCTTTCACAATGGGCTGTTATATTTTAAATCACGCCTCTTTGTTCCTGACATTCAAGACTTTCGCCTCCAGTTACTCAAGGAATTTCATTGCACCCCGGTGGCCGGTCATTCTGGATTGAAACCCACAGTCTGTCGTCTTGCTGCCGCTTTTTATTGGCCTGGCCTTTACTCTGATGCTCGTAAGTTCATCCGTGCGTGCCCGGAATGTCAACACAATAAGTACCTGCCCACAAAAAAATTTGGATTATTGCAACCACTCAAGCAAGCCAACAGAGTCTGGGAAGACATTTCAATGGACTTTATCACTCACTTACCTCAATCTTTTGGGCATTCTACCATCTGGGTTATCTGTGATCGATTAACCAAGTTCGCTCATTTTCTTGCACTGCCGGCCAAGTTCACCGCTCCTCAACTAGCTCGCCGCTTTATGGTGGAAATTTTCAAAATTCATGGCTGCCCGAAATCCATTGTCTCGGATCGGGATCCCCTGTTTGTCAGTTCTTTTTGGCGCGAATTATTTCGAGCTCAAGGCACCACTCTAGCCTTTAGTTCGGCGTATCATCCCCAATCGGATGGTCAATCAGAGGTCTTGAATCGTTGCTTGGAGGCTTATCTCCGTTGTTTTGTGAGTGATCATCCCCGTGCCTGGTATCAGTACCTTCATCTCGCCGAATACTGGCACAACACATCGTTCCACACCAGCATTGGAACCACCCCTTTTCACGCCTTGTATGGTCGTTCCCCGCCTACCCCGGTGGATGTTCTCCACAGCCCGTCTTCCACAACTGTTCAACTTCTCCTACAAGAACATAGAGAAATTTTACAGGAGGTCAAACTACACCTCTCTCGAGCACGGCAGCGCATGAAAATTTTCACAGATCAGCACCGTCAGGATATTACCTTCCAACCGGGGGATTGGGTCTTGCTCAAGCTTCAACCATACCGTCAAACGTCGTTGTTGCGCCGAACGTCGCAGAAACTCGCCAAGCGATACTATGGGCCTTTCTGCGTTCACCGTCGCATCGGTTTGGTGGCTTATGAGTTGCTGTTGCCAGAAACTGCCCGCATTCACCCGGTGTTTCATGTCTCCCTACTCCGCCCATACAAGGGTGCTGACCCTGTTAGTAATTTCCGCCCACTCCCACCGACTCCGGATCCGCTTCGTCCAGCTACACCTTTGACGCTCTCATCCTCTCACCACAACGCGGAAGAAGTCCCACCTCTTACACATACCAAGGCTGTTGCGTGTTTTGATGAAGCAGACACCACTTCGTTTGCCCCAACACGTGCCCATGTCATTAAGGAGTCAATTAACGCCAACGTTCCACTTTCCACCGCTTCATCTCAGCCATCCACACAAAACACAAATGCATCCCAGGTGTCCACCTCAGCCTCGATCCGTGACTTCATCCCCATGGCCAATGACATTGAGGACAATGTCAAAGGTGATCGGGCCGGTATTGATACAGGTGGAAGGCCCAAACGAAACAAAACAAGCCCTCTCAAATTTAAAGATTACATGATTTAAGGAATTGGGCCTTAAAAAGGCCAATAGTTCAAATGGGAGTCCAACAAATTGTTCCAGTTGTTGTTTCTGTTTTCTTAACCTAGAATCAAGGTCCTACACGTGTAGGAACCAGAGTCTTTGAAATTTCCTTTTTATTGGATTGTAAGGACTTTTGAAAGCAAGGAATGAGTATCTTCTTAGCATTAACCTAGTGTAGAATTGTTCTCTAGCAATCCTCTATTACTTTCTCATTCTCCCAATTCAACGCGCTTTCCTCACCAAAATCGTGCCTAATCGTTGTGTTCTGAGCGAGAGGGAGAGGGAGCCATGAGAGGCCTTGTGTGGAGCACGAAAGCGTTTGCTCGGAAGTTGCTGTTCCATGGAATTGGAAGGAACGCTCGTTCATACAGTCTTGTCCCAATGGTGATCGAACACTCTTCCCGAGGAGAGAGGGCTTACGACATCTTCTCGCGCCTTATGAAGGAGCGCATTATCTGCATCAACGGACCCATCTCCGACGACACCGCTCACGTCGTTGTTGCGCACCTCCTCTTCCTCGAATCCGAAAACCCTTCCAAACCCATCCACATGTACCTCAACTCCCCCAGTGGCGCCGTCACCGCAGGTACCCCATTTCACACCCTTCTTCAAAATTCCATTTTTAGGGGATCCCATTTTGCAAAACCCTAATTGTCTAAAAAAATGAGAAGGGACACTTCTGTGATGTGTAAAAACTGTGCCTTTTCTTTTTCTAATATGTAATTGATGTTAATTGTTCAATGGGTAAAAGCTACATTTTTCTAATATATAATTGTTTTAAATTAATTGCTCACATTCTCTTTATTTTATAAAACAATAAAAAATGCAGACACTCAGGTAAATTGGTCTCTGATTCTGTCTATTTGCTAGTATGAACATGTTTGGGTGAAAGAATCATTTATAGCGTGAAAAACAAGAGAAAAAAAAATGAAATAAGTTAGTCCATAAATTAAGCTTTTTGTGTTAACTTATCTAAAATGTTATTTTTAACTTGTGAATAAGTTAATTTTTAGTTTATGGAGAAACTTATTTTGATTTTCTTTTCTATATATATTTGATTGTTAATTTGTGTGTGAAAAGTAAAATCTTGATATCATTTGAGTATCAATGTATGTGAAAAGTAATTATTACACACACATTTTGTGTCATTGACTTGCTGTGTAATAATTCCAGAGCTTATGATAGGGCTGCTATCAAGTGCAATGGAAGGGAAGTAGTTACAAACTTCGAGCCCAGCTTGTATGAAGGGGATATGATTTCTCAGTCTGATAATGAAGGTACCACTTGTTTATCCTTGATAATCTTCTTTTTTATTAATTTATTTGTTTTAGTTGCCTCCTAATCTGCTTAATGATTGAAATATGAAGTCTTGCACTGACATGTTGATTCTGACACTATTCAGATAGCAAGCAAAATCTTGATCTTAACTTGGGCATAGCTCCCCCTTCTTACACTGACGGTCAAATCAAGAACACACCCAACAATGGGAGTGGTTTGAAGGTTTCGCACGGCTGGGACCAAATACCTGTCGATAAGAGAGTTATGGTAAGGTGGAGAGTGTTATATGGCCATATATGGTTTGATTTAATTCTTGAGTCTCGAATTTCCCTAGCCCCTCTGTTTTTTCACGTGTTTCTGAATTTGTAGTTTGTATTCTCAGCTTTCATTGTATATTTTCACTTTGCTTAATAGCTTGAGCACTCTGGATCAAGATCACTGCCTGTTCAGCCACCTCTTGGCTTCTCCATGGCATCCGAGCGTCATTCTTCCGTCTGGAGTGGTAGCAATTTCTTTCCCATCTGTGAGGTGATTTTCACATATTCTGGCAAACATGATTAATTTTGCCTTACTTTGTTCTGCGTTACATACTAATTATGGTTTTATATTCACAGGAAACAACAATAGAGAAGAGGATGGAAGCTGGTCCCATGCCAAATTGGGCATGGCAAGTCCAAGGTCCTTACGGCGGGGCAACTCTTACTCCACCGTTCTCTACTGCAGCATCATCAGGATTCCCTTCAACAATAATACCATCAGCTGCGGATAGTCAAATTCATTTTCCAAACATGACATTCCTCCACCCACATTTTCCACCATCAATCACTAACTCCAGCACCGTATCCACTTTCTACTGCGGTACCTAAAAGTATTACCAGGTAGAGCAATGTTACAATTGCAAATCTTCTTCACTTCAGCGTATGGTTGATAAACTAGTAGGACTATAAGTAGCAATAAAATTAGATATTTCTGCAGAGCTTAAGAAATGGAAGATTAGAAATAGGAGCCCCAAGACGTGCAATTAGATATTTTATAATAAAATGAAAAGATAGGCACATTGCACATTCGCACTCTGTACCAGGTCAGTTTCAAAAACATACATGAAAACAAGTGAATAATATGCTAGTATTCAAGGTATTAGCTTTCAGTTGCTTTGATATTAGAGAAAGGAAAATATGGCAACTAATAGGCACTACTGTCTTGGCCTTCGTGTTCTGATTGTACTAATGGTTACCGGTGTTAGACAACCTTTTACTTGTAGAGATGTGAGTTTTCTTTGTTTTCATTTTCAAAATATCACATTTTATAAAATAAAAAATATATGGTACAATAACTTGATTAAACAATAGTTAAATCTTTAGTTGCCTGATTGTTTTCTTAGATTCTGTGGAAGTATAATTTTAGAGTAGCTTGGTTGTGGTGGAGTGTCATTTTTGAAAATCATTGAGGGGATTATTGTCATCAACTCACATTCGGGTCTTTTTAAATAAGATATATTGGCATATGTAAATTTGATAATCAATTGATGCAGGCATGTTCAAGGCATGTTAATTTTTTTGGTGTGTTGATAGTTTTAATGACTATTTTACTATAAGGCTTAATTGTATGTGCATGTTCGTAACTTTTTTGGTGTCTTGATATGTTCAATGATGATGTCAAGTTCAATTTTTTTAACATCTAGCAATTGAATTGGTACTTTTGTTGTGTTGGAAGCTCACCTATTAACTCTAATTTGAACTCCAAGTTATTCTCTGGTTTGCTTTCAAGTACTATTGTCATTTCAAATGATTATTTATGCAAGAATTTAGAATGTTATAGCACTGCTAGCAGTTATTTAACAAGATGGTGGCAGGATCAAGCAAATTCCTCGTCTCTTGGGACCTGGTCTCAACAAGGCAGGCACGTTTTATTGTTTTGGGTTTACGATTTTGATCCTCTTGGATGTTCTAGAGTGTACTTGGTGATTTGCTTGTTCTGATCAGTTCACATAATACATTGCTGTGTTCTTGTTAATTTCTGGTCACATTGCGCTATATTGTATTTACTTGGATGTTTTTAAACACTAACTACATAATTTTTTTAAGTGGCTTTGGTTATCCTTTTGAATTGGCTCTACTATCCCTTGCTTTTAATTTGATTCCCTGCTTTTTAGAATTGTTATATTTTGGGTTTTCTGATTTCAATATTGCTTTAGCTGAACCTTATTTTGATATTTTGCACCACTTTGCAGGGAAGTTCCCAACACTTGTGACTCACCAAGAAACTCTCGAGTCAAAGGTTAATGAGAGTAAGGCTATTCCAGCTTAAGAAGGTGCTCTGCATGGGAGTAGCTGTGGGGAATGTTCGCATGGAGGAAAAAAAAATCTTCCAAAATGTACAACTGAGTGTTGACTTCCTTGTCTCATTGAGTAAAAAACTCTATCTTAGATTAGCATACAGTTTTTTTAATGTGATAATGTACATAAATTTAAAAATTAGTTTATTATAATTTTGTATTATGTATTACTAAAAACTTTATTCTGCACTGTATTCGAATGAAAAAAAAAATATTTTAGTCAACAATTGTTCATGAATAGTCTTAGAATAAAATATAATATGTTGGACAATAGTAATGAGTTATTATATACAGTTGATTAATTGTACAAATTAAATACGCAAGTTCTTGAATCAATAATTGTTCCATTAACATACTATAAACGCATTTTTCAATGATTGTTTGCATCTGATAGGATTATATAGCACACTTAGTTACTTGTTATTAAATTTCAGAAGACAAATGTTATTGTTTAGTCCAGAATAATAGGCTCTGGTAATCGATTACAAGACTTGGTAATCGATTACATCGGTTTAGTTTCAAGTTGTAAAGTTTAAATTCAAATTTGGAATTTTCATCTTCTGGTAATCGATTACAAGAAATGGGTAATCGATTACCAGAGAACCTTTTAATAAGTAAATTTCGAACATATGATTTTCATTGTCTGGTAATCGATTACATGTATAGGTAATCGATTACCAAACTCTTAAAAACAATGGTTTCCTCAGATTTAGTCATCAACAGTTAGTGAGGGATTCATCCCAGTTAGTGACGGATAAAATCCGTCGCAAATTTTGACGGATTCTACTTAATTAAAGTCATCACAGTTTGTGACGGATTTAATCCCTCACAAATTGCGAGGGATTTAAACCCTCGCAAATTGTGACGGATTCTACTTAATTAAAGTCATCACAGTTTGTGACGGATTTAATCCCTCACAAATTGCGAGGGATTTAAACCCTCGCAAATTGTGACGGATTCTACTTAATTAAAGTCATCACAGTTTGTGACGGATTTAATCCCTCACAAATTCTGAGGGATTTAATCCCTCACAAATTGCGACGGATTTTTATTAATTTCTAAACATTTATTATTAGAAATTAGTGACGGAAGTTATACTGTTTGTGATGCCTTAATTCCCTCACTAATTGTGACGGAGAAAATAATCCGTCACTAAATATTTTGTGACGCCAAATTTTGTGACGGAATCATTTCCGTCACAAATTCCGTCACTAATTGATTTGTGACGGATTTTATCAAATTTAGTGACGGATTTGTTCCCTCTCGAATTTTAATTTTTCTAGTAGTGCTCTCCCGCTCCCTCTCCCTCTCCGCCACTGCTCCTCCCTCCCTCTCCGCCCTCTCCTTCCTCCGCCGCATCTCCCTTGCGGCCTCCCCCTCCCTCCGCTGCCTCCTCCTCCCCGCCACCCCCCTCCCTCCGCGCCCTCTCCACACGCGCCACCACCTCCTCCCTCAACGACCCCAACCCCAACTGGTCCAACCGCCCCCCCAAGGAAACCATCCTCCTCGACGGCTACGACTTCGAACACTGGCTCGTCGTCATGGAGAAGCCCGAAGGTGACCCCACCCGCGACGAAATCATCGATTCCTACATCAAAACTTTGGCCAAGGTTATCGGAAGGTAACAAAATAACATTAAAAAAACCCTTTTTTTTATCCATCATACCTAGCCTCTTCAGGACAATAAATTAACAAGTAAAAATGAAATAATTTGCCTTGTGTATAAGCTAATTCTCCTATTAGTTTTTTCAAGAATTTTATTTTTAACATAAATTAGTTTTAGTTCTTTATTTTTATTTGCTCTAGTGGCTTAATTAAAATTAAGCTCTTATTGTATGATAAGGTGAACCTAAATGGGCTATGTAGAAGCTATTGGAGGTGCATCCCTTAGGTGGTTGTGGGTTTTGGATTTTGATTATTTAGTGTGGTTGGTTTGGTTTTTGCAGTGAAGAGGAAGCCCGGATGAAGATATATTCTGTTTGGACTAGGCACTACTTTGCGTTTGGTGCGCTTGTGTCTGAAGAGATTTCTTACAAGATTAAAGGTATATGTTGTTTTTGAGCTTTAAGTGTTTTGCATGTGTTTTGTGCTAGTGAGGGTTTATTCGGTTTGTGGTTTTTTTGGAAATGCAGAATTGCCGGGAGTTCGGTGGGTGCTTCCTGATTCTTATTTGAATGTCAAGGAGAAGGATTATGGAGGTAAAATTTCTTGTTATGTCACCGTGCTTTATTGTAGTTACCTTAGGGCCTAGTGGTGCCTCATATTTTGAAATTGACTTGTCTAAGATATTGAACCGCCAAGCTTATGATACTGCAGTAAACTATACATCTATGTATGAGAGACATCAATGATATTTTTTTGTGTGTGATTGACAGGAACAGGTATTGGCCATTAAATCTTTATCATGAGTGATTAAGTTTAAATTATAAAAATCATGTACTTTTTGGGATGATCATGTGACCTATTAATTTCAATCATCCATTTGTAGTTGTATGGTTAAAATTGGTTTCCCTCACTAGTCAAAATAACTTTTTCATTAGATACATCCTCACACAGTTTTCCTTTTTTCTATAGCTTCGAGTTGAGTATCATTGTAGTTTATTCTACAACTAGCAGTTGCATTATGTGCTTGTTTGTGATAGCATAAATTTAGAAAATTGCTTATTTTTCAAAGGTAACTTTAGGTACTTGGATGATTAATTCTTGGCCTTTATGCATATCAATTATCTAACGATCGAGTAACTATATTTGCAACATCTCTAAAAGTGAAACGTACACATAGTTAACTGTCAAGTTCAATTTTTTAACATCTAGCAATTGGATTGGTACTTTTGTTGTGTTGGAAGCTCACCTATTAACTCTAATTTGAACTCCAAGTTATTCTCTGGTTTGCTTTCAAGTACTATTGTCATTTCAAATGATTATTTATGCAAGAATTTAGAATGTTATAGCACTGCTAGCAGCTGTTTAACAAGATGGTGGCAGGATCAAGCAAATTCCTCGTCTCTTGGGACCTGGTCTCAACAAGGCAGGCACGTTTTATTGTTTTGGGTTTAGGATTTTGATCCTCTTGGATGTTCTAGAGTGTACTTGGTGATTTGCTTGTTCTGATCAGTTCACATAATACATTGCTGTGTTCTTGTTAATTTCTGGTCACATTGCGCTATATTGTATTTACTTGGATGTTTTTAAACACTAACTACATAATTTTTTTAAGTGGCTTTGGTTATCCTTTTGAATTGGCTCTACTATCCCTTGCTTTTAATTTGATTCCCTGCTTTTTAGAATTGTTATATTTTGGGTTTCTGATTTCAATATTGCTTTAGCTGAACCTTATTTTGATATTTTGCACCACTTTGCAGGGAAGTTCCCAACACTTGTATTAAGACTTATGCCCACATGATTTTTTCTTATATATATTTTTTAATTTGTCAGTTCATATATTTGCTTTGATGATGCTGGTTTTCCTTTAGTTTCCATTTGGTATCTGCTTGTACTATATTTGTTTTGCCATGGAATGTTGTTAAAAATTAAAGTTGCAATCTAGTGATCTTACGATCCTGCTGCCGTGTGATAGAGAATAGTGCTTTGGATTTAATTTATTAGTCTCCCATTCTTTGGAGAGGAACCACTTTATTAGTCTCCCATTCTTTGGGTTTAATTTGCAACAGTTTGTTTCAACATTTCATTTATTCAACAGTATGACGATTGTCATCTTTTTTCCAGTTGTTCTGGAACTGTGATTCAATTTTAACGTTGCAATATGATATATTGTGAAATCGTGAAGTCAATGTAAACTTATGGTTGTAAGTCACCATGAAGTGAAAATGGACTTGTGTAACTGGTTGTGATTGTCTGTTGTCTCTATTCTGGAGTGAAGCATAAAAAGTACTCATACACTGTTTGTTTGAGTGAATGTAAATTTAGTATGTTTTGGGTAAGTCCATGTTTTACGTAGCTAGAATTAATGGTAACATGAATTATTTCTCTCATGCATGCGTGCACACCCACACCCACACAAGCATGCACAAAAATGGATACACATGATTCATCTACTGCACGCACATCTACGTCCATGCACATATGTACTTGCTGAAATCTTTACCATTGCAGTACACTCATGGTATTGTGTATATTATTTCTCTTGTGTGCGCATGCACCTGTACACGCTCAAACACGGGCAAACATACAGATGCATTCACATGTGTGGGCCTGTATGTTCCTACACTTTTTTTCCTTCCTGACAAATCTTTGTCATTGCAGTAAGAAGGATTTCGGTGTAATAGTAGGCATGGATAAAGATGATATTTACAAGGTACAGGATTCAGCTTATACAATGTCATTTGTTCCAAGCTTTTTGATTGAGTACCTATTGTTTAATGGAAGTTCTGTTCTAATTTCCCTGTCTAATAGATTCTTAAAGATAGTTCAGATGGACCTGTTGCTGTAACTATTGAACGCCAAGAAATAAAGAGTGGGCTATTTGATTTGAAACTTACTGCCCTAGATCAACACTGTAAGACTATATTGGTTAATGATACTGTCAAGGTTCTGGAGGGTCCATCTAAGGTCTGTTATCTCTGAATGAGTAGGTTTTTCTTTGTGGTATATTTGGAATCTTCATGCTTCACATGATATCTTATCTATTATGTCATTTTGCATGGTAAACAAGGAATTGTCAAGCACATTTATAGAGGGATTGTCTTTTTATATGATGGAAATGAGGAAGAACATGGAGGTTATTTCACTTGTAAATCTAATGTGTGTGAGAAGGTCAAGCTTGCTGTTGGTGATTGTAGTGGAAAGGTTTGAAATCCTTTATAATATCCTGCTCTGTTATAAACTGTTTGATGACTTCAGTTGATTTTTTGATGTTTTTCATTCTGCTCCATGGCCAGGATAGTGAACCGGGTCCTTTAATCTTCGAAGACCAACCATCATCACCAAGATCTCCCCTGTCACCCAAAAAACCATGGCAAGCAAGAGAAAATAATCGTGAATGTCTGTAAACATACACGATTCCTATATTAGAGAGTAAGGTTTTATTATTTATATATGAAGGAGCATTATTTGTGAATTGTGATACTTTTTTAACATACATGTTCATATATGCATACGGAATTGCTGTTTTGTTTATTTATTTATTTTTAATATTTTTGGATTATAGCTTATAGAGTTTGTTTTATGTGTGTGTACAGACAAACTGGAAATGTGTACAAGAACGTGAAGAGGAAGATTGAGAGAGGTGTTACTTTCCCAACTTGCTTATCTGTAAACAATGTGGTCTGCCATTTCTCTCCACTAGCCAGTGACGAGACAGTGTTGGAAGAAGGTGATATATTGAAAATGTAAGATTTTTGAGCATGGTTTTTTTTTTTCTCAGTAGGAATTTTGTTATGAGTGATGGGGGAATGAAATTTGTGTTTTTCGCTATTACTGGGAAGTTGATGGTAGTTTCTTTGGTTGTTTGTAGTGATTTGGCTTGTCATATAAATGGTTTCATCGCGGCTGTGGCTCACACTCATGTTCTTCAGGAAGGTCCTGTCACAGGAAGGGCAACTGATGTTATTGCTACTGCAAATACTGCTGCTGAGGTGGACTTGAGGCTTATTAGGCCGGGAAAAGAGGTAATCAATTTTAAGAATTCTTTCCCCTGTATTTGAATTTTTGTATGATTTGATTTGGAACATGTTGCCTCTATTAATTGTATGTTTGGTAGATAGGTAGAAGGTCATCACTATATAAGCAATCTAGCTTAGTAAAATTAGGTTGCTTCATGTGTATTGTTTGAAGGGGTTTCTTTGCCTAAATGTGTGCCTTGTGGATTTTGATCTCTAAATGATGAAAAGTATCATGGCTATGGATATACTCCAATGAAGCTTTATTGTCATAGTTACACTGATAGAGGTCATTCATTATTTTTCATGTGTTGTCTTGCCGATTAAGCACGTCATTAAACTTGGGAACTCCTCTTGATGTCTGTATTGTTCTTTTATCTTCATTTTAAATGATATCATGCATTTTCATAAAAAAGACTTGATATTTTTGTTTTAATTGAAATTGTTTCAATAATAGGCTCTGGTAATCGATTACAATAAATGGGTAATCGATTACCAGAGAACCTTTTAATAAGTAAATTTCGAACATATGATTTTCATTGTCTGGTAATCGATTACATGTATAGGTAATCGATTACCAGACTCTTAAAACAATAGTTTCCTCAAATTTAGTCATCAAACAGTTAGCGAGGGATTCATCTCAGTTAGTGACGGATAAAATCCGTCGCAAATTGTGACGGATTCTAGTCAATTATAGGCATCACAGTTTGTGACCGATTTTGTGTCATCACAATTTGTGAGGGATTTTGTGTCATCACAATTTGTGACGGACTCACATACCTCTCAGTCCCTCTCAAATAGCGAGGGAATAGCGAGGGATTCTTTCATCACAATTTGTAAGGGATTTTGTGTCATCACAATTTGTGACGGACTCACATACCTCTCAATCCCTCTCAAATAGCGAGGGATTTAATCCCTCACAAATTGCGAGGGATTTAATCCCTCACAAATTGCGACGGATTTTTATTAATTTCTAAACATTTATTGTTACAAATTAGTGACGGAAATTATATTGTTTGTGACACCTTAATTCCGTCACTAATTGTGACGGAGAAAATAATCCGTCACTAAATATTTTGTGACGCCAAATTTTGTGACGGAATCATTTCCGTCACAAATTCCGTCACTAACTTATTTGTGACGGATTTTATGAAGTTTAGTGACGGATTTTTTCCCTCTCTAATTTTAATTTTTCTAGTAGTGATTCACACACACATGTTAATCAAGAATTATCTTCTTTAATGTTCAACCAAGATATTACTCAAAGTAAAAGATAAAGGTAGAAGAAGATTGCACAAGTCTTTCACTACAAGAATTTTGCGGATTAGCGAGGGAATTTAGCGAGGGATATAATTCCTCTCTAATCCCTCGCTAATTAGCGAGCAAATAGCTTGGATTTATATCCCTAGCTAAATTCCCTCGCTATTTTGCGACCAACCTTTGTCTCCTCGCAAATCCTTCGCTAAAGTTAGTGCTTCTTTAGCGAGAAACTTAGTCCTTCGCAAATGCCTTGCAAATCCCTCTCCAAATTATGAGCCAAAATAAAAAAAAAAATTTCATCTTGCGAGGGAGTTTTCTTGTCGCAAATTCCTCGCTAATGAGTTATAAGTATATCCCTCGCAAATTCCTCGTAAATCCTTCGCAAATTAGGGAGGGAAACTTTTTTTCGCTAATCCCTCGCAAATTACTACAAGAATTTTGCGGATTAGCGAGGGAATTTAACGACGAAATAGCTTGGATTTATATCCCTCGCTAAATTCCCTCGCTAAATAGGAACATTTTGCGACCAACCTTTATCTCCTCGCAAATCCCTTGCTAATGAGTTATAAGTATATTCCTCGTAAATCCCTCGCAAATCCTTCGCAAATTAGTGAGGGAAAAATATTGTCTCTAATCCCTCGCAAATTTAGAGAACAAAAGCCTTGCAAATTAATTAATATTATCTAATATTTTTTAATTATTGAATATTTAAAAATATTTTTAGAATTATTAAATATTATCTAATATTAATTTTAAAAATTATTAAATATTATCTAATATTTAATAAATTATGATATAAAGAATAAGATTTACATTATTTTTTAAATTATACTAAAATTTTGTTAATAATAAATATTATATTTAAAAGTGAATTATTAACATTTTTATTAATTTAAATCTTGTTTTAAAAACTTGTTCCAAAGCTTACGTCTTATGACGATTAGTCTTCCACTGAACCACTGGTTACTGAAGTGGTGAGTCGTGACCACAAGATAAAACCCATGAAATTTAATTGTAATAAGTTAGTATTTTAAAATTAATTAAGTACGGCAACAAGAATTTCTTAAAAAAAATTCTTTTTATATTATTTAAGGAATTGAAAATGAAAAAAAAAATGGGTTCGAATTCTCGTGATTTTATTGAGTCCAAAAGGCCAATTGTTGGTGATAGTGGACAAAAAGCCATCCATCCCTTTACTGTTCCCGAGTCCATCCATACTTTCTCTCGCTGTTTACTTTCTCTCGCTGTTTCACTTTTTTTAAAGTGAATTCACATGAAAAAGTTATGTTTAAAAAAGAAATGAAAAAAATACAAACAAATGATTATTTTTACTTTTTTACATAAGACAATTGATTAAAAAACACCATAATCAATTACTTTTGTCCACAAATGCGGTTAAAGTGTATTTCTCTCCAATTTTACAAAAATAAAAATTTGTTCCCTAATAATCTGTCTTTCACACCTAATTTTTTATTTATTACCTATTTCTACTCTCATTAAACAAAATTGTTCACTTTTTAAATATTCTAAATTATTTTTAAATCACAATATTTTAAGTAAGGTTGTGCAAAACTTCAAAGACCCGATTCATTTCTTTAACATTATAGAGTTAAAACCCATTTCCAATCATCAATAGTTTCAATTAAAAAAAATCATAAAAAGCTTAATAAACCTAACCATTCACACTAAATTTGTATTTGTGCGAATCCAATCACGAACTTGTTGACTAATGTACCATTTTGTTTTGTTTTAAAATTCATTCATAATCATCTACACTACAAAACCAATCGCAACCGTCCAACGCAAGTTCCCGAGTCCATCCATATGATTAACAAAACGACACTGCCTGAGGCATTTATTTTCCTTTCTCTCTGTTCCACTTTCTCGCTTTTGCATTTTCTCCTCTAAACCAAAAACCTTGCGTTCTTCAAATTCTTCTTCTCCCTTTTTCAAACATTTCTTCTGTGACTCTGTGTTTCTCTTTCTCCACACTTTCAGGTAGCATTGTATTTGTTGTTTAAGATTTATTTCCTTACTTTCATTTCTACAATCTTGTTTCTTTGCTTCTTCTACTAAATACTAATCGTGAATGTCTCCACCTTTGAGTTTCGTCCGCCACTACCGTGCTTGCCTAGGGTTTGCTCTCCGTCAATGTGCGTTTGAGTTTCTCCTTAACTCATTTCCTGCGATTCTTCTTTTTTCGGAAGTACTAAATACTCGCCTAATGGTGCGTTTGAGTTTTATTTTTGTTTATTGTCTTTTGTTTCGTGCTTATTAATCTTCCATGTAAGACTTGGATCTGTCAGCAACAATGCTTAGTAGCGTTTGAGATACTAACTTTTTTTTCCCAAATAGTATTGTGAAAGACATTGAGAACATGGTTCGCTCCTACATTGAGAAGGTAGAGTTTCAATGATTATTGTAAAATTTTATACTGGTTCAACCACTCCACATGTGACCTACATCCAGTCCTCAATCAGCACCTGATCAAGATTTGTTCCACTATCTTAATGAAGAAGGTTTACAAGCATACCACACATGCATATACTTCAACACTAAAGATAACCACTTTCTTGACCCCAAGAAAGCACCCCTTGTAGAAACCCACTACAAGAATCCTTACCACTTGAGAAACCCTTCTCAAGATTTTTACAAATATTCACAAAGAATCAAGGAACGAATTCACCTGGAATTCAGAAGCAAGTCTTAATCTTCCCCTTTCAAGAATGTGATGATGATGATGATCTCTTTCAAGGTTTTTCACAAAAGTTTTTCTTCTTGAATTCACAAAGAAATCTCTCCAAGATTGTCACAAAGACTCCACAAAAACGCTTTTCTAAATTTGATTATCAATTCTAACTCTTATCTGAAGTTTCTAAAAGTTCAAACTATTTATAAAAGTTTCAGAACCAGATAATTGATTATTTTAAAGAATAATCGATTATTTTGTTCTTCAGGTTTTATGGAAACCAACCAAGAACAATATAATTGATTATTTTTCTGGATAATCGATTATTCCATAGAGTTATTTCTGGGATAATCGATTATTTGGAAAATAATCGATTATTGCAGCAAGGCATCCCATTCTTCCTGTTGCTGGAATAATCGATTATATTTAATGATAATCGATTATTTTGAGTTAGTTTTCAAAACTTCGTTTTAAGTCTCAAAATAACTTTTTAGTCTTTTTAACTCATCATCATACACTCTCTAATTAGTTTAGATATAGATTTTGCTTATGCACACAGCACACATAACATATAAACTCATTCAAAACAATTTATATACTAATCCCTATTACATAGCACTTTCTTTGACTTTGTTTTTGTCTTCTAAGTTGTTGTTTGTTGTTGTCCTTGACACACATTTTGTGATCATCAAAACTCCTTTAAGTTTTAGAGATAATCTTGACCTCATCAAGTTCAGGCTCCTCTAAGCTCAACAATTTTGTCATCAAATCTCTTTCCAAAAACGTCTCTCGAAAGAATGGCAAGAAGAAACAAAGGTAATCGGTCAACAAACAAATCAACTACGATACAATCAATTGCTCGAAAGGAGATGAAGAAAATAACAAAACGGTTTCAAGAAATCGTTTATATTTCTTCTAGGTTTTTTCATTTAAAACCCATTATTTAATTTCATTATTTTATGTAATTTTTAATTAAATTCTCTAATATATTTTTTTTATAATTACAGTACAAGTGCTCATCAAATATCTCAACCAAAAAATGACAGAGAAAAATACTATAATATCTCGGATGCGTCATCACCCATAAAAGTTGTTGAAAGTAGGATTGATAAGGATGTGGAACAAGCTAGTGGGATGGATCCATAATAGTCACTTTCAATAGCTTAGCCAGAATGATAGTGGATAAATATCCTAAATTGAAGTTCGCACTTTCTCCATTAGGAGTATCATCATCCTCGTAACCAAGGAGCACTAAGTATTTGCTTTGACAATGATGATTGAGTCCAAATTTTTTATCGCAGTTGTAACAGAGACCGCTCTCTCTTATCACGCAACTCTGCTGGTGTTAAACGCCGAATCGGGGAGGTCGGTGAGGGTAAGAGAGGTGGAAGTTTGGTTGTATGTGCGGTTTGAGAATTAATTCATTATCATTCACTCACTTTATTAAAAAGTGATAAAATATAATTAATTTTCAATTAATTTAATAAAATAAAATCTTTAAAATATATGTCTAAAATCTGTAATAATTTCTTAAATACAAATATTTCATTAATTTTAATATATACTAAATTTAATATTATAAAATTTATTATGATTTAATATCAATAATAACATGTTTTATTCAAATTAAATTTTAAAATAAATGTTTATTTATTTATTTATTTTAAATAAACTGAGCAGAAACTAAAATTAAAAATAATGCTCATAAAGAATTAATTTATTTTTATTTTTATAACTTAGTCTTGTGATACACAAAATTTGTTTTGAACCTTCCTCTTGCCCTAGCAGACCTCCTTCTCTTCTCTGTTAAACGGTTCAAACACTCCCTCGCCGGCCACCACACCTCCTTCTCCATTAAACCTTTCCAACAGTCCCTTGCCGGCCACCACACCTCCTTTTGTGTTAAACCATTCCAACAGTCCCTCGCCGGCCACCACACCTCCAGCTGTGTTAAATCATTCCAACAGTCCCTCGCCGGCCACCAACCTCCTTCTATTAGGTATTTTATGGCTTCTCTGCTCTGTTTCTCGCTTTCATTCTTGCAATTCCTCAGTTTTTATACTTTTATTTATTTAAGCTTTCATTATGCTCTGTAAAAATAAGCTTCGTTCAACATTTGTAAAAATACCAGTTGCAGTGACCTTGCTATTCTCTCGTAGATCACCGATTATTTTGACATTTATTACTTTAGGGGGTGCTGAAAATGAAACAAGCATCATAGCCGAACATTTCTTGGTTACGGGAAAACAGGGATTCCGCGTCTGTCTTCTCTTTTTTGCACTTTACTAAAGGTCATGGAAGCATCAATTTAAAATATAAATTCCTTTATTCTAGACTTTTGATTTGTGCTTTTGCAAATTAGAATTGCATTTTTTACAGTGCTTTGGGGATGCTTCCTGCTTTTGTTTTGTTTAAAAATTTAATTTTTTTCCATCCCTCATTGCACTTACTAAGCTCTTTACTCTTGTTTCATTGTGGAAAATCTATGCAGAAGCTTTTTGTTAGTGTCAGCAGGTACATTTGAGTATACCTTGACCAAAGAGGACGTTGGTTGTTGTTTGGCTTTTGTGTACATTCCCATTAATTTTGAAGGATTAGCATCCAGACTTCCATCAGTGTATCTTTTCCAAATACTTGTGACTTGTTTCTATAATATATTCATTTGTATCTTTCAGGTCAGGAAGGAAAATCTATGTCAGTAATGTCTCCTGTTGTGAAACAAGGTACCTTGATGAGTATTAGCAATATCTTCTGTTCTTTGGTTCTGTTTTCTGTCAGTTCCATTATATAATATTTTACTAGTATCTAGTGCCATTTTTTTGTATGTGGCACCGGCATATTTTTATCATTATAATCTTTGAATGGTATTTGTTTTTGTCACATACCAATTTCTCATTCTTAGAGGTATAAGCCCATTCCTAGGCCTCCACCAAACAACCAAAGCTTTAAAGATAATTGACCTTTGACATTGTATGAAAGCTTGTCTACAGTTGTCAGGAGTTTGATCTTTGTTGATATTTAAGATTGAGTCAACATTATCATATCAAGCACAAATAACTTTCACATGAAGGTGCATGTGTATTGAATTTATAAAACCATCCTGAGACTCTACATAATATTTCAAGCCACTGGGAGAGTTTGAGTTATTCATCTTGCTTTGATCTCAGAGTATTGATACGCTTAATCATTCTATTATAAGGGATTTTATGAAGTTTAGTGACGGATTTTTTCCCTCTCTAATTTTAATTTTTCTAGTAGTGATTCACACACACATGTTAATCAAGAATTATCTTCTTTAATGTTCAACCAAGATATTACTCAAAGTAAAAGATAAAGGTAGAAGAAGATTGCACAAGTCTTTTATACTAGTTCAGCCACTCCACATGTGACCTACATCCAGTCCTCAATCAGCACCTGATCAAGATTTGTTCCACTATCTTAAGGAAGAAGGTTTACAAGCATACCACACATGCATATACTTCAACACTAAAGATAACCACTTTCTTGACCCTAAGAAAGCACCGCTTGTAGAAACCCACTACAAGAATCCTTACCACTTGAGAAACCCTTCTCAAGATTTTTACAAATATTCACAAAGAATCAAGGAACGAATTCACCTGGAATTCAGAAGCAAGTCTTAATCTTCCCATTTCAAGAATATGATGATGATGATGATCTCTTTCAAGGTTTTTCACAAACGTTTTTCTTCTTGAATTCACAAAGAAATCTCTCCAAGATTGTCACAAAGACTCCACAAAAACGCTTTTCTAAATTTGATTATCAATTCTAACTCTTATCTGAAGTTTCTAAAAGTTCAAACTATTTATAAAAGTTTCAAAACCAGATAATTGATTATTTTAAAGAATAATCGATTATTTTGTTCTTCAGGTTTTCTGGAAACCAACCAAGAACAATATAATCGATTATTTTTCTGGATAATCGATTATTCCAGAGAGTTATTTCTGGGATAATCGATTATTTGGAAAATAATCGATTATTGCAGCAAGGCATCCCATTCTGCCTGTTGCTGGAATAATCGATTATATTTAATGATAATCGATTATTTTGAGTTAGTTTTCAAAACTTCATTTTAAGTCTCAAAATAACTTTTTAGTCTTTTTAACTCATCATCATACACTCTCTAATTAGTTTAGATATAGATTTTGCTTATGCACACAGCACACATAACATATAAACTCATTCAAAACAATTTATATACTAATCCCTATTACATAGCACTTTCTTTGACTTTGTTTTTGTCTTCTAAGTTGTTGTTTGTTGTTGTCCTTGACACACATTTTGTGATCATCAAAACTCCTTTAAGTTTTAGAGATAATCTTGACCTCATCAAGTTCAGGCTCCTCTAAGCTCAACAATTTTGTCATCAAATCTCTTTCCAAAAACGTCTCTCGAAAGAATGGCAAGAAGAAACAAAGGTAATCGGTCAACAAACAAATCAACTAAGATACAATCAATTGCTCGAAAGGAGATGAAGAAAATAACAAAACGGTTTCAAGAAATCGTTTATATTTCTTCTAGGTTTTTTCATTTAAAACCCATTATTTAATTTCATTATTTTATGTAATTTTTAATTAAATTCTCTAATATATTTTTTTTATAATTACAGTACAAGTGCTCATCAAATATCTCAACCAAAAAATGACAGAGAAAAATACTATAATATCTCGGATGCGTCATCACCCATAAAAGTTGTTGAAAGTAGGATTGATAAGGATGTGGAACAAGCTAGTGGGATGGATCCATAATAGTCACTTTCAATAGCTTAGCCAGAATGATAGTGGATAAATATCCTAAATTGAAGTTCACACTTTCTCCATCAGGACTTTCAATACTTATTGATAATAACCAACAAACTTCTTCAACTAATTCACATCAAATTCCTTCAAGGGTGGACAGTCAAAGTGAAAGTAGAAGGATATTGCTTGATCATTATGAAGCAGATAATAAATATTATGTAAATTATCAACCCATGTCTCCGTATATAATTGATGGAACTTACTTTTGGTATTTGAACATAGACAATTCTTCCATCAATTATATATATACTGAGACATGGGTTGATAATTTATATAATATTTATTATCTGCTTCATAATGATCAAGCATTATCCTTCTACTTTTACTTTGACTGTCCACTCTTGAAGGAATTTGATGCGAATTAGTTGAACAAGTTTGTTGGTTATTATCAATAAGTATTGGAAGTCCTGATGGAAAAAGTGCGAACTTCAATTTAGGATATTTATCCACTATCATTCTGGATAAACTATTGAAAGTGACTATTAATGGATTCATCCCACTAGCTTGTTCCACATCCTTATCAATCCTACTTTCAACAACTTTTATGGGAGATGATGCACTCGAGATATTATAGTATTTTTCTCTGTCATTTTTTGGCTGAGATATTTGATGAACACTTATACTGTAATTAAAAAAAATATTAGAGAATTTAATTAAAAATCACATAAAATAATGAAATTAAATAATGGGTTTTAAATGAAAGAACCTAGAAGAAATATAAACGATTTCTTGAAACCATTTTTTTATTTTCTTCATCTCCTTCCGAGCAATTGGTTGTATCCTAGCTAGTTGATTTATTTGTTGACTAATTACCTTTGTTTCTTCTTGCCATTCTTTTGAGAGATGTTTTTTGAAAGGGATTTGACGACAAAATGTGTTTTATATAGAAACATAAGATAGTTATAATTAGAGTCAGCACACATAATTAAATGATAAATATTGAACCAGATAATTACAATCATAAATTATACCTTTGATGTAAATGGAATAATAACGAACATTAGCCCCTTCTCATATGCCTACAACATGGAAAACAATTTGATAAGAAAATGACCAATTTAAGGGCCATCTGCTCCTGAAATATATTCAATTTGGAAATTACCTCTATAATCAAAGACTTTGGGTCTATTTCACGAGCCATCAAAACCTTATTACGACCAATTGTTAACTTCCCAAGCCAGCTCCCCAAATTTTTAAGCAAAGAGCGTTCTTCTAAACTTGATTTTAAGAGCTCTGATCCTAAAAGAGCCTGAAGAATATTCAAACACCAAGTATGATTTCATATTATCAACACAACTTGTCAATTCAATCAAGCAGGGAACAGAAACAAGGCTCAAACCTTGCAATTTTCATAAATTGCCTGCACAATCTCTTTGTTTAAAACCTTTGAATTAACCTTATCCATGAATTTCAAGTACAAGTCATGGAAATTTGGCTCAATGCTTGCTCTAGAAATAAATAACAAATGGTATAAATGAAGGTACCAATATATATAGCATGCCCCATATCTCTACATGGATGCAATTGTTTTAAGCAATTACATGATACATGACTTGACTTATGAATCATGCTAACCTTTTCATAACCATATACTGTGCAAACCATAGTACTGCTCTTTCAAAATTTCAGCAAACACTTTTGCTTTGTCTTCAATATTAGCACCAGAAACATTATTAATTATAAATGATATCTTTTCTTGAACATCTGAGTCCGGAGCCTGTTAACATAATATAAAATTAGGGTTAAATTACTCCAAGTAAAGGAAATCAAAATTTAGATTTGTATAAGATACTAAATTAAAACTAGTATTTTAGTTCATGCATTGTACCAGTTAAATAATTTTAGGATCACAATTATTTATTTTGAAAAGTGAAAAATTATTAATATCATATAATTAGAGTAAATATCTATCATATGACCTTGACAAAATTTAATAAATTTGTATACAGAATAATATCAAATATACTTAATAAAATCATTGTCAACATAATAAATAAAATTCAATAATAATTTCATTTATCGATGACAATAAAGTGTAAGAAAATTAAATAGGGAGAATACTTTGTTATCCTCATAATTAGGAGAAAGAATAATCATAAGCCATTTTAAATCAAAGAAATTTAAATCGGTATGAAAGTTAAAAGAAATAAGGATAGTCTATCCCCAAGAAATCAAAGAAAATCTCCATGAAATAATAGATGAGGGACCTGTTACTTTAAATAAGGACAGAGATGAAAGAATCAGGAGATAAGGGATAAAGAACACATTTATAGGAGAGAGATTTTTGAAACCACGAATACTTGAATATAGAGAGTGTGTGTAGTTCATCTCTACTTAATTAGAAAATTTAAACAAAATCAAATGTGAGGGAAAGTGCAGCTCTCACAAGCTAGATGTTTTTTTTTGGTAAACAAAGATATCCCTTAGGTGAAACATGAAACTCTTCAAAATTATTTATAAGCAGATAAGTAAAATCATTGATAATATAAACAACTGAACGAATCAATTATCAAAACTGAAGAAAAGTAGCCAGTCTGATTAATCTTTTGTACAAGGCTAGAGAGTACCTCAATAGGACTTTCTATTTTCGTAGCAGCAGCAACCAAAGTTTCAGTGTTCAAGGCAGATCCAAACCCTACACCAGATGCACATATCAAAGGAGCACAACATATTTTCAGAAATAGAAAGCATAAATTTATGTCTTTATGCAAAGCAACAGGCTATGTAACTGTAGAAACACAAGTGATAGAAATATACCAGTAGAAATAGATCCACGGGAAGGACCAACAAAACAAGGATTAGAAGAAAGCCTTGACGAGGTTCTGTCTGTACTATGTAACTGCAATTGTAGCAACAAAAAGTTAGTTTGTAAAAAAAATTAGACTCTAAATCTGTGAAGTTAGTTTGTAAAAAAAATTAGGATCCAAAGAACGAGGAAAGGTATTATTGTTACCACAAAAAGGATGTCCTTGCTTCTAGTTAAGTTTCTATTCAACCACCTCTCGAGGTTAATGAATTTTTTTCTTGATGCCACTGCTGCTAACCTTATACTATAATAAGAGGGCATAATTTCCACCACGGATGATAGAATCTATAAACCACCAAGAAGCATGAGTTAAAAATGGCAAAAGATTGTAAAAAAGAAAAGAGATTGGCATTTGTGAATCGTGAAGACAAACTTGAAGGCTTCTTGCAACTAAGGGCTCAATGAAAGTGAGATTCGCTTATTATTAAAACATATTAAGAAAGCAAACTGAGTCTAGATCAATATATAAGGTGAGGATTGCTATCTCTTTATATGCTTTGCTAATGCCTTATTTCTATTTTGGCCACATCCACTAGTGATATATCTATATATAAGTGAGAAACAATTCTTATCTTACAAGGAGATTTTTTATTATGAACCTAACTTAATCTTATAAAACTGGTTTATAAGATAAAAATTACTCTTTACTTATATATTTTATTAATGCATTATTTCTATTTTAATCATATCAATAGTCAATTGTAATCCTCAAATATAACAAAATCAAGAAAACCATAACAACTTAGTGCAATCTATCTATGTATCAGGAAAATGATTGAAATGAATAAAAGTAAAAAAACACACTTAAAAAGAGAACAACCTTTAACTCCCGACAGATGTCCACAATTCTTATAATGCTGCCCGCATCATTGTTTTGAGAATCCATAAACCCTCTCAAGAACAGATTGGGATTAACATGCCAAAGGTGTAGAATCATCCCACTGCCTACAGCACTTTTTACTATCTTGGGAAAAACAATCAGAGATACTTCCCGTTGCAAGAGATAATAGGCAGTCTGCAAGAACAACAAATGTAAACTACATGAATCAAGAAAAGACATAGAATAGGTAATTGTTGAGAACCAACAAATATGAATCCATTAGATTGTACATTAATATGTGCCATCCCAAGAAGCAACACTTCAGGACAGTGTTTAAGAGGGTAATCAAGGATTGATCGAACATTATTGGCATGAGCCTTCTCGGCTAGCTGGCAGAGGACGTCTAAAAGGTCAAGACACAACCATGCATGATTTGCATGGCCATTTTGAAGCTTGTGGCCATTAATTGCATCAACATATGCCTGCACAGCAATTTGTTGTCATAAGAATTTGGCGATAGGAACAAGAAACAATAATGGTCAACATAGATAAACTTCTCTAGAAATACTTTTAAGAGAGAAAAATATAAAATAAAAAAAAAGTTTTTCATGAGTTAAAATTAGCTTAAATATAAGTTAATTTGTAGAAATTTTCTTTTTTATCAATTTTTCAAAAATCTTATTTTTAACTCATGTATAATTTAGTTTTAGTTCATTAATAAGTTTATTTTAATTTTTTTCTTCCTATAAGTGCTTTTGGAATAATTTATCCAAACAGGTCTAAATGTACAAACAGATCATCATACCAGCAATCTTCCCGAGTGTGCAAAGGTAAATATTTCTGGTGGTGCTAATACAGCGTATTTAAGGAAAGACAGCTGACCCTCAATATTCTACTATTCTTCCATACAGATCCACATATGGCATGGAGAGGAAATGGTTCCTGCTAGGTATATTTTCATACATTCAGAATTTTATGCCAAAGTTTGCATATAAAAGCCTATTTAGATACAAGATTAAAAATGGATTTGATAACTTTTCTTCTAGAAAAAATTCTTTATTTTTCAGCAAAGAAGCTCTAAAAATTATTTCTAACTTGTATCAAAACTGATTTTAAATCAGCTAAGCTACGGGAAAAGCATATCTAAGGTTCTGATATCATACCTTAGAGGCATGTTTATACACACACATGAGAAAAAGGAATGCTTCTTCACAAGGAAGGAAAAACCCTTCATGATCAAGATTTTCCATGACACATATCCAGTTGGTTTGAGGTGCCTGTATCAGAAAACACATAAAAATGAAATGATTTACTTTCTTATTCAAAAGGCAATAAAAAAATGAGAGGAACTTTAAGTCCTATTGAATAAAACTCACAAGATGGTTAACTGTATCTACCAAGACATCAATATTCCAAGAGTTAAGAGGTGGCAACTCAGACACGTTGGATCCATTGGCTGCAGGGAATGTTAAGTATGTGTTCTGGTTTTCCTCCACCCCAGTACGACTATAAGCAATTGCACCAAGTAATTTAGATAGCATATTATCAGTTAGAGATGAGAATGGAGAAAATATCTCCTTGCACTTTGAGACATCAACAGTGCATCCATAGCCTTGTTCCTTCACAATATCTCCCATTTTTATTTCCTTCTGCATGTCTTCCAAAATATATCATCAAAATCATTTTCTCCACACTTGTGGAACAACTCCATCTTCCTGTAAAATGATGGATAACTAATTAAACATCATAACTGAATTAATTACTATTGATAACTAATATTATACAACAAATATATGATTGTATTGAAAAATGGTTGCCAGTTTTATGTTAACCACTTATTTCAGTAATTAAATCAAATAAGTTTTCAATATCATTGACCCAATGATGAGTAGTTAACTTAATAAAATGGTAGTAAGGATTACTAAATACATTACCACCTTAAATCAGCCTCATGCATCTCTTCAGGAAGCAATGGAGTCAAGGCAAAAGTTGGCTTGTCTTTGAACTTCACAAGTGATAATATCTGCATAAAGGAAACCATGATAATTTTGTGAATTTGCTCATTGCAACTCCAAGAACCAGGATTGGCAAACAATTCCTCAATCCGAGCCATGCAAAAAGATTTGCCTATACACCAGCAATATTTCAGGTCAAATATACTATATATAAACGGAAAAATAATATTGACACAGTATAGATGATATAGAAATGACCATGAACATTATTAGTCAAGTAAAATGTAACTTCATACTTACCACTCAGCCTGGCATCAGGATTCTCAGAATCAGATAAAACAAGACTGATAATAATTTTTTCCAATAAAGATAGCTTTAATCCGTTGCTTAAACTTTCTAAAATAAATCATCAATAAATAATTATTTTGTGTTATATATAAATTATTTATTATAAATCTAAAATACAATCTATATATTTAAACATATTTATTTATTTATTTAAATTTTAAATATAATTTATATATTAAATATAATATTTATTTATATATTATAAACATTTACCACATGTATTTGAAAATACTAATATACAAGTCATTAAATAATTTTTGTATATAATTTGAATCTGTATACACACAGTTTTAGTCTGATTAAAGAGAAAATCTTAATCTGTAACAACAACAAACAGTAAAGTCTCTAAAGTATTGTTCATTGTTACAACTTTTAAAAAAAAAATTATGTTTTTTTTTTCCTATAATTTGTATGTTGTGTGTGAGATAAAGAGGCGGTAGGGTTAAAATACTAAGTATCTTGAATTCAAAATATATAATTATAATATTATATGCATAATTTTAATAATATATTATACATTAGGGTTGAATTGAATTAAGTTAAATTTAAAAATCAAAATTTATTATCCAACATCCGTTTGAACAAGTTGATTTAGATTTAATCCAAATACTAAAAGTAATCGAGACAAAATGATTAAGTCAGTTAGATTAATTTGGATTCACGCCTAATTAACATTTTATTCAAAAGAAAATCAACAGATAAAAAGTGAATTTGAGAAAACAAGACCAACAAAAACCCTAAAAGCATTCAACTACACAAATCCACAAAATATCCCGCATGGTAGCAAAATTAAAGCATTGAAAGCACAGAAACAAACAAGAATGTCGAATGCATTTAAACTCAACTCCAATATCCTATTAAAAAATTGAATCAAACAAAAACTCTGATCATCTCCCCAAACACGGAGAGTTGATGGAAAACGGAGTGAAAGTTGAATTCATTAAAGAAAGCTAATCTGGTTGGATGAGAATAAGTGGGTCATGGCGTGCAAAGAAGAAGAGAAAAAGATGAAATTGGTGGAGAAGATGATGCATAAAAAAGCACGTGCATGTGGCGTAACTCCCATGTAGCATGTTGAAGGTATGAATTGCTCACCAGTCAGAGCAGGTCTCAGAGTAAGGCTCTCACGCAATCCAATTCACTTCTTTCTTTGTATCATATGAGCCTACTCCTTACAGCCAATTTATAGATATCAAATTCTATAACATATAATATATTATATATTATATTATACGAATGTGTATTCAATATTTTATTAAAGATTGTGCACAAAATTATATTGATTTAAGAATCTATCTAATGACGCTGAATTATAATATTTTTACATCATATCAATTTAATTTATCTTACAATCAACCTTTATACATTTAGGGGGGTGTATTGGATTAGGATTTTAAAGGACTTTTTTAGTTAAAAAAAATCCTGCGGATTTTAAAAGACTTTGCAGGATTTTCATGACTTTTAAGATTTTGCAAGATTCTACAAGACTTAAAATCAGGATTTTAATGGATTCTGCAAGACTTTTAAATTAGGATTTTAATGGATTCTGTGGGATTTTGTGAAATTTTGACATTTGATAAGATTTAAAAAAAATTATACATTCAAATTTAAAAAGAGTCAAAGATAAAAATAATAAATAAAAAAAATAATGTCTAGATAAATAATAATAATAATTCTCTATAATATTCTATCCTCTTTTTATAGCATCCACTATCAATTGTAACAATTCATCGGAATCATCCTTAATCCAAGCTTCATAGTTTTCTTTCTCTTTTCATTTTTCTTTATTATTTCCTTGTGAATCTCCCATTTGAATTACTAAAACAATATATGTTAAAAAATAGTTATATAAATAATTACGGATAATAGACAAAATCAATAAAATTATATTATTATTTTTAGAAGCACACCATCATACAGGATCGAATATATTTTTGCTATCCAAATGGATCAAATACCTCAGTTATTATAAAAAAAAAATGTAAAAACGAAAATATAGAAACATAAAATAATTTTTTATATAAAAAAATTAGTATATTCGATACTGAAAAAATATTTAGATATATAATTTTTTTTATATAAACAGAAGTATTTAGATATAGAGAATATATATATATATATATATGATAATTTTTAACAATATTTATAAATATAAATTATTCTAACAAATATTTTAACAATATTTTCTTTTTAAAAAAATAAGTTAATGAAGGCATAAATCCTAAACCCTAAAAAATTAGATATTGCAATGTCTTATGTTAATTTTCTTTTTTTAAAATATAAAAAATCTTAATTTCATAATATAAAAATAAAAAAGAAAAATTCATAGTAAAAAAAATAAAATAATTGTTGAGTTATAAAAGGAGGAGGGATAAGAGTAACAAATTCAAGGGAAAGAGAGAATTCGCAATTTTTATGCTAAGAGGGTTCTTCCCCCTACTAAGATCCATTTTTATCTCATTCTACTCACAAAAACCCTAACAAATTCATCTTTTATATATATATATATATATATATATATATATATATATATATATATATATTGTTGAGATTATGATATCAATTTCATCTTTCACCTTTTTCTTTTCTTAACGTGTGTCATAAAAAAAATTACCACTTAAAAGTTAAAATTTCAAGTATTTTTTTTGTGTTATATAAAGGAACAAATTAAACTACATAGAATAAAATAAAGTAAGTCAATTAAAGAGAACGAACAGAAAAATAAAACAAGTCAATGACACTATCATTTACATATTAGAGTTTCACAAAATAGGAGAATGGTATGAGAATAGTATTATATATGAGTAATGAACAATAGTGTAGTATTATTAGTAGAGAAAAAATGGAGAAGACAGGAGCATAGAAAAAAAAGATGAAAAACTCACTTGAAAATTCTTAAAACACTTGAAAAATCATTTCAAACAATCCTTCAAAATACGATGGGTTTGGATGGGATTGTTTTATGAATCTGGTATTTATAGATAACACTAGAAAGTCTTTCAAAATCCCTCTCACACAACAATCCTTTAAAATCCTTAAATTTTTGAATACCAATGGATTGTTTTTAAGTTGTAAAAAATCTCAAATGAATACTAGTGGATTTTAATGGACTCTTTAAAAAATCCTGAAAATCCAGATTGAATACCACTGGATTGTTTTTAAGTGACATAAAATCCTGATTGAATACTAATGGACTTTTTTACTCAAAAAAAGTCTTTTAAAATCCTACGAAATCCTAAACCAATACACCCCCCTTAAATACAAACCAGTATCATTTATCTTTTATCTATTTATTTATTCTCTTTTTTCTATTTCAATGACATTTAGTTTTCAAACCTCTTATATTTTAAATAACTACCCACTATTGTTTTTTTTTTTTTTAAATACAGAGGCACAGAAGTGCCTATTTTTCCTAATTAGAAATTAGGTTAGTTCTTTTGATCGAGTATCTTACTAAATTAAAGATTAAATTATATTTAGTCTTTTATCTTATTGTTTTTATATTTATTTTGGACTTTTATCTTTTAAAATATTCATTTTAGTTTTTTATCTCCTAAATTTGGATCTATTTGATCCTTTTGAAACGATAATTATATTAATACTGAGAGACAATTTTGAATATTTGATTAACAAATTCAAAATTTAAAACTTGTCTAATTAGATACACTTATATGAAAATTATTAAACACACTTGAAGTTTAAAAAAATAAAAAAGTGTTTTAAACATGATGAAAGTTCTATATAAATAAATCCAAAAAGTGACGAAAACAATTCTAAAACTTTAATTTCATGTTATTTTGTAATTGCTCATAAAACATAATTTTTCACATGATTTTCTCTATGTTTATAATTTTTTTTATTCAAATGTTAATTGAATTTCATAGTTTTCATATAGGTGAATCTAATTAGATAAGTTTTAAGTTTTGAATTTGTCAATTAAATATTTAAAATTGTCTCTCACAATTAAAAATAATCATTTCAAAAGGATCAAATAAATCCAAATTTATAAGATAGAAGACTAAAATGAACATTTTAAAAGATAAAAGATTAAAATGAATCTAAAAAACTAAGATAAAGGACCAAAATTATAATTTAACCAAATTAAAATTAGTATGTGTAATTTATAAATAATTTTTTTATATAACTAAATTTTAAATATACAAATTAAATTTTAGATTAGTGAGAAATAATCTATTATTTAACATTTGTCAATCTTTATACATTAAATACGAGAGATTCTGAGAATATCTTTAAGAAGTTTTCTTTCAAGAGAGTTTGTAGAAATTTTTTTAACTTCTTATTTAATTTAGTTTTTATTTTTCATAATTATTATGAATTTAATATTAATCTTTAAAAATAAATTATTAATAAATAAAAATATTTTTTTATTATAATATAAATCATTTATCATAACTCTAAAATATAATTTATATGTTTAAAAATATTTATTTATATAAATTTTCATATAATTTATATACTCAAACATAGTACTTATATATATAATTTATTATAAATTTTAAATATATATATATATATATATATATTAAACCTCACTCCTTTTTTACTTTATAAAACTATTTTATTAAGGAGGATCGAGATAACATGCACAAAATCTTAAGTTTAAACCTTGTTATGATTTGATTATGGATAAAAAATAGTAATTAAGTTATCTACAAGAAATATATATTATAATTATTAAATTCTTCAATTAAATCTTTAGTTGATTTTGTTTTTACATAAAAAGATAGACGATATATTTTTTTTGGTAAAGTTCCTTTTTTTGATAAAGAGATAGACGATATTTTAAAATTTATAGAATGTTATTTATAATTTAAAATTGCTATTTTTTTTTATAAATAACGTTTTTGCTATAACTCGTTTTATTATTCTAAAAATACTATTGATTTCGTGTTAATAGTTTCATTTATAATAATTATGGTAATTTTATCATTGTAAAAATACTATTGTAGTGAAAGACAATCAATATTACCGTAAATACCAATCTATTACTATACCAAAAATACCAATCTATTACGTGTTTCTGTAAAAAAACAAAAAAAAAAATGATCACGTGTTAATTGATTACATATTCATTTTTTTTTTTATCCGCCAATAAATATTTATATAGATATATATAAAGGTACAAGGGGTATCAAAACCCATATACATAAAATAACTAGGAGATTGTATTACCCTTGATTAAAACTAATTTGAATTTATGTAATATCAAATTATATATGTTGTAATTAGAGATTCCAAAAAATAGATACCAGTTTAGATGCAAGTAATCACCCAATACCATCTAATAATCCACTGTTTATGTAACACCCCAATGCCCAATAAAGGTGATTTAGTAGTCCAGAACGGATCGTTCCGAAACTGGAACGAGCTATTCCAAACTACTAAAAAGACCTATTTTTGATAGCCCAGAACGGGCCATTCTGGTTTGAGAATGGACCGTTCTAGATGCGAATTTTACTAGTAAAAACAAAAGAGTATTCCCATCAGTATTATTTGTATATTAAGATTTATTTATAGCAAACAAAATCATTCAATTTAGTGGGCTTCTTGATGGTGCATTTGGGCCTCCCACTTTCCACCAATTGTTCCTCTATCATCCCTTCAGCAGGAGCTTGCACAGATGTATGACCCAACTCAATAGGAAGAGATTGCTTATGAATTGTATAATTTTCCTCTCCTTCAAAATTCACCTTGTCCTCAAGGTGAAGGGCTGGATAAGCAGAACAGAATTCTGCAAATGGCTCCCAAGTGGCTTCCTTTGGCGTATGTCCTTCCCACTGAACCAACACTTGTTTTTGGGGAACACCATGGTTCAACACATTGCGAGCTGAACAAATTGCTACAGGAATTTCCGCAGGCTTGCTGTCAAAACTATTAGCTGGCAAGTCGCGCGTTTGTGAAACCAACTGACCGCGAAACAACTTAAGGACAGAAATATGAAAAACAGGATGAATATGACTTCCCGCGAGTAAGCCCACACGATATGCAACCTGGCCCACACGCTCCAAAACAGGAAATGGTCCATAAAAGAGTTTGCAAAGCTTGTGATGACGACCTTGTGAAACCGACGATTGTCTATAGGGCTGTAAATGAACCAACACCATGTCGCCAACCTCAAGGATCACTTCACGACGATGACAATTAGCTTTCATTTGCATGCGGTTCTGTGCAGCCAGCAAATTGGTTTTCAAGGTGCGCAACAGTTCATCTCGAGTAGTAAGGCTTTCATCTAGAGCCTGAATTACAGTCATGCCTCTAGTGTATTATGGAATCGTGGGAGGAATGCGGCCATATAGAGCTTGAAATGGCTACATGTTGAGACTTATATGGAAGCTAGTATTGTAATGAAATTCTGCCCAACTCAGAAGGGAGACCGAGTCTGTTGGTTTATCTTGTGTAAAAGCACGCAAATACTGCTCTAATCCCCTGTTGACAACTTCACTTTGGCTGTCAGTTTGTGGATGATAGGCACTACTCATGGCCAACTTTGTACCACTTAGTGCAAATAGTTGCTACCAAAAGGAACTCATAAAAATTGGGTCACGATCAGAGACAATCGAGCGAGGAAACCCATGATGACGAACAATTAGATCAACGAAAAGAGTGGCTACTTTGCTGGTTGTAAAATGAGAAGGTAAAGGACCAAAATGAGCAGATTTCGAGAGACAATCTACCACCACCATAATGACAGAAAATCCTTTTGATGGAGGAAGCCCAGTAATAAAATCCATAGTAATATCCTCCCACACAACTTTAGGAATAGGCAGAGGTTGCAATAAACCTGTCGGTGCTTGAGTGGAATACTTCACCTGTTGACATAAAAGACACTGAGCAATATGGTTAGCAACAGCTTGCCGCATTTTGGGCCAATAAAAATTAGCAGATAACCGAGCAAGAGTATGTTTGATGCCTGCATGTCCGCCACTAGGAGTATCATGAAATTCATTGATGAGCACTTTGCATAAGGATGAGGTAGGACTAATTACATATCGACCCTGGAACATCAACAACCCCTGCCTTACGGAATAAGGAAAAAATAGATTTCCATGTTGATGTTTGAAATGGAATGATTGGAGAAAAGGGTCAGTGAGATTATCTTGCTTCAACTGGTTAATAAGTTGGAAGACGGGCCCGGAAACTAAAGCAAGAAAAACTGAAGGTAGAGTAGTGGCATTATCGTCCTGGGTAGTAGGGACCCTCGAAAGAGCATCTGCAACACAATTAGAGCTACCTGATTTGTACTCAATGCGAAAAGTGAAACCCATAAGTTTTCTCACATAAGATTATTGATCCGGGGTTTGAATCACTTGTTGCAAAAGTTCTTTTATACTTTTGTGATCAGTGCGAATCACAAATAAGGAACCTAACAAATATTGTCGCCACTTAAGCACAGCTTCGACGATTGCATGTAATTCCTTGACGTAAACAGAGGAGGCTTGAAGACGAGGACTCAATTTCTTGTTAAAATAAGCAATGGGATGACCTTTTTGCATTAAAACAGCCCCAACTCCAGCATTAGAAGCATCAGTCTCAACAATAAATTCTTGAGAAAAATCAGGAAGTTGTAAAATAGGGGCTTCGACCATGGCTTGTTTGAGAGCTGCAAAAGCAGAATCCGCAGCAGCACTCCATTCAAAGGCATCCTTACGCAAAAGGTCTGTGAGAGGAGAAACAATTAAAGCATATTTAGCCACAAATCGACGATAATATCTTGTGAGTCCTGAAAAACCACGTAGCTGTTTAATGTTTTTGGGAGGAGGCCACTACACCATGGCTTCAATCTTCTTAGGATCAACATGAACACCTATAGAAGAGACAATGTGGCCCAAGTATTCGATGGAATGCTTGCAAAACAAACACTTAGAGAGCTTATCATAGAATTTATGTGAGTATAAACGATGCACAACCAGCTCTAAATGTTGAAGATGATCATCCAAAGAAGAACTATATATCAAAATATTGTCGAAGAAAACAATGAAGAACCTTTGAAGATAAGATGAAAATAGTTGGTTCATGGTTGCCTGAAATGTCGATGGGGCATTTGTTAAGCCGAAAGGCATAAACAGAAACTCAAAGTGGCCATCATGAGTACGAAATGCAGTCTTGTATACATCTTTAGAGTGTACACGAATCTGGTGATATCTGGCACGCAAATCCAGCTTGCTGAAAATTGAGGCACCTCCCAACTCATCCAAGAGTTCATCAATAGTAGGAATGGGGAACTTATCCTTCATAGTGGCAACATTAAGGGCCCTATAATCAACGCAAAATCGCCACGACCCATCTTTCTTGCGGACAAGCAAACCAGGAGATGAGAAAAGGCTATGGCTTGGTTGAATGATCCCTTGCTCAAGCATTTCGCGAATTAACTTTTCTATCTCCGATTTCTGAAAGTGTGGGTATCTATATGGACGAACATTGATAGGTTTGGTTCCAGCGATCAAATGAATGCGATGCTCAATAACACGATGAGGTGGTAGGCCTAAAGGGTGTTGAAAAAGATCCTTGTATTTAAGCAATAATGGTTGAACTGCAGGGAAAATGTCCAATGGTAAGGAAAACTCTGATGAAACGGTAACCGTATCAACCTCTGAACTAGAAAGCTCAAAAAGAAAAGGAGAATCCTTATGGTGAACAAGAGCTTGTAAGTGATGGATAGAAATTGGACTCAGCAGAGATTTGGTTTCACCTTTAAGAGTTACCTGTTGACCCTTCCAATTAAAATCCATAGTGAGAGTTGAGTAATCATGTGATACTCGACCAAGCGATTGGAGCCAAGGGAACCCGAAAACAACATCAGGACCTTCAATCTCCAACACAAAGAGATCGACAGTGAATTCAATTCCTTGCAGAATCAAAGATGTTGAAGGACAACTATATTGACAACTCAAGAAAGCACCACTGCCCGTAGAAACTCGAAAACGAGGAATAGGTGTTACTGGAAGAGCCAATTGTGCCACCAACAAGGGTTTGATGAAATTGTGAGTGTTGTCGCTATCAATTAAGACTTGAAATTGTTTTGAGCCAAAAGATCCAAACACCCGTAAAGAGCAACCCTGAAGTTGACAAGAAAGATTGTGAAGGGTGGAAATATCACCAGAAACCTCCTCGGGTATTGTATCATGATCTCCCACTTCCTCGTTGGTAGGAGTATCATCATCCTCGTAACCAAGGAGCAATAAGTATTTGCTTTGACAATGATGATTGAGTCCAAATTTTTTATCGTAGTTGTAACAGAGACCGCTCTCTCTTATCACGCAACTCTGCTGGTGTTAAACACCGAATCGGGGAGGTCGGTGAGGGTAAGAGAGGTGGAAGTTTGGTTGTATGTGCGGTTTGAGAATTGGGCTTGGTTCTTGGAAAATGAGAAACCTCGTTTGGGCTGATTACACTTGACAGTTGGGCTCGGCCTGTTACATGTCCAGAACCAAAGGAAGAAGGCCCACGAGGACTTCCTTTTACCGTCACAGCTGCATCATCCATTCGAGCTTCATAAGCACTAGCCATGGCAAAGGCTTCCATCAATGTTGCTGGACGGTGGAATTGTAACTCACGACGAATGTCCGCTTGAAGACCGGTGATGAAAAAACTAATGAGAAGAGGTTCCGATATACCTGTAACTTTATTCAAAAAATTCCTCGAATTGAGTTTGGAATTCGGCAACCGATGACGTCTGTGTGAGCTTCGAAAGATTGCCCTCATAATCCTCATAAACATTAGGACCGAATTGGTTTTTAACCGAGGTAATGAAAGAAGCCCAATTAAAGAATAAATCATTTCTCTTGGCCCATTGAAACCAAGCCACTACACGTCCCTCCAAATGAAAGGAGACAATCTACAATCGTGTGTCGGGTGGGGTTCCATAATAATCAAAATAAGCTTCAATACGAAACAACCAATCAGCAAGATCAGAACCATTAAAACGAGAAACATCGAGTTTCATTGAGCGAGGTGTCAATGTGTGTGGACGATGATTCAAAGAATCCGCGTGAGTCTGCTGAAACTCGGTACGAAGGTTAGCCATCTTGGTCTCCACCAAAATCATGAACTGCTGCAAGGAAGCATGGATTGAATCGGAGAGAGTATCCATCTATTTTTGAGAAATAGCAGAAGAAGCGGAAGAAGACATGGCAGCCAATCTACAAAATGGAGAAGAAGAATCAATGAAAGCACCAATGTTACGGTAGGAATAGAAAGGCACCTTTCGAGCTGGTGTTTACTCCAAAAAGAAAGTTGAAGAAAGAGAGAAGCAAGAGACAATAATTCTATTATAATTTCTATTCACCTCTTTTCCAATTCCACTACAATCTTTATATGGACAACCACCTTGTGCTAACAGTACGATAATACTAGTAAAAACAAAAAGAGTATTCCCATTCAGTATTATTTGTATATTAAGATTTATTTATAGAAAACTGTGGAAGAAAATATGCACAAAGTTTTGATGATGCCAAAGCATTGAAGAAAATAAAGGTCAAGTTAAAGCAAGCTGATCAAGAAGCAAGATCTCAAGTAATAACTAGATAAGTCTTGATTGCTTAGCTTAGTATGTAAAATAAACTTTTAGAATTTGCAAATTTCACTTGGCCATTAAAATAAGAATTTCAAGAAAACCTAAACTTAATATTTTTGAATATAAGAATAAGTTGTTTGAAAAGAAAGCAAAAACAGTATTTAAAAGATTAAAAAAAAATATTTTTAACTGGAAAATAGAAGCTCTCTATATCTTAAGTTTTCATAAGCCAAAACAAGTGATATGTGTCTGGTAATCGATTACCACTTGCTGTAATCGATTACCAAAGAAAGAAGACCTCTTATCAAAAGTTCAAATGTTAAAATGCTCTCTGGTAATCGATTACCAGTGATTGTAATCGATTACCAGAAGAGAAAATTTCAAAATTCGAATTTGAATTATACAACGTTTCAATCATTTTGAACTTTAATTGTTGTAATCGATTACCAAGTCTTGTAATCGATTACCAGAAGAGAAAATTTCAAAATTCGAATTTGAATTATACAACGTTTCAATCATTTTGAACTTTAATTATTGTAATCGATTACCAAGTCTTGTAATCGATTACCAGAGCCTATTTTTTGAAAAATTATAGAGAGTTACAACTCTTCATGAAAAGACATAACCCAAGAAATAATTGTCTATAAATACCTATAATTTTTCAGAGAAAGGTGACGAACTCTATTGTGAAAATAATTTACAAAAACTACTTGGCCAAAATCATTTGCATAAATCTCTAAAGAGTTCATCAAGTTCTTAGAAAATGTAATATCTACTCTTCAAAGAGAGTCATTCTGTAATACCCTATTGATCTGTTGATCTGTAAAGGAGAAAGGGTTTTTCTCCTTGTTGGTTTTTGAATCACAACACAAGGAAAGGGAGTTCCGAGGTGTTGGTGGATTCAAGTCTTGTAAGGTTTACAAGAGTAGTGGAAATCTCAAGTGGGAGACTTAAGGACTGGATGTAGGCAGGATTGGCCGAACCAGTATAAAATCAAGTTTGCAATTCTTCTTCCTATACTTTTAATTTCTTGTTATTAATTGTAATTGTGTAGTTTGCATCATCATTCGTTCTTTACATACAAATTTGTCTAAGGAATTAAATTTGATAAGAAAATAATTGGAAAAGTTTTTATAAGAGGAAAATTTAGAAAACTTAATTCACCCCCCTCTTAAGTTAATTGAGGCTAAGGGACTAACACAAACAAAATCATTCAATTTAGTGGGCTTCTTGATGGTGCGTTTGGGCCTCCCACTTTCCACCAATTGTTCCTCTATCATCCCTTTAGCAGGAGCTTGCACAGATGTATGACCCAACTCAATATGAAGAGCTTGCTTATGAATTGCATCATTTACACATGATGAAAGGATCCAGAACAAGACATTCTAGCCACTCCTAAAATTTATAAATAGCTAACTCTTGCAGTGCTTCTAGACACACTCTCTAAAGACCAAGGAGAACCAAGAAAAGAAGATCAAGCAGATTCTGCTTTAGCTTCGTCTTCTGCTTATCCAGGTAAGGGGAAGTGAGAAACATTGCTCTAGGTGTGGGAATGTATGTTGGGAAGTGGGATTGACCCAATCCTATGTTTGCTGTATGCTCATTTATGAGGAGGTTTTTCCAATTATATATGTTTCTTCTATTTGCTCTCACTACAAGAAAAATGCTAATTTCCGACGGAATTTTTCGACCGAAAATTCTGTCAGAAATTTCCGACGGAATTTTTCGACCGAAAATTCTGTCAGAAATTTCCGACGGAAAAATCTGTCAGAAATTGCTGTCAAAATTTCTGACAAAAAAATCTGTCGGAAATTGCTGTCAAATTTTCCGACAAAAAAATCCGTTAGAAATTATAATTTTTTTTTAATTTTAATAAATTTATTAGTGTAACAATATTTGGCCTCTCAAGGGTTCTATTTCACAATATTTCACTGCTTAACTGTGAAGTTCTGATGAGTAAGCTACTGAAATGTCTACGTATGTTGTCAGTATAACTTGTACAAATTAATTCATTTAAGTCATCCTTAAATATACAATCTCATATTTGTACTATAATAATAATATATAATAATTTTATATTACGAATAATAATAATAATAATAATAATAATAATATATTTAATTATTCTTTATTTATATGTACTTACTTTTATAATTAACATCTACTTATTTTTATTTAAAATTATAATTTAAATTATTTAATTTTATAATTTATAATGATAATATAATTTATAAAATTATAAATATTTATTTATTACATTCTTATAAATTAAATTTTAATATTTTAAATAAATTATTAATTAATTTAATATATTTATCACCTTAAATCAAACATATAAAATTTAAAAAACGTATTTATCCTTATTTTTTTTTCTAATTATCAACTATTAATAAAATACTAACTTAAAATCTTATCTAATTATATATAATATTTTCATATCAAATTTAAAACCAGATATTAGTTATACAAAAATATTAAGATCATATAGTAAATTGTCAATAAGATTTTAGTTAAATAATTTAAAATAATTAATATTTCAATTATATTGTTAATTAGCAAATAATTTATTCCAAAACTAATTAATTTTTTATATTAATTATTAGTAAAATTTAATAACTTTTAATTTAACAATTAATTGGATCGATGAAATTCAACACACCATGAGTTATTGAGCGGAATAACTTTACCAAGAATTATTTTGTAAGTTATCTTAAATCAAACATATAAAATTCAAATAATGTATTTATCCATGTTTTATTTTTTAATTATCAACCATTAATAAAATACTAACTTAAAATCTTATCTAATTATATCATAATATTTTTATATCAAATTTAAAACCAGTTCTTACATTTTCGACAAATATAAATTTGTCTGAAATATTCTATCAATAATATAACTTTTCTTACAAAAATTTTCTCATCAAAAATATAAATTTTTCGACAGATTTAATTTTGTTTTATAAAAAATCATCTTCGATTAATATAACATTTTGTATATATGATTTAAGAGTAAAAGATTTTCAATTTAACGGTTGAATTTACAAAATTCACATTTAATATAAAGTTATTAAGCGGTGTAACACTTAGTAAAATTTATACCATTGTAATTATAACCCCCCTCATATATATATATATATATATATATATATATATATTAAATGCGACTTTTACAATGTATTACACCGCTCAATAACTTTATATTAAATGTGAATTTGGTAAATCCAACTATTAGATTGAAAGTTCATATCTCTTATAGATTATATATACAAAACTTTATATTAATCCAAGATGATTTGATACTTCATTTTTATAAAAAAAAAATTGATGTAATATATTCATTTCAAAATACACTAAAATATGAACACTTGGATTATCTTCTAGTTGTTGTTCAATTTTAACAAAATTTGATATACACGTATAAAGTGATATGAACTTTCAATTTAACGGTTGGATTTACAAAATTCACATTTAATATAAAGTTATAGAGCGGCATAATACTTAGTAAAAGTTACACCGGTATAATTATAACCCCTTATATTATATATATATATATATATATATATATATATATATATATACACACATACATATATATACAGCGACAACTGCACGTTTGGAATAGTGAGGCACTTGCCCTCACTACTATTTGACATATACATAATTTTTTATTTAAAAAATAATATATTTTAAAAAATAAAAATTATATTCTAATAAAATAAATATATAGATTTAGAAAAAATGTTTATTTATTTGATATCCGAATTTTTTAAGGAAATTAATTCTCATGTGATAAAAAAAATTTCTTAATAATGAATTAATTTTTAAAAAAAGTTTAATTATAATATATATATGTATATAGATATATATATATATATATGTCTTAATATTCACATATATAATGTAATATATTAAAAAAAATAATTTTTTGATAAAATAAAATTTGTAGCATGCATGTTTTTCTTTTGTGTTTTTTATTTATTGTATACGTTGATTAAAAAAATCAAAATAGTAAAATTGTATACATTGATTAAAAAAATCAAAATAAGAAAAATCATAAGATTTATATTCCATTTAGAATTGTTATTATAAGATATATTTTAAAATAAGTTATCATCTAAAAATATATATTAGATATTAAAAACATATTTATATCATAAATAAATTAAACTTTATTTTTATAAATTTAACATATAGGTTTTTATATTTTTAATAGTGTTAAATTATTATAAAATAAGTCTATATGATTGTAGTTCTACTCAAATATTTAAAAATTATCTATGATAGATAAATAAGTCACACTTAAAATATATATTTTTAAAGAAAGTTAGGTTCAAACCAAGTAAATTATAATAAAATATAGTATAACCTAATTTATTTTCATCTTTAATACTAATCGTAGATATAAAAAACTTGTAATAAATAATTATAATATATATTTATACCTTTAAAAGATATATAAAATTTTTAATACTACAAATATATATAAGAAATTAAAAATAATAAATTAAAAATAAGAAATTAAAAATATAAATTAAAAATAAGATTTCCGACGGAAAATTCCGTCAGAAATTTCTGACGGAATAATTCTGTCAAAAATTTCTGACGGAATAATTCTGTCAGAAATTTCTGACGGAATATTCTGTTGGAAATTTTCCGGCAGAAATTTCTGACGGATTTATTTTTTTGTCAGAAATTTCTGACGGAAAATTTCTGACGAAAATATAAATCCGTCGGAAATTACCGACGGATCCATATCCTTCGGAAATTTTCCGTCGAAAATTTACATTTTTCTTGTAGTGTCTTCTTATATGTAAATAACTATATGATCTGAGATCTCTATGGGTTCCTATGGGAAACCCTAAGGGAATGCGTTGGTAATTATAAAAGGAGATTATTTGAAGAGGTAATTGTATGAGTAAATTGTACTGTTTTGAATGATTAATATTGTATGAATTAGAGTGCTCTGTGGGTTCCTGTGTGATGGAAAAGACTAGGAGGAGTGGTAGATGACTTCTCCTTAGCTTCTCCTTTGCTCGGATCTTCTTCAAGGAGATGGAAACCACAAAGATGAACACTAGATGGAGGAAGTATCACGAATGGAAGAGGCTTAAGCCTTGGATGGAAGCATCCAAGCTTAAGGTGCAAGGGAAAGCTGACTTCAAAGAGGAGGAAAACCTAGTAGGGTTCCTAAGGTGAAGCTTTCTCTCATGGTGACTCTTAAACGAAATTTGGCTGAATAAGCTCTCAAATTTCATTATTCTCAAAAGTGAATACAAAAATGTGAAGGGAGGACTTAAGTATGCACGGAAATGAAGCACATAGGCACCTAAACCAAAGCTACACAAATTGGCGCCTAAAGTTTGAATTCAAATTTGAAATTTGAATTCAAACTTTGGTGCACATGTGTAAGTCCGAAAATTTAGGTACCAAGGTGCATTTAGGTCTGATTTGAGAGTCATTTAGGGTTAATTTGAGTGTCACATGTTCAGCCACCAATGGTGCAAAACATGTGACTCAAATGTAACTTAAATGGCTTCTAAATTAAACCTAGTTTAACCTAATTAGCATACTTTAGTATTCCTTGTATTTTCCTATTCTAATGACCTAATTACATTGGTCAAACAATTACAATGGAAAGGAAAAATTACAAGAATGAAAATGAGCCCAATATTGGGTACCAAAAGCCCAAAGGCCCATGAAGCCCAAAACTAGGCCCAACTAGCCTAAAACCTAAAATGCTATTCTATGTGGTCCAAAATACAAGACCAAAATATATGATACCTATACTAACATCATGTATACAAAACATATGAAATTAGCTATAAAAAATATGACCCATGAAAAGTTCAACTTGGGCCTTCCCAGGCCCATCAGGCCCATTGGGCCCTGACTGGCCCAAACCTTCATGTCTAGCCAACTCCTCTTGGCTCCTTCAATATGTCACCTCTTGCCTTCCTAGGCATGATTCCATCATCCCCTCCCTCTTGAAAAGGATTTGTCCTCAAATCACGAGGATGCATGGAATAAGAATCATCACCTACATACAGAACAAACCATGTATAAGAGGTGACATGTTTATGATGAGAAAATGGATTATGGATCCTAAGAGGAGTCCTTATATCTAGCCTAAGAAAAAATAAACTATCAAAATTAGACTCCCTAAAAGTAGAAATTGGATCTTCTTCTAAGTACAACCTAGAATGAAATCCTAAAAATGTAATGACACTATGACTAAGACAATGAAAAGAATGCTTCTTAAAAATTACAACATCTTGCCTAAAGTACCCTAAATGGTAACCTAGGATTTTCCTAGAATATAAAGAAAATACCATTAGAAAACGCCCTAAATAATTTTGGATTTGATTGTTTACTAGATACTCACAATCATATAAGCTATATTTGTCTTGTAGGGAAGGAAACGTATTAAGTTCAAAAGAGTAAGAACTTCCCATAAGATCAAACATAGAATATAGATTATTACAAGTTGTATCTACTAAACAATGTAAACCGAAAATTGGGTTCTTTATTAGAACAACTAAGGTAGAAGGAGTCCTAAAGAGGGGAAGGCTTTCTTCCTTGGGCACCTCCAAGGAAGTAGCACAAGAAGTGGAACTAAATGTAGTCCACTCCTTCTTCACTGCATCTTGAAGTTGAGATTCATTTTTCTTTAGAATAATTTGTTCTTGAATCTCTACTTTATGACTAGTGATAAGATTAGGGTAAGAGTTAAGGTCTTTATTTATGAAGAGAGTATTTTGTAAATGATTTTTAGTGGTAGAACAACTCTCTTCACTCACAAGTCCTTTAGAGGAATTATTTTCCTCCTTACTCTTCCCTAAGAGCAATGCCTTTTTTCTTTCTTTTTCTCTTGTTTTTCTCAATTTTTCTTTTGCTAAAAATTTTTCTTTCTTTTGTTTAAGAATGTGAATTTCTTCCTCTAAAATTGCAAGTCGTGCTTTTCTTTCAAGTTTTTCTTTTTCTCTTTTTAACACTTCTTGCTTTGTCCAAGGTGTTAGTGATTTAAGCCTTTGAGTAGGATGTGAAAAACTTTTTGAAGAGCTTAAATCACTACCACTTGAGGAATATTTTCTCATGATTAAACAAAAGAATTTTGTTTTTATATGCTATGCAAAAAGAAAATATTTTTGTAATTTTCTAGGAACAAAAAAATAGCACTTGGAAGTCTAAGTGTACAAATTGCACTATCAAGGGAGGTGAGCTACTAAGAGCCACTTAATAACCAAGCCTTTTCAAGTGGAAATCACTAAACTCCCTTGTGGTATTTTCAATTCCACAAAAATTTTCACAAAGATTTTTATGTTGTATGCTTTTCACAATTGTTTTTGAAGCTATCTAAAACGTGAACAATTAAATGCTACACAAAGCTAGTCGAAACAAGGCAGCAAAAGTAAACAAATTAAAGATCAAACACTTAAAGGAAGCAAGATTAAGCAACTAGTCGGTTCGCCCTAAGTGGAAGCTTGAAACATATGAAATTTCCAAGCCACTTCCACTAGTACTACACGTGAGTGAGCTACCAAGGTTTAGATATACCTGACCAGCTTCTTAATACTCCCTCCAAGCTTTACAAATTGGTTTAAAAATACAAAAGAGATTGCAAAATTTAAACTAGCCTAGAAAACAATTAATGACGGCTTTTGTGACCTAATTAGTGACGGATTGGTTGATCAACTTTTCTAACACTTGTTCAAGTGTTTTAATCCGCCACTAATCCTTGAAATAAGATGCTCCTGGACCTGCACAATGAACAAAACAAAAGTGGTTAATGGAGGCTCCTCACAAGGTGAAAGGAATGGTCACTCAAGTGAAGGAAGTTTAGGAAAAGCTAGGTCACTAAATTAGGTCAAAATTTTGTAGTCTTAGTGTCCAAACTTTTCCTACTCTTTGTTGAGCAATGCTTGATCCTTAAGCAAGGATTTGAGGCCACTTCCAGCACAGGGAATTTAATGAAAGAAAACAAGACAAGCAATAAAAGCACAATTTGAAAAGCTTATACCAAAAATGAAGAGTAATATGTATATATGATAAGACTCAAAGAGGTTCAACAAGTAAAACTGAAAATTAAGACTCCAAATAAAGCTAGCACACAGTTAGGAAGGTTCCTAGATAGGTACTAGAGTAGATGAACAAAACAAAAAAAATTTGAGAACAATTGGATAAGTATAGAACAAATAGTAGTCAAAACAATATCAAGGAATCAAGTAGATTTTTCAGCTTGTACACCTCTCGGCTTTTTCCTTTTAATTTGTTTTCTATATTTTTTTTTTATTATTTATTTTTATATATTCAAATTAAGATTCTAGAGAAGGTATTTGCCTTTTGTTTCAAATTTTTTTATGATTCCAAGCTATAGAAACCGAGACTACAAGTTAGGTCAAAATTCAAGTGAAAACAAAGAAACTAGTGCACTAGTTTTTAGGTTTTGTTTTGGATTCCTTTTGTATTCTTTCTTTTTTTGAACTTTTTGAACCTTAGGCTCTGTTTTTGCCTCTGTTTTTCAGTCTCTTAACTCTCTTTTTTTTTTTATAAAATTTGAATCCACAAGAAAAGTGCACTAGAAGTAGGTTAAACACTTGAAATTTTAGGTAACAAAATTGTTTCTTAAGATTTTTCAATGGAAAGTGATTTGAAAACTTAAGTACACAATGGAAACCTAACTCTAAAGAAATTTGCTAGGACTAATAGCAAATTATGAACACAATAAGGTAAAAGAAAAAGCACATTTAGGTAGGCACAATGAATACAAACCGAGAGCAACAAATTGATGAACAATGCACAAAAGAAAATTAGGTCAACATGCTATTCAAGGAATTTTTGAACATATAATGACTAAACAAACATCCTAAGACAAAACATGGATTAAAAACCAAAATCTAATGCAATGCATGGAGTCCAATCACGGACACATACAAGGAATGGAGAGACTCAAAGAGAAACAAAAATAAGCACAAGCTAATAGGTCCTAAACAAGTTGATTGTGGAAGAAATCAAGAACAACCAAACAATGGATCTATGGAACAAATTTGATTCAAAACAATTAGATCCGAATAGAAACTCAAAGAAGACATACAAGAGTACACAAACAGCAAAACAATCGGACAAAACAAAAGAGAACTTATCTCCAAGAAGAACCTTGCTCTTGATACCAAAAATGATGGAAAAGACTAGGAGGAGTGGTAGATGACTTCTCCTTAGCTTCTCCTTTGCTCGGATCTTCTTCAAGGAGATGGAAACCACAAAGATGAACACTAGATGGAGGAAGTATCACGGATGGAAGAGGCTTAAGCCTTGGATGGAAGCATCCAAGCTTAAGGTGCAAGGGAAAGCTGACTTCAAAGAGGAGGAAAACCTAGTAGGGTTCCTAAGGTGAAGCTTTCTCTCTTGGTGACTCTTGAACGAAATTTGGCTGAATAAGCTCTCAAATTTCATTATTCTCAAAAGTGAATACAAAAATGTGAAGGGAGGACTTAAGTATGCACGGAAATGAAGCACATAGGCACCTAAACCAAAGCTACACAAATTGGCGCCTAAAGTTTGAATTCAAATTTGAAATTTGAATTCAAACTTTGGTGCACATGTGTAAGTCCGAAAATTTAGGTACCAAGGTGCATTTAGGTCTGATTTGAGAGTCATTTAGGGTTAATTTGAGTGTCACATGTTCAGCCACCAATGGTGCAAAACATGTGACTCAAATGTAACTTAAATGGCTTCTAAATTAAACCTAGTTTAACCTAATTAGCATACTTTAGTATTCCTTGTATTTTCCTATTCTAATGACCTAATTACATTGGTCAAACAATTACAATGGAAAGGAAAAATTACAAGAATGAAAATGAGCCCAATATTGGGTACCAAAAGCCCAAAGGCCCATGAAGCCCAAAACTAGGCCCAACTAGCCTAAAACCTAAAATGCTATTCTATGTGGTCCAAAATACAAGACCAAAATATATGATACCTATACTAACATCATGTATACAAAACATATGAAATTAGCTATAAAAAAATATGGCCCATGAAAAGTTCAACTTATTGGGCCTTCCCAGGCCCATCAGGCCCATTGGGCCCTGACTGGCCCAAACCTTCATGTCTAGCCAACTCCTCTTGGCTCCTTCAATATGTCACCTCTTGCCTTCCTAGGCATGATTCCATCACTGTGGGAACCTTATGAGAAACAGGAAAAAATTTCTAATATTTTTTGTTTTACCTTCTGATTATTCTGTTGTATCTCTTGTTGAATGAGATGTACGAATATGTGTTTACTTTCACAAATAGACAAGTTTTGATATGAATTAAAGTGCTCTGTGGAGACTATGTGAATATGATGAGATAATGTGAAAAGTGAATATGAGACATGAGATATGATGTTTTATGATAATGAGACATGACAATGTGATATGATAATGAGACATGATAATGTGATATGAGAATGCATAGAGTCTTGATTGACATGCATCATTTGCATAAATGTTTTTAAGGGTACGATATGGAATACACTGCTAGGGAAGGCCCTTTATGTAAAAGCTTAGGGATTAGTCCTTGGGGATAAATCGGTTTGTAAGTTCTAGTCTCGCCCATTGTGTGCATGAGATGTATCTTGTGCGGCTTAACTATCTCAACGAGACCCTGGTAGTATGTCCTTCTAGTGAGAGTGCACAGAGGGTGTGACCCGGCATGTACTCCTAGACTATTCTCGTGTATTGCTACCGACAATATATATGCCATGTGACATGTGTTACTATCGCCACATGTATGATAATATGTAGTCCGTGTCCATTACATGTGCATTTTAATGTTATATGTTAACTTGATATTTTTATGTCTTTGATGAGTGGAATGTAATATTGTTGTTAATCCATCTATGTTATGTACATATACATGTCTTATTTGTGTTTGACTATCTGGTGTGTATTCCTACACTATGAACCAGAGTGAGATGTTTCTCACTCCCTTTTCCTTTTTGTTGTTTTCCTTTGATCGTTATACAAGTGATTATCAGCATGAGGCTGAGGATGTTGGTGATGAAGCTTAGGCTTCTATGTTGGGCTTTGCTCTGATAGGACATGTGACATCGGGACGTAGATAAGATTAGATTAGGATGTTATTTCTATTAAATTATTTTGAAAACCTTAACCTTATTTCGTTGTAATTTTCGCTGATTATGTTATTTGTTTAAGTTATAGATGTGGTGCTCTCTATCTGAACATATTTGATATTTTAATAATGAAAGATTATGTTATTCAAATTTTATTATTTATGTGTTAGAATATGCAGGGTAGAGGGTGTCATAATTTATAATAAAACAAATACAATGATATACATGATCAACCCCCACTACCCAACTTAAAACATTTTAGAATTAATTACAGCATCTTCTAACATCTTCATGGGTTGCTGGCATCTTCATACTTTCTGTTTTAGTGTAAGATAAGTGTGCCTTCCATGATTACATATTCATAAAATCATTATCAAACATTCTATCATTTTTGTATTATTACCTTAATTTAAGGCATTTATAAGAAATATATTGCCCTAATAAAACTCGCATGATTTAAGTTTCATCAAGTAAAAAGTCATGCATGTGATCAACTCATCTATAAATACTTAGGAGTTAGGAATACACGCTGGTTTTTCACTTTCATCATTATTCCTGTATAGAATATATGGTCAATTGCTAATTTTTTTTATTCGATTTCAATAAATATATATATATATATATATATATATATATATATAGAGAGGCGTGTAAAAAAAGTTGAACTAGTAATAACTAACTATAATATAAAAAATGAATTATTCTTATAAAAATTAAATCGAATTATTTTCAAAGTTATTACCCCATTAAAATAATAATAATAATAATAATTTTACATATATTAAGAAAATCACTTATTTATATTAAATTTTATTAATTCTATAATATTAATTCTTTCTAAATTATCTTTATTATAAATATTAAAAGAAGTAATACAATTACTAAACATCATATATTAAAGAAAAAATATTTTTCTGAGAAAAAATAGTTAAAATTTATTTATATTTAAAAATAAAAATATTTTTTTTCTTATAATAAAAAATAAAAATAATGTGAACGATTATAATAACAGTATTCAACATCAAGTCTAAGATCATAAATCTTCCACCATTAGACTTATCTAGACATCCTGTAGTTATCATTTTAATTTGCTCCTTTCTTATTGTGAAAAACCTTTGCTATGTATGTAGTCCATTAATTTTGAAATGCTTTATGTATTAATTTTCGTTATTAAATAACACAATTATATATCTCACATCCCGAGAATTTCGTAAGAGGATACAGCTACAAACATGCATGAAGATAAAATCACTTATTAATTAAGTGCTTTCATAGAAAATTTCTTCCTTTTGGGACCGAAACAAATGTATATATCAATATATGTATAGCCAAGTTCGTTTATCTAAAAATTCACTATACCAAAACTCTTGAATTTTTTTTAGTACTTTAACAATTATCTAAAATATTTAGGATCTTTATTTCACTTAAACTTTTCTAAGACTGAATTTTAAAATGAAGCTTCTTTAAAGACTTGTTATGGAAGAATGAATTCTATATGCTTTCTTGATTACAAAAACTAATGAGGTTCAAATGTAATGCTTTAATTCAGATTAAACCATCAATATTCACACACACATGTTAATCAAGAATTATCTTCTTTAATGTTCAACCAAGATATTACTCAAAGTAAAAGATAAAGGTAGAAGAAGATTGCACAAGTCTTTTATACTGGTTCAGCCACTCCACATGTGACCTACATCTAGTCCTCAATCAGCACCTGATCAAGATTTGTTCCACTATCTTAATGAAGAAGGTTTACAAGCATACCACACATGCATATACTTCAACACTAAAGATAACCACTTTCTTGACCCCAAGAAAGCACCCCTTGTAGAAACCCACTACAAGAATCCTTACCACTTGAGAAACCCTTCTCAAGATTTTTACAAATATTCACAAAGAATCAAGGAACGAATTCACCTGGAATTCAGAAGCAAGTCTTAATCTTCCCCTTTCAAGAATGTGATGATGATGATGATCTCTTTCAAGGTTTTTCACAAACGTTTTTCTTCTTGAATTCACAAAGAAATCTCTCCAAGATTGTCACAAAGACTCCACAAAAACGCTTTTCTAAATTTGATTATCAATTCTAACTCTTATCTGAAGTTTCTAAAAGTTCAAACTATTTATAAAAGTTTCAGAACCAGATAATTGATTATTTTAAAGAATAATCGATTATTTTGTTCTTCAGGTTTTCTGGAAACCAACCAAGAACAATATAATCGATTATTTTTCTGGATAATCGATTATTCCAGAGAGTTATTTCTGGGATAATCGATTATTTGGCAAATAATCGATTATTGCAGCAAGGCATCCCATTCTGCCTGTTGCTGGAATAATCGATTATATTTAATGATAATCGATTATTTTGAGTTAGTTTTCAAAACATCGTTTTAAGTCTCAAAATAACTTTAGTCTTTTTAACTCATCATCATACACTCTCTAATTAGTTTAGATATAGATTTTGCTTATGCACACAGCACACATAACATATAAACTCATTCAAAACAATTTATATACTAATCCCTATTACATAGCACTTTCTTTGACTTTGTTTTTGTCTTCTAAGTTGTTGTTTGTTGTTGTCCTTGACACACATTTTGTGATCATCAAAACTCCTTTAAGTTTTAGAGATAATCTTGACCTCATCAAGTTCAGGCTCCTCTAAGCTCAACAATTTTGTCATCAAATCTCTTTCCAAAAACGTCTCTCGAAAGAATGGCAAGAAGAAACAAAGGTAATCGGTCAACAAACAAATCAACTAAGATACAATCAATTGCTCGAAAGGAGATGAAGAAAATAACAAAACGGTTTCAAGAAATCGTTTATATTTCTTCTAGGTTTTTTCATTTAAAACCCATTATTTAATTTCATTATTTTATGTAATTTTTAATTAAATTCTCTAATATATTTTTTTTATAATTACAGTACAAGTGCTCATCAAATATCTCAACCAAAAAATGACAGAGAAAAATACTATAATATCTCGGATGCGTCATCACCCATAAAAGTTGTTGAAAGTAGGATTGATAAGGATGTGGAACAAGCTAGTGGGATGGATCCATAATAGTCACTTTCAATAGCTTAGCCAGAATGATAGTGGATAAATATCCTAAATTGAAGTTCACACTTTCTCCATCAGGACTTTCAATACTTATTGATAATAACCAACAAACTTCTTCAACTAATTCACATCAAATTCCTTCAAGGGTGGACAGTCAAAGTGAAAGTAGAAGGATATTGCTTGATCATTATGAAGCAGATAATAAATATTATATAAATTATCAACCCATGTCAAAGTATATAATTGATGGAACTTACTTTTGGTATTTGAACATAGACAATTCTTCCATCAATTATATATATACTAAGACATGGGTTGATAATTTATATAATATTTATTATCTGCTTCATAATGATCAAGCATTATCCTTCTACTTTTACTTTGACTGTCCACTCTTGAAGGAATTTGATGCGAATTAGTTGAACAAGTTTGTTGGTTATTATCAATAAGTATTGGAAGTCCTGATGGAAAAAGTGCGAACTTCAATTTAGGATATTTATCCACTATCATTTTGGATAAACTATTGAAAGTGACTATTAATGGATTCATCCCACTAGCTAGTTCCACATCCTTATCAATCCTACTTTCAACAACTTTTATGGGAGATGATGCACTCGAGATATTATAGTATTTTTCTCTGTCATTTTTTGGCTGAGATATTTGATGAACACTTATACTGTAATTAAAAAAAATATTAGAGAATTTAATTAAAAATCACATAAAATAATGAAATTAAATAATGGGTTTTAAATGAAAGAACCTAGAAGAAATATAAACGATTTCTTGAAACCATTTTGTTATTTTCTTCATCTCCTTCCGAGCAATTGGTTGTATCCTAGCTAGTTGATTTATTTGTTGACTAATTACCTTTGTTTCTTCTTGCCATTCTTTTGAGAGATGTTTTTTGAAAGGGATTTGACGACAAAATGTGTTTTATATAGAAACATAAGATAGTTATAATTAGAGTCAGAACACATAATTAAATGATAAACATTGAACCAGATAATTACAATCATAAATTATACCTTTGATGTAAATGGAATAATAACGAACATTAGCCCCTTCTCAGATGCCTACAACATGGAAAACAATTTGATAAGAAAATGACCAATTTAAGGGCCATCTGCTCCTGAAATATATTCAATTTGGAAATTACCTCTATAATCAAAGACTTTGGGTCTATTTCACGAGCCATCAAAACCTTATTACGGCCAATTGTTAACTTCCCAAGCCAGCTCCCCAAATTTTTAAGCAAAGAGCGTTCTTCTAAACTTGATTTTAAGAGCTCTGATCCTAAAAGAGCTTGAAGAATATTCAAACACCAAGTATGATTTCATATTATCAACACAACTTGTCAATTCAATCAAGCAGGGAACAGAAACAAGGCTCAAATCTTGCAATTTTCATAAATTGCCTGCACAATCTCTTTGTTTAAAGCCTTTGAATTAACCTTATCCATGAATTTCAAGTACAAGTCATGGAAATTTGGCTCAATGCTTGCTCTAGAAATAAATAACAAATGGTATAAATGAAGGTACCAATATATATAGCATGCCCCATATCTCTACATGGATGCAACTGTTTTAAGCAATTACATGATACATGACTTGACTTATGAATCATGCTAACCTTTTCATAACCATATACTGTGCAAACCATAGTACTGCTCTTTCAAAATTTCAGCAAACACTTTTGCTTTGTCTTCAATATTAGCACCAGAAACATTATTAATTATAAATGATATCTTTTCTTGAACATCTGAGTCCGGAGCCTGTTAACATAATATAAAATTAGGGTTAAATTACTCCAAGTAAAGGAAATCAAAATTTAGATTTGTATAAGATACTAAATTAAAACTAGTATTTTAGTTCATGCATTGTACCAGTTAAATAATTTTACGATCACAATTATTTATTTTGAAAAGTGAAAAATTATTAATATCATATAATTAGAGTAAATATCTATCATATGACCTTGACAAAATTTAATAAATTTGTATACAGAATAATATCAAATATACTTAATAAAATCATTGTCAACATAATAATTAAAATTCAATAATAATTTCATTTATCGATGACAATAAAGTGTAAGAAAATTAAATAGAGAGAATACTTTGTTATCCTCATAATTAGGAGAAAGAATAATCATAAGCCATTTTAAATCAAAGAAATTTAAATCGGTATGAAAGTTAAAAGAAATAAGGATAGTCTATCCCCAAGAAATCAGAGAAAATCTCCATGAAATAATAGATGAGGGACCTGTTACTTTAAATAAGGACAGAGATGAAAGAATCAGGAGATAAGGGATAAAGAAGACATTTATAGGAGAGAGATTTTTGAAACCACGAATACTTGCATATAGAGAGTGTGTGTAGTTCATCTCTACTTAATTTGAAAATTTAAACAAAATCAAATGTGAGGGAAAGTGTAGCTCTCACAAGCTAGATGTTTTTTTTTGGTAAACAAAGATATCCCTTAGGTGAAACATGAAACTCTTCAAAATTATTTATAAGTAGATAAGTAAAATCATTGATAATATAAACAACTGAACGAATCAATTATCAAAACTGAAGAAAAGTAGCCAGTCTGATTAATCTTTTGTACAAGGCTAGAGAGTACCTCAATAGGACTTTCTATTTTCGTAGCAGCAGCAACCAAAGTTTTAGTGTTCAAGGCAGATCCAAACCCTACACCAGATGCACATATCAAAGGAGCACAACATATTTTCAGAAATAGAAAGCATAAATTTATGTCTTTATGCAAAGCAACAGGCTATGTAACTGTAGAAACACAAGTGATAGAAATATACCAGTAGAAATAGATCCACGGGAAGGACCAACAAAACCAGGATTAGAAGAAAGCCTTGACGAGGTTCTGTCTGTACTATGTAACTGCAATTGTAGCAACAAAAAGTTAGTTTGTAAAAAAAATTAGACTCTAAATCTGTGAAGTTAGTTTGTAAAAAAAATTAGGATCCAAAGAACGAGGAAAGGTATTATTGTTACCACAAAAAGGATGTCCTTGCTTCTAGTTAAGTTTCTATTCAACCACCTCTCGAGGTTAATGAATTTTTTTCTTGATGCCACTGCTGCTAACCTTATACTATAATAAGAGGGAATAATTTCCACCACGGATGATAGAATCTATAAACCACCAAGAAGCATGAGTTAAAAATGGCAAAAGATTGTAAAAAAGAAAAGAGATTGGCATTTGTGAATCGTGAAGACAAACTTGAAGGCTTCTTGCAACTAAGGGCTCAATGAAAGTGAGATTCGCATATTATTAAAACATATTAAGAAAGCAAATTGAGTCTAGATCAATATATAAGGTGAGGATTGCTATCTCTTTATATACTTTGCTAATGCCTTATTTCTATTTTGGCCACATCCACTAGTGATATATCTATATATAAGTGAGAAACAATTCTTATCTTACAAGGAGATTTTTTATTATGAACCTAACTTAATCTTATAAAACTGGTTTATAAGATAAAAATTACTCTTTACTTATATATTCTATTAATGCATTATTTCTATTTTAATCATATCAATAGTCAATTGTAATCCTCAAATATAACAAAATCAAGAAAACCATAACAACTTAGTGCAATCTATCTATGTATCAGGAAAATGATTGAAATGAATAAAAGTAAAAAAACACACTTAAAAAGAGAACAACCTTTAACTCCCGACAGATGTCCACAATTCTTATAATGCTGCCCGCATCATTGTTTTGAGAATCCATAAACCCTCTCAAGAACAGATTGGGATTAACATGCCAAAGGTGTAGAATCATCCCACTGCCTACAGCACTCTTTACTATCTTGGGAAAAACAATCAGAGATACTTCCCGTTGCAAGAGATAATAGGCAGTCTGCAAGAACAACAAATGTAAACTACATGAATCAAGAAAAGACATAGAATAGGTAATTGTTGAGAACCAACAAATATGAATCCATTAGATTGTACATTAATATGTGCCATCCCAAGAAGCAACACTTCAGGACAGTGTTTAAGAGGGTAATGAAGGATTGATCGAACATTATTGGCATGAGCCTTCTCGGCTAGCTGGCAGAGGACGTCTAAAAGGTCAAGACACAACCATGCATGATTTGCATGGCCATTTTGAAGCTTGTGGCCATTAATTGCATCAACATATGCCTGCACAGCAATTTGTTGTCATAAGAATTTGGCGATAGGAACAAGAAACAATAATGGTCAACATAGATAAACTTCCCGAGTGTGCAAAGGTAAATATTTCTGGTGGTGCTAATACAGCGTATTTAAGGAAAGACAGCTGACCCTCAATATTCTACTATTCTTCCATACAGATCCACATATGGCATGGAGAGGAAATGGTTCCTGCTAGGTATATTTTCATACATTCAGAATTTTATGCCAGAGTTTGCATATAAAAGCCTATTTAGATACAAGATTAAAAATGGCTTTGATAACTTTTCTTCTAGAAAAAATTCTTTATTTTTCAGCAAAGAAGCTCTAAAAATTATTTCTAACTTGTATCAAAACTGATTTTAAATCAGCTAAGCTACGGGAAAAGCATATCTAAGGTTCTGATATCATACCTTAGAGGCATGTTTATACACACACATGAGAAAAAGGAATGCTTCTTCACAAGGAAGGAAAAACCCTTCATGATCAAGATTTTCCATGACACATATCCAGTTGGTTTGAGGTGCCTGTATCAGAAAACACATAAAAATGAAATGATTTACTTTCTTATTCAAAAGGAAATAAAAAAATGAGAGGAACTTTAAGTCCTATTGAATAAAACTCACAAGATGGTTAACTGTATCTACCAAGACATCAATATTCCAAGAGTTAAGAGGTGGCAACTCAGACACGTTGGATCCATTGGCTGCAGGGAATGTTAAGTATGTGTTCTGGTTTTCCTCCACCCCAGTACGACTATAAGCAATTGCACCAAGTAATTTAGATAGCATATTATCAGTTAGAGATGAGAATGGAGAAAATATCTCCTTGCACTTTGAGACATCAACCGTGCATCCATAGCCTTGTTCCTTCACAATATCTCCCATTTTTATTTCCTTCTGCATGTCTTCCAAAATATCATCAAAATCATTTTCTCCACACTTGTGGAACAACTCCATCTTCCTGTAAAATGATGGATAACTAATTAAACATCATAACTGAATTAATTACTATTGATAACTAATAATATACAACAAATATATGATTGTATTGAAAAATGGTTGCCAGTTTTATGTTAACCACTTATTTCAGTAGTTAAATCAAATAAGTTTTCAATATCATTGACCCAATGATGAGTAGTTAACTTAATAAAATGGTAGTAAGGATTACTCAATACATTACCACCTTAAATCAGCCTCATGCATCTCTTCAGGAAGCAATGGAGTCAAGGCAAAAGTTGGCTTGTCTTTGAACTTCACAAGTGATAATATCTGCATAAAGGAAACCATGATAATTTTGTGAATTTGCTCATTGCAACTCCAAGAACCAGGATTGGCAAACAATTCCTCAATCCGAGCCATGCAAAAAGATTTGCCTATACACCAGCAATATTTCAGGTCAAATATACTATATATAAACGGCAAAATAATATTGACACAGTATAGATGATATAGAAATGACCATGAACATTATTAGTCAAGTAAAATGTAACTTCATACTTACCACTCAGCCTGGCATCAGGATTCTCAGAATCAGATAAAACAAGACTGGTGATAATTTTTTCCAATAAAGATAGCTTCAATCCGTTGCTTAAACTTTCTAAAATAAATCATCAATAAATAATTATTGTGTTATATATAAATTATTTATTATAAATCTAAAATACAATCTATATATTTAAACATATTTATTTATTTATTTAAATTTTAAATATAATTTATATATTAAATATAATATTTATTTATATATTATAAACATGTACCACATGTATTTGAAAATACTAATATACAAGTCATTAAATAATTTTTGTATATAATTTGAATCTGTATACACACAGTTTTAGTCTGATTAAAGAGAAAATCTTAATCTGTAACAACAACAAACAGTAAAGTCTCTAAAGTATTGTTCATTGTTACAACTTTTAAAAAAAAAAATTATGTTTTTTTTTTCCTATAATTTGTATGTTGTGTGTGAGATAAAGAGGCGGTAGGGTTAAAATACTAAGTATCTTGAATTCAAAATATATAATTATAATATTATATGTATAATTTTAATAATATATTATACATTAGGGTTGAATTGAATTAAGTTAAATTTAAAAATCAAAATTTATTATCCAACATCCGTTTGAACAAGTTGATTTAGATTTAATCCAAATACTAAAAGTAATCGAGACAAAATGATTAAGTCAGTTAGATTAATTTGGATTCACGCCTAATTAACATTTTATTCAAAAGAAAATTAACAGATAAAAAGTGAATTTGAGAAAACAAGACCAACAAAAACCCTAAAAGCATTCAACTACACAAATCCACAAAATATCCCGCATGGTAGCAAAATTAAAGCATTGAAAGCACAGAAACAAACAAGAATGTCGAATGCATTTAAACTCAACTCCAATATCCTATTAAAAAATTGAATCAAACAAAAACTCTGATCATCTCCCCAAACACGGAGAGTTGATGGAAAACGGAGTGAAAGTTGAATTCATTAAAGAAAGCTAATCTGGTTGGATGAGAATAAGTGGGTCATGGCGTGCAAAGAAGAAGAGAAAAAGATGAAATTGGTGGAGAAGATGATGCATAAAAAAGCACGTGCATGTGGCGTAACTCCCATGTAGCATGTTGAAGGTATGAATTGCTCACCAGTCAGAGCAGGTCTCAGAGTAAGGCTCTCACGCAATCCAATTCACTTCTTTCTTTGTATCATATGAGCCTACTCCTTACAGCCAATTTATAGATATCAAATTCTATAACATATAATATATTATATATTATATTATACGAATGTGTATTCAATATTTTATTAAAGATTGTGCACAAAATTATATTGATTTAAGAATCTATCTAATGACGCTGAATTATAATATTTTTATATCATATCAATTTAATTTATCTTACAATCAACCTTTATACATTTAAATACAAACCAGTATCATTTATCTTTTATCTATTTATTTATTCTCTTTTTTCTATTTCAATGACATTTAGTTTTCAAACCTCTTATATTTTAAATAACTACCCACTATTGTTTTTTTTTTTTTTAAATACAGAGGCACAGAAGTGCCTATTTTTCCTAATTAGAAATTAGGTTAGTTCTTTTGATCGAGTATCTTACTAAATTAAAGATTAAATTATATTTAGTCTTTTATCTTATTGTTTTTATATTTATTTTGGACTTTTATCTTTTAAAATATTCATTTTAGTTTTTTATCTCCTAAATTTGGATCTATTTGATCCTTTTGAAACGATAATTATATTAATACTGAGAGACAATTTTGAATATTTGATTAACAAATTCAAAATTTAAAACTTGTCTAATTAGATACACTTATATGAAAATTATTAAACACACTTGAAGTTTAAAAAAATAAAAAAGTGTTTTAAACATGATGAAAGTTCTATATAAATAAATCCAAAAAGTGACGAAAACAATTCTAAAACTTTAATTTCATGTTATTTTGTAATTGCTCATAAAACATAATTTTTCACATAATTTTCTCTATGTTTATAATTTTTTTTATTCAAATGTTAATTGAATTTCATAGTTTTCATAAAGGTGAATCTAATTAGATAAGTTTTAAGTTTTGAATTTGTCAATTAAATATTTAAAATTGTCTCTCAAAATTAAAAATAATCATTTCAAAAGGATCAAATAAATCCAAATTTATAAGATAGAAGACTAAAATGAACATTTTAAAAGATAAAAGATTAAAATGAATCTAAAAAACTAAGATAAAGGACCAAAATTATAATTTAACCAAATTAAAATTAGTATGTGTAATTTATAAATAATTTTTTATATAACTAAATTTTAAATATACAAATTAAATTTTAGATTAGTGAGAAATAATCTATTATTTATCACTTGTCAATCCTTATACATTAAATACGAACTCAGATTCTGAGAATATCTTTAAGAAGTTTTCTTTCAGGAGAGTTTGTAGAAATTTTTTAAACTTCTTATTTAATTTAGTTTTTATTTATCATAATTATTATGAATTTAATATTAATGTTTAAAAATAAATTATTAATAAATAAAAATATTTTTTTATTATAATATAAATCATTTATCATAACTCTAAAATATAATTTATATGTTTAAAAATATTTATTTATATAAATTTTCATATAATTTATATACTCAAACATAGTACTTATATATATAATTTATTATAAATTTTAAATATATATATATATTAAACCTCACTCCTTTTTTACTTTATAAAACTATTTTATTAAGGAGGATCGAGATAACATGCACAAAATCTTAAGTTTAAACCTTGTTATGATTTGATTATGGATAAAAAATAGTAATTAAGTTATCTACAAGAAATATATATTATAATTATTAAATTCTTCAATTAAATCTTTAGTTGATTTTGTTTTTACATAAAAAGATAGACGATATTTTTTTTTTTTGGTAAAGTTCCTTTTTTTGATAAAGAGATAGACGATATTTTAAAATTTATAGAATGTTATTTATAATTTAAAATTGCGATTTTTTTTTATAAATAACGTTTTTGCTATAACTCGTTTTATTATTCTAAAAATACTATTGATTTCGTGTTAATAGTTTCATTTATAATAATTATGGTAATTTTATCATTGTAAAAATACTATTGTAGTGAAAGAAAATCAATATTACCTTAAATACCAATCTATTACTATACCAAAAATACCAATCTATTACGTGTTTCTGTAAAAAAACAAAAAAAAAAATGATCACGTGTTAATTGATTACATATTCATTTTTTTTTATCTGCCAATAAATATTTATATAGATATATATAAAGGTACAAGGGGTACCAAAACCCATATATATAAAATAACTAGGAGATTGTATTACCCTTGATTAAAACTAATTTGAATTTATGTAATATCAAATTATATATGTTGTAATTAGAGATTCCAAAAAATAGATACCAGTTTAGATGCAAGTAATCACCCAATACCATCTAATAATCCACTGTTTATGTAACACCCCAATGCCCAATAAAGGTGATTTAGTAGTCCAGAACGGATCGTTCCGAAACTGGAACGAGCTATTCCAAACTACTAAAAAGACCTATTTTTGATAGTCCAGAACGGGCCATTCTAGTTTGAGAATGGACCGTTTTAGATGCGAATTTTACTAGTAAAAACAAAAGAGTATTCCCATCAGTATTATTTGTATATTAAGATTTATTTATAGCAAACAAAATCATTCAATTTAGTGGGCTTCTTGATGGTGCATTTGGGCCTCCCACTTTCCACTAATTGTTCCTCTATCATCCCTTCAGCAGGAGCTTGCACAGATGTATGACCCAACTCAATACGAAGAGCTTGCTTATGAATTGTATCATTTTCCTCTCCTTCAAAATTCACCTTGTCCTCAAGGTGAAGGGCTGGATAAGCAGAACAGAATTCTGCAAATGGCTCCCAAGTGGCTTCCTCTGGCGTATGTCCTTCCCACTGAACCAACACTTATTTTTGGGGAACACCATGGTTCAACACATTGCGAGCTGAACAAATTGCTACAGGAATTTCCACAGGCTTGCTGTCAAAACTATCAGCTGGCAAGTCGCACGTTTGTGAAACCAACTGACCGCGAAACAACTTAAGGACAGAAATATGAAAAACAGGATGAATATGACTTCCCGCGAGTAAGCCCACACGATATGCAACCTGGCCCACACGCTCCAAAACAGGAAATGGTCCATAAAAGAGTTTGCAAAGCTTGTGATGACGACCTTGTGAAACCGACGATTGTCTATAGGGCTGTAAATGAACCAACACCATGTCGCCAACCTCAAGGATCACTTCACGACGATGACAATTAGCTTTCATTTGCATGCGGTTCTGTGCAGCCAGCAAATTGGTTTTCAAGGTGCGCAACAGTTTATCTCGAGTAGTAAGGCTTTCATCTAGAGCCTGAATTACAGTCATGCCTCTAGTGTATTGTGGAATCGTGGGAGGAATGCGGCCATATAGAGCTTGAAATGGCTACATGTTGAGACTTATATGGAAGCTAGTATTGTAATGAAATTCTGCCCAACTCAGAAGGGAGACCCAGTCTGTTGGTTTATCTTGTGTAAAAGCACGCAAATACTGCTCTAATCCCCTGTTGACAACTTCACTTTGGCTGTCAGTTTGTGGATGATAGGCACTACTCATGGCCACCATTGTACCACTTAGCGCAAATAGTTGCTGCCAAAAGGAACTCATAAAAATTGGGTCACGATCAGAGACAATCGAGCGAGGAAACCCATGATGACGAACAATTAGATCAACGAAAAGAGTGGCTACTTTGCTGGCTGTAAAATGAGAAGGTAAAGGACCAAAATGAGCAGATTTCGAGAGACAATCTACCACCACCATAATGACAGAAAATCCTTTTGATGGAGGAAGCCCAGTAATAAAATCCATAGTAATATCCTCCCACACAACTTTAGGAATAGGTAGAGGTTGCAATAAACCTGCCGGTGCTTGTGTGGAATACTTCACCTGTTGACATAAAAGACACTGAGCAATATGGTTAGCAACAGCTTGCCGCATTTTGGGCCAATAAAAATTAGTAGATAACCGAGCAAGAGTATGTTTGATGCCTGCATGTCCGCCACTAGGAGTATCATGAAATTCATTGATGAGCACTTTGCATAAGGATGAGGTTGGACTAATTACATATCGACCCTGGAACATCAACAACCCCTGCCTTACGGAATAAGGAAAAAATAGATTTCCATGTTGATGTTTGAAATGGAATGATTGGAGAAAAGGGTCAGTGAGATTATCTTGCTTCAACTGGTTAATAAGTTGGAAGATGGGCCCGGAAACTAAGGCAAGAAAAACTGAAGGTAGAGTAGTGGCATTATCGTCCTGGGTAGTAGGGACCCTCGAAAGAGCATCTGCAACACAATTAGAGCTACCTGATTTGTACTCAATGCGAAAAGTGAAACCCATAAGTTTTCTCACATAAGATTATTGATCCGGGGTTTGAATCACTTGTTGCAAAAGTTCTTTTATACTTTTGTGATCAGTGCGAATCACAAATAAGGAACCTAACAAATATTGTCGCCACTTAAGCACAGCTTCGACGATTGCATGTAATTCCTTGACGTAAACAGAGGAGGCTTGAAGACGAGGACTCAATTTCTTGTTAAAATAAGCAATGGGATGACCTTTTTGCATTAAAACAGCCCCAACTCCAGCATTAGAAGCATCAGTCTCAACAATAAATTCTTGAGAAAAATCAGGAAGTTGTAAAATAGGGGCTTCGACCATGGCTTGTTTGAGAGCTGCAAAAGCAGAATCCGCAGCAGCACTCCATTCAAAGGCATCCTTACGCAAAAGGTCTGTGAGAGGAGAAACAATTAAAGCATATTTAGCCACAAATCGACGATAATATCCTGTGAGTCCTGAAAAACCACGTAGCTGTTTAATGTTTTTTGTGACACCCTCTACCCCGTTATTAATATACAACAAATGTAACAATAAAATATTTCTTATCTTCTTTTTGGGTAAATGAAATCTTTCATAGTTGACAAATATTTCAAATATAACAAGGTAGAAGATTCACATTCGTAACTCATAAATCATAACTCCAGTGTAAAAATTATAAAAGAAAAGAAGTTAAGATTTTCAATACAATTTAGTGTAAAACAAGAAATCATATATATACAAATAATAATAAAGGAAATATAAATTAACTCCAGTAAAGGTGGCAGTGCCTCCTGGTTAGGAATTAATTTATACTCCCAAATCATATAATAAAAAAATATAACAAAAATGTACATCTTGGTCTTTTATCAAGAACGTTCAAATTACAATTCTTAACATATATTTTCCTTGAATTATATATGTCATCTACGTTATTTCTTCGTTAGAAATTACAAAAGAAGAGAAACTAAAGTTATAAAAACAATAACATATTAAACTAAAATAACTATGCCCTGATGTCACATCCTATCAGAGCATGCCCAATTGAAGCCTTTAAGCCTCATCACCAACATCCTCATGATGCTGATCACCTGCAACATAATTTAAACATATACAAAAACAACAAGGGAGTGAGAAACATCTCACTCAGTTTCAGGTGCAGAAATAAAGGCTAGATAGCACTCACACACACAACAAATATAAGTCACTTATAAATAATACACATACATCATCAATATCACATATATATTCATTTATCATGCAATGATGTCATGATCTTGACTTATAAATGCATGCATGTGGCGCCATAAGGAAGTTTCACATATCATCACTGGTGACCCTAAGGCACACCTGGTTACATCACTGGTGACCCAAAGGTACACCTGGTTACATCACTGGTGACCCTAAGGTACACCTGGTTACAAGTTACATCACTGGTGACCCTAAGATACACCTTGTTAGCATGTTACATCACTGGTATGCGGCCTCAACGGCACACCTGGAATAATATATGCATATGATGCATGTCATACCATCATAATCTCATTGACTCAATATTTAACTTTTTACATGATTTCATTTAGTACATCATGTCCTCATTTGTCATAGTCTCATAATCATAGTTTGTCTCAATAGTCAATTCTTAGGTCTCATGTCATTTGTCCATATTTCACATGGTCATGTCATCAATACTCCTCTTAAGGTCCGCATAGGTATTCACAGAGATCCAGAGAGCATTCTTATTCATATTAAAACTCATTTATTATTAACATTAATTTCATATTCATTTATTACTTTCAACAAAGAACAAGGTAGAGTAAATAGAAAATCAGACAGAACAACGGCACTTTCAACAAAAACAAAGTAGAATAAATAGAAAATCGGACAGAACAACGGCACCTTCAACAAAAAGCAAAGTAGAGTAAATAGAAATTTAGACAGAACAACGGCACCTCCAACAAAAAAGCAAAGTAGAGTAAATAGAAATTAAACAGAATAACGACAAAGGATTGGGGGCCAATCCGACAAACAACTATCCAACAATTATCCCTACACCCCTGAGCGAGGTTCTCACTCCCCCCCTTACCTGGATAGGCGGAGTTGGAACTTGGGCAGGGTCTCCTCCTCTGGATCCTCTCTTTCTTCCCTCTCTTTCTTTCTTTCTTTCTCTCTCTCTCTCTCTCTCTCTCTCTCTCTCTCCTCTTTCTCTCTCTAAGAGTACCACTTCTTGCTCAATATAAATTTTTCACCCCCCTTGGCCCTATTTATAGGCAATCTAACGCACCCGGAACGGCCCGTACTGATTTCGGAACGGCCCGTTCCGGATCCTTCAAACGTGGGCAAATTTCTCAACTGGAACGGCCCGTTCCAAAATCGGAACGCCCGTTCCCAAAAAGCAGAACGGCCCGTTCTGAAACCAGAACGGCCCGTTCTCAATCTCAGCAGAACGCCCCGTACTGCTTCCAGAACGGCCCGTTCTCCATACCAGAACGGCCCGTTCCAGGCCCGTTCTGGGTCTTCAAAAACAAGCATATTCCTTCTTTTGGAACGGCCCGTTCTGCATTTGGAACGGCCCGTTCCGACACCCAGAAATACCCTTATTCCTTTATTAAAATTACGAAAATGCCATCAATAATTACGAAAATGCCATTACTAATAAGAATATCCTTTTAAGGAAATTGGGGTGTTACAATTCTCCCCTCCTTTTAGAAATTTCGTCCCCGAAATTTACCTGAAAACAAAAATAGATAAGTTTCTCGCATCTTGCTTTCTAACTCCCATGTAGCACTTTCTTCAAAATTTCCTTATTGATGTACAACTCTATCAATCTCTCCAAGAAATGTCTAATGTTAAGAAGTTCAAGGTGAGCAGACCTGGTAAGCCTATCCATTAATCCAAATAAGATCAAATTTCTTAAGAATATCATACATAACTACAACTAAATCCATAGATACAGAATCTTATTTTCAAATTAGAACGTCTAAAGGTTGTATTAAATCTGAAAGTTTTTGGTGTTCTACCTTAACTTTCTAACATACTAAGCAAGCATACACAAATTCCTCCACTTCCTCCGTCATCTTAGGCCACCAAAACATATTGATACATCTTAGTAACTCCTAGATGAATACTAAGACTGCTCTTATGACCTTCTTCCAAGATTGCTCTCTTAAGTTCTGGCACATTTGGAATATACAACCCATCCTTAAATCTCAACACTCCATCCACTCCAAATTTAAACTTACTTTCTACACCTTGATTCAACTTCTCTACTTCTCTTTAGACCATCATGTTTCCGCTGCGCCACTCTGATACATTTCAGTGACTCTGAAATAAATGCTAAAAATATTCTTATGTCCTTTCTTTAAGATCATCTTCCTTAATTTGGGTTTACTAGGCACATAGATTATATCCTTGTATCCCGAAACACCATCAACTTCCACTTGTAAAAGGCTATTTATATTCCTACCAATCTTTTTCACTTGGGTCACTAAGAAAGAATCTAACTCCTGAGTCTTCTAATCTCATTATTAATCCTTTCAACATATTCAATTCAATGTTCCTAAGGGTGAGCTCACACATCATGCTTAAGTTTCTAATCTACTCAATCAAACTCAACCCTTATATCATCAAAATGATAGATAAATGTTCATCCTACTCAGGACATTTGTCACCATATTAGTTTAACTTGTATAATCTTCTCCAATGATTAGGCACCTAATTGTAAGTTCATTATGTACTCATACTCGGTCTTCAAGTCTTACCACTTTATTTATACTCCAAGAAAACTCTTATTCACTATCTTGTCCTATAATCTCATACCTGGCCACCAAAATGAATCGACTAATATGCTTATTCAATATCCTTTGAATAATCCATTCGTTAATCGAGTCATACATAGTCCCTTACTACTAGGAGTAATTTCACAAATCAAACTTAAATTCCTAACTTGAGCCAAAAGATATATCTCTTTGACCATAAAGAAAGATAAATATAGATATTTCCTATTCAAAGCATCGACTGCTATAGGTTTACCCAGATAACAACTAAGATTAAAATCTTAATCCTTACAATTTCCAACTATCTCTTCTATCTCATATTCAATTCCTTCGGATCAAACAGATATTTAAGATCCTTATAATCACTAAATATCTCAATAATATTTCTAAAATCTCAAGCGTAACTATTACAACTTCTAATTCAAGGTAATTTCTCTCATGAATTTTCCATTTCCTAGATGCTTAAAAACATAAGTTACTACCTTTGCATCAATAATCCACCCAAACCTGTCTCAAAGTCATCACTATATCCCACATAAGACTTACTAGAGTCAGGTAATATTATCACTAGTCAATCTTGCCATAAGAGTTAGAACTACTCTTATACTTACTATCTCACATAAAGACAATTCCCCTCATAGTGAATGTAGTCAAGGGCAATGCTATCCTAGAAATTCTTTCAATAAATCTCCAATAGTAAGCCTCATAAAACTTTTATTCTCGCTAACTTGCTTAGATATCTCTCTGCTTAAACATAACTTCTACCTAAGACAGATTCATGTTCACCTTAACTGAAATTTACAGGGACTAGAAAACTTAACATACAACCGTCTTGGATATGTCTTCACCTTCAACTACAATATGATCATATCACATCCTAAGATCAATATCACTAACCATACAACATTCACCATTTGATCCCTAAGGTCTTCTATTCACATATCGACATACATGCACATCAAGTCATATTAGAATGCCTACTTTAAACCTTCATATATATCATCCATAAGCACGTACATGAACAACCTTTACCACATAGCATCATATAACCTTAAACAACCTCACAATCTACACGAAAACACCTCAAAACATGTCAATTCTTAGCCTTGTATTGCCTACTAATCCGAAAACATTATTATACAGACTAACTTCTATTTTTAACAACTATCAAAGAAAACAACACATAAAGAGTTCTACTCATCCACGTGATATCAACCTATCACTAAGTGAATAGGCTACAACTCTTAGTGAGACATGAGATTTTAAAAAAAAAAATCATTTTCTTAGCTAAAAATTCAAAAATCACCATAGATATATTCAATGCATACCACTAGACCTTTGATCACCAAAGTTGCTGTAACGGGAGTGCAAACATTCTCTACACACTAACGCATCAGCATCTATGCCACAAAATACCTTAATCCTTCTAAACTTACTCCTTTCTACCTGAAATTCATATCAAAGTTTCCCACTACAATTCTAAACCAAATAACTCACCTATTCAGTACAAAAGGCTTAGAAAATAAAATTTTCATGCAACCATCAAACTCTAAAGATCATCAACACTTCAATCTCTCCTTAAGAATACCAAAACTCCAATTCTCAACATACCTCATCTTTGGATTCAATTGCTACAACTATAGCTTTCAAAAATTTCACCAATCATAAATTCTTAATACACTTTAAAATAAATCAATGTCTTACCCAAATCTAAGGTCTCAATAGTTCCCACAATATTAACAACATATTTCGTCTACCACTACTCGCACATATGCTTGCAACACAAGCGATATTACTGAACCACCACTTCTTACGTAAGTATCAAACAATTAAGCAATCATAAGAATGAAGAAGAAAGGTCATAATGGTATTAGCTGACACTATCATGACTATCATTCCTCTAATTAAAAAAAAAAACTTAACAATATCAAACTTTACAATATCAACACAAGGAGAACATCATCATTATCATTATCAAAGCAAAACATCATCAAAGCAAAGCATCATCAAAGTATACAACAAACAAAACAATGTCAGTGTACACAACAGAATCTCGATAAGTCACGGCCGATTAGATCGACCTGGCTCTGATACCATTAAATGTGACACCCTCTACCCCGTTATTAATATACAACAAATGTAACAATAAAATATTTCTTATCTTCTTTTTGGGTAAATGAAATCTTTCATAGTTGACAAATATTTCAAATATAACAAGGTAGAAGATTCACATTCGTAACTCATAAATCATAACTCCAGTGTAAAAATTATAAAAGAAAAGAAGTTAAGATTTTCAATACAATTTAGTGTAAAACAAGAAATCATATATATACAAATAATAATAAAGGAAATATAAATTAACTCCAGTAAAGGTGGCAGTGCCTCCTGGTTAGGAATTAATTTATACTCCCAAATCATATAATAAAAAAATATAACAAAAATGTACATCTTGGTCTTTTATCAAGAACGTTCAAATTACAATTCTTAACATATATTTTCCTTGAATTATATATGTTATCTACGTTATTTCTTCGTTAGAAATTACAAAAGAAGAGAAACTAAAGTTATAAAAACAATAACATATTAAACTAAAATAACTATGCCCCGATGTCACATCCTATCAGAGCATGCCCAATTGAAGCCTTTAAGCCTCATCACCAACATCCTTATGATGCTGATCACCTGCAACATAATTTAAACATATACAAAAACAACAAGGGAGTGAGAAACATCTCACTCAGTTTCAGGTGCAGAAATAAAGGCTAGATAGCACTCACACACACAACAAATATAAGTCACTTATAAATAATACACATACATCATCAATATCACATATATATTCATTTATCATGCAATGATGTCATGATCTTGACTTATAAATGCATGCATGTGGCGCCATAAGGAAGTTTCACATATCATCACTGGTGACCCTAAGGCACACCTGGTTACATCACTGGTGACCCAAAGGTACACCTGGTTACATCACTGGTGACCCTAAGGTACACCTGGTTACAAGTTACATCACTGGTGACCCTAAGATACACCTTGTTAGCATGTTACATCACTGGTATGCGGCCTCAGCGGCACACCTGGAATAATATATGCATATGATGCATGTCATACCATCATAATCTCATTGACTCAATATTTAACTTTTTACATGATTTCATTTAGTACATCATGTCCTCATTTGTCATAGTCTCATAATCATAGTTTGTCTCAATAGTCAATTCTTAGGTCTCATGTCATTTGTCCATATTTCACATGGTCATGTCATCAATACTCCTCTTAAGGTCCGCATAGGTATTCACAGAGATCCAGAGAGCATTCTTATTCATATTAAAACTCATTTATTATTAACATTAATTTCATATTCATTTATTACTTTCAACAAAGAACAAGGTAGAGTAAATAGAAAATCAGACAGAACAACGGCACTTTCAACAAAAACAAAGTAGAATAAATAGAAAATCGGACAGAACAACGGCACCTTCAACAAAAAGCAAAGTAGAGTAAATAGAAATTTAGACAGAACAACGGCACCTCCAACAAAAAAGCAAAGTAGAGTAAATAGAAATTAAACAGAATAACGACAAAGGATTGGGGGCCAATCCGACAAACAACTATCCAACAATTATCCCTACACCCCTGAGCGAGGTTCTCACTCCCCCCCTTACCTGGATAGGCGGAGTTGGAACTTGGGCAGGGTCTCCTCCTCTGGATCCTCTCTTTCTTCCCTCTCTTTCTTTCTTTCTTTCTTTCTCTCTCTCTCTCTCTCTCTCTCTCTCTCTCTCCTCTTTCTCTCTCTAAGAGTACCACTTCTTGCTCAATATAAATTTTTCACCCCCTTGGCCCTATTTATAGGCAATCTAACGCACCCGGAACGGCCCGTACTGATTTCGGAACGGCCCGTTCCGGATCCTTCAAACGTGGGCAAATTTCTCAACTGGAACGGCCCGTTCCAAAATCGGAACGCCCGTTCCCAAAAAGCAGAACGGCCCGTTCTGAAACCAGAACGGCCCGTTCTCAATCTCAGCAGAACGCCCCGTACTGCTTCCAGAACGGCCCGTTCTCCATACCAGAACGGCCCGTTCCAGGCCCGTTCTGGGTCTTCAAAAACAAGCATATTCCTTCTTTTGGAACGGCCCGTTCTGCATTTGGAACGGCCCGTTCCGACACCCAGAAATACCCTTATTCCTTTATTAAAATTACGAAAATGCCATCAATAATTACGAAAATGCCATTACTAATAAGAATATCCTTTTAAGGAAATTGGGGTGTTACATTTTTGGGAGGAGGCCACTACACCATGGCTTCAATCTTCTTAGGATCAACATGAACACCTATAGAAGAGACAATGTGGCCCAAGTATTCGATGGAATGCTTGCAAAACAAACACTTAGAGAGCTTATCATAGAATTTATGTGAGTATAAACGATGCACAACCAGCTCTAAATGTTGAAGATGATCATCCAAAGAAGAACTATATATCAAAATATTGTCGAAGAAAACAATGAAGAACCTTTGAAGATAAGATGAAAATAGTTGGTTCATGGTTGCCTGAAATGTCGATGGGGCATTTGTTAAGCCGAAAGGCATAACCAGAAACTCAAAGTGGCCATCATGAGTACGAAATGCAGTCTTGTATACATCTTTAGAGTGTACACGAATCTGGTGATATCTGGCACGCAAATCCAGCTTGCTGAAAATTGAGGCACCTCCCAACTCATCTAAGAGTTCATCAATAGTAGGAATGGGGAACTTATCCTTCATAGTGGCAACATTAAGGGCCCTATAATCAACGCAAAATTGCCATGACCCATCTTTCTTGCGGACAAGAAAACCAGGAGATGAGAAAAGGTTATGGCTTGGTTCCAGCGATCAAATGAATGCGATGGTCAATAACACGATGAGGTGGTAGGCCTAAAGGGTGTTGAAAAAGATCCTTGTATTTAAGCAATAATGGTTGAACTACAGGGAAAATGTCCAATGGTAAGGAAAACTCTGATGAAACGGTAACCGTATCAACCTCTGAACTAGAAAGCTCAAAAAGAAAAGGAGAATCCTTATGGTGAACAAGAGCTTGTAAGTGATGGATAGAAATTGGACTCAGCAGAGATTTGGTTTCACCTTTAAGAGTTACCTGTTGACCCTTCCAATTAAAATCCATAGTGAGAGCTGAGTAATCATGTGATACTCGACCAAGCGATTGGAGCCAAGGGAACCTGAAAACAAGGAATAGGTGTTACTGGAAGAGCCAATTGTGCCACCAACAAGGGTTTGATGAAATTGTGAGTGTTGCCGCTATCAATTAAGACTTGAAATTGTTTTGAGCCAAAAGATCCAAACACCCGTAAAGAGCGACCCTGAAGTTGACAAGAAAGATTGTGAAGGGTGGAAATATCACCAGAAACCTCCTCGGGTATTGTATCATGATCTCCCACTTCCTCGTTGGTAGGAGTATCATCATCCTCGTAACCAAGGAGCAATAAGTATTTGCTTTGACAATGATGATTGAGTCCAAATTTTTTATCGCAGTTGTAACAGAGACCGCACTCTCTCTTATCACGCAACTCTACTGGTGTTAAACGCCGAATCGGGGAGGTCGGTGATGGTAAGAGAGGTGGAAGTTTGGTTGTATGTGCGGTTTGAGAATTGGGCTTGGTTCTTGGAAAATGAGAAACCTCGTTTGGGCTGATTACACTTGACAGTTGGGCTCGTCCTGTTACATGTCCAGAACCAAAGGAAGAAGGCCCACGAGGACTTCCTTTTACCGTCACAGCTGCATCATCCATTCGAGCTTCATAAGCACTAGCCATGGCAAAGGCTTCCATCAATGTTGCTGGACGGTGGAATTGTAACTCACGACGAATGTCCGCTTGAAGACCGGTGATGAAAAAACTAATGAGAAGAGGTTCCGATATACCCGTAACTTTATTCAAAAAATTCCTCGAATTGAGTTTGGAATTCGGCAACCGATGACGTCTGTGTGAGCTTCGAAAGATTGCCCTCATAATCCTCGTAAACATTAGGACCGAATTGGTTTTTAACCGAGGTAATGAAAGAAGCCCAATTAAAGAATAAATCATTTCTCTTGGCCCATTGAAACCAAGCCACTACACGTCCCTCCAAATGAAAGGAGACAATCTACAATCGTGTGTCGGGTGGGGTTCCATAATAATCAAAATAAGCTTCAATACGAAACAACCAATCAGCAAGATCAGAACCATCAAAACGAGAAACATCGAGTTTCATTGAGCGAGGTGTCAATGTGTGTGGACGATGATTCAAAGAATCCGCGTGAGTCTGCTGAAACTCGGTACGAAGGTTAGCCATCTTGGTCTCCACCGAAATCATGAACTGCTGCAAGGAAGCATGGATTGAATCGGAGAGAGTATCCATCTATTTTTGAGAAATAGCAGAAGAAGCGGAAGAAGACATGGCAGCCAATCTACAAAATGGAGAAGAAGAATCAATGAAAGCACCAATGTTACGGTAGGAATAGAAAGGCATCTTTCGAGCTGGTGTTTACTCCAAAAAGAAAGTTGAAGAAAGAGAGAAGCAAGAGACAATAATTCTATTATAATTTCTATTCACCTCTTTTCCAATTCCACTACAATCTTTATATGGACAACCACCTTGTGCTAACAGTACAATAATACTACTAAAAACAAAAGAGTATTCCCATTCAATATTATTTGTATATTAAGATTTATTTATAGAAAACTGTGGAAGAAAATATGCACAAAGTTTTGATGATGCCAAAGCATTGAAGAAAATAAAGGTCAAGTTAAAGCAAGCTGATCAAGAAGCAAGATCTCAAGTAATAACTAGATAAGTCTTGACTGCTTAGCTTAGTATGTAAAATAAACTTTTAGAATTTGCAAATTTCACTTGGCCATTAAAATAAGAATTTCAAGAAAACCTAAACTTAATATTTTTGAATATAAGAATAAGTTGTTTGAAAAGAAAGCAAAAACAGTATTTAAAAGATTAAACAAAAATATTTTTAACTGGAAAATAGAAGCTCTCTATATCTTAAGTTTTCATAAGCCAAAACAAGTGATATGTGTCTGGTAATCGATTACCACTTGCTGTAATCGATTACCAAAGAAAGAAGACCTCTTATCAAAAGTTCAAATGTTAAAATGCTCTCTGGTAATCGATTACCAGTGATTGTAATCGATTACCAGAAGAGAAAATTTCAAAATTCGAATTTGAATTATACAACGTTTCAATCATTTTGAACTTTAATTGTTGTAATCGATTACCAAGTCTTGTAATCGATTACCAGAAGAGAAAATTTCAAAATTCGAATTTGAATTATACAACGTTTCAATCATTTTGAACTTTAATTGTTGTAATCGATTACCAAGTCTTCTAATCGATTACCAGAGCCTATTTTCTGAAAAATTATAGAGAGTTACAACTCTTCATGAAAAGACATAACCCAAGAAACAATTGTCTATGAATACCTATAATTTTTCAGAGAAAGGTAACGAACTCTATTGTGAAAATAATTTACAAAAACTACTTGGCCAAAATCATTTGCATAAATCTCTAAAGAGTTCATCAAGTTCTTAGAAAATGTAATATCTACTCTTCAAAGAGAGTCATTCTGTAATACCCTATTGATCTGTTGATCTGTAAAGGAGAAAGGGTTTTTCTCCTTGTTGGTTTTTGAATCACAACACAAGGAAAGGGAGTTCCGAGGTGTTGGTGGATTCAAGTCTTGTAAGGTTTACAAGAGTAGTGGAAATCTCAAGTGGGAGACTTAAGGACTGGATGTAGGCAAGATTGGCCGAACTAGTATAAAATCAAGTTTGCAATTCTTCTTCCTATACTTTTAATTTCTTGTTATTAATTGTAATTGTGTAGTTTCCATCATCATTCGTTCTTTACATACAAATTTTTCTAAGGAATTAAATTTGATAAGAAAGTAATTGGAAAAGTTTTTATAAGAGGAAAATTTAGAAAACTTAATTCACCCCCCTCTTAAGTTAATTGAGGCTAAGGGACTAACACAAACAAAATCATTCAATTTAGTGGGCTTCTTGATGGTGCGTTTGGGCCTCCCACTTTCCACCAATTGTTCCTCTATCATCCCTTCAGCAGGAGCTTGCACAGATGTATGACCCAACTCAATATGAAGAGCTTGCTTATGAATTGCATCATTTACACATGATGAAAGGATCCAGAACAGAACATTCTAGCCACTCCTAAAATTTATAAATAGCTAACTCTTGCAGTGCTTCTAGACACACTCTCTAAAGACCAAGGAGAACCAAGAAAAGGAGATCAAGCAGATTCTGCTCTAGCTTCGTCTTCTGCTTATCCAGGTAAGGTAAGGGGAAGTGAGAAACATTGCTCTAGGTGTGGGAATGTATGTTGGGAAGTGGGATTGACCCCAATCCTATGTTTGCTGTATGCTCATTTATGAGGAGGTTTTCCCAATTATATATGTTTCTTCTATTTGCTCTCACTACAAGATGTTAATTTAATATATATATTACCTTAAATCGAACATATAAAATTTAAAAAACGTATTTATCCTTATTTTTTTTTCTAATTATCAACTATTAATAAAATACTAACTTAAAATCTTATCTAATTATATATAATATTTTCATATCAAATTTAAAACCAGATATTAGTTATACAAAAATATTAAGATCATATAGTAAATTGTCAATAAGATTTTAGTTAAATAATTTAAAATAATTAATATTTCAATTATATTGTTAATTAGCAAATAATTTATTCCAAAACTAATTAATTTTTTATATTAATTATTAGTAAAATTTAATAACTTTTAATTTAACAATTAATTGGATCGATGAAATTCAACACACCATGAGTTATTGAGCGGAATAACTTTACCAAGAGTTATTTTGTAAGTTATCTTAAATCAAACATATAAAATTCAAATAATGTATTTATCCATGTTTTATTTTTTAATTATGAACTATTTATAAAATACTAACTTAAAATCTTATTTAATTATATCATAATATTTTCATATCAAATTTAAAACCAGTTCTTACATTTTCGACAAATATAAATTTGTCTGAAATATTCTATCAATAATATAACTTTTCTTACAAAAATTTTCTCATCAAAAATATAAATTTTTCGACAGATTTAATTTTGTTTTATAAAAAATCATCTTCGATTAATATAACATTTTGTATATATGATTTAAGAGTAAAAGATTTTCAATTTAGCGGTTGAATTTACAAAATTCACATTTAATATAAAGTTATTGAGCGGTGTAACACTTAGTAAAATTTATATCATTGTAATTATAACCCTCCTCATATATATATATATATATATATATATATATATATATATATATATATATATATATATATTAAATGCGACTTTTACAATGTATTACACCGCTCAATAACTTTATATTTAATGTGAATTTGGTAAATCCAACTGTTAGATTGATAGTTCATATCTTTTATAGATTATATATACAAAACTTTATATTAATCCAAGATGATTTGATACTTCATTTTTATAAAACAAAATTGATGTGATATATTCATTTCAAAATACACTAAAATATGAACACTTGGATTATCTTCTAGTTGTTGTTCAATTTTAACAAAATTTGATATACACGTATAAAGTGATATGAACTTTCAATTTAACGGTTGGATTTACAAAATTCACATTTAATATAAAGTTATAGAGCGGCATAATATATATAACCCCTTATATTATATATATATATATATATATATATATATATATATATATATATATATATATATATACACACACACATACATATATATACAGCGACAACTGCACGTTTGGAATAGTGAGGCACTTGCCCTCACTACTATTTAACATATACATAATTTTTTTATCTAAAAAATAATATATTTTAAAAAAAAATTATATTCTAATAAAATAAATATATAGATTCAGAAAAAATGTTTATTTATTTGATATCTGTCAAATTTTTTAAGGAAATTAATTCTCATGTGATAAAAAAAAATTCTTAATAATGAATTAATTTTTAAAAAAAGTTTAATTATAATATATATATGTATATATATATATATATATATATATATATGTCTTAATATTCACATATATAATGTAATATATTAAAACAAATAATTTTTTGATAAAATAAAATTTGTAGCATGCATGTTTTTCTTTTGTGTTTTTTATTTATTGTATACGTTGATTAAAAAAATCAAAATAGTAAAATTGTATACATTGATTAAAAAAATCAAAATAAGAAAAATCATAAGATTTATATTCCATTTAGAATTGTTATTATAAGATATATTTTAAAATAAGTTATCATCTAAAAATATATATTAGATATTAAAAACATATTTATATCATAAATAAATTAAACTTTATTTTTATAAATTTAACATATAGATTTTTATATTTTTAATAGTGTTAAATTATTATAAAATAAGTCTATATGATTGTAGTTCTACTCAAATATTTAAAAATTATCTATGATAGATAAATAAGTCACACTTAAAATATATATTTTTAAAGAAAGTTAGGTTCAAACCAAGTAAATTATAATAAAATATAGTATAACCTAATTTATTTTCATCTTTAATACTAATCGTAGATATAAAAAACTTGTAATAAATAATTATAATATATATTTATACCTTTAAAAGATATATAAAATTTTTAATACTACAAATATATATAAGAAATTAAAAATATAAATTAAAAATAAGATTTCCGACGGAACATTCCGTTGGAAATTTTTTGGCAGAAAATTCCGACTGATTTATTTTTTCGTCGGAAATTTCCGACGAAAAATTTTTGACGGAAAATTCTGTCGAAAATTTTTGACAGAAATATAAATCCGTCGAAAATTACCGATGGATCCATATCCGTCGGAAATTTTCCGTCGGAAATTTACATTTTTCTTGTAGTGTCTTCTTATATGTAAATAACTATATGATCTGAGATCTCTATGGGTTCTTATGGGAAACCCTAAGGGAATGCATTGGTAATTATAAAAGGAGATTATTTGAAGAGGTAATTGTATGAGTAAATTGTATTGTTTTGAATGATTAATATTGTATGAATTAGAGTGCTCTGTGGGTTCCTGTGTGATGGAAAAGACTAGGAGGAGTGGTAGATGACTTCTCCTTAGCTTCTCCTTTGCTCGGATCTTCTTCAAGGAGATGGAAACCACAAAGATGAACACTATATGGAGGAAGTATCACGGATGGAAGAGGCTTAAGCCTTGGATGGAAGCATCCAAGCTTAAGGTGCAAGGGAAAGCTGACTTCAAAGAGGAGGAAAACCTAGTAGGGTTCCTAAGGTGAAGCTTTCTCTCATGGTGACTCTTGAACGAAATTTGGCTGAATAAGCTCTCAAATTTCATTATTCTCAAAAGTGAATACAAAAATGTGAAGGGAGGACTTAAGTATGCACGGAAATGAAGCACATAGGCACCTAAACCAAAGCTACACAAATTGGCGCCTAAAGTTTGAATTCAAATTTGAAATTTGAATTCAAACTTTCACTACTAGAAAAATACTATTTTACATCTATATATCTACATCGGTTTCTAAAGAAACGATGTAAATAAAAACTGCGGTGGCAGTTTAGTAAATAAATAAAAGGTGTAAGCATATTTACATCGGTTCTGTGCAAAAACGATGTAGATGCGAAAAATTTTACATCAGTTATTTTATCGACCGATGTATAATTGAAATCGTAGAGCTATTCTACATCGGGTTTAACTTTGCCCGATGTAGAAGCGAAGGCCAAATTTCCGTGCGAACAAACCCTCTCAACATCTCAACACTATCGCAAACGCTCTCAACACTCTCAGGGGCGCTCTTCTCTTGCTGACCTTCAACAACCCTAGAGGAGCTCTCTCTCTGAACATCTCAACACTCTCGCGGGTGCTGTCAACGCTCTTATGGGTGCTTTTCTCTTGTTGACCATCGACAACCTCAGAGGAGCTCTTTCAAAACGACGTGGGGCTCCAAATCCACAAACACTCTCGGAAGAGCTCTCTTGAAATGTGGTGGTGCTCGCGTGAGTTCGTCGCCGAAGGGAAGACCAAAAGATTCGTAAGTTTACCTAAAAACTATTTTGGAATAGTATGTGATATATTGTGGTTAGGGTTTAGGGTTGCGACGGACCCATCACCCAAGCCTTGCTGGAGAGCCTCGCCGGCTACACGCCTTTGATTCCCCCCGTTGAAAAGCCTCCTACTTTGGATGATGCGGAAGCGGATACCACCGACACGATTAATGGGTCTGACGAGGTGGAACCTTCTCCAAAGGTGAACTCCAGCTTTTTGGGAACATCGAATTGAACCCCTCTGCTGGATTTTTAAACTATGGACAGGTGGGCTTATATTTTATTTATTTATGTGAGGCATACTGAATTGCTTTTGAACTGATAACAATGCTTGGTATTTGAATTTGTTTAAGGGAACTGTGATTGATAGTAGATTGTTGTCGGTGTTGTTGTTTGTTTGATGAAGAATGTATATCTCTGGTTCACGAATGTAGGGATTATTCGAGGGTTTGAAAGCGTACCGGAAGCAAGATGGGAGAATACTTCTCTTCCAGCCAGAAGAAAATGCTTTGCGGCTGTGGCTGCAGGTAGGTGCGGAGCGGATGTGCATGCCATCGCCTACTGTGGAGCAGTTTGTGGAAGCTGTAAAGGATACAGTTTTAGCAAACCAAAGTTGGGTGGGTACTGTAGAGCCCTGTCATTGCCATATACATTTTAGATATTGTAACATGCATCAGATTGATTAGGTGATATTTGGTTTCAGGTTCCTCTTGCAGGTAAAGGTTCCTTGTATATTAGGCCTTTGCTAATGGGAAGTGGGCCTGTACTTGGTCTTGCACCTTCTCCAGAGTACACCATTCCAATTTATGTCTCACCTGTTGGGAACTACTTCAAGGTAAGGCATATTTACTTTTGTTTATATATGTATGCTTTTCAACTTCATTATCTTCTTTCAGATTGAAATAACAAATTTTGATCCGAATCCCATAGGCAAGAGAGGTTTGAAAGATTTACTCAAATATGGCTTAGAAACTGGGACATTTTTTTTTGGATATTATGAGAATAGGGATGCAACATTAATTGGAAATTTGTTTTTTATAAGGTTTTGTTGATGTGACTGAATGGGTTGAATTTGCAGTATGAAAGGATGAAGAAAACTAACAGTATGAAATGAAATTATTGTGTTGCATAATTTATTTTCTACTTCTACAACTTTTATCAGTATCATGCTATCATAGTAATTATTATTTCCATGATAACATGTCATACTTGTATCTTTCTGTACCTTTTGTTGTGGAAATTTAAAACGTACTTATACCCCTTCATAAAGTAATGAAGTGTCAATGTCACCACAGGAAGGATTGGCCCCAATCAATTTGATTGTGGAAAATGAATTACATCGTGCAACTCCTGGTGGCACTAGAGGTGTGAAGACCATTGGAAACAAGACTGGATAAGATGAATTGGACTGTTGAGATGAGATAAGTGCACTAAGCATAACTTGCAATGCATGTTTTGCTGAAATCTCTTTGAATCTCCGAGCTCAAGAAGTTTCTTTTAAAATTTTTCTATCATATATGATGAGCTGCTGTAGATAGTATTGTGGTGTGTTTATTTCTATTGAATGACTAGCAAGAACCAAAAAAAATAATTCTAGATTTGTTTATTTTCTTGCCAGCTAGAGGAGTCATTATCAGTATTCAGTGGATTAGTTTACCTTTTACTAATGACATGTCCTAATCTAAGCCAAATTGAATGCATAAACCCAAATTGCCGCATTCGATGAGATATATCACTTTGAAAATAATCTAAGGGCTAAACACATATGTATGGTTTGGTAATGGACGTGTAACATTTTTTTTAATTAGAAATATGAAGCATTGACCCAAGGCTTTTGGCATAGTTGTTGCTGTTGCGCCCTCTAAGCTATATTTGCTTCAATTTATTTCTATTGCATATAGTTGGTTATGTTCAATCATAATTTACTTTCTGGAACTCTTCACAAGCAGTACAATAGATATGCAATAAGCAAGAGTAATATTTGATGCAATAAAGTTGCTGTAATGATTAAGGAAATATGAAGAGAATTATTTTCCTTTTAATGCCAGGCCGTAGAAATCTGGTTATTTCTTTATTCTTTTCCAAGTAGAACCCAAAGGGTAGTATTGAGATAATTTTGTTACCAAAGTATATATATTTTGGTAAAATGCATATCATAGCTTGCAACAGAGGTCTATTGCATTTATTTAGATAATGTTTTTAAAATTGTGTTTTCTTTTCAGGATCTCAAGGCTTTAAAGTTGAAAATTAAGAAAGAGTTTGAAGAGATGCAGTCACAGTTTCAAGGATTTTTTAATGATATTGGGTCACCTTGCTGCTGGGTCATGATTTTTTATTTTTTTTAAAAATGCAATCTACATCGGTTGTCTAGAGAACCGATGTAGATTTATGCATAAATTTACATCGGTTCTCCAGAGAACCGATGTAGATTTAAGCATAAATCTACATCGGTTGTCTGGAGAACCGATGTAAATTTATGCTTAAATCTACATCGGTCTTTCAGAACCGATGTAAAAATGTATACATTTTCTACATCGCTCTATTCTACATCGGTTTTAGAACCGATGTAGATGACTTTAGAGAACCGATGTAAAATATGCATCTTGTAGTAGTGTTTGGTGCACATGTGTAAGTCCGAAAATTTAGGTACCAAGGTGCATTTAGGTCTGATTTGAGAGTCATTTAGGGTTAATTTGAGTGTCACATGTTCAGCCACCAATGGTGCAAAACATGTGACTCAAATGTAACTTAAATGGCTTCCAAATTAAACCTAGTTTAACCTAATTAGCATACTTTAGTATTCCTTGTATTTTCCTATTCTAATGACCTAATTACATTGGTCAAACAATTACAATGGAAAGGAAAAATTACAAGAATGAAAATGAGCCCAATATTGGGTACCAAAAGCCCAAAGGCCCATGAAGCCCAAAACTAGGCCCAACTAGCCTAAAACCTAAAATGCTATTCTATGTGGTCCAAAATACAAGACCAAAATATATGATACCTATACTAACATCATGTATACAAAACATATGAAATTAGCTATAAAAAAATATGGCCCATGAAAAGTTCAACTTGGGCCTTCCCAGGCCCATCAGGCCCATTGGGCCCTGACTGGCCCAAACCTTCATGTCTAGCCAACTCCTCTTGACTCCTTCAATATGTCACCTCTTGCCTTCCTAGGCATGATTCCATCATCCCCTCCCTCTTGAAAAGGATTTGTCCTCAAATCACGAGGATGCATGGAATAAGAATCATCACCTACATACAGAACAAACCATGTATAAGAGGTGACATGTTTATGATGAGAAAATGGATTATGGATCCTAAGAGGAGTCCTTATATCTAGCCTAAGAAAAAATAAACTATCAAAATTAGACTCCCTAAAAGTAGAAATTGGATCCTCTTCTAAGTACAACCTAGAATGAAATCCTAAAAATGTAATGACACTATGACTAAGACAATGAAAAGAATGCTTCTTAAAAATTACAACATCTTGCCTAAAGTACCCTAAATGGTAACCTAGGCTTTTCCTAGAATATAAAGAAAATACCACTAGAAAACGCCCTAAACAATTTTGGATTTGATTGTTTACTAGATACTCACAATCATATAAGCTATATTTGTCTTGTAGGGAAGGAAACGTATTAAGTTCAAAAGAGTAAGAACTTCCCATAAGATCAAACATAGAATATAGATTATTACAAGTTGTATCTACTAAACAATGTAAACCGAAAATTGGGTGCTTTATTAGAACAACTAAGGTAGAAGGAGTCCTAAAGAGGGGAAGGCTTTCTTCCTTGGGCACCTCCAAGGAAGTAGCACAAGAAGTGGAACTAAATGTAGTCCACTCCTTCTTCACTGCATCTTGAAGTTGAGATTCATTTTTCTTTAGAATAATTTGTTCTTGAATCTCTACTTCATGACTAGTGATAAGATTAGGGTAAGAGTTAAGGTCTTTATTTATGAAGAGAGTATTTTGTAAATGATTTTTAGTGGTAGAACAACTCTCTTCACTCACAAGTCCTTTAGAGGAATTATTTTCCTCCTTACTCTTCCCTAAGAGCAATGCCTTTTTTCCTTCTTTTTCTCTTGTTTTTCTCAATTTTTCTTTTGCTAAAAATTTTTCTTTCTTTTGTTTAAGAATGTGAATTTCTTCCTCTAAAATTGCAAGTCTTGCTTTTCTTTCAAGTTTTTCTTTTTCTCTTTTTAACACTTCTTGCTTTGTCCAAGGTGTTAGTGATTTAAGCCTTTGAGTAGGATGTGAAAAACTTTTTGAAGAGCTTAAATCACTACCACTTGAGGAATATTTTCTCATGATTAAACAAAAGAATTTTGTTTTTATATGCTATGCAAAAAGAAAATATTTTTGTAATTTTCTAGGAACAAAAAAATAGCACTTGGAAGTCTAAGTGTACAAATTGCACTATCAAGGGAGGTGAGCTACTAAGAGCCACTTAATAACCAAGCCTTTTCAAGTGGAAATCACTAAACTCCCTTGTGGTATTTTCAATTCCACAAAAATTTTCACAAAGATTTTTATGTTGTATGCTTTTCACAATTGTTTTTGAAGCTATCTAAAACGTGAACAATTAAATGCTACACAAAGCTAGTCGAAACAAGGCAGCAAAAGTAAACAAATTAAATATCAAACACTTAAAGGAAGCAAGATTAAGCAAATAGTCGGTTTGCCCTAAGTGGAAGCTTGAAACATATGAAATTTCCAAGCCACTTCCACTAGTAATACACGTGAGTGAGCTACCAAGGTTTAGATATACCTGACCAGCTTCTTAATACTCCCTCCAAGCTTTACAAATTGGTTTAAAAATACAAAAGAGATTGCAAAATTTAAACTAGCCTAGAAAACAATTAATGACGGCTTTTGTGACCCAATTAGTGACGGATTGGTTGATCAACTTTTCTAACACTTGTTCAAGTGTTTTAATCCTCCACTAATCCTTGAAATAAGATGCTCCTGGACCTGCACAATGAACAAAACAAAAGTGGTTAATGGAGGCTCCTCACAAGGTGAAAGGAATGGTCACTCAAGTGAAGGAAGTTTAGGAAAAGCTAGGTCACTAAATTAGGTCAAAATTTTGTAGTCTTAGTGTCCAAACTTTTCCTACTCTTTGTTGAGCAATGCTTGATCCTTAAGCAAGGATTTGAGGCCACTTCCAGCACAGGGAATTTAATGAAAGAAAACAAGACAAGCAATAAAAGCACAATTTGAAAAGCTTATACCAAAAATGAAGAGTAATATGTATATATGACAAGACTCAAAGAGGTTCAACAAGTAAAACTGAAAATTAAGACTCCAAATAAAGCTAGCACACAGTTAGGAAGGTTCCCAGATAGGTACTAGAGTAGATGAACAAAAAAAAAAAATTTGAGAACAATTGGATAAGTATAGAACAAATAGTAGTCAAAACAATATCAAGGAATCAAGTAGATTTTTCAGCTTGTACACCTCTCGACTTTTTCCTTTTAATTTGTTTTTTATATTTCTTTTTGATTATTTCTTTTTATATATTCAAATTAAGATTCCAGAGAAGGTATTTGCCTTTTGTTTCAAATTTTTTTATGATTCCAAGCTATAGAAACCGAGACTACAAGTTAGGTCAAAATTCAAGTGAAAACAAAGAAACTAGTGCACTAGTTTTTAGGTTTTGTTTTGGATTCCTTTTGTATTCTTTCTTTTTTTGAACTTTTTGAACCTTAGGCTCTGTTTTTGCCTCTGTTTTTCAGTCTCTTAACTCTATTTTTTTTTATAAAATTTGAATCCACAAGAAAAGTGCACTAGAAGTAGGTTAAACACTTGAAATTTTAGGTAACAAAATTGTTTCTTAAGATTTTTCAATGGAAAGTGATTTGAAAACTTAAGTACACAATGGAAACCTAACTCTAAAGAAATTTGCTAGGACTAATAGCAAATTATGAACACAATAAGGTAAAAGAAAAAGCACATTTAGGTAGGCACAATGAATACAAACCGAGAGCAACAAATTGATGAACAATGCACAAAAGAAAATTAGGTCAACATGCTATTCAAGGAATTTTTGAACATATAATGACTAAACAAACATCCTAAGACAAAACATGGATTAAAAACCAAAATCTAATGCAATGCATGGAGTCCAATCACGGACACATACAAGGAATGGAGATACTCAAAGAGAAACAAAAATAAGCACAAGCTAATAGGTCCTAAACAAGTTGATTGTGGAAGAAATCAAGAACAACCAAACAATGGATCTATGGAACAAATTTGATTCAAAACAATTAGATCCGAATAGAAACTCAAAGAAGACATACAAGAGTACACAAACAGCAAAACAATCGGACAAAACACAAGAGAACTTATCTCCAAGAAGAACCTTGCTCTTGATACCAAAAATGATGGAAAAGACTAGGAGGAGTGGTAGATGACTTCTCCTTAGCTTCTCCTTTGCTCGGATCTTCTTCAAGGAGATGGAAACCACAAAGATGAACACTAGATGGAGGAAGTATCACGGATGGAAGAGGCTTAAGCCTTGGATGGAAGCATCCAAGCTTAAGGTGCAAGGGAAAGCTGACTTCAAAGAGGAGGAAAACCTAGTAGGGTTCCTAAGGTGAAGCTTTCTCTCTTGGTGACTCTTGAACGAAATTTGGCTGAATAAGCTTTCAAATTTCATTATTCTCAAAAGTGAATACAAAAATGTGAAGGGAGGACTTAAGTATGCACGGAAATGAAGCACATAGGCACCTAAACCAAAGCTACACAAATTGGCGCCTAAAGTTTGAATTCAAATTTGAAATTTGAATTCAAACTTTGGTGCACATGTGTAAGTCTGAAAATTTAGGTACCAAGGTGCATTTAGGTCTGATTTGAGAGTCATTTAGGGTTAATTTGAGTGTCACATGTTCAGCCACCAATGGTGCAAAACATGTGACTCAAATGTAACTTAAATGGCTTCCAAATTAAACCTAGTTTAACCTAATTAGCATACTTTAGTATTCCTTGTATTTTCCTATTCTAATGACCTAATTACATTGGTCAAACAATTACAATGGAAAGGAAAAATTACAAGAATGAAAATGAGCCCAATATTGGGTACCAAAAGCCCAAAGGCCCATGAAGCCCAAAACTAGGCCCAACTAGCCTAAAACCTAAAATGCTATTCTATGTGGTCCAAAATACAAGACCAAAATATATGATACCTATACTAACATCATGTATACAAAACATATGAAATTAGCTATAAAAAAATATGGCCCATGAAAAGTTCAACTTGGGCCTTCCCAGGCCCATCAGGCCCATTGGGCCCTGACTGACCCAAACCTTCATGTCTAGCCAACTCCTCTTGGCTCCTTCAATATGTCACCTCTTGCCTTCCTAGGCATGATTCCATCACTGTGGGAACCTTATGAGAAACAGGAAAAAATTTCTAATATTTTTTGTTTTACCTTCTGATTATTCTGTTGTATCTCTTGTTGAATGAGATGTACGAATATGTGTTTACTTTCACAAATAGACAAGTTTTGATATGAATTAAAGTGCTCTGTGGAGACTATGTGAATATGATGAGATAATGTGAAAAGTGAATATGAGACATGAGATATGATGTTATATGATAATGAGACATGACAATGTGATATGATAATGAGACATGATAATGTGATATGAGAATGCATAGAGTCTTGATTGACATGCATCATTTGCATAAATGTTTTTAAGGGTACGATATGGAATACACTACTAGGGAAGGCCCCTTATGTAAAAGATTAGGGATTAGTCCTTGGGGATAAATCGGTTTGTAAGTTCCAGTCTCGCCCATTGTGTGCATGAGATGTATCTTGCGCGGCTTAACTATCTCAACGAGACCCTGGTAGTATGTCCTTCTAGTGAGAGTGCACAAAGGGTGTGACCCGGCATGTACTCCTAGACTATTCTCGTGTATTGCTACCGACAATATATATGCCATGTGACATGTGTTACTGGCGCCACATGCATGATAATATGTAGTCTGTGTCCATTACATGTGCATTTTAATGTTATATGTTAACTTGATATTTTTATGTCTTTGATGAGTGGAATGTGATATTGTTGTTAATCCATCTATGTTATGTACATATACATGTCTTATTTGTGTTTGACTATCTGGTGTGTATTCCTACACTATGAACCAGAGTGAGATGTTTCTCACTCCCTTTTTCCTTTTTGTTGTTTTCCTTTGATCGTTATACAAGTGATTATCAGCATGAGGCTGAGGATGTTGGTGATGAAGCTTAGGCTTCTATGTTGGGCCTTGCTCTGATAGGACATGTGACATCGGGACGTAGATAAGATTAGATTAGGATGTTATTTCTATTAAATTATTTTGAAAACCTTAACCTTATTTCGTTGTAATTTTCGCTGATTATGTTATTTGTTTAAGTTATAGATGTGGTGCTCTCTATCTGAACATATTTGATATTTTAATAATGAAAGATTATGTTATTCAAATTTTATTATTTATGTGTTAGAATATGCAGGGTAGAGGGTGTCATAATTTATAATAAAACAAATACAATGATATACATGATCAACCCCCACTACCCAACTTAAAACATTTTAGAATTAATTACAGCATCTTCTAACATCTTCATGGGTTGCTGGCATCTTCATACTTTCTGTTTTAGTGTAAGATAAGTGTGCCTTCCATGATTACATATTCATAAAATCATTATCAAACATTCTATCATTTTTGTATTATTACCTTAATTTAAGGCATTTATAAGAAATATATTGCCCTAATAAAACTCGCATGATTTAAGTTTCATCAAGTAAAAAGTCATGCATGTGATCAACTCATCTATAAATACTTAGGAGTTAGGAATACACGCTGGTTTTTCACTTTCATCATTATTCCTGTATAGAATATATGGTCAATTGCTAATATTTTTTTATTCGATTTCAATAAAATAAAAAAAAATAAAAAATATATATATATATATATAGAGGCGTGTAAAAAAAGTTGAAATAGTAATAACTAACTATAATATAAAAAATGAATTATTCTTATAAAAATTAAATCGAATTATTTTCAAAGTTATTACCCCATTAAAATAATAATAATAATAATTTTACATATATTAAGAAAATCACTTATTTATATTAAATTTTATTAATTCTATAATATTAATTCTTTCTAAATTATCTTTATTATAAATATTAAAAGAAGTAATACAATTACTAAACATCATATATTAAAGAAAAATATTTTTCTGAGAAAAAATAGTTAAAATTTATTTATATTTAAAAATAAAATTTTTTTTTCTTATAATAAAAAATAAAAATAATGTGAACGATTATAATAACAGTATTCAACATCAAGTCTAAGATCATAAATCTTCCACCATTAGACTTATCTAGACATCCTGTAGTTATCATTTTAATTTGCTCCTTTCTTATTGTGAAAAACCTTTGCTATGTATGTAGTCCATTAATTTTGAAATGCTTTATGTATTAATTTTCGTTATTAAATAACACAATTATATATCTCACATCCCGAGAATTTCGTAAGAGGATACAGCTACAAACATGCATGAAGATAAAATCACTTATTAATTAAGTGCTTTCATAGAAAATTTCTTCCTTTTGGGACCGAAACAAATGTATATATCAATATATGTATAGCCAAGTTCGTTTATCTAAAAATTCACTATACCAAAACTCTTGAATTTTTTTTAGTACTTTAACAATTATCTAAAATATATTTGTAACACCCTTACTACCCCAACACATATATTGTAACAATGTAAATAAGCTAAAAAATAAAATTTTCAACATTGGTAAAAAGGTTCACATAAAACCTTCATAATTGTTCTTCAATATCCAATAAAAATTGAAAATAAAATTTGGAAAGTAAAACTTAAGAGTTTACAAATTATTTTCAAAAGAAAGGTACAACTCCAAATACTTATAAAACTTTATATCCTAGAATCCTCTACCCCGATGTCACAATACCAGAGCACACCCACAATTCAATTGTTGACATTTTAGATGCCACTCAAAGTTGGGTCTTCCTCACCTAAAATATCCACAAATTATACGGTGAGAAAAGAAAACATCTATATGTAAAGAACATACAAACACGCGACAATGTAATCTCATCATAACTCATTACATAATGAAATATTTACAATCATTTCTACATATCATAATTCTATCAATCATGCATCAACTTCACATCACAATTTCACAATCACACCAATCCATCACAAATCTTGCAATTAACACTATGTCAATGGTCACGCCACCTCAAGGTCGTGCCACGACATAAATGATACGTATTAATTGCCCCACTTATCCCACACTATGTCAGAGGCACGCCATCCATGTAGCATCACTTACCCAGGGTCGTCTCATCCCTCGTCATATGTATGAGGAACCACATTCACATCACAATCACAATCATCACAAATCTTACAATTAACACTATGTCAAGGTGACGCTACCCTTGTAGCAGCCTAGGGTCATCCTCACCCCTGACATAAGACTATGCCAAGGTCACGCTACCCTTTTAGTAGCCTAGGATCGTGCTCACCCCTGACATAACACTGTGCCAAGGTCACGCTACCCTTTTAGCAGCCTAGGGTCTTGCTCACCCCTGATCATCAGTATGAGGATTCACAATCACATCTCATTCACATTCCACACTGTAGACCCCTAAAATTGTCCGGGTCGGAAATAAGACTCGAAGACTCTCGAAGATCAAAGGAAAGTCACCCGGAAGGACTCCTGGAAGACCCTGGAAGACCCTAGGATGACAATCTGTAGGTTTAGAGGTCTTAGAGTAGCAAAAAATAAGAAAGTGGAGGGAATGAAGCCCAATACGGCCTCCTAGAAGTTCAATACGGCCGTATTGAAGTTTCTGAACTTCAATACGGCTGCATTGAACTCAATGCGGCTGCACTGAACTTCAATACGGCCGTATTGAGGTTTTTGAACTCAATGCGGCTACACTGAACTTCAATACGGCCGTATTGAGGTTTTTGAACTTCAATACGGCCGTATTGAATTCAATACGGCCGTATTGTAGTTCAAAACTTCAATACGGACCGTATTGACCCTCATAAACCGTATTGAGCCTCTTCCCTATAAATATGACGTCAATGGGACGTCATTCTACACTTTTGGACTGAGTTTTAACCCTCTTCTTGAGTATTCTGGGTTTTTTTGAGCAGTGCTCTGCCTAGAAATCACTCGGAGAGTTGATCCGACGAAGTTTTTGAGTTCTGAGCATTTTGCTTGAGTCTCAAACTAAGTCGAAGGGAAATCCATCGGATTTCCAAGTCAAAAATTATTTTTTAGGAGGGAGCGAGCAGTCTTGTAGAGGGAGGGAACGCCAAAACGCTTCCCAATTTCTGTCAAGATATATAAGAAAGCACGCTTCAAAGGTTTATCTCTTTAAAGTCCCTTCTTTTACCGCTTTCTGTGTGTACATATTTAAACTGTCATCATGTAGATAGTTAATTTATAATTGCTTAGAATAAATAGGGGTAATTTAGTAATTTCGCACTATTATTTTTAAATAATCTGTCATAGGGAACCCGAAAGGGGCGCTGTGGGGTGCTAACACCTTCCCCACGCGTAACCGACTCCCTTACCCGACTCTGGTTGTAATGGCCGAAGTTGATTTTTGAATCGATTGCCTTAAACTTCTTTTTCCAATGTTTTGAGTAAAACATTGGTGGCGACTCCATGAACCCTTCCTTTTTATGAAAACCGCTAATCCATGGAGGGTCCCGCTTGGGATTAACATGGATTGGTGAGCCTTTTAATAAAATTGCTCGTTTGACGAGGTCTCAGTTTGAGAATAAGTCATTCTAGCAATCCATATTTTTAAACAAACAAAAGAGTCCAACCATCCCTCGCGAGTGCCGAAAGCCCGTTTCGGGCCGGTGGCGACACACACATCTCATTTCATGTCAACATACTCACATCATGTTATCAATTCCATAATAAGACAATAGATATAATGTATATACGAAGGCATCACACCACATTCCATATCTAGATCATCAATTTTACCAAATAATATAACAATCACATTTATAAATTAATATAAAACTCGATGAAATCATTAATTTAGTAGAATTTTAACTCAAATAGTAAAACTCCCCAATTTTTCCAAAACCTAACTCATAGGCGCTTTTCTATAATTTCGTTCTCTCTCCCATATCATCATTTTTGCAAATTAAATATATATTTCTAATCCTCAATACATACAGAATATAATGGGATCATCAATTCCTCAAACAGAAACAATTATAAAATTACCCATAATTCTAAGGGACTCTTTCTCTACTCAATGCTCTCATGTAACTCTGCATAAAAATAATCTCCTTTTCCCCCGTACCTCGATAAGGAGTAGCTGAAACTAAAGCAGGATCTGGTTGGTCTCCTCCTCTAGGTTCCCCTCGGTCTTCAGAGAATGTAGAAGGAAAAGAAGTCAGAACTGAAAGAAGTCAGAATTGAAATGTGTGCTTTTTGGGAGTGCTAGAGCGTTATATTTATAGGCATCAGGGGTCACCGAAACGGCCCGTTTCAAATTCGGAATGGCCCGTTCTGGACTCTGACGACATGTGTAAAATTCATATCCAGAATGGTTTGTTCTCAAACCAGAACAGCCCGTTCTGGTGTTGCATTTAACCCATAACATCCATATTTGGAACGGTCCGTTCCCAACTAGGGTTATAGGCCTTTTTGGTAGTTTGGAACGCCCCGTTCCTATCTAAGATTTGTAGGAAATTTTAGCATTTTGGAACAACCCGTTCTAGTTTGAGAACGGCCCATTTTGGGCTACTAAATCATTCTCGTTTTAGTAGTTTGGAACGGCCCGTTCCAATTTGAGAACGGCCCATTCTGGGCTACTACATAACCCTTATTGGGCCTTGGGCCTTCGTATAATCTGTGAAAATCGGGCTGTTACAACATTGATAATTTGATTTGTGACTGATTGTCGCCACCCGCCGAAACGAACCTTGGCATTCGCGACGATGGTTGGACTCTTTTTAGGTTTTGAAAGATGATGGTTTGTTAGAACGACTTATTCTCAAACTGAGACCTCATCGAGCTAACAATTTTATTTAAATGACTCTCACCAATCCATGTTAATCCCAAGCGGGACCCTCCATGGATTAGTGGTTTTCGCAAAAAGAAGGGGTTCTTGGAGTCGCCACCAATGTTTTACTCAAAACATTGGAAAAAGATATAAGGCAATTGATTTTTCGCAAATCAACTTCGGCCATTACAACCAGAGTTGGGTAAGGGAGTCGGTTACGTGTGAGGAAGCTGTTAGCACCCCACAACGCCCCTTTCGGGTTCCCTATGACGGATTATTTCATAAATAATAGTGTAAAGTTACTAAATTACCCCTATTTATTAGAAACGATTATAAGTATAATATTTACATGATGAAAGCTTTAAACGTGTAATGCAACAATCAAAAAGCGGTAAAAGAAAGGATTTTGGGAATAAACCTTTGAAGCGTGCTTTTATATATTCAAAACGAAGTTTAGGAGGCTTTTTGGCACTCCTTCTCACTACACGTCCGCTCGCTCCTTTCCCTAAAGATAATTTTTACTATGGAAATCAAAGAGATTTCCCTTCGACTTGTTCGAGTCTCAAGCTAATGGCTCATGACTCAAGAACTTCGTCAGATTGGCTCTCGGAGAGACTTCTAGGGCAGAGAATAGCTCAAAAACCCAAGAATACTCAGCACGAGGGTCCAGAAGTCTGGAAAAAGTGTGGGAGGACGTGCCAATGACGTCCTATTTATAGGATTGAGGCGCAATACGGCCTGGGAGGTCAATACGGCCCGTACTGGGTTTTTGAACTACAGTACGGCCGTATTGAATTTGGTACGGCCGTACTGAAGTTCAAAAACTTCAGTACGGCCGTATTGATTTCACTGCGGCCCGTACTGAGCCATTTTGAACTACAGTACGGGCGTATTGAATTTGGTACGGCCAAAAACTTCAGTACGGTCGTATTGATTTCACTACGGCCGTATTGTAGTTCAAATGGCTCAGTACGGTCGTACTGAACCTCTAGGAGGGCGTATTGAGCTCCAATCCTCGCACACCCTTATTCTAAGCTACTCTAAGACCTTTAGACCTACAAAGAATCACCCTAGGGTCTTCCAAGAGTCCTTCTGGCTGACTTTCCTTCGGTCTTCGAGAGTCTTTGAGCTTTATTTCTGATTCGGACAATTTTAGGGGTCTACACTGATATGTATCAACATCATTGGAACAGTTAGGATATAAAATGGATCTGAGCTCTATGAATACTCACAAAAATATTTGAAGGTGGGACAGATAAATACATTATCAACTTATATGAGGATGGGTACAAGCGGATATAGACATGTAAAATTCAGTGGGTACGAGTTTAAGTATGGGTATTATGGTACTTAACCCATCCCGTCCCACGCCATAGTTATATATCTATAGAGCTGTCAAAACGGGCCAGCCCGGCCCACTTTGGCCCACCTTAAAAACGGGCCAACCCAACCCGGCCCACTTTTTATTTTGTCAGAATTTTTATGGCCCGGCCCGGCCCACCACGGGTTGGTGGGTCAAACGGGCCAGCCCACCAACCCACCAAAAAATAAAATAAAAATTAAATATTCTTCCTTTTTCACCGAAAATTTCGAAATAGCATTTAGCACCTTTCCTTATCCCGTAGCATTGAAAACCCTGTAACATTAGCATTTAGCACCTTTCCTTATCCTATATTTCTTTATCCGCATATTTCTTTATTAGCATTTAGCACCTTTCCTTATATTTCTTTATCCGCATATATGGTCTAAAAGGTAAGCGGAAAATTGGGATATGAAGATTGAAGCGGAACTTGTAGTGTAGTCATAGAGGGGCACCTTCGTGAAGTTGAAGCCACCTGCAGAGGGACACCTTCATGAGCCGAAACCTTCGTCAAGATGAAGTAGTGAAGCTGAAGCAGTGAAGACATGAAGTGCGGCGTGGTCCGTTTCGTTTCCTTGCTAGAATAGGGTTTTCTTTTCAATTTTGATTGTTTTTGTTTTATAATTTTGACTTTAGACTTAGTGTTTCCAGTTCTACTTTATTGCTGTCTGTTCCTATTATTGGGTTAGCTGTTGCAATAAAAAAATCAAGTGGGCTAGTGGGCTGTCCGGCCCACCACGTGTTCAGCTCAAGTGGGCCGGGTCAAAGTGGGTCGGGTTTAAATTTACCCACTTATCATAAAACTGTTATTTATTTTGGCCCGGCCCGGCCCGTTTTCAAGGTGGGTCGTGTTGGCCCACGGGCCACAGCCCATTTTGACAGCTCTATATATATATATATATATATATATATATATATATATATATTAATCAATATAACGATATTACTATTATTTTAGACATAAGATATAAGTTGAAGTTGTTAGAGTATTTTTTTCCTAAGTTTTTTGGTAGCTCATATTCAATTGAAATTAATAATATAAAAAAATTATATATGCTACTCATTATTTAAAGAGTATCAAACTAAAGCTAAGAGAATATTGAAATTTTCAACTTCACGAGCAAATGTTAATGAGTCAAACTTGAATAATCTAAATATTATAAAAAAAATAGTGATTATGATTTATTTATAAATGATACAATTGAAACACAAATAAAACCTGAAATAGAGATTTATTTGAAAGAAAAAGTTTTATCTATAAGTTCTACTTTTGACATTCTTGGATATGGTGGAAAACAAATGAGATTAAGTATCCAATTTTGTAAAAAATTGTTAAGGATTTTGGCAAATCCCAATTTCACCTGTAGCTTCAGAATCTGCATTTAACACATGAGATAGATTTTTGAGTCATCATTAATCTAGGTTCCATAAATTTACTCTAGAGGCACTTATGTGTGCACAAAGTTGATTGAAACGCAAGCAATAAGGTAATAAAGAATTAAACTTTATTTATTTAATAAGAGATGTTTTATTTTTTATTATTTGTTTTAATTATTAATTTAAATTATCTAATCATTCATTTTCTTGTCATGCAGTTTCTATTAGTATTACTAGACCAAACTAATATATAAACTTGGAAGACAAATGTTTGCAAAAATATAGAGAAATTGATTTCGAGGATGAGGTCAAGTGTCTATATATTTGTTTTTTTTTTTTTTTTTGAAATTTATAGTATATAATTTAATCTATAATTTTAATCTAACTAATTTCTGTATTTTTTTTCACATGTATTGGAAAATATTGTTAACACATGATCATAATGTTGAAAGTTTAATTACAACTTTTATTAAGTTGATTTTTTTAAGTTTATTTACAATAATTATATTCTTTGTAATATTTATTTATAAATTTGTGTGAAATCTTATCTTTTTATTGATTTATTTACTTTATACATAAATAAATATAGGTTGCGAGTGTGGGTATGAGTACATAAGTACTTAACGGGTACAAAAATAAATATTAAAATTATTATCCACGTAGATATAAAATTGGATTCATATATTATTTTTAAACACACATATAAAATTGAGTACTATAAAATTCTATTCAAACCCTACCCATTATCATCCATAAAGTCGATGGTGGAGGCCATAATAAAAGATGGTTATAAATATAGTTAAGATGATAAGAAATTGCCGATTGGTTACTATCTTGCATTGAATTAGGTTTGCATGTTATTCCCACTCTATATTTATATAAATAAAAACAATTAATTTCACATATATTTAACATAATTAATTAAATATATTAAATTTTCACAATTTCATATAAAATATATATTACATTATTTAAAATATTAATTATATTTATGATAAATGTTATTATTAAAAAAAAAAAATCAAAGTCCCACATCAACTATAGAACAGACAATTAAATAGTATATAAGTAAAAAATAACTTTTACTTTATAAGTCGAGTTTACAAGATTGAATTAGGCTCAAATTTATCATCTAAAATATATATTACATTATTTAAAATATTAATTATATTGATAATAGATGTTACTCATACTATAAAAGTACTTTTAGATTAAAACATTAAATAATATTCTCCAAAAAAATTTTTTTGATTTTTTTATTATATTCAAGTTCAATCTTATCAGAACTAAAGTTGATTTTCAAATTTTAAAGTTTTAAGTTGGAATTTTAAGTTTGATAAAAAACAATCTAAACAAATATCATTACTACAGTTAACTTATTTTTCGTATAAAATTCTCAGGAATATTACTTATCATAAATCCCAAAAAATTAAATCATTTTTTATTATTTATTTGGCCTTGTGTTGTGTGTGCACAGAGCAATGAAGCAGTGGAGCTGGAATGGCTCTCCCAGTTCGTGGACGATGAGGCGACGTTGTTTCGTGACTTCCCATCCACAACGACGCCGTTTCTCGCCAATAATAACAAACATAGAAATGATAGTCTTAAGGGCATTACTACTAATCCCTCAGTAAAAGAAGAGTTTTAATATTGTAAGTGATGTATAGACTATAGTTGATGTGTATCGATATGTTATTTAAAATCTACGTCACTTTTTATGTTTTTATAACTGAAGTTTATGTTTTTCATTTTTTTTGGTATCTCTCATGCTTGCTTCACTTTCCGGTTTTTCACTTTTTTTTTTCTGTTATCTTTCTCACACTGGGTTCAGTTCCAAGAGTTCAAGGTTTTTATTTTCCAAGTCTCCCTCTATCTTTTATGGGTTTGATGAGCCATTTTTTATTTTTTGTTTTTTATTTTTAACTTTTCTTTATGTAGTATTCGTAGACTGTGGTTGATGTGATACCCTTACTACTCCAACACATAACGTAATAATGTAATTAAATTAAGGAAATAAATTTTTCAACACTAGTAAAAGGGTTCACATAAAAACCTTCACAAATGTTCTTCAATATCCAAAATGATTGAAAATGAACATTGGGAAAATAAAACGTAAGAGTTTACAAATTGTTTTTAAAATAATAAGTACCACTCCAAATCCATATAAAAATTCATGTCCTAGAAATCCTTTGTCCCTATGTCACAATATCAGAGCATACCCACAATTCAACCATTGACATTCTAGATGTCACTCATAGCCGGATCTTCCTCACCTAAGACATCCATAATTGCCACTAGAGGAAAAGGGGTCATTTACGTCGGATATTTTAAGGATTTTACGTTAGAAACGACTCCGACGTTAATGCGGGAGACATAAATTTACGTCGGCTGTGAAATCCAACGTAAATTTATGTTGGACATTCCCTAGAACTGACGTAAAATTGGGTTAAAATTTAAAAAAATACACGCAAGAATTTACATCAGACACACCATGTCCGACCTAAATTTACGTCGGCCAATGCTAGATCTGACGTAAATTTACGTCGGACATGGTGAAGTCCGATGTAAATTCTTGCATTTTTTTTAAATTTTTATTGCTTTTTGATACACCCAAAACCTGCATACAGTCCAAAATACAAAACCTAACCCAGGTAGTCCAGAATACAAATTCAAATATAATTTATATTTCAAAATTGAATGACAAAAAGAAAATAATATATAAATCTTAAAAAGCATAAATTAAGACAATGTAAATCCTATTGTCCTAAAAAAGCTATAAAACATATGTTTGTCATGCTATCAAACTAGAAACATAATATCCAACTAACTAAACTTAGAAATATAACTATTATATACTTTGAAGAAAAAAAGTTGCCTATTGTTCTCTTATCTTGATGATTTCATCTTCAGGCAATGGAGATGGATCTTGAAAGAACTGAAACATTAATTTAAGTGTCATTAATATGGAATGTTAATTATCATAAAGGTAAATATACTTAAATAAATTTTGATATGAATTACCTGCCCCCAAGAATCAGTAATACCCGCAGAAACTATGGCTCTCATCCAATACATGATGTAATAGCCACATTCAAACGAGTCTTGTTGCTTATTACACTAAAATGAGAAACAAATAACTATTATTTCCAAAGTCGATAAATTCAAATATTATTGTCTCTATTAATTAATTTGCTAACCTTAGGGTATATGAATTGCAATGTCTTTGATTTGGCTCTTCCACTTAAAATATTAGCTCTAGACACGATTCTAATTAATTGAATAGTACAAAAATGACTTTTACAATCGGGGTTTTAAAATCGGTCATAAGGAAACCGATTTTAAAAGTGATGTGGTGGCAATTTTGTAAATAATGACATTATTTTTAAAATCGGCTACCTTATGACCGATTTTAAAAGTCTGTCATTCTCTAATCTTTGGCTCATATAATATTTTCTTTACTCTCTCGGGCTCTTATCTAAAGTCTCCAGCTTCTCATTTTCTTGGAAGAATATAATATCAAGGTAACATTCTCTTCTTATGTCTATTATTTTGTTATTGTTGGATGAATTTTGAAACCGGAACGGCCCGTTCTACAAGCAAAACAACCCGTTCTGCTTGTAGAACGGGCTGTTCTGTAAACAAAATAGCCCGTTCTGCATGCAGAATGGGCCGTGCTGCAAACAAAATAGCCCGTAAACTGTGGAGTTCAAATAGTAAAGCTGTTTCAATAGCGGCCAAAATAGCAGCTTTTCGGGCGCTATTGACGGTGATTGTCTGTAAACTGTGACTTATTATATCATGAAAATCTTTAATTTTGAGGAGTTTAAAATAGTGGTCATCTCACTTCCTGCTATAGCATTTTCAGAGTTAGCCACTAAATGCTGCTATCTGGGATTGGTAACTATGATTTGAGCACAATGCAGGTGTTGTGTTGTAAGATTGTTGTGCTTGTTTTTTGGCTCGGGTTTTATGTGTCTAAACTCATTGAATTCCAGGACTTGAACAACTTTGAGAGTGATCCTGAAGAGTTTGCCAGAATCTTCTACAAGGACATGGGCATTGAAGATCCTGAGGTTGGAGTAAGTATATCCAATTATCACTAGTAACAAGTTAAAATAAAACTGGATATTTTGGAGCCGTGTCAAACTCCCTGCTCCCCAAGAAGAATTGATGACTGAAATTTTAACTTTTGCCAACTTTATGCTATTTTCCATGATCTTTCTTCTCAGGAACATAATAGGATTTAACATGTGGCAACTTTATGCTCGTTTGTATGATGACAAACTTATGTTGGTAATGGCATTTTGGTTGGGTTATAATAAGATACAATTTTTTGTGCTAAAGTAGAAATTAAATTCTTGTTTTTATCCATGAAAGTTTCTCTCCCTCTCTCTCTTCTTAACATGCCCAAGCACAAGCACACAGACATGCTTGAACAATAAAACAGACTAAACTGTAAAATGCTTCTTTTAAGTTGCAGCCAGCTATTGGCTTTGCTATCAGAGAGCAACTTTATGAGGTAATTCATTTTATTGGTGTATCATATTCAGGAATTATAAATGGTACAGTTACAATAATATTTGTTTTTCAATTTCAGATTGTAATTCAAAGTGTGGTTTTAGCAAGAGAAAACAGAATGAGCAAGAAGGGTCGTCGAGAGGCTGAATATACTGAAAGTTCAATCATGTTCTAAACATGTGTAGCGGAAATAAAAAGATCTACTTTATGCTAAAACCACACATGATAATTAATAGGATATTTATGAAAGCCAATAAAGTTTACCCGGTTGAAGTCTGAAATTTAAAAAATTTCCTTCAAAACTATGAAGGTCCCACGTGTATCCACATCGAGACTAATCTTTGCTTGTCAACCTCTTGACTGAGCAATTTTCCAGCACAGGATATAAGAGAGAAAAGAACTAATTTTCTTATGGTTTCTCTGTGTGTGTTTCTCCACAGTGGAGCTGTATATTTATAAATATGTAAACATATCTATTCACTTAGCAACAGCCTCCATATCCTATCTTCTAAAAATTAGGAATTATCAAATATCCAAAAGAAATTAGCTTTTATCTTTTCTTATCAAAACCACTTTTGACTAGGTCAAAATTCAAATTGAATCTTTCAATTTGAAATTGAAAAACTGACGTTCTTTTCTATCTTAATAGAAACAAATACTATTTATATTTTGATGCTAGTCAAAATTAAATAAATAATATTTTATTTATAAGAAAAATAATTATTTGGTAAAATCAAATTCTTTAATTTAATTATCAAATAATAAATTTTCTTGAGCAAAGATTAGAACACTCGTTAGTGTGTGACCCTGTAGGTTCAAAACTAAACCGGTAGTAAATTAAATACATTAATTTACTAATCAAGGTTTGCGTCTAGCAACACTCCTTAACGTCCGGATAGTATGAAATAATATTTTCAAGAACCTTTTAGAAGATTAACATAAAATTTCCTTTATAGAGTCTGTTCAATAGTCATATCCCTATATGCACTATTTATATGAGTAATTTAATAAATGAGATTTATTAATTTCTATCCAATAAAGACTATTACACATATATTGATCTATGTGGATTAATGATGTCCTATCTTCAATAATCCTACGATCAAGAACAATTTAGATTAAAATTAAAAAGAACTTGTTTTTCTCATTATTATAATCTCTATTATAAAAAAAGAAGTCTTTAATTTTAATCAAGGAATTTATCATATTAATTATTTCTCATAATCAATAAACATGAAAATAAAGTATAATCTTATTAATGCATATAAGATAAATTGGATCTTGGGCATACATCTTATTCTCAACATATACTCCTGTCAGGTTGTTTTTTATACATTTATGTCATGGTTCGCGTGGTGTGATAAATGCAATGTTATTAAATTCCATGTGAATATGTACGTTCCTAATCCGCTTTATTGTCAATGATATATTAACAGTAAAGGAGGCGCTGTAGCAGTGGACTTGGTTAAGTTATTTAGTCCAAAATCTAGTGTGGTCCGGTAAGTCTGTTTCATAAAATTTGAACACTCCTTTTTGCTCAAATTCAATAATTTAGTTCGGAACATTTATCATTGTCCAATCATCTTAGAGTACTGCTTAGTCATCGTGCCTTCGTAGCCCATGAAATTAAGTAATTCATATTTATTAGAATTCAGCTAGGAAAAGTGGATAAACGGTGACATAATATGACATTTTTTACCAGTTATTCACAAATTGAATCCTACTATTCAATTTGATTCGGCTACCTATCAATTTGTATCATAAGATGAATTTCAAATGACTTCGAATTTTATGGTACATGAATGAATAGGTGCAATTTCATATTATCGATATTAGTCACATGATTCAATGATTTGCAATTTTTTATTTTACAAATTTAAATGCTCAATTCCCAAATTTCAGATGTCAATTTCCCAACTGCTAACAAATTTAAATGTTTTTCCTCAATCCTTAATAACTATCACCCAACTAATTCTGTGACTTCCTCTATCCTATAGAACAAGGTTTCTTTGGGCCAGGAACTAATTTGCAAGTTTTGTATTAACATCCCTGTTTAGATTATGTCACAGGCTTGGCTTATTTTTCTTGAATATAACAGGAAAAGAAAGGAGTGGGACGTATATGAACCTATTGTGGACCTACTATCCAACGAGGAAGTGCATGCCCTTGAAGCAAAAGAAGAGAGAAATTTCATATGAATTCTCACCATGGTCAGCCCCGCCTTATTGGAAAGGTATAGTTCAATGACAGCATGTATCCGAGGGTTAGAGTTCGAAATTCTTTATTACATACAAGCTGTTTTGTAGGACTGGGAATCAATGATTCAGAATATTGTTATCGCTTGCTTTTAATGGTTGTAGAGTTTCTTATTTGTTCTCTGTGCCCCGAACAAAAGAAAAAAATATAGCATCATATTTGCATAATTTTCTGTAAAACTTAGATGTAGCAAGCAACAACAATCAGCCACTTCCCACTGAGTTAGAAATTTCAAAGAATATGATGTTTGGTTATGTCTATATGGGTAGTGCGTACAAGCTTAATACCTCCCTTCTTGGGCATAAAACGTAAGTTTATAGTTTTACTCATTTTGTAGTTTAGGATGCATAATAATTTGTAAGTTACTTTGATTACATATATGGTTGACATTTACCAACTCTTATCATTTGTATGTAATTTGATATATTAAAAACATATGAATTATCTAGTATTTTATTAATTTACAGGTTTTGTGCAGGGATCCTCCTAAAATAAGTCAAATATTTTAAAAAAAAAGTTAACTACTTTTAACATCGATCATGGCATGACCGATGTTAAAAGTTAGACTTTTAATATTGGTCAGTCTTAACTGATTTTAAAAGTGGGACTTTTAACATTGGTCAACGACCAATGTTAAAAGTCTCACTTTTTAAAATTGGCTCTTTTAAAATCGGTCGTAGAACCGATTTTAAAAGTCAAAAATGACTGATTTTAAAAGTGTTTTTTCCACTAGTGTAAATAAAAACAAATGTTAGCCAATATATATAGTTATAGTTTTAAAACATAATGAATAATTTTAGTTACCCTTGTAATTGACATTTAATTTCGTGGCTTGGTTTTCGATGTAGTGAACAAAACCACACCATGGTGTTTCCTTAGGAATGATTACCATTAACTGCCAATGGGACCTACATTGTATGACAAACAAATTAGTTATAAAATTACCATGATTAAAAATTAATTAAAAAACTAACCCGTCAATGTATGGAGCAATGTATATATCTCTTCCTGATTCACTCATCCATGTTTGCATATATTGTTGGATATGGACCTGAGTGTTTCCTGATTTTTGGATGGATTGAGGCTCAATAAATCTATATACTTGTGCTTGTGCTTGCTCCACACTCAATTTGTCCATGTACCTAACACAAATAATTATTATAAGTTAAATGTAACTATTGTAATTTTAGACTCATAAAAGAAAATATCACTTACATGGCCCACAACTGTATGATAGATATATTATGGAGTTTCCCCGAACAATCTCTAATGTGTTGGACAGGGATATGTATAGTGGAACATCAGAGCTATCAACTCCAAAAACTCTAATGTCCCACAACAATTGAATTGGTTTCTTCTTCAATCGTGGTAATATGGTTAGAAGCCTAGATATGGGACCATCCTCAGCTTCTGCGATATCAGCATCATCAACAATAGGTTCTCTCATGACCTCCTTACCACGATTGATAAAATCCTAAAGAAAGAATCAAGATTAGTTAAACAATAATAGAATTATAAGAATATAAAAGAGCAATAATAGAATTACCTTTGCCCGTGTTGAAAGCGGCATAACTAAACATTTTGGCCAAGCTAAGAATGTGCCGGTTGCCTGCCCCACTAGTTGAACCTCTGTATTGGGCAAAGGCACTGGAGTAGTAACATCTTGAACTTGGTCAATCACAACCCGTGTCCACTCTGGCTGTAGAGGGACACCATGGATGGTTAAGCCACCCTCAAATACTCGACTAATAGCCACTAACCATGGGAGGTTATCCTCAACATATAACTCACACTAGTTTGGTACATCAGTGTGAGTCTATTCCCTTGAGGGATCTGGAGCAACACAACTCCCTTTAGTGCTGACTCGAACACCATCATGAGGAACTGTAGTCTGTTGCTGAGAACGATCCAAAAACTCAAACTTCTATTCAAACTCTTCTCGAATGTTCTTCAATTTCTCTTCAAACTGCATCTCCATTCTCTGCATAGCCTCCTAACTGCAAGAGCCAACAATACTGCTCCTCGATGGTGGTGAACCAATGTAATATCGGTGACTCCAAGAACCACCAATACCACGCACACTCCCTGCGTGCTCTGGCCTTCCTATGGCCGTTGTGAGTATATCATCCCGATCATGGGGAACAAATAAGCCCTGGGTGGTCAGCTCAACTAAACCCTCCTGCAACATATTAACAATAAGTATACCCTAAACTACACTTATGAGTTGAATGAGTTGAAATGAAGAGTCTTAGTTTGTATATTTTTACTTACTATTTTATCAGAAATGACCCTTGCAGACTCAGAAGTCATTTGCCCATCTGATTTTGTTCGAGCTGCTATCCACATCTCATAGCGGGGAGGTGACTCCACACGGTCAGTAGACTCAACCCCTGATGCCTCTGCCCTAGCCTTCATCATTTTCTTTTTTTTAATTCATATCCCCCTCTTGACAATAGATGGGGTGCATCATTCTTGCTCTGTCATTCTTGGGCAGCTACTCTTTTGGCCTGCAATAATACAAATAAGAAAATGAGATTAATTAAAATATACCTTAAGTATTTGTGTCAATGTAAGAATTATCAATAACTAACCTGCCAAGAAGGGTCCAATCGAGTGGCACAAAATTGCATCCACTCCTCATCAGTAATCTGGTACTACAGGGAGTCTCATTTTGTCGCTCTCCAAATACATACTCCCGTGTCAAGAAAGTCTTGAAGTCTCTCCACCTGGTGGCAAAGGCAGATAACATCTTCCTCCTCATGAGCTCGGTGTTGGGAATATCAAAATTTTGCTACCAAAATAACAACAAATAATAAATAACATATTTAAGTTATATAATATTGAAGGCATGTGCAAGTATATATCTGAATATCCTGCCACATGAGATTCTTGTCAGCCTCCTCAACATCATCTCATGATGTAATGATAATAGAAACATGACGTCGAGCTAGGACTCCCAAATAGCTCCTAAACTTTGCAGCATTTGGGCTTGACGCCTTGCTAGAACGAGGATCCACCTCAACCAGTGTCCTCTCCTTCGCAATGCGTCTAACTGTCAACCCAGACAATCGAGTGGCAGATCTCCCTTCCCTCTTTCCACTACCAGACCCCGAATCTGCCATAATCCTAAAAAAATTAAACTAAATTAAATTCTCCTTCTTTAATGCATCTGGAACGGCCCATTCTACAACCAGAATGGGCCGTTCCAGATTAACAATTAACAAACATTAAATTCAAGTAGAATGGCCCGTTCTGGTTGTAGAATGGGCCGTTCCAGATGAACAATTAACGCAAAAGCTAAATGTAAGTCACGATTATTGAAACTAACCTCAAACGTCCAACCCTTGTAGACACCCAATTTCGTCTGGGGGCACACAAACAAGGAAATTTTTTCGTAGATAACGTTTAATTATCTACGAAATATTATCTACGGAATTTATTCCGTAGATAATGTTCAGTTATCTATGGAAATTTCCGTAGATAAATTCTGTAGGTAAAACATATTTTTATTATCTTTTCATTTTTATTTATTAGAAAATAATTAGAATATTTAATTTAACATCATTAAAAAAATAATCATTATAAAATTTATTCTTTTTTAGTATAATTATTTATTATAATACTTTTTAGTTACTGTATTGACCAAAAAATTATTTTTAATTAAAAATGTATTTTAGAATTTGTTAATTCATTATCATTCACTCACTTTATTAAAAAGTGATAAAATATAATTAATTTTTAATAAATTTAATAAAATAAAAACTTTAAAATATATATCTAAAATCTGTAACAATTTCTTAAATACAAATATTTAATTAATTAATTTTAATATATACTAAATTTAATATTAGAAAATTTATAAATATTTTAGTTATAATTTTTATTATCTTTTGATTTAATATTGGATTTCTTTTGATTATGAAAGATAGTAAATAAAATCTAAAATGTGTATGAGTTTGTTTGATAAAAATGTTTAATTAATTTTAATATATAATAAATTTAATATCAAAATATTTACCTGGATTTGAGTTATGATTTTTATAATCTTTTGATTTAATATTGGATTTTATTTATTATAAAACATAATAAATAAAATCTAAAATCTGTAGGAATTTCTTTGATATAAATATGTAATTAATTTTAACATATAATAAATTTAATATCAGAATATTTATTATAATTTTAATTATGATTTATATAATCTTTTGATTAAATATTAAATTTCTTTTGATTATAATATTTTCATTTTAATTTATTATAAAATTAATTAGAATATTTAATTTAGCATTATGAAAAAAAATAACCATTATAAGATTTAATTTATTTAATTTCATTATTTATTATGATACTTTTTAGTCACTATATTGACCAAAAAATTATTTTTAATAAAAATATATTTTAAAATTTTAATTAATTCATTATCATTCACTCACTTTATTAAAAAGTGATAAAATATAATTAATTTTCAATTAATTTAATAAAATAAAAACTTTAAAATATATGTCTAAAATCTGTAATAATTTCTTAAATTCAAATATTTAATTAATTTTAATATATACTAAATTTAATATTATAAAATTTATTATGATTTAATATCAATAATAACATGTTTTATTCAAATTAAATTTTAAAATAAATGTTTATTTATTTATTTATTTTAAATAAACTGAGCAGAAACTAAAATTAAAAAAAATGCTCATAAAGAATTAATTTATTTTTATTTTTATAACTTAGTCTTGTGATACACAAAATTTGTTTTGAACCTTCCTCTTGCCCTAGCAGACCTCCTTCTCTTCTCTGTTAAACGGTTCCAACACTCTCGCCGGCCACCACACCTCCAGCTGTGTTAAATCATTCCAACAGTCCCTCGCCGGCCACCAACCTCCTTCTATTAGGTATTTTATGGCTTCTCTGCTCTGTTTCTCACTTTCTTTCTTGCAATTCCTCAGTTTTTATACTTTTATTTATTTAAGCTTTCATTATGCTCTGTAAAAATAAGCTTCGTTCAACATTTGTAAAAATACCAGTTGCAGTGACCTTGCTATTCTCTCGTAGATCACCGATTATTTTGACATTTATTACTTTAGGGGGTGCTGAAAATGAAACAAGCATCATAGCCGAACATTTCTTGGTTACGGGAAAACAGGGATTCCGCGTCTGTATTCTCTTTTTTGCACTTTACTAAAGGGCATGGAAGCATCAAGTTAAAATATAAATTCCTTTATTCTAGACTTTTGATTTGTGCTTTTGCAAATTAGAATTGCATTTTTTACAGTGCTTTGGGGATGCTTCCTGCTTTTGTTTTGTTTAAAAATTTAATTTTTTTCCATCCCTCATTGCACTTACTAAGCTCTTTACTCTTGTTTCATTGTGGAAAATCTATGCAGAAGCTTTTTGTTAGTGTCAGCAGGTACATCTGAGTATACCTTGACCAAAGAGGACGTTGGTTGTTGTTTGGCTTTTGTGTACATTCCCATTAATTTTGAAGGATTAGCATCCAGACTTCCATCAGTGTATCTTTTCCAAATACTTGTGACTTGTTTCTGTAATATATTCATTTGTATCTTTCAGGTCAGGAAGGAAAATCTATGTCAGTAATGTCTCCTGTTGTGAAACAAGGTACCTTGATGAGTATTAGCAATATCTTCTGTTCTTTGGTTCTGTTTTCTGTCAGTTCCATTATCTAATATTTTACTAGTATCTAGTGCCATTTTTTTGTATGTGGCACCGGCATATTTTTATCATTATAATCTTTGAATGGTATTTGTTTTTGTCACATACCAATTTCTCATTCTTAGAGGTATAAGCCCATTCCTAAGCCTCCACCAAACAACCAAAGCTTTAAAGATAATTGACCTTTGACATTGTATGAAAGCTTGTCTACAGTTGTCAGGAGTTTGATCTTTGTAACACCCCAATTTCTTTAAAAGGATATTTTTATTAGTAATGGCATTTTCGTAATTATTGATGGCATTTTCGTAATTTTAATAAAGGGACAAGGGTATTTCTGGGTATCGGAACGGGCCGTTCCAAATGCAGAACGGGCCGTTCCAAAAGAGCGAATATGCTATTTTTTTCAAGTTCCAGAACGGGCCTGGAACGGGCCGTTCTGGATGGAGAACGGCCGTTCCAATTGGAGAACGGGCCGTTCTAGTATAGAGAACGGGCCGTTCTAGAAACAGAACGGGTCGTTCTGCTTAGTCTCGGAACGGGCCGTTCCGGTTTTGGAACGGGCCGTTCCAGTTGAGAAATTTGCCCACGTTTGAAGGATCCGGAACGGGCCGTTCCGAAATTAGTACGGCCGTTCCGGTTGCGCCAGGAGGCCTATAAATAGGGGCAGGGGGTGAAAATTTGGTACAGAGGAGAAGAAGTGAAAATTTTAGAGAGAGAAAGAAAAGAGAAAGAGAGAGAGAGAAAAGAGAGAGAGAAAGAAAGAAAGAAAGAGAGAGAGAGAGGGAAAGAAAAAGAGGGGATCCAGAGGACCAAGTTCCAACTCCGCCTATCCAGGTAAGGGGGGAGTGAGAACCTCGCTCAGGGGTGTGGGGATAATTGTTGGATAGTTGTTTGTCGGATTGGCCCCCAATCCCTTACCGTTGTTATGTCCAATTTTCTATTTACTCTACTTTGTTTTTGTTGAAGGTGTCGTTGTTCTGTTTGATTTTCTATTTACTCTACTTTATTTTTGTTGAAGGTGCCGTTGTTCTGTTTGATTTTCTATTTACTCTACTTTGTTTTTGTTGAAGGTGCCGTTGTTCTGTCCGATTTTCTATTTATTCTACTTTGTTCTTTGTTGAAAGTAATAAATGAACATGAAATTAATGTTAATAATAAATGGATTTTAATATGAAAAAGAATGCTCTCTGGATCTCTGTGAATTCCTATGCGAACCTTATGAGGAGTATTTATGACACGACCTTGTGAAATATGGACAAATGACATGAGACATATGAATGGACTATTGAGACATGTGATTATGAGACTATGACAAATGAGGACATGATGTACTAAATGAAATTATGTAACAAGTTAAATATTGAGTCAATGAGATTATGGTGGTATGACATGCATCATACGCATATATTATTCCAGGTGTGCCGCTGAGGCCGCATACCAGTGATGTAACTTGCTAACGAGGTGTACCTTGGGGTCACCAGTGATGTAACATGCTAACAAGGTGTACCTTAGGGTCACCAGTGATGTAACTTGTAACCAGGTGTACCTTAGGGTCACCAGTGATGTAACCAGGTGTACCTTTGGGTCACCAGTGATGATATGTGAAACTTCCGTATGGCGCCACATGCATGCATTTATGAGATGAGTCCATGACATCATTGCATGATAAATAAATGTATTTGTAATATTGATGATGTATGTGTATTGTTTACATGTGACTTATATTTGTTGTGTGTGTGTGGGTGCTATCTAACCTTTATTCTTCACCTGAAACTGAGTGAGATGTTTCTCACTCCCTTGTTGTTTTTGTATATGTTTTAAATTATGTTGTAGATGATCAGCATCATGGGGATGTTGGTGATGAGGCTTAAGGCTTCAGTGGGGCATGCTCTGATAGGATGTGACGTCGGGCATAGCTAGGTTTATTTTGGATGTTATTATATTAAAAAGCTTTAATTTTCTCTTCTTATGTAATTTTGAACGTTCTTGAGAAAAGACCAAAATGTACATCTTTATTATACTATTTTATTATATGATTTCAAAGTTATAAATTAATTCCTAACTAGGAGGCTCTGCCACCTTTGCGGGAATTAATCTATATTTTCCTTTATATGATTTCTTGAATCTTAATACTTATATGTTGACTTTTTATGATTGATGAGTTACGAATGTGAATCTTCTACCTTATAATATTTGAAACAATTGTTTTATACATGAAAGATGTTATTAAACTATGAAAGATTTTATTTACCCAAAAAGAAAAAAAAAGAAATTTTTCTTATTATTTAATTGTGAATTGATGATGGGGTATAGGGTGTCACATTTAGTGGTATCAAAGCAGATCGATCTAATCGGCCGTGACTTATCGAGATTCTGTTGTGTACTCTGACATTGTTTTGTTTGTTGTATACTTTGGTGATGCTTTGCTTTGATGATGTTTTGCTTTGATAATGATGATGATGATGTTCTCCTTGTGTTGATATTGTAAAGTTTGATATTGTTAAGTTATTTTTTTTTTTTAATTAGAGGAATGATAGTCATGATAGTGTCAGCTAATACCATTATGACCTTTCTTCTTCATTCTTATGATTGCTTAATTGTTTGATACTTACGTAAGAAGTGGTGGTTGAGTAATATCGCTTGTGTTGCAAGCATATGTGCGAGTAGTGGTAGACGAAATATGTTGTTAATATTGTGGGAACTATTGAGGCCTTAGATTTGGGTAAGACATTGATTTATTTTAAAGTGTATTAAGAATTTATGATTGGTGAAATTTTTGAAAGCTATAGTTGTAGCAATTGAATCCAAAGATGAGGTATGTTGAGAATTGTAGTTTTGGTATTCTTAAGGAGAGATTGAAGTGTTGATGATTTTTAGAGTTTGATGGTTGCATGAAAATTTTATTTTCTAAGCCTTTTGTACTGAATAGGTGAGTTATTTGGTTTAGATTTGTAGTGGGAAACTTTGATATGAATTTCAGGTGGAAAGGAGTTTGGAAGGATTAAGGTATTTTGTGGCATAGATGCTGATGCGTTAGTGTGTAGAGAATGTTTGCACTCCCGTTACAGCAACTTTGGTGATCAAAGGTCTAGTGGTAAGCATTGAATATATCTATGGTGATTTTTGAATTTTTAGCTAAGAAAATGATTTTTTTAAAATCTCATGTCTCACTAAGAGTTGTAGCCTATTCACTTAGTGATAGGTTGATATCACGTGGATGAGTAGAACTCTTTATGTGTTGTTTTCTTTGATAGTTGTTAAAAATAGAAGTTAGTCTGTATAATAATGTTTTCGGGTTAGTAGGCAATGCAAGGATAAGAATTGACATGTTTTGAGGTGTTTTCGTGTAGATTGAGAGGTTGTTTAAGGTTATATGATGCTATGTGGTAAAGTTTGTTCATGTACATGCTTATGGATGATATATATGAAGGTTTAAAGTAGGCATTCTAATATGACTTGATGTGCATGTATGTCGATATGTGAATAGAAGACCTTAGGGATCAAATGGTGAATGTTGTATGGTTAGTGATATTGATCTTAGGATGTGATATGATCATATTGTAGTTGAAGGTGAAGATATATCCAAGACGGTTGTATGTTAAGTTTTCTAGTCCCTGTAAATTTCAGTTAAGGTGAACATGAATCTGTCTTAGGTAGAAGTTATGTTTAAGCAGAGAGATATCTAAGCAAGTTAGCGAGAATAAAAGTTTTATGAGGCTTACTATTGGTGATTTATTGAAAGAATTTCTAGGATAGCATTGCCCTTGACTACATTCACTATGAGGGGTATTGTCTTTATGTGAGATAGTAAGTATAAGAGTAGTTCTGACTCTTATGGCAAGATTGACTAGTGATAATATTACCTGACTCTAGTAAGTCTTATGTGGGATATAGTGATGACTTTGAAGATAGGTTTGGGTGGATTATTGATGCAAAGGTAGTAACTTATGTTTTTAAGCATCTAGAAAATGGAAAATTCATGAGAGAAATTACCTTGAATTAGAAGTTGTAATAGTTACGCTTGAGATTTTAGAAACATTATTGAGATATTTAGTGATTATAAGGATCTTAAATATCTGTTTGATCCGAAGGAATTGAATATGAGATAGAAGAGATAGTTGGAAATTGTAAGGATTAAGATTTTAATCTTAGTTGTTATCTGGGTAAACCTATAGCAGTCGATGCTTTGAATAGGAAATATCTATATTTATCTTTCTTTATGGTCAAAGAGATATATCTTTTGGCTCAAGTTAGGAATTTAAGTTTGATTTGTGAAATTACTCCTAGTAGTAAGGGACTATGTATGACTTGATTAACGAATGGATTATTCAAAGGATATTGAATAAGCATATTAGTCGATTCATTTTGGTGGCCAGGTATGAGATTATAGGACAAGGTAGTGAATAAGAGTTTTCTTGGAGTATAAATAAAGTGGTAAGACTTGAAGACCGAGTATGAGTACATAGTGAACTTACAATTAGGTGCCTAATCATTGGAGAAGATTATACAAGTTAAACTAATATGGTGACAAATGTCCTGAGTAGGATGAGCATTTATCTATCATTTTGATGATATAAGGGTTGAGTTTGATTGAGTAGATTAGAAACTTAAGCATGATGTGTGAGCTCACCCTTAGGAACATTGAATTGAATATGTTGAAAGGATTAATAATGAGATTAGAAGACTCAGGAGTTAGATTCTTTCTTAGTGACCCAAGTGAAAAAGATTGGTAGGAATATAAATAGCCTTTTACAAGTGGAAGTTGATGGTGTTTCGGGATACAAGGATATAATCTATGTGCCTAGTAAACCCAAATTAAGGAAGATGATCTTAGAGAAAGGACATAAGAATATTTTTAGCATTTATTTAAGAGTTACTGAAATGTATCAGAGTGGCGCAGCGGAAACATGATGGTCTAAAGAGAAGTAGAGAAGTTGAATCAAGGTGTAGAAAGTAAGTTTAAATTTGGAGTGGATGGAGTGTTGAGATTTAAGGATGGGTTGTATATTCCAAATGTGCCAGAACTTAAGAGAGCAATCTTGGAAGAAGGTCATAAGAGCAGTCTTAGTATTCATCTAGGAGTTACTAAGATGTATCAATATCTTAAGAAGATGTTTTGGTGGCCTAAGATGACGGAGGAAGTGGAGGAATTTGTGTATGCTTTCTTAGTATGTTAGAAAGCTAAGGTAGAACACCAAAAACTTTCAGATTTAATACAACCTTTAGACGTTCTAATTTGAAAATAAGATTCTGTATCTATGGATTTAGTTGTAGTTATGTATGATATTCTTAAGAAATTTGATCTTATTTGGATTAATGGATAGGCTTACCAGGTCTGCTCACCTTGAACTTATTAACATTAGACATTTCTTGGAGAGATTGATAGAGTTGTACATCAATAAGGAAATTTTGAAGAAAGTGCTACATGGGAGTTAGAAAGCAAGATGCGAGAAACTTATCTATTTTTGTTTTCAGGTAAATTTCGGGGACGAAATTTCTAAAAGGAGGGGAGAATTGTAACACCCCAATTTCCTTAAAAGGATATTTTTATTAGTAATGGCATTTTCGTAATTTTAATAAAAGGACAAGGGTATTTCTGGGTATCGGAACGGGCCGTTCCAAATGCAGAACGGGCCGTTCCAAAAGAGCAAATATGCTGTTTTTTTCAAGTTCCAGAACGGGCCTGGAACGGGCCGTTCTGGATGGAGAACGGCCGTTCCAATTGGAGAACGGGCCGTTCTAGAAACAGAACGGGCCGTTCTGCTGAGTCTCGGAACGGGCCGTTCCGGTTTTGGAACGGGCCGTTCCAGTTGAGAAATTTGCCCACGTTTGAAGGATCCGGAACGGGCCGTTCCGAAATCAGTACGGCTGTTCCGGTTGCGCCAGGAGGCCTATAAATAGGGGCAGGGGGTTGAAAATTTGGTACAGAGGAGAAGAAGTGAAAATTTTAGAGAGAGAAAGAAAAGAGAAAGAGAGAGAGAGAGAAGAGAGAGAGAGAGAAAGAAAGAAAGAGAGAGAGAGGGAAAGAAAAAGAGGGGATCCAGAGGAGGAGACCCTGCCCAAGTTCCAACTCCGCCTATCCAGGTAAGGGGGGAGTGAGAACCTCGCTCAGGGGTGTGGGGATAATTGTTGGATAGTTGTTTGTCGGATTGGCCCCCAATCCCTTACCGTTGTTATGTCCAATTTTCTATTTACTCTACTTTGTTTTTGTTGAAGGTGTCGTTGTTCTGTTTGATTTTCTATTTACTCTACTTTATTTTTGTTGAAGGTGCCGTTGTTCTATTTGATTTTCTATTTACTCTACTTTGTTTTTGTTGAAGGTGCCGTTGTTCTGTCCGATTTTCTATTTATTCTACTTTGTTCTTTGTTGAAAGTAATAAATGAACATGAAATTAATGTTAATAATAAATGGATTTTAATATGAAAAAGAATGCTCTCTGGATCTCTGTGAATTCCTATGCGAACCTTATGAGGAGTATTTATGACACGACCTTGTGAAATATGGACAAATGACATGAGACATATGAATGGACTATTGAGACATGTGATTATGAGACTATGACAAATGAGGACATGATGTACTAAATGAAATTATGTAACAAGTTAAATATTGAGTCAATGAGATTATGATGGTATGACATGCATCATACGCATATATTATTCCAGGTGTGCCGCTGAGGCCGCATACCAGTGATGTAACTTGCTAACGAGGTGTACCTTGGGGTCACCAGTGATGTAACATGCTAACAAGGTGTACCTTAGGGTCACCAGTGATGTAACTTGTAACCAGGTGTACCTTAGGGTCACCAGTGATGTAACCAGGTGTACCTTAGGGTCACCAGTGATGTAACCAGGTGTACCTTTGGGTCACCAGTGATGATATGTGAAACTTCCGTATGGCGCCACATGCATGCATTTATGAGATGAGTCCATGACATCATTGCATGATAAATAAATGTATTTGTAATATTGATGATGTATGTGTATTGTTTACATGTGACTTATATTTGTTGTGTGTGTGTGGGTGCTATCTAACCTTTATTCTTCACCTGAAACTGAGTGAGATGTTTCTCACTCCCTTGTTGTTTTTGTATATGTTTTAAATTATGTTGTAGATGATCAGCATCATGGGGATGTTGGTGATGAGGCTTAAGGCTTCAGTGGGGCATGCTCTGATAGGATGTGACGTCGGGCATAGCTAGGTTTATTTTGGATGTTATTATATTAAAAAGCTTTAATTTTCTCTTCTTATGTAATTTTGAACGTTCTTGAGAAAAGACCAAAATGTACATCTTTATTATACTATTTTATTATATGATTTCAAAGTTATAAATTAATTCCTAACTAGGAGGCTCTGCCACCTTTGCTGGAATTAATCTATATTTTCCTTTATATGATTTCTTGAATCTTAATACTTATATGTTGACTTTTTATGATTGATGAGTTACGAATGTGAATCTTCTACCTTATAATATTTGAAACAATTGTTTTATACATGAAAGATGTTATTAAACTATGAAAGATTTTATTTACCCAAAAAGAAAAAAAAAATTCTTATTATTTAATTGTGAATTGATGATGGGGTAGAGGGTGTCACAATCTTTGTTGATATTTAAGATTGAGTCAACATTATCATATCAAGCACAAATAACTTTCACATGAAGGTGCATGTGTATTGAATTTATAAAACCATCCTGAGACTCTACATAATATTTCAAGCCACTAGGAGAGTTTGAGTTATTCATCTTGCTTTGATCTCAGAGTATTGATACGCTTAATCATTCTATTATAAGGGATTTGTCTGTATTTTTCGCTTCCCTGCTCTTTGTGATTTATATTGTCTGTTCTCAGTTCCATATCTCCCTTTCTGGAATTTTCTAATTTCATCCTATAAAAGAAGACTTCCATCTTTCACACTTTAAATTCTGAAAATAGTTTTTTATATATTTGATGCATCAGCATTCATTCTTCTAAGAATTTATATATACTTGCCTCACCTCTGCCTCATCTATTTATATATACTTGCAATAATTTATATACATTGTTCCTACAATTTATTAAGTTTTACTTTCAGGTGTAATGTGTTGATGAAGTTATACTGTGCATTCATGTTGATAAGTAACATAGGAGGGAGCCAATATTCAACAAAAATATATTGCTGAGAAGGTTTCTGATTTACTCAAGATATTTATAGCCTTTTTATCATTGAGTTTTTATAATTGTTACTGTTAGAGTTTTACTATATGAGAACATATGAATATAATATGTTGGACAATAGTAATGAGTTATTATAATTGAGTTTTTATAATTGTTATTGAATATGAGTTATAGGATTGAGCTGCCTTCACCTTGAATCATGGCTACTGGAAGAAAATTATTGTGATGCTTTGCTAGAGTTTACTGACTTGTTGAAGGAAAAAAATGTGAACCAAATTTTACGTAATTTCTTGATGAATATTTTGTTAATAATTTCTTTTTCACTGCCCGGAACTTCCTTACACTGTCTTCCAAAAGCAAGCCTTGGAGCTGTGTGCTAGGGTGAGTCTTTTTATCATTGCTCACATAAGTTTAATTTTGAAAAATAATGCTAGGCTGTGCTACTTTTTTTCATTCTCAGGTAAAATGCATTAAGTTCCATTTTGCTGTTTTATGTTTTAAATAAATAAACTAATGACAGTAGGAGCATAAGAAAGTGCTATTTTGCAACCCATCTTGAAATAATATACATGTAAAGGCTAATTGGCATTCCACCTTGCAGAAAGTTGCTGCAGCTTCTGGAGACATGAGGAATGCTCTATGTATATGCAGGTCAGTCATTTATTATTATTATTATTATGATTATTATTATTATTATCATCATCATCATAATAATAATAATAATTATTATTATTATTATTAATTATTGCACTTTATACTCATGATAAAATAGTGCATTCAAGCTTAGTTGTCTTACGTGTTCATTTTATCTTATTTCATTCTATTGATAGAAAGGGTTGAAATGAAACTTTACTACAAGTACAGAACCCTTGTTTTTGTTGAATGTAAAATTTAAGAGAGAATATTTAAACTTCAATTCGGAACCTATTAAGCCTCTTGCAGGGGGTTAGAACCTAGTGAGTTAGTCAAAATAATAACTACCCAATACAATTAAATGTATTTGATGAGAGGAAATGAATTAGGAAAAGATAAGTTAGTTAAGGGGTGTGATTGGATCAAGGTTTTGATTAGAGGAGAGTTCCCATGTATCGTGAATACTGGGTTACACTTTCTTTACATTCTTCATTGTTATCATTGTTCTTGCATTTTTTTGATACTTAGCTAGGGATTGAGAAAGTGCCAGTAGTAAGCTTCCTATTTCATTTCCCTAAATTGTATCATTCGTATTAGATTGTTGTCACAATTTTCTTTGTCAATTTAGCCAGCGCAAAATCCAAAAAAAAACAAGTTTAATAGTCTATTTCCTTTGCAGGAGTGCAATAGAGATGCTTGAAGTAGAAATTAGAGAATCTGCGTGCAATTTGAATACTTCATTGGAAGAGAAATCTCCTAATCTTGCTGCAACTCCTGATTTTATCAAGAAACGAGAATTTGATGTTGTAAGTGTTCAAAAATCTGTTGCCTTGAAGATGATTATAATTTTTTGTGCGCACCTGCAGATAATTATAAAGTATTGCCCTGAAGTAAAATTGTGAACAATTTAAGGAAAGTTCCGTAGATAAGTTATCTATGGAAATTTCTGTAGATAACTTACCTACGAAAATTTCCGTATATAGGCCTAAAGGCCAAATAAGGTGGTTTTAGTAGCCTGGAACGGGCTGTTCCAAAATCGAAACGGGCCATTCCGAACCTGGTACGGGCCGTTCCAATATCAGAACGGGCCGTTCCAACGTGACTAAAACACCTAAAGAATCCTAGGCTGGAACGGGTCATTCCAATACTAGAACTGGTATTTATTATTCTCAACTTTCTCTTCATTCTGCATTGTATTCATTTAGAACATATCCTTCTTGAAAAAAAGAATAAACGAGAATAAAAAGAGAAATCAACCTATATGCATTAGCCAGAAGTAATGGAAAGTGAGCCATGTATAAAGAGTTTAGGAAAAAGAATTCCACAATCATCAAGATCCTAACTCTTGCCCTAAAAGGATAAAGCCGTGTCGTACAACCGTGAAATCCAAGCGGAATAGAACTTGAGGAGGAAGAATCCCTCAAACACTTAGTCAAAATGAATAGAGCTTTCTTGAAAGATGATTTTAACAAGAGAGAAGCATTGCTTGTTAAGAAGCTGCTAGAATGAAAACTCACAAAGGGAATTCTAGGCAAAAAAAAAAATCAGTTAAGTCTCTTTAGGCTTATTATTAGTTTCACTTTCCAATAGAGGTTGATCCAGCAAATCAGTTAAGTCTTCAATTTCAGTTTTCCTTGTCTCTTGTTTGTTAGACTCATCAAATACCACATGGACAGATTCTTCTACAACTAGAGTTCTCTTATTATAAATTCTATAAGCTTTGCTATTTGTAGAGTATCCTAGAAAGCACAAAGCACAAAGCACTTACACCCAAACACTCTAAAATATAAAATGTTAGATTTCCTTCCATTGTAAATTTCATAGGGTGTTTTCTTTAATATAGGTCGGATCAGAACTTTGTTTAACACATGACAAGCTGTGTCCTAGGTGCTGTGAAATTATGGTTTATACCATGTTCCTCACAGAATTTTTGAAACATTATGTTTTGAAATTCACCTCCATGGTCACTTCTTATAGAGGTAATGTTTGAACACTTTTCATTTTGAACAAGCTTGGCAAATTTTCTAAAGGCATTAAAAGCATCATTTTTGTTTGCAAGAAACATAACCCATGTGTATCTTGAGTAGTCATCAACAATCATTAAACCATAGTAGTTTCCACCTAAGCTCATGGTTCTTGAAGGACCAAACAAATCCATGTGAATTAATTGCAAAGGTCTAGTTGTGGAAATCTGATTTTTGCTTTTAAAGCTAGCCTTCACTTGCTTGCCCTTTTGACAAGCATCACATAGTTTGTCCTTACTAAACTTGAGATTAGGTAAACCAACCACTAATTCTTTCCTACTCAGTTTATTCAAATGATCCATATGAATATGTGCAGCTCTCCTATGCCAAAGCCATATGTTTTCTTCTTGAGTTATTAAACACTTAGTGTTTGAAATTGCTATAGAGTGTTCTAAGTCAAGCATGTATATATTGTCAATCCTTTTTCCTATGAATCTGATTTCTTTAGTCTTTTTATCACATATAAAGCAACATGTATTATCAAATTCAATTTTAAAGCCTTTGTCACTTAGTTGACTTATACTCAGCAAATTATGTTTCAATCCATCAACAAGCAGTACATTCTCAATCAATGTTTGAGAGGAGGTGTTACCAACATTGCCATGGCCAAGAATTCTCCCTTTGTTGTTGTCACCATAGGTAACATACCCTTCATTCTTCAATTTCATACTTGAGAACTTTGAAGGATCCCCAGTCATATGCCTTGAGCAGCCACTATCAAGATACCAAAGTAAGTTCTTGGCCCTCAAGCATTCCTACAACAAAGATTCAGAGAAAAAATTTAGGTACCCATGTGAAGGGTCCTTGTAGGTTAGTTCTCAGCCTTTGACTTTTCTTAATCCAAACCATTTCTCCATTTGGAACTCCATACTTCCTAGAGTAGCAGTTCTTTATTGTGTGACCTTTTTTACAACAATAGAAACAAGTTGTTTGTCTAGAGAAATTGCTTTTAAATTTTCTAAAATTTTGGTTTTTCTAAAAAGGTTCTTTCTTTGACTTAAATGACATGCTCATGCTTTGATTAAAACCAAGTCCAATCCTATCAAAAGTGTTTCTTTGTTTTCCCAAAAAGAATATTTAAATTTGCATTTCCATTAGTGAACTTTGCAAGAGTGGATTTTAAATCAACATTTTCTTTTTCAAAAGTCTTGCAATTTTCACAAACATCTTTTGAGGAGGTGGAGTTCTCACAATGAGCTTCACTCAAGTTAAACATAGTTTGAAGATTTTCATGCTCATGTTTCAAATTCTCAAGCTCTTGTTCAGCTTTAATTAAACCATCAATATTCACTACTAGAAAAATTAATATTTGTGACGAATTTTGTGACGGAAAAAATAGCATCGCTAATAGTGACGCATTTTGTGAGGGAGTTTTAAGTTTTGTGACGGACTAGAATTTATTGAATTTTGTGACGGATTTTGTGACGGAATCTATTCTGTCTCTAAAAATCTGTCACAAATTTCGTCACTGAATAAAAAAAAAAAATTTGTGACGGATTTTGTGACGGAAAAATTTTTGTCTCTAAATATCCGTCACAAATTTCATCTCTAAATAAAAAAAAATGTTTGTGACGGATTTTGTGACGGAATGGACTTCGTCTCTAAAAAATCCGTCACAAATTTCGTCACTAAAATGAAAAAATTTAGTGACGGATTATTCCCTCTCAAAATTCCGTCACAAATAGGTTATTTAAGTTAACATATACTATAATTTTTATTAATGTAACAAATGATATATATTTATTATTACTAAATAAATAAAATTTATATATTATTAATAATTTAATATTGCTAATAAATTAATATCAATAATATTTTTAGTATATTTATAGATAAATTGATAATTTGATAAATATAACTTAGTATATATTAATATACTTTTACAAAAATATAAATATAGTAGATATATAAGATATGTATATTTATATTTTTGTAAAAGTATATTAATATATAATAAGTTATATTTATCAAATTATTAGTTTATGTATAAATATACTAATAATATTATTGATATTAATTTATGAATAATATTATAAAAATATAATATATATATATATATATATATATATATATATTTATGTATTTATTAATAATAAATATATATCATTTGTGTGACACCCTCTACCCCACATACCATAACACAAATAACAAAAATTGAATAACATAATCTTTTTCATAATTGAAATTTACCAAACATGTTTAATTCAAATCAAAACTTATGTATTTGTGGAATTAAATAGATATTGATACATCTCACGCAACAAGGAATACAACAGAACAATCAAAAAGTAAAATATAAACTTACATAGTTTATTTGTTTATCTCAGGTTCTCTTAAGAACCCACAGAGTACTCTAATCCATACAATAAACATCTTACTCATATAATTGTCTCTTACAATTGCATTCCCTTATGGTGTGTTTGGATGAGTAATTTTACAAATTCAAGGAATTTGAAATTCTTGATATTTGAATTACTTTGATTTCAATTTCTATCATTGTTAAAATATTTTGTTTGGATAAGTCAATTCAATTTTTTTAAATTTTAAATTGTTAATTTGGATATATGATAATATGATTCTATCATGATAAAATTGCTTTTAAAAAGATATTTATATGTTGAGATTTTTAAATAAAATTTTATAAAAAAAATGTTAACCAATTTTTAAATATTTAATAAATTTAAAAATTAATTTAGATAATATTTAATAATTTTTAAAGTATTTTTGAATATTCAATAATTAAAAATATGAAGATATAAGATAAAATATATAAGTGAAATAAGGGGAAAAAAATATGAGAAATTTCAAATTGTTACATTTTTGGGAGAATTTGAAATTTTACTACTTCAAAGAATTTCACAAATGCTCTGGTAATCGATTACAACACTTGGTAATCGATTACAACGGTTTATTTTCAAAATGATTGGAACGTTGTAAAGTTTAAATTCAAATTTTGAAATTTTCATCTTCTAGTAATCGATTACATGGAATGGTAATCGATTACCAGTCTCTTGAAAACAATAATTGCCTTATTAAAACTTAAAATATTGAAAACCTTATTAATATAAATCATATTTGGGTTTTCTTTGAAATTCTTTATTTTAAATGGCCAAGAACTTTATGCAATATTTCTCCCCCTTTTTGATGATGACAACATACTGTAGATGGAAAGAAACATAAAACAGTGTATATCGATCACTCCCCCTTAGTCTCCCCCTTAATAAATCATTGTTTGATGTTAATTTTTATATTGTAAAAATTTGACTTTAAATAGACAGTTGTAATGATCAGATTAAATTGTTCAATTCAAAATATCTAATATTTGATCAGGACCCTTCTTTCCTTTTCTCTCCCCCTTTGGCAACATCAAAAGGAATGAGACAATATATAAAAAAAATTGAATAAGATAAACAAACACCATTCAGAAACAAAAGTACAATATGTCCTATGAGCAAAATAGTCAGAGTCAAGCGAGCAGAATTAATCTAAAACATACTAATCAAAGATCCAGAAATTGACTAAAAAATAGTCCAAAACATAAGATAAACTAAAATAGCAAATAACAGAATCAGAGTCAACTAGCTACTCGGAAGGGCGTCTAAGAGATTTTACTTCCTCCTCAAGACGAGTCATGCGAGTGTCAAGAGAATCAAAACGTTCACCAACATAGAACCGGAGATCTCTAATTTCATTGAGAACATCCGAGAGAAGTGCTGATGAAGGATCTTGAGGAGGTGGTGACGGAGTTCGATCATCAGTGTCTACTGCTTGAAAATCCCGCTTCCTGACCCAGGTGTTGTCCAGTGTTTTCTTGTACCCAAAGGAAGCAATTGCATTTGCTCCAATCTCAAAGACCCTCTTAACTGGAACCCAGGTTTCATCTTCCAAAGGAACTTTAAAATGTTCCAAAATAGTAGTTACAAAATGTGGGTATGGAAGAGAAGCATTAACCCGCAAGGCCTTCTTCATTCGACTCCTAATCAGATGAGCCCAGCTAAATTCCCGGCCAGTGCTTAGAGCCCATATCAAAATTAAGTCCTCTTCTGAAGCCTGTGCAAGGTTAGTCGTGCGTGGAAGCAGTACCCGAACAATTATGTAATGCATGATTCTATAATCAAATTTCATTAAGCCAGCCAATAATCTTCCAGCCATGTCAACATTATCCACACAAATCATACTTCGGGCATTGGGATGGGAATATTCTGGTTTCCATGTATCCGGAATCGTTCCCTCAAACAGAGTACCTTGATCTTTTAATTTTGATAAATCCCGGAACAGAGACTGATTTATCACTATTGGAATCTTTTTAACCTCATTGTAAAGAACTTCATTCCTAATTTCCAAATTGCTGTAAAAGACCCTAACTAATTCTGGATAAACAGGGTTTTTCATAGCCATAAAATCTACTAACCCAGAATTCTTAAAAATCGTATAACACTCAAAAGATTCATCCTCAAAAAAATTAATACTGATATATTTGGGATCAACAATATTTCTCTCAGAAAATAACTGGTAGTACTTATCTCGTTGTTCGTCTGTGGAGAACAGAGCGAGAGCACGTCCAGCGTACGGAATGGGATTCGTAGGAGTAGGGGCATCGTCGGAGGGAGGCTCTTGGCGGCGCCTGGCGGTGGTTGAACGAGACGAAGAACCCTTATGACGTTTGGATGATTCTGCCATTTGAATGTTTGTTTTGAAAAATGCAATCGGTAGAGTTGAAGAGACTTGAAAACGATGAAGAATGGAACAAACGGGGCTCAATTTGGTTAAGATTTGAGGAAGATATGGGGATTTGAAGATCTAAGGGCGCGGAGGGTTTTGGGTTTTCTTTCGTGAGGAAGAAGACGAACTGCACTTTTTTAAGTGCAGAGGAGTCGTGTAATCGATTACATGACTATGGTAATCGATTACACCTTTTTGAGATTCTTTGCATTTTTGGAACTGGTAATCGATTACATTACATGGTAATCGATTACACTATACCCAGATAAGTGAATTAGCACTGGTAATCGATTACAATACTCTGTAATCGATTACATATAGCAGAACAAGCAAACATGCACTGGTAATCGATTACATGACCAATAGCTGATACTTTAAAACATTCTATAAAAGTCATTAAAATAACTATAAGAAGATAATGTCCACAAATATAAAATAAATAATAATTAACTAATTTAGTTATTTATTGAAAAATATCTTTCTAATTTTATATACCTGAACAAGAGCTGTCAAAACGGGCCAGCCCGACCCGTTTGGCCCTGCCCACCTCAACCCACTTTTTAAGTGGGCCAACCCGGCCCGGCCCACCAAGTTTATTATCTAAAATTTTCTAGCCCGGCCCGGTCCACGACAGGTTGGTGGGCTAAACGGGCAGCCCACGAAACCACCTTATTTATTTAAAAAAAATTATAATTTAAAATAAATTTCAATATAAAATAATATTTAATCTAAAGTAAAAAATTTTAAACTAAGTATCATGGGTACAACATTAAAATTAAATTAATAAGTGTGCAACTTTAAAAAATTAAAAAAAGAAAAAATAAAAAATCTTTCATGAGAGTGATTATTCATCAATATTAAATTTTATTAGAGGTTTGGATAGATAAATTTATAGTAATGTCATATTATTTAACATTGATTTTATCTTTATCTATAAAAAAAATGATATCTTATTAAAATAATGCATATATAATAATAAATAGTTAAGTGAGTTGTTAGTGGGTTTAGGGGATGGGTTGGTAAGTGGGTCAGGTGGGCCACCCCGCCCACCACGGGTTCAACCCGGGTGGGCCGGGTCGAAAGTGGGCCGGGTCACATTTTTTCAACGGTAGAATGAAACACCATCAAATTAGCCTCAAACAACTCTAACCTCTCGTTTGTACTCTCAAGTGATAATTTACAAAGCATGCACACTCATTATAAAGTATACAAATTTTTAGACTTATAAATTTCACTTTATTATATAAATGAACAAGTTTAATATTTAAAAAGATAAATAAAAGTATATATAATTTCAATATATTATTGTAAATTTAATATAATAATAATAATAATAATAATTATTATTATTATTCATTTTTATTGAAATAGATCAATCTTTTAATATATTATAGTATATATAATTTTAATATATTATATATAGTCATTAAATTTAATATAATAATAATAATAACTAATATTATTATTCATTTTTATTCAGGTAGATCAATCTTTTAAGTGTAATATAAGTTTTTTTTTTTAAATAACTTGTAGCCTATGCTTTTAAACTAAATACATATTATAGTAAAACTTTAGTTTGACCTATTTAATTTTAAATATATTTGATTACTTTGTACGTTTATTAATTTTTGTATGTGAGCAGAGTAAATTACATTATTTTTAAAAAATATTGTGTTTTTTGTTATATATTTATGTTAAGATAATTCTATAAGATATAGTTTAGATATACTAGTTTATCCTCTCCTAATTTCTAGTTTAGTTTCCTTAGTACTTGAATCTGAATGATTTTCATGTTATTGAATTGATGGATACAATAAAATAAATAGGCATAAAATATAATCAATCCCTAAAGTTTAGGAATTTAGATAAAACTGACTAAGGAAACTAAACAATAAATTAAGAGAGTATAAACTAGTATATCTAAACTATATCTAAACTATATCTTATAGAATTATCTTAACAATTTATATTTTTTATAATATAAATATATTTAAACAAAGAATTTAATTGTTTCGGTAATAAAAAATTCATACGTAAAAATTAAATTCAATATATAATTTAAATAAAATTAGGTATATACATACTAAATCAATTATTCATCTTTCGATATAATACTTGATTTCTTTTGGTTATGATATTTTAATATATTTTATTTAAAATATCAATTAACATATTTTATTATTATTATTATTTAATTTATTGTAAAATAATTAAAATATTTAATTTAACATCATTAAAAAAATAACCATTATAAAATTTATTTTTTTTAGTTTAATTATTTATTATAATACTTTTTAGTTACCGTATTAACCAAAACATTATTGTTAATTAAAATATATTTTTGAATTTTAGTTATTCATTATCATTCACTCACTTTATTAAAAAGTGATAAAATTTAATTAATTTAATAAAATAAAAACTTTAAAATAAATATCTAAAATCTTTAACAATTTCTTAAATACAAATATTTAATTAATTAATTTTAATATATACTAAATTTAATATTAGAAAATTTATAAATATTTTAGTTATAATTTTTATTATCTTTTGAATTAATATTGGATTTCTTTTGATTATGAAAGATAGTAAATAAAATTTAAAATCTGAATGAGTTTGTTTGATAAAAATATTTAATTAATTTTAATATAATAAATTTAATATCAAAATATTTACCTAGATTTGAGTTATGATTTTTATAATCTTTTGATTTAATATTGGATTTTATTTATTATAAAACATAATAAATAAAATCTAAAATCTGTTAAACGAATCCACACTCCCTCTTGCCCTAGCAGACCTCTTTCTCTTCTCTGTTAAACGAATCCACACTCCCTCGCCGGCCACCATAGCTCCTTCTCCGTTTAACCATTCTAATAGTCCCTCACCCGGCCACCACACCTCTTTTTGTGTTAAACCGTTCCAACAGTCTCTCACCGGCCACCACACCTCCAGCTGTGTTAAATCATTTAGGGAGAATATTAATATGACAGGTATTACTCGATCTTGTGTTTTTGTTAGAAGATTTTATGTAGTTATTTGGAGAGAATATAATTTTTTTATATCCAAAGAAAAAGTGTTGCACATAATAAAACTTTAAAATTTTGTTAAAATTTCAAAATTGAACTATTATTATTGTTATTATAAATATATTATTATTTTAAATTTGAAATACTACTATTTTGCATTTAAATTAAATTATATTAATCATTATTTTCAAGTTTAAATTCAAAATATTATTTATATATTAATTTAATTAATAAAAATATAAGGTAGTAATTTTAAAAATAATTGTATTTTAAAGATATTTATTTCATATTATTTATAGGAGTTAAAATGGTAGTTTTTTTTTTCAAAATAAAAAATATATTTTTAAAACGCATAGAGAGGAGAGGAACGGGTTTAAACCCTAAAGAGAGGCACCACTCTTTCCTGAAATTGTTTTAATCATTTTCCCTCTTTTACTTTTCCCGCACATTTTTTCTTTTCACTCTTTACTAAACCCTTTGCATTTCCATTATCCAACGATGGCGACTCAGATCCTCTCTCGCGTCTTCCCCAAAACCGTAACCCTAACCCCCTTCCTCCACTACTAGAAAAATTAATATTTGTGACGAATTTTGTGACGGAAAAAATAGCATCGCTAATAGTGACGCATTTTGTGAGGGAATTTTAAGTTTTGTGACTGTGACACCCTCTACCCCATTATTAATATACAACAAATGTAACAATAAGATATTACTTTTCTTCTTTTTGGGTAAATAAAATCTTTCATAGTTGACAAATATTTCAAATATAACAAGGTAGAAGATTCACATTCGTAACTCATAAATCATAACTCCAGTGTAAAAATTATAAAAGAAAAGAAGTTAAGATTTTCAATACAATTTAGTATAAAACAAGAAATCATATATATACAAATAATAATAAAGGAAATATAAATTAACTCCAGTAAAGGTGGCAGTGCCTCCTGGTTAGGAATTAATTTATACTCCCAAATCATATAATAAAATATAACAAAAATGTACATCTTGGTCTTTTATCAAGAATGTTCAAATTACAATTCTTAACATATATTTTCCTTGAATTATACATGTTATCTACGTTATCTCTTCGTTAGAAATTACCAAAGAAGAGAAACTAAAGTTATAAAAGCGATAACATATTAAACTAAAATAACTATGCCCCGATGTCACATCCTATCAGAGCATGCCCAAATTGAAGCCTTTAAGCCTCATCACCAACATCCTCATGATACTGATCATCTGCAACACAATTTAAAACATATACAAAAACAACAAGGGAGTTTCAGGTGCAGAAATAAAGGTTAAATAGCCCAGACACACACAACAAATATAAGTCACATGTAAATAACATACATAAATAATCAAATATCACATATATATTCATTTATCATGCTATGATGTCATGGACTCAACTCATAAATGCATGCATGTGGCGCCATACGGAAGATTCACAATTCATCGTTGGTGATCCTAAGGTACACCTGGTTACATCACTGGTGACCCTAAGGTACACCTTGTTAGCATGTTACATCGTGGGTGACCCTAAGGTACACCTTGTTAGTCGTGGGTGACCCTAATTAAGGTACACCTTGTTAGTCGTGGGTGACCATAAGGTACACCTTGTTAGTCGTGGGTGTGCGGCCTCAGCGGCACACCTGGAGTAATATATGCATATGATGCATGTCATACATTCATAATCTCATGGACTCAACATTTAACTTATTACATAATTTCATTTAATACATCATGTCCTCATTTTTCATAGTCTCATAATCATAGTTTGTCTCAATAGTCCATTCTTAAGTCTCATGTCATTTGTCCATATTTCACTAGGTCATGTCATAAATACTCCTCATAAGGTCCGCACAGGAATTCACAGAGATCCAGAGAGCATTCTTGTTCATATTAAACCTCATTTATTATTAACATTAATTTCATATTCATTTATTACTTTCAACAAAGAACAAAGTAGAATAAATAGAAAATCGGACAGAACAACGACACCTTTAACAAAAACAAAGTAGAGTAAATAGAAAATCAAACAGAACAACGGCACCTTCAACAAAGAACAAAGTAAAGTAAATAAAAAATCAAACAGAACAACGACATCTTCAACAAAGAACAAAATAGAGTAAATAGAAAATCAGACAGAACAACGGTAAGGGATTGGGGGTCAATCCGACAAATAACTATCCAACAATTATCCCCACACCCCTGAGCGAGGTTCTCACTCCCCCCCCCTTACCTGGATAGGCGGAGTTGGAACTTAGGCAGAGCCTCCTCCTCTGGATTCCCTCTTCCTTTCTCTCTCTCTTTCTTTCTCTTTCTCTCTCTCTCTCTCTCTCTCTCTCTCTAAAATTTCACTTTCTTCCTCTGTATAAAAATTTTCACCCCCTGCCCCTATTTATAGGCAAACTGGTGTACCCGAAACGACCCGTATTGAATTCGGAACGGCCCGTTCCGGATCCTTCAAACGTGGGCAAATTTCTCAACTGGAACGGCCCGTTCCGAGACTCAGCAGAACGGTCCGTTCTGTTTCTAGAACGGCCCGTTCTCCATACCAGAACGGCCCGTTCTCCATCCAGAACGGCCCGTTCCAGGCCCGTTCTGGAACTTGAAAAAAATAGCATATTCGCTCTTTTGGAACGGCCCGTTCTGCATTTGGAACGGCCCGTTCCGAAACCCAGAAATACCCTTGTCCCTTTATTAAAATTACGAAAATGTCATCAATAATTACGAAAATGCTATTACTAATAAAAATATCCTTTTAAGGAAATTGGGGTGTTACAGTGACGGACAAGAATTTATTGACTTTTGTGACGGATTTTGTGACGGAATATATTCCGTCTCTAAAAATTCGTCACAAATTTCGTCACTGAATCAAAAAAAAAATATTTGTGACGGATTTTGTGACGGAAAAATTTTCGTCTCTAAAAATCCGTCACAAATTTCATCACTAAATAAAAAAAAATGTTTGTGACGGATTTTGTGACGGAATGAACTTCGTCTCTAAAAAATCCGTCACAAATTTCGTCACTAAAATGAAAAAATTTAGTGACGGATTTTTCCCTCTCAAAATTCCGTCACAAATAGGTTAAAATATTTTGTGACAAATTGTTCCCTCTCAAAATATTAAATTTTATTTATGAAACTTTTATATTTAAGAATTATGCATAATTAAAGAAAATATGTTAATTTTTTTTATAAAAAAAATTAAAAATATTTTATTTCATTAAAGGACTGAAAAAATTATGAAATTTATTTAATTAAATAAAAAATTGTCAATTTTGAACATATGAAACTAAGACATTCATTAAAAATATTTAAAAAAAAAACTTGTGAAAATAAAAAAAAATATTAATTTAATTTTGGCTTAAGTACATTTTTGATCCCTCAAGTATTGTAATTTGCAATTTTGATCCCTAAGATTTTAATTGGATAATTTTAGTCCCTAAAGAATTGTAATTGTGCAATTTTAGTTCTTTAATTTTTAATTGAACAATTTTAGTCCCTCAAATATCATAATTTTACAATTTGAATGTCTCCCATTAAAAATTTAATAATTTTAAAATTTTAATATATATATATATATAAAATAATTTAATATTATATAATTATTTGCTTATTTAAGTTAGCATATACTATAATTTTTATTAATGTAACAAATGATATATATTTAATATTACTAAATAAATAAAATGTATATATTATTAATAATTTAATATTGCTAATAAATTAATATCAATAATATTTTTAGTATATTTATAGATAAACTCATAATTTGATAAATATAACTTAGTATATGTTAATATAATTTTACAAAAATATAAATATGATTATATATTTAAATTTTTAAAAATGAATTTAGAAATTATTGAAACGATAATTTATATTTATGTTATTTTATATAAAAAAAATGAATTTGATAAATAGAAATATCTTAAATTTAGATTTTTAATAAGTTGAATATGTAATAACTCAAAAGTGAAACGGGCCGTTCCGGAATAAGAAAAATGCCCAAAACTGGAGAAGCAGAACGGCCCGTTCTCATAACCAGCAGAATGGCCCGTTCTGCTTCTCCAATATAGGGCATTTTTGTTATTCCAGAACGGCCCGTTTCACTTTTGAAACGGCCCGTTCCGTCTACTGTTACGGAATAAATTTAAATTCAGTATAAAAATAATAATAAAATGATTATAAAAAGTAAAATTAAATAACTTAGTTAAAAAATGACTATAATTAATAATTTAATGTAAAATTTGTTTAAATTTTTTTGAAAATAAATAATAAAATAAATCCTCCCTTTCGTCTTCTTCACTTTTTAGAAATGTGTTGACAAGATAATGGATAATATATTTATTTTTAGATAAAACTTAAATGCAATATTAAATGCTAGAGGGAACCGGCCAAGTTAACTATATATAGAGTATCATACAAAGAAGGAGAGTGACACTTAAGTATTCTTAATTAAGATTTATATTAAAGTTTATATTAATATTTTATTGTTGAATTTATTGTATTACCCTTTATCAAAATTTTCTGGTATTAAGTGCATTTATATATTTAGAGTTTTATAAATGTTACACTCAAAATGTGAGGAAATGTATTAAAAATTTTATATTGAATAATGATATAACTAAAATAAAGTATATATAAATAATAAAAATTCGTACATTACAAATCACTTATATATATATATATATATATATATATATATATATATATGATTAAGAAATAACTTATTTAAGATATATTATATAATAAGTTTTTATATAATAAGATCTTAATTATAATTAACATTAAACATTCAATGAATTCGAATAATGATATGTTTTAAGAAATAACTTCTTTAAGATCTTATATAATAATTTTTAGTTAACTTATTCATTATCATTCACTCACTTGATTAAAAAGTGATAAAATATAATTAATTTTTAATTAATTTAATAAAATAAAAACTTTAAAATATATATCTAAAATCTGTAACAATTTTTTAAATACAAATATTTAATTAATAATTATATATTATTAATAATTTATATATTATTTATATATTATTAATACAAATAATATATTATACAAATATTTATATATTATTAATAATTTAATATTGCTAATAAATTAATATCAATAATATTTTTAGTATATTTATAGATAAATTGATAATTTGATAAATATAACTTAGTATATATTAATATACTTTTACAAAAATATAAATATAGTAGATAAGATATGTATATTTATATTTTTGTGAAAGTATATTAATATATAATAAGTTATATTTATCAAATTATTAGTTTATGTATAAATATACTAATAATATTATTGATATTAATTTATGAATAATATTATAAAAATATAATATATTTATATATATATATATTATGTATTTATTAATAATAAAAATATATCATTTGTGTGACTCCCTCTACCCCACATACCATAACACAAATAACAAAAATTGAATAACATAATCTTTTTCATATTTGAAATACCAAAAATGTTTAATTCAAATCAAAACTCATGTATTTGTGGAGATATTCATACATCTCACGCAATAAGGAATACAACAGAACAATCAAAAAGCAAAATATAAACTTGCATAGTTTATTTGTTTCTTTCAGGGTTCTCTTAAGAACTCACAGAGTACTCTAATCCATACAATAAACATCTTACTCATATAATTGTCTCTTACAATTGCATTCCCTTATGGTGTGTTTGGATGAGTAATTTTACAAATTCAAGGAATTTGAAATTCTTGGTATTTGAATTACTTTGATTTCAATTTCTATCATTGTTAAAATATTTCGTTTGGCTAAGTCAATTCAATTTTTTTTAAATTTTAAATTGTTAATATGGATATGATAATTTGATTCTATCATGATAAAATTGCTTTTAAAAATATATTTATATGTTGAGATTTTTAAATAAAATTTTATAAAAAAAATGTTAACCAAATTTTAAATATTTAATAATTTTAAAAATTAATTCAGATAATATTTAATAATTTTTAAAGTATTTTTAAATATAATAATTTAATTATAATATAATAAATTTTAAAAAAACTTATAAATTAAAGTAAAGAAATCAGAAGTGTCAATTTATTTTTCTAAGTTATTGATTTGTTATTTTTTAGTTTAGTTGTTTATTGAAAAATGTCTTTCTAATGTCATAATTTTTTTTAATTAAAATATATTTTAAAATTTTAGTTAATTCATTATCATTCACTTATTTTATTAAAAAGTGATCAAATATAATTTATTTTCAATTAATTTAATAAAATAAAAACTTTAAAATATATATTTAAAATCTGTAACAATTTCTTAAATACTAATATTTAATTAATTTTAATATAGACTAAATTTAATATTAGAAAATTTATTGTGATTTTAGTTATAACAAAACCTTTGGTTCAATTCAGTAATCGATGAATCTGACATGATTTGATCACCTGCATTTTAATTGGATCAATTAAGTATTAAACGCTATTTTACTTGGGTTGGTTTCGTTCGTGATGAATTAGAGTTCAGTCTCAAACTATATATTTAATAATTTTCATTCATATTTATGACACTAAAAGTCATAATGGATTAAAATAATAATTTTCATTCATATTTGGTGATAGGGTTTGAGTGCGCGATTGTGTCACTTTCGTCAAAATAAGTTTTGGTGCCAAAACTCTCCGCACACTAAAAATCCATTTTAGTTTTTTCCCTCTCATTTCAAACCCTTTCTCTCTCTCTCTCTCTTTAAACGCTTTTCACCTTCCCTCCGCTTCTTCCTTCTTTCAAAACCCTAACTCCCACACCAATTTATTTTCCCTAATTTAAAACCCCAACGCTTTCTCATTCTCCCAATTCAACGCGCTTTCCTCACCAAAATCGTGCCTAATCGTTGTGTTCTGAGCGAGAGGGAGAGGGAGCCATGAGAGGCCTTGTGTGGAGCACGAAAGCGTTTGCTCGGAAGTTGCTGTTCCATGGAATTGGAAGGAACGCTCGTTCATACAGTCTTGTCCCAATGGTGATTGAACACTCTTCCCGAGGAGAGAGGGCTTACGACATCTTCTCGCGCCTTATGAAGGAGCGCATTATCTGCATCAACGGACCCATCTCCGACGACACCGCTCACGTCGTTGTTGCGCACCTCCTCTTCCTCGAATCCGAAAACCCTTCCAAACCCATCCACATGTACCTCAACTCCCCCAGTGGCGCCGTCACCGCAGGTACCCCATTGCACACCCTTCTTCAAAATTCCATTTTTAGGGGATCCCATTTTGCAAAACCCTAATTGTCTAAAAAAATGAGAAGGGACACTTCTGTGATGTGTAAAAACTGTGCCTTTTCTTTTTCTAATATGTAATTGATGTTAATTGTTCAATGGGTAAAAGCTACATTTTTCTAATATATAATTGTTTTAAATTAATTGCTCACATTCTCTTTATTTTATAAAACAATAAAAAATGCAGACACTCAGGTAAATTGGTCTCTGATTCTGTCTATTTGCTAGTATGAACATGTTTGGGTGAAAGAATCATTTATAGCGTGAAAAACAAGAGAAAAAAAAATGAAATAAGTTAGTCCATAAATTAAGCTTTTTGTGTTAACTTATCTAAAATGTTATTTTTAACTTGTGAATAAGTTAATTTTTAGTTTATGGAGAAACTTATTTTGATTTTCTTTTCTATATATATTTGATTGTTAATTTGTGTGTGAAAAGTAAAATCTTGATATCATTTGAGTATCAATGTATGTGAAAAGTAATTATTACACACACATTTTGTGTCATTGACTTGCTGTGTAATAATTCCAGAGCTTATGATAGGGCTGCTATCAAGTGCAATGGAAGGGAAGTAGTTACAAACTTCGAGCCCAGCTTGTATGAAGGGGATATGATTTCTGAGTCTGATAATGAAGGTACCACTTGTTTATCCTTGATAATCTTTTTTTTTTATTAATTTATTTGTTTTAGTTGCCTCCTAATCTGCTTAATGATTGAAATATGAAGTCTTGCACTGACATGTTGATTCTGACACTATTCAGATAGCAAGCAAAATCTTGATCTTAACTTGGGCATAGCTCCCCCTTCTTACACTGACGGTCAAATCAAGAACACACCCAACAATGGGAGTGGTTTGAAGGTTCCGCACGGCTGGGACCAAATACCTGTCGATAAGAGAGTTATGGTAAGGTGGAGAGTGTTATATGGCCATATATGGTTTGATTTAATTCTTGAGTCTCGAATTTCCCTAGCCCCTCTGTTTTTTCACGTGTTTCTGAATTTGTAGTTTGTATTCTCAGCTTTCATTGTATATTTTCACTTTGCTTAATATCTTGAGCACTCTGGATCAAGATCACTGCCTGTTCAGCCACCTCCTGGCTTCTCCATGGCATCCGAGCGTCATTCTTCCGTCTGGAGTGGTAGCAATTTCTTTCCCATCTGTGAGGTGATTTTCACATATTCTGGCAAACATGATTAATTTTGCCTTACTTTGTTCTGCGTTACATACTAATTATGGTTTTATATTCACAGGAAACAGTAATAGAGAAGAGGATGGAAGCTGGTCCCATGCCAAATTGGGCATGGCAAGTCCAAGGTCCTTACGGCGGGGCAACTCTTACTCCACCGTTCTCTACTGCAGCATCATCAGGATTCCCTTCAACAATAATACCATCAGCTGCGGATAGTCAAATTCATTTTCCAAACATGACATTCCTCCACCCACATTTTCCACCATCAATCACTAACTCCAGCACCGTATCCACTTTCTACCGCGGTACCTAAAAGTATTACCAGGTAGAGCAATGTTACAATTGCAAATCTTCTTCACTTCAGCGTATGGTTGATAAACTAGTAGGACTATAAGTAGCAATAAAATTAGATATTTCTGCAGAGCTTAAGAAATGGAAGATTAGAAATAGGAGCCCCAAGACGTGCAATTAGATATTTTATAATAAAATGAAAAGATAGGCACATTGCACATTCGCACTCTGTACCAGGTCAGTTTCAAAAACATACATGAAAACAAGTGAATAATATGCTAGTATTCAAGGTATTAGCTTTCAGTTGCTTTGATATTAGAGAAAGGAAAATATGGCAACTAATAGGCACTACTGTCTTGGCCTTCGTGTTCTGATTGTACTAATGGTTACCGGTGTTAGACAACCTTTTACTTGTAGAGATGTGAGTTTTCTTTGTTTTCATTTTCAAAATATCACATTTTATAAAATAAAAAATATATGGTACAATAACTTGATTAAACAATAGTTAAATCTTTAGTTGCCTGATTGTTTTCTTAGATTCTGTGGAAGTATAATTTTAGAGTAGCTTGGTTGTGGTGGAGTGTCATTTTTGAAAATCATTGAGGGGATATTGTCATCAACTCACATTCGGGTCTTTTTAAATAAGATATATTGGCATATGTAAATTTGATAATCAATTGATGCAGGCATGTTCAAGGCATGTTAATTTTTTTGGTGTGTTGATAGTTTTAATGACTATTTTACTGTAAGGCTTAATTGTATGTGCATGTTCGTAACTTTTTTGGTGTCTTGATATGTTCAATGATGATGTCAAGTTCAATTTTTTTAACATCTAGCAATTGAATTGGTACTTTTGTTGTGTTGGAAGCTCACCTATTAACTCTAATTTGAACTCCAAGTTATTCTCTGGTTTGCTTTCAAGTACTATTGTCATTTCAAATGATTATTTATGCAAGAATTTAGAATGTTATAGCACTGCTAGCAGTTATTTAACAAGATGGTGGCAGGATCAAGCAAATTCCTCGTCTCTTGGGACCTGGTCTCAACAAGGCAGGCACGTTTTATTGTTTTGGGTTTAGGATTTTGATCCTCTTGGATGTTCTAGAGTGTACTTGGTGATTTGCTTGTTCTGATCAGTTCACATAATACATTGCTGTGTTCTTGTTAATTTCTGGTCACATTGCGCTATATTGTATTTACTTGGATGTTTTTAAACACTAACTACATAATTTTTTTAAGTGGCTTTGGTTATCCTTTTGAATTGGCTCTACTATCCCTTGCTTTTAATTTGATTCCCTGCTTTTTAGAATTGTTATATTTTGGGTTTTCTGATTTCAATATTGCTTTAGCTGAACCTTATTTTGATATTTTACACCACTTTGCAGGGAAGTTCCCAACACTTGTGACTCGCCAAGAAACTCTCGAGTCAAAGGTTAATGAGAGTAAGGCTATTCCAGCTTAAGAAGGTGCTCTGCATGGGAGTAGCTGTGGGGAATGTTCGCATGGAGGAAAAACAAATCTTCCAAAATGTACAACTGAGTGTTAACTTCCTTGTCTCATTGAGTAAAAAACTCTATCTTAGATTAGCATACAGTTTTTTTAATGTGATAATGTACATAAATTTAAAAATTAGTTTATTATAATTTTGTATTATGTATTACTAAAAACTTTATTCTGCACTGTATTCGAATGAAAAAAAAATATTTTAGTCAACAATTGTTCATGAATAGTCTTAGAATAAAATATAATATGTTGGACAATAGTAATGAGTTATTATATACAGTTGATTAATTGTACAAATTAAATACGCAAGTTCTTGAATCAATAATTGTTCCATTAACATACTATAAACGCATTTTTCAATGATTGTTTGCATCTGATAGGATTATATAGCACACTTAGTTACTTGTTATTAAATTTCAGAAGACAAATGTTATTGTTTAGTCCAGAATAATAGGCTCTGGTAATCGATTACAAGACTTGGTAATCGATTACATCGGTTTAGTTTCAAGTTGTAAAGTTTAAATTCAAATTTGGAATTTTCATCTTCTGGTAATCGATTACAAGAAATGGGTAATCGATTACCAGAGAACCTTTTAATAAGTAAATTTCGAACATATGATTTTCATTGTCTGCTAATCGATTACATGTATAGGTAATCGATTACCAAACTCTTAAAAACAATGGTTTCCTCAGATTTAGTCATCAACAATTAGTGAGGGATTCATCCCAGTTAGTGACGGATAAAATCCGTCGCAAATTGTGACAGATTCTACTTAATTAAAGTCATCACAGTTTGTGGCGGATTTAATCCCTCACAAATTGCGAGGGATTTAAACCCTCGCAAATTGTGACAGATTCTACTTAATTAAAAGTCATCACAGTTTGTGACGGATTAAATCCCTCACAAATTGCGAGGGATTTAATCCCTCGCAAATTGTGACGGATTCTACTTAATTAAAGTCATCACAGTTTGTGACGGATTTAATCCCTCACAAATTGCGAGGGATTTAATCCCTCACAAATTGCGACGGATTTTTATTAATTTCTAAACATTTATTATTAGAAATTAGTGACGGAAGTTATACTGTTTGTGATGCCTTAATTCCCTCACTAATTGTGACGGAGAAAATAATCCGTCACTAAATATTTTGTGACGCCAAATTTTGTGACGCCAAATTTTGTGACGGAATCATTTCCGTCACAAATTCCGTCACTAATTGATTTGTGACGGATTTTATCAAATTTAGTGACGGATTTGTTCCCTCTCTAATTTTAATTTTTCTAGTAGTGCTCTCCCGCTCCCTCTCCCTCTCCGCCATTGCTCCTCCCTCCCTCTCCGCCCTCTCCTTCCTCCGCCGCATCTCCCTCGCGGCCTCCCCCTCCCTCCGCTGCCTCCTCCTCCCCGCCACCCCCCTCCCTCCGCGCCCTCTCCACATGCGCCACCACCTCCTCCCTCAACGACCCCAACCCCAACTGGTCCAACCGCCCCCCCAAGGAAACCATCCTCCTCGACGGCTACGACTTCGAACACTGGCTCGTCGTCATGGAGAAGCCCGAAGGCGACCCCACCCGCGACGAAATCATCGATTCCTACATCAAAACTTTGGCCAAGGTTATCGGAAGGTAACAAAATAACATTAAATAAACCCTTTTTTTTTATCCATCATACCTAGCCTCTTCAGGACAATAAATTAACAAGTAAAAATGAAATAATTTGCCTTGTGTATAAGCTAATTCTCCTATTAGTTTTTTCAAGAATTTTATTTTTAACATAAATTAGTTTTAGTTCTTTATTTTTATTTGCTCTAGTGGCTTAATTAAAATTAAGCTCTTATTGTATGATAAGGTGAACCTAAATGGGCTATGTAGAAGCTATTGGAGGTGCATCCCTTAGGTGGTTGTGGGTTTTGGATTTTGATTATTTAGTGTGGTTGGTTTGGTTTTTGCAGTGAAGAGGAAGCCCGGATGAAGATATATTCTGTTTGGACTAGGCACTACTTTGCGTTTGGTGCGCTTGTGTCTGAAGAGATTTCTTACAAGATTAAAGGTATATGTTGTTTTTGAGCTTTAAGTGTTTTGCATGTGTTTTGTGCTAGTGAGGGTTTATTCGGTTTGTGGTTTTTTTGGAAATGCATAATTGCCGGGAGTTCGGTGGGTGCTTCCTGATTCTTATTTGAATGTCAAGGAGAAGGATTATGGAGGTAAAATTTCTTGTTATGTCACCGTGCTTTATTGTAGTTACCTTAGGGCCTAGTGGTGCCTCATATTTTGAAATTGACTTGTCTAAGATATTGAACCGCCAAGCTTATGATACTGCAGTAAACTATACATCTATGTATGAGAGACATCAATGATATTTTTTTGTGTGTGATTGACAGGAACAGGTATTGGCCATTAAATCTTTATCATGAGTGATTAAGTTTAAATTATAAAAATCATGTACTTTTTGGGATGATCATGTGACCTATTAATTTCAATCATCCATTTGTAGTTGTATGGTTAAAATTGGTTTCCCTCACTAGTCAAAATAACTTTTTCATTAGATACATCCTCACACAGTTTTCCTTTTTTCTATAGCTTCGAGTTGAGTATCATTGTAGTTTATTCTACAACTAGCAGTTGCATTATGTGCTTGTTTGTGATAGCATAAATTTAGAAAATTGCTTATTTTTCAAAGGTAACTTTAGGTACTTGGATGATTAATTCTTGGCCTTTATGCATATCAATTATCTAACGATCGAGTAACTATATTTGCAACATCTCTAAAAGTGAAACGTACACATAGTTAACTGTCAAGTTCAATTTTTTAACATCTAGCAATTGGATTGGTACTTTTGTTGTGTTGGAAGCTCACCTATTAACTCTAATTTGAACTCCAAGTTATTCTCTGGTTTGCTTTCAAGTACTATTGTCATTTCAAATGATTATTTATGCAAGAAATTAGAATGTTATAGCACTGCTAGCAGCTGTTTAACAAGATGGTGGCAGGATCAAGCAAATTCCTCGTCTCTTGGGACCTGGTCTCAACAAGGCAGGCACATTTTATTGTTTTGGGTTTAGGATTTTGATCCTCTTGGATGTTCTAGAGTGTACTTGGTGATTTGCTTGTTCTGATCAGTTCACATAATACATTGCTGTGTTCTTGTTAATTTCTGGTCACATTGCGCTATATTGTATTTACTTGGATGTTTTTAAACACTAACTACATAATTTTTTTAAGTGGCTTTGGTTATCCTTTTGAATTGGCTCTACTATCCCTTGCTTTTAATTTGATTCCCTGCTTTTTAGAATTGTTATATTTTGGGTTTTCTGATTTCAATATTGCTTTAGCTGAACCTTATTTTGATATTTTGCACCACTTTGCAGGGAAGTTCCCAACACTTGTATTAAGACTTATGCCCACATGATTTTTTCTTATATATATTTTTTAATTTGTCAGTTCATATATTTGCTTTGATGATGCTGGTTTTCCTTTAGTTTCCATTTGGTATCTTCTTGTACTATATTTGTTTTGCCATGGAATGTTGTTAAAAATTAAAGTTGCAATCTAGTGATCTTACGATCCTGCTGCCGTGTGATAGAGAATAGTGCTTTGGATTTAATTTATTAGTCTCCCATTCTTTGGAGAGGAACCACTTTATTAGTCTCCCATTCTTTGGGTTTAATTTGCAACAGTTTGTTTCAACATTTCATTTATTCAATAGTATGACGATTGTCATCTTTTTTCCAGTTGTTCTGGAACTGTGATTCAATTTTAACGTTGCAATATGATATATTGTGAAATCATGAAGTCAATGTAAACTTATGGTTGTAAGTCACCATGAAGTGAAAATGGACTTGTGTAACTGGTTGTGATTGTCTGTTGTCTCTGTTCTGGAGTGAAGCATAAAAAGTACTCATACACTGTTTGTTTGAGTGAATGTAAATTTAGTATGTTTTGGGTAAGTCCATGTTTTACGTAGCTAGAATTAATGGTAACATGAATTATTTCTCTCATGCATGCGTGCACACCCACACCCACACAAGCATGCACAAAAATGGATACACATGATTCATCTGTTGCACGCACATCTACGTCCATGCACATATGTACTTGCTGAAATCTTTACCATTGCAGTACACTCATGGTATTGTGTATATTATTTCTCTTGTGTGCGCATGCACCTGTACACGCTCAAACACGGGCAAACATACAGATGCATTCACATGTGTGGGCCTGTATGTTCCTACACTTGTTTTCCTTCCTGACAAATCTTTGTCATTGTAGTAAGAAGGATTTCGGTGTAATAGTAGGCATGGATAAAGATGATATTTACAAGGTACAGGATTCAGCTTATACAATGTCATTTGTTCCAAGCTTTTTGATTGAGTACCTGTTGTTTAATGGAAGTTCTGTTCTAATTTCCCTGTCTAATAGATTCTTAAAGATAGTTCAGATGGACCTGTTGCTGTAACTATTGAACGCCAAGAAATAAAGAGTGGGCTATTTGATTTGAAACTTACTGCCCTAGATCAACACTGTAAGACTATATTGGTTAATGATACTGTCAAGGTTCTGGAGGGTCCATCTAAGGTCTGTTATCTCTGAATGAGTAGGTTTTTCTTTGTGGTATATTTGGAATCTTCATGCTTCACATGATATCTTATCTATTATGTCATTTTGCATGGTAAACAAGGAATTGTCAAGCACATTTATAGAGGGATTGTCTTTTTATATGATGGAAATGAGGAAGAACATGGAGGTTATTTCACTTGTAAATCTAATGTGTGTGAGAAGGTCAAGCTTGCTGTTGGTGATTGTAGTGGAAAGGTTTGAAATCCTTTATAATATCCTGCTCTGTTATAAACTGTTTGACGACTTCAGTTGATTTTTTGATGTTTTTCATTCTGCTCCATGGCTAGGATAGTGAACCGGGTCCTTTAATCTTCGAAGACCAACCATCATCACCAAGATCTCCCCTGTCACCCAAAAAACCATGGCAAGCAAGAGAAAATAATCGTGAATGTCTGTAAACATATACGATTCCTATATTAGAGAGTAAGGTTTTATTATTTATATATGAAGGAGCATTATTTGTGAATTGTGATACTTTTTTAACATACATGTTCATATATGCATACGGAATTGCTGTTTTGTTTATTTATTTATTTTTAATATTTTTGGATTATAGCTTATAGAGTCTGTTTTATGTGTGTGTACAGACAAACTGGAAATGTGTACAAGAACGTGAAGAGGAAGATTGAGAGAGGTGTTACTTTCCCAACTTGCTTATCTGTAAACAATGTGGTCTGCCATTTCTCTCCACTAGCCAGTGACGAGACAGTGTTGGAAGAAGGTGATATATTGAAAATGTAAGATTTTTGATCATGGTTTTTTTTTTCTCAGTAGGAATTTTGTTATGAGTGATGGGGGAATGAAATTTGTGTTTTTCGCTATTACTGGGAAGTTGATGGTAGTTTCTTTGGTTGTTTGTAGTGATTTGGCTTGTCATATAAATGGTTTCATCGCGGCTGTGGCTCACACTCATGTTCTTCAGGAAGGTCCTGTCACAGGAAGGGCAACTGATGTTATTGCTACTGCAAATACTGCTGCTGAGGTGGACTTGAGGCTTGTTAGGCCGGGAAAAGAGGTAATCAATTTTAAGAATTTTTCCCCCTGTATTTGAATTTTTGTATGATTTGATTTGGAACATGTTGCCTCTATTAATTGTATGTTTGGTAGATAGGTAGAAGGTCATCACTATATAAGCAATCTAGCTTAGTAAAATTAGGTTGCTTCATGTGTATTGTTTGAAGGGGTTTCTTTGCCTAAATGTGTGCCTTGTGGATTTTGATCTCTAAATGATGAAAAGTATCATGGCTATGGATATACTCCAATGAAGCTTTATTGTCATAGTTACACTGATAGAGGTCATTCATTATTTTTCATGTGTTGTCTTGCCGATTAAGCACATCATTAAACTTGGGAACTCCTCTTGATGTCTGTATTGTTCTTTTATCTTCATTTTAAATGATATCATGCATTTTCATAAAAAAGACTTGATATTTTTGTTTTGATTGAAATTGTTTCAATAATAGGCTCTGGTAATCGATTACAATAAATGGGTAATCGATTACCAGAGAACCTTTTAATAAGTAAATTTCGAACATATGATTTTCATTGTCTGGTAATCGATTACATGTATAGGTAATCGATTACCAGACTCTTAAAACAATAGTTTCCTCAAATTTAGTCATCAAACAGTTAGCGAGGGATTCATCTCAGTTAGTGACGGATAAAATCCGTCGCAAATTGTGACGGATTCTAGTCAATTATAGGCATCACAGTTTGTGACGGATTTTGTGTCATCACAATTTGTGAGGGATTTTGTGTCATCACAATTTGTGACGGACTCACATACCTCTCAGTCCCTCTCAAATAGCGAGGGAATAGCGAGGGATTCTTTCATCACAATTTGTGAGGGATTTTGTGTCATCACAATTTGTGACGGACTCACATACCTCTCAATCCCTCTCAAATAGCGAGGGATTTAATCCCTCACAAATTGCGAGGGATTTAATCCCTCACAAATTGCGACGGATTTTTATTAATTTCTAAACATTTATTGTTACAAATTAGTGACGGAAATTATATTGTTTGTGACGCCTTAATTCCGTCACTAATTGTGACGGAGAAAATAATCCGTCACTAAATATTTTGTGACGCCAAATTTTGTGACGGAATCATTTCCGTCACAAATTCCGTCACTAACTTATTTGTGACGGATTTTATGAAGTTTAGTGACGGATTTTTTCCCTCTCTAATTTTAATTTTTCTAGTAGTGATTCACACACACATGTTAATCAAGAATTATCTTCTTTAATGTTCAACCAAGATATTACTCAAAGTAAAAGATAAAGGTAGAAGAAGATTGCACAAGTCTTTTATACTGGTTCAACCACTCCACATGTGACCTACATCCAGTCCTCAATCAGCACCTGATCAAGATTTGTTCCACTATCTTAATGAAGAAGGTTTACAAGCATACCACACATGCATATACTTCAACACTAAAGATAACCACTTTCTTGACCCCAAGAAAGCACCCCTTGTAGAAACCCACTACAAGAATCCTTACCACTTGAGAAACCCTTCTCAAGATTTTTACAAATATTCACAAAGAATCAAGGAACGAATTCACCTGGAGTTCAGAAGCAAGTCTTAATCTTCCCCTTTCAAGAATGTGATGATGATGATGATCTCTTTCAAGGTTTTTCACAAAAGTTTTTCTTCTTGAATTCACAAAGAAATCTCTCCAAGATTGTCACAAAGACTCCACAAAAACGCTTTTCTAAATTTGATTATCAATTCTAACTCTTATCTGAAGTTTCTAAAAGTTCAAACTATTTATAAAAGTTTCAGAACCAGATAATTGGTTATTTTAAAGAATAATCGATTATTTTGTTCTTCAGGTTTTCTAGAAACCAACCAAGAACAATATAATCGATTATTTTTCTGGATAATCGATTATTCCAGAGAGTTATTTCTGGGATAATCGATTATTTGGCAAATAATCGATTATTGCAGCAAGGCATCCCATTCTGCCTGTTGCTGGAATAATCGATTATATTTAATGATAATCGATTATTTTGAGTTAGTTTTCAAAACTTCGTTTTAAGTCTCAAAATAACTTTTTAGTCTTTTTAACTCATCATCATACACTCTCTAATTAGTTTAGATATAGATTTTGCTTATGCACACAGCACACATAACATATAAACTCATTCAAAACAATTTATATACTAATCCCGATTACATAGCACTTTCTTTGACTTTGTTTTTGTCTTCTAAGTTGTTGTTTGTTGTTGTCCTTGACACACATTTTGTGATCATCAAAACTCCTTTAAGTTTTAGAGATAATCTTGACCTCATCAAGTTCAGGCTCCTCTAAGCTCAACAATTTTGTCATCAAATCTCTTTCCAAAAACGTCTCTCGAAAGAATGGCAAGAAGAAACAAAGGTAATCGGACAACAAACAAATCAACTAAGATACAATCAATTGCTCGAAAGGAGATGAAGAAAATAACAAAACGGTTTCAAGAAATCGTTTATATTTCTTCTAGGTTTTTTCATTTAAAACCCATTATTTAATTTCATTATTTTATGTAATTTTTAATAAAATTCTCTAATATATTTTTTTTATAATTACAGTACAAGTGCTCATCAAATATCTCAACCAAAAAATGACAGAGAAAAATACTATAATATCTCGGATGCGTCATCACCCATAAAAGTTGTTGAAAGTAGGATTGATAAGGATGTGGAACAAGCTAGTGGGATGGATCCATAATAGTCACTTTCAATAGCTTAGCCAGAATGATAGTGGATAAATATCCTAAATTGAAGTTCGCACTTTCTCCATCAGGACTTTCAATACTTATTGATAATAACCAACAAACTTTTTCAACTAATTCACATCAAATTCCTTCAAGGGTGGACAGTCAAAGTGAAAGTAGAAGGATATTGCTTGATCATTATGAAGCAGATAATAAATATTATATAAATTATCAACCCATGTCTCCGTATATAATTGATGGAACTTACTTTTGGTATTTGAACATAGACAATTCTTCCATCAATTATATATATACTGAGACATGGGTTGATAATTTATATAATATTTATTATCTGCTTCATAATGATCAAGCATTATCCTTCTACTTTTACTTTGACTGTCCACTCTTGAACGAATTTGATGCGAATTAGTTGAACAAGTTTGTTGGTTATTATCAATAAGTATTGGAAGTCCTGATGGAAAAAGTGCGAACTTCAATTTAGGATATTTATCCACTATCATTCTGGATAAACTATTGAAAGTGACTATTAATGGATCCATCCCACTAGCTTGTTCCACATCCTTATCAATCCTACTTTCAACAACTTTTATGGGAGATGATGCACTCGAGATATTATAGTATTTTTCTCTGTCATTTTTTGGCTGAGATATTTGATGAACACTTATACTGTAATTAAAAAAAATATTAGAGAAATTAATTAAAAATCACATAAAATAATGAAATTAAATAATGGGTTTTAAATGAAAGAACCTAGAAGAAATATAAACGATTTCTTGAAACCATTTTGTTATTTTCTTCATCTCCTTCCGAGCAATTGGTTGTATCCTAGCTAGTTGATTTATTTGTTGACTAATTACCTTTGTTTCTTCTTGCCATTCTTTTGAGAGATGTTTTTTGAAAGGGATTTGACGACAAAATGTGTTTTATATAGAAACATAAGATAGTTATAATTAGAGTCAGAACACATAATTAAATGATAAATATTGAACCAGATAATTACAATCATAAATTATACCTTTGATGTAAATGGAATAATAACGAACATTAGCCCCTTCTCATATGCCTACAACATGGAAAACAATTTGATAAGAAAATGACCAATTTAAGGGCCATCTGCTCCTGAAATATATTCAATTTGGAAATTACCTCTATAATCAAAGACTTTGGGTCTATTTCACGAGCCATCAAAACCTTATTACGACTAATTGTTAACTTCCCAAGCCAGCTCCCCAAATTTTTAAGCAAAGAGCGTTCTTCTAAACTTGATTTTAAGAGCTCTGATCCTAAAAGAGCCTGAAGAATATTCAAACACCAAGTATGATTTCATATTATCAACACAACTTGTCAATTCAATCAAGCAGGGAACAGAAACAAGGCTCAAACCTTGCAATTTTCATAAATTGCCTGCACAATCTCTTTGTTTAAAGCCTTTGAATTAACCTTATCCATGAATTTCAAGTACAAGTCATGGAAATTTGGCTCAATGCTTGCTCTAGAAATAAATAACAAATGGTATAAATGAAGGTACCAATATATATAGCATGCCCCATATCTCTACATGGATGCAACTGTTTTAAGCAATTACATGATACATGACTTGACTTATGAATCATGCTAACCTTTTCATAACCATATACTGTGCAAACCATAGTACTGCTCTTTCAAAATTTCAGCAAACACTTTTGCTTTGTCTTCAATATTAGCACCAGAAACATTATTAATTATAAATGATATCTTTTCTTGAACATCTGAGTCCGGAGCCTGTTAACATAATAAAAAATTAGGGTTAAATTACTCCAAGTAAAGGAAATCAAAATTTAGATTTGTATAAGATACTAAATTAAAACTAGTATTTTAGTTCATGCATTGTACCAGTTAAATAATTTTAGGATCACAATTATTTATTTTGAAAAGTGAAAAATTATTAATATCATATAATTAGAGTAAATATCTATCATATGACCTTGACAAAATTTAATAAATTTGTATACAGAATAATATCAAATATACTTAATAAAATCATTGTCAACATAATAATTAAAATTCAATAATAATTTCATTTATCGATGACAATAAAGTGTAAGAAAATTAAATAGGGAGAATACTTTGTTATCCTCATAATTAGGAGAAAGAATAATCATAAGCCATTTTAAATCAAAGAAATTTAAATCGGTATGAAAGTTAAAAGAAATAAGGATAGTCTATCCCCAAGAAATCAGAGAAAATCTCCATGAAATAATAGATGAGGGACCTGTTACTTTAAATAAGGACAGAGATGAAAGAATCAGGAGATAAGGGATAAAGAAGACATTTATAGGAGAGAGATTTTTGAAACCACGAATACTTGAATATAGAGAGTGTGTGTAGTTCATCTCTACTTAATTAGAAAATTTAAAAAAAATCAAATGTGAGGGAAAGTGTAGCTCTCAGAAGCTAGATGTTTTTTTTTTGGTAAACAAAGATATCCCTTAGGTGAAACATGAAACTCTTCAAAATTATTTATAAGTAGATAAGTAAAATCATTGATAATATAAACAACTGAACGAATCAATTATCAAAACTGAAGAAAAGTAGCCAGTCTGATTAATCTTTTGTACAAGGCTAGAGAGTACCTCAATAGGACTTTCTATTTTCGTAGCAGCAGCAACCAAAGTTTCAGTGTTCAAGGCAGATCCAAACCCTACACCAGATGCACATATCAAAGGAGCACAACATATTTTCAGAAATAGAAAGCATAAATTTATGTCTTTATGCAAAGCAACAGGCTATGTAACTGTAGAAACACAAGTGATAGAAATATACCAGTAGAAATAGATCCACGGGAAGGACCAACAAAACAAGGATTAGAAGAAAGCCTTGACGAGGTTCTGTCTGTACTATGTAACTGCAATTGTAGCAACAAAAAGTTAGTTTGTAAAAAAAATTAGACTCTAAATCTGTGAAGTTAGTTTGTAAAAAAAATTAGGATCCAAAGAACGAGGAAAGGTATTATTGTTACCACAAAAAGGATGTCCTTGCTTCTAGTTAAGTTTCTATTCAACCACCTCTCGAGGTTAATGAATTTTTTTCTTGATGCCACTGCTGCTAACCTTATACTATAATAAGAGGGCATAATTTCCACCACGGATGATAGAATCTATAAACCACCAAGAAGCATGAGTTAAAAATGGCAAAAGATTGTAAAAAAGAAAAGAGATTGGCATTTGTGAATCGTGAAGACAAACTTGAAGGCTTCTTGCAACTAAGGGCTCAATGAAAGTGAGATTCGCTTATTATTAAAACATATTAAGAAAGCAAATTGAGTCTAGATCAATATATAAGGTGAGGATTGCTATCTCTTTATATACTTTGCTAATGCCTTATTTCTATTTTGGCCACATCCACTAGTGATATATCTATATATAAGTGAGAAACAATTCTTATCTTACGAGGAGTTTTTTTATTATGAACCTAACTTAATCTTATAAAACTGGTTTATAAGATAAAAATTACTCTTTACTTATATATTTTATTAATGCATTATTTCTATTTTAATCATATCAATAGTCAATTGTAATCCTCAAATATAACAAAATCAAGAAAACCATAACAACTTAGTGCAATCTATCTATGTATCAGGAAAATGATTGAAATGAATAAAAGTAAAAAAACACACTTAAAAAGAGAACAACCTTTAACTCCCGACAGATGTCCACAATTCTTATAATGCTGCCCGCATCATTGTTTTGAGAATCCATAAACCCTCTCAAGAACAGATTGGGATTAACATGCCAAAGGTGTAGAATCATCCCACTGCCTTCCTACAGCACTTTTTACTATCTTGGGAAAAACAATCAGAGATACTTCCCGTTGCAAGAGATAATAGGCAGTCTGCAAGAACAACAAATGTAAACTACATGAATCAAGAAAAGACATAGAATAGGTAATTGTTGAGAACCAACAAATATGAATCCATTAGATTGTACATTAATATGTGCCATCCCAAGAAGCAACACTTCAGGACAGTGTTTAAGAGGGTAATCAAGGATTGATCGAACATTATTGGCATGAGCCTTCTCGGCTAGCTGGCAGAGGACGTCTAAAAGGTCAAGACACAACCATGCATGATTTGCATGGCCATTTTGAAGCTTGTGGCCATTAATTGCATCAACATATGCCTGCACAGCAATTTGTTGTCATAAGAATTTGGCGATAGGAACAAGAAACAATAATGGTCAACATAGATAAACTTCTCTAGAAATACTTTTAAGAGAGAAAAATATAAAATAAAAAAAAAGTTTTTCATGAGTTAAAATTAGCTTAAATATAAGTTAATTTGTAGAAATTTTCTTTTTTATCAATTTTTCAAAAATCTTATTTTTAACTCATGTATAATTTAGTTTTAGTTCATTAATAAGTTTATTTTAATTTTTTTCTTCCTATAAGTGCTTTTGGAATAATTTATCCAAACAGGTCTAAATGAACAAACAGATCATCATACCAGCAATCTTCCCGAGTGTGCAAAGGTAAATATTTCTGGTGGTGCTAATACAGCGTATTTAAGGAAAGACAGCTGACCCTCAATATTCTACTATTCTTCCATACAGATCCACATATGGCATGGAGAGGAAATGGTTCCTGCTAGGTATATTTTCATACATTCAGAATTTTATGCGAGTTTGCATATAAAAGCCTATTTAGATACAAGATTAAAAATGGCTTTGATAACTTTTCTTCTAGAAAAAATTCTTTATTTTTCAGCAAAGAAGCTCTAAAAATTATTTCTAACTTGTATCAAAACTGATTTTAAATCAGCTAAGCTACGGGAAAAGCATATCTAAGGTTCTGATATCATACCTTAGAGGCATGTTTATACACACACATGAGAAAAAGGAATGCTTCTTCACAAGGAAGGAAAAACCCTTCATGATCAAGATTTTCCATGACACATATCCAGTTGGTTTGAGGTGCCTGTATCAGAAAACACATAAAAATGAAATGATTTACTTTCTTATTCAAAAGGCAATAAAAAAATGAGAGGAACTTTAAGTCCTATTGAATAAAACTCACAAGATGGTTAACTGTATCTACCAAGACATCAATATTCCAAGAGTTAAGAGGTGGCAACTCAGACACGTTGGATACATTGGCTGCAGGGAATGTTAAGTATGTGTTCTGGTTTTCCTCCACCCCAGTACGACTATAAGCAATTGCACCAAGTAATTTAGATAGCATATTATCAGTTAGAGATGAGAATGGAGAAAATATCTCCTTGCACTTTGAGACATCAACCGTGCATCCATAGCCTTGTTCCTTCACAATATCTCCCATTTTTATTTCCTTCTGCATGTCATCAAAATCATTTTCTCCACACTTGTGGAACAACTCCATCTTCCTGTAAAATGATGGATAACTAATTAAACATCATAACTGAATTAATTACTATTGATAACTAATAATATACAACAAATATATGATTGTATTGAAAAATGGTTGCCAGTTTTATGTTAACCACTTATTTCAGTAATTAAATCAAATAAGTTTTCAATATCATTGACCCAATGATGAGTAGTTAACTTAATAAAATGGTAGTAAGGATTACTAAATACATTACCACCTTAAATCAGCCTCATGCATCTCTTCAGGAAGCAATGGAGTCAAGGCAAAAGTTGGCTTGTCTTTGAACTTCACAAGTGATAATATCTGCATAAAGGAAACCATGATAATTTTGTGAATTTGCTCATTGCAACTCCAAGAACCAGGATTGGCAAACAATTCCTCAATCCGAGCCATGCAAAAAGATTTGCCTATACACCAGCAATATTTCAGGTCAAATATACTATATATAAACGGCAAAATAATATTGACACAGTATAGATGATATAGAAATGACCATGAACATTATTAGTCAAGTAAAATGTAACTTCATACTTACCACTCAGCCTGGCATCAGGATTCTCAGAATCAGATAAAACAAGACTAATAATAATTTTTTCCAATAAAGATAGCTTTAATCCGTTGCTTAAACTTTCTAAAATAAATCATCAATAAATAATTATTTTGTGTTATATATAAATTATTTATTATAAATCTAAAATACAATCTATATATTTAAACATATTTATTTATTTATTTAAATTTTAAATATAATTTATATATTAAATATAATATTTATTTATATATTATAAACATTTACCACATGTATTTGAAAATACTAATATACAAGTCATTAAATAATTTTTGTATATAATTTGAATCTGTATACACACAGTTTTAGTCAGATTAAAGAGAAAATCTTCATCTGTAACAACAACAAACAGTAAAGTCTCTAAAGTATTGTTCATTGTTACAACTTTTAAAAAAAAAATTATGTTTTTTTTTTCCTATAATTTGTATGTTGTGTGTGAGATAAAGAGGCGGTAGGGTTAAAATACTAAGTATCTTGAATTCAAAATATATAATTATAATATTATATGTATAATTTTAATAATATATTATACATTAGGGTTGAATTGAATTAAGTTAAATTTAAAAATCAAAATTTATTATCCAACATCCGTTTGAACAAGTTGATTTAGATTTAATCCAAATACTAAAAGTAATCGAGACAAAATGATTAAGTCAGTTAGATTAATTTGGATTCACGCCTAATTAACATTTTATTCAAAAGAAAATCAACAGATAAAAAGTGAATTTGTGAAAACAAGACCAACAAAAACCCTAAAAGCATTCAACTACACAAATCCACAAAATATCCCGCATGGTAGCAAAATTAAAGCATTGAAAGCACAGAAACAAACAAGAATGTCGAATGCATTTAAACTCAACTCCAATATCCTATTAAAAAATTGAATCAAACAAAAACTCTGATCATCTCCCCAAACACGGAGAGTTGATGGAAAACGGAGTGAAAGTTGAATTCATTAAAGAAAGCTAATCTGGTTGGATGAGAATAAGTGGGTCATGGCGTGCAAAGAAGAAGAGAAAAAGATGAAATTGGTGGAGAAGATGATGCATAAAAAAGCACGTGCATGTGGCGTAACTCCCATGTAGCATGTTGAAGGTATGAATTGCTCACCAGTCAGAGCAGGTCTCAGAGTAAGGCTCTCACGCAATCCAATTCACTTCTTTCTTTGTATCATATGAGCCTACTCCTTACAGCCAATTTATAGATATCAAATTCTATAACATATAATATATTATATATTATATTATACGAATGTGTATTCAATATTTTATTAAAGATTGTGCACAAAATTATATTGATTTAAGAATCTATCTAATGACGCTGAATTATAATATTTTTATATCATATCAATTTAATTTATCTTACAATCAACCTTTATACATTTAAATACAAACCAGTATCATTTATCTTTTATCTATTTATTTATTCTCTTTTTTCTATTTCAATGACATTTAGTTTTCAAACCTCTTATATTTTAAATAACTACCCACTATTGTTTTTTTTTTTTTTAAATACAGAGGCACAGAAGTGCCTATTTTTCCTAATTAGAAATTAGGTTAGTTCTTTTGATCGAGTATCTTACTAAATTAAAGATTAAATTATATTTAGTCTTTTATCTTATTGTTTTTATATTTATTTTGGACTTTTATCTTTTAAAATATTCATTTTAGTTTTTTATCTCCTAAATTTGGATCTATTTGATCCTTTTGAAATGATAATTATATTAATACTGAGAGACAATTTTGAATATTTGATTAACAAATTCAAAATTTAAAACTTGTCTAATTAGATACACTTATATGAAAATTATTAAACACACTTGAAGTTTAAAAAAATAAAAAAGTGTTTTAAACATGATGAAAGTTCTATATAAATAAATCCAAAAAGTGACGAAAACAATTCTAAAACTTTAATTTCATGTTATTTTGTAATTGCTCATAAAACATAATTTTTCACATGATTTTCTCTATGTTTATAATTTTTTTTATTCAAATGTTAATTGAATTTCATAGTTTTCATATAGGTGAATCTAATTAGATAAGTTTTAAGTTTTGAATTTGTCAATTAAATATTTAAAATTGTCTCTCACAATTAAAAATAATCATTTCAAAAGGATCAAATAAATCCAAATTTATAAGATAGAAGACTAAAATGAACATTTTAAAAGATAAAAGATTAAAATGAATCTAAAAAACTAAGATAAAGGACCAAAATTATAATTTAACCAAATTAAAATTAGTATGTGTAATTTATAAATAATTTTTTTATATAACTAAATTTTAAATATACAAATTAAATTTTAGATTAGTGAGAAATAATCTATTATTTAACATTTGTCAATCTTTATACATTAAATACGAACTCAGATTCTGAGAATATCTTTAAGAAGTTTTCTTTCAAGAGAGTTTGTAGAAATTTTTTTAACTTCTTATTTAATTTAGTTTTTATTTATCATAATTATTATGAATTTAATATTAATGTTTAAAAATAAATTATTAATAAATAAAAATATTTTTTTATTATAATATAAATCATTTATCATAACTCTAAAATATAATTTATATGTTTAAAAATATTTATTTATATAAATTTTCATATAATTTATATACTCAAACATAGTACTTATATATATAATTTATTATAAATTTTATATATATATATATATATATATATATATATATATATATATATATATATTAAACCTCACTCCTTTTTTACTTTATAAAACTATTTTATTAAGGAGGATCGAGATAACATGCACAAAATCTTAAGTTTAAACCTTGTTATGATTTGATTATGGATAAAAAATAGTAATTAAGTTATCTACAAGAAATATATATTATAATTATTAAATTCTTCAATTAAATCTTTAGTTGATTTTGTTTTTACATAAAAAGATAGACGATATTTTTTTTTTGGTAAAGTTCCTTTTTTTGATAAAGAGATAGACGATATTTTAAAATTTATAGAATGTTATTTATAATTTAAAATTGCGATTTTTTTTTTTTATAAATAACGTTTTTGCTATAACTCGTTTTATTATTCTAAAAATACTATTGATTTCGTGTTAATAGTTTCATTTATAATAATTATGGTAATTTTATCATTGTAAAAATACTATTGTAGTGAAAGAAAATCAATATTACCTTAAATACCAATCTATTACTATACCAAAAATACCAATCTATTACGTGTTTCTGTAAAAAAACAAAAAAAAAATGATCACGTGTTAATTGATTACATATTCATTTTTTTTTTTATCCGCCAATAAATATTTATATAGATATATATAAAGGTACAAGGGGTACCAAAACCCATATACATAAAATAACTAGGAGATTGTATTACCCTTGATTAAAACTAATTTGAATTTATGTAATATCAAATTATATATGTTGTAATTAGAGATTCCAAAAAATAGATACCAGTTTAGATGCAAGTAATCACCCAATACCATCTAATAATCCACTGTTTATGTAACACCCCAATGCCCAATAAAGGTGATTTAATAGTCTAGAACGGATCGTTCCGAAACTGGAACGAGCTATTCCAAACTACTAAAAAGACCTATTTTTGATAGCCCAGAACGGGCCATTCTGGTTTGAGAATGGACCGTTCTAGATGCGAATTTTACTAGTAAAAACAAAAGAGTATTCCCATCAGTATTATTTGTATATTAAGATTTATTTATAGCAAACAAAATCATTCAATTTAGTGGGCTTCTTGATGGTGCATTTGGGCCTCCCACTTTCCACCAATTGTTCCTCTATCATCCCTTCAGCAGGAGCTTGCACAGATGTATGACCCAACTCAATAGGAAGAGATTGCTTATGAATTGTATCATTTTCCTCTCCTTCAAAATTCACCTTGTCCTCAAGGTGAAGGGCTGGATAAGCAGAACAGAATTCTGCAAATGGCTCCCAAGTGGCTTCCTCTGGCGTATGTCCTTCCCACTGAACCAACACTTGTTTTTGGGGAACACCATGGTTCAACACATTGCGAGCTGAACAAATTGCTACAGGAATTTCCACAGGCTTGCTGTCAAAACTATCAGCTGGCAAGTCGCACGTTTGTGAAACCAACTGACCGCGAAACAACTTAAGGACAGAAATATGAAAAACAGGATGAATATGACTTCACGCGAGTAAGCCCACACGATATGCAACCTGGCCCACACGCTCCAAAACAGGAAATGGTCCATAAAAGAGTTTGCAAAGCTTGTGATGACGACCTTGTGAAATCGACGATTGTCTATAGGGCTGTAAATGAACCAACACCATGTCGCCAACCTCAAGGATCACTTCACGACGATGACAATTAGCTTTCATTTGCATGCGGTTCTGTGCAGCCAGCAAATTGGTTTTCAAGGTGCGCAACAGTTCATCTCGAGTAGTAAGGCTTTCATCTAGAGCCTGAATTACAGTCATGCCTCTAGTGTATTATGGAATCGTGGGAGGAATGCGGCCATATAGAGCTTGAAATGGCTACATGTTGAGACTTATATGGAAGCTAGTATTGTAATGAAATTCTGCCCAACTCAGAAGGGAGACCCAGTCTGTTGGTTTATCTTGTGTAAAAGCACGCAAATACTGCTCTAATCCCCTGTTGACAACTTCACTTTGGCTGTCAGTTTGTGGATGATAGGCACTACTCATGGCCAACTTTGTACCACTTAGTGCAAATAGTTGCTACCAAAAGGAACTCATAAAAATTGGGTCACGATCAGAGACAATCGAGCGAGGAAACCCATGATGACGAACAATTAGATCAACGAAAAGAGTGGCTACTTTGCTGGCTGTAAAATGAGAAGGTAAAGGACCAAAATGAGCAGATTTCGAGAGACAATCTACCACCACCATAATGACAGAAAATCATTTTGATGGAGGAAGCCCAGTAATAAAATCCATAGTAATATCCTCCCACACAACTTTCGGAATAGGCAGAGGTTGCAATAAACCTGTCGGTGCTTGAGTGGAATACTTCACCTGTTGACATAAAAGACACTGAGCAATATGGTTAGCAACAGCTTGCCGCATTTTGGGCCAATAAAAATTAGCAGATAACCGAGCAAGAGTATGTTTGATGCCTGCATGTCCGCCACTAGGAGTATCATGAAATTCATTGATGAGCACTTTGCATAAGGATGAGGTAGGACTAATTACATATCGACCCTGGAACATCAACAACCCCTGCCTTACGGAATAAGGAAAAAATAGATTTCCATGTTGATGTTTGAAATGGAATGATTGGAGAAAAGGGTCAGTGAGATTATCTTGCTTCAACTGGTTAATAAGTTGGAAGACGGGCCTGGAAACTAAGGCAAGAAAAACTGAAGGTAGAGTAGTGGAATTATCGTCCTGGGTAGTAGGGACCCTCGAAAGAGCATCTGCAACACAATTAGAGCTACCTGATTTGTACTCAATGCGAAAAGTGAAACCCATAAGTTTTCTCACATAAGATTATTGATCCGGGGTTTGAATCACTTGTTGCAAAAGTTCTTTTATACTTTTGTGATCAGTGCGAATCACAAATAAGGAACCTAACAAATATTGTCGCCACTTAAGCACAACTTCGACGATTGCATGTAATTCCTTGACGTAAACAGAGGAGGCTTGAAGACGAGGACTCAATTTCTTGTTAAAATAAGCAATGGGATGACCTTTTTGCATTAAAACAGCCCCAACTCCAGCATTAGAAGCATCAGTCTCAACAATAAATTCTTGAGAAAAATCAGGAAGTTGTAAAATAGGGGCTTCGACCATGGCTTGTTTGAGAGCTGCAAAAGCAGAATCCGCAGCAGCACTCCATTCAAAGGCATCCTTACGCAAAAGGTCTGTGAGAGGAGAAACAATTAAAGCATATTTAGCCACAAATCGACGATAATATCTTGTGAGTCCTGAAAAACCACGTAGCTGTTTAATGTTTTTGGGAGGAGGCCACTACACCATGGCTTCAATCTTCTTAGGATCAACATGAACACCTATAGAAGAGACAATGTGGCCCAAGTATTCGATGGAATGCTTGCAAAACAAACACTTAGAGAGCTTATCATAGAATTTATGTGAGTATAAACGATGCACAACCAGCTCTAAATGTTGAAGATGATCATCCAAAGAAGAACTATATATCAAAATATTGTCGAAGAAAACAATGAAGAACCTTTGAAGATAAGATGAAAATAGTTGGTTCATGGTTGCCTGAAATGTCGATGGGGCATTTGTTAAGCCGAAAGGCATAACCAGAAACTCAAAGTGGCCATCATGAGTACGAAATGCAGTCTTGTATACATCTTTAGAGTGTACACGAATCTGGTGATATCTAGCACGCAAATCCAGCTTGCTGAAAATTGAGGCACCTCCCAACTCATCCAAGAGTTCATCAATAGTAGGAATGGGGAACTTATCCTTCATAGTGGCAACATTAAGGGCCCTATAATCAACGCAAAATCGCCACGACCCATCTTTCTTGCGGACAAGCAAACCAGGAGATGAGAAAAGGCTATGGCTTGGTTGAATGATCCCTTGCTCAAGCATTTCGCGAATTAACTTTTCTATCTCCGATTTCTGAAAGTGTGGGTATCTATATGGACGAACATTGATAGGTTTGGTTCCAGCGATCAAATGAATGCGATGGTCAATAACACGATGAGGTGGTAGGCCTAAAGGGTGTTGAAAAGGATCCTTGTATTTAAGCAATAATGGTTGAACTGCAGGGAAAATGTCCAATGGTAAGGAAAACTCTGATGAAACGGTAACCGTATCAACCTCTGAACTAGAAAGCTCAAAAAGAAAAGGAGAATCCTTATGGTGAACAAGAGCTTGTAAGTGATGGATAGTAATTGGACTCAGCAGAGATTTGGTTTCACCTTTAAGAGTTACCTGTTGACCCTTCCAATTAAAATCCATAGTGAGAGTTGAGTAATCATGTGATACTCGACCAAGCGATTGGAGCCAAGGGAACCCGAAAACAACATCAGGACCTTCAATCTCCAACACAAAGAGATCGACAGTGAATTCAATTCCTTGCAGAATCAAAGATGTTGAAGGACAACTATATTGACAACTCAAGAAAGCACCACTGCCCGTAGAAACTCGAAAACGAGGAATAGGTGTTACTGGAAGAGCCAATTGTGCCACCAACAAGGGTTTGATGAAATTGTGAGTGTTGTCGCTATCAATTAAGACTTGAAATTGTTTTGAGCCAAAAGATCCAAACACCCGTAAAGAGCGACCCTGAAGTTGACAAGAAAGATTGTGAAGGGTGGAAATATCACCAGAAACCTTCTCGGGTATTGTATCATGATCTCCCACTTTCTCGTTGGTAGGAGTATCATCATCCTCGTAACCAAGGAGCAATAAGTATTTGCTTTGACAATGATGATTGAGTCCAAATTTTTTATCGCAGTTGTAACAGAGACCGCTCTCTCTTATCACGCAACTCTGCTGGTGTTAAACGCCGAATCGGGGAGGTCGGCGAGGGTAAGAGAGGTGGAAGTTTGGTTGTATGTGCGGTTTGAGAATTGGGCTTGGTTCTTGGAAAATGAGAAACCTCGTTTGGGCTGATTACACTTGACAGTTGGGCTCGGCCTGTTACATGTCCAGAACGAAAGGAAGAAGGCCCACGAGGACTTCCTTTTACCGTCACAGCTGCATCATCCATTCGAGCTTCATAAGCACTAGCCATGGCAAAGGCTTCCATCAATGTTGCTGGACGATGGAATTGTAACTCACGACGAATGTCCGCTTGAAGACCGGTGATGAAAAAACTAATGAGAAGAGGTTCCGATATACCCGTAACTTTATTCAAAAATTCCTCGAATTGAGTTTGGAATTCGGCAACCGATGACGTCTGTGTGAGCTTCGAAAGATTGCCCTCATAATCCTCGTAAACATTAGGACCGAATTGGTTTTTAACCGAGGTAATGAAAGAAGCCCAATTAAAGAATAAATCATTTCTCTTGGCCCATTGAAACCAAGCCACTACACGTCCCTCCAAATGAAAGGAGACAATCTACAATCGTGTGTCGGGTGGGGTTCCATAATAATCAAAATAAGCTTCAATACGAAACAACCAATCAGCAAGATCAGAACCATCAAAACGAGAAACATCGAGTTTCATTGAGCGAGGTGTCAATGTGTGTGGACGATGATTCAAAGAATCCGCGTGAGTCTGCTGAAACTCGGTACGAAGGTTAGCCATCTTTGTCTCCACCAAAATCATGAACTGCTGCAAGGAAGCATGGATTGAATCGGAGAGAGTATCCATCTATTTTTGAGAAATAGCAGAAGAAGCGGAAGAAGACATGGCAGCCAATCTACAAAATGGAGAAGAAGAATCAATGAAAGCACCAATGTTACGGTAGGAATAGAAAGGCACCTTTCGAGCTGGTGTTTACTCCAAAAAGAAAGTTGAAGAAAGAGAGAAGCAAGAGACAATAATTCTATTATAATTTCTATTCACCTCTTTTCCAATTCCACTACAATCTTTATATGGACAACCACCGTGTGCTAACAGTACGATAATACTAGTAAAAACAAAAGAGTATTCCCATTCAGTATTATTTGTATATTAAGATTTATTTATAGAAAACTGTGGAAGAAAATATGCACAAAGTTTTGATGATGCCAAAGCATTGAAGAAAATAAAGGTCAAGTTAAAGCAAGCTGATCAAGAAGCAAGATCTCAAGTAATAACTAGATAAGTCTTGATTGCTTAGCTTAGTATGTAAAATAAACTTTTAGAATTTGCAAATTTCACTTGGCCATTAAAATAAGAATTTCAAGAAAACCTAAACTTAATATTTTTGAATATAAGAATAAGTTGTTTGAAAAGAAAGCAAAAACAGTATTTAAAAGATTAAACAAAAATATTTTTAACTGGAAAATAGAAGCTCTCTATATCTTAAGTTTTCATAAGCCAAAACAAGTGATATGTGTCTGGTAATCGATTACCACTTGCTGTAATCGATTACCAAAGAAAGAAGACCTTTTATCAAAAGTTCAAATGTTAAAATGCTCTCTGGTAGTCGATTACCAGTGATTGTAATCGATTACCAGAAGAGAAAATTTCAAAATTCGAATTTGAATTATACAACGTTTCAATCAATTTGAACTTTAATTGTTGTAATCGATTACCAAGTCTTGTAATCGATTACCAGAAGAGAAAATTTCAAAATTCGAATATGAATTATACAACGTTTCAATCATTTTGAACTTTAATTGTTGTAATCGATTACCAAGTCTTGTAATCGATTACCAGAGCCTATTTTCTGAAAAATTATAGAGAGTTACAACTCTTCATGAAAAGACATAACCCAAGAAATAATTGTCTATAAATACCTATAATTTTTCAGAGAAAGGTGACGAACTCTATTGTGAAAATAATTTACAAAAACTACTTGGCCAAAATCATTTGCATAAATCTCTAAAGAGTTCATCAAGTTCTTAGAAAATGTAATATCTACTCTTCAAAGAGAGTCATTCTGTAATACCCTATTGATCTGTTGATCTGTAAAGGAGAAAGGGTTTTTCTCCTTGTTGGTTTTTGAATCACAACACAAGGAAAGGGAGTTCCGAGGTGTTGGTGGATTCAAGTCTTGTAAGGTTTACAAGAGTAGTGGAAATCTCAAGTGGGAGACTTAAGGACTGGATGTAGGCAGGATTGGCCAAACCAGTATAAAATCAAGTTTGCAATTCTTCTTCCTATACTTTTAATTTCTTGTTATTAATTGTAATTGTGTAGTTTGCATCATCATTCGTTCTTTACATACAAATTTGTCTAAGGAATTAAATTTGATAAGAAAGTAATTGGAAAAGTTTTTATAAGAGGAAAATTTAGAAAACTTAATTCACCCCCCTCTTAAGTTAATTGAGGCTAAGGGACTAACACAAACAAAATCATTCAATTTAGTGGGCTTCTTGATGGTGCGTTTGGGCCTCCCACTTTCCACCAATTGTTCCTCTATCATCCCTTCAGCAGGAGCTTGCACAGATGTATGACCCAACTCAATATGAAGAGCTTGCTTATGAATTTCATCATTTACACATGATGAAAGGATCCAGAACAGGACATTCTAGCCACTCCTAAAATTTATAAATAGCTAACTCTTGCAGTGCTTCTAGACACACTCTCTAAAGACCAAGGAGAACCAAGAAAAGAAGATCAAGCAGATTCTGCTTTAGCTTCGTCTTCTGCTTATCCAGGTAAGGGGAAGTGAGAAACATTGCTCTAGGTGTGGGAATGTATGTTGGGAAGTGGGATTGACCCCAATCCTATGTTTGCTGTATGCTCATTTATGAGGAGGTTTTCCCAATTATATATGTTTCTTCTATTTGCTCTCACTACAAGAAAAATGCTAATTTCCGACGGAAATTTCCGACAGAAATAGGTAAATTTCTGACAGATTTTGCTTTTTTCGACGGATTTCCGACGGATTGAAAAAGTGGCGTCGGAAAAAAAAATCTGTCGGAAATAATTTTTTCGACGAAATTTTTTGACAGAAAATTCTGTCAGAAATTTCTGACGGAAAAATCTGTCAGAAATTGCTGTCAAGATTTCTGACGGAAAAATCCGTCGAAAATTGCTGTCAAATTTTCCGACAAAAAAATCCGTTAGAAATTATAATTTTTTTTAATTTTAATAAATTTATTAGTGTAACAACTTTCATATTTGGCCTCTCAAGGGTTCTATTTCACAATATTTCACTGTTTAGCGTGTTTTATTCTTACTTGTGCAATTTCTGGGAGACTTCCCAGAAGGTCACCCATCCCAGTACTACTCCAGGTCAAGCACGCTTAAATGTAAAGTTCTGATGAGTAAGCTACCGAAATGTCTACGTATGTTGTCAGTATAACTTGTACAAATTAATTCATTTAAGTCATCCTCAAATATACAATCTCATATTTGTACTATAATAATAATATATAATAATTTTATACTACGAATAATAATAATAATAATAATAATAATATATTTAATTATTCTTTATTTATATGTACTTACTTTTATAATTAACATCTACTTATTTTTATTTAAAATTATAATTTAAATTATTTAATTTTATAATTTATAATGATAATATAATTTATAAAATTATAAATATTTATTTATTACATACTTATAAATTAAATTTTAATATTTTAAATAAATTATTAATTAATTTAATATATTTATCACCTTAAATCAAACATATAAAATTTAAAAAATGTATTTATCCTTTTTTTTTCTTCTAATTATCAACTATTAATAAAATACTAACTTAAAATCTTATCTAATTATATATAATATTTTCATATCAAATTTAAAACCAGATATTAGTTATACAAAAATATTAAGATCATATAGTAAATTGTCAATAAGATTTTAGTTAAATAATTTAAAATAATTAATATTTCAATTATATTGTTAATTAGCAAATAATTTATTCCAAAACTAATTAATTTTTTATATTAATTATTAGTAAAATTTAATAACTTTTAATTTAACAATTAATTGGATCGATGAAATTCAACACACCATGAGTTATTGAGCGGAATAACTTTACCAAGAGTTATTTTGTAAGTTATCTTAAATCAAACATATAAAATTCAAATAATGTATTTATCCATGTTTTATTTTTTAATTATCAACCATTAATAAAATACTAACTTAAAATCTTATCTAATTATATCATAATATTTTCATATCAAATTTAAAACCAGTTCTTACATTTTCGACAAATATAAATTTTTCTGAAATATTCTATCAATAACTTTTCTTACAAAAATTTTCTCATCAAAAATATAAATTTTTCGACAGATTTAATTTTGTTTTATAAAAAATCATCTTCGATTAATATAACATTTTGTATATATGATTTAAGAGTAAAAGATTTTCAATTTAACGGTTGAATTTACAAAATTCACATTTAATATAAAGTTATTAAGCGGTGTAACACTTAGTAAAATTTATACCATTGTAATTATAACCCCCTCATATATATATATATATATATATATATATATATATTAAATGCGACTTTTACAATGTATTACACCGCTCAATAACTTTATATTAAATGTGAATTTGGTAAATCCAACTATTAGATTGAAAGTTCATATCTCTTATAGATTATATATACAAAACTTTATATTAATCCAAGATGATTTGATACTTCATTTTTATAAAACAAAATTGATGTAATATATTCATTTCAAAATACACTAAAATATGAACACTTGGATTATCTTCTAGTTGTTGTTCAATTTTAACAAAATTTGATATACACGTATAAAGTGATATGAACTTTCAATTTAACGGTTGGATTTACAAAATTCACATTTAATATAAAGTTATAGAGCGGCATAATACTTAGTAAAAGTTACACCGGTATAATTATAACCCCTTATATTATATATATATATATATATATATATATATACACACACACACACATACATATATATACAGCGACAACTGCACGTTTGGAATAGTGAGGCACTTGCCCTCACTACTATTTGACATATACATAATTTTTTATCTAAAAAATAATATATTTTAAAAAATAAAAATTATATTCTAATAAAATAAATATATAGATTTAGAAAAAATGTTTATTTATTTGATATCCAAATTTTTTAAGGAAATTAATTCTCATGTGATAAAAAAAATTTCTTAATAATGAATTAATTTTTAAAAAAAGTTTAATTATAATATATATATGTATATAGATATATATATATATATATATATATATATGTCTTAATATTCACATATATAATGTAATATATGAAAACAAATAATTTTTTGATAAAATAAAATTTGTAGCATGCATGTTTTTCTTTTGTGTTTTTTATTTATTGTATACGTTGATTAAAAAAATCAAAATAGTAAAATTGTATACATTGATTAAAAAAATCAAAATAAGAAAAATCATAAGATTTATATTCCATTTAGAATTGTTATTATAAGATATATTTTAAAATAAGTTATCATCTAAAAATATATATTAGATATTAAAAACATATTTATATCATAAATAAATTAAACTTTATTTTTATAAATTTAACATATAGATTTTTATATTTTTAATAGTGTTAAATTATTATAAAATAAGTCTATATGATTGTAGTTCTACTCAAATATTTAAAAATTATCTATGATAGATAAATAAGTCACACTTAAAATATATATTTTTAAAGAAAGTTAGGTTCAAACCAAGTAAATTATAATAAAATATAGTATAACCTAATTTATTTTCATCTTTAATACTAATCGTAGATATAAAAAACTTGTAATAAATAATTATAATATATATTTATACCTTTAAAAGATATATAAAATTTTTAATACTACAAATATATATAAGAAATTAAAAATAATAAATTAAAAATAAGAAATTAAAAAAAATTAAAAATATAAATTAAAAATAAGATTTCCGACGGAAAATTCCGTCAGAAATTTCTGACGGAATAATTCTGTCAGAAATTTCTGACAGAATATTCTGTTGGAAATTTTCCGGCAGAAATTTCCGACGGATTTATTTTTTTGTCGGAAATTTCTGACGGAAAATTTCTGACGAAAAATTTTGTCAAAAATTTCTGACGGAAATATAAATCCGTCGGAAATTACCGACGGATCCATATCCTTCGGAAATTTTCCGTCGGAAATTTACATTTTTCTTGTAGTGTCTTCTTATATGTAAATAACTATATGATCTGAGATCTCTAGAGGTTCCTATGGGAAACCCTAAGGGAATGCGTTGGTAATTATAAAAGGAGATTATTTGAAGAGGTAATTGTATGAGTAAATTGTACTGTTTTGAATGATTAATATTGTATGAATTAGAGTGCTCTGTGGGTTCCTGTGTGATGGAAAAAACTAGGAGGAGTGGTAGATGACTTCTCCTTAGCTTCTCCTTTGCTCGGATCTTCTTCAAGGAGATGGAAACCACAAAGATGAACACTAGATGGAGGAAGTATCACGAATGGAAGAGGCTTAAGCCTTGGATGGAAGCATCCAAGCTTAAGGTGCAAGGGAAAGCTGACTTCAAAGAGGAGGAAAACCTAGTAGGGTTCCTAAGGTGAAGCTTTCTCTCATGGTGACTCTTGAACGAAATTTGGCTGAATAAGCTCTCAAATTTCATTATTCTCAAAAGTGAATACAAAAATGTGAAGGGAGGACTTAAGTATGCACGGAAATGAAGCACATAGGCACCTAAACCAAAGCTACACAAATTGGCGCCTAAAGTTTGAATTCAAATTTGAAATTTGAATTCAAACTTTGGTGCACATGTGTAAGTCCGAAAATTTAGGTACCAAGGTGCATTTAGGTCTGATTTGAGAGTCATTTAGGGTTAATTTGAGTGTCACATGTTCAGCCACCAATGGTGCAAAACATGTGACTCAAATGTAACTTAAATGGCTTCTAAATTAAACCTAGTTTAACCTAATTAGCATACTTTTGTATTCCTTGTATTTTCCTATTCTAATGACCTAATTACATTGGTCAAACAATTACAATGGAAAGGAAAAATTACAAGAATGAAAATGAGCCCAATATTGGGTACCAAAAGCCCAAAGGCCCATGAAGCCCAAAACTAGGCCCAACTAGCCTAAAACCTAAAATGCTATTCTATGTGGTCCAAAATACAAGACCAAAATATATGATACCTATACTAACATCATGTATACAAAACATATGAAATTAGCTATAAAAAAATATGGCCCATGAAAAGTTCAACTTGGGCCTTCCCAGGCCCATTGGGCCCTGACTGGCCCAAACCTTCATGTCTAGCCAACTCCTCTTGGCTCCTTCAATATGTCACCTCTTGCCTTCCTAGGCATGATTCCATCATCCCCTCCCTCTTGAAAAGGACTTGTCCTCAAATCACGAGGATGCATGGAATAAGAATCATCACCTACATACAGAACAAACCATGTATAAGAGGTGACATGTTTATGATGAGAAAATGGATTATGGATCCTAAGAGGAGTCCTTATATCTAGCCTAAGAAAAAATAAACTATCAAAATTAGACTCCCTAAAAGTAGAAATTGGATCCTCTTCTAAGTACAACCTAGAATGAAATCCTAAAAATGTAATGACACTATGACTAAGACAATGAAAAGAATGCTTCTTAAAAATTACAACATCTTGCCTAAAGTACCCTAAATGGTAACCTAGGATTTTCCTAGAATATAAAGAAAATACCACTAGAAAACGCCCTAAACAATTTTGGATTTGATTGTTTACTAGATACTCACAATCATATAAGCTATATTTGTCTTGTAGGGAAGGAAACGTATTAAGTTCAAAAGAGTAAGAACTTCCCATAAGATCAAACATAGAATATAGATTATTACAAGTTGTATCTACTAAACAATGTAAACCGAAAATTGGGTTCTTTATTAGAACAACTAAGGTAGAAGGAGTCCTAAAGAGGGGAAGGCTTTCTTCCTTGGGCACCTCCAAGGAAGTAGCACAAGAAGTGGAACTAAATGTAGTCCACTCCTTCTTCACTGCATCTTGAAGTTGAGATTCATTTTTCTTTAGAATAATTTGTTCTTGAATCTCTACTTCATGACTAGTGATAAGATTAGGGTAAGAGTTAAGGTCTTTATTTATGAAGAGAGTATTTTGTAAATGATTTTTAGTGGTAGAACAACTCTCTTCACTCACAAGTCCTTTAGAGGAATTATTTTCCTCCTTACTCTTCCCTAAGAGCAATGCCTTTTTTCTTTCTTTTTCTCTTGTTTTTCTCAATTTTTCTTTTGCTAAAAATTTTTCTTTCTTTTGTTTAAGAATGTGAATTTCTTCCTCTAAAATTGCAAGTCGTGCTTTTCTTTCAAGTTTTTCTTTTTCTCTTTTTAACACTTCTTGCTTTGTCCAAGGTGTTAGTGATTTAAGCCTTTGAGTAGGATGTGAAAAACTTTTTGAAGAGCTTAAATCACTACCACTTGAGGAATATTTTCTCATGATTAAACAAAAGAATTTTGTTTTTATATGCTATGCAAAAAGAAAATATTTTTGTAATTTTCTAGGAACAAAAAAATAGCACTTGGAAGTCTAAGTGTACAAATTGCACTATCAAGGGAGGTGAGCTACTAAGAGCCACTTAATAACCAAGCCTTTTCAAGTGGAAATCACTAAACTCCCTTGTGGTATTTTCAATTCCACAAAAATTTTCACAAAGATTTTTATGTTGTATGCTTTTCACAATTGTTTTTGAAGCTATCTAAAACGTGAACAATTAAATGCTACACAAAGCTAGTCGAAACAAGGCAGCAAAAGTAAACAAATTAAAGATCAAACACTTAAAGGAAGCAAGATTAAGCAACTAGTCGGTTTGCCCTAAGTGGAAGCTTGAAACATATGAAATTTCCAAGCCACTTCCACTAGTACTACACGTGAGTGAGCTACCAAGGTTTAGATATACCTGACCAGCTTCTTAATACTCCCTCCAAGCTTTACAAATTGGTTTAAAAATACAAAAGAGATTGCAAAATTTAAACTAGCCTAGAAAACAATTAATGACGGCTTTTGTGACCTAATTAGTGACGGATTGGTTGATCAACTTTTCTAACACTTGTTCAAGTGTTTTAATCCGCCACTAATCCTTGAAATAAGATGCTCCTGGACCTGCACAATGAACAAAACAAAAGTGGTTAATGGAGGCTCCTCACAAGGTGAAAGGAATGGTCACTCAAGTGAAGGAAGTTTAGGAAAAGCTAGGTCACTAAATTAGGTCAAAATTTTGTAGTCTTAGTGTCCAAACTTTTCCTACTCTTTGTTGAGCAATGCTTGATCCTTAAGCAAGGATTTGAGGCCACTTCCAGCACAGGGAATTTAATGAAAGAAAACAAGACAAGCAATAAAAGCACAATTTGAAAAGCTTATACCAAAAATGAAGAGTAATATGTATATATGACAAGACTCAAAGAGGTTCAACAAGTAAAACTGAAAATTAAGACTCCAAATAAAGCTAGCACACAGTTAGGAAGGTTCCTAGATAGGTACTAGAGTAGATGAACAAAACAAAAAAAATTTGAGAACAATTGGATAAGTATAGAACAAATAGTAGTCAAAACAATATCAAGGAATCAAGTAGATTTTTCAGCTTGTACACCTCTCGGCTTTTTCCTTTTAATTTGTTTTCTATATTTTTTTTTTATTATTTATTTTTATATATTCAAATTAAGATTCTAGAGAAGGTATTTGCCTTTTGTTTCAAATTTTTTTATGATTCCAAGCTATAGAAACCGAGACTACAAGTTAGGTCAAAATTCAAGTGAAAACAAAGAAACTAGTGCACTAGTTTTTAGGTTTTGTTTTGGATTCCTTTTGTATTCTTTCTTTTTTTGAACTTTTTGAACCTTAGGCTCTGTTTTTGCCTCTGTTTTTCAGTCTCTTAACTCTTTTTTTTTTTTTTATAAAATTTGAATCCACAAGAAAAGTGCACTAGAAGTAGGTTAAACACTTGAAATTTTAGGTAACAAAATTGTTTCTTAAGATTTTTCAATGGAAAGTGATTTGAAAACTTAAGTACACAATGGAAACCTAACTCTAAAGAAATTTGCTAGGACTAATAGCAAATTATGAACACAATAAGGTAAAAGAAAAAGCACATTTAGGTAGGCACAATGAATACAAACCGAGAGCAACAAATTGATGAACAATGCACAAAAGAAAATTAGGTCAACATGCTATTCAAGGAATTTTTGAACATACAATGACTAAACAAACATCCTAAGACAAAACATGGATTAAAAACCAAAATCTAATGCAATGCATGGAGTCCAATCACGGACACATACAAGGAATGGAGAGACTCAAAGAGAAACAAAAATAAGCACAAGCTAATAGGTCCTAAACAAGTTGATTGTGGAAGAAATCAAGAACAACCAAACAATGGATCTATGGAACAAATTTGATTCAAAACAATTAGATCCGAATAGAAACTCAAAGAAGACATACAAGAGTACACAAACAGCAAAACAATCGGACAAAACAAAAGAGAACTTATCTCCAAGAAGAACCTTGCTCTTGATACCAAAAATGATGGAAAAGACTAGGAGGAGTGGTAGATGACTTCTCCTTAGCTTCTCCTTTGCTCGGATCTTCTTCAAGGAGATGGAAACCACAAAGATGAACACTAGATGGAGGAAGTATCACGGATGGAAGAGGCTTAAGCCTTGGATGGAAGCATCCAAGCTTAAGGTGCAAGGGAAAACTGACTTCAAAGAGGAGGAAAACCTAGTAGGGTTCCTAAGGTGAAGCTTTCTCTCTTGGTGACTCTTGAACGAAATTTGGCTGAATAAGCTCTCAAATTTCATTATTCTCAAAAGTGAATACAAAAATGTGAAGGGAGGACTTAAGTATGCACGGAAATGAAGCACATAGGCACCTAAACCAAAGCTACACAAATTGGCGCCTAAAGTTTGAATTCAAATTTCAAATTTGAATTCAAACTTTGGTGCACATGTGTAAGTCCGAAAATTTAGGTACCAAGGTGCATTTAGGTCTGATTTAAGAGTCATTTAGGGTTAATTTGAGTGTCACATGTTCAGACACCAATGGTGCAAAACATGTGACTCAAATGTAACTTAAATGGCTTCTAAATTAAACCTAGTTTAACCTAATTAGCATACTTTAGTATTCCTTGTATTTTCCTATTCTAATGACCTAATTACATTGGTAAAACAATTACAATGGAAAGGAAAAATTACAAGAATGAAAATGAGCCCAATATTGGGTACCAAAAGCCCAAAGGCCCATGAAGCCCAAAACTAGGCCCAACTAGCCTAAAACCTAAAATGCTATTCTATGTGGTCCAAAATACAAGACCAAAATATATGATACCTATACTAACATCATGTATACAAAACATATGAAATTAGCTATAAAAAAATATGGCCCATGAAAAGTTCAACTTGGGCCTTCCTAGGCCCATCAGGCCCATTGGGCCCTGACTGGCCCAAACCTTCATGTCTAGCCAACTCCTCTTGGCTCCTTCAATATGTCACCTCTTGCCTTCCTAGGCATGATTCCATCACTGTGGGAACCTTATGAGAAACAGGAAAAAAATTCTAATATTTTTTGTTTTACCTTCTGATTATTCTGTTGTATCTCTTGTTGAATGAGATGTACGAATATGTGTTTACTTTCACAAATAGACAAGTTTTGATATGAATTAAAGTGCTCTGTGGAGACTATGTGAATATGATGAGATAATGTGAAAAGTGAATATGAGACATGAGATATGATGTTTTATGATAATGAGACATGACAATGTGATATGATAATGAGACATGATAATGTGATATGAGAATGCATAGAGTCTTGATTGACATGCATCATTTTCATAAATGTTTTTAAGGGTACGATATGGAATACACTGCTAGGGAAGGCCCTTTATGTAAAAGCTTAGGGATTAGTCCTTGGGGATAAATCGGTTTGTAAGTTCCAGTCTCGCCCATTGTGTGCATGAGATGTATCTTGTGCGGCTTAACTATCTCAACGAGACCCTGGTAGTATGTCCTTCTAGTGAGAGTGCACAGAGGGTGTGACCCGGCATGTACTCCTAGACTATTCTCGTGTATTGCTACCGACAATATATATGCCATGTGACATGTGTTACTGGCGCCACATGTATGATAATATGTAGTTCGTGTCCATTACATGTGCATTTTAATGTTATATGTTAACTTGATATTTTTATGTCTTTGATGAGTGGAATGTAATATTGTTGTTAATCCATCTATGTTATGTACATATACATGTCTTATTTGTGTTTGACTATCTGGTGTGTATTCCTACACTATGAACCAGAGTGAGATGTTTCTCACTCCCTTTTCCTTTTTGTTGTTTTCCTTTGATCGTTATACAAGTGATTATCAGCATGAGGCTGAGGATGTTGGTGATGAAGCTTAGGCTTCTATGTTGGGCTTTGCTCTGATAGGACATGTGACATCGGGACGTAGATAAGATTAGATTAGGATGTTATTTCTATTAAATTATTTTGAAAACCTTAACCTTATTTCGTTGTAATTTTCGTTGATTATGTTATTTGTTTAAGTTATAGATGTGGTGCTCTCTATCTGAACATATTTGATATTTTAATAATGAAAGATTATGTTATTCAAATTTTATTATTTATGTGTTAGAATATACAGGGTAGAGGGTGTCATAATTTATAAAAAAACAAATACAATGATATACATGATCAACCCCCACTACCCAACTTAAAACATTTTAGAATTAATTACAGCATCTTCTAACATCTTCATGGGTTGCTGGCATCTTCATACTTTCTGTTTTAGTGTAAGATAAGTGTGCCTTCCATGATTACATATTCATAAAATCATTATCAAACATTCTATCATTTTTGTATTATTACCTTAATTTAAGGCATTTATAAGAAATATATTGCCCTAATAAAACTCGCATGATTTAAGTTTCATCAAGAAAAAAGTCATGCATGTGATCAACTCATCTATAAATACTTAGGAGTTAGGAATACACGCTGGTTTTTCACTTTCATCATTATTCCTGTATAGAATATATGGTCAATTGCTAATATTTTTTTATTCGATTTCAATAAATATATATATATATATATATATATATAGAGGCGTGTAAAAAAAGTTGAACTAGTAATAACTAACTATAATATAAAAAATGAATTATTCTTATAAAAATTAAATCGAATTATTTTCAAAGTTATTACCCCATTAAAATAATAATAATAATAATAATTTTACATATATTAAGAAAATCACTTATTTATATTAAATTTTATTAATTCTATAATATTAATTCTTTCTAAATTATCTTTATTATAAATATTAAAAGAAGTAATACAATTACTAAACATCATATATTAAAGAAAAAATATTTTTCTGAGAAAAAATAGTTAAAATTTATTTATATTTAAAAATAAAAATATTTTTTTTCTTATAATAAAAAATAAAAATAATGTGAACGATTATAATAACAGTATTCAACATCAAGTCTAAGATCATAAATCTTCCACCATTAGACTTATCTAGACATCCTGTAGTTATCATTTTAATTTGCTCCTTTCTTATTGTGAAAAACCTTTGCTATGTATGTAGTCCATTAATTTTGAAATGCTTTATGTATTAATTTTCGTTATTAAATAACACAATTATATATCTCACATCCCGAGAATTTCGTAAGAGGATACAGCTACAAACATGCATGAAGATAAAATCACTTATTAATTAAGTGCTTTCATAGAAAATTTCTTCCTTTTGGGACCGAAAGAAATGTATATATCAATATATGTATAGCCAAGTTCGTTTATCTAAAAATTCACTATACCAAAACTCTTGAATTTTTTTTAGTACTTTAACAATTATCTAAAATATATTTGTAACACCCTTACTACCCCAACACATATATTGTAACAATGTAAATAAGCTAAAAAATAAAATTTTCAACATTGGTAAAAAGGTTCACATAAAACCTTCATAATCATTCTTCAATATCCAATAAAAATTGAAAATAAAATTTGGAAAGTAAAACTTAAGAGTTTACAAATTATTTTCAAAAGAAAAGGTACAACTCCAAATACTTATAAAACTTTATATCCTAGAATCCTCTACCCCGATGTCACAATACCAGAGCACACCCACAATTCAATTGTTGACATTTTAGATGCCACTCAAAGCTGGGTCTTGCTCACCTAAAATATCCACAAATTATACGGTGAGAAAAGAAAACATCTATATGTAACAAACACACGACAATGTAATCTCATCATAACTCATTACATAATGAAATATTTACAATCATTTCTACATATCATAATTCTATCAATCATGCATCAACTTCACATCACAATTTCACAATCACACCAATCCATCACAAATCTTGCAATTAACACTATGTCAATGGTCACGCCACCTCAAGGTCGTGCCACGACATAAATGATACGTATTAATTGCCCCACTTATCCCACACAATGTCAGGGGCACGCCATCCTTGTAGCATCACTTACCCAGGGTCGTCTCATCCCTGGTCATATGTATGAGGAACCACATTCACATCACAATCACAATCATCACAAATCTTACAATTAACACTATGTCAAGGTCACGCTACCCTTGTAGCAGCCTAGGGTCATCCTCACGCCTGACATAAGACTATGCCAAGGTCACGCTACCCTTTTAGTAGCCTAGGATTGTGCTCACCCCTGACATAACACTGTGCCAAGGTCACGCTACCCTTTTAGCAGCCTAGGGTCTTGCTCACCCCTGATCATCAGTATGAGGATTCACAATCACATCTCATTCACATTTCACACATCTCATTTCATGTCAACATACTCACATCATGTTATCAATTCCATAATAAGACAATAGATATAATGTATATACGAAGGCATCACACCACATTCCATATCTAGATCATCAATTTTACCAAATAATATAACAATCACATTTATAAATTAATATAAAACTCGATGAAATCATTAATTTAGTAGAATTTTAACTCAAATAGTAAAACTCCCCAATTTTTCCAAAACCTAACTCATAGGCGTTTTTCTATAATTTCGTTCTCTCTCCCATATCATCATTTTTGCAAATTAAATATATATTTATAATCCTCAATACATACAGAATATAATGGGATCATCAATTCCTCAAACAGAAACAATTATAAAATTACCCATAATTCTAAGGGACTCTTTCTCTACTCAATGCTCTCATGTAACTCTGCATAAAAATAATCTCCTTTTCCCCCGTACCTCGATAAGGAGTAGCTGAAACTAAAGCAGGATCTGGTTGGTCTCCTCCTCTAGGTTCCCCTCGGTCTTCAAAGAATGTAGAAGGAAAAGAAGTCAGAACTGAAAGAAGTCAGAATTGAAATGTGTGCTTTTTGGGAGTGCCAGAGCGTTATATTTATAGGCATCAGGGGTCACCGAAACGGCCCGTTTCAAATCCGGAACGGCCCGTTCTGGACTCTAACGACATGTGTAAAATTCATATCCAGAATGGTTTGTTCTCAAACCAGAACAGCCCGTTCTGGTGTTGCATTTAACCCATAACATCCATATTTGGAACGGTCCGTTCCCAACTAGGGTTATAGGCCTTTTTGGTAGTTTGGAACGCCCCGTTCCTATCTAAGATTTGTAGGAAATTTTAGCATTTTGGAACAACCCGTTCTAGTTTGAGAACGGCCCATTTTGGGCTACTAAATCATTCTCGTTTTAGTAGTTTGGAACGGCCCATTCTGGGCTACTACATAACCCTTATTGGGCCTTGGGCCTTCGTACAATTTGTGAAAATCGGGCTGTTACAACATTGATAATTTGATTTGTGACTGATATGTATCAACATCATTGGAACGGTTAGGATATAAAATGGATCTGAGCTCTATGAATACTCACAAAAATATTTGAAGGTGGGACAGATAAATACATTATCAACTTATATGAGGATGGGTACAAGCGGATATAGACATGTAAAATTTAGTGGGTACGAGTTTAAGTATGGGTATTATGGTACTTAACCCATCCCGTCCCACGCCATAGTTATATATATATAGAGCTGTCAAAACGGGCCAGCCCGGCCCATGTGGGCCGGCCCACTTTGGCCCATCTTAAAAACGGGCCAACCCAACCCGGCCCACTTTTTATTTTGTCAGAATTTTTATGGCCCGGCTCGGCCCACCACGGGTTGGTGGGTCAAACGGGCCAGCCCACCAACCCACCAAAAAATTAAAAAAAAATTAAATATTCTTCCTTTTTCACCGAAAATTTCGAAATAGCATTTAGCACCTTTCCTTATCCTATATTTCTTTATCCGCATATTTCTTTATTAGCATTTAGCACCTTTCCTTATATTTCTTTATCCGCATATATGGTCTAAAAGGTAAGCGGAAAATTGGGATATGAAGATTGAAGCGGAACCTGTAGTGTAGTCGTAGAAGGGCACCTTCGTGAAGTTGAAGCCACCTGCAGAGGGACACCTTCATGAGCCGAAACCTTCGTCAAGATGAAGTAGTGAAGCTGAAGCAGTGAAGACATGAAGTGCGGCGTGGTCCGTTTCGTTTCCTTGCTAGAATAGGGTTTTCTTTTCAATTTTGACTGTTTTTGTTTTATAATTTTGACTTTAGACTTAGTGTTTCCAGTTCTACTTTATTGCTGTCTGTTCCTATTATTGGGTTAGCTGTTGCAATAAAAAAATCAAGTGGGCTGGTGGGCTGTCCGACCCACCACGGGTTCAGCTCAAGTGGGCCGGGTTTAAATTTACCCACTTATCATAAAACTGTTATTTATTTTGGCCCGGCCCGGCCCGTTTTCAAGGTGGGCCGGGTTGGCCCACGGGCCATAGCCCATTTTGACAGCTCTATATATATATATATATTAATCAGTATAACGATATTACTATTATTTTAGACATAAGATATAAGTTGAAGTTGTTAGAGTATTTTTTTCCTAAGTTTTTTGGTAGCTCATATTCAATTGAAATTAATAATATAAAAAAATTATATATGCTACTCATTATTTAAAGAGTATCAAACTAAAGCTAAGAGAATATTGAAATTTTCAACTTCACGAGCAAATGTTAATGAGTCAAACTTGAATAATCTAAATATTATAAAAAAAATAGTGATTATGATTTATTTATAAATGATACAATTGAAACACAAATAAAACCTGAAATAGAGATTTACTTGAAAGAAAAAGTTTTATCTATAAGTTCTACTTTTGACATTCTTGGATATGGTGGAAAACAAATGAGATTAAGTATCCAATTTTGTAAAAAATTGTTAAGGATTTTGGCAAATCCCAATTTCACCTGTAGCTTCAGAATCTGCATTTAACACATGAGATAGATTTTTGAGTCATCATTGTTCTAGGTTCCATGAATTTACTCTAGAGGCACTTATGTGTGCACAAAGTTGATTGAAACGCAAGCAATAAGGTAATAAAGAATTAAACTTTATTTATTTAATAAGAGATGTTTTATTTTTTATTATTTGTTTTAATTATTAATTTAAATTATCTAATCATTCATTTTCTTGTCATGCTGTTTCTATTAGTATTACTAGACCAAACTAATATATAAACTTGGAAGACAAACGTTTGCAAAAATATAGAGAAATTGATTTCGAGGATGAGGTCAAGCGTCTATATATTTGTTTTTTTTTTTTGAAATTTATAGTATATAATTTAATCTATAATTTTAATCTAACTAATTTCTGTATTTTTTTTTCACATGTATTGGAAAATATTGTTAACACATGATCATAATGTTGAAAGTTTAATTACAACTTTTATTAAGTTGATTTTTTTAAGTTTATTTACAATAATTATATTCTTTGTAATATTTATTTATAAATTTGTGTGAAATCTTATCTTTTTATTGATTTATTTACTTTATACATAAATAAATATAGGTTGCGAGTGTGGGTATGAGTACATAAGTACTTAACGGGTACAAAAATAAATATTAAAATTATTATCCACGTAGATATAAAATTGGATTCATATATTATTTTTAAACACACATATAAAATTGAGTACTATAAAATTCTATTCAAACCCTACCCATTATCATCCATAAAGTCGATGGTGGAGGCCATAATAAAAGATGGTTATAAATATAGTTAAGATGATAAGAAATTGCCGATTGGTTACTATGTTGCATTGAATTAGGTTTGCATGTTATTCCCACTCTATATTTATATAAATAAAAAGAATTAATTTCACATATATTTAACATAATTAATTAAATATATTAAATTTTCACAATTTCATATAAAATATATATTACATTATTTAAAATATTAATTATATTTATGATAAATGTTATTATTAAAAAAAAAATCAAAGTCCCACATCACTATAGAACAGACAATTAAATAGTATATAAGTAAAAAATAACTTTTATTTTATAAGTCGAGTTTACAAGATTGAATTAGGCTCAAATTTATCATCTAAAATATATATTACATTATTTAAAATATTAATTATATTGATAATAGATGTTACTCATACTATAAAAGTACTTTTAGATTAAAACATTAAATAATATTCTCCAAAATTTTTTTTTTGATTTTTTTATTATATTCAAGTTCAATCTTATCAGAACTAAAGTTGATTTTCAAATTTTAAAGTTTTAAGTTGGAATTTTAAGTTTGATAAAAAACAATCTAAACAAATATCATTACTACAGTTAACTTATTTTTCGTATAAAATTCTCAGGAATATTACTTATCATAAATCCCAAAAAATTAAATCATTTTTTATTATTTATTTGGCCTTGTGTTGTGTGTGCACAGAGCGATGAAGCAGTGGAGCTGGAATGGCTCTCCCAGTTCGTGGACGATGAGGCGATGTTGTTTCGTGACTTCCCATCCACAACGACGCCGTTTCTCGCCAATAATAACAAACATAGAAATGATAGTCTTAAGGGCATTACTACTAATCCCTCAGTAAAAGAAGAGTTTTAATATTGTAAGTGATGTATAGTTGATGTGTATCGATATGTTATTTAAAATCTACGTCACTTTTTATGTTTTTATAACTGAAGTTTATGTTTTTCATTTTTTTCGGTATCTCTCTCATGCTTGCTTCACTTTCCGGTTTTTCACTTTTTTTTTCTGTTATTTTTCTCACACTGGGTTCAGTTCCAAGAGTTCAAGGTTTTTATTTTCCAAGTCTCCCTCTATCTTTTATGGGTTTAATGAGCCATTTTTTATTTTTTGTTTTTTATTTTTAACTTTTCTTTATGTAGTATTCGTAGACTGTGGTTGATGTGATACCCTTACTACTCCAACACATAGCATAATAATGTAATTAAATTAAGGAAATAAATTTTTCAACACTAGTAAAGGGTTCACATAAAAACCTTCACAAATGTTCTTCAATATCCAAAATGATTGAAAATGAACATTGGAAAAATAAAACGTAAGAGTTTACAAATTGTTTTTAAAATAATAAGTACCACTCCAAATCCATATAAAAATTCATGTCCTAGAAATCCTCTGTCCTATGTCACAATATCCGAGCATACCCACAATTCAACCATTGACATTCTAGATGTCACTCATAGCCGGATCTTCCTCACCTAAGACATCCATAATTGCCACTAGAGGAAAAGGGGTCATTTACGTCGGATATTTTAAGGATTTTACGTTAGAAACGACTCCGACGTTAATGCGGGAGACATAAATTTACGTCGGCTGTGAAATCCAACGTAAATTTATGTTGGACATTCCCTAGAACTGACGTAAAATTGGGTTAAAATTTAAAAAAATACACGCAAGATCTGACGTAAATTTACGTCGGACATGGTGAAGTCCGATGTAAATTCTTGCATTTTTTTTAAATTTTTATTGCTTTTTGATACACCCAAAACCTGCATACAGTCCAAAATACAAAACCTAACCCAGGCAGTCCAGAATACAAATTCAAATATAATTTATATTTCAAAATTGAATGACAAAAAGAAAATAATATATAAATCTTAAAAAGCATAAATTAAGACAATGTAAATCCTATTGTCCTAAAAAAGCTATAAAACATATGTTTGTCATGCTATCAAACTAGAAACATAATATCCAACTAACTAAACTTAGAAATATAACTATTATATACTTTGAAGAAAAAAAGTTGCCTATTGTTCTCTTATCTTGATGATTTCATCTTCAGGCAATGGAGATGGATCTTGAAAGAACTGAAACATTAATTTAAGTGTCATTAATATGGAATGTTAATTATCATAAAGGTAAATATACTTAAATAAATTTTGATATGAATTACCTGCCCCCAAGAATCAGTAATACCCGCAGAAACTATGGCTCTCATCCAATACATGATGTAATAGCCACATTCAAACGAGTCTTGTTGCTTATTACACTAAAATGAGAAACAAATAACTATTATTTCCAAAGTCGATAAATTCAAATATTATTGTCTCTATTAATTAATTTGCTAACCTTAGGGTATATGAATTGCAATGTCTTTGATTTGGCTCTTCCACTTAAAATATTAGCTCTAGACACGATTCTAATTAATTGAATAGTACAAAAATGACTTTTACAATCGGGGTTTTAAAATCGGTCATAAGGCAACCGATTTTAAAAGTGATGTGGTGGCAATTTTGTAAATAATGACATTATTTTTAAAATCGGCTACCTTATGACCGATTTTAAAAGTCTGTCATTCTCTAATCTTTGGCTCATATAATCTTTTCTTTACTCTCTCGGGCTCTTATCTAAAGTCTCTAGCTTCTCATTTTCTTGGAAGAATATAATATCAAGGTAACATTCTCTTCTTATGTCTATTATTTCGTTATTGTTGGACGAATTTTGAAACCGGAACGGCCCGTTCTACAAGCAGAACAACCCGTTCTGCTTGTAGAACGGGCTGTTCTGTAAACAAAATAGCCCGTTCTGCATGCAGAACGGGCCGTGCTGCAAACAAAATAGCCCGTAAACTATGGAGTTCAAATAGTAAAGCTGTTTCAATAGCGGCCAAAATAGCAGCTTTTCGGGCGCTATTGACGGTGATTGTCTGTAAACTGTGACTTATTATATCATGAAAATCTTTAATTTTGAGGAGTTTAAAATAGTGGTCATCTCACTTCCTGCTATAGCATTTTCAGAGTTAGCCACTAAATGCTGCTATCTGGGATTGGTAACTATGATTTGAGCACAATGCAGGTGTTGTGTTGTAAGATTGTTGTGCTTGTTTTTTGGTTCGGGTTTTATGTGTCTAAACTCATTGAATTCCATGACTTGAACAACTTTGAGAGTGATCCTGAAGAGTTTGCCAGAATCTTCTACAAGGACATGGGCATTGAAGATCCTGAGGTTGGAGTAAGTAAATCCAATTATCACTAGTAACAAGTTAAAATAAAACTGGATATTTTGGAGCCGTGTCAAACTCCCTGCTCCCCAAGAAGAATTGATGACTGAAATTTTAACTTTTGCCAACTTTATGCTATTTTCCATGATCTTTCTTCTCAGGAACATAATAGGATTTAACATGTGGCAACTTTATGCTCGTTTGTATGATGACAAACTTATGTTGGTAATGGCATTTTGGTTGGGTTATAATAAGAAACAATTTTTTGTGCTAAAGTAGAAATTAAATTCTTGTTTTTATCCATGAAAGTTTCTCTCCCTCTCTCTCTTCTTAACATGCCCAAGCACAAGCACACAGACATGCTTGAACAATAAAACAGACTAAACTGTAAAATGCTTCTTTTAAGTTGCAGCCAGCTATTGGCTTTGCTATCAGAGAGCAACTTTATGAGGTAATTCATTTTATTGGTGTATCATATTCAGGAATTATAAATGCACTACAACATTTGTTATCTATGACAACAATAAAAAATCGTTGATGAAAGCCAAAAAACCGTTCCTAAAAGTTTAGGGAACGGTTTGGCAACGGTTTCTGAAGCGTGGATTTATCAACCGTTGCCTATTTCAATATGCAACGGTTTTTTGGCCTGTGCCCACGATGTCAAAAAAACCGTTACCTAAACTTCCAAGAACGGTTTTCATGATCTTCATTGGCAACGGTTTTTTTTTTATTTAAGGCAACACTATTAATTTTTAAAGAACGGTTTTAGAAATGTAGTCTATTTTTATAGGCAGCACTTTTATGACTGTTGCTAGTGACATCAGGGAACATTTTTTTAAGGTTGTTTATGAGATAATATAGGTAACAATTTAGACTAAATTTAAGCTACAATTTTGTAAATATTGTCTAAATAAACGCCCAACAGTTATTTTTATATTGACTTATAACATTGGTAATAACACACTATTATTTAAGCAATAATCTTCACCATATACTATTTTTAAATGGTTGCAAATGTAATATATATATATATGTGTATATATATATATATATATATATTAAATTTTACTTTATCCTGTGAAATCATATATATGTAATACATACCTATAATTATAATACAAATAGTATATTAAACAACTCATATTAATAAGAAGAACTATACATTATTTTGGATTGATAATCCTCTTGTACATCCTCTTCTTCAAGAAGACGTTTCTCATATGCTCAATAAAGAATTGATTTCACCCTCAAAAAATAATAAAACAAATTATAAAATGAAATCCAAACACATGTAAAATTCACTTGCATTAATTAGTTCCAAGTATATGACAATTCAAAATCATAAAAGTCTAAATAAAATCATCCAAAGGTGTCAAAGTTTACATAAAATTTCTAAATTTCAATATAAAGTGTCATCTAGTAATATTATGCATAGCTAGTCATCCATCCATGTAAGTAACATCATTCAGTCTCTTCATCATCATAAGGCTGATCTTCATTATCAAGTCTTTCCTGCACATAAATATATTTTTTCACTTAGAAAACTTTTATAATTAATCCCCCAATCAATGTCCAACAATTAACATGAGTTAAAGCTAGTTATACACAAGAAAACTTTCATAACTGGTTTGGTATATGCAAATGAAATGAATTAAAATATAATTTAGAACTTGACAAAGGCATAAATTACACCTTATCATGACCAGGACTATGGGTTGAGGCAGAAGAAGGAGGTGCTACACTATTGTCATTGCTTATAGCATTCTCCATTATATTATCCAAAGCTTGGTCATTCAATTCTGGATTGATTTCCTTTAGCAAGCATCTTATAAGACATTGTAATCCTTGAACTGTCTTAGCCATTGAACCTATCTCAACAGAATGTTGTTTCTTTAAAGCAACAATTTCTTCATTTTTCTTTAACATACTTGGTGTGATCGTTCTTCCCAGACATCGAACTCTACCGGGTTTTTCTTTGCCAAAGATTGATTGAAAAGCTTGTTCAGCAGATTCACTACTTGAGGATTGGATTGATTCTTGAAGTTTTGTCTAATTTATAAGAAAATAAACATTATAGTTAAAATACAATCAAGACATACTACTTTAAAAAATTGGTATTGAAATAGTAGACTTACAATCACAATTTGAGTATCTTTATCCACCTCTTTTCCTTTTCGACTCTGACGAGTCTCAATGAACATTTCAGCTTGAGAAACATCCTCTCCATTCTTCTTTTCTTGCTACATAAATTAGAGATTCAATAATAAGAAATGCACAAGAGGTACAAGAATTTATTGTTTTGCACATATAAACATAAATATAATACCAATTTTGCACGAATCCTTGCAAAGTTTGTAGGACCCATGCGGTGAATGTATTTCTGCTTTGCCCTATTGATAGCATTTTTCTGGCTTATATTCTGCATTGCATTGCATAGAATTTTTTTTTTAAGTTCAATAATAAAATGTAACATCAACCAAAAAATAGCAGCAAAAAAATAGTAGAAACAATGATCCAAAATAGCAGAAATACCATAATTAGTATTCAGAATCAACAACCATAAACAACTAGATACACCATTTGGAAAATTAATAACATAAAAAACTAGCATAAACAGCAACTATAAATACCAACTAGAATAGGAATCGAGACTAGTAACAGTAGCCTAGAGCAATAACAATGAAAACAGGTAGAAACAACAAAAAAAATATAAATATAATTATCTTAATTACTTGGACAATACTGTTTCTCCAATAAACCATCAAGTGTTTATACTGATTTTCAGGTATATGCTTTGGACGATGTTTCAGCCTTTCTGTCAAAGTTGAGTATTTCAAAAAATAGTTCCTCTTGATGTAGTTCTTGTAGCGTCTCCAAGCATCATTTATGCGAGCAAATATTGCTTTTTTTCCTTTCTCGGGAATAATGAATTTTTCCTGTAAAATAGAAATATAATTATCAACATTGATAAGTATTAACCATTTAGCAAATTAAATTTACTATCACTTTTCACATACATTAACAAAATCCCATATTTGTTCTCTTTCATCCATGGTCAAGCCTTTGAAGTTTGTATAAATTAAAGGGCAAAAGTTTGGATTCCTTGCCACAGTGCCTAAGAAATAACTCAAGTCGGATACTACTTTGTCTTTGGGTCCAATTGGTTCTCCATCATCATCTAAGGTAACTCCTTGACGTTCTTCGAATGATCTTGCATGTATTTTCAAACATCGTGTTGGCCCTCTTGTTTTTTTCTTACATGTACCTAGTTTATCATAATAGCCATGAAAGATAATAGCAAATATGGTTACAGATATATATAAAGAATAGCAAAATAGAATAGACTAAACAATTATATAACCATTTATCTTACTACTTTCGTCTTGTAGTGCATTTTCTTCTTCATGACCATTTTTTTCCATGAGTTCTTCATTTTCACTTGCATCTTGCTCCTCCTCTTCTGGACCAAACTCCACATTTTCTTGAAGGAACTGATCAATTAACATAGCTGGACACATCGAGACTTTTCTTGTCTTTTTTTGAGGGTTTTGGAGATTTTCACGTGAGTCATTATTTTCAGCTAGTACCATTTTCACAGACTGTCTTCCATGTGATCCACTATGTTCAGCCACTGACTTTCTTATGGGCTCATTTTCTTGCCTCTCATTACATTCAGCCATTGCCCTTTCTATGGGCTGCCTTCCATGTGACCCAGCATATTCAACTAGTTTCCTTTTGTTGGTTACCTCTATTGGAAATTTCTTTGGAACTTGAACTTGAGTTTTCTTGCCTTGTATGTTGGTTGCCTCTATTGGTAACTTCTTTGGAACTTGAATTTGTGTTTTCTTGCTTTGCATGTTGGCTACCTCTATTGATAACTTCATTGGATGTTTAATTTGTGTTTTCTTGCCTTGCACGTTGGCTGTCTCTTTTTGAAACTTTTTTTCACTTACATTCTTTCCTTCATCTTGATCACTTGTTGAATGGTTTGCAATGCTAAAAGTACCTTGATTGCGCCCTCTGATTTGGTTATCAAACCCTTTAGGTTTTGATGTAACTGCTGCAGTAGTTGGTGGCTTGTTTTTCTTGATATTAGTTCCTTGGACCTTAGTCATAACTCCTTTGCTTTGTTTAGTATTACCCAATACCTTTTCACGCTTAATTTGAAATCTCCTAAGTAATTCAGCACTTGATTTCACTTCACCTTCCAAATTGAAGATATCTTTCTCACGTTTGTCTGTAGTACTCATATTTTACTTTAAAATTCCTTCCTTCTGCGTTTTGTACCTACAAAATGAAAAATATAATTAGTGGATAGTACTCATGCTTGTTGTTCCAGATTACATGAGCTTTAGATCTCCAAATAGCATGGGGTTAATTTTGTTAGAAAGCTAAGACACTAAGCTGTTCATAATTAAAATTTGAGAATTTTATAGTTTGACATGCAGTACCAGTTTTTATTTTAAAACAAGTCAATCCTTGCTGTAACAGAGTACACATCCTCTCTTAGACACCAAAGAGTAACTATTGCATAACTTGAGCTCTAGGTCTCCAAATAGCATGGGGTTAATTTTGTTAGAAAGCTAAGACAATAAGATTTTCATAATTAAAATTTGAGAATTTTATAATTTGACATGCAGTACCAGTTTTTATTTTAAAACAAGTCAATCCTTGCTGTAACAGAGTACACATCCTCTCTTAGACACCAAAGAGTAACTATTGCATAACTTAAGCTCTAGGTCTCCAAATAGCATGGGGTTAATTTTGTTAGAAAGCTAAGACACTAAGCTTTTCATAATTAAAATTTGAGAATTTTATAGTTTGACATGCAGTACCAGTTTTTATTTTAAAACAAGTCAATCCTTGCTGTAACAGAGTACACATCCTCTCTTAGACACCAAAGAGTAACTATTGCATAACTTGAACTCTAGGTCTCCAAATAGCATGGGGTTAATTTTGTTAGAAAGCTAAGACACTAAGATTTTCATAATTAAAATTTTAGAATTTTATAGTTTGGCATGCTGTACCAGTTTTTATTTTGAAACAGATCAGTCCTTGCTGTAACAAAAGTCCATGAAGTCCAATAATTAGTCCTCTATGACTGTGTATCCATTAGTCCATGAAGTCCAACAATGTGTCATCAAAATCAGACTCTTCTTCATATTCTTCTTCTTGCATAACATGCAAAGGTTTCTCAATGATTGTTGCGGGTATATCTTCCCTAACCCAGTTAAATTCACCATCATCATTTGGTGCATTTACACCTCTTGGCTCCAACTGCTCACTCATGTTAAATACATCTCGTGGCATTGTTTTCATAACATAATGCCTATTTTCATTAAAAGGATCTTGGATATAAAAACATTGATGGACTTGAGAAGCTAGCACAAAAGGATCATCTTGATAACATCTTTTGTTGAAGTGTACACAAATAAGTCCATATTTGTCTTCTTCAACCTCAAACCAATCACACCTAAACAACACAAAATTGAAGTGGCCATAATAATCTAACTCAATGATATCAGTAATTGCTCCATAATAAGGGATAGATTCTATCTTGGGATTTTCATCCTTAGAGCTTGCAAAACTAGGAGTTAACGAAACCAATGTCACACCAGAATTTTGGGTTTTTCTTCTTGCATCTCGTTTCATAGTGTGGAATCTATATCCATTAATGAGGTAGCCTGAAAACCTCTTTGCAACAGTATTTGGTCCTCTTGACAATTCTTTGAGCTGAAATGATACATCATTTTTCATGGCCCGATTTCTAAACCATTCACTAAAATCTTGACTCTGCACTTTTGCCTTAGCCCACTTCCGTTTTTTAGTGTGACTATTAATACTATCATCATGCTCTCTACAATGACAACAATGTCATTTGTTAGTATAAAAATAAAATGAAATAATTTAGAGATAATCAATAGATGGAAAATGAGAACTTCTCGCACCGGATATAGACTTGAACTTCTTCACAATTGAATAAGATGTATCGATGGGCTTGGGCTGTAGATTGAAAGTCCAAAGCAAATGGTTCCCCATTTTTCTTCCCCCCTAAAGGACATCCAATACTTGTGAAGTAATCAGCTGCATCTACTTCACACAAATCACTGTTGTCATAATTTCGATTCTTTCTATTCAACCTTGTCTCCACATTTTTATGTAAATATCTTGAGCAAAGAGTCAATGCCTCTTCAGCCAAATACCCCTCAGCAATAGAACCTTCTGGCTGGCTTCTATTACGAACATAACTCTTGAGCTTACATAAATATCTTTCTATAGGATACATCCACCGAAATTGAACCGGGCCACCCAATTTAACCTCATTGGAAAGATGAATAGGTAAGTGAACCATTATATCAAAAAAGCTAGGAGGAAAAATCATCTCCAATTGACAAAGTATTTCTACAATCTCTGCTTGTAAGTAGTCTAGCTCATGGACTTGGATAACTTTTTGGCACAAAGAGCAAAAAAAACAACCAAGACGAATTAGAGGATGAGCCACTGCATTTGGCATTGTGCTTCTTATTGCTATCTGTAGTAAGTAATGTAGCATAAAATGTGCATCATGACTCTTATAACCAGATATTTTCCTTTCAGTAATGTGCACACATCTTGAAATGTTTGATGCACTACCATCTGGTAACTTACTGCCCTTGAAAACACCACAAAAAGTAGACTTCTCTTCTGAAGTCATTGAGAAACATGCTTTTACAAACTTTGCACGACCTCCACCAATATCAATTGGATGAAGATTCTTTCTAATGCCCATCTCTTGCAAATCATAACGAGCCTTAATATGATCCTTTGTCTTGCCCGCGATATCCAATAAAGTCCCAATAATATTATCAAAAAAGTTTTTTTCTATATGCATTACATCAAGATTATGACGTAATGGATTCTCAGCCCAATATGGCAACTCAAAAAAAATTGACTTCTTCTTCCATGGGCCATCAATTTTTTGTCTTTTGGTTTTCCCAAATAAATTGTTGAAATCTTTTAAGATTTCTAATATCTCCTCCCCTCTTAACAAACTTGGTGCAGATCTATGTTCTTGTTTTCCATTAAAAGCACTCTTATTAGCCCTCCAAACATGACCCATAGGTAGAAAGACACGATGATCCATATAACACATCTTTCGACTATGCTTCAAATAGATTGAAAAAGTGTTATAATTGCAACATGCACATGCCAACTTTCCTTTTGTGCTCCATCCAGACAACATAGCATACCCAGGGTAATCACTAATTGTCCATAAAAGAGCTGCATGCATTTGAAATGTTTGATTCCTTGAAGCATCATATGTCTCTACTCCTGATTCCCATAATTCCTTCAACTCCTCAATCAACGGTTGAAGATACACATCGATATTGTTTCCTGGAGACTAAGGTCCGGGAATCAGTAAAGACAACATCATATACTCAGATTTCATACACATCCATGGTGGAAAATTGTATACAACCATCATCACAGGCCATGTACTATGTGATAAGCTCATAGTCCTAAATGGATTAAATCCATCACTAGCCAAGCCAAGTCTTACATTACGAGTCTCGGAAGAAAACTCAGGATGAAGCTTATCAAAGTCATTCCACACCTGGCCATCAGCAGGATGTCTAAGCTTCCCATCCTTCGAGCGCTCTTCCTCATGCCACCTCATTGAGTTAGCTGTCTTTGAACACATAAACAACCTTTGAAGCCTTGGAATCAATGGAAAGTGTCTCAAAATTTTTGCTGGAACTTTGTGCTCATTTTTTCGTTGCTCAAGCTTACTGTCAACTTGGGGGAATTCTTTCCATCGTGAAGCTTCACAAAATCTACAAGAATTGTCATTCTCATAGTCTCCCCAATATAACATGCAATCATTTCGACATGCATGAATCTTTTTATAATCAAGGCCAAGGTCTCTAATCATGGACTTTGCTTTATTAAAAGTTTCAGGAATATTTAGATCAGGAATGGCTTCTTTGAGTAACTCCAAGAGAGCAGTGAATGATGCATTGCTCCACCCATGTAGACATTTCAACAAGTACATTCGAATTATGAAAGATAACGTAGAGAAATTTTTACATCCTGGGTAAAGTTCTTGTTTTGCCTCATCAATCAAATTGTAGAATTTTCTAGCATCTTTATTAAGACCTTTGTTAACTCCCTCTGTTTCTACCACATTTCTAAAAGTGTCATACAATAAGCAATCGATGTCATCACGTGAGTCCTCTTCATCTTCTATGTCTTTGTCAATTTCCATTGGCCTTGATATTCGTTCGCCATGGTGTACCCAAACATTGTAGCCTTCCACAAATCCAATAGCTATTAAATGATTATAAACCACATTTCTTTTTTCCCAACAACAATTTCCACACTTGGCACAGGGGCATAAAATCTCTTCTCCTTGAGGTCTTCCTTTACTATAGGCAAAGTCTAAGAATGACTCAACACCATTGATATAGTCTCTATTAAACCTTGGTAGTTTTGTCCACTTTTTATCCATCACTTTTAATCTAATCCAAATGATAAGTTCACATATTATAATAATCATAATGACATATTTCTTTAAGTAATTTAATTAATGTTATGCTACTGAAAGATTTAGAAAAGGGCTATATGAATTTTAAAATTAAATTCAAAATAAAAAACAACTTTCAAAGGAATAACATAAACATCACAATCAAGCCTAAAAATCATGTTTTAAAATGCAGTTTATATTCCATGGTAAAAAAAAAATACAACAAAATACTTTACAAAATTTAGCCAAATCAAATATATTACTTCTAAAATAATTAAATAACTTAAACTTACCAGGATTAAGACAAAGAACTTGACCTGATGAACAATTGTTATGTTATAATTTCCTCCGCAACACCTGTGACAAATAACAAAGCTTTTTTATTCACATATTAAATAAATATTATTCCTTCTAACTGGTATGAATAAAAAGGTTTTTAATTTTCTTTTATTTCTTATTGATAGGGAAGTAAGTATCATCCTAAGAGAGAAAACACTAATACTTTTCCATTGTTCCGATAACAGAATTTGCTTTCTTATTTTCCTATTCACTTTTAAGGTAATAATAAGGATAATAGGATTCAAATTCTATTTAAGTCTAATATGTTTTATTATTTATATTTAAATTCATAGGAAGTATATAAATGAAAAATGTGAAATATGACAACAAAACACAACCTCAAACAAGAAAGCACCAACTCAGGGTGGTTAGCAAGAAAGTTTGATCCATCTATAAAGTAAAACCACAAATTAAGCATATTTAGCAGATGAAGGAATAAAATCTTGACTTGATGACTTATTTAATATTTAAGTCTTAGCCTAATTTGAGTTAGGCTAAACTAGAGACAAGACAATTATAAAAACACACATATATAAAAGCTCAACATAGGCTCAATTACAAAACATAAAATTTGTCTAGGTATCAATCCATTTGCATATATAAAACAGCCTAATAATTATTCTACTACCATTTGTCTGTCCAATAAAATAAAAGAACCTTATAAATCTCTAATCTATCTATAAAATATGTTAAAACAGTATATTCCTAAAATTTCTTTAAAGACTATGTTAGTTGTAAAGGTTTCTTATGGTTCCGCCTTAGCCACCACCATAGTACGTGTATATCTTTTAAGGAAAAAAGCTTATGTTTAATCCAGATTTTTTTGTTTTAAGAACATCATACAAGTAGCATAGAAAAAAGACAAGAAAAAAAAATGATTACTAATTTTGTGAAAATCATAAAAGAAAATGCTCTTAATCATGGTTAGAAATCTGATGCATGGATGTTTATGTGATACAATCATGGAGCTGAATATTCAAGAACAAAACTCAAATTCATGTCACTTTTACTCAACTTATCAATTTCTATCAATTTGTCTTTCTCACTTAAATGCCATCACTAAAGAATTAATGTTATATTAGAAATTCAAAAAAAAATCTAACCACCAAACCTGTAACATATTAAAGTAAATCACCACATTGCCTACACCATTCTAATGTTAGAAATAGTCCCTAGGCCTAGTTTGATTGAACATTCAATTCTGTCTTGGTACCTTTTGACATAACAAGTTATAAACTTTATCACTGTACCTTCTTCATTCATTCATATATGTGCCAAATTGTTACATTCCTAACATAATTAATTTAAATGAAGACAATTTTTTTCTTTCATTTTACTAGCTACATCTAACAATCGAAGTATTAAAGTATTGGTAGATGGATTGTGTTTCTAAAATGATGAGAAGTGAATTGCAGGAAAATGTTGGGTTTGGAATTTAGTACTGGAAGTTCCATGGCATTGAATAAGTGCCCTATTGTGTTTGGTTTCTAATGTATAATAAGGAAGTGCATGTGTCTCATATTTGACAGATTAAGTATGCAGCAAAATCCAAATCAAACTTCCATTTGTCACAATATTAGTTCTCTCCACATCCACGTGTGTTCACGCCTTTTTCTCCATGTGCATAATGAACATACACTATTTTTCTCATGAAAGCTAACACAATAATAAATGGGGAATTTGAATTGTACAAGAAAAGGTTCGAATCGATGTGAAATCTAGAAAAGGAAGGTGTAATTGTGAGGTAGTATAATGAGACAAAAACAAATCACCTCTTCAGTGCAGCTCAAAAGGAAGGGCCCCTCACACCATAATACAAGATGTTGAATTTACTGTGATGTACATAAACAGTCAGAAATAATTAGTGATACATGAATTGCAAAAATGCTTGAAATTTGTGAAAATAGTTTTGAGGCCCTGGTTCCAATTTTTTCTTCACGCACCTACTCTAAACCCTCTCACATACCCAAACGGAACCCATAACCCATAATCGCAATGAACCCATAACCCATATAACCCATATAGCCATAGACCTATAATCTTACACACACGTACACTTGTGAACCCCATAACCCACACACTCAACGCACAACATCTACAGCCTCACGGAATGGAAGAGATAAAAATAACAGCAATCACACATGGAATGGAAGAGAATCATACCTGAGAGGTGCCCAAATAGCAAGCATAGAACAACTTGCTACACGTGATGAGAAAGATGAAGATAGGGAGCAACGTTTAGGAGACGAGAACACACAGAGAAGCAAGCATGCAAATTTTAGGGATTCTATTTTTTGGTTTTAGGAGACGAGAAATCCTTTGTTTCCCGCAAATTAATATTTTCATAATTAAAGGGACCATTTTAATAATAAAAATGGTTAATAATATATTTTGGGAACATTTTTTATTGTGTTGCATGATATAAAATAAGCAATAATTTATAAATTGTTGCCTAATATCAATTTTAAGAACGGTTTTTAAACTGTTGGGTAGAGAAGTGGCCACGATTAGAAATTTGTTGCTTGTTTCATATTTCAAGAACAGTTTTGTTAATATTGAAAAGAGAATAGTGCACGCTTTGATCAAGTGTTGCCTATATGTGCTTTTGGGAACGGTTTTATGATTGTTGTCAAACAAATTGCCAACAGTTTACAAAATTGTTGCCTATTCCATATTTCGAGAACACTTTTTTAGGCGTTGCCTAAAAACTCGTTGCCTAATATAAAAAATGTTGTAGTGATGGTACAGTTACAATAATATTTGTTTTTCAATTTCAGATTGCAATTCAAAGTGTGGTTTTAGCAAGAGAAAACAGAATGAGCAAGAAGGGTCGTCGAGAGGCTGAATATACTGAAAGTTCAATCATGTTCTAAACATGTGTAGCGGAAATAAAAAGATCTACTTTATGCTAAAACCACACATGATAATTAATAGGATATTTATGAAAGCCAATAAAGTTTACCCGGTTGAAGTCTGAAATTTAAAAAATTTCCTTCAAAACTATGAAGGTCCCACGTGTATCCACATCGAGACTAATCTTTGCTTGTCAACCTCTTGACTAAGCAATTTTCCAGCACAGGATATAAGAGAGAAAAGAACTAATTTTCTTATGGTTTCTCTGTGTGTGTTTCTCCACAGTGGAGCTGTATATTTATAAATATGTAAACATATCTATTCACTTAGCAACAGCCTCCATATCCTATCTTCTAAAAAATAGGAATTATCAAATATCCAAAAGAAATTAGCTTTTATCTTTTCTTATCAAAACCACTTTTGACTAGGTCAAAATTCAAATTGAATCTTTCAATTTGAAATTGAAAAACTGACGTGCTTTTCTATCTTAATAGAAACAAATACTATTTATATTTTGATGCTAGTCAAAATTAAATAAATAATATTTTATTTATAAGAAAAATAATTATTTGGTAAAATCAAATTCTTTAATTTAATTATCAAATAATAAATTTTCTTGAGCAAAGATTAGAACACTCGTTAGTGTGTGACCCTGTAGGTTCAAAACTAAACCGGTAGTAAATTAAATACATTAATTTACTAATCAAGGTTTGCGTCTAGCAACACTCCTTAACGTCCGGATAGTATGAAATAATATTTTCAAGAACCTTTTAGAAGATTAACATAAAATTTCCTTTATAGAGTCTGTTCAATAGTCATATCCCTATCTGCACTATTTATATGAGTAATTTAATAAATGAGATTTATTAATTTCTATCCAATAAAGACTATTACACATATATTGATCTATGTGGATTAATGATGTCCTATCTTCAATAATCCTACGATCAAGAACAATTTAGATTAAAATTAAAAAGAACTTGTTTTTCTCATTATTATAATCTCTATTATAAAAAAAGAAGTCTTTAATTTTAATCAAGGAATTTATCATATTAATTATTTCTCATAATCAATAAACATGAAAATAAAGTATAATCTTATTAATGCATATAAGATAAATTGGATCTTGGGCATACATCTTATTCTCAACATATACTCCTGTCAGGTTGTTTTTTATACATTTATGTCATGGTTCGCGTGGTGTGATAAATGCAATGTTATTAAATTCCATGTGAATATGTACGTTCCTAATCCGCTTTATTGTCAATGATATATTAACAGTAAAGGAGGCGCTGTAGCAGTGGACTTGGTTAAGTTATTTAGTCCAAAATCTAGTGTGGTCCGGTAAGTCTGTTTCATAAAATTTGAACACTCCTTTTTGCTCAAATTCAATAATTTAGTTCGGAACATTTATCATTGTCCAATCATCTTAGAGTACTGCTTAGTCATCGTGCCTTCGTAGCCCATGAAATTAAGTAATTCATAAATATTAGAATTCAGCTAGGAAAAGTGGATAAACGGTGACATAATATGACATTTTTTACCAGTTATTCACAAATTGAATCCTACTATTCAATTTGATTCGGCTACCTATCAATTTGTATCATAAGATGAATTTCAAATGACTTCGAATTTTATGGTACATGAATGAATAGGTGCAATTTCATATTATCGATATTAGTCACATGATTCAATGATTTACAATTTTTTATTTTACAAATTTAAATGCTCAATTCCCAAATTTCAGATGTCAATTTCCCAACTGCTAACAAATTTAAATGTTTTTCCTCAATCCTTAATAACTATCACCCAACTAATTCTGTGACTTCCTCTATCCTATAGAACAAGGTTTCTTTGGGCCAGGAACTAATTTGCAAGTTTTGTATTAACATCCCTGTTTAGATTATGTCACAGGCTTGGCTTATTTTTCTTGAATATAACAGGAAAAGAAAGGAGTGGGACGTATATGAACCTATTGTGGACCTACTATCCAACGAGGAAGTGCATGCCCTTGAAGCAAAAGAAGAGAGAAATTTCATATGAATTCTCACCATGGTCAGCCCCGCCTTATTGGAAAGGTATAGTTCAATGACAGCATGTATCCGAGGGTTAGAGTTCGAAATTCTTTATTACATACAATCTGTTTTGTAGGACTGGGAATCAATGATTTAGAATATTGTTATCGCTTGCTTTTAATGGTTGTAGAGTTTCTTATTTGTTCTCTGTGCCCCCAACAAAAGAAAAAAATATAGCATCATATTTGCATAATTTTCTGTAAAACTTAGATGTAGCAAGCAACAACAATCAGCCACTTCCCACTGAGTTAGAAATTTCAAAGAATATGATGTTTGGTTATGTCTATATGGGTAGTGCGTACAAGCTTAATACCTCCCTTCTTGGGCATAAAACGTAAGTTTATAGTTTTACTCATTTTGTAGTTTAGGATGCATAATAATTTGTAAGTTACTTTGATTACATATATGGTTGACATTTACCAACTCTTATCATTTGTATGTAATTTGATATATTAAAAACATATGAATTATCTAGTATTTTATTAATTTACAGGTTTTGTGCAGGGATCCTCCTAAAATAAGTCAAATATTTTAAAAAAAAATTAACTACTTTTAACATCGATCATGGCATGACCGATGTTAAAAGTTAGACTTTTAATATTGGTCAGTCTTAACTGATTTTAAAAGTGGGACTTTTAACATCGGTCAACGACCAATGTTAAAAGTCTCACTTTTTAAAATTGGCTCTTTTAAAATCGGTCGTAGAACCGATTTTAAAAGTCAAAAATGACTGATTTTAAAAGTGTTTTTTTCACTAGTGTAAATGAAAACAAATGTTAGCCAATATATATAGTTATAGTTTTAAAACATAATGAATAATTTTAGTTACCCTTGTAATTGACATTTAATTTCGTGGCTTGGTTTTCGATGTAGTGAACAAAACCACACCATGGTGTTTCCTTAGGAATGATTACCATTAACTGCCAATGGGACCTACATTGTATGACAAACAAATTAGTTATAAAATTACCATGATTAAAAATTAATTAAAAAACTAACCCGTCAATGTATGGAGCAATGTATATATCTCTTCCTGATTCACTCATCCATGTTTGCATATATTGTTGGATATGGACCTGAGTGTTTCCTGATTTTTGGATGGATTGAGGCTCAATAAATCTATATACTTGTGCTTGTGCTTGCTCCACACTCAATTTGTCCATGTAACTAACACAATTAATTATTATAAGTTAAATGTAACTATTGTAATTTTATACTCATAAAAGAAAATATCACTTACATGGCCCACGACTGTATGATAGATATATTATGGAGTTTCCCCCAACAATCTCTAATGTGTCGGACAAGGATATGTATAGTGGAACATCAGAGCTATCAACTCCAAAAACTCTAATGTCCCACAACAATTGAATTGGTTTCTTCTTCAATCGTGGTAATATGGTTAGAAGCCTAGATATGGGACCATCCTCAACTTCTGCGATATCAGCATCATCAACAATAGGTTCTCTCATGACCTCCTTACCACGATTGATAAAATCCAAAAGAAAGAATCAAGATTAGTTAAACAATAATAGAATTATAAGAATATAAAAGAGCAATAATAGAATTACCTTTGCCCGTGTTGAAAGCGGCATAACTAAACATTTTGGCCAAGCTAAGAATGTGCCGGTTGCCTGCCCCACTAGTTGAACCTCTGTATTGGGCAAAGGCACTGGAGTAGTAACATCTTGAACTTGGTCAATCACAACCCGTGTCCACTCTGGCTGTAGAGGGACACCATGGATGGTTAAGCCACCCTCAAATACTCGACTAATAGCCACTAACCATGGGAGGTTATCCTCAACATATAACTCACACTGGTTTGGTACATCAGTGTGAGTCTATTCCCTTGAGGGATCTGGAGCAGCACAACTCCCTTTAGTGCTGACTCGAACACCATCATGAGGAACTGTAGTCTGTTGCTGAGAACGATCCAAAAACTCAAATTCTATTCAAACTCTTCTCGAATGTTCTTCAATTTCTCTTCAAACTGCATCTCCATTCTCTGCATAGCCTCCTAACTGCAAGAGCCAACAATACTGCTCCCTGACGGTGGTGAACCAATGTAATATCGGTGACTCCAAGAACCACCAATACCACGCACACTCCCTGCGTGCTCTGGCCTTCCTATGGCCGTTGTGAGTATATCATCCCGATCATGGGGAACAAATAAGCCCTGGGTGGTTTGCTCAACTAAACCCTCCTGCAACATATTAACAATAAGTATACCCTAAACTACACTTATGAGTTGAATGAGTTGAAATGAAGAGTCTTAGTTTGTATATTTTTACTTACTATTTTATCATAAATGACCCTTGCAGACTCAGAAGTCATTTGCCCATCTGATTTTGTTCGAGCTGCTATCCACATCTCATAGCGGGGAGGTGGCTCCACACGGTCAGTAGACTCAACCCCTGATGCCTCTGCCCTAGCCTTCATCATTTTCTTTTTTTTTTAATTCATATCCCCCTCTTGACAATAGATGGGGTGCATCATTCTTGCTCTGTCATTCTTGGGCAGCTACTCTTTTGGCCTGCAATAATACAAATAAGAAAATGAGATTAATTAAAATATACCTTAAGTATTTGTGTCAATGTAAGAATTATCAATAACTAACCTGCCAAGAAGGGTCCAATCGAGTGGCACAAAATTGCATCCACTCCTCGTCAGTAATCTGGTACTACAGGGAGTCTCATTTTGTCGCTCTCCAAATACATACTCCCGTGTCAAGAAAGTCTTGAAGTCTCTCCACCTGGTGGCAAAGGCAGATAACATCTTCCTCCTCATGAGCTCGGTGTTGGGAATATCAAAATTTTGCTACCAAAATAACAACAAATAATAAATAACATATTTAAGTTATATAATATTGAAGGGATGTGCAAGTATATATCTGAATATCCTGCCACATGAGATTCTTGTTAGCCTCCTCAACATCATCTCATGATGTAATGATAATAGAAACATGACGTCGAGCTAGGACTCCCAAATAGCTCCTAAACTTTGCAGCATTTGGGCTTGACGCCTTGCTAGAACGAGGATCCACCTCAACCAGTGTCCTCTCCTTCGCAATGCGTCCAACTGTCAACCCAGACAATCGAGTGGCAGATCTCCCTTCCCTCTTTCCACTACCAGACCCCAAATCTGCCATAATCCTAAAAAAATTAAACTAAATTAAATTCTCCTTCTTTAATGCATCTGGAACGGCCCATTCTGCAACCAGAATGGGCCGTTCCAGATTAACAATTAACAAACATTAAATTCAAGTAGAATGGCCCGTTCTGGTTGTAGAACGGGTCGTTCCAGATGAACAATTAACGCAAAAGCTAAATGTAAGTCACGATTATTGAAACTAACCTCAAACGTCCAACCCTTGTAGACACCCAATTTCGTCCGGGGGCACACAAACAAGGAAATTTTTTCGTAGATAACGTTTAATTATCTACGGAATATTATCTACGGAATTTATTCCGTAGATAATGTTCAGTTATCTATGGAAATTTCCGTAGATAAATTCTGTAGGTAAAACATATTTTTATTATCTTTTCATTTTTATTTATTAGAAAATAATTAGAATATTTAATTTAACATCATTAAAAAAATAATCATTATAAAATTTATTCTTTTTTAGTATAATTATTTATTATAATACTTTTTAGTTACTGTATTGACCAAAAAATTATTTTTAATTAAAAATGTATTTTAGAATTTGTTAATTCATTATCATTCACTCACTTTATTAAAAAGTGATAAAATATAATTAATTTTTAATAAATTTAATAAAATAAAAATTTTAAAATATATATATCTAAAATCTGTAACAATTTCTTAAATACAAATATTTAATTAATTAATTTTAATATATACTAAATTTAATATTAGATAATTTATAAATATTTTAGTTATAATTTTTATTATCTTTTGATTTAATATTGGATTTCTTTTGATTATGAAAGATAGTAAATAAAATCTAAAATGTGTATGAGTTTGTTTGATAAAAATGTTTAATTAATTTTAATATATAATAAATTTAATATCAAAATATTTACCTGGATTTGAGTTATGATTTTTATAATCTTTTGATTTAATATTGGATTTTATTTATTATAAAACATAATAAATAAAATCTAAAATCTCTAGCAATTTCTTTGATATAAATATGTAATTAATTTTAACATATAATAAATTTAATATCAGAATATTTATTATAATTTTAATTATGATTTATATAATCTTTTGATTAAATATTAAATTTCTTTTGATTATAATATTTTCATTTTAATTTATTATAAAATTAATTAGAATATTTAATTTAGCATTATGAAAAAAAATAACCATTATAAGATTTAATTTATTTAATTTCATTATTTATTATGATACTTTTTAGTCACTATATTGACCAAAAAATTATTTTTAATAAAAATATATTTTAAAATTTTAATTAATTCATTATCATTCACTCACTTTATTAAAAAGTGATAAAATATAATTAATTTTCAATTAATTTAATAAAATAAAAACTTTAAAATATATGTCTAAAATCTGTAATAATTTCTTAAATACAAATATTTAATTAATTTTAATATATACTAAATTTAATATTATAAAATTTATTATGATTTAATATCAATAATAACATGTTTTATTCAAATTAAATTTTAAAATAAATGTTTATTTATTTATTTATTTTAAATAAACTGAGCAGAAACTAAAATTAAAAATAATGCTCATAAAGAATTAATTTATTTTTATTTTTATAACTTAGTCTTGTGATACACAAAATTTGTTTTGAACCTTCCTCTTACCCTAGCAGACCTCCTTCTCTTCTCTGTTAAACGGTTCAAACACTCCCTCGCCGGCCACCACACCTCCTTCTCCAATAAACCTTTCCAACAGTCCCTTGCCGGCCACCACACCTCCTTTTGTGTTAAATCATTCCAACAGTCCCTCGCCGGCCACCAACCTCCTTCTATTAGGTATTTTATGGCTTCTCTGCTCTATTTCTCGCTTTCATTCTTGCAATTCCTCAGTTTTTATACTTTTATTTATTTAAGCTTTCATTATGCTCTGTAAAAATAAGCTTCGTTCAACATTTGTAAAAATACCAGTTGCAGTGACCTTGCTATTCTCTCGTAGATCACCAATTATTTTGACATTTATTACTTTAGGGGGTGCTGAAAATGAAACAAGCATCATAGCCGAACATTTCTTGGTTACGGGAAAACAGGGATTCCGCGTCTGTATTCTCTTTTTTGCACTTTACTAAAGGTCATGGAAGCATCAAGTTAAAATATAAATTCCTTTATTCTAGACTTTTGATTTGTGCTTTTGCAAATTAGAATTGCATCTTTTACAGTGCTTTGTGGATGCTTCCTGCTTTTGTTTTGTTTAAAAATTTAATTTTTTTCCATCCCTCATTGCACTTACTAAGCTCTTTACTCTTGTTTCATTGTGGAAAATCTATGCAGAAGCTTTTTGTTAGTGTCAGCAGGTACATTTGAGTATACCTTGACCAAAGAGGACGTTGGTTGTTGTTTGGCTTTTGTGTACATTCCCATTAATTTTGAAAGATTAGCATCCAGACTTCCATCAGTGTATCTTTTCCAAATACTTGTGACTTGTTTCTATAATATATTCATTTGTATCTTTCAGGTCAGGAAGGAAAATCTATGTCAGTAATGTCTCCTGTTGTGAAACAAGGTACCTTGATGAGTATTAACAATATCTTCTGTTCTTTGGTTCTGTTTTCTGTCAGTTCCATTATATAATATTTTACTAGTATCTAGTGCCATTTTTTTGTATGTGGCACCGACATATTTTTATCATTATAATCTTTGAATGGTATTTGTTTTTGTCACATACCAATTTCTCATTCTTAGAGGTATAAGCCCATTCCTAGGCCTCCACCAAACAACCAAAGCTTTAAAGATAATTGACCTTTGACATTGTATGAAAGCTTGTCTACAGTTGTCAGGAGTTTGATCTTTGTTGATATTTAAGATTGAGTCAACATTATCATATCAAGGACAAATAACTTTCACATGAAGGTGCATGTGTATTGAATTTATAAAACCATCCTGAGACTCTACATAATATTTCAAGCCACTGGGAGAGTTTGAGTTATTCATCTTGCTTTGATCTCAGAGTATTGATACGCTTAATCATTCTATTATAAGGGATTTGTCTGTATTTTTCTCTTCCCTGCTCTTTGTGATTTATATTGACTGTTCTCAGTTCCATATCTCCCTTTCTGGAATTTTCTAATTTCATCCTATAAAAGAAGACTTCCATCTTTCACACTTTAAATTCTGAAAATAGTTTTTTATATATTTGATGCATCAGCATTCATTCTTCTAAGAATTTATATATACTTGCCTCACCTCTGCCTCATCTATTTATATATACTTGCAATAATTTATATACATTGTTCCTACAATTTATTAAGTTTTACTTTCAGGTGTAATGTGTTGATGAAGTTATACTGTGCATTCATGTTGATAAGTAACATAGGAGGGAGCCAATATTCAACAAAAATATATTGCTGAGAAGGTTTCTGATTTACTCAAGGTATTTATAGCCTTTTTATCATTGAGTTTTTATAATTGTTACTGTTAGAGTTTTACTATATGAGAACATATGAATATAATATGTTGGACAATAGTAATGAGTTATTATAATTGAGTTTTTATAATTGTTATTGAATATGAGTTCTAGGATTGAGCTGCCTTCACCTTGAATCATGGCTACTGGAAGAAAATTATTGTGATGCTTTGCTAGAGTTTACTGACTTGTTGAAGGAAAAAAATGTGAACCAAATTTTACGTAATTTCTTGATGAATATTTTGTTAATAATTTCTTTTTCACTGCCCGGAACTTCCTTACACTGTCTTCCAAAAGCAAGCCTTGGAGTTGTGTGCTAGGGTGAGTCTTTTTATCATTGCTCACATAAGTTTAATTTTGAAAAATAATGCTAGGCTGTGCTACTTTTTTTCATTCTCAGGTAAAATGCATTAAGTTCCATTTTGTTGTTTTATGTTTTAAATAAATAAACTAATGACAGTAGGAGCATAAGAAAGTGCTATTTTGCAACCCATCTTGAAATAATATACATGTAAAGGCTAATTGGCATTCCACCTTGCAGAAAGTTGTTGCAGCTTCTGGAGACATGAGGAATGCTCTATGTATATGCAGGTCAGTCATTTATTATTATTATTATGATTATTATTATTATTATTATCATCATAATAATAATAATTATTATTATTATTATTACTTATTGCACTTTATGCTCATGATAAAATAGTGCATTCAAGCTTAGTTGTCTTACGTGTTCATTTTATCTTATTTCATTCTATTGATAGAAAGGGTTGAAATGAAACTTTACTACAAGTACATAACCCTTGTTTTTGTTGAATGTAAAATTTAAGAGAGAATATTTAAACTTCAATTCGGAACCTATTAAGCCTCTTGCAGGGGGTTAGAACCTAGTGAGTTAGTCAAAATAATAACTACCCAATACAATTAAATGTATTTGATGAGAGGAAATGAATTAGGAAAAGATAAGTTAGTTAAGGGGTGTGATTGGATCAAGGTTTTGATTAGAGGAGAGTTCCCATGTATCGTGAATACTGGGTTACACTTTCTTTACATTCTTCATCGTTATCATTGTTCTTGCATTTTTTTTATACTTAGCTAGGGATTGAGAAAGTGCCAGTAGTAAGCTTCCTATTTCATTTCCCTAAATTGTATCATTCGTATTAGATTGTTGTCACAATTTGCTTTGTCAATTTAGCCAGCTTAAAATCCAGAAAAAAACAAGTTTAATAGTCTATTTCCTTTGCAAGAGTGCAATAGAGATGCTTGAAGTAGAAATTAGAGAATCTGCGTGCAATTTGAATACTTCATTGGAAGAGAAATCTCCTAATCTTGCTGCAGCTCCTGATTTTATCAAGAAACGAGAATTTGATGTTGTAAGTGTTCAAAAATCTGTTGCCCTGAAGATGATTATAATTTTTTGTGCGCACCTGCAGATAATTATAAAGTATTGCCCTGAAGTAAAATTGTGAACAATTTAAGGAAAGTTCCGTAGATAAGTTATCTATGGAAATTTCTGTAAATAACTTACCTACGAAAATTTCCGTAGATAGGCCTAAAGGCCAAATAAGGTGGTTTTAGTAGCCTGGAACGGGCTGTTCCAAAATCGAAACGGGCCATTCCGAACCTGGTACGGGCCGTTCCAATATCAGAACGGGCCGTTCCAACGTGACTAAAACACCTAAAGAATCCTAGGCTGGAACGGGTCATTCCAATACTAGAACTGGTATTTATTATTCTCAACTTTCTCTTCATTCTGCATTGTATTCATTTAGAACATATCCTTCTTGAAAAAAAGAATAAACGAGAATAAAAAGAGAAATCAACCTATATGCATTAGCCAGAAGTAATGGAAAGTGAGCCATGTATAAAGAGTTTAGGAAAAAGAAATCCACAATCATCAAGATCCTAACTCTTGCCCTAAAAGGATAAAGCCGTGTCATACAACCGTGAAATCCAAGCGGAATAGAACTTGAGGAGGAAGAATCCCTCAAACACTTAGTCAAAATGAATAGAGCTTTCTTGAAAGATGATTTTAACAAGAGAGAAGCATTGCTTGTTAAGAAGCTGCTAGAATGAAAACTCACAAAGGGAATTCTAGGCAAAAAAAAAAAATCAGTTAAGTCTCTTTAGGCTTATTATTAGTTTCACTTTCCAATAGAGGTTGATCCAGCAAATCAGTTAAGTCTTCAATTTCAGTTTTCCTTGTCTCTTGTTTGTTAGACTCATCAAATACCACATGGACAGATTCTTCTACAACTAGAGTTCTCTTATTATAAATTCTATAAGCTTTGCTATTTGTAGAGTATCCTAGAAAGATTGCCTCATCAGCCTTTGCATCAAATTTTCCAAGTTGCTCTTTCCCATTATTCAGCACAAAGCACTTACACCCAAACACTCTAAAATATAAAATGTTAGGCTTCCTTCCATTGTAAATTTCATAGGGTGTTTTCTTTAATATAGGTCGGATCAGAACTTTGTTTAACACATGACAAGCTGTGTCCTAGGTGCTGAGAAATTATGGTTTATACCATGTTCCTCATAGAATTTTTGAAACATTATGTTTTGAAATTCACCTCCATGGTCACTTCTTATAGAGGTAATGTTTGAACACTTTTCATTTTGAACAAGCTTGGCAAATTTTCTAAAGGCATTAAAAGCATCATTTTTGTTTGCAAGAAACATAACCCATGTGTATCTTGAGTAGTCATCAACAATCACTAAACCATAGTAGTTTCCACCTAAGCTCATGGTTCTTGAAGGACCAAACAAATCCATGTGAATTAATTGCAAAGGTCTAGTTGTGGAAATCTGATTTTTGCTTTTAAAGCTAGCCTTCACTTGCTTGCCCTTTTGACAAGCATCACATAGTTTGTCCTTACTAAACTTGAGATTAGGTAAACCAACCACTAATTCTTTCCTACTCAGTTTATTCAAATAATCCATATGAATATGTGCAGCTCTCCTATGCCAAAGCCATATGTTTTCTTCTTGAGTTATTAAACACTTAGTGTTTGAAATTGCTATAGAGTGTTCTAAGTCAAGCATGTATATATTGTCAATCCTTTTTCCTATGAATCTGATTTCTTTAGTCTTTTTATCACATATAAAGTAACATGTATTATCAAATTCAATTTTAAAGCCTTTGTCACTTAGTTGACTTATACTCAGCAAATTATGTTTCAATCCATCAACAAGCAGTACATTCTCAATCAATGTTTGAGAGGAGGTGTTACCAACATTTCCATGGCCAAGAATTCTCCCTTTGTTGTTGTCACCATAGGTAACATACCCTTCATTCTTCAATTTCAGACTTGAGAACTTTGAAGGATCCCCAGTCATATGCCTTGAGCAGCCACTATCAAGATACCAAAGTAAGTTCTTGGCCCTCAAGCATTCCTACAACAAAGATTCAGAGAAAAAATTTAGGTACCCATGTGAAGGGTCCTTGTAGGTTAGTTCTCAGCCTTTGACTTTTCTTAATCCAAACCATTTCTCCATTTGGAACTCCATACTTCCTAGAGTAGCAGTTCTTTATTGTGTGACCTTTTTTACAACAATAGAAACAAGTTGTTTGTCTAGAGAAATTCCTTTTAAATTTTCTAAAATTTTGGTTTTTCTAAAAAGGTTCTTTCTTTGACTTAAATGGAATGCTCATGCTTTGATTAAAACCAAGTCCAATCCTATAAAAAGTGTTTCTTTGTTTTCCCAAAAAGAATATTTAAATTTGCATTTCCATTAGTGAACTTTGCAAGAGTGAATTTTAAATCAGCATTTTCTTTTTCAAAAGTCTTGCAATTTTCACAAACATCTTTTGAGGAGGTGGAGTTCTCACAATGAGCTTCACTAAAGTTAAACATAGTTTGAAGATTTTCATGCTCATGTTTCAAATTCTCAAGCTCTTGTTCAGCTTTAATTAAAGCATTTTCATACCATTTCAGCTTGTTTTTCAGCTTTGAATTCAAGGCATCTAAATTCACAGCCTCTTCATGAATTTGTATAAAAGCTTCTTGGAGTTGATCATAGTCCGGATTAAATTCAAGGTCAGAATCACTTACAATTGTGTCTTGGTCAGCTCCAGCCATCAAACATAAATTGTTCTCCTCACATTCGAATTCATCACTTGTTGTGCTTGAGTCATTATCTTCCCAAGCAATGTAGGCTCTCTTCCCTTTTCCATTTCTCTTGCTTTTCTTCTCTTCTTGTTGCTTCTTCAAGAGGTTTGGATACTCAGCTTTCATGTGCCCCGGTTTTCCACATTCAAAGCAATTGAAGGAGGATGTACTTGCTTCCTCTTTCTTGTTTGTCTTTCTATTGAATTTTTAGGGGGAATTTTTCTTTCTCCTTATGAATTTTCTGAACTTCTTCACCAGCAAATTGAAGTTCTCAGTTTCGGAATCATCGGAGCTTGATTCTTCACACACCTCTTTTCCTTTGGCAGATTTCAAGGCTTTCAATGACACTCCTTTTCCTTTCTTGTCCTGCTGTTCATTTTCTTCAAATATGTGCAGCTTTTGCTCATGCTCTCTTAGTTTCCCAAAGAGAGTAGCAAGTGTCAAAGAGGGCAAATCCTTTGATTCTTCTATGGCTGTCACCTTTGCTTGCCATGATCTGTCCAAGCATTGCAGCACTTTCAAATTCAGCTCTTCTTTTTCAAATTTCCTGCCAAGGTCAACAAGGTGATTTATCAAGTGTGTAAATCTTTTTTGAAAATCAGAAATAGATTCACCATTTTGCATTCTAAACAGCTCATATTCTCTAATGAGAGTATGCTTTCTTGATCTCTTTACATCACTTGTTCCTTCATGAGTGACTTGCAAAGTATCCCACATTTCTTTAGCAGATATGCATTGTGAAATTCTAAAAAATTCATCAATTGACAATGCAGATGTTATGATGTTTTTGGCTCTCTTGTCATGTTGGGCTCTTTTCTTTTCCTCATCACTCCACTCACTCCAATTTTTTTCTTTAATCTCATCACCATCTTTTTTCATAGGGATATAGGGTCCATTTTCTATTACATCCCATACACTAATATCAATAGTTTCAATGAAAATTCTCATCCTAATTTTCCAGTAGACATAGTTTTCACCATTGAAAACAGGAAGTCTATGAATAGACACACCCTCACCATAGGGTAGGTTGTTGTTGGCCATTTTTGAAATCTTGAATAACTCTCAAGAACCTTGCACTAGATACCAATTGTTAGAAAAGACTGGCACAATCCAAGAGGGGGGGTGAATTGGATTCTATGACCCTTTAAAAAATTTCAGAGTATTTAGGATCTTTATTTCACTTAAACTTTTCTAAGAATGAATTTTCAAATGAAGCTTCTTTAAAGACTTGTTATGGAAGAATGAATTCTATATGCTTTCTTGATTACAAAAACTAATGAGGTTCAAATGTAATGCTTTAATTCAGATTAAACCATCAATATTCACACACACATGTTAATCAAGAATTATCTTCTTTAATGTTCAACCAAGATATTACTCAAAGTAAAAGATAAAGGTAGAAGAAGATTGCACAAGTCTTTTATATTGGTTCAGCCACTCCACATGTGACCTACATCCAGTCCTCAATCAGCACCTGATCAAGATTTGTTCCACTATCTTAATGAAGAAGGTTTACAAGCATACCACACATGCATATACTTCAACACTAAAGATAACCACTTTCTTGACCCCAAGAAAGCACCCCTTGTAGAAACCCACTACAAGAATCCTTACCACTTGAGAAACCCTTCTCAAGATTTTTACAAATATTCACAAAGAATCAAGGAACGAATTCACCTGGAATTCAGAAGCAAGTCTTAATCTTCCCCTTTCAAGAATATGATGATGATGATGATCTCTTTCAAGGTTTTTCACAAACGTTTTTCTTCTTGAATTCACAAAGAAATCTCTCCAAGATTGTCACAAAGACTCCACAAAAATGCTTTTCTAAATTTGATTATCAATTCTAACTCTTATCTGAAGTTTCTAAAAGTTCAAACTATTTATAAAAGTTTCAAAACCAGATAATTGATTATTTTAAAGAATAATCGATTATTTTGTTCTTCAGGTTTTCTGGAAACCAACCAAGAACAATATAATCGATTATTTTTCTGGATAATCGATTATTCCAGAGAGTTATTTCTGGGATAATCGATTATTTGGAAAATAATCGATTATTGCAGCAAGGCATCTCATTCTGCCTGTTGCTGGAATAATCGATTATATTTAATGATAATCGATTATTTTGAGTTAGTTTTCAAAACTTCGTTTTAAGTCTCAAAATAACTTTTTAGTCTTTTTAACTCATCATCATACACTCTCTAATTAGTTTAGATATAGATTTTGCTTATGCACACAGCACACATAACATATAAACTCATTCAAAACAATTTATATACTAATCCCTATTACATAGCACTTTCTTTGACTTTGTTTTTGTCTTCTAAGTTGTTGTTTGTTGTTGTCCTTGACACACATTTTGTGATCATCAAAACTCCTTTAAGTTTTAGAGATAATCTTGACCTCATCAAGTTCAGGCTCCTCTAAGCTCAACAATTTTGTCATCAAATCTCTTTCCAAAAACGTCTCTCGAAAGAATGGCAAGAAGAAACAAAGGTAATCGGTCAACAAACAAATCAACTAAGATACAATCAATTGCTCGAAAGGAGATGAAGAAAATAACAAAACGGTTTCAAGAAATCGTTTATATTTCTTCTAGGTTTTTTCATTTAAAACCCATTATTTAATTTCATTATTTTATGTAATTTTTAATTAAATTCTCTAATATATATTTTTTATAATTACAGTACAAGTGCTCATCAAATATCTCAACCAAAAAATGACAGAGAAAAATACTATAATATCTCGGATGCGTCATCACCCATAAAAGTTGTTGAAAGTAGGATTGATAAGGATGTGGAACAAGCTAGTGGGATGGATCCATAATAGTCACTTTCAATAGCTTAGCCAGAATGATAGTGGATAAATATCCTAAATTGAAGTTCGCACTTTCTCCATCAGGACTTTCAATACTTATTGATAATAACCAACAAACTTCTTCAACTAATTCGCATCAAATTCCTTCAAGAGTGGACAGTCAAAGTGAAAGTAGAAGGATATTGCTTGATCATTATGAAGCATATAATAAATATTATATAAATTATCAACCCATGTCTCCGTATATAATTGATGGAACTTACTTTTGGTATTTGAACATAGACAATTCTTCCATCAATTATATATATACTGAGACATGGGTTGATAATTTATATAATATTTATTATCTGCTTCATAATGATCAAGCATTATCCTTCTACTTTTACTTTGACTGTCCACTCTTGAAGGAATTTGATGCGAATTAGTTGAACAAGTTTGTTGGTTATTATCAATAAGTATTGGAAGTCCTGATGGAAAAAGTGCGAACTTCAATTTAGGATATTTATCCACTATCATTCTGGATAAACTATTGAAAGTGACTATTAATGGATCCATCCCACTAGCTTGTTCCACATCCTTATCAATCCTACTTTCAACAACTTTTATGGGAGATGATGCACTCGAGATATTATAGTATTTTTCTCTGTCATTTTTTGGCTGAGATATTTGATGAACACTTATACTGTAATTAAAAAAAATATTAGAGAATTTAATTAAAAATCACATAAAATAATGAAATTAAATAATGGGTTTTAAATGAAAGAACCTAGAAGAAATATAAACGATTTCTTGAAACCATTTTGTTATTTTCTTCATCTCCTTCCAAGCAATTGGTTGTATCCTAGCTAGTTGATTTATTTGTTGACTAATTACCTTTATTTCTTCTTGCCATTCTTTTGAGAGATGTTTTTTGAAAGGGATTTGATGACAAAATGTGTTTTATATAGAAACATAAGATAGTTATAATTAGAGTCAGAACACATAATTAAATGATAAACATTGAACCAGATAATTACAATCATAAATTATACCTTTGATGTAAATGGAATAATAACGAACATTAGCCCCTTCTCATATGCCTACAACATGGAAAACAATTTGATAAGAAAATGACCAATTTAAGGGCCATCTGCTCCTGAAATATATTCAATTTGGAAATTACCTCTATAATCAAAGACTTTGGGTCTATTTCACGAGCCATCAAAACCTTATTACGACCAATTGTTAACTTCCCAAGCCAGCTCCCCAAATTTTTAAGCAAAGAGCGTTCTTCTAAACTTGATTTTAAGAGCTCTGATCCTAAAAGAGCCTGAAAAATATTCAAACACCAAGTATGATTTCATATTATCAACACAACTTGTCAATTCAATCAAGCAGGGAACAGAAACAAGGCTCAAACCTTGCAATTTTCATAAATTGCCTGCACAATCTCTTTGTTTAAAGCCTTTGAATTAACCTTATCCATGAATTTCAAGTACAAGTCATGGAAATTTGGCTCAATGCTTGCTCTAGAAATAAATAACAAATGGTATAAATGAAGGTACCAATATATATAGCATGCCCCATATCTCTACATGGATGCAACTGTTTTAAGCAATTACATGATACATGACTTGACTTATGAATCATGCTAACCTTTTCATAACCATATACTGTGCAAACCATAGTACTGCTCTTTCAAAATTTCAGCAAACACTTTTGCTTTGTCTTCAATATTAGCAGCAAAAACATTATTAATTATAAATGATATCTTTTCTTGAACATCTGAGTCCGGAGCCTGTTAACATAATAAAAAATTAGGGTTAAATTACTCCAAGTAAAGGAAATCAAAATTTAGATTTGTATAAGATACTAAATTAAAACTAGTATTTTAGTTCATGCATTGTACCAGTTAAATAATTTTAGGATCACAATTATTTATTTTGAAAAGTGAAAAATTATTAATATCATATAATTAGAGTAAATATCTATCATATGACCTTGACAAAATTTAATAAATTTGTATACAGAATAATATCAAATATACTTAATAAGATCATTGTCAACATAATAATTAAAATTCAATAATAATTTCATTTATCGATGACAATAAAGTGTAAGAAAATTAAATAGAGAGAATACTTTGTTATCCTCATAATTAGGAGAAAGAATAATCATAAGCCATTTTAAATCAAAGAAATTTAAACCGGTATGAAAGTTAAAAGAAATAAGGATAGTCTATCCCCAAGAAATCAGAGAAAATCTCCATGAAATAATAGATGAGGGACCTGTTACTTTAAATAAGGACAGAGATGAAAGAATCAGGAGATAAGGGATAAAGAAGACATTTATAGGAGAGAGATTTTTGAAACCACGAATACTTGCATATAGAGAGTGTGTGTAGTTCATCTCTACTTAATTAGAAAATTTAAACAAAATCAAATGTGAGGGAAAGTGTAGCTCTCATAAGCTAGATGTTTTTTTTTGGTAAACAAAGATATCCCTTAGGTGAAACATGAAACTCTTCAAAATTATTTATAAGTAGATAAGTAAAATCATTGATAATATAAACAACTGAACAAATCAATTATCAAAACTGAAGAAAAGCAGCCAGTCTGATTAATCTTTTGTACAAGGCTAGAGAGTACCTCAATAGGACTTTCTATTTTCGTAGCAGCAGCAACCAAAGTTTCAGTGTTCAAGGAAGATCCAAACCCTACGCCAGATGCACATATCAAAGGAGCACAACATATTTTCAGAAATAGAAAGCATAAATTTATGTCTTTATGCAAAGCAACAGGCTATGTAACTGTAGAAACACAAGTGATAGAAATATACCAGTAGAAATAGATCCACGGGAAGGACCAACAAAACCAGGATTAGAAGAAAGCCTTGACGAGGTTCTGTCTGTACTATGTAACTGCAATTGTAGCAACAAAAAGTTAGTTTGTAAAAAAAATTAGACTCTAAATCTGTGAAGTTAGTTTGTAAAAAAAATTAGGATCCAAAGAACGAGGAAAGGTATTATTGTTACCACAAAAAGGATGTCCTTGCTTCTAGTTAAGTTTCTATTCAACCACCTCTCGAGGTTAATGAATTTTTTTCTTGATGCCACTGCTGCTAACCTTATACTATAATAAGAGGGCATAATTTCCACTACGGATGATAGAATCTATAAACCACCAAGAAGCATGAGTTAAAAATGGCAAAAGATTGTAAAAAAGAAAAGAGATTGGCATTTGTGAATCGTGAAGACAAACTTGAAGGCTTCTTGCAACTAAGGGCTCAATGAAAGTGAGATTCGCTTATTATTAAAACATATTAAGAAAGCAAATTGAGTCTAGATCAATATATAAGGTGAGGATTGCTATCTCTTTATATACTTTGCTAATGCCTTATTTCTATTTTGGCCACATCCACTAGTGATATATACTTTATATACTTTGCTAATGCCTTATTTCTATTTTGGCCACATCCACTAGTGATATATCTATATATAAGTGAGAAACAATTCTTATCTTACAAGGAGATTTTTTATTATGAACCTAACTTAATCTTATAAAACTGGTTTATAAGATAAAAATTACTCTTTACTTATATATTCTATTAATGCATTATTTCTATTTTAATCATATCAATAGTCAATTGTAATCCTCAAATATAACAAAATCAAGAAAACCATAACAACTTAGTGCAATCTATCTATGTATCAGGAAAATGATTGAAATGAATAAAAGTAAAAAAACACACTTAAAAAGAGAACAACCTTTAACTCCCGACAGATGTCCACAATTCTTATAATGCTGCCCGCATCATTGTTTTGAGAATCCATAAACCCTCTCAAGACCAGATTGGGATTAACATGCCAAAGGTGTAGAATCATCCCACTGCCTACAGCACTTTTTACTATCTTGGGAAAAACAATCAGAGATACTTCCCGTTGCAAGAGATAATAGGCAGTCTGCAAGAACAACAAATGTAAACTACATATGAATCAAGAAAAGACATAGAATAGGTAATTGTTGAGAACCAACAAATATGAATCCATTAGATTGTACATTAATATGTGCCATCCCAAGAAGCAACACTTCAGGACAGTGTTTAAGAGGGTAATCAAGGATTGATCGAACATTATTGGCATGAGCCTTCTCGGCTAGCTGGCAGAGGACGTCTAAAAGGTCAAGACACAACCATGCATGATTTGCATGGCCATTTTGAAGCTTGTGGCCATTAATTGCATCAACATATGCCTGCACAGCAATTTGTTGTCATAAGAATTTGGCGATAGGAACAAGAAACAATAATGGTCAACATAGATAAACTTCTCCAGAAATACTTTTAAGAGAGAAAAATATAAAAAAAAAAAAAAAAAAAGTTTTTCATGAGTTAAAATTAGCTTAAATATAAGTTAATTTGTAGAAATTTTCTTTTTCATCAATTTTTCAAAAATCTTATTTTTAACTCATGTATAATTTAGTTTTAGTTCATTAATAAGTTTATTTTAATTTTTTTCTTCCTATAAGTGCTTTTGGAATAATTTATCCAAACAGGTCTAAATGTACAAACAGATCATCATACCAGCAATCTTCCCGAGTGTGCAAAGGTAAATATTTCTGGTGGTGCTAATACAGCGTATTTAAGGAAAGACAGCTGACCCTCAGTATTCTACTATTCTTCCATACAGATCCACATATGGCATGGAGAGGAAATGGTTCCTGCTAGGTATATTTTCATACATTCAGAATTTTATGCCAGAGTTTGCATATAAAAGCCTATTTAGATACAAGATTAAAAATGGCTTTGATAACTTTTCTTCTAGAAAAAATTCTTTATTTTTCAGCAAAGAAGCTCTAAAAATTATTTCTAACTTGTATCAAAACTGATTTTAAATCAGCTAAGCTACGGGAAAAGCATATCTAAGGTTCTGATATCATACCTTAGAGGCATGTTTATACACACACATGAGAAAAAGGAATGCTTCTTCACAAGGAAGGAAAAACCCTTCATGATCAAGATTTTCCATGACACATATCCAGTTGGTTTGAGGTGCCTGTATCAGAAAACACATAAAAATGAAATGATTTACTTTCTTATTCAAAAGGCAATAAAAAAATGAGAGGAACTTTAAGTCCTATTGAATAAAACTCACAAGATGGTTAACTGTATCTACCAAGACATCAATATTCCAAGAGTTAAGAGGTGGCAACTCAGACACGTTGGATCCATTGGCTGCAGGGAATGTTAAGTATGTGTTCTGGTTTTCCTCCACCCCAGTACGACTATAAGCAATTGCACCAAGTAATTTAGATAGCATATTATCAGTTAGAGATGAGAATGGAGAAAATATCTCCTTGCACTTTGAGACATCAACCGTGCATCCATAGCCTTGTTCCTTCACAATATCTCCCATTTTTATTTCCTTCTGCATGTCTTCCAAAATATATCATCAAAATCATTTTCTCCACACTTGTGGAACAACTCCATCTTCCTGTAAAATGATGGATAACTAATTAAACATCATAACTGAATTAATTACTATTGATAACTAATAATATACAACAAATATATGATTGTATTGAAAAATGGTTGCCAGTTTTATGTTAACCACTTATTTCAGTAGTTAAATCAAATAAGTTTTCAATATCATTGACCCAATGATGAGTAGTTAACTTAATAAAATGGTAGTAAGGATTACTAAATACATTACCACCTTAAATCAGCCTCATGCATCTCTTCAGGAAGCAATGGTGTCAAGGCAAAAGTTGGCTTGTCTTTGAACTTCACAAGTGATAATATCTGCATAATGGAAACCTTGATAATTTTGTGAATTTGCTCATTGCAACTCCAAGAACCAGGATTGGCAAACAATTCCTCAATCCGAGCCATGCAAAAAGATTTGCCTATACACCAGCAATATTTCAGGTCAAATATACTATATATAAACGGCAAAATAATATTGACACAGTATAGATGATATAGAAATGACCATGAACATTATTAGTCAAGTAAAATGTAACTTCATACTTACCACTCAGCCTGGCATCAGGATTCTCAGAATCAGATAAAACAAGACTGATAATAATTTTTTCCAATAAAGATAGCTTTAATCCGTTGCTTAAACTTTCTAAAATAAATCATCAATAAATAATTATTTTGTGTTATATATAAATTATTTATTATAAATCTAAAATACAATCTATATATTTAAACATATTTATTTATTTATTTAAATTTTAAATATAATTTATATATTAAATATAATATTTATTTATATATTATAAACATTTACCACATGTATTTGAAAATACTAATATACAAGTCATTAAATAATTTTTGTATATAATTTGAATCTGTATACACACAGTTTTAGTCTGATTAAAGAGAAAATCTTAATCTGTAACAACAACAAACAGTAAAGTCTCTAAAGTATTGTTCATTGTTACAACTTTTAAAAAAAAAATTGTTTTTTTTTCCTATAATTTGTATGTTGTGTGTGAGATAAAGAGGCGGTAGGGTTAAAATACTAAGTATCTTGAATTCAAAATATATAATTATAATATTATATGTATAATTTTAATAATATATTATACATTAGGGTTGAATTGAATTAAGTTAAATTTAAAAATCAAAATTTATTATCCAACATCCGTTTGAACAAGTTGATTTAGATTTAATCCAAATACTAAAAGTAATCGAGACAAAATGATTAAGTCAGTTAGATTAATTTGGATTCACGCCTAATTAACATTTTATTCAAAAGAAAATCAACAGATAAAAAGTGAATTTGTGAAAACAAGACCAACAAAAACCCTAAAAGCATTCAACTACACAAATCCACAAAATATCCCGCATGGTAGCAAAATTAAAGCATTGAAAGCACAGAAACAAACAAGAATGTCGAATGCATTTAAACTCAACTCCAATATCCTATTAAAAAATTGAATCAAACAAAAACTCTGATCATCTCCCCAAACACGGAGAGTTGATGGAAAACGGAGTGAAAGTTGAATTCATTAAAGAAAGCTAATCTGGTTGGATGAGAATAAGTGGGTCATGGCGTGCAAAGAAGAAGAGAAAAAGATGAAATTGGTGGAGAAGATGATGCATAAAAAAGCACGTGCATGTGGCGTAACTCCCATGTAGCATGTTGAAGGTATGAATTGCTGACCAGTCAGAGCAGGTCTCAGAGTAAGCCTCTCACGCAATCCAATTCACTTCTTTCTTTGTATCATATGAGCCTACTCCTTACAGCCAATTTATAGATATCAAATTCTATAACATATAATATATTATATATTATATTATACGAATGTGTATTCAATATTTTATTAAAGATTGTGCACAAAATTATATTGATTTAAGAATCTATCTAATGACGCTGAATTATAATATTTTTATATCATATCAATTTAATTTATCTTACAATCAACCTTTATACATTTAAATACAAACCAGTATCATTTATCTTTTATCTATTTATTTATTCTCTTTTTTCTATTTCAATGACATTTAGTTTTCAAACCTCTTATATTTTAAATAACTACCCACTATTGTTTTTTTTTTTAAATACAGAGGCACAGAAGTGCCTATTTTTCCTAATTAGAAATTAGGTTAGTTCTTTTGATCGAGTATCTTACTAAATTAAAGATTAAATTATATTTAGTCTTTTATCTTATTGTTTTTATATTTATTTTGGACTTTTATCTTTTAAAATATTCATTTTAGTTTTTTATCTCCTAAATTTGGATCTATTTGATCCTTTTGAAATGATAATTATATTAATACTGAGAGACAATTTTGAATATTTGATTAACAAATTCAAAATTTAAAACTTGTCTAATTAGATACACTTATATGAAAATTATTAAACACACTTGAAGTTTAAAAAAATAAAAAAGTGTTTTAAACATGATGAAAGTTCTATATAAATAAATCCAAAAAGTGACGAAAACAATTCTAAAACTTTAATTTCATGTTATTTTGTAATTGCTCATAAAACATAATTTTTCACATGATTTTCTCTATGTTTATAATTTTTTTTATTCAAATGTTAATTGAATTTCATAGTTTTCATATAGGTGAATCTAATTAGATAAGTTTTAAGTTTTGAATTTGTCAATTAAATATTTAAAATTGTCTCTCAAAATTAAAAATAATCATTTCAAAAGGATCAAATAAATCCAAATTTATAAGATAGAAGACTAAAATGAACATTTTAAAAGATAAAAGATTAAAATGAATCTACAAAACTAAGATAAAGGACCAAAATTATAATTTAACCAAATTAAAATTAGTATGTGTAATTTATAAATAATTTTTTTATATAACTAAATTTTAAATATACAAATTAAATTTTAGATTAGTGAGAAATAATCTATTATTTATCATTTATCAATCTTTATACATTAAATACGAACTCAGATTCTGAGAATATCTTTAAGAAGTTTTCTTTCAAGAGAGTTTGTAGAAATTTTTTTAACTTCTTATTTAACTTAGTTTTTATTTATCATAATTATTATGAATTTAATATTAATGTTTAAAAATAAATTATTAATAAATAAAAATATTTTTTTATTATAATATAAATCATTTATCATAACTCTAAAATATAATTTATATGTTTAAAAATATTTATTTATATAAATTTTCATATAATTTATATACTCAAACATAGTACTTATATATATAATTTATTATAAATTTTAAATATATATATATATATATATATATATATATATTAAACCTCACTCCTTTTTTACTTTATAAAACTATTTTATTAAGGAGGATCGAGATAACATGCACAAAATCTTAAGTTTAAACCTTGTTATGATTTGATTATGGATAAAAAATAGTAATTAAGTTATCTACAAGAAATATATATTATAATTATTAAATTCTTCAATTAAATCTTTAGTTGATTTTGTTTTTACATAAAAAGATAGACGATATTTTTTTTTTGGTAAAGTTCCTTTTTTTGATAAAGAGATAGACGATATTTTAAAATTTATAGAATGTTATTTATAATTTAAAATTGCGATTTTTTTTTATAAATAACGTTTTTGCTATAACTCGTTTTATTATTCTAAAAATACTATTGATTTCGTGTTAATAGTTTCATTTATAATAATTATGGTAATTTTATCATTGTAAAAATACTATTGTAGTGAAAGAAAATCAATATTACCTTAAATACCAATCTATTACTATACCAAAAATACCAATCTATTACGTGTTTCTGTAAAAAAACAAAAAAAAAATGATCACGTGTTAATTGATTACATATTCATTTTTTTTTATCCGCCAATAAATATTTACATAGATATATATAAAGGTACAAGGGGTATCAAAACCCATATACATAAAATAACTAGGAGATTGTATTACCCTTGATTAAAACTAATTTGAATTTATGTAATATCAAATTATATATGTTGTAATTAGAGATTCCAAAAAATAGATACCAGTTTAGATGCAAGTAATCACCCAATACCATCTAATAATCCACTGTTTATGTAACACCCCAATGCCCAATAAAGGTAATTTAGTAGTCCAGAACGGATCGTTCCGAAACTGGAACGAGCTATTCCAAACTACTAAAAAGACCTATTTTTGATAGCCCAGAACGGGCCATTCTGGTTTAAGAACGGGCTGTTCTAAACGTGGTCGTTGTGAGTTAATCTCAACCCCAGAACGGGCCATTCTGGTTTGAGAATGGACCGTTCTAGATGCGAATTTTACTAGTAAAAACAAAAGAGTATTCCCATCAGTATTATTTGTATATTAAGATTTATTTATCGCAAACAAAATCATTCAATTTAGTGGGCTTCTTGATGGTGCATTTGGGCCTCCCACTTTCCACCAATTGTTCCTCTATCATCCCTTCAGCAGGAGCTTGCACAGATGTATGACCCAACTCAATAGGAAGAGCTTGCTTATGAATTGTATCATTTTCCTCTCCTTCAAAATTCACCTTGTCCTCAAGGTGAAGGGCTGGATAAGCAGAACAGAATTCTGCAAATGGCTCCCAAGTGGCTTCCTCTGGCGTATGTCCTTCCCACTGAACCAACACTTGTTTTTGGGGAACACCATGGTTCAACACATTGCGAGCTGAACAAATTGCTACAGGAATTTCCACAGGCTTGCTGTCAAAACTATCAGCTGGCAAGTCGCACGTTTGTGAAACCAACTGACCGCGAAACAACTTAAGGACAGAAATATGAAAAACAGGATGAATATGACTTCCCGCGGGTAAGCCCACACGATATGCAACCTGGCCCACACGCTCCAAAACAGGAAATGGTCCATAAAAGAGTTTGCAAAGCTTGTGATGACGACCTTGTGAAACCGACGATTGTCTATAGGGCTGTAAATGAACCAACACCATGTCGCCAACCTCAAGGATCACTTCACGACGATGACAATTAGCTTTCATTTGCATGCGGTTCTGTGCAGCCAGCAAATTGGTTTTCAAGGTGCGCAACAGTTCATCTCGAGTAGTAAGGCTTTCATCTAAAGCCTGAATTACAGTCATGCCTCTAGTGTATTGTGGAATCGTGGGAGGAATGCGGCCATATAGAGCCTGAAATGGCTACATGTTGAGACTTATATGGAAGCTAGTATTGTAATGAAATTCTACCCAACTCAGTAGGGAGACCCAGTCTGTTGGTTCATCTTGTGTAAAAGCACGCAAATACTGCTCTAATCCCCTGTTGACAACTTCACTTTGGCTGTCAGTTTGTGGATGATAGTCACTACTCATGGCCAACTTTGTACCACTTAGTGCAAATAGTTGCTGCCAAAAGGAACTCATAAAAATTGGGTCGCGATCAGAGACAATCGAGTGAGGAAACCCATGATGACGAACAATTAGATCAACGAAAAGAGTGGCTACTTTGTTGGCTGTAAAATGAGAAGGTAAAGGACCAAAATGAGCAGATTTCGAACAATCTACCACCACCATAATGACAGAAAATCCTTTTGATGGAGGAAGCCCAGTAATAAAATCCATAGTAATATCCTCCCACACAGCTTTAGGAATAGGCAGAGGTTGCAATAAACCTGCCGGTGCTTGAGTGGAATACTTCACCTGTTGACATAAAAGACACTGAGCAATATGGTTATCAATAGCTTGCCGCATTTTGGGACAATAAAAATTAGCAGATAACCGAGCAAGAGTATGTTTGATGCCTGCATGTCCGCCACTAGGAGTATCATGAAATTCATTGATGAGCACTTTGCATAAGGATGAGGTAGGACTAATTACATATCGACCCTGGAACATCAACAACCCCTGCCTTACGGAATAAGGAAAAAATAGATTTCCATGTTGATGTTTGAAATGGAATGATTGGAGAAAAGGGTCAGTGAGATTATCTTGCTTCAACTGGTTAATAAGTTGGAAGACGGGCCCGGAAACTAAGGCAAGAAAAACTGAAGGTAGAGTAGTGGCATTATCGTCCTGGGTAGTAGGAACCCTCGAAAAAGCATCTGCAACACAATTAGAGCTACCTGATTTGTACTCAATGCGAAAAGTGAAACCCATAAGTTTTCTCACATAAGATTATTGATCCGGGGTTTGAATCACTTGTTGCAAAAGTTCTTTTATACTTTTGTGATCAGTGCGAATCACAAATAAGGAACCTAACAAATATTGTCGCCACTTAGGCACAGCTTCAACGATTGCATGTAATTCCTTGACGTAAACAGAGGAGGCTTGAAGACGAGGACTCAATTTCTTGCTAAAATAAGCAATGGGATGACCTTTTTGCATTAAAACAGCCCCAACTCCAGCATTAGAAGCATCAGTCTCAATAATAAATTCTTGAGAAAAATCAGGAAGTTGTAAAATAGGGGCTTCAACCATGGCTTGTTTGAGAGCTGCAAAAGCAGAATCCGCAGTAGCACTCCATTCCAAGGCATCCTTACGCAAAAGGTCTGTGAGAGGAGAAACAATTAAAGCATATTTAGCCACAAATCGACGATAATATCCTGTGAGTCCTGAAAAACCACGTAGCTGTTTAATGTTTTTGGGAAGAGGCCACTACACCATGGCTTCAATCTTCTTAGGATCAACATGAACACCTATAGAAGAGACAATGTGGCCCAAGTATTCGATGGAATGCTTGCAAAAAAAACACTTAGAGAGCTTAGCATAGAATTTATGTGAGTATAAACCACTACTAGAAAAATTCATATTTGTGACGAATTTTGTGACGGAAAAAATAGCATCGCTAATAGTGACGGATTTTGTGAGGGAATTTTAAGTTTTGTGACGGACTAGAATTTATTGACTTTTGTGACGGATTTTGTGACGGAATATATTCCGTCTCTAAAAATCCGTCACAAATTTCGTCACTGAATAAATAAAAAAAAATTTGTGACGGATTTTGTGACGGAAAAATTTTCGTCTCTAAAAATCCGTCACAAATTTCATCGCTAAATAAAAAAAAATGTTTGTGACGGATTTTGTGACGGAATGAACTTCGTCTCTAAAAAATCCGTCACAAAGTTCGTCACTAAAATGAAAAAATTTAGTGACGGATTTTTCCCTCTCAAAATTCCGTCACAAATAGGTTAAAATATTTTGTGAAAAATTTGTGACAAATTGTTTCCTCTCAAAATATTAAATTTTATTTATGAAACTTTTATATTTAAGAATTATGCATAATTAAAGAAAATATGTTAAATTTTTTTTAAAAAAATAATAAAATTAAAATATTTTATTTCATTAAAGGACTGAAAAAATTATGAAATTCATTTAATTAAATAAAAAATTGTCAATTTTGAACATAAGAAACTAAGACATTCATTAAAAATATTTAAAAAAAAACTTGTGAAATTAAGAAAAAAAGAATATTAATTTAATTTTAGCTTAATTACATTTTTGATCCCTCAAGTATTGTAATTGTGCAATTTTGATCCCTAAGATTTTAATTGGATAATTTTAGTCCCTAAAGGATTGTAATTGTGCAATTTTAGTCGTTTAATTTTTAATTGAACAATTATAGTCCCTCAAAAATCATAATTGTGCAATTTGAATCTCTCCCATTAAAAATTTAATAATTTTAAAATTTTAATATATATATATATAATAATAATAATAATAATAATTTAAAATTATACAATTATTTGCTTATTTAAGTTAACATATACTATAATTTTTATTAATGTAACAAATGATATATATTTATTATTACTAAATAAATAAAATTTATATATTATTAATAATTTAATATTGCTAATAAATTAATATCAATAATATTTTTAGTATATTTATAGATAAATTGATAATTTGATAAATATAAGTTAGTATATATTAATATACTTTTACAAAAATATAAATATAGTAGATATATAAGATATGTATATTTATATTTTTGTAAAAGTATATTAATATATAATAAGTTATATTTATCAAATTATTAGTTTATGTATAAATATACAACAGAACAATCAAAAAGCAAAATATAAACTTACATAGTTTATTTGTTTCTCTCAGGTTCTCTTAAGAACCCACAGAGTACTCTAATCCATACAATAAACATCTTACTCATATAATTGTCTCTTACAATTGCATTCCTTTATGGTGTGTTTGGATGAGTAATTTTACAAATTCAAGGAATTTGAAATTCTTGATATTTGAATTACTTTGATTTCAATTTCTATCATTGTTAAAATATTTTGTTTGGATAAGTCAATTCAATTTTTTTTAAATTTTAAATTGTTAATTTGGATATGATAATATGATTCTATCATGATAAAATTGCTTTTAAAAGGATATTTATATGTTGAGATTTTTAAATAAAATTTTATAAAAAAAATGTTAACTAATTTTTAAATATTTAATAATTTTAAAAATTAATTTAGTTAATATTTAATAATTTTTAAAGTATTTTTGAATATTCAATAATTAAAAATATGAAGATATAAGATAAAATATATAAGTGAAATAAGGGAAAAAAATATCAGGAATTTCAAATTCTTACATTTTTGGGAGAATTTGAAATTCTACTATTTCAAAGAATTTCACAAATGCTTGGAATTCAAATCAAAAGATTAAATTTTTATTTGGGTTTTCTTTCATGAGGAAGAAGACGAACTGCACGAATATAAGTGCAGATGCGCCGAGTAATCGATTACATTAATATGGTAATCGATTACCCCTTTTCAGATTCTGTGCATTTTGCCCCTGGTAATCGATTACACTACTCTGTAATCGATTACATATATCAGAACAAGCAAACACGCACTGGTAATCGATTACATGACCATGGTAGGCCACTAAACTAAAAGCAGCTGATAGTCAGGGCGCAACTGTTTTTACTTAAGAGCGTAGAAGCCCAAGTTTGAGAACGGCCCGTTTTGGGCTACTTAAAAATCAAAATATTACAAAAATTAATTTTCATAAATATTCATTATTAAAATACTAATAATTATTAAAAACCTTTAAAACATTCTATAAAAGTCATTAAAATAACTATAAGAAGATAATGTCCACAAATATAAAATAAATAATAATTAACTAATTTATTTATTTATTAAAAAATATCTTTCTAATTTCATAATTTTTAATTTTATATATTTCAAAAGTATTAATTTAGTTATTTATTGAAAAATATAAAATAAATAATATATATATATATATATATATATATATATATATATATATTTCAAAAGTTGAAATGAAATAAGAGATCAAACATGTTTAATTCAAATCAAAACTCATCTATTTGTGAAATTAAATAGATATTCATACATCTCATGCAACAAGGAATACAACAGAACAATCAAAAAGCAAAATATAAACTTGTATAGTTTGTTTGTTTCTCTCATGGTTCTCTTAAGAACCCACAGAGCACTTTAATCCATACAATAAACATCTGACTCATATAATTGTCTCTTACAATTACAAATGCATTCCCTTAGGTTTCTCATAGGAACCATAGAGATATTAAAATTATACATTTATATTTAAATATAAGAAAAATAACAAAAGAAGCATGTATATCCAGAACGGCCCGTTCTGGAATCACATTTTAAGGTACAACAGCCATGTCTGGAACAAGTTTAATATTGATTAAAAGATAAATAAAAGTATACAAATTTTTAGACTTATAAATTTCACTTTATTATATAAATCAACAAGTTTAATATTTAAAAAGATAAATAAAAGTATATATAATTTCAATATATTATTGTAAATTTAATATCTATACTAATATATAAAGGGAATATAATTTTCAGTAACTACTTTGGTCTCCATTTTTTTTTGGACTATTATACCCTTTTATGTTAAAAAGTTAGAAAAAAATTTTTTAATCAAATTTAAGAATTTGAAACTAATAAATCATTTTTACAATAATTACTTTTACTTTTTATTTTTACATGAATTATTTTATCCTTTATTTATCTTTTAATAACTACTTTTTTATGAGTAATTTTTTATTTTTTTTCTTTTAATTTTTTTTAATACAATGCAGACACGAAGTGCCTTTTTCTTGCTAGTAATTATAATAATAATTATTTTATTATCTTTATATTTAATTTATTGTAAAATAATTAAATTATTTTATTATCTTTATATTTGATTACTTTGTACGTTTATTAATTTTTGTATGTGAGTAGAGTAAATTACATTATTTTTAAAAAAATATTGTGTTTTTTGTTATATATTTATGTTAAGATAATTCTATAAGATATAGTTTAGATATACTAGTTTATCCTCTCCTAATTTCTAGTTTAGTTTTCTTAGTACTTGAATCTGAATGATTTTCATGTTATTGAATTGATGGATACAATAAAATAAATAGACATAAAACATAATCAATCCCTAAAGTTTAGGAATTTAGATAAAACTGACTAAGGAAACTAAACAATAAATTAAGAGAGTATAAACTAGTATATCTAAACTATATCTTATAGAATTATCTTAACAATTTATATTGTTTATAATATAAATATATTTAAACAAAGAATTTAATTGTTTCGGTAATAAAAAATTCATACGTAAAAATTAAATTCAATATATAATTTAAATAAAATTAGGTATATACATATAAATCAATTATTCATCTTTCGATATAATACTTGATTTCTTTTGGTTATGATATTTTAATATATTTTATTTAAAATATCAATTAACATATTTTATTATTATTATTATTTAATTTATTGTAAAATAATTAAAATATTTAATTTAACATCATTAAAAAAATAACCATTATAAAATTTATTTTTTTAGTTTAATTATTTATTATAATACTTTTTAGTTACTGTATTAACCAAAAAAATATTTTTAATTAAAATGTATTTTTGAATTTTAGTTAATTCATTATCATTCACTCACTTTATTAAAAAGTGATAAAATTTAATTAATTTAATAAAATAAAAACTTTAAAATAAATATCTAAAATCTTTAACAATTTCTTAAATACAAATATTTAATTAATTAATTTTAATATATACTAAATTTAATATTAGAAAATTTATAAATATTTTAGTTATAATTTTTATTATCTTTTGAATTAATATTGGATTTCTTTTGATTATGAAAGATAGTAAATAAAATTTAAAATCTGAATGAGTTTGTTTGATAAAAATATTTAATTAATTTTAATATAATAAATTTAATATCAAAATATTTACCTAGATTTGAGTTATGATTTTTATAATCTTTTGATTTAATATTGGATTTTATTTATTATAAAACATAATAAATAAAATCTAAAATCTGTTAAACGAATCCACACTCTCTCTTGCCCTAGCAGACCTCTTTCTCTTCTCTGTTAAACGAATCCACACTCCCTCGCCGGCCACCACAGCTCCTTCTCGGTTTAACCATTCTAACAGTCCCTCACCCGGCCACCACACCTCTTTTTGTGTTAAATGTGACACCCTCTACCCCAACATAAATACAATAGATATAAACCATCTATATATAAATTCTTTCTTAGTCTAATATAAAATAATTATCTCAAGTATCATTGGGTAAAAGATGCACATTCATAATTTTCAACTATAAGTATCAAATTGTCAAGAAATAATAAAATAAAGATTATAGATTAATCCCAGTAAAGGTGGCAGGGCCTCCTAGTTAGAAATTAACTTATAATCTTTTAGAAAAATTATAATATGACAAAAATACACACTTTCAACATAAATAACATAAAAATTACAAAAGAAAAATAATAATAATTTAACAATAAGTCTAGCTAATCCCGATGTCACATCCTATCAGAGCGAAACCCAAACAGAAGCCTAAGCTTCACCACCAACATCCTCAGCCTCATGCTAATTATCTGCATCATAATTTAAATATACACAAAAATGACAAGGGAGTGAGAAACTTCTCACTCAGTTGCAGATATAGAAATAAAAGTTAATTAGCACACACACACGCAATATAATTCACATATATAATCAATCTCACATATATGCTTATGTATAATGATTTTCTTGACTTGACTCACTATTGTATGCATGTGGCGCCATACGGAAGTTTCAGAATTTATCACTGGTGACCCAAAGGTACACCTATCACTGGTGTTCACACACCTCGTTAGCATGTTACATCACTGGTGTCCCGAAGGCACACCTATCACTGGTGATCATACACCTTGTTAGCATCACTGGTATGCGGCCTCAGCGGCACACCTGGAGTAGTATGTGCATATGATGCATGTCATACATTCACAGACTCAACCTTTAGCATGTTACACATATCATATTCATATTTCATAATTAAGAATTATTTCAATAATCCAATTTAATAGTCCAATAGTCCAACAGTCCAAACAGTCCAACAGTCCAACAGTCCAACAATCCAACAGTCCAACAATCCAACAGTCCAGAGGTTGCTTAGGTATCATATTTTTCAATAATAATATATTAAGATCTTTTAAGTAAAGTAGGAAGCTTAAAAGGTAATATAAGATAATAAGGAGGCTCAGCCTTCCATTTAAATAATAGATTACAAATTTATAAATACTTAGGAGGCTTAGCCTTCCATTCAAATAACAGATTCTAATATGTAAATAAATAAGATATAAAACAAAACACATCAATAATACATATTCAAAGAAATAAACAACAGGCAAGGGATCGGGAGCCAATCCAACAAACAAACTATTTAACAATTATTCCCACACCCCCAAGCGAGGTTTCCCACTCCCCCCTTACCTGGGTTTACAGAAATTTGGGCAGAATCTCCTCCTCTCTATCTTTCCTTAAAAGGAATCGGAATTAGGGCAGAATCTCTTCCTCTTTCTCCTTAAACAAGACACTAGAGCAGAACCTCCTTTTCTTTCTCCTTCTCTCTCTCTTACTTTCTCTCTCTATTTCTCCAGAATTTCCTTCTCTCTAGAATTCTAAATTTTCAAAACCTTAAGTCCCTATTTATAGAATTTTTTGAAGTTACTATGCACTATGCACTATTCATTAAAATAATATTATAAAATACTATGCACTATGCACTATTCATTAAAATAATATTATAAATTACTATGCACTATTCATTATTATATTCAAATTTATTATAAAATTTGAACCCGCGTCCCTCGTGCAGCCGCCCTTCACTGTGCAATTGCATAGTGAAATACTATTCATACATACGTATACGTAAATAGTAAAATACGTATACATAAATAGTAAAATACGTATACATAAATAGTAAAAATACGTATACGTAAATAGTAAAATACATAAATAAAATACTTATTCACATAATAAATACATAAAAAAATATTTCTTTTCATTGAATAAAATTTGGGATGTTACAATTCTCCCCTCCTTTTAGAAATTTCGTCCCCGAAATTTTTGCAATGGTGAACTCTTCGCATTCTTACTTCTAATTCTTATGCAACATCACTACCTTGTTGATGTACAACTTTTATCAATTTCCTCAAAGGATTTGCTTAGGGAAAGATCTTGACGAATTTATCCACTTAAACACAAACAAAATCAATTTCTTAAGCGTCTTAGACAAATCTTCCACTAGGGTCTATCTATTCACCATCTTACTTCCAAAATGGAGCATCTAAGTGCTACAAGATTCTTAAAAACTTCTAGTATGCTAACCATAAATATACAATTGCTTTACTCCTCTCTTCATCTTAGGTCACAAAATATCTTCTTAAGATTTTGGTACATCTTAGTAGTTTCTGAATGGATACTAAAGATACTCTTATGACCTTCTTCTAGGATTGCTTTATTAAATTCTAGCACACTAGGAATGCACAACTTATCCTTAAATCTCAAAACTCCATCCACTCCAAATTTAAACTCACTCTCCATATCTTGATTCAAGTTCTCTACTTCTTTTTCCATATTAGACCATCACGCTTCCCCTGCGCCACTCTGATACATTTTAGTAACTCCTAAATAAATGTTAAGAGTACTCTTATGTCCTTTCAAGTTTTATAACTAAACATCCAACTGTGTCCTTTCTAATCTCTTGCTTATTTGGGTCACTAATAAAGGATCTAACTACTAGTTCCTCTAATCTCATCTATTAATCTGATAGTTACTTCCAACATAAATAATTCAATGCTACTAGGGTAATCTTACACATCAAGCATAAGTTTCTAAATTCTGCAATCAAATTCAATCCTTAAATCATCAAAATAATAATTTGGTTATCATTGTAATCCAGATATTTGCCACAACATCAACACCTAAGCATTAGATACACATATCAGATCACTAATTTTACTACTCTATCTACAACCAATTCAAACTCTTCTATGATCAATTCTAAAGATCAGGTACCTAAGCATAATGTACACTCGGTATCCATATCAGTTCTCTAGTTTCACCATTTCATCTTCACCCAAGTCATAATCATATCCATCACCTTAACCTATAGCCTTATAACTTGTTACCAAAATAAATCAACTAATTATGCTCCTATAATTTTCTTCAACAATCCATTCGTTATTCATACTTAATCTCACAATACTAGAAGTAACCTTATAATCCAAACTTAAATTTCTAATTTGAGCCAAAAAGATTCATCTCTCTAATCATAATGAAAGATAAAGATTTCCTCAAAACATCAATCACCACAATGGCTTTAGCCAAATAATAAGATCAAAATTTTACTCCTTAAGAAATTTCAACTATTTCTTTTATCTCGTATTCAACCCCTTTGGTCAAAAGATATTTAAGGTTCTTATGATCACTAAATACCTCAACCATAGAATCATATAGTTAGTGTCTCCAAATCTTAGTATAAATGACAAAGTCGCTAACAAGGTTATGGGTAAGGTAATTTCCCTCATGAATTTTCAATTTCTTAGAAACATAAGCTACTATCTTTTCTTCTTGCCACAATATTCTTCCTAAACCTATTTTCAGAGACATATTTATATATCACAATAATCTTACTAAAATCTAGTAATATTAACACTAGTCAATCTTTCCTTAAGAGTTTGAAAACTACTTCCTCAATTGTTATCCCATACTAATGTAACTCCTTTCTAGTCAATTCAGTCAAAGGTAATAGTAAGTAATTCAAAGAAGTAAGCAACGAAATGATTTGGGTAGTTAAAAATATACATAGGTTCAAGAATTCCTGATATAGATTATCCTTACGGTTGATTCCAAGGGTAGGCAAGAAACAACCTAGTGAACTGAAACATCTTAATAACCAAAGAAACGAAGGCAAAAGCAATTTTTATAGTGAGAGCAGTTTAAACCATGAACAGCTGTTAAAAAAAAAATTACTCACTGAATTTTCATATAAACTATCAAACAAGACTCCTGATTTTACTAATTGACTCAAGTATCTCTCACTTAAGCACAACTTAGGTAAATCTTCCTCCGCAAGAAATTTCATGGTCTAAAATACTCACCTCATACAATCCAAATTCATACTTAGACAATCTAGTTTAAATCTATACTCTAATATGATCATCTCACATCCTAAGGTCAAAAACATTTTATTATCGCAACCCTCCACTGATTGATCCATAAAGTCATCTATTCTTATTTCTACATACATGTATATCAAATCATATTAGAATACCTTTTTCATAAATATCATTCCTAAGCATGTATGAATTGATCATTGCTTACATCCTATAGCATGTACAAGAACCAACTTTTACTACTCTGCATTATATCATTTTAATAGACCTATCAAATACAAAACCTCAAAATATCATATTTAAATCTATTTTTATACCTAACAACTCAAAATATCATGATAGCATATATCTGCCTGACACACAGAGTTGTATTCATCCAAGTGATTTCAAACTTATCTCAAACGAAAGTTAAGTGAATAAGCTACAACTCTTTATGAAGACATAAGATTTCCAAGAGATCATCTCTTTAGCTAAAGATTCAAATATCACCACTAATAAATTCAGTGCTTACTAAATTTCTAATCACCAAGGCAGTCATAACTTGAAGTTCTAGATTTTTGTTTCATCTTATCCTAGTTCTATTGAAAAGATAATATCTAAAGCCATATTCTTCATAAAGACCTCAAAATATAAATTTTGTCGATATAATACTCATACTATCATAACAAACTATAATGAAAATATTTTCGACACCAAATAGCAATAATGTATCAATATATCTAATGCCACAAAATACCTCAACTTTTTCCAAATTCACTACTTAATTTCTCATTCAAGTCTCTCCTTACTTTTCTCAATCAAAACAACTCTCATGCTACCTAAACCATAAATAATTAACATACCAATAATAACACTTAAGGGAATTACCATCATTTCGATCTCTCACCAAAGAGACAACCACCTTTAGATTCAACCTGCTACAACTATAGATGTCAGAAACTTCACCAATCATAAACTCTTAGTACACTCAATATATCACCTCCCATCCAAGGTTCTAATAATTCGAGTTGGCTAACACTATCATGATTATCATTCCTCTGATTACAAACTAACTTAACAATCTCAAACTCAACAATATCAACACAGGACGAACATCATCATCATAATACACAACAAACAAGACATAGTCAGAGTACACAACAGAGTCATGATAAGCACATAACACACACGGTTGATAAAATCGACTTGCTCTGATACCACTAAATGTGACACCCTCTACCCCAACATAAATACAATAGATATAAACCATCTATATATAAATTCTTTCTTAGTCTAATATAAAATAATTATCTCAAGTATCATTGGGTAAAAGATGCACATTCATAATTTTCAACTATAAGTATCAAATTGTCAAGAAATAATAAAATAAAGATTATAGATTAATCCCAGTAAAGGTGGCAGGGCCTCCTAGTTATAAATTAACTTATAATCTTTTAGAAAAATTATAATATGACAAAAATACACACTTTCAACATAAATAACATAAAAATTACAAAAGAAAAATAATAATAATTTAACAATAAGTCTAGCTAATCCCGATGTCACATCCTATCAGAGCGAAACCCAAACAGAAGCCTAAGCTTCACCACCAACATCCTCAGCCTCATGCTAATTATCTGCATCATAATTTAAATATACACAAAAATGACAAGGGAGTGAGAAACTTCTCACTCAGTTGCAGATATAGAAATAAAAGTTAATTAGCACACACACACACGCAATATAATTCACATATATAATCAATCTCACATATATGCTTATGTATAATGATTTTCTTGACTTGACTCACTATTGTATGCATGTGGCGCCATACGGAAGTTTCAGAATTTATCACTGGTGACCCAAAGGTACACCTATCACTGGTGTTCACACACCTCGTTAGCATGTTACATCACTGGTGTCCCGAAGGCACACCTATCACTGGTGATCATACACCTTGTTAGCATCACTGGTATGCGGCCTCAGCGGCACACCTGGAGTAGTATGTGCATATGATGCATGTCATACATTCACAGACTCAACCTTTAGCATGTTACACATATCATATTCATATTTCATAATTAAGAATTATTTCAATAATCCAATTTAATAGTCCAATAGTCCAACAGTCCAAACAGTCCAACAGTCCAACAGTCCAACAATCCAACAGTCCAACAATCCAACAGTCCAGAGGTTGCTTAGGTATCATATTTTTCAATAATAATATATTAAGATCTTTTAAGTAAAGTAGGAAGCTTAAAAGGTAATATAAGATAATAAGGAGGCTCAGCCTTCCATTTAAATAATAGATTACAAATTTATAAATACTTAGGAGGCTTAGCCTTCCATTCAAATAACAGATTCTAATATGTAAATAAATAAGATATAAAACAAAACACATCAATAATACATATTCAAAGAAATAAACAACAGGCAAGGGATCGGGAGCCAATCCAACAAACAAACTATTTAACAATTATTCCCACACCCCCAAGCGAGGTTTCCCACTCCCCCCTTACCTGGGTTTACAGAAATTTGGGCAGAATCTCCTCCTCTCTATCTTTCCTTAAAAGGAATCGGAATTAGGGCAGAATCTCTTCCTCTTTCTCCTTAAACAAGACACTAGAGCAGAACCTCCTTTTCTTTCTCCTTCTCTCTCTCTTACTTTCTCTCTCTATTTCTCCAGAATTTCCTTCTCTCTAGAATTCTAAATTTTCAAAACCTTAAGTCCCTATTTATAGAATTTTTTGAAGTTACTATGCACTATGCACTATTCATTAAAATAATATTATAAAATACTATGCACTATGCACTATTCATTAAAATAATATTATAAATTACTATGCACTATTCATTATTATATTCAAATTTATTATAAAATTTGAACCCGCGTCCCTCGTGCAGCCGCCCTTCACTGTGCAATTGCATAGTGAAATACTATTCATACATACGTATACGTAAATAGTAAAATACGTATACATAAATAGTAAAATACGTATACATAAATAGTAAAAATACGTATACGTAAATAGTAAAATACATAAATAAAATACTTATTCACATAATAAATACATAAAAAAATATTTCTTTTCATTGAATAAAATTTGGGATGTTACATTAAACCGTTCCAACAGTCTCTCGCCGGCCACCACACCTCCAGCTGTGTTAAATCATTTAGAGAGAATATTAATATGACAGGTATTACTCGATCTTGTGTTTTTGTTAGAAGATTTTATGTAGTTATTTAGAGAGAATATAATTTTTTTATATCCAAAGAAAAAGTGTTGTACATAAAACTTTAAAATTTTGTTAAAATTTCAAAATTGAACTATTATTATCGTTATTATAAATATATTATTATTTTAAATTTGAAATACTACTATTTTGCATTTAAATTAAATTATATTAATCATTATTTTCAAGTTTAAATTCAAAATATTATTTATATAATTTAATTAATAAAAATATAAGGTACTAATTTTAAAAATAATTATATTTTAAAGATATTTATTTCATATTATTTATAGGAGTTAAAATGGTAGTTTTTTTTAAAATAAAAAATATATTTTTAATAATATAATTTTTAATTTTTTTTTTATTTTTGTAATGATAATTTTTTTTTTCATTTCCCTCTCACTTATCTTTTGGTTTCCCTCTCTCACCAAACCCTAAGCCGCTTCCTTCATTCCGCGAACCCAACCCCCTTCTTCCTCCGCCACATCACTCAAACCCTCCCCTCCTTCTCTCCCTCCGACTCCCTCGCCTTCTCCAACCAAGAGCTTTCCCAGACCGCCACCCCCCTCCCTTCGCGCCCTCTCCACACGCGCCACCACCTCCTCCCTCAACGACCCCAACCCCAACTGCTCCAACCGCCCCCCCAAGGAAACCATCCTCCTCGACGGCTATGCCTTCATCGAAGAGATGCGCCGCGAGGAAGGTCACGCCGCTGTGAACTGTTCAGTGGCAAAGCGGAAGAAACCATGCTATGTTCGCTTTTCTTTTTTTTCTTTTTCTTATAGGTGAATGAAGTGATGGTTTTAATCTGTTGGTATTTTTAGAAGCTTGAATGGAATTTGTGACTTTAGCTTCGGTTTTCCGTTATTGTGTTGTGCAGATGAGTAATTTCACGAAGGAGGAGTTTGTGCATATTCTGCGTCGACAGAGCACTGGCTTTTCGAGGGGAAGCTCAAAATACAGGGGAGTTACTCTTCATAAACGCTATTTTACTTGGGTTGGTTTCGTTCGTGATGAATCAAAGTTCAGTTTTTAAGTTGGCCATGGTTTATTGCTTGCCTGCAGGTATATATATCTGGGGCTATTTGACAGCGAGTTAGAGGCTGCCACTAGTGCAAAAATAGCTTTTAAGTTGGCCATGGTTTATTGCTTGCCTGCAGGTATATACTTCTGAATTTAGGTTTATGCACCGGTGTAGGTTTGAATGTGGTTCTTGATTTCTGGAAGAGATGGAGAACGCAAACAAGTCGATAATAAGTCAAATGTTCCTCTTACGCAAATGTGTGTGCGTGTGTTTATTTTACTATTGGTTTCAACTTTCAAACACCTCACGGGATAAGTGAAGATAACTCTACTAGATGTTAATTCACCTTCCACGTAGAACCTTGCTAGAGAAGTGTTTGAAATTGAAGCAGGCCTATGGGTTTAAAATTGTTGATTGATGTCCTTAAGAATGTGGTGACTTATCGAAGTTAGGCTAAAAAATATTAAGATGTTTGCCTCCACGTCTCTTTCAGTGTTTTATTTTTAATATATTTATTTTAGCTCAAATATTGTCTTATGTTTTGCAGGTCTTTTCACTTCAAGATGGACCAGGGCATAATGTGTGCAGAAACTTAAGAGTTCCAATCACTGTCATTAGAACTTGTGATAAGCGCAACAACTCTGTAGACTGGCTAAAGTATGATTGTTGTTATAGTTTTTACTTCTGGACTAAGAGCATTTTGCATGGTTTTAATAATTGGAATGTCTAGAAATCTGAACCAACTATTTGGTAACTGATAAAATGACGGTCTGTTTAATCCTTTCAAGCTTTATATATCTTTTCTACTTTGTTGTTGATGCACCTTCTATAACTTTTGGTTTTTAGGTATACTGAAGTTAATCATCGGAAAATTGCAGTAAAATAATTTGTTTTTATATGGCTAGATTACAATATTGATTAATTCTCTATCCTTTACTCAGTTATGTTTATTTTCAGTTTGAGAAAAAAAATGTTATTTGATTCTCTTAATCATTACGTTCAGTTTGTCTTTTTAATGATGTGAATTAATCCTTATAATATTTGAACATTGAAAATAGTATATCTGAATTCACGTGAATTCACTTTGACTTGTTTCTTAATTTGTTGCCGACTAAGAAAATGCTATTGTTTTGATCGGATTAGCAAATTCTGATTGCAACTGATAAGAATTATTCTATCTTTTTTTTTCCAGCTATGATGGTATAATTGTGAGCTCTCTGGAAGCCAAGGGTGCCTTTTCTTGGTATGATACTTGAGTTTTTTTAACCTGAATCCTTTCTGATTTTGCACCTATAATTTGTGTTTGAGGTTTTTTGTCATGAATATCCGTATTCAAGTAGCACATATGATTTTAGTTCTTACAGTTTTTTGCAGGAGCCTTTCAAGTCTATCCCTCTTATATGGATCCTTCATGAAAATGCTCTTGCTTATCGATCAAGGAAATATGCCGCTAATGGGCAGATTGAACTTTTTGAATGATTGGAGAAGAGTTTTTAATCGTTCAACAGTAGTTGTTTTTCCAAACTATGCCTTGCCGGTAATATGTATGGGACAAATTATTTATTTAATGTTTTTCCACTAATCTTACATATTTCCTTCAAATCATAATTTCAGGAATCATAGGAACGAATCAGGAAACTCAATTTTTCTTTGGGAGAGAATGTTTTCAGGATGTTGGTTCCAGTGCAAAAGGTTGGCAGTATCATTGGTCGAAAGGGCAAGTTTATAAAAAAAATTACAGGAGAGAGTAAGGCGCGGATTAAAATTCTTGATGGCCCACCTGGAATCTCAGAAAGAGAAGTGAGTTTCAATTTCCCTGTTATTTTATGCAGTAAGGATGACATTGGATATATGTCATTGTCTATTTGTCATGCTTATTTATTTGATCTCCTTGGTTCTTTGAATACAATTCGGTCTATTTTAACTTCCCTGTTTTTGATACTTTTTAGTTTTCATCATCTCTTATTTAGTATTTTTGAATTCTTTTTCTTTGATGATTTTGAAAGGTAATGGTTTCTGCAAAAGAAGAGCCAGATCGCCCCATACCGCCTGCTGTTGATGGTTTGTTAAGGTTCCATAAGCAAGTTATCAATGTAGACCGTGACCTTGGGGATAGCACTTTGGCTACTGCACGTTCAGTTGTTACCAGGCTTCTAGTGGCAGATACACAAGCAGGAAGCTTGATTGGGAAGCAGGGTGCAACCATAAAAGCTTGATTTGAAAGTGAGACTTTTCTTTGACTTAATATGATTTTGCTTTCTGGTATCTTTCTGCAATCAACAGATCATTGCTAGTGTTGGCCTTGCTAGAAGACCATCATCTTGCATTTCTTATGAAGCACCTTTCTCTTCGTTGGCCTTTAGAGATGATGGTTGGATGCTGGCTGCTGGAACTAGCAATGGGCGTGTGGCATTCTATGATATTTGTTGTGCACAAATATGTTATATATGTATGATCCCAGATGGGGAAAGTAGGCATTATAATCTATACAAGATAATGCCTTCTTAGCAATTCCCCTAATGCTTTATATATGTATGATGCTGATAGCAAGGTACCTTATTTATGTTTGTTAATATGTATGATGTATAAAATTTATGAAGATCTCCCTTCCATAATTCATTGAACACTAGATTTATATATTTGTTGTGCACAAATATGTTAAGAAAAGGGGGTATTGGAATTTATGTTGATGAGTAACGTATAAATATTTACTAAGAAGGTTCTTTTGGTCTGTTATGACCTACAACTAATACATGTTTCCTAATTTTTTTTGCTCACTTGACTTGATCTTTTCATTTGACTAATGATTCTAGATATGTAACTATGTTCTAATGAGACAGAGGGAGTACTGTGATTGGTGATATTTTGGCACAGAGTGAGGTTTTTAAACCTATAGTAGTGTGATTGCTGTGTTCTTGTTAATTTCTGGTCACATTGCGCTATATTGTATTTACTTGGATGTTTTTAAACACTAACTACATTGGATTTCTTTTAAGTGGCTTTGGTTATCCTTTTGAATTGGCTCTACTATCCCTTGCTTTTAATTTGATTCCCTGCTTTTTAGAATTGTTATATTTTGGGTTTCTGATTTCAATATTGCTTTAGCTGAACCTTATTTTGATATTTTGCTCTGGTAATCGATTACAAGAAATGGGTAATCGATTACCAGAGAACCTTTTAATAAGTAAATTTCGAACATATGATGTCTGGTAATCGATTACATATATAGGTAATCGATTACCAGACTCTTAAAAACAATGGTTTCCTCAGATTTAGTCATCAACAGTTAGTGAGGGATTCATCCCAGTTTGTGACGGATTTAATCCCTCACAAATTGCGAGGGATTTAATCCCTCGCAAATTGTGACGGATTCTACTTAATTAAAGTCATCACAGTTTGTGACAGATTTAATCCCTCACAAATTGCGAGGGATTTAATCCCTCGCAATTTGTGACGGATTCTACTTAATTAGAGTCATCACAGTTTGTGACGGATTTAATCCCTCACAAATTGTGAGGGATTTAATCCCTCACAAATTGCGACGGATTTTTATTAATTTCTAAACATTTATTGTTACAAATTAGTGACGGAAATTATATTGTTTGTGACGCCTTAATTCCGTCACTAATTGTGACGGAGAAAATAATCCGTCACTAAATATTTTGTGACGCCAAATTTTGTGACGGAATCATTTCCGTCACAAATTCCATCACTAACTTATTTGTGACGGATTTTATGAAGTTTAGTGACGGATTTTTTCCCTCTCTAATTTTAATTTTTCTAGTAGTGAACGATGCACAACCAACTCTAAATGTTGAAGATGATCATCCAAAGAAGAACTATATATCAATATATATTGTCGAAGAAAACAATGAAGAACCTTTGAAGATAAGATGAAAATAGTTGGTTCATGGTTGCCTGAAATGTCGATGGGGCATTTGTTAAGCCGAAAGGCATAACCAGAAACTCAAAGTGGCCATCATGAGTACGAAATGCAGTCTTGTATACATCTTTAGAGTGTACACGAATCTGGTGATATCTGGCACGCAAATCCAGCTTGCTGAAAATTGAGGCACCTCCCAACTCATCCAAGAGTTCATCAATAGTAGGAATGGGGAACTTATCCTTCATAGTGGCAACATTAAGGGCCCTATAATCAACGCAAAATCGCCACGACCCATCTTTCTTGCGGACAAGCAAACCAGGAGATGAGAAAAGGCTATGGCTTGGTCGAATGATCCCTTGCTCAAGCATTTCGCGAATTAACTTTTCTATCTCCGATTTCTGAAAGTGTGGGTATCTATATGGACGAACGTTGATAGGTTTGGTTCCAGCGATCAAATGAATGCGATGGTCAATAACACGATGAGGTGGTAGGCCTAAAGGGTGTTGAAAAAGATCCTTGTATTTAAGCAATAATGGTTGAACTGCAGGGAAAATGTCCAATGGTAAGGCAAACTCTGATGAAACGGTAACCGTAACAACCTCTGAACTAGAAAGCTCAAAAAGAAAAGGAGAATCCTTATGGTGAACAAGAGCTTGTAAGTGATGGATAGTAATTGGACTCAGCAGAGATTTGGTTTCACCTTTAAGAGTTACCTGTTGACCCTTCCAATTAAAATCCATAGTGAGAGCTGAGTAATCATGTGATACTCGACCAAGCGATTGGAGCCAAGGGAACCCGAAAACAACATCAAGACCTTCAATCTCCAACACAAAGAGATCGACAGTGAATTCAATTCCTTGCAGAATCAAAGATGTTGAAGGACAACTATATTGACAACTCAAGAAAGCACCACTGCCCGTAGAAACTCGAAAACGAGGAATAGGTGTTACTGGAAGAGCCAATTGTGCCACCAACAAGGGTTTGATGAAATTGTGAGTGTTGCCGCTATCAATTAAGACTTGAAATTTTTTTGAGCCAAAAGATCCAAACACCCGTAAAGAGCGACCCTGAAGTTGACAAGAAAGATTGTGAAGGGTGGAAATATCACCAGAAACCTCCTCGGGTATTGTATCATGATCTCCCACTTCCTCGTTGGTAGGAGTATCATCATCCTCGTAACCAAGGAGCAATAAGTATTTGCTTTGACAATGATGATTGAGTCCAAATTTTTTATCGCAGTTGTAACAGAGACCACGCTCTCTCTTATCACGCAACTCTGCTGGTGTTAAACGCCGAATCGGGGAGGTCGGTGAGGGTAAGAGAGGAGGAAATTTGGTTATATGTGCGGTTTGAGAATTGGGCTTGGTTGTTGGAAAATGAGAAACCTCGTTTGGGCTGATTACACTTGACAGTTGGGCTCGACCTGTTACATGTCCAGAACCAAAGGAAGAAGGCCCACGAGGACTTCCTTTTACCGTCACAGCTGCATCATCCATTCGAGCTTCATAAGAACTAGCCATGGAAAAGGCTTCCATCAATGTTGCTGGACGGTGGAATTGTAACTCACGACGAATGTCCGCTTGAAGACCGATGATGAAAAAACTAATGAGAAGAGGTTCCGATATACCCGTAACTTTATTAAAAAAATTCCTCGAATTGAGTTTGGAATTCGGCAACCGATGACGTCTGTGTGAGCTTCGAAAGATTGCCCTCATAATCCTCGTAAACATTAGGACCAAATTGGTTTTTAACCAAGGTAATGAAAGAAGCCCAATTAAAGAATAAATCATTTCTCTTGGCCCATTGAAACCAAGCCACTACACGTCCTTCCAAATGAAAGGAGACAATCTACAATCGTGTGTCGGGTGGGGTTCCATAATAATCAAAATAAGCTTCAATACGAAACAACCAATCAGCAAGATCAGAACCATCAAAACGAGAAACATCGAGTTTCATTGAGCGAGGTGTCAATGTGTGTGGACGATGATTCAAAGAATCTGCGTGAGTCTGCTGAAACTCGGTACGAAGGTTAGCCATCTTGGTCTCCACCGAAATCATGAACTGCTGCAAGGAAGCATGGATTGAATCGGAGAGAGTATCCATCTATTTTTGAGAAATAGCAGAAGAAGCGGAAGAAGACATGGCAGCCAATCTACAAAATGGAGAAGAAGAATCAATGAAAGCACCAATGTTACGGTAGGAATAGAAAGGCACCTTTCGAGCTGGTGTTTACTCCAAAAAGAAAGTTGAAGAAAGAGAGAAGTAAGAGACAATAATTCTATTATAATTTCTATTCACCTCTTTTCCAATTCCACTACAATCTTTATATGGACAACCACCTTGTGCTAACAGTACGATAATACTAGTAAAAACAAAAGAGTATTCCCATTCAGTATTATTTGTATATTAAGATTTATTTATAGAAAACTGTGGAAGAAAATATGCACAAAGTTTTGATGATGCCAAAGCATTGAAGAAAATAAAGGTCAAGTTAAAGCAAGCTGATCAAGAAGCAAGATCTCAAGTAATAACTAGATAAGTCTTGATTGCTTAGCTTAGTATGTAAAATAAACTTTTAGAATTTGCAAATTTCACTTGGCCATTAAAATAAGAATTTCAAGAAAACCTAAACTTAATATTTTTGAATATAAGAATAAGTTGTTTGAAAAGAAAGCAAAAACAGTATTTAAAAGATTAAACAAAAATATTTTTAACTGGAAAATAGAAGCTCTCTATATCTTAAGTTTTCATAAGCCAAAACAAGTGATATGTGTCTGGTAATCGATTACCACTTGCTGTAATCGATTACCAAAGAAAGAAGACCTCTTATCAAAAGTTCAAATGTTAAAATGCTCTCTGGTAATCGATTACCAGTGATTGTAATCGATTACCAGAAGAGAAAATTTCAAAATTCGAATTTGAATTATACAACGTTTCAATCATTTTGAACTTTAATTGTTGTAATCGATTACCAAGTCTTGTAATCGATTACCAGAGCCTATTTTCTAAAAAATTATAGAGAGTTACAACTCTTCATGAAAAGACATAACCCAAGAAACAATTGTCTATAAATACCTATAATTTTTCAGAGAAAGGTGACGAACTCTATTGTGAAAATAATTTACAAAAACTACTTGGCCAAAATCATATGCATAAATCTCTAAAGAGTTCATCAAGTTCTTAGAAAATGTAATATCTACTCTTCAAAGAGAGTCATTCTGTAATACCCTATTGATCTGTTGATCTGTAAAGGAGAAAGGGTTTTTCTCCTTGTTGGTTTTTGAATCACAACACAAGGAAAGGGAGTTCCAAGGTGTTGGTGGATTCAAGTCTTGTAAGGTTTACAAGAGTAGTGGAAATCTCAAGTGAGAGACTTAAGGACTGGATGTAGGCAGGATTGGCCGAACCAGTATAAAATCAAGTTTGCAATTCTTCTTCCCTATACTTTTAATTTTTTGTTATTAATTGTAATTGTGTAGTTTGCATCATCATTCGTTCTTTACATACAAATTTGTCTAAGGAATTAAATTTGATAAGAAAGTAATTGGAAAAGTTTTTATAAGAGGAAAATTTAGAAAACTTAATTCACCCCCCTCTTAAGTTAATTGAGGCTAAGGGACTAACACAAACAAAATCATTCAATTTAGTGGGCTTCTTGATGGTGTGTTTGGGCCTCCCACTTTCCACCAATTGTTCCTCTATCATCCCTTCAGCAGGAGCTTGCACAGATGTATGACCCAACTCAATATGAAGAGCTTGCTTATGAATTGTATCATTTACACATGATGAAAGGATCCAAAACAGGACATTCTAGCCACTCCTAAAATTTATAAATAGCTAACTCTTGCAGTGCTTCTAGACACACTCTCTAAAGACCAAGGAGAACCAAGAGAATGAGATCAAGCAGATTCTGCTCTAGCTTCGTCTTCTGCTTATCCAGGTAAGGGGAAGTGAGAAACATTGCTCTAGGTGTGGGAATGTATGTTGGGAAGTGGGATTGACCCCAATCCTATGTTTGTTGTATGCTCATTTATGAGGAGGTTTTCCCAATTATATATGTTTCTTCTATTTGCTCTTCTTATATGTAAATAACTATATGATCTAAGATCTCTATGGGTTCCTATGGGAAACCCTAAGGGAATGCATTGGTAATTATAAGAGGAGATTATTTGAAGAGGTAATTGTATGAGTAAATTGTACTGTTTTGAATGATTAATATTGTATGAATTAGAGTGCTCTGTGGGTTCCTGTGGGAACCTTATGAGAAACAGGAAAAAATTTCTAATATGTTTTGTTTTACCTTCTAATTATTCTGTTGTATCTCTTGTTGAATGAGATGTACGAATATGTGTTTACTTTCACAAATAGACAAGTTTTGATATGAATTAAAGTGCTCTGTGGAGACTATGTGAATATGATGAGATAATGTGAAAAGTGAATATGAGACATGAGATATGATGTTATATGATAATGAGACATGACAATGTGATATGATAATGAGACATGATAATGTGATATGAGAATGCATAGAGTCTTGATTGACATGCATGCATCATTTGCATAAATGTTTTTAAGGGTACGATATGGAATACACTGCTAGGGAAGGCCCCTTATGTAAAAGCTTAGGGATTAGTCCTTGGGGATAAATCGGTTTGTAAGTTCCAGTCTCGCCCATTGTGTGCATGAGATGTATCTTGCGCGGCTTAACTATCTCAACGAGACCCTGGTAGTATGTCCTTCTAGTGAGAGTGCGCAGAGGGTGTGACCCGGCATGTACTCCTAGACTATTCTCGTGTATTGCTACCGACAATATATATGTCATGTGACATGCGTTACTGGCACCACATGCATGATAATATGTAGTCCGTGTCCATTACATGTGCATTTTAATGTTATATGTTAACTTGATATTTTTATGTCTTTGATGAGTGGAATGTGATATTGTTGTTAATCCATCTATGTTATGTACATATACATGTCTTATTTGTGTTTGACTATCTGGTGTGTATTCCTACACTATGAACCAGAGTGAGATGTTTCTCACTCCCTTTTCCTTTTTGTTGTTTTCCTTTGATTGTTATACAAGTGATTATCAGCATGAGACTGAGGATGTTGGTGATGAAGCTTAGGCTTCTATGTTGGGCTTTGCTCTGATAGGACATGTGACATCGGGACGTAGATAAGATTAGATTAGGATGTTATTTCTATTAAATTATTTTGAAAACCTTAACCTTATTTCGTTGTAATTTTCGCTGATTATGTTATTTGTTTAAGTTATAGATGTGGTGCTCTCTATTTGAACATATTTGATATTTTAATAATAAAAGATTATGTTATTCAAATTTTATTATTTATGTGTTAGAATATGCAGTGTAGAGGGTGTCATAATTTATAATAAAACAAATACAATGATATACATGATCAACCCCCACTACCCAACTTAAAACATTTTAGAATTAATTACAGCATCTTCTAACATCTTCATGGGTTGCTGGCATCTTCATACTTTCTGTTTTAGTGTAAGATAAGTGTGCCTTCCATGATTACATATTCATAAAATCATTATCAAACATTCTATCATTTTTGTATTATTACCTTAATTTAAGGCATTTATAAGAAATATATTGCCCTAATAAAACTCGCATGATTTAAGTTTCATCAAGTAAAAAGTCATGCATGTGATCAACTCATCTATAAATACTTAGGAGTTAGGAATACACGCTGGTTTTTCACTTTCATCATTATTCCTGTATAGAATATATGGTCAATTGCTAATATTTTTTTATTCGATTTCAATAAATATATATATATATATATATATATATATATATATATATATATATATATATATATATATATATAGAGGCGTGTAAAAAAAGTTGAACTAGTAATAACTAACTATAATATAAAAAATGAATTATTCTTATAAAAATTAAATCGAATTATTTTCAAAGTTATTACCCCATTAAAATAATAATAATAATAATAATTTTACATATATTAAGAAAATCACTTATTTATATTAAATTTTATTAATTCTATAATATTAATTCTTTCTAAATTATCTTTATTATAAATATTAAAAGAAGTAATACAATTACTAAACATCATATATTAAAGAAAAAATATTTTTCTGAGAAAAAATAGTTAAAATTTATTTATATTTAAAAATAAAAATATTTTTTTTCTTAAAATAAAAAATAAAAATAATGTGAACGATTATAATAACAGTATTCAACATCAAGTCTAAGATCATAAATCTTCCACCATTAGACTTATCTAGACATCCTGTAGTTATCATTTTAATTTGCTCCTTTCTTATTGTGAAAAACCTTTGCCATGTATGTAGTCCATTAATTTTGAAATGCTTTATGTATTAATTTTCGTTATTAAATAACACAATTATATATCTCACATCCCGAGAATTTCGTAAGAGGATACAGCTACAAACATGCATGAAGATAAAATCACTTATTAATTAAGTGCTTTCATAGAAAATTTCTTCCTTTTGGGACCGAAACAAGTGTATATATCAATATATGTATAGTCAAGTTCGTTTATCTAAAAATTCACTATACCAAAACTCTTGAATTTTTTTTAGTACTTTAACAATTATCTAAAATATATTTGTAACACCCTTACTACCCCAACACATATATTGTAACAATGTAAATAAGCTAAAAAATAAAATTTTCAACATTGGTAAAAAGGTTCACATAAAACCTTCATAATTGTTCTTCAATATCCAATAAAAATTGAAAATAAAATTTGGAAAGTAAAACTTAAGAGTTTACAAATTATTTTCAAAAGAAAAGGTACAACTCCAAATACTTATAAAACTTTATATCCTAGAATCCTCTACCCCGATGTCACAATACCAGAGCACACCCACAATTCAATTGTTGACATTTTAGATGCCACTCAAAGCTGGGTCTTCCTCACCTAAAATATCCACAAATTATACGGTGAGAAAAGAAAACATCTATATGTAAAGAACATACAAACACACGACAATGTAATCTCATCATAACTCATTACATAATGAAATATTTACAATAATTTCTACATGTCATAATTCTATCAATCATGCATCAACTTCACATCACAATTTCACAATTACACCAATCCATCACAAATCTTGCAATTAACACTATGTCAATGGTCACGCCACCTCAAGGTCGTGCCACTCTAGACATAAATGATACGTATTAATTGCCCCACTTATCCCACACTATGTCAGGGGCACGCCATCCTTGTAGCATCACTTACCTAGGGTCGTCTCATCCCTGGTCATATGTATGAGGAACTACATTCACATCACAATCACAATCATCACAAATCTTACAATTAACACTATGTCAAGGTCACGCTACCCTTGTAGCAACCTAGGGTCATCCTCACCCCTGACATAACACTATGCCAAGGTCACGCTACCCTTTTAGTAGCCTAGGATCGTGCTCACCCCTGACATAACACTGTGCTAAGGTCACGCTACCCTTTTAGCAGCCTAGGGTCTTGCTCACCCCTGATCATCAGTATGAGGATTCACAATCACATCTCATTCACATTCCACACATCTCATTTCATGTCAACATACTCACATCATGTTATCAATTCCAAAATAAGACAATAGATATAATGTATATACGAAGGCATCACACCACCTTCCATATCTAGATCATCAATTTTACCAAATAATATAACAATCACATTTATAAATTAATATAAAACTTGATGAAATCATTAATTTAGTAGAATTTTAACTCAAATAGTAAAACTCCCAAATTTTTCCAAAACCTAACTCATAGGCGCTTTTCTATAATTTCGTTCTCTCTCCCATATCATCATTTTTGCAAATCAAATATATATTTCTAATCCTCAATACATACAGAATATAATGGGATCATCAATTCCTCAAACAGAAACAATTATAAAATTACCCATAATTCTAAGGGACTCTTTCTCTACCCAATGCTCTCATGTAACTCTGCATAAAAATAATCTCCTTTTCCCCCGTACCTCTATAAAGAGTAGCTGAAACTAAAGCAGGATCTGGTTGGTCTCCTCCTCTAGGTTCCCCTCGGTCTTCAGAGAATGTAGAAGGAAAAGAAGTCAGAACTGAAAGAAGTCAGAATTGAAATGTGTGCTTTTTGGGAGTGCCAGAGCGTTATATTTATAGGCATCAAGGGTCACCGAAACGACCCGTTTCAAATCCGGAACGGCCCGTTCTGGACTCTGACGACATGTGTAAAATTCATATCCAGAATGGTTTGTTCTCAAACCAGAACAGCCCGTTCTGGTGTTGCATTTAACCCATAACATCCATATTTGGAACGGTCCGTTCCCAACTAGGGTTATAGGCCTTTTTGGTAGTTTGGAACGCCCCGTTCCTATCTAAGATTTGTAGGAAATTTTAGCATTTTGGAACAACCCGTTCTAGTTTGAGAACGGCCCATTTTGGGCTACTAAATCATTCTCGTTTTAGTAGTTTGGAACAGTCCGTTCCAATTTGAGAACGGCCCATTCTGGGCTACTACATAACCCTTATTGGGCCTTGGGCCTTCGTACAATCTGTGAAAATCGGGCTGTTACAACATTGATAATTTGATTTGTGACTGATATGTATCAATGCGGGCATACCGTTCTCACACCCTTCCAGGGCCGGTATGTTGCACGGTTAAACACCCAGCAGCCCGTGCAAAGGCAATCCACCCACCGTTAAACCCTCTGTGGCCAGTGAGCTGCGCAGTTAAACACCCAACGGCCCACGCATGGAATGCCTCCCGTCATGGTCCCCCCTGTCTCAACCCCTCTCTGGGCCCAGGGTCCAATGCAATATAGCCACGTCTGGCTTCTCAAGCACCACATGCAACTCATAAGTCTCATGCAACTCATGCATCCCACGTAACTCATAATTAATGCATCTCCATTATATAACATCGTCACATGTCAATAACAATCCATGCAATATCATCCTCACATGCTAGGTACCTATCATTAAGTTATCAACATCATAGATCACAAATTTCACATAATTCTTCACACACATCACAATATCTATGACATTCAATTAATAATTTAACCATAACTCGAGATATACATATCCTTTCTAAGTGATCCCAACTCCATTAGAATCCTAACATCAATATCTACAACTTTCATGAAGAACACAAATCCTAATAAAGTTGTTTAGGTTACCATTCAGGGCTCACAAAAATTGATGTTGTGGTTCGCACACAGATTGGAAGGCTCAAATTTCAACTCACATAACTTGATCCAATATTAATATTTTTACACGATTCTTGTGTCTAAATGGTAGCCCCAGATGTCTAGTTTCTAAAAAAACAAACGGCACTCGATTTGGATAACTACACAGAAAGATATCGCAAAATTACAAACGTATGTCAGGGTCCCGACGCCCGACGCCCAAAACTGGCGCTGAGCGCCCAAATCTCTGCCCAGACTCCCCTCTGTGAAATTAAACCTGCGTTTTACGAGTTTCAACAAGGTTTTACCAATTTTCACTACTTCTACACCCCGTTGGTTCAGTTTAACTCCATTTATATTCTTCATACGTTCCAAATCAATCCATACACATCTCAAGCCTCAAAAATTGGTTTCCATTGGTTTTACAAAAAAAATCTAAACTCTTCTTAACACATAAAATTCAAGTCATCAAATTTAAGGATAAAGAATTAACAAGAAAACCCCAATGGAATTCAAAGACAATTCAAGAAATAAGTTCTTCCAAATGAATTAAGAATTTAGAACATTGATTGCACAGATAATCGTTTAGAATTTTAAATAGAGTGCCTAGAGGGACTTAGGGATTGCCCTCACTACCCGAACACCCCTATATTCACATATGAAGAAACCCATCTCCCCCGTACCTGGATGAGCAGAAGATGAATGGTCTTGGTGTGATCTAAGATCGTTCCTGAGTACTCTTCCTTAGAACTCTTTGTTTCTCCTCTTTTTTTCCCTAACCCTTCAGAACGCAAATGAGGCAGATAGGGTTAACACCACCTGACTCCTTTCTTAAAATTAATCCATTGGACTGGGTCAACCCAACCCATTTTCCTTCTCTTCTAACCCACTTCTAATTTTCCTCAAAATAATTAAATAAAATAAATACATGTATATTATAAAATATTTTTTCTCTATAATAATAATATATTTCTGACCCTAAATATAATAATATAATTTCAATAACAAAATATCATATAAAATCAACCTTCTCTTAAAACATATAAATATTTATTTAAAAATGCTAATAAAAATACTTATTTAATACGTACAAAATAATTGTCCAAAATAATAATTATTTAAAACGTACAAAATAATATTCCTCTATAATTATTAAAATAATTATGACCAAATACCATATAATAATAATAATAATAACCTTTTTGAAAATTGGGGTGTTACAATACTCCCCTCCTTTAAGAAATTTCGTCCCCGAAATTTTTGTAATGGTAGACTTCTCTCTTCTTACTTTCTAATCCTTATGCAACCTCACTACCTTATTGATGTACAACTCTATCAATTTCACCAAAGGATATCTAAAGGTAAAACAAGTAAACTTGACGAGTCTATCCACTAAAACACAAATAGAATCGACCTCTTAAGTATCTCAAACAAACCTACAATTAAGGTCTATCCACTCACCATTACAGTTCCAAAATGGGATGTCTAAGTGCTACAAAATTCCAAAAGACTTCTTGCATACTAAACACGAGCATACAATTTCTCTACTCCTCTCTTCACCTTAGGCTACCATGCTTCCGCTGCACCACTCTGATACATCCTCCTAAGGTCCCGATACATCTCAGTAGCTCCTAAATGAATGTCCTTCCTCTAAAATCATCTTTCTTAATTGAAGGTTACTAAGCACCCAAATTTGTTCTTGCACCTCAAAATAACATCGATTCTACTCAAAAAAATTATCTACACTCCTACCAATCTTTTCCACTTGGTTCTCTAAGAAAGGCTCTAACTCCTAGGCTTCTCTAATCTCATCCATTAATTCACTAGTCACTTTCAACATAATCAATTCAATGCTCCTAAGGATAATCTCACACACAAGGCATAAGTCTCTAAATTCTTCAATCAAATCCAACCCTTAAATCATCATAAACGATATACCAGAGGTTATCATAATCAAGGCATCTGCTACAACATTGGTTTTACTTCTATGATCATCTCTAAAGATTAAGCACCTAAGCGTAAGTTCACTAGGTATACATATCAGATCTCTAATTTCACCACTCCATCTACACCCAAGTCAAACTCTTATCCATCACCTTATCCTATAGCCTCATATCTTGTCACCAAAATTGTGCTTCTCCAATTTCCTTCAACAATCCATTCGTTACTCAAGTCATACTTAGTCTCACACTACTAAGAGTAACCTTATAAGCCAAACTTAAATCTCTAATTTGAGCCAAAAGGATTCATCTCTCTAATCATAAGGGAAGATAAATATAAAGGTTTCCTACACAAAACATCGGTCACCACAATAGCTTTACTCAATTAACAACTAAGTTTGAAATATTAGTCCTCTAGAAATTAAACTATCTCTTTAGTCACATAATTAACTACTCAGTCAACAGATAATTAAGGCTCTAACGATCAAAAAATACTTCAAGCTTGGAATCATATACATAATGTCTCCAAATCTTAGTATAAATATTAAAGCTACTAACTCAAGGTCATAGATAAGAAAATTCCTCTCATGAATTTTCAATTGCCTAAAATCATAACCTACTACCTTTCCTTCTTGTCACAATACTCCTCCCAAACATATCTTTAGAAGCATAACTATATATCACAAAAGGCTTACTAAGATCGGCCAATGCTCACACTAGCGCACTAGTCGATCTTTCCTTAAGAATTTGGAAACTACTATCACACTTACTATCTCACACAAAAATAACACTCTTCTTACTCAATATGTTCAAAGGTAATGCTATCTTAGAAAGTTACTCAATAAATATCCAACAACAATGAGCTAATCCAAGAAACTCATAACCTCGCTAATAGACTCATGTATCTCTCACTTAAGCACAACTTCTATCTTAGATAGATCTACGTTATACCTCCGCAAGAAAATTACATGGCCTAGAACACTCATCTCATACAGTCAAAAATCATACTTAGATAATCTATCCTAAATTTATCTTGGATATATCTTCACACTTAACTCTTAATATGGTGATATCACATCCTAAGATCAATCTCATTAATACACAAACATCCACTAATTGATCCATAAAGTCATCTATCCTCATATATACATACATGCATATCAAATCATATTAGAATACCTACTTTAAAATCTTCATATATACTATCCCTAAGCATATACGAATCAATCATCGTTTACACCATAAAGCATGAATCAACTTTACCACATAACATTATACAATCTTAAACAACCTCTCAATCCACCTAACATCTTAGAATCATGACAAAAATCAATTTTTATCCTTGCATTGTCTAACGATTCAAAAATATCATGACACCATACATATCCCTTCAACAATGATCAAAGAAAATGATACCTAGAGAGTTATACTCATCCAAATGATCTCAAACCTATCTCAAAAGAAAGCTAAGAGAATAAGTTAAAACTCTTATGAAGACATAAAATTCTAAAAGATCCTCTTCTTAGCTAAAAATTTCAAAAATCGCAGCAGATATATTCGGCGCTTACAGCTAGACCTTTGATCACCAAAGTAGCTATAACTGGAGTTCTAGACCTCCGTTTTACCTGATTCCAATTCCATTGGAAAGATAACGTCTAAGGCTACAACTTTTATGAAGATCATAAAATCTAAATCTGTCAATATGGTAGTCATAATGGCACAACAAAACTGAAGCGAAAATATCCTCTACACCAAACAGCAATAGTATATCAATATATCTAAGGCCACAAAAATACATCAACCCTTCCAAACTCACACCTCAACTTCATATTCAAGCTTCCCACTACAATCCTAAACCAAACAACTCACATATTTAGCACAACAGACTTAGAAAATAAAACTCACATGCTACCTAAACCATAAACGGTAAACATGCCAACACCAACACTCAAGGGAATTACCAACATTTCAATCTCTCATCAAGGATACCAAAACTCCAATTCTCATATACAACCTCCTTGGATTCAATCGCTACAACTATAGATTCTAGAAACTCCATTAACCGTAAACTCTCGACAAATCAATGTCTCACCCAAATCTAAGGTCCCAATAATTTCTAGTTGATTAGCAAGGCTTCGTCCACTACTACTGGCACATATGCTCGCAATACGAGCGATTCCACTCAACCACTACTTCTTACGTAAGTAAGAAGTATCAAAACAAATAAGCAATCATGAATAGCCTCAACTAAGCTATATCATGTCTTTCAGCCAAATTCTGAGAAAACAATATAAGTGTAAGCACAACACTAACAACACAAGGGAAACATCATCATCATCATCATTATCCTCATCATAAAGCAAAACATATTCCATCATTCATCTACCAAACAAGCATAGTAGACTCATAACTCACGGCCGATTGGATCGACCTGCTCTGATTGTGACACCCTTCTACCCCATAATAGATAAGTAACAACAATAAGAATAATTCAATAAATATAACATCAAGAAGGGTCCACATATTTTAATAAAAACTCATATGTTCACAAGTCTTGCAATAAATAGAAATAATAATAATAATAATAATAAAGTTTTACTCTTAAAAGAAAATTGTCAAGGTCTCTAAAGAAAAATGAAAGGGATCCAGAATTTACAAATATAAGGTGAATATAAAACTCCTAAAAATAAGTCTCCTCAAACGAAAAATAACAATTCATAACTAAAGCATCCTAAATTCATGCCCCAATGTCACATCCTATCAGAGCAGAACCCTTTCCCTTTAGAACTCAACACTATGAGTGCCTTCATCTTCACCTAAAAGAAAACCACATAAAAACAAGACGGTGAGAGATAGATAACATCATATATGAACATAGAGCTACCCAATTCCCACCCCACACCGTGCACCAAAATATCATCATTAACTATAAACAACAAATACATCTCATATAATTACCAAACATCATTTTTTTTCAATCATACAAGCTTTCATACCCTTATTGGGCCTTGGGCCTTCGTACAATCTGTGAAAATCGGGCTGTTACAACATTGATAATTTGATTTGTGACTGATATGTATCAATGCGGGCATACCGTTCTCACACCCTTCCAGGGCCGGTATGTTGCACGGTTAAACACCCAGCAGCCCGTGCAAAGGCAATCCACCCACCGTTAAACCCTCTGTGGCCAGTGAGCTGCGCAGTTAAACACCCAACGGCCCACGCATGGAATGCCTCCCGTCATGGTCCCCCCTGTCTCAACCCCTCTCTGGGCCCAGGGTCCAATGCAATATAGCCACGTCTGGCTTCTCAAGCACCACATGCAATTCATAAGTCTCATGCAACTCATGCATCCCACGTAACTCATAATTAATGCATCTCCATTATATAACATCATCACATGTCAATAACAATCCATGCAATATCATCCTCACATGCTAGGTACCTATCATTAAGTTATCAACATCATAGACCACAAATTTCACATAATTCTTCACACACATCACAATATCTATGACATTCAGTTAATAATTTAACCATAACTCGAGATATACATATCCTTTCTAAGTGATCCCAACTCCATTAGAATCCTAACATCAATATCTACAACTTTCATGAAGAACACAAATCCTAATAAAGTCTTTTAGGTTACCATTCAGGGCTCACAAAAATTGATATTGTGGTTCGCACACAGATTGGAAGGCTCAAATTGCAACTCACATAACTTGATAAATATTAATATGTTTACACGATTCTTGTGTCTAAATGGTAGCCCCAGATGTCTAGTTTCTAACAAAACAAACGGCACTCGATTTGGATAACTACACAGAAAGATATCGCAAAATTACAAACGTATGTCGGGGACCCGACGCCCGACGCCCAAAACTGGCGTTGAGCGCCCAAATCTCTGCCCAGACTCCCCTCTGTGCAATTAAACCTGCGTTTGACGAGTTCCAACAAGGTTTTTACCAATTTTCACTACTTCTACACCCCGTTGGTTCAGTTTAACTCCATTTATATTCTTCATACGTTCCAAATCAATCCATACACATCTCAAGCCTCAAAAATTGGTTTCCATTGGTTTTACAAAAAAAATCTAAACTCTTCTTAACACATAAAATTCAAGTCATCAAATTTAAGGATAAAGAATTAACAAGAAAGCCCCAATGGAATTCAAAGACAATTCAAGAAATAAGTTCTTCCAAATGAATTAAGAATTTAGAACATCGATTGCACAGATAATCGTTCAGAATTTTAAATAGAGTTCCTAGAGGGACTTAGGGATTGCCCTCACTACCCGAACACCCCTATATTCATATATGAAGAAACCCATCTCCCCCGTACCTGGATGAGCCGAAGATGAATGGTCTTGGTGTGATCTAAGATCGTTCCTGAGTACTCTTCCTTAGAGCTCTTTGTTTCTCCTCTTTTTTTCCCTAACCCTTCAGAACGCAAATGAGGCAGATAGGGTTAACACCACCTGACTCCTTTCTTAAAATTAATCCATTGGACTGGGTCAACCCAACCCATTTTCCTTCTCTTCTAACCCACTTCTAATTTTCCTCAAAATAATTAAATAAAATAAATACATGTATATTATAAAATATTTTTTCTCTATAATAATAATATATTTCTGACCCTAAATATAATAATATAATTTCAATAACAAAATATCATATAAAATCAACCTTCTCTTAAAACATATAAATATTTATTTAAAAATGCTAATAAAAATACTTATTTAATACGTACAAAATAATTGTCCAAAATAATAATTATTTAAAACGTACAAAATAATATTCCTCTATAATTATTAAAATAATTATGACCAAATACCATCTAATAATAATAATAATAACCTTTTTGAAAATTGGGGTGTTACAAACATCATTGGAACGGTTAGGATATAAAATGGATCTGAGCTCTATGAATACTCACAAAAATATTTGAAGGTGGGACAGATAAATACATTATCAACTTATATGAGGATGGGTACAAGCGGATATAGACATGTAAAATTTAGTGGGTACGAGTTTAAGTATGGGTATTATGGTACTTAACCCATCCCGTCCCACGCCATAGTTATATATATATATATATATATATATATATATATATATATATATATATATATATATTAATCAGTATAACGATATTACTATTATTTTAGACATAAGATATAAGTTGAAGTTGTTAGAGTATTTTTTTTCTAAGTTTTTTGGTAGCTCACATTCAATTGAAATTAATAATATAAAAAAATTATATATGCTACTCATTATTTAAAGAGTATCAAACTAAAGCTAAGAGAATATTGAAATTTTCAACTTCACGAGCAAATGTTAATGTGTCAAACTTGAATAATCTAAATATTATGAAAAAAATAGTGATTATGATTTATTTATAAATGATACAATTGAAACACAAATAAAACCTGAAATAGAGATTTATTTGAAAGAAAACTTTTTATCTATAAGTTCTACTTTTGACATTCTTGGATATGGTGGAAAACAAATGAGATTAAGTATCCAATTTTGTAAAAAATTGTTAAGGATTTTGGCAAATCCCAATTTCACCTGTAGCTTCAGAATCTGCATTTAACACATGAGATAGATTTTTGAGTCATCATTGTTCTAGGTTCCATGAATTTACTCTAGAGGCACTTATGTGTGCACAAAGTTGATTGAAACGCAAGCAATAAGGTAATAAAGAATTAAACTTTATTTATTTAATAAGAGATGTTTTATTTTTTATTATTTGTTTTAATTATTAATTTAAATTATCTAATCATTCATTTTCTTGTCATGAAGTTTCTATTAGTATTACTAGACCAAACTAATATATAAACTTGGAAGACAAACGTTTGCAAAAATATAGAGAAATTAATTTTGAAGATGAGGTCAAGTGTCTATATATTTGTTTTTTTTTTTTTTTGAAATTTATAGTATATAATTTAATCTATAATTTTAATCTAACTAATTTCTGTATTTTTTTTCACATGTATTGGAAAATATTGTTAACACATGATCATAATGTTGAAAGTTTAATTACAACTTTTATTAAGTTGATTTTTTTAAGTTTATTTACAATAATTATATTCTTTGTAATATTTATTTATAAATTTGTGTGAAATCTTATCTTTTTATTGATTTATTTACTTTATACATAAATAAATATAGGTTGCGAGTGTGGGTATGAGTACATAAGTACTTAACGGGTACAAAAATAAATATTAAAATTATTATCCACGTAAATATAAAATTGGATTCATATATTATTTTTAAACACACATATAAAATTGAGTACTATAAAATTCTATTCAAACCCTACCCATTATCATCCATAAAGTCGATGGTGGAAGCCATAATAAAAGATGGTTATAAATATAGTTAAGATGATAAGAAATTGCCGATTGGTTACTATGTTGCATTGAATTAGGTTTGCATGTTATTCCCACTCTATATTTATATAAATAAAAACAATTAATTTCACATATTTAACATAATTAATTAAATATATTAAATTTTCACAATTTCATATAAAATATATATTACATTATTTAAAATATTAATTATATTTATGATAAATGTTATTATTAAAAAAAAAATCAAAGTCCCACATCAACTATAGAACAGACAATTAAATAGTATATAAGTAAAAAATAACTTTTACTTTATAAGCCGAGTTTACAAGATTGAATTAGGCTCAAATTTATCATCTAAAATATATATTACATTATTTAAAATATTAATTATATTTATAATAGATGTTACTCATACTATAAAAGTACTTTTAGATTAAAACATTAAATAATATTCTCCAAAAAAAAATTTAAGATTTTTTTATTATATTCAAGTTCAATCTTATCAGAACTAAAGTTGATTTTCAAATTTTAAAGTTTTAAGTTGGAATTTTAAGTTTGATAAAAAACAATCTAAACAAATATCATTACTATACAGTTAACTTATTTTTCGTATAAAATTCCCAGGAATATTACTTATCATAAATCCCAAAAAATTAAATCATTTTTATTATTTATTTGGCCTTGTGTTGTGTGTGCACAGAGCGATGAAGCAGTGGAGCTGGAATGGCTCTCCCAGTTCGTGGACGATGAGGCGACGTTGTTTCGTGACTTCCCATCCACAACGACGCCGTTTCTCGCCAATAATAACAAACATAGAAATGATAGTCTTAAGGGCATTACTACTAATCCCTCAGTAAAAGAAGAGTTTTAATATTGTAAGTGATGTATAGTTGATGTGTATCGATATGTTATTTAAAATCTACGTCACTTTTTATGTTTTTATAACTGAAGTTTATGTTTTTCATTTTTTTCGGTATCTCTCTCATGCTTGCTTCACTTTCCGGTTTTTCACTTTTTTTTTCTGTTATCTTTCTCACACTGGGTTCAGTTCCAAGAGTTCAAGGTTTTTATTTTCCAAGTCTCCCGCTATCTTTTATGGGTTTGATGAGCCATTTTTTATTTTTTGTTTTTTATTTTTAACTTTTCTTTATGTAGTATTCGTAGACTGTGGTTGATGTGATACCCTTACTACTCCAACACATAGCGTAATAATGTAATTAAATTAATGAAATAAATTTTTTAACACTAGTAAAAGGGTTCACATAAAAACCTTCACAAATGTTCTTCAATATCCAAAATGATTGAAAATGAACATTGGGAAAATAAAACGTAAGAGTTTACAAATTATTTTTAAAATAATAAGTACCACTCCAAATCCATATAAAAATTCATGTCCTAGAAATCCTCTGTCCCTGTGTCACAATATCAGAGCATACTCACAATTCAACCATTGACATTCTAGATGTCACTCATAGCCAGATCTTCCTCACCTAAGACATCCATAATTGCCACTTCTTCAATATCCAAAATGATTGAAAATGAACATTGGGAAAATAAAACGTAAGAGTTTACAAATTATTTTTAAAATAATAAGTACCACTCCAAATCCATATAAAAATTCATGTCCTAGAAATCCTCTGTCCCTATGTCACAATATCAGAGCATACTCACAATTCAACCATTGACATTTTAGATGTCACTCATAGCCAGATCTTCCTCACCTAAGACATCCATAATTGCCACTAGTGGAAAAGGGGTCATTTACGTCGGATATTTTAAGGATTTTACGTTAGAAACGACTCTGACATTAATGCGGGAGACATAAATTTACGTCGGCCGTGAAATCCAACGTAAATTTATGTTGGACATTCCCTAGAACTGACGTAAAATTAGGTTAAAATTTAAAAAAATACAAGCAAGAATTTACATCAGACACACCATGTCTGACCTAAATTTATGTCGGCCAATGCTAGATCTGACGTAAATTTACGTCGGACATGGTGTAGTCCGATGTAAATTCTTGCATTTTTTTTAAAATTTTATTGCTTTTTGATACACCCAAAACCTGCATATAGTCCAAAATACAAAACCTAACCCATGCAGTCCAGAATACAAATTCAAATATAATTTATATTTCAAAATTGAATGACTAAAAGAAAATAATATATAAATCTTAAAAAGCATAAATTAAGACAATGTAAATCCTATTGTCCTAAAAAAGCTATAAAACATATGTTTGTCATGCTATCAAACTAGAAACATAATATCCAACTAACTAAACTTAGAAATATAACTATTATATACTTTGAAGAAAAAAAGTTTCCTATTGTTCTCTTATCTTGATGATTTCATCTTCGGGCAATGGAGATGGATCTTGAAAGAACTGAAACATTAATTTAAGTGTCATTAATATGGAATATTGTTAATTATCATAAAGGTAAATATACTTAAATAAATTTTGATATGAATTACCTGCCCCCAAGAATCAGTAATACCCGTAGAAACTATGGCTCTCATCCAATACATGATGTAATAGCCACATTCAAACGAATCTTGTTGCTTATTACACTAAAATGAGAAACAAATAACTATTATTTCCAAAGTCGATAAATTCAAATATTATTGTCTCTATTAATTAATTTGCTAACCTTAGGGTATATGAATTGCAATGTCTTTGATTTGGCTCTTCCACTTAAAATATTAGCTCTAGACACGATTCTAATTAATTGAATAGTACAAAAATGACTTTTACAATCGGGGTTTTAAAATCAGTCATAAGGCAACCGATTTTAAAAGTGACGTGGTGGCAATTTTGTAAATAATGACATTATTTTTAAAATCGGCTACCTTATGACCGATTTTAAAAGTCTGTCATTCTCTAATCTTTGGCTCATATAATCTTTTCTTTACTCTCTCGGGCTCTTATCTAAAGTCTCCAGCTTCTCATTTTCTTGGAAGAATACAATATCAAGGTAACATTCTCTTCTTATGTCTATTATTTCGTTATTGCTGGACGAATTTTGAAACTGGAACGGCCCGTTCTACAAGCAGAACAACCCGTTCTGCTTGTAGAACGGGCTGTTCTGTAAACAAAATAGCCCGTTCTGCATGCAGAACGGGCCGTGCTACAAACAAAATAGCCCGTAAACTGTGGAGTTCAAATAGTAAAGCTGTTTCAATAGCGGCCAAAATAGCAGCTTTTCGGGCGATATTGACGGTGATTGTCTGTAAACTGTGACTTATTATATCATGAAAATATTTAATTTTGAGGAGTTTAAAATAGTGGTCATCTCACTTCCTGCTATAGCATTTTCAGAGTTAGCCACTAAATGCTGCAATCTGGGATTGGTAACTATGATTTGAGCACAATGCAGGTGTTGTGTTGTAAGATTGTTGTGCTTGTTTTTTGGTTCGGGTTTTATGTGTCTAAACTCATTGAATTCCAAGACTTAAACAACTTTGAGAGTGATCCTGAAGAGTTTTCCAGAATCTTCTACAAGGACATGGGCATTGAAGATCCTGAGGTTGGAGTAAGTATATCCAATTATCACTAGTAACAAGTTAAAATAAAACTGGATATTTTGGAGCCGTGTCAAACTCCCTGCTCCCCAAGAAGAATTGATGACTGAAATTTTAACTTTTGCCAACTTTATGCTATTTTCCATGATCTTTCTTCTTAGGAACATAATAGGATTTAACATGTGGCAACTTTATGCTCGTTTGTATGATGACAAACTTATGTTGGTAATGGCATTTTGGTTGGGTTCTAATAAGAAACAATTTGTTGTGCTAAAGTAGAAATTAAATTCTTGTTTTTATCCATGAAAGTTTCTCTCCCTCTCTCTCTTCATAACATGCCCAAGCACAAGCACACAGACATGCTTGAACAGTAAAACAGACTAAACTGTAAAATGCTTCTTTTAAGTGCAGCCAGCTATTGGCTTTGCTATCAGAGAGCAACTTTATGAGGTAATTCATTTTATTGGTGTATCATATTCAGGAATTATAAATGGTACAGTTACAATAATATTTGTTTTTCAATTTCAGATTGCAATTCAAAGTGTGGTTTTAGCAAGAGAAAACAGAATGAGCAAGAAGGGTCGTCGAGAGGCTGAATATACTGAAAGTTCAATCATGTTCTAAACATGTGTAGCGGAAATAAAAAGATCTACTTTATGCTAAAACCACACATGATAATTAATAGGATATTTATGAAAGCCAATAAAGTTTACCCGGTTGAAGTCTGAAATTTAAAAAATTTCCTTCAAAACTATGAAGGTCCCACGTGTATCCACATCGAGACTAATCTTTGCTTGTCAACCTCTTGACTAAGCAATTTTCCAGCACAGGATATAAGAGAGAAAAGAACTAATTTTCTTATGGTTTCTCTGTGTGTGTTTCTCCACAGTGGAGCTGTATATTTATAAATATGTAAACATATCTATTCACTTAGCAACAGCCTCCATATCCTATCTTCTAAAAAATAGGAATTATCAAATATCCAAAAGAAATTAGCTTTTATCTTTTCTTATCAAAACCACTTTTGACTAGGTCAAAATTCAAATTGAATCTTTCAATTTGAAATTGAAAAACTGACGTGCTTTTCTATCTTAATAGAAACAAATACTATTTATATTTTGATGCTAGTCAAAATTAAATAAATAATATTTTATTTATAAGAAAAATAATTATTTGGTAAAATCAAATTCTTTAATTTAATTATCAAATAATAAAATTTCTTGAGCAAAGATTAGAACGCTCGTTAGTGTGTGACCCTGTAGGTTCAAAACTAAACCGGTAGTAATTTAACTACATTAATTTACTAATCAAGGTTGGCGTCTGGTAACACTCCTTAACGTCCGGATAGTATGAAATAATATTTTCAAGAACCTTTTAGAAGATTAACATAAAATTTCCTTTATAGAGTCTGTTCAATAGTCCACTACACGAATGTTTCAATTTAGAGTCGGCCAAAAGCCGACTTTAAATCATAAAAGCCGACGCAATATTGTCGGTTATTCGTCGGTTTTTGGTCGACGCTAAAAAAGTCGACACAATTTTTTTTGTGTCGGCTAAGCCGTGACTAACAAATTTAATTATTTTAATTTTTTATTGTCGGTTAAGCCGACACTATGTTGACACAAATTTTATTTTATTTTTTTCTTCATCTTCTTTTTCTCGCTTATCATTTATTCGTTCGCATTTTAACATTCGTGGGACTCGACCCGTGAACCTTGAGGTTTTAAATGAACTTGATAACCAAATGTACTAGAACACATTATGCGTATATAACATTGAAAAAATTATTTTTATCTCTATTTAAATATAGCGTCGGCTTTTCCGACACTAACTTAATTTAAATTTAAATTAAATTAGTGTCGAAAAAGCCGACACTATATTTAAAGAATAGCGTCGGCTTTTCCGATGCTAAACTTAAAATAAATTTAAATTAAATATTTTAAGTTTAGCGTCGGAAAAGCCGACGCTAAATCTTAAAATAGCGTCGGCTTTTCAGACACTATTTGCGTCAGCTATTAGCCGACGCTTATTTTCCGCCGCTTATTTTCTGCCGCTTATTCGGCGTTTTCTTGTAGTGGTCATATCCCTATATGCACTATTTATATGAGTAATTTAATAAATGAGATTTATTAATTTCTATCCAATAAAGACTATTACACATATATTGATCTATGTGAATTAATGATGTCCTATCCTCAATAATCCTACGATCAAGAACAATTTAGATTAAAATTAAAAAGGACTTGTTTTTCTCATTATTATAATCTCTATTATAAAAAAAGAAGTATTTAATTTTAATCAAGGAATTTATCATATTAATTATTTCTCATAATCAATAAACATGAAAATAAAGTATAATCTTATTAATGCATATAAGATAGATTGGATCTTGGGCATACATCTTATTCTCAACATATACTCCTGTCAGGTTGTTTTTTATACATTTATGTCATGGTTCGCGTGGTGTGATAAATGCAATGTTATTAAATTCCATGTGAATATGTACGTTCCTAATCCGCTTTATTGTCAATGATATATTAACAGTAAAGGAGGCGCTGTAGCAGTGGACTTGGTTAAGTTATTTAGTCCAAAATCTAGTGTGGTCCGGTAAGTCTGTTTCATAAAATTTGAACACTCCTTTTTGCTCAAATTCAATAATTTAGTTCGGAACATTTATATCATTGTCCAATCATCTTAGAGTATTGCTTAGTCATCGTGCCTTCGTAGCCCATGAAATTAAGTAATTCATAAATATTAGAATTCAGCTAGGAAAAGTGGATAAACGGTGACATAATATGACATTTTTTACCAGTTATTCACAAATTGAATCCTACTATTCAATTTGATTCGGCTACCTATCAATTTGTATCATAAGATGAATTTCAAATGACTTCGAATTTTATGGTACATGAATGAATAGGTGCAATTTCATATTATCGATATTAGTCACATGTTTCAATGATTTGCAATTTTTTATTTTACAAAATTAAATGCTCAATTCCCAAATTTCAGATGTCAATTTCCCAACTGCTAACAAATTTAAATGTTTTTCCTCAATCCTTAATAACTATCACCCATCTAATTCTGTGACTTCCTCGATCCTATAGAACAAGGTTTCTTTGGGCCATGAACTAATTTGCAAGTTTTGTATTAACATCCCTGTTTAGATTATGTCACAGGCTTGGCTTATTTTTCTTGAATATAACAGGAAAAGAAAGGAGTGGGACGTATATGAACCTATTGTGGACCTACTATCCAACGAGGAAGTGGATGCCCTTGAAGCAAAAGAAGAGAGAAATTTCATATGAATTCTCACCATGGTCAGCCCCGCCTTATTGGAAAGGTATAGTTCAATGACAGCATGTATCCGAGGGTTAGAGTTCGAAATTATTTATTACATACAATTTTGTAGGACTGGGAATCAATGATTCAGAATATTGTTATCGCTTGCTTTTAATGGTTGTAGAGTTTCTTATTTGTTCTCTGTGCCCCCAACAAAAGAAAAAAATATAACATCATATTTGCATAATTTTCTGTAAAACTTAGATGTAGCAAGCAACAACAATCAAGCCACTTCCCACTGAGTTAGAAATTTCAAAGAATATGATGTTTGGTTATGTCTATATGGGTAGTGCGTACAAGCTTAATACCTCCCTTCTTGGGCATAAAACGTAAGTTTATAGTTTTACTCATTTTGTAGTTTAGGATGCATAATAATTTGTAAGTTACTTTGATTACATATATAGTTGACATTTACCAACTCTTATCATTTGTATGTAATTTGATATATTAAAAACATATGAATTATCTAGTATTTTATTAATTTACAGGTTTTGTTCAGGGATCCTCCTAAAATAAGTCAAATATTTTAAAAAAAAAATTAACTACTTTTAACATCGATCATGGCATGACTGATGTTAAAAGTTAGACTTTTAACATTGGTCAGTCTTAACTGATTTTAAAAGTGGGACTTTTAACATCGGTCAACGACCAATGTTAAAAGTCTCACTTTTTAAAATTGGCTCTTTTAAAATCGGTCGTAAAACCGATTTTAAAAGTAAAAAATGACTGATTTTAAAAGTGTTTTTTCCACTAGTGTAAATAAAAACAAATGTTAGCTAATATATATAGTTATAGTTTTAAAACATAATGAATAATTTTAGTTACCCTTGTAATTGACATTTAATTTCGTGGCTTGGTTTTCGATGTAGTGAACAAAACCACACCACGGTGTTTCCTTAGGAATGATTACCATTAACTGCCAATGGGACCTACATTGTATGACAAACAAATTAGTTATAAAATTACCATGATTAAAAAATTAATTAAAAAACTAACCCGTTAATGTATGGAGCAATGTATATATCTCTTCCTGATTCACTCATCCATGTTTGCATATATTGTTGGATATGGACCTGAGTGTTTCCTGATTTTTGGATGGATCGAGGCTCAATAAATCTATATACTTGTGCTTGTGCTTGCTCCACACTCAATTTGTCCATGTACCTAACACAATTAATTATTATAAGTTAAATGTAACTATTGTAATTTTAGACTCATAAAAGAAAATATCACTTACATGGCCCACAGCTGTATGATAGATATATTATCGAGTTTCCCCCAACAATCTCTAATGTGTCGGACAGGGATATGTATAGTGGAACATCAGAGCTATCAACTCCAAAAAATCTAATGTCCCACAGCAATTGAATTGGTTTCTTCTTCAATCGTGGTAATATGGTTAGAAGCCTAGACATGGGACCATCCTCAGCTTCTGCGATATCAGCATCATCAACAATAGGTTCTCTCATGAGCTCCTTACCACGATTGATAAAATCCTAAAGAAAGAATCAAGATTAGTTAAACAATAATAGAATTATAAGAATATAAAAGAGCAATAATAGAATTACCTTTGCCCGTGTTGAAAGCGACATAACTAAACATTTTGGTCAAGCTAAGAATGTGCCGGTTGCCTACCCCACTAGTTGAACCTCTGTATTGGGCAAAGGCACTGGAGTAGTAACATCTTGAACTTGGTCAATCACAACCCGTGTCCACTCTAGCTGTAGAGGGACACCATGGATGGTTAAGCCACCCTCAAATACTCGACTAATAGCCACTAACCATGGGAGGTTATCCTCAACATATAACTCACACTGGTTTGGTACATCAGTGTGAGTCTATTCCCTTGAGGGATCTGGAGCAGCACAACTCCCTTTAGTGCTGACTCAAACACCATCATGAGGAATTGTAGTCTGTTGCTGAGAACGAGCCAAAAACTCAAACTTCTATTCAAACTCTTCTCGAATGTTCTTCAATTTTTCTTCAAACTGCATCTCCATTCTCTGCATAGCCTCCTAACTGCAAAAGCCAACAGTACTGCTCCTCGATGGTGGTGAACCAAAGTAATATCGGTGACTCCAAGAACCACCAATACCACGCGCACACTCCCTGCGTGCTCTGGCCTTCCTATGGCCGTTGTGAGTATATCATCCCGATCATGGGGAACAAATGAGCCCTGGGTGGTCTGCTCAACTAAACCCTCCTGCAACATATTAACAATAAGTATACCCTAAACTACACTTATGAGTTGAATGAGTTGAAATGAATAGTCTTAGTTTGTATATTTTTACTTACTATTTTATCAGAAATGACCCTTGCAGACTCAGAAGTCATTTTCCCATCTGATTTTGTTCGAGCTGCTGTGACACTCTCTACCCCAACATACATATACAATAATTATAAAAAAAAAAAAGAATTTTTCATCAATAAAAATCAAATTTCCAACCACGTAAGGGTAAAGAGTTCACATTCATAAACTTAATCCAAATAACATGCCAGTAAAATTACAAAGAAATAAAATTGAATTTTCTAAAATAATTTAATAAGAACATTTTAAACTAATCCTATCTATGTCCCGATGTCACATGTCCTATAAGAGCAAAACCCAACATAGAAGCCTAAGCTTCATCACCAACATCCTCAGCCTCACGCTGATGATCACCTGGATATCAAACAAGAGAAACAACACAAAAGAAGGGAGTGAGAAACATCTCACTCTGGCTCACGGTGTAGGAACGCACACCGGATAGCCAAACACAAACAATACAGTTACCTCATAGATCAATCAACAACAATAGTTTATTCAATCATCCAAGTCATACAAATAGTAATTTATCATCATTTAATAATAAGGATGCACATGCATGGACACGAACTTCACATTATCATGCATGTGGCGCCAGTAAAACATCACATGGCATATTGCCGCTAGCAATACACGAAGAGTAGTCTAGGAGTTCATGCCGGGTCACACCCTCTGCGCACTCTCACTAGAAGGATATACTACCAGAGTCTCGTCGAGATAGCTAAGCCGCGCAAGATACATCCCATGCACACAATGGGCGAGACTAGGACTTCCAAACCGAGCTATCCCCAAGGACTAATCCCCAAAACTTTTACACTAGGGGGCCTTCTCTGGCGGTGTATTCCATATCGTACCCTTAAAACATTTATGCAAATGATGCATGTCAAACAAGACTCTATGCATTAACACATATCACATTTTCATGTCTCATTCTCATATCACATTATCATGTCTCAACATATCTCATCATCACATCTCCTCATTACATTTCATCATCACATTCGCATTATCACATCATATTCACAATTTTCACAGAGCACTTTTATTCATATCAGAACTCATTTATTTGCAAAAGTAAACATATATTCATACATCTCATACAACAATGAATACAACAGAACAACCAGAAGCTAAAATAGAAACTGTTAGAAATATGTCTGTTTCTCATAGGGTTCCCACAGGAACCCACAGAGCACTCTAATTCATATCAAAACTTGTTTATTTAATAAATTAAACACATATTTATACATTATATTCAACAAGAAATATAATAGAGCAATCAGAAATCAAAACAGAAAATATTTATATTTTACCTATTTCTCATAGGGTTTCCCGCAGGAACCCATAGAAGTACCAAATTCCACAATCATAGTCTAAACAAAGTTTTTATTCATACACGCATATTAATTAAGTAATTGAAACATACAAGACAAATATGACATACAACAAACACAGGATTGGGGGCCAATCCCACTACCCAGCATACAATCCCACACCCAGAGCGAGGTTTCTCACTCCCCCCTTACCTGGATGAGCAGAAGACAAAGGTGTGATCTAAGGTCGTTCCTGAGTACTCTTCCTTAGAGCTCTTTGTTTCTCCTTTTTTTTTCCTAACCCTTCCGAACGCAAATGAGGTAGATAGGGTTAACGCTACCTGACTCCTTAAAAATTAATCCATTGGGCTGGGTCAACCCAACCCATTTTCCTTCTCTTCTAACCCACTTCTCTTTTTCCTCAAAATAATTAAATAAAATAAATACATGTATATTATAAAATATTTTTCCTCTATAATAATAATATATTTCTGACCCAAAATATAATAATATAATTTCAATAACAAAATATCATATAAAATCAACCTTCTCTTAAAACATATAAATATTTATTTAAATATGCTAATAAAAAATACTTATTTAATACGTACAAAATAATTGTCCAAAACAATAATTATTTAAAACGTACAAAATAATATTCTTCTATAATTATTAAAATAATTATGACCAAATACCATATAATAATAATTATTATTATTATAATAATAATAATAACTTTATTGAAAACTGGGGTGTTACAGCTGCTATCCACATCTCATAGCGGGGAGGTGACTCCACACGGTCAGTAGACTCAACCCCTGATGCCTCTGCCCTAGCCTTCATCATTTTCTTTTTTTAAATTCATATCCCCCTCTTGACAATAGATGGGGTGCATCATTCTTGCTCTGTCATTCTTGGGCAGCTACTCTTTTGGCCTGCAATAATACAAATAAGAAAATGAGATTAATTAAAATATACCTTAAGTATTTGTGTCAATGTAAGAATTATCTATAACTAACCTGCCAAGAAGGGTCCAATCGAGTGACACAAAATTGCAACCACTCCTCGTCAGTAATCTGGTACTACAAGGAGTCTCATTTTGTCGCTCTCCAAATACATACTCCCGTGTCAAGAAAGTCTTGAAGTCTCTCCACCTGGTGGCAAAGGCAGATAACATCTTCCTCCTCATGAGCTCGGTGTTGGGAATATCAAAATTTTGCTACCAAAATAACAACAAATAATAAATAACATATTTAAGTTATATAATATTGAAGGGATGTGCAAGTATATATCTGAATATCCTGCCACATGAGATTCTTGTCAGCCTCCTCAACATCATCTCATGATGTAATGATAATAGAAACATGACGTCGAGCTAGGACTCCCAAATAGCTCCTAAACTTTGCAGCATTTGGGCTTGACGCCTTGCTAGAACGAGGATCCACCTCAACCAGTGTCCTCTCCTTCTCAATGCGTCCAACTGTCAACCCAGACAATCGAGTGGCAGATCTCCCTTCCCACTTTCCATTACCAGACCCCGAATCTGCCATAATCCTGAAAAAATTAAACTAAATTAAATTCTCCTTCTTTAATGCATCTGGAACGGCCCATTCTGCAACCAGAATGGGCCGTTCCAGATTAACAATTAACAAACATTAAATTCAAGTAGAATGGCCCGTTCTGGTTGTAGAACGGGCCGTTCCAGATGAACAATTAACGCAAAAGCTAAATGTAAGTCACGATTGTTGAAACTAACCTCAAACGTCCAACCCTTGTAGACACCCAATTTCGTCCGGGGGCACACAAACAAGGAAATTTTTTCGTAGATAACGTTTAATTATCTACGGAATATTATCTACGAAATTTATTCCGTAGATAATGTTCAGTTATCTATGGAAATTTTCGTAGATAAATTCTGTAGGTAAAACATATTTTTATTATCTTTTCATTTTTATTTATTAGAAAATAATTAGAATATTTAATTTAACATCATTAAAAAAATAATCATTATAAAATTTATTCTTTTTTTAGTATAATTATTTATTATAATACTTTTTAGTTACTGTATTGACCAAAAAATTATTTTTAATTAAAAATGTATTTTAGAATTTGTTATTTCATTATCATTCACTCACTTTATTAAAAAGTGATAAAATATAATTAATTTTTAATAAATTTAATAAAATAAAAACTTTAAAATATATATCTAAAATCTGTAACAATTTCGTAAATACAAATATTTAATTAATTAATTTTAATATATACTAAATTTAATATTAGAAAATTTATAAATATTTTAGTTATAATTTTTATTATCTTTTGATTTAATATTGGATTTCTTTTGATTATGAAAGATAGTAAATAAAATCTAAAATGTGTATGAGTTTGTTTGATAAAAATGTTTAATTAATTTTAATATATAATAAATTTAATATCAAAATATTTACCTGGATTTGAGTTATGATTTTTATAATCTTTTGATTTAATATTGGATTTTATTTATTATAAAACATAATAAATAAAATCTAAAATATGTAGCAATTTCTTTGATATAAATATGTAATTAATTTTAACATATAATAAATTTAATATCAGAATATTTATTATAATGTTAATTATGATTTATATAATCTTTTTATTAAATATTAAATTTCTTTTGATTATAATATTTTCATTTTAATTTATTATAAAAATAATTAGAATATTTAATTTAGCATTATGAAAAAAAAATAACCATTATAAGATTTAATTTATTTAACTTCATTATTTATTACGATACTTTTTAGTCACTATATTGACCAAAAAATTATTTTTAATAAAAATATATTTTAAAATTTTAATTAATTCATTATCATTCCCTCACTTTATTAAAAAGTGATAAAATATAATTAATTTTCAATTAATTTAATAAAATAAAAACTTTAAAATATATGTCTAAAATCTGTAATAATTTCTTAAATACAAATATTTAGTTAATTTTAATATATACTAAATTTAATATTAGAAAATTTATTATGATTTAATATCAATAATAACATGTTTTATTCAAATTAAATTTTAAAATAAATGTTTATTTATTTATTTATTTTAAATAAACTGAGCAGAAACTAAAATTAAAAATAATGCTCATAAAGAATTAACTTATTTTTATTTTTATAACTTAGTCTTGTGATACACAAAATTTGTTTTGAACCTTCCTCTTGCCCTAGCAGACCTCCTTCTCTTCTCTGTTAAACGGTTCCAACACTCCCTCGCCGGCCACCACACCTCCTTCTCCATTAAACCTTTCCAACAGTCCCTTGCCGGCCACCACACCTCCTTTTGTGTTAAACCATTCCAACAGTCCCTCGCCGGCCACCACACCTCCAGCTGTGTTAAATCATTCCAACAGTCCCTCGCCGGCCACCAACCTCCTTCTATTAGGTATTTTATGGCTTCTCTGCTCTGTTTCTCGCTTTCATTCTTGCAATTCCTCAGTTTTTATACTTTTATTTATTTAAGCTTTCATTCTGCTCTGTAAAAATAAGCTTCGTTCAGCATTTGTAAAAATACCAGTTGCAATGACCTTGCTATTCTCTCGTAGATCACCGATTATTTTGACATTTATTACTTTAGGGGGTGCTGAAAATGAAACAAGCATCATAGCCGAACATTTCTTGGTTACGGGAAAACAGGGATTTCGGGTCTGTATTCTCTTTTTTGCACTTTACTAAAGGGCATGGAAGCATCAAGTTAAAATATATATTCCTTTATTCTAGACTTTTGATTTGTGCTTTTGCAAATTAGAATTGCATTTTTTACAGTGCTTTAGGGATGCTTCCTGCTTTTGTTTTGTTTAAAAATTTAATTTTTTTCCATCCCTCATTGCACTTACTAAGCTCTTTACTCTTGTTTCATTGTGGAAAATCTATGCAGAAGCTTTTTGTTAGTGTCAGCAGGTACATCTGAGTATACCTTGACCAAAGAGGACGTTGGTTGTTGTTTGGCTTTTGTGTACATTCCCATTAATTTTGAAGGTTTAGCATCCAGACTTCCATCAGTGTATCTTTTCCAAATACTTGTGACTTGTTTCTATAATATATTCATTTGTATCTTTCAGGTCAGGAAGGAAAATCTATGTCAGTAATGTCTCCTGTTGTGAAACAAGGTACCTTGATGAGTATTAGCAATATCTTCTGTTCTTTGGTTCTGTTTTCTGTCAGTTCCATTATATAATATTTTACTAGTATCTAGTGCCATTTTTTTGTATGTGGCACCGGCATATTTTTATCATTATAATCTTTGAATGGTATTTGTTTTTGTCGCATACCAATTTCTCATTCTTAGAGGTATAAGCCCATTCCTAGGCCTCCACCAAACAACCAAAGCTTTAAAGATAATTGACCTTTGACATTGTATGAAACCTTGTCTACAGTTGTCAGGAGTTTGATCTTTGTTGATATTTAAGATTGAGTCAACATTATCATATCAAGCACAAATAACTTTCACATGAAGGTGCATGTGTATTGAATTTATATACCATCCTGAGACTCTACATAATATTTCAAGCCACTAGGAGAGTTTGAGTTATTCATCTTGCTTTGATCTCAGAGTATTGATACGCTTAATCATTCTATTATAAGGGATTTGTCTGTATTTTTCTCTTCCCTGCTCTTTGTGATTTATATTGTCTGTTCTCAGTTCCATATCTCCCTTTCTGGAATTTTCTAATTTCATCCTATAAAAGAAGACTTCCATCTTTCACACTTTAAATTCTGAAAATAGTTTTTTATATATTTGATGCATCAGCATTCATTCTTCTAAGAATTTATATATACTTGCCTCACCTCTGCCTCATCTATTTATATATACTTGCAATAGTTTATATACATTGTTCCTACAATTTATTAAGTTTTACTTTCAGGTGTAATGTGTTGATGAAGTTATACTGTGCATTCATGTTGATAAGTAACATAGGAGGGAGCCAATATTCAACAAAAATATATTGCTGAGAAGGTTTCTGATTTACTCAAGGTATTTATAGCCTTTTTATCATTGAGTTTTTATAATTGTTACTGTTAGAGTTTTACTATATGAGAACATATGAATATAATATGTTGGACAATAGTAATGAGTTATTATAATTGAGTTTTTATAATTGTTATTGAATATGAGTTATAGGATTGAGCTGCCTTCACCTTGAATCATGGCTACTGGAAGAAAATTATTGTGATGCTTTGCTAGAGTTTACTGACTTGTTGAAGGAAAAAAATGTGAACCAAATTTTACGTAATTTCTTGATGAATATTTTGTTAATAATTTCTTTTTCACTGCCCGGAACTTCCTTACACTGTCTTCCAAAAGCAAGCCTTGGAGCTGTGTGCTAGGGTGAGTCTTTTTATCATTGCTCACATAAGTTTAATTTTGAAAAATAATGCTAGGCTGTGCTACTTTTTTTCATTCTCAGGTAAAATGCATTAAGTTCCATTTTGTTGTTTTATGTTTTAAATAAATAAACTAATGACAGTAGGAGCATAAGAAAGTGCTATTTTGCAACCCATCTTGAAATAATATACATGTAAAGGCTAATTGGCATTCCACCTTGCAGAAAGTTGCTGCAGCTTCTGGAGACATGAGGAATGCTCTATGTATATGCAGGTCAGTCATTTATTATTATTATTATGATTATTATTATTATTATTATTATCATCATCATAATAATAATAATAATTATTATTATTATTATTACTTATTGCACTTTATGCTCATGATAAAATAGTGCATTCAAGCTTAGTTGTCTTACGTGTTCATTTTATCTTATTTCATTCTATTGATAGAAAGGGTTGAAATGAAACTTTACTACAAGTACAGAACCCTTGTTTTTGTTGAATGTAAAATTTAAGAGAGAATATTTAAACTTCAATTCGGAACCTATTAAGCCTCTTGCAGGGGGTTAGAACCTAGTGAGTTAGTCAAAATAATAACTACCCAATACAATTAAATGTATTTGATGAGAGGAAATGAATTAGGAAAAGATAAGTTAGTTAAGGGGTGTGATTGGATCAAGGTTTTGATTAGAGGAGAGTTCCCATGTATCGTGAATACTGGGTTACACTTTCTTTAAATTCTTCATCGTTATCATTGTTCTTGCATTTTTTTGATACTTAGCTAGGGATTGAGAAAGTGCCAGTAGTAAGCTTCCTATTTCATTTCCCTAAATTGTATCATTCGTATTAGATTGTTGTCACAATTTGCTTTGTCAATTTAGCCAGCGCAAAATCCAGAAAAAAACAAGTTTAATAGTCTATTTCCTTTGCAGGAGTGCAATAGAGATGCTTAAAGCATAAATTAGAGAATCTGCGTGCAATTTGAATACTTCATTGGAAGAGAAATCTCCTAATCTTGCTGCAGCTCCTGATTTTATCAAGAAATGAGAATTTGATGTTGTAAGTGTTCAAAAATCTGTTGCCCTGAAGATGATTATAATTTTTTGTGCGCACCTGCAGATAATTATAAAGTATTGCCCTGAAGTAAAATTGTGAACAATTTAAGGAAAGTTCCGTAGATAAGTTATCTATGGAAATTTCTGTAGATAACTTACCTACGAAAATTTCTGTAGATAGGCCTAAAGGCCAAATAAGGTGGTTTTAGTAGCCTGGAACGGGCTGTTCCAAAATTGAAACGGGTCATTCCGAACCTGGTACGGACCGTTCCAATATCAAAACGGGCCGTTCCAACGTGACTAAAACATCTAAAGAATCCTAGGCTGGAACGGGTCATTCCAATACTAGAACTGGTATTTATTATTCTCAACTTTCTCTTCATTCTGCATTGTATTCATTTAGAACATATCCTTCTTGAAAAAAAGAATAAACGAGAATAAAAAGAGAAATCAACCTATATGCATTAGCCAGAAGTAATGGAAAGTGAGCCATGTATAAAGAGTTTAGGAAAAAGAAATTCACAATCATCAAGATCCTAACTCTTGCCCTAAAAGGATAAAGCCGTGTCGTACAACCGTGAAATCCAAGAGGAATAGAACTTGAGGAGGAAGAATCCCTCAAACACTTAGTCAAAATGAATAGAGCTTTCTTGAAAGATGATTTTAACAAGAGAGAAGCATTGCTTGTTAAGAAGCTGCTAGAATGAAAACTCACAAAGGGAATTCTAGGCAAAAAAAAAAAAAATCAGTTAAGTCTCTTTAGGCTTATTATTAGTTTCACTTTCCAATAGAGGTTGATCCAGCAAATTAGTTAAGTCTTCAATTTCAGTTTTCCTTGTCTCTTGTTTGTTAGACTCATCAAATACCACATGGACAGATTCTTCTACAACTAGAGTTCTCTTATTATAAATTCTATAAGCTTTGCTATTTGTAGAGTATCCTAGAAAGATTGCCTCATCAGCCTTTGCATCAAATTTTCCAAGTTGCTCTTTCCCATTGTTCAGCACAAAGCACTTACACTCAAACACTCTAAAATATAAAATGTTAGGCTTCTTTCCATTGTAAATTTCATAGGATGTTTTCTTTAATATAGGTCGGATCAGAACTTTGTTTAACACATGACAAGCTGTGTCCTAGGTGCTGAGAAATTATGGTTTATACCATGTTCCTCACAGAATTTTTGAAACATTATGTTTTGAAATTCACCTCCATGGTCACTTCTTATAGAGGTAATGTTTGAACACTTTTCATTTTGAACAAGCTTGGCAAATTTTCTAAAGGCATTAAAAGCATCATTTTTGTTTGCAAGAAACATAACCCATGTGTATCTTGAGTAGTCATCAACAATCACTAAACCATAGTAGTTTTCACCTAAGCTCATGGTTCTTGAAGAACCAAACAAATCCATGTGAATTAGTTGCAAAGGTCTAGTTGTGGAAATCTGATTTTTGCTTTTAAAGCTAGCCTTCACTTGCTTGCCATTTTGACAAGCATCACATAGTTTGTCCTTACTAAACTTGAGATTAGGTAAACCAACCACTAATTCTTTCCTACTCAGTTTATTCAAATGATCCATATGAATATGTGCAGCTCTCCTATGCCAAAGCCATATGTTTTCTTCTTGAGTTATTAAACACTTAGTGTTTGAAATTGCTATAGAGTGTTCTAAGTCAAGCATGTATATATTGTCAATCCCTTTTCCTATGAATCTGATTTCTTTAGTCTTTTTATCACATATAAAGCAACATGTATTATCAAATTCAATTTTAAAGCCTTTGTCACTTAGTTGACTTATACTCAGCAAATTATGTTTCAATCCATCAACAAGCAGTACATTCTCAATCAATGTTTGAGAGGAGGTGTTACCAACATTGCCATGGCCAAGAATTCTCCCTTTGTTGTTGTCACCATAGGTAACATACCCTTCATTCTTCAATTTCAGACTTGAGAACTTTGAAGGATCCCCAGTCATATGCCTTGAGCAGCCACTATCAAGATACCAAAGTAAGTTCTTGGCCCTCAAGCATTCCTACAACAAAGATTCAGAGAAAAAATTTAGGTACCCATGTGAAGGAACTACTACAAGATGCACATTTTACATCGGTTCTCTAAAGTCATCTACATCGGTTCTAAAACCGATGTAGAATAGAGCGACGTAAAAAATGTATACATTTTTACATCGGTTCTCTGGAGAACCGATGTAGATTTAAGCATAAATCTACATCGGTTGTAAATTGTAGTTTTTTTAATAATAAAAAAATCATGCTTATTTTTTGATTATTTTTTATTACCTGTAATTAAATAAAAATGTATGCTCATTACATTTCTTTGCTAATAGGAGATAAATTTATAGTATACATAAAGCAAATAGGAGGTGTATTATAGTAACATCTCATACTCCCACCAGCAAGCCTTTCCCATATGGATAACAAAATTAATAACTTACAAAATCATCATTGCTAAATTAGAGTGCACAGTTATGACAGTAATATTTTAGATAAATTTATGATGTTTAAAAAACAACAATTACAACTTAATGAAAATACAATGCTTTAACTGTGCGGGGGACACACAGGCACACATTTTACTTCATGTAAGATACAATGCAACATGCTACCAAGAAAAGAAAATACTACTCCTACCACATTAATGCTTCTTCACCTCATTTTTATGTCTGTCCACTAGTATGCAAAGCTGTCCTCCCATTCTGTGAATCTTGAGCAGATGGATCAGCTCCAGCTGCAAGCAATATCTGCACCAGTTCTCTCCCCTCTATATACCCACCACCAATGGCAAGACAAAAAATAATAGTCAAAAGTAAAAAAGATATATACAAATTTAATTACATGACCATTAGTTAAATTTTAATCTTAATTATCTATGTATTATATGACTTGAATTATAATTTTTATTTCTCACAATAACAAAATTCTTGCGAGATACACTCCTAGAAGGTTAATGCTAAATTTATTCAATAACATCATGTGTGAGTGTTAATAGTTGCAGCAGGTTATTTGAAATACGCATGACTTAACTCAGTAAATCATACTTAAAAAACACAATTACCCGGGCTTCACTAAAAAGAACTATCACCACTATAAAGTGTTTACTTTTTGGAGACTACATGAACAAAGATGGTGTTATAAACCTATTACTTCAAGATAGAAGTTTAGACTTCAAATATAAACAAAAAACTGGCACAGACCTGCAGCTTCCAATTGCTTCTGAAGTTCTTGGCCTATTGCATCATTTTCATCCTGAAAGGAAAATGTAGAAACAATGTAAAAACATAAATACTCTATGTTCCAATTACATCATTATTTATTATTAATTACACCAGTCAATCACATAAAAAACAGAGTGAGCTGTGAGTTCCATACTTGTAGTTCTGTAATCCTCTTAATTTGTGCTTCTTCACCTCCCTCAGATATGGGAAACCGTGTAACCAATGCATCAAACTGCAAAAGAAACGACAAATATTTCAAGGGACCACTCATAAGTGATCTGATTAAATAATTTGTTTAATATAGAAGACAGAAGGCATAATACATAATGATGAAGTACAGATTGACATAACAAGAAAAACAGAGGCTAGACTCTAATTGATTAATTTGGTTCTATGCATATGTCCAATATGGGTTTAAAATTTCTAAACTAACAATCTAGTGTGTGTGTGTAGTTTACTAGTCTAGTGTTGATATGTGTTGTATTTCATGAGGCATGGCTAGGCTCCATAGTTTATTAGTAACAAATTACATTCTTTCTTCATTGAGAAAAGATAAAACAACTCAGTATCATATACTAGCCTCCTTTTCTCTTTTGACTAATATGCTACATACGGACATACCTGCTTAGCCGCCTTCACCAAGAAAATGTGGGGTCTTCACTCACTCTTCAGTCAAAACTCAAATCCCTAATGAATGAAAGAGGCGAGTATTAACGTAAATGTGCCGAATTTTAATCAATTATACTAGTCACTAGTCAGTAAGCAACCGTGGCTTATGCAAGCAACATTTTTTTATTAGTGTGTAAATCCACCTATACTAAATATTGAAACACTAGAATATCAATGATAAAAAGGCTTAAACATGAAATACACAAAATCCAGGAGGACATCAGCTACGGCAATTTAAAATTCAAAGTATATTGCCACCGTCGTGAACGTAATGCCATTAAAGCTGAACAAAAAATTAGAGAAAAAAATATTTTCGTAAGATATTTAAAATTATGCTGTATTTATTTTAAAATTAATGTATATTACACTTTAATTTATTTTAACATAAACCAGTCTATTAGTCATAATGAACAACTATGAATAAGTATTCCGAGAGTACTTTCTCTTATCTTCAACTTTTATTGTTACCCGTAACAAATTTTGAACATTTTATCATCAGTTCAGTAGTTCACAATAGGAAGTCAAAATTACACTTATTCTATCTTTTACGAAATATTTTAGTGCAAAATGACAAAAATTCACAATGCTGATATGCTATTGGTTAACTAATAATAGTTAAATAACAATATAAAACTAAAGAATGAGTATAGGTTTTAAAATAAAATTAAAAAAATTAGTATAATTTAAAGACTAAAATTTACTGAAAAATTTATAACGATAAAAAGATATAAGCAAATTACAAATAGATAAGCAGTGGCTGAGATAGTTCTGCAGTCATAAATAATCAAGGAAGTCCAAAATTATGACGAACATAAATTTATATCAACCAAGACAGCATGATATTACAAAACTTCCCATGGCCATTGTTTGATTCAGATTCAATTGGTGCCTTTTCTTTCTAATGAACACAATATGTAAATATATATATATATATATATATATATATAATAAAATTTAAAAAAAAAACCCCAAACTTTGAACTTACTAGAAAACCAGTGACGTAAAGAAATAAATACAACACAATCATAAAAAGGGTGAAGTTTTCATCACTACATCACTACTAATATTTTCTTAATAAAATTATGGAAGTAACTTGGTCAATCATTCATAACACTTTCAAGTATCTAAAAAGAAAAGAAAGACAACATGAAAAAAGACATACAAATAAGATGAAAATGTAAAAAGATTTATTCCCAACCCATATAGCACTACATGGTGAATGACTCACCATCAGATTATGTGGAACATCTTCTAGTGTAGAAGCCTGTCTTGAAAAAATCTCATTTCTCATGTTCGATAGACACATCATAACAGCCTGTAAAAAATGGAAGCAATGCAAAAGAAAAGTTCCACAATAACCCATACTTGATTCGGAACAAGAAAACAGTGAAATGAAATTTCCTATGACAGCTTTTGTTTTTGAATGTGTAAAAAAGAAGGAAACCTTTCTGAAAGCATTTGGATTTGCAACACCCTGGATCTTAACATCATCACTGGGTGGCCTTCTTACTCCAACGTTTTCAATTCTAAGAGAATAGACATTAAAAAGTGATTGCAAGTATCCTACGAATACACATAATCAATTAGGTACCAAAAATCGAAACCAATAGAACAATTGCTAGACCCTGGGAGGCTTAAAAACATAAAATGAAACATCCAAAAACACAATTGTTTGTCATGTTTTATGATCTTTGTACAAATGAACAACAAAATAATTGTTTTATCCTGTCTACTAGCACGAATTTAAACAAATCAAATGAACCCTAACCGTTAATGAAATCCAACACTATCCCATTTGCGAACCCAAAGCAGAAGAACACATAAGAAAATTGCAAAAACCCAACCTTGTTCAACGACAACATCGGCCACAGAGTGCAAAAAAAGTGCTTCTCTTTCTTGAGCACTCCAAAACACGAATATGGCACGGGCCTCGTAACCTGAGTTACACAACAACAAAAAAAAGGGTAATAATTTGTAAAATGAATTCCCCAAAAAAGAAATAAATAAATAAAAAATGGAAGATGAATTGCCTTGTAAACAATAGCGTTAGGAGTGAGATAGAGGATTCTGGAACGAATATCCTTCCGAAGAATGAACCTCCTGACTGGAACATAAATCAACATGAGTAATCCATCGACGCCGCATTCATCTCCACCACCACCAACACCACCGGCGGCGGCACCAGCCGCAGCACCTGCGCCAGCCTGTTCAGGAAAGAGAGGCGCGAAGCAGAGGATTCATTTGTAGGGTCCATGGGAGGGAGATTCTTGGGAGGTGCGAGTTCCTTAGGTTTAGATGGACGGGAACGAGTGTTGACGGAAGAAAGAGAGGCGGTGGTGGCGGTGGAAGAAGAAGAGAGACGCTCGCTTGCTGGAGCGAGTGGTGGGACCAGAGGAAGATGATGAAGGGGCAGTTGAGGAAGCCTCCGCCCGCTTCCGGCTCCGAGTTCACCGCCAAGCGTCAATCACGCGAGAATCCCTACCATGGATCGAATCTTTGTTGAGACAAGCGAATCAATTAGAAACCCTAGATATTGTAGGTGAGGGGATTGCGCGTGTTTGGAAGGAGGCATTGAGTGAGATTTTCGTTGTTGCCAGAAAACCCTAAGGCACTTTGTTACCAGAAAGAAGGAAGAAAGAAGGAACAAAGATAGGGCTGCTAGTGTGTGCCAGAGTGTTGAGAGGCGCTAAAGGAACTGTGTCAGCCCGCGCGGAGATTGTTCATCCCTTCTACATCGGTTATAAAGAAACCCGATGTAGAATACTTCATTTTTACATCGGTTTTAGGAAGAACCGATGTAAATTTACTTATATTTTATACTTAATTACAAGTTTGCCACCGCATATGTATTTTACATCGTTTCTTAGACAACCGATGTAAATATAGCGACGTAAAACAGTATTTTCCTAGTAGTGAGGGTCCTTGTAAGTTAGTTCTCAGCCTTTGACTTTTCTTAATCCAAACCATTTCTCCATTTGGAACTCCATACTTCCTAGAGTAGCAGTTCTTTATTGTGTGACCTCTTTTACAACAATAGAAACAAGTTGTTTGTCTGGAGAAATTGCTTTTAAATTTTCTAAAATTTTGGTTTTTCTAAAAAGGTTCTTTCTTTGACTTAAATTGCATGCTCATGCTTTGATTAAAACCAAGTCCAATCCTATCAAAAGTGTTTCTTTGTTTTCCCAAAAAGAATATTTAAATTTGCATTTCCATTAGTGAACTTTGCAAGAGTGGATTTTAAATCAGCATTTTCTTTTTCAAAATTCTTGCAATTTTCACAAGCATCTTTTGAGGAGGTGGAGTTCTCACAATGAGCTTCACTAAAGTTAAACATAGTTTGAAGATTTTCATGCTCATGTTTCAAATTCTCAAGCTCTTGTTCAGCTTTAATTAAAGCATTTTCATACCATTTCAGCTTGTTTTTCAGCTTTGAATTCAAGGCATCTAATTTCACAGCCTCTTCATGAATTTGTATGAAAGCTTCTTGGAGTTGATCATAGTCCGGATTAAATTCAAGGTCAGAATCACTTACAATTGTGTCTTGGTCAGCTCCAGCCATCAAACATAAATTGTTCTCCTCACATTCGAATTCATCACTTGTTGTGCTTGAGTCATTATCTTCCCAAGCAATGTAGGCTCTCTTCCCTTTTCCATTTCTCTTGCTTTTCTTCTCTTCTTGTTGCTTCTTCAAGAGGTTTGGATACTCAGCTTTCATGTGCCCCGGTTTTCCACATTCAAAGCAATTGAAGGAGGATGTACTTGCTTCCTCTTTCTTGTTTGTCTTTCTATTGAATTTTTAGGGTGAATTTTTCTTTCTCCTTATGAATTTTCTGAACTTCTTCACCAACAAATTGAAGTTCTCAGTTTTCGGAATCATCAGAGCTTGATTCTTCACACACCTCTTTTCCTTTGGCAGATTTCAAGGCTTTCAATGACACTTCTTTTCCTTTCTTGTCCTGCTGTTCATTTTCTTCAAATATGTGCAGCTTTTGCTCATGCTCTCTTAGTTTCCCAAAGAGAGTAGCAAGTGTCAAAGAGGGCAAATCCTTTGATTCTTCTATGGCTGTCACCTTTGCTTGCCATGATCTGTCCAAGCATTGCAGCACTTTCAAATTCAGCTCTTCTTTTTCAAATTTTCTGCCAAGGTCAACAAGGTGATTTATCAAGTGTGTAAATCTTTTTTGAAAATCAGAAATAGATTCACCATTTTGCATTCTAAACAGCTCATATTCTCTAATGAGAGTATGCTTTCTTGATCTCTTTACATCACTTGTTCCTTCATGAGTGACTTGCAAAGTATCCCACATTTCTTTAGCAGATATGCATTGTGAAATTCTAAAAAATTCATCAATTGACAATGCAGATGTTATGATGTTTTTGGCTCTCTTGTCATGTTGGGCTCTTTTCTTTTCCTCATCACTCCACTCACTCCAATTTTTTTCTTTAATCTCATCACCATCTTTTTTCATAGGGATATAGGGTCCATTTTCTATTACATCCCATACAGCAATATCAATAGCTTCAATGAAAATTCTCATCCTAATTTTCCAGTAGACATAGTTTTCACCATTGAAAACAGGAAGTCTATGAATAGACACACCCTCACCATAGGGTAGGTTGTTGTTGGCCATTTTTGAAATCTTGAATAACTCTCAAGAACCTTGCACTAGATACCAATTGTTAGAAAAGACTGGCACAATCCAAGAGGGGGGGTGAATTGGATTCTATGACCCTTTAAAAAATTTCAGAGTATTTAGGATTTTTATTTCACTTAAACTTTTCTAAGACTGAATTTTCAAATGAAGCTTCTTTAAAGACTTGTTATGGAAGAATGAATTCTATATGCTTTCTTGATTACAAAAACTAATGAGGTTCAAATGTAATGCTTTAATTCAGATTAAACCATCAATATTCACACACACATGTTAATCATGAATTATCTTCTTTAATGTTCAACCAAGATATTACTCAAAGTAAAAGATAAAGGTAGAAGAAGATTGCACAAGTCTTTTATACTGGTTCAGCCACTCCACATGTGACCTACATCCAGTCCTCAATCAGCACCTGATCAAGATTTGTTCCACTATCTTAATGAAGAAGGTTTACAAGCATACCACACATGCATATACTTCAACACTAAAGATAACCACTTTCTTGACCCCAAGAAAGCACCCCTTGTAGAAACCCACTACAAGAATCCTTACCACTTGAGAAACCCTTCTCAAGATTTTTACAAATATTCACAAAGAATCAAGGAACGAATTCACCTGGAATTCAGAAGCAAGTCTTAATCTTCCCCTTTCAAGAATGTGATGATGATGATGATCTCTTTCAAGGTTTTTCACAAACGTTTTTCTTCTTGAATTCACAAAGAAATCTCTCCAAGATTGTCACAAAGACTCCACAAAAACGCTTTTCTAAATTTGATTATCAATTCTAACTCTTATCTGAAGTTTCTAAAAGTTCAAACTATTTATAAAAGTTTCAAAACCAGATAATTGATTATTTTAAAGAATAATCGATTATTTTGTTCTTCAGGTTTTCTGGAAACCAACCAAGAACAATATAATCGATTATTTTTCTGGATAATCGATTATTCCAGAGAGTTATTTCTGGGATAATCGATTATTTGGAAAATAATCGATTATTGCAGCAAGGCATCCCATTCTGCCTGTTGCTGGAATAATCGATTATATTTAATGATAATCGATTATTTTGAGTTAGTTTTCAAAACTTCGTTTTAAGTCTCAAAATAACTTTTTAGTCTTTTTAACTCATCATCATACACTCTCTAATTAGTTTAGATATAGATTTTGCTTATGCACACAACACACATAACATATAAACTCATTCAAAACAATTTATATACTAATCCCTATTACATAGCACTTTCTTTGACTTTGTTTTTGTCTTCTAAGTTGTTGTTTGTTGTTGTTCTTGACACACATTTTGTGATCATCAAAACTCCTTTAAGTTTTAGAGATAATCTTGACCTCATCAAGTTCAGGCTCCTCTAAGCTCAACAATTTTGTCATCAAATCTCTTTCCAAAAACGTCTCTCGAAAGAATGGCAAGAAGAAACAAAGGTAATCGGTCAACAAACAAATCAACTAAGATACAATCAATTGCTCGAAAGGAGATGAAGAAAATAACAAAACGGTTTCAAGAAATCGTTTATATTTCTTCTAGGTTTTTTCATTTAAAACCCATTATTTAATTTCATTATTTTATGTAATTTTTAATTAAATTCTCTAATATATTTTTTTTTTATAATTACAGTACAAGTGCTCATCAAATATCTCAACCAAAAAATGACAGAGAAAAATACTATAATATCTCGGATGCGTCATCACCCATAAAAGTTGTTGAAAGTAGGATTGATAAGGATGTGGAACAAGCTAGTGGGATGGATCCATAATAGTCACTTTCAATAGCTTAGCCAGAATGATAGTGGATAAATATCCTAAATTGAAGTTCGCACTTTCTCCATCAGGACTTTCAATACTTATTGATAATAACCAACAAACTTCTTCAACTAATTCGCATCAAATTCCTTCAAGAGTGGACAGTCAAAGTGAAAGTAGAAGGATATTGCTTGATCATTATGAAGCATATAATAAATATTATATAAATTATCAACCCATGTCTCCGTATATAATTGATGGAACTTACTTTTGGTATTTGAACATAGACAATTCTTCCATCAATTATATATATACTGAGACATGGGTTGATAATTTATATAATATTTATTATCTGCTTCATAATGATCAAGCATTATCCTTCTACTTTTACTTTGACTGTCCACTCTTGAAGGAATTTGATGCGAATTAGTTGAACAAGTTTGTTGGTTATTATCAATAAGTATTGGAAGTCCTGATGGAAAAAGTGCGAACTTCAATTTAGGATATTTATCCACTATCATTCTGGATAAACTATTGAAAGTGACTATTAATGGATCCATCCCACTAGCTTGTTCCACATCCTTATCAATCCTACTTTCAACAACTTTTATGGGAGATGATGCACTCGAGATATTATAGTATTTTTCTCTGTCATTTTTTGGCTGAGATATTTGATGAACACTTATACTGTAATTAAAAAATATATTAGAGAATTTAATTAAAAATCACATAAAATAATGAAATTAAATAATGGGTTTTAAATGAAAGAACCTAGAAGAAATATAAACGATTTCTTGAAACCATTTTGTTATTTTCTTCATCTCCTTCCGAGCAATTGGTTGTATCCTAGCTAGTTGATTTATTTGTTGACTAATTACCTTTATTTCTTCTTGCCATTCTTTTGAGAGATGTTTTTTGAAAGGGATTTGATGACAAAATGTGTTTTATATAGAAACATAAGATAGTTATAATTAGAGTCAGAACACATAATTAAATGATAAACATTGAACCAGATAATTACAATCATAAATTATACCTTTGATGTAAATGGAATAATAACGAACATTAGCCCCTTCTCATATGCCTACAACATGGAAAACAATTTGATAAGAAAATGACCAATTTAAGGGCCATCTGCTCCTGAAATATATTCAATTTGGAAATTACCTCTATAATCAAAGACTTTGGGTCTATTTCACGAGCCATCAAAACCTTATTACGGCCAATTGTTAACTTCCCAAGCCAGCTCCCCAAATTTTTAAGCAAAGAGCGTTCTTCTAAACTTGATTTTAAGAGCTCTGATCCTAAAAGAGCCTGAAGAATATTCAAACACCAAGTATGATTTCATATTATCAACACAACTTGTCAATTCAATCAAGCAGGGAACAGAAACAAGGCTCAAACCTTACAATTTTCATAAATTGCCTGCACAATCTCTTTGTTTAAAGCCTTTGAATTAACCTTATCCATGAATTTCAAGTACAAGTCATGGAAATTTGGCTCAATGCTTGCTCTAGAAATAAATAACAAATGGTATAAATGAAGGTACCAATATATATAGCATGCCCCATATCTCTACATGGATGCAACTGTTTTAAGCAATTACATGATACATGACTTGACTTATGAATCATGCTAACCTTTTCATAACCATATACTGTGCAAACCATAGTACTGCTCTTTCAAAATTTCAGCAAACACTTTTGCTTTGTCTTCAATATTAGCAGCAGAAACATTATTAATTATAAATGATATCTTTTCTTGAACATCTGAGTCCGGAGCCTGTTAACATAATAAAAAATTAGGGTTAAATTACTCCAAGTAAAGGAAATCAAAATTTAGATTTGTATAAGATACTAAATTAAAACTAGTATTTTAGTTCATGCATTGTACCAGTTAAATAATTTTAGGATCACAATTATTTATTTTGAAAAGTGAAAAATTATTAATATCATATAATTAGAGTAAATATCTATCATATGACCTTGACAAAATTTAATAAATTTGTATACAGAATAATATCAAATATGCTTAATAAGATCATTGTCAACATAATAATTAAAATTCAATAATAATTTCATTTATCGATGACAATAAAGTGTAAGAAAATTAAATAGAGAGAATACTTTGTTATCCTCATAATTAGGAGAAAGAATAATCATAAGCCATTTTAAATCAAAGAAATTTAAACCGGTATGAAAGTTAAAAGAAATAAGGATAGTCTATCCCCAAGAAATCAGAGAAAATCTCCATGAAATAATAGATGAGGGACCTGTTACTTTAAATAAGGACAGAGATGAAAGAATCAGGAGATAAGGGATAAAAAAGACATTTATAGGAGAGAGATTTTTGAAACCACGAATACTTGCATATAGAGAGTGTGTGTAGTTCATCTCTACTTAATTAGAAAATTTAAACAAAATCAAATGTGAGGGAAAGTGTAGCTCTCACAAGCTAGATGTTTTTTTTTGGTAAACAAAGATATCCCTTAGGTGAAACATGAAACTCTTCAAAATTATTTATAAGTAGATAAGTAAAATCATTGATAATATAAACAACTGAACGAATCAATTATCAAAACTGAAGAAAAGCAGCCAGTCTGATTAATCTTTTGTACAAGGCTAAAGAGTACCTCAATAGGACTTTCTATTTTCGTAGCAGCAGCAACCAAAGTTTCAGTGTTCAAGGCAGATCCAAACCCTACACCAGATGCACATATCAAAGGAGCACAACATATTTTCAGAAATAGAAAGCATAAATTTATGTCTTTATGCAAAGAAACAGGCTATGTAACTGTAGAAACACAAGTGATAGAAATATACCAGTAGAAATAGATCCACGGGAAGGACCAACAAAACCAGGATTAGAAGAAAGCGTTGACGAGGTTCTGTCTGTACTATGTAATTGCAATTGTAGCAACAAAATTAAGTGAAAATATAAAATGATATGAGCACGAGCGATAGAATAAACATAGGAAACTGAGAAATTGAAGAGCAAAAACCAGAGAGTAATCTTCAATAGATATATGCAGCCTCTCCAACTGCTGAGAAAGTTGTTTAGAGGCAACCAAGTTGGTGTGGGATTTAAGAACCTGTAATCAGAAAAAGTGAGATGAAAATCAAATAAGATCAACAGGCAGAGAAACCAAATATTTAAAGTAGAACCTTCAAGAAGGTGGAAGTCGTCTCAGCATAGAGGCTCAGAACAGCACCAGACTGATGAAAAGATTTTCCAGAAAGGTAATTTTGTGATCCACCAAAATGGACATCCTTTAAGAACTTGAGGCACTCTTGCAAAGCCTAACAATGTCAGCCACTTTTTTGCTACAATAAACTCAGAGGAGTACACGTTGGAATGCACAAGTGACGAAACCAAAAGACTGCATAAGAGATTGTTTGGATAGAAGCTTAAAAGCATATTTAAGAGTTTTTCTATTGAAAAAAGTTCTTTATTTTCAATATAAAAACTCTCAAAAGCACTTTTAATTTATATTCAATTAGACTTTAAATCTGTGAAGTTAGTTTGTAAAAAAAATTAGGATCCAAAAAACGAGGAAAGGTATTATTGTTACCACAAAAAGGATGTCCTTGCTTCTAGTTAAGTTTCTATTCAACCACCTCTCGAGGTTAATGAATTTTTTTCTTGATGCCACTGCTGCTAACCTTATACTATAATAAGAGGGCATAATTTCCACCACGGATGATAGAATCTATAAACCACCAAGAAGCATGAGTTAAAAATGGCAAAAGATTGTAAAAAAGAAAAGAGATTGGCATTTGTGAATCGTGAAGACAAACTTGAAGGCTTCTTGCAACTAAGGGCTCAATGAAAGTGAGATTCGCTTATTATTAAAACATATTAAGAAAGCAAATTGAGTCTAGATCAATATATAAGGTGAGGATTGCTATCTCTTTATATACTTTGCTAATGCCTTATTTCTATTTTGGCCACATCCACTAGTGATATATCTATATATAAGTGAGAAACAATTCTTATCTTACAAGGAGATTTTTTATTATGAACCTAACTTAATCTTATAAAACTGGGTTATAAGATAAAAATTACTCTTTACTTATATATTCTATTAATGCATTATTTCTATTTTAATCATATCAATAGTCAATTGTAATCCTCAAATATAACAAAATCAAGAAAACCATAACAACTTAGTGCAATCTATCTATGTATCAGGAAAATGATTGAAATGAATAAAAGTAAAAAAACACACTTAAAAAGAGAACAACCTTTAACTCCCGACAGATGTCCACAATTCTTATAATGCTGCCCGCATCATTGTTTTGAGAATCCATAAAACCTCTCAAGACCAGATTGGGATTAACATGCCAAAGGTGTAGAATCATCCCACTGCCTACAGCACTTTTTACTATCTTGGGAAAAACAATCAGAGATACTTCCCGTTGCAAGAGATAATAGGCAGTCTGCAAGAACAACAAATGTAAACTACATGAATCAAGAAAAGACATAGAATAGGTAATTGTTGAGAACCAACAAATATGAATCCATTAGATTGTACATTAATATGTGCCATCCCAAGAAGCAACACTTCAGGACAGTGTTTAAGAGGGTAATCAAGGATTGATCGAACATTATTGGCATGAGCCTTCTCGGCTAGCTGGCAGAGGACGTCTAAAAGGTCAAGACACAACCATGCATGATTTGCATGGCCATTTTGAAGCTTGTGGCCATTAATTGCATCAACATATGCCTGCACAGCAATTTGTTGTCATAAGAATTTGGCGATAGGAACAAGAAACAATAATGGTCAACATAGATAAACTTCTCCAGAAATACTTTTAAGAGAGAAAAATATAAAAAAAAAAAGTTTTTCATGAGTTAAAATTAGCTTAAATATAAGTTAATTTGTAGAATTTTTCTTTTTTATCAATTTTTCAAAAATCTTATTTTTAACTCATGTACAATTTAGTTTTAGTTCATTAATAAGTTTATTTTAATTTTTTTCTTCCTATAAGTGCTTTTGGAATAATTTATCCAAACAGGTCTAAATGTACAAACAGATCATCATACCAGCAATCTTCCCGAGTGTGCAAAGGTAAATATTTCTGGTGGTGCTAATACAGCGTATTTAAGGAAAGACAGCTGACCCTCAGTATTCTACTATTCTTCCATACAGATCCACATATGGCATGGAGAGGAAATGGTTCCTGCTAGGTATATTTTCATACATTCAGAATTTTATGCCAGAGTTTGCATATAAAAGCCTATTTAGATACAAGATTAAAAATGGCTTTGATAACTTTTCTTCTAGAAAAAATTCTTTATTTTTCAGCAAAGAAGCTCTAAAAATTATTTCTAACTTGTATCAAAACTGATTTTAAATCAGCTAAGCTACGGGAAAAGCATATCTAAGGTTCTGATATCATACCTTAGAGGCATGTTTATACACACACATGAGAAAAAGGAATGCTTCTTCACAAGGAAGGAAAAACCCTTCATGATCAAGATTTTCCATGACACATATCCAGTTGGTTTGAGGTGCCTGTATCAGAAAACACATAAAAATGAAATGATTTACTTTCTTATTCAAAAGGCAATAAAAAAATGAGAGGAACTTTAAGTCCTATTGAATAAAACTCACAAGATGGTTAACTGTATCTACCAAGACATCAATATTCCAAGAGTTAAGAGGTGGCAACTCAGACACGTTGGATCCATTGGCTGCAGGGAATGTTAAGTATGTGTTCTGGTTTTCCTCCACCCCAGTACGACTATAAGCAATTGCACCAAGTAATTTAGATAGCATATTATCAGTTAGAGATGAGAATGGAGAAAATATCTCCTTGCACTTTGAGACATCAACCGTGCATCCATAGCCTTGTTCCTTCACAATATCTCCCATTTTTATTTCCTTCTGCATGTCTTCCAAAATATCATCAAAATCATTTTCTCCACACTTGTGGAACAACTCCATCTTCCTGTAAAATGATGGATAACTAATTAAACATCATAACTGAATTAATTACTATTGATAACTAATAATATACAACAAATATATGATTGTATTGAAAAATGGTTGCCAGTTTTATGTTAACCACTTATTTCAGTAGTTAAATCAAATAAGTTTTCAATATCATTGACCCAATGATGAGTAGTTAACTTAATAAAATGGTAGTAAGGATTACTCAATACATTACCACCTTAAATCAGCCTCATGCATCTCTTCAGGAAGCAATGGAGTCAAGGCAAAAGTTGGCTTGTCTTTGAACTTCACAAGTGATAATATCTGCATAAAGGAAACCATGATAATTTTGTGAATTTGCTCATTGCAACTCCAAGAACCAGGATTGGCAAACAATTCCTCAGTCCGAGCCATGCAAAAAGATTTGCCTATACACCAGCAATATTTCAGGTCAAATATACTATATATAAACGGCAAAATAATATTGACAAAGTATAGATGATATAGAAATGACCATGAACATTATTAGTCAAGTAAAATGTAACTTCATACTTACCACTCAGCCTGGCATCAGGATTCTCAGAATCAGATAAAACAAGACTGATAATAATTTTTTCCAATAAAGATAGCTTCAATCCGTTACTTAAACTTTCTAAAATAAATCATCAATAAATAATTATTTTGTGTTATATATAAATTATTTATTATAAATCTAAAATACAATCTATATATTTAAACATATTTATTTATTTATTTAAATTTTAAATATAATTTATATATTAAATATAATATTTATTTATATATTATAAACATTTACCACATGTATTTGAAAATACTAATATACAAGTCATTAAATAATTTTTGTATATAATTTGAATCTGTATACACACAGTTTTAGTCTGATTAAAGAGAAAATCTTAATCTGTAACAACAACAAACAGTAAAGTCTCTAAAGTATTGTTCATTGTTACAACTTTTAAAAAAAAATTGTTTTTTTTTTTTCCTATAATTTGTATGTTGTGTGTGAGATAAAGAGGCGGTAGGGTTAAAATACTAAGTATCTTGAATTCAAAATATATAATTATAATATTATATGTATAATTTTAATAATATATTATACATTAGGGTTGAATTGAATTAAGTTAAATTTAAAAATCAAAATTTATTATCCAACATCCGTTTGAACAAGTTGATTTAGATTTAATCGAAATACTAAAAGTAATCGAGACAAAATGATTAAGTCAGTTAGATTAATTTGGATTCACGCCTAATTAACATTTTATTCAAAAGAAAATCAACAGATAAAAAGTGAATTTGAGAAAACAAGACCAACAAAAACCCTAAAAGCATTCAACTACACAAATCCACAAAATATCCCGCATGGTAGCAAAATTAAAGCATTGAAAGCACAGAAACAAACAAGAATGTCGAATGCATTTAAACTCAACTCCAATATCCTATTAAAAAATTGAATCAAACAAAAACTCTGATCATCTCCCCAAACACGGAGAGTTGATGGAAAACGGAGTGAAAGTTGAATTCATTAAAGAAAGCTAATCTGGTTGGATGAGAATAAGTGGGTCATGGCGTGCAAAGAAGAAGAGAAAAAGATGAAATTGGTGGAGAAGATGATGCATAAAAAAGCACGTGCATGTGGCGTAACTCCCATGTAGCATGTTGAAGGTATGAATTGCTGACCAGTCAGAGCAGGTCTCAGAGTAAGCCTCTCACGCAATCCAATTCACTTCTTTCTTTGTATCATATGAGCCTACTCCTTACAGCCAATTTATAGATATCAAATTCTATAACATATAATATATTATATATTATATTATACGCATGTGTATTCAATATTTTATTAAAGATTGTGCACAAAATTATATTGATTTAAGAATCTATCTAATGACGCTGAATTATAATATTTTTATATCATATCAATTTAATTTATCTTACAATCAACCTTTATACATTTAAATACAAACCAGTATCATTTATCTTTTATCTATTTATTTATTCTCTTTTTTCTATTTCAATGACATTTAGTTTTCAAACCTCTTATATTTTAAATAACTACCCACTATTTTTTTTTAAATACAGAGGCACAGAAGTGCATACCCACAATTCAACCATTGACATTCTAGATGTCACTCATAGCCAGATCTTCCTCACCTAAGATATCCATAATTGCCACTAGTGGAAAAGGGGTCATTTACGTCGGATATTTTAAGGATTTTACGTTAGAAACGACTCCGACGTTAATGCGGGAGACATAAATTTACGTCGGCTGTGAAAGTCAACGTAAATTTACGTTGGACATTCCCTAGAACTGACGTAAAATTGGGTTAAAATTTAAAAAAATACACGCAAGAATTTACATCAGACACACCATGTCCGACCTAAATTTACGTCGGCCAATGCTAGATCTGACGTAAATTTACGTCGGACATGGTGTAGTCCGATGTAAATTCTTGCATTTTTTTTTAAATTTTTATTGCTTTTTGATACACCCAAAACCTGCATACAATCCAAAATACAAAACCTAACCCAGGCAGTCCAAAATACAAATTCAAATATAATTTATATTTCAAAATTGAATGACAAAAAGAAAATAATATATAAATCTTAAAAAGCATAAATTAAGACAATGTAAATCCTATTGTCCTAAGAAAGGTATAAAACATATGTTTGTCATGCTATCAAACTAGAAACATAATATCCAACTAACTAAACTTAGAAATATAACTATTATATACTTTGAAGAAAAAAAGTTGCCTATTGTTCTCTTATCTTCATGATTTCATCTTCGGGCAATGGAGATGGATCTTGAAAGAACTGAAACATTAATTTAAGTGTCATTAATATGGAATGTTAATTATCATAAAGGTAAATATACTTAAATAAATTTTGATATGAATTACCTGCCCCCAAGAATCAGTAATACCCGCAGAAACTATGGCTCTCATCCAATACATGATGTAATAGCCACATTCAAACGAGTCTTGTTGCTTATTACACTAAAATGAGAAACAAATAACTATTATTTCCAAAGTCGATAAATTCAAATATTATTGTCTCTATTAATTAATTTGCTAACCTTAGGGTATATGAATTGCAATGTCTTTGATTTGGCTCTTCCACTTAAAATATTAGCTCTAGACACGATTCTAATTAATTGAATAGTACAAAAATGACTTTTACAATCGGGGTTTTAAAATCGGTCATAAGGCAACCGATTTTAAAAGTGACGTGGTGACAATTTTGTAAATAATGACATTATTTTTAAAATCGGCTACCTTATGACCGATTTTAAAAGTCTGTCATTCCCTAATCTTTGGCTCATATAATCTTTTCTTTACTCTCTCGGGCTCTTATCTAAAGTCTCCAGCTTCTCATTTTCTTGGAAGAATACAATATCAAGGTAACATTCTCTTCTTATGTTTATTATTTCGTTATTGCTGGATGAATTTTGAAACCGGAACGGCTCGTTCTACAAGCAGAACAACCCGTTCTGCTTGTAGAACGGGCTATTCTGTAAACAAAATAGCCCGTTCTGCATGCAGAACGGGCCGTGCTGCAAACAAAATAGCCCGTAAACTGTGGAGTTCAAATAGTAAAGCTGTTTCAATAGCGGCCAAAATAGCAACTTTTCGGGCGCTATTGACGGTGATTGTCTGAAAACTGTGACTTATTATATCATGAAAATCTTTAATTTTGAGGAGTTTAAAATAGTGGTCATCTCACTTCCTGCTATAGCATTTTCAGAGTTAGCCACTAAATGCTGCTATCTGGGATTGGTAACTATGATTTGAGCACAATGCAGGTCTTGTGTTGTAAGATTGTTGTGCTTGTTTTTTGGTTCGGGTTTTATGTGTCTAAACTCATTGAATTCCAGGACTTGAACAACTTTGAGAGTGATCCTGAAGAGTTTGCCAGAATCTTCTACAAGGACATGGGCATTGAAGATCCTGAGGTTGGAGTAAGTATATCCAATTATCACTAGTAACAAGTTAAAATAAAACTGGATATTTTGGAGCCGTGTCAAACTCCCTGCTCCCCAAGAAGAATTGATGACTGAAATTTTAACTTTTGCCAACTTTATGCTATTTTCCATGATCTTTCTTCTCAGGAACATAATAGGATTTAACATGTGGCAACTTTATGCTCGTTTGTATGATGACAAACTTATGTTGGTAATGGCATTTTGGTTGGGTTATAATAAGAAACAATTTGTTGTGCTAAAGTAGAAATTAAATTCTTGTTTTTATCCATGAAAGTTTCTCTCCCTCTCTCTCTTCTTAACATGCCCAAGCACAAGCACACAGACATGCTTGAACAATAAAACAGACTAAACTGTAAAATGCTTCTTTTAAGTTGCAGCCAGCTATTGGCTTTGCTATCAGAGAGCAACTTTATGAGGTAATTCATTTTATTGGTGTATCATATTCAGGAATTATAAATGGTACAGTTACAATAATATTTTTTTTTCAATTTCAGATTGCAATTCAAAGTGTGGTTTTAGCAAGAGAAAACAGAATGAGCAAGAAGGGTCGTCGAGAGGCTGAATATACTGAAAGTTCAATCATGTTCTAAACATGTGTAGCGGAAATAAAAAGATCTACTTTATGCTAAAACCACACATGATAATTAATAGGATATTTATGAAAGCCAATAAAGTTTACCCGGTTGAAGTCTGAAATTTAAAAAATTTCCTTCAAAACTATGAAGGTCCCACGTGTATCCACATCGAGACTAATCTTTGCTTGTCAACCTCTTGACTGAGCAATTTTCCAGCACAGGATATAAGAGAGAAAAGAACTAATTTTCTTATGGTTTCTCTGTGTGTGTTTCTCCACAGTGGAGCTGTATATTTATAAATATGTAAACATATCTATTCACTTAGCAACAGCCTCCATATCCTATCTTCTAAAAAATAGGAATTATCAAATATCCAAAAGAAATTAGCTTTTATCTTTTCTTATCAAAACCACTTTTGACTAGGTCAAAATTCAAATTGAATCTTTCAATTTGAAATTGAAAAACTAACGTGTTTTTCTATCTTAATAGAAACAAATACTATTTATATTTTGATGCTAGTAAAAAATAAATAAATAATTTTATTTATAAGAAAAATACTTATTTGGTAAAATCAAATTCTTTAATTTAATTATCAAATAATAAATTTTCTTGAGCAAAGATTAGAACACTCGTTAGTGTGTGACTCTGTAGGTTCAAAACTAAACCGGTAGTAAATTAACTACATTAATTTACTGTAGACACCCAATTTCGTCCGGGGGCATAAAACCAAGGGAATTGACCTCTGTTATGAAGGGAAGGAGCTCCCGAAGTATGCAAACAACAAGATAGGACTTTAGAAGGCCCAAAAGCCCAAATAAGCTAATTTTATAAACCTGGAACGGGCTGTTCCAAAATCGGAACGGGCCGTTCCCAATTTGGAACGGGTCGTTCCAAATTCTTAAAAAGGCCAATAACCCTAATTTGGAACGGCCTGTTCCGAAAGTGGAACGGGCCATTCCAAACTCTTCAAAAGAGGGCTTAAAGTTTAACTGGGACGGGCCATTCCTAAACTGGAACGGGCCGTTCCAAGTTATTAGAATGGCCTACATGCGCTTATTTGGAATGGCTGTTCCAGTCTAAGAAATTATGTGTTAATCTCACTACTGGAACGGGCCGTTCCGATTTCAGAACGGGCCGTTCTAATATACGAAATTTACACACAACGGCCATGTCCAGAACGGGCCGTTTCGATTTTGGAACGGGCCGTTCTGGACCCTTTCTGAAGTCTATAAATAGACAGCTAGGGTTCATTTCTCAAGACTCCAAAATTTTGTCCAGACTCATTAGAGCATGAAGTTTCTCTCTTTTTTTCTCTCCCCCTCTCTTTTGTATTTCTTGAGATTTTTGTGAGGCATTGTTGTGTGAAGGGTTGCCACAAAGCACCTAAAATTTTCTTGTTTTGAAGATTCAATAGAGCTCATTCAAGAGGTATTTCTGTTAATCTTTTTCTCTCTTTTTTACTTATTTATTTCTTCTCTATAATAAATATTGTTATAATAAAAATAATCATGTAGATATTTTAGGATTAATTGTATAATTTAAATTTCAAGCATGTAAATAATCACTAATAAAAGGGGATTTAATATTTATATTATTATCATTTATAATGCTAACTTCACCATAGGGTACCAATTAAGAGCGTTGTAGGGGTGCTTAATACCTTTCCTACACGTAACTGACCTCCGAACCCAATTCTGGTTATCAAGGCCATTATTGGATTTTTTAAAAACCTTTTCTTTTTCCAATGTTTTGAGTAAAACATTGGTGGCGACTCCATGAACTCATTTTTTAAAACCATTAATTAAGGATTAGTCTGGTGTCCGGGCATTCCTTAATTGATGAGACTTTTCAAAGGATGTCTAAACCATTAGTCGCGAGATCGGAAATTTTTGGGTTGCGACAGATGGCGACTCCACTGGGGACGTTTAAAGAGGGTCAGGCCCATTTAATTGATGAAGTTAATAAAATAAAAATAATAATTTATATATTTTTTCCCTTTACTTTGTTTGATTTATTTGTTTGCTTTATTATATGTATGCTTGTTTAAATTCCGCACATGTTTGAATTAACAAACTGCACACAAACCAAAGCACACAACAGTCCCCCTACACCCGGGGGCATGAGGGTATTAAACATAGGGAGTGGTTGACGTACGACCGGCCCAAGTTTGGCCTTGGAGCCTGCGAGCCTTGTCGGAAATCATACTCAAGGTGATAACCGGTTACTCTAGCCTGAAATACTGTGACAGAACTTAGAGTTTTCCAGGTGACGGCGACAGAGATACTAGGTCCCTATAATGGGGGCACCTTGGGAGCCTTAAGACCGGTGAGATTAGAACTATCCTATACAACGCACTTTTCTTAACAGGGACCATAGACCAAGGATTCGAATACGATCGTTTGTGGGTGTATGTTGATTGAGCATGTGTGTGTGCATTTGTTTGTAATATTTCTTCTAATAAGAGTGGATTGGATTTTTAAAATAAGCAAATAGATAATAAAAAATAATAATAAAAAAATAAAAAAAAAATCTTATACCCCTTTGTACATTATTAGGTCAGCATTCCATTAACATCATATAGGTAGTTTCCTTTTTGTAAAAAAAAAATCAATAAAAGAAATCTCATCTTTACCATGCATCATTCCCCTTTAGATAATAGAAACATGATAAAGAGTTAGCAAGAAAAAAAACATGCATTTAGGATCACAAGGGGATTTGTATCAAAGACAAGAAATCAGTGTAACCTCTGTGACATCATAAAATATTATGAAGAAGAACACCGATAACTCACCTCGCGGCAAGGATGAGCCATCGAATCTTTGTTAGGAATTCCCTTTCATGCATTTACATCCAAATAGTTTAATAGAAAACTATTCATTATCACTCGAAGGTGTCTCCTAAACACTCCATACTCACGAAGCTCAAGGAAAAAGTCATGGAAGCTCTACAAGAAGGAAGTCGTGTACTTTTTATGGAGTTCATACAGCTCAAACAACAAATGACTAAGATGATCGATGTCATGACCAAAACGCAACACGACATCAACCATACTAGAGGATGTCTGAACGCTTTAGAAGAAAGATTGAAAGCCATCGAAACATACAATTTTGATTGTAAAGAAGCTGCTGAAACCTACCCAACACAGGAGATCCCACTCATATGCGATACCACAATACCCCCACGGTCTGAGGATAGTCAATCAAAAGGGGTCTATGGGAGAAAAAGAGAGGAGAAACTTAATGCTACCACTCTCCCCGTTTTCCCTCAGAAGCTTAAAGCAATCACAAAAGAAAAAAAGACTTCCAACGAAATTCCTATGAGCTATGCAGACTTGCTTCCTCAACTATTAAGGGCCTCAATGTTGGTGAGAATCCCACCACCAAGAAAGCAAGAACCACCATACCCATCATGGTATAGGCCTGAAGAAACTTGCGACTATCATTCGGGAGCAGCAGGGCACTCTATTGAAGATTGTAGAGCCTTGAAGCTTCGCGTACAAAGGCTTATAGACGCCGGATGGCTCAAGTTTGAGGCCAGTGTATCTAATATCGCTAAATGACCAAGATAAGTAGCAATCTTGGGATGGTCTATTAGAAAGTTGTCAGGGGGTTCTCCTTTTTGTAAAAAAAAAAATTAAAATTACTTTAAGTTCATGCTTAACTCATGACCTTCGCCCACGATCATGAGTTCAAAATAAGGGCTTGTTTTATTTTTACATTCATCAATAACATACGTCATTTCCATAAAACCCTTGCGTCTATTATTTTCTCTCTTATGTCACACATTAAATTCAGAAATCAATCACCATAAAAAAAAAACAAACATGACCGAAGATAATAAAATTAATCAAAGCTTCAAACATCTACAACGCATTATCTGAGTCTAAGGTAGACAATAAGATCACCTCCTCGAAACACAAAAAATAAGAAAGTGATCAGAAGAGTCTTACACAAGATTCTTATCGCATAAGAAGAGTCTTGCAAAAAAAAAGTTAAAAATAACAAACAACTTTTGCCCAATTTGACTAACAAAGGAACCATAAATCTCGGCTCATGAAAGAACTCTCTTTCAACACCCGTAAGTGGGGGCAACATCTTTCTCCTTGGTGTACGGGAATGGGGGGCAGTGTTAATCATCAAATACGCTGGTCCTCCCAAACACGGATGGCAGGAGATTTTGTCAAAGCAAAGAAGTGTTATGCCAAAATAATATCACTTGCAAAATACTGCTAGGATGAAAACCTGTAAAGGGCATGTTAGGCAAAAAAAAAATCTAAAGTTCCCGCTAGGACACGTCCTAGGCAAAAATTAGGGATCTAAAAAGGATAAAAATAACAAGTGATGATTCTCATAGTTGAAAGCTAAAAGGTGGCTTGAACACTTCTACAAGGGGCCAAATTTTGCGAAGACTCTGCCTGAGACTCAGATATGTAGTTCAAGATAATTAGGAGAATGATTATAATAATTATCCAAGGAAATATTTGTTTAAAAACTTAAACACTCACCTACCTCCACTACCCATTCATTCTAAATCATCCTACCTTCATTAACCATTCATTCTAAATCATTTTTGTCTTTCATTTCTGTCTTGTCCAATCTTAATGATGTATATTGTTGATGGTTGTCAAAATTTAAACAAGTACAAAAAAAATAGAAAAAAAATGAAAATGACCCGCTGGGATGAAAACCCGTAAAGGGCATCCTAGGCAAAAATTAGGGCAAATGAAAAGAGCAAAAAATACCCGCTAGGATGCATCATAGGAAAAAGTTAGGGTTTTTGAACAAAAAAAAACAACAAAAGAAAACAAAGAAAACCCCAAGGCAATTTGATACCAAGTGGCCAATACAACTGAAGTTATGCATTAATTAGGGTAGTTTATTCGTGAGAAGGAGAAAAGGAAAGCCACCTTCTAAAAAACACTAAAAATCAAAACATGCATGACATGCATCCAATAAGCATTTCACACACTTAGAAAACTTTCTTTATCCAATGGGAATTATTCAAAATAAATAAATAAATAAATCTTGCATAAATAAGCATTAACATAGAAGCATCATTGCATAACATGCATATGACATAAGTGTGCATAAAAGGGTATAAGTTCATTTAAAAAAAAAACAAAAATTTGAAAAAATCCAATCCATTCCTGCTTTGCAGTTTCTTTTGCATTCTTGCATTCTTGTGTGTGTCTATCCATTACTTGTCGGAGGAATCAAGAGGCCGAAGCACTCGTAAAAAGATCAACAGCTAGACAGTGCCTTAAGAGCCAAGATCATGTCAAAAAGCCTAGCCCCAACAAGGGCATTCCATACAAGTGGTTTCATATAGCCACCAAGAAATGAAAGACACATCAACAACAAGAAGGGATAAAACTAGGAGAGGAAGAATAATCAAGTCCACAAGCATGAAAAAAACAACAAGCTTTATTCTGTCTTCGACCGAGTTATACTCCTCAACTGAATGATGGAAGATTCATGAAAATGCCAAGACCAGGAATGTTTTCCTACCAAAGCCAAGAGTGACTTCCAAAATAATACTTATCAATAAGGATTCAGCAGATAACTTCATCATGGAATAGATCCCTCCACCAATGATGACAATAAAGAGCAAAAGCAATGACATGAGAAAAAGGCAAGCTTCGTAAATATTGAAAAAGCCGAAGCATCTAGAAAATAGCAAAAAAGGCAAGCTTCAAATATTAAAAAAAGCCGAAGCTAAACAAAGAAATAAAATATAAAAAAAATCTACCACAAGAAGACGCTTGGAGAGGCATCATAATACTCACCTTGACAAGAACAACAATAAACATTTCCTGCCCATCCACCTAGGGGCAGTCTTTCATTCCACAACCATCCACCAACAATCAAATAACCAATCATCAAAAGGACTCAGCATTGCGCCTAGAGAGGCATCACAATACTCAAGTGACAGGGGCAACACTGGAATCCCTGCCAACCATCCACTTCTCTGCCCACCAACACAGGGGCACATCAAAACTCTCCTGCCCATCCACCTAGGGGCAGTCTTTCATCGCACAACACCATTGAGAAGACATCAAGTACAAGTACAAAGTGGGTTACCTGACCTTAGTGAAAGAGTTGCTAGATCCCCAAAACTAGTACAAAGTGGGTTACCTGACCTTAGTGAAAGGGTTGCTAGATCCGCAAAACTAGTACAAAGTGGGTTACCTGACCTTAGTGACAGGGTTGCTAGATCTGCAAAACTAGTACAAAGTGGGTTACCTGACCTTAGTGAAAGGGTTGCTAGATCCGCAAAACTAGTACAAAGTGGGTTACCTGACCTTAGTGAAAGGGTTGCTAGATCCCCAAAACTAGTACAAATTGAGTTACCTGACCTTAGTGAAAGGGTTGCTAGATCCCCAAAACTAGTACAAAGTGGGTTACCTGACCTTAGTGAAAGGGTTGCTAGATCCGCAAAACTAGTACAAAGTGGGTTACCTGACCTTAGAGAAAGGGTTGCTAGATCTGCAAAACTAGTACAAAGTGGGTTACCTGACCTTAGTGAAAGGGTTGCTAGATCCGCAAAACTAGTACAAAGTGGGTTACCTGACCTTAGTGAAAGGGTTGCTAGATCCCCAAAACTAGTAGAAATTGAGTTACCTGACCTTAGTGAAAGGGTTGCTAGATCCCCAAAACTAGTACAAAGTAGGTTACCTGACCTTAGTGAAAAGGGTTGCTAGATCCCCAAAACTAGTACAAAGTGGGTTACCTGACCTTAGGGAAAGGGTTGCTAGATCCCCAAAACTAGTACAAGATCGAAGAGGGTTACCTAACCTCAGAGTGAAAGAAGCTACACATTATCACAAGGGAAACAACGCAGAAGCACCAAAGAGACGAAGAGAAGACTCGGACGAAATGTCTACGTCTTTTCTTGCCTTTGGAAAAGCAACACATTGCTATTCCAAAGGACAAGTAAAGAGGGGCAACTGTAGACACCCAATTTCGTCCGGGGGCATAAAACCAAGGGAATGGACCTCTGTTATGAAGGGAAGGAGCTCCCGAAGTATGCAAACAACAAGATAGGACTTTGTAGAGAGGCGGCACTCAGCTACCCAGTTGTCGAGAGCACCGAGGTATGCACAAGCCTGGAGAGGCGGCACTCAGCTACCCAGTTGTCGAGAGCACCGAGGTATGCAATGAGCCTGGAGAGGCGACGACTAATACTCACCCTGGAGAGGGCAAACTCAACCTGGAGAGGCTACTCAACAATTTTCCCACCTGAAGACACTACAAGTCGGAAGGATGGCTTATTCCCCGGACAATTGGGTCAACTCCTTTACTTGTCAAACAGTACGCTAAAAGCCGTTTGACTAAGTAAAGGGGGGGCAGCTGTAGACCCCTAAAATTGTCCGGGTCGGAAATAAAGCTTGAAGACTCTCGAAGACCAAAGGAAAGTCAGCCGGAAGGACTCCTGGAAGACCCTGGAAGACCCTAGGATGACAATCTGTAGGTTTAGAGGTCTTAGGATAGCAAAAATAAGAAAAGTGGGAGGAATGAAGCTCAATACGGCCTCCCAGAGGTTCACTACGGCCGTATTGAGTATTTTGAACTGCAATACGGCTGCGGCGAACTCAGTACGCCCGTATTGAAGTCTTTGAACTTCAATACGGCCGTGCTGAATTCAATACGGCCGTATTGAAGTTCAAAAACTTCAATACGCCCGTATTGACCCCAGGGGCCGTACTGCGCCTCATTCCTATAAATATGACGTCAATTTGACGTCATTGGACACTTTTCCACAGAGTTTTGACTCCCTCCTTGAGTATTCTGGGGTTTTTGAGCAGTGTTCTGCCCTAGAAATCTCTCTGGGAGTCGATCCGACGAAGTTTTGGAATTCCGAGCATTTAGCTTGGAGATTCGAACTTAGTCGAAGGGAAATCTTTTAGATTTCCATAGTAAAAATTATTTTTTAGGAAGGAGCGAGCGAGCTTGTAGAGGGAGGGAGCGCCAAAAAGCCTCCTAAACTTCATTGATATATAAAAAGCACGCTTCAAGAGGTTTCTTCTCTAAAAGTCCCTTCTTTTACCGCTTTCTGATTGTTGCATATTTAAATTTATCATCATGTAGATATTTAATTTACAATCGCTTATAATAAATAGGGGTAATTTAGTAATTTTGAGCTATTATTTAATAAATAATCTGTCATAGGGAACCCGAAAGGGGCGCTGTGGGGTGCTAACACCTTCCCCACGCGTAACCGATTCCCTTACCCGACTCTGGTTGTAATGGCCGAAGTCGATTTTTGAATCGATTGCCTTAAACTTCTTTTTCCAATGTTTTGAGTAAAACATTGGTGGCGACTCCATGAACCCTTCCTTTTTATGAAAACCGCTAATCCATGGAGGGTCCCGCTTGGGATTAACATGGATTGGTGAGCCTTTTAATAAAATTGCTCGTTTGACAAGGTCTCAGTTTGAGAATAAGTCATTCTAGCAATCCATATTTTTAAACAAATAAAAGAGTCCAACCATCCTTCGCGAATGCCGAAAGCCCGTTTCGGGCTGGTGGCGACAGATGGCGACTCCGCTGGGGAAGCCTCGAGAGTCAGTCCCATTTAGTGACAGATTATTTTTAACAAATAATAGTTAAAATTACTTTATTACCCCTTGTTTGTATGATAACATGTTTTATTTATATGGCTTTAATAACTGTTGTATGTTTAAATTTCCGCAATTGTTTGGAATACAAACTGTACACAAACCTTTGCACACAACAGTTCCCTCTATACCCGGGGGCATGAGTGGTAAGCCATAGGGAGTGGATGTTAGTACGGCCGGTTGTCGAATGGGTCTATAGGTGCCCGTAGACCGTTGTCGGAAAGCATCACTCAAGGTGATAACCATGAACTCGAGTCCGACAGTGCGTTGGAGCTTTCCATCGACTTACGACAAGAGGAATTGGGTCCCTATAATGGGGGCACCTTGGGGGCCTCAGACCGGTGAGAACAGTTAGAACCACCTTGAATATGCACTTTTCTGCAGGATACCCCTACCTCGTGATTCGCTCGTGACTGTTCGTGGATGAGTGAATTGTTTGTGCATTTTTATGTGACATTGTATGAGCATACATTGCACCTTTTAAACATACAACATTCCTTTTTAAAATAAGAATAAATAGGAATAAGAATCTTCCATTATACGGTGTTAACATCTACCTTCATCACATTCATATAGGTAGTTTCCCTTTTCACCCAAAAATACAAAAAATATAGTAAATAAAAATACCCAAAAAAAAAAAAGGGTTATTTATCCAAACCAAGCAATATCATGCATCATCTTAGGAACATCCCGAAAACATGATAATGCTTAGTTCAATAAACACAATGCATGCATATTCAACATCATCATCTCATATCATGCATATAGATCATGGAGGGATCTAGGAGTCATTCATTTCATACATCTCTCCTAGTAATCCATTAATAACAGTAATAAAAAGAAAGAATTAAGCGATGCGTATGTTCAAAAGATGGATCGCACGCCGTTCGTTATTAAATGCAAGCCAACAACCGCGTCAAGCGAACACACGTCAACTTCGTTGTTGGTAATCAAGACGAACAAAGGGGAAGGTCCAACACCGTTAAGGATCACTGCTCCAAGGCCTTTTCCCTACGAATCAAATAAGGCTGTGCCGTGGATATACGACATCCACTCTTCTGCCGACAGCGATATCTCTAACATCGCTGGACTTGGGGGCATGACTAGGAGTGGGAGGATCTACACTCCCGAAGATCTGCACGACAAAGCTCCCAAGAATAAAGGAAAAGAAAAGGAGAAAACCGAGGAAGATAGAGAATCCGAGGAGGAGACTAATGAGCTGTTAAAGTTTATCCGACAGAGCGAGTACTCCATCGTGGATCAACTTCATAGGACGCCAGCAAAGATTACGCTGTTGTCGTTGATCCTAAGCTCCGAACCGCATCGGCAAGCTCTGTCGAAAGTCTTGAACGAGGCATATGTGTCGCACACTATCTCCCAAGACAAGTTTGAGGGGATTGTTAGTCACATCACGGCTAGTGATCACCTCACTTTCACCGATGAAGAAATCCCCGCTGGGGGACCGAATCATAACAAGCCCTTGCACATCTCTGTAAAGTGTAAGGAGTATCACATCGCTAAAGTCTTGGTAGATAATGGATCTTCCTTGAATGTGATGCCAAAAAGAACGCTCAAGCAATTGGCAATCAAGGGAGTCCAAATGCGCCCGAGCAACATGATCGTTCGAGCTTTCGACGGTTCTAAAAGAGAAGTGGTGGGAGAGATCAATCTTCCAATCCAAATTGGACCCACTATCTTCAACGTCGAATTTCACGTGATGGACATTACTCCGGCATACAGCTGTCTCCTTGGCCGACCTTGGATTCATGATGCGAAAGCTGTACCCTCTACGCTCCACCAGAAAGTCAAGTTCATAGTGGATGACAAACTGGTGACCGTACAAGCTGAAGATGACATACTCATCAGCAAGCCATCCACCATACCTTACGTGGATGCAGCAGAGGAAGCTTTAGAAACCACCTTGCAAGCATTGGAGATCGCCAATGTTGAAACATTTCCCCGAGAAATGAAGAAGGTAGCCCATATGCTCACCAAGAATGGATACTTGCCGGGACAAGGACTTGGCAAGGATTCCCAAGGAATTCCCGAGCTACCTATTATCAAGGATAATCCGGGGAAACAAGGGTTAGGATACAACCCTAACAAAGATCAAAGAACGAAGAGGAATTAAGATCCTTCTCGACGTTCTTTAAGCCAGATCTTCAGGAAGGCCGGTTCACAAGCGTCAAGGCCGGTCGTCGTCATCAAGTGCTCTTCTCCTTCCGATAGGGATGTGTAAACCTGATGACTATTAGAGATTACTCCTCGGGGACAGCCCGACCCCCGAGCCTCGATAGGGCACATGTTTCCACTATGATTATAATAAAATCATTCTTCATTATTTCTTATTGCTTCTTTTCTTGCTTACAATAAAATTCTAAACCACGTTATTTAACCCTGTTTGAATAAACATAAGTGAGGTTAAAATCGTCTTAATAAAAATAAACCCGCATCTTTTTTATGTGGAAGTGTGTGACAACTTGGAGCACCTTTCCTTGGCCTCGATAACTGCCGTCATGGATAAAAAGAAATCCATTCAGGACAAAAATCCTAAAAAACAAAAAGCTCGGCAGGAAACCCAAAAAGGGGACTGCGCAAAAATAAGAGCAAAAGACCCGCTAGGAATCCCACAAAAGGGTAACCTAGGCAAAAATTAGGGTTACAAAATAATGAACAAAAACAAAAGTCCGCTAAAACTCCACAAATGGGTGTTTTAGGCAAAAGTTAGGGCAATCGAAAAACAGAATAAATCCATGATGGTACCATGAACCGAATTCAAAAAGAAGGGTTCAAGGGAAGCTATCCAAGTTGTCAAATCACAAATGTTAATAACCAAGACGTGCTTAACTTCATAAGTGTTTAATCAAACAAGCCTAAAACGCTTAAGCCTACCATTGGCCAAGCCATTCTTACAAAATCCATTTTTCAAAAAATAAATAATCCCCTCTAAAACACAAACTTTCGAAAAAATATATCCTTTCCTTCTTTTCTCTCTTGTCCCAAACGATTTTTGGATAATCTAGTGGAAACATGGAGATATAGTGGTCAATAGGAGGGTTGACACGTCTTCTAAAGGAAGGGGAGGATCACTGGGTTGATGACGCCCATCTCAATATAACACGCATCATTCCTCGGTTACAGAAATCGGCAGCGCACAGCCCGTCTAGAGGAATGGCAAAATCCAAAAACGCATCAGTTAATTCTTTTGAAAAATGAATCAAATAGAATTAGGTGCATCATACCGCATACATGCATACAGATGATAGGTGTAATGGAAGATCACTTATTCTCTGTTTATTGAAAAAAAACAAAAAAATATAAACTTCAGAAAAACAATACGCCCGTATCATGTTCAGTACGCCCGTACCAAAATTAGGGTTATGAACAAATTTTCAATTCAATACGGGCATACTGAAATGAATAACGGCCGTATTGGCAATAACAGAAATCCTCCCTCACGTCGATGACAAAATTCCTCCAAGAAGAAGAGGATAGGGGGAGCCATTCATTTTTTCTAAAAAAAAAAAACAACAAATTAATAAAATAATTAAACTTGCATTTTGTGCATCACGCACATTAATTGCACATTCAAAGACCTCATCATGAGGCAGTCGCATAAAATAGAAAAAATAGAAAAATTGCTTGTGTATGACAGCAGCAAACAAAATGCAGAAATTCAGAAAATCAATAAAACCCACAGAATAACTGAGCCTGGAGAGGCTTGCCGAAATAATACTCTCTCAAAATAACTGAGCCTGGAGAGGCTTGCCGAAATAATACTCTCTCAGAATAATTGAGCCTGGAGAGGCTCGCCGAAATAATACTCCCCAATCATATAGAATAACTGAGCCTGAAGAGGCTTGCCAAAATAATACTCCCCAGAGACATTTCTGTACAGAAAAAGCAAAAACCAACAAAAAAGGCAAAAATACAGAAAAAGCCAAAATCAACAAAAAATACAGAAAAAGCCAAAATCAACAAAAAAGGCAAAAACACAGAAAAAGCCAAAATCGACAAAAAAGGCAAAATACAGAAAATCCAACAAATTATACAGAATAACTGAGCCTGGAGAGGCTTGCCGAAATAATACTCTCCAAAAGACATCTCAGCTTGCATTCTTGGGCTGAACAAGAAAAGCAACTCATCATACAGAATAATTGAGCCTGGAGAGGCTCGCCGAAATAATACTCCCTCAGAATAACTGAGCCTGGAGAGGCTTGCCGAAATAATACTCCCACAGAATAATTGAGCCTGGAGAGGCTTGCCGAAATAATACTCTCACAGAATAACTGAGCCTGGAGAGGCTTGCCGAAATAATACTCCCCAATTGTACAGAATAACTGAGCCTGGAGAGGTTTGTCGAAATAATACTCCCCAGAGATATTTTAGCTTTCACTCTTGGACCAAATTTCCCAGAGAAAGCTATCCAAACCAGATCATCGAAATTCCCCAACGGAAGCATGATCCAAACAAAATATCCAAATCAAAGGACCTAAACTTCCTCAGTGGAAGATAGCTTTCCAACTCAAACGAAGAGTGAAGCTAAGCCTGAAGAGGCTTTCTAAATAATACTCTGGGATACATAAGAACTTCAAATCCCCAGTCGCCTACCCAAGAGGCACTCCTTCAAAAAGGAAAATCCAAAAAAGAAATCAATTACAAATTCCCCAAGCGGAATTTGGCTTTTCAGCCAATCATTGAACATCAAGATGAATCCGCCTAACAGAAGAGGCCGATCAAAATTAACGAAAAAATCCCTCAGCGGATAACAGCCTACACAGAGGCAATAAAACTAGAAAATCAAAAGAGTCACCCGAATAAGGATAACCGGGATACTCCACCAACGTCGAAAGGACGTCAGCCAATCATAAGGCACCGCTCATCTCAGAAAGAGCATCTTCGTGTCTACACCCCAGGGAAACAGAAATTCCTCAATGGGCACCAACTATGCAAAGGAAAGTTGGGACACAAGAACCTATGAGTAACTGCACATCCCCTAGACGGATCCCTGCGTTATCCAGCCCTCAGCGGCACCAAAATCAAAATCAAACCGTCGAAGCAGCATTGTGGACTGTGGAGACAAAATCATCTCAAAGCCTGGAGAGGCGGTACTCAGCTACCCAGTTGTCGAGAGCACCGAGGTATGCACAAGCCTGGAGAGGCGGTACTCAGCTACCCAGTTGTCGAGAGCACCGAGGTATGCACAAGCCTGGAGAGGCGATACTCAGCTACCCAGTTGTCGAGAGCACCGAGGTATGCACAAGCCTGGAGAGGCGGTACTCAGCTACCCAGTTGTCAAGAGCACCGAGGTATGCACAAGCCTGGAGAGGCGGTACTCAGCTACCCAGTTGTCGAGAGCACCGAGGTATGCACAAGCCTGGAGAGGCGGTACTCAGCTACCCAGTTGTCGAGAGCACCGAGGTATGCACAAGCCTGGAGAGGCGGTACTCAGCTACCCAGTTGTCGAGAGCACCGAGGTATGCACAAGCCTGGAGAGGCGATACTCAGCTACCCAGTTGTCGAGAGCACCGAGGTATGCACAAGCCTGGAGAGGCGGTACTCAGCTACCCAGTTGTCAAGAGCACCGAGGTATGCACAAGCCTGGAGAGGCGGTACTCAGCTACCCAGTTGTCGAGAGCACCGAGGTATGCACAAGCCTGGAGAGGCAGTACTCAGCTACCCAGTTGTCGAGAGCACCGAGGTATGCACAAGCCTGGAGAGGCGCTACTCAGCTACCCAGTTGTCGAGAGCACCGAGGTATGCACAAGCCTGGAGAGGCGGTACTCAGCTACCCAGTTGTCGAGAGCACCGAGGTATGCACAAGCCTGGAGAGGCGATACTCAGCTACCCAGTTGTCGAGAGCACCGAGGTATGCACAAGCCTGGAGAGGCGGTACTCAGCTACCCAGTTGTCGAGAGCACCGAGGTATGCACAAGCCTAAGAGGCAATACTCAGCTACCCAGTTGTCGAGAGCACCGAGGTATGCACAAGCCTAAGAGGCAATACTTAGCTACCCAGTTGTCGAGAGCACCGAGGTATGCACAAGCCTGGAGAGGCGGTACTCAGCTACCCAGTTGTCGAGAGCACCGAGGTATGCACAAGCCTAAGAGGCAATACTCAGCTACCCAGTTGTCGAGAGCACCGAGGTATGCACAAGCCTGGAGAGGCGGTACTCAACTACCCAGTTGTCGAGAGCACCGAGGTATGCACAAGCCTAAGAGGCAATACTCAGCTACCCAGTTGTCGAGAGCACCGAGGTATGCACAAGCCTGGAGAGGCGGCACTCAGCTACCCAGTTGTCGAGAGCACCGAGGTATGCAATGAGCCTGGAGAGGCGACGACTAATACTCACCCTGGAGAGGGCAAACTCAATCTGGAGAGGCTACTCAACAATTTTCCCACCTGAAGACACTACAAGTCGGAAGGATGGCTTATTCCCCGGACAATTGGGTCAACTCCTTTACTTGTCAAACAGTACGCTAAAAGCCGTTTGACTAAGTAAAGGGGGGGCAGCTGTAGACCCCTAAAATTGTCCGGGTCGGAAATAAAGCTTGAAGACTCTCGAAGACCAAAGGAAAGTCAGCCGGAAGGACTCCTGGAAGACCCTGGAAGACCCTAGGATGACAATCTGTAGGTTTAGAGGTCTTAGGATAGCAAAAATAAGAAAAGTGGGAGGAATGAAGCTCAATACGGCCTCCCAGAGGTTCACTACGGCCGTATTGAGTATTTTGAACTGCAATACGGCCGCGGCGAACTCAGTACGCCCGTATTGAAGTCTTTGAACTTCAATACGGCCGTGCTGAATTCAATACGGCCGTATTGAAGTTCAAAAACTTCAATACGCCCGTATTGACCCCAGGGGCCGTACTGCGCCTCATTCCTATAAATATGACGTCAATTTGACGTCATTGGACACTTTTCCACAGAGTTTTGACTCCCTCCTTGAGTATTCTGGGGTTTTTGAGCAGTGTTCTGCCCTAGAAATCTCTCTGGGAGTCGATCCGACGAAGTTTTGGAATTCCGAGCATTTAGCTTGGAGATTCGAACTTAGTCGAAGGGAAATCTTTTAGATTTCCATAGTAAAAATTATTTTTTAGGAAGGAGCGAGCGAGCTTGTAGAGGGAGGGAGCGCCAAAAAGCCTCCTAAACTTCATTGGTATATAAAAAGCACGCTTCAAGAGGTTTCTTCTCTAAAAGTCCCTTCTTTTACCGCTTTCTGATTGTTGCATATTTAAATTTATCATCATGTAGATATTTAATTTACAATCGCTTATAATAAATAGGGGTAATTTAGTAATTTTGAGCTATTATTTAATAAATAATCTGTCATAGGGAACCCGAAAGGGGCGCTGTGGGGTGCTAACACCTTCCCCACGCGTAACCGATTCCCTTACCCGACTCTGGTTGTAATGGCCGAAGTCGATTTTTGAATCGATTGCCTTAAACTTCTTTTTCCAATGTTTTGAGTAAAACATTGGTGGCGACTCCATGAACCCTTCCTTTTTATGAAAACCGCTAATCCATGGAGGGTCCCGCTTGGGATTAACATGGATTGGTGAGCCTTTTAATAAAATTGCTCGTTTGACAAGGTCTCAGTTTGAGAATAAGTCATTCTAGCAATCCATATTTTTAAACAAATAAAAGAGTCCAACCATCCTTCGCGAATGCCGAAAGCCCGTTTCGGGCTGGTGGCGACAGACTTTAGAAGGCCCAAAAGCCCAAATAAGCTAATTTTATAAAACTGGAACGGGCTGTTCCAAAATCGGAACGGGCCGTTCCAAATTCTTAAAAAGGCCAATAACCCTAATTTGGAACGGGTTGTTCCGAAAGTGGAACGGGCCGTTCCAAACTCTTCAAAGGAGGGCTTAAACTTTAACTGGGACAGGTCGTTCCTAAACTGGAACAGGCCGTTCCAAGTTATTAGAATGGCCTACATGCGCTTATTTGGAACGGCCGTTCCAGTCTAAGAAATTATGTGTTAATCTCACTACTGGAACGGGCCGTTCCGATTTCATAACGGGCCATTCCAGCATACGAAATTTACACACAACGACCATGTCCAGACAGCTGGGGCTCATTTCTCAGGACTCAAAATTTCGTCCAGACTCATTAGAGCACGAAATTTCTCTCTTTTTCTCTCTCCCCCTCTCTTTTGTATTTCTTGAGATTTTTGTGAGGCATTGTAGTGTGAAGGGTTGCCACAAAGCACCTAAAATCTTCTTGTTTTGAAGATTCCATAGAGTTCATTCAAGAGGTATTTCAGTTAATCTCTTTCTCTCTTTTTTACTTATTTATTTCTTCTCTATAATAAATATTGTTATAATAAATATAATCGTGTAGATATTTTAGGATTAATTGTATAATTTAAATTTCAAGCATGTAAATAATCTCTAATAAAAGGGGATTTAATATTTATATTATTATCATTTATAGTGCTAACTTCACCATAGGGTACCAATTAAGGGCGTTGTAGGGGTGCTTAATACCTTCCCTACACGTAACCGACCCCCGAACCCAATTCTGGTTATCAAGGCCATTATTGGATTTTTTAAAAATCTTTTCTTTTTCTAATATTTTTTGTAAAATATTGGTGGCGACTCCATGAACTCATTTTTTAAAACCATTAATTAAGGATTAGTTTGGTGTCCGGGCATTCCTTAATTGATGAGACTTTTCAAAGGATGTCTAAAGCATTAGTCGCGAGATCGAAAATTTTTGGGTTGCGACTGTAGACACCCAATTTCGTCTGGAGGCATAAAAAGAAGGGAATGGACCTCTGTTATGAAGGGAAGGAGCTCCCGAAGTATGCAAACAACAAGATAGGACTTTAGAAGGCCCAAATAAGCTAATTTTATAAAATTGGAATAGGCTGTTCCAAAATCGGAACGAGCGGTTCCTAATTTGGAATGGGCCGTTCCAAGTTCTTAAAAAGGCCATTAACCCTAATGTGGAACGGGCTGTACCGAAATTGGAACGGGCCGTTCCAAGATTGGAACAGGCCGTTCCAAACTCTTCAAAAGAGGGCTTAAACTTTAACTGGAACGGGCTGTTCCTAAACAGGAACAGGCCGTTCCAAGTTATTAGAATGGCGTACATGCTCTTATTTGGAACGGCCGTTCCAGTCTAAGAAATTATGTTTTAATCTCACTACTGGAACGGGCCGTTCCGTTTCAGAACGGGCCGTTCTAGTACACGAAATTTACACACAACGGCCATGTCTAGAACGGGCCGTTCCAATTTTGGAACGGGGCGTTCCGGACCCTTTCTGAAGTCTATAAATAGACAGCTGGGACTCATTTCTCAAGACTACAAAAAATTTCATCCAGACTCCTTAGAGCACGAAATTTATTTCTTTTTCTCTCTCTCCCTCTCTTTTGTATTTCTTGAGATTTTTGTGAGGCATTGTAGTGTGAAGGGTTGCCACAAAGCACCTAAAATCTTCTTGTTTTGAAGATTCAATTCAATAGAGCTCATTCAAGAGGTATTTCAGTTAATCTTTTACTCCTTTTTTATTTATTTCTTCTCTATAATAAATATTGTTATATTAAAAATAATCATGTAGATATTTTAGGATTAATTGTATAATTTAAATTTCAAGCATGTAAATAATTACTTATAAAAGGGGATTTAATATTTATATTATTATCATTTATAATGTTAACTTCATCATAGGGTACCAATTAAGGGTGTTGTAGGGGTGCTTAATACCTTCCCTGCACGTAACCGACCCCCGAACCCAATTCTGGTTATCAAGGCCATTATTGGACTTTTAAAAACCTTTTCTTTTTCCAATGTTTTTGAGTAAAATATTGGTGGCGACTCCATGAACTCATTTTTCAAAACCATTAATTAAGGATTAGTCTGGTGTCCGGGCATTCCTTAATTGATGAGACTTTTAAAAAGATGTCTAAACCATTAGTCGCGAGATCGGAATTTTTGGGTTGCGACAAATGGCGACTCCACTAGGGACGTTTTAAGAGGGTCAGGCCCATTTAATTGATGAAGGTAATAAAATAAAAATAAAAATTTAAATATTTTTCCCCTTTACTTTGTTTGCTTTATTTGTTTGACTTTAATATTTATTTGCTTGTTTAAATTCAGCATTTGTTTGAAATAAAAATTGTACACAATCCTTTGCACACAACAGTTCCCCCTACACCCGGGGGCATGAGGGTAATAAACATAGGGAGTGGTTGACGTACGACCGGCCCAAGTTTGGCCTTGGAGCCTGCGAGCCTTGTCGGAAATCACACTCAAGGTGATAACCGGTTACTCTAGCCCGAAATACTGCGACAAACCTTAGAGTTTGCCAGGTGACGGCGACAGAGATACTGGGTCCCTATAATGGGGGCACCTTGGGGGCCTTAAGACCAGTGAGATTAGAACTATCCTATACAATGCATTTTTCTTGCAGGGACCACAGACCAAAGATTTAAACGTGATTATTCGCAGGTGTACATTTGTTTGAGCATATGTGCGTTGCATTTGTTTGTGTTTATTTATTTCAAATGGATAAGAATTACAAACAAATAAATATTAATAAAAAATATGATAAAATTTGAACTCCCTTCTATATACCCAAACTTCAAAGCATCGTATATGATAGTTTATTTCAAAAAAAAAAAGATAAATATATAGCAAAAATCATGCATCATTTCCCTTTAGTAAAAAAAAATGATAAAATTTAGGCAGAAAACAAATATCATGCATCTTTTAGTTTAGCATATACATTCATTAGAAAATGGAAGGAACATAGCATGCAAAGATTTTTGAGAAAGGAGAACATTCTTAAGTACAAGATTCGTGTGCCCTTATATTAAGGAGGCCTACTAGACTTTGGACTCTCGTCATCTTTTCAACAGAAGGCAAAGTCTACATCTTCTCAGACTTCTTCCAATCTAGAAAGATGTCATTCCTCAATTCAAATAGGAGATTATTTGAAATTTCAAAAAGGAGGCACGCAAAAAAAAAAAAAGAAGAGGAAATTGAAGCAATATAAAGAAGAAAAAAAAGAATTTGCTTCAAAAGAACATAGTTTGGGAAGCTAAAGAAAACTCCCCTGATGAACAAGAAATCATGAACCTAGGGAGTTTAAAAAAAAACAATTGATGATAAGCTCCATTACACCTCCAATTCGTTATCAAATCATTCCAAACTGCATCTTTCTTCTCTGACTCATTAACCTCGTCAACAAAGATGAAAATTTTGGCATCACCAAAATAGTGGGGAACCTGAAGATCTTATTGACGGTTACTTCTGATGGGAATAGCAAGAAGAATTTGAGAAGAAACAAAGACTAATTGCAAATCAACGAACGAGCAAGCATGTCCATAGGGACATCATTCAAGCATAAGCTTCTGTAGCCTCAACATCATCAAAATGCACCGAAAGATCTTGTACAAAGAATGTTCTCTAAACAAACAAATCAATGAGAATGATATTTGTTGAATTTCTCAATCATCTTTGCATCCTATTTTATGTTTCATATAGACAGCATGCCTTCCTTGTAAATAATAAATAAGAATAAAAAGGGAAACTTAACCTGTACGTGTTAATCAAATAATAAGATCACTGGTAATCAAGTGCAAACTCGATACATCAAATTGGAAGCACTTAAAAAACCAGTATTTGTGCAAGAAGACTGGGGGGCATAACATGCCCAAATTGACGATTCAAATATCGAGAGTTCCCCATGCAGAAATGACAACTGTTGGGATATAAGGAATGATCAAGAATGAATGAGTCCTTGCTTTTAGGGAATTACAACAAAACCCAATTGAAGAATAAAGGCATTGCAGGACAAAACCCGCTAGGACGAAAATCCGTAAAGGGAGTCCTAGACAAAAATTATGGTAAAGAAAAAAGAATCAAAATCCTGATAGGATACGTCTTATGCAAAAGTTAGGGATACATAAAAAAAGTAATGCCTGCTTGAGTTGAAAACCGAAAGGCGGCTTGAGTATTCCTTTAGAAAGCAAGAATTCATAAAGGTTTCACTCCGAAGTCGAAACACCCACATTCAAGCAAGTGGGAATGCATTCCTAATGTAGTTCAACCAATCGTCAACCATGCCTCTCTAGGGGCAACCTCGGTTAATCTCTCTGTGTACGAATCACGAACTCGGGGCATGCCCGGGCCTCCGAGCTTTGCTAAAGGGGCACATGTAAATTGGAATTACTGTTTTAAATGCCATGAAATTCTTTCATTTCTCTTCTCCCTTTAAAATATTCACTCTAGGCCTCATCCATCAACCCTTAACAAACAAAATGTATTTGCAACAAAGATGTTACTCAATAATAACATGGAAAGGATAACAAAGGAACAATTAGGAATTCAAACATGACTAGGGTTTGATAAAATAAAGACACCCCATACCTCATGAGTGCTGCAAAAAAAAATGAAGGCCCGGCAGGAAACCCCCTAAGGGGGCTGCGCAAAAGTTAGGGCAAGATCTGCTAGGCAACCCACAAGTAAAAATGGGTAACCTAGGAAAAAGAAAAGATCAAAAGAAAAATGTCCACTAGGGAACACATCTCAAGTGACCTAGGCAAAATTTAGGACGTTAAAGTAGCAACCTGAGTAGAAAACCAAAAGGCGGCTCAGAGAAATCATCCAATTAGAGTACGACCCCGAGTCATCACTTCATTTTCGAAAAAAGCTAAACACAATGATAGCTTCTTTGTAGCAAATATGTTTTGTTTAATAGCCATAAACACTAAAGCCCACCTTGGCCAGCCATTCTTCTAAAAAACCCTTTTGAAAAAAAACACTCATTCTAACAACCCTTCTGAAAAAATACAAACATCACATTTCTTCTTTTCTCTTGACCCTTATGGCATTAAAATGGTACTGAAAAGATACACGGAAAATGCACAGTGAATACTCACAGAGGGAAGGCCGAGATGTCCTCAAATAGAGGTTAGAGGCGCTTAACCACACATCGATTGGATAGTCAAGGAGCCACTGAAGCTTGGGCTCAAAAGAACATATCCCGACAGTAATCAAGATTGACATGGATAGAAAGAAATCGTCAACATTAACCTTAATGCGTACAGATTAATTTCCCGACATAAAAAAAAAATGAATTGAATCTTTAGGAACAAACACATGAGCATAAACTGCATCGCATGCATATGAGTTAGGGGCATATGGAAGGGCGTTACACAAAAAAATAAATAAAAGAATCATTCTTGTCTTGCATTTTCATTGCATCCATGCATCCATGCATTCTACTTGCTATGGGTCAAAAAGACTCATCAGGACAAAGCATTCGTAAAAGCTCAATAGCCAAGCATGAGTTGAAGCGGTGTCAAATGGCAACCCCAAGTGATTCTATGTACCCACTAAGCAAAGACATATCAATAGTGGAATAGAATCAACCAAATAAGCAAACCCATAAGCATGTAGAGGCCATCGCGCCCTACTCCTCAACCGAATGATGGAAGACTCATGAAAATGTCAAGACCAGGAATGTTTTCCTACCAAAGCCAGGAATGGCTTCCAAAATAATACTCCTTAATAAAGATCCAGCAAATAACATCACGGGAATAGATCCCTCCACCAATGATGACAATAAAAAAGCAAAACAAACATGAGAAAAAGGAAAGCTTCACAAATGTTGAAAAAGCCGAAGCATTTAGAAAAATAGCAAAAAAGGCGAGATTCAAACATGAAAGAGCCGAAGCTAAATAAAAAATGAAATTCAGAAAAAACCTACCACAAGCAGGCGCCTAGAGAGGCATCACAATACTCAAGTGACAGGGGCAACACTGGAATCCCTGCCAACCATCCACTTCTCTGCCCACCAACACAGGGGCACATCAAAACTCTCCTGCCCATCCACCTGGGGGCAGTCTTTCATCGCACAATACCATTGAGAAGACATCAAGTACAAGAAAAAAATGGGTTACCTGACCTTAGTGAAAGGGTTGCTAGATCCCCAAAACTAGTAGAAGAACAAAATGGGTTACTTGTCCTTAGTGAAAGGGTTGCTAGATCCCCAAAACTAGTACAAATTGGGTTACCTGACCTTAGTGAAAAGGGTTGCTAGATCCCCAAAACTAGTACAAAGTGGGTTACCTGACCTTAGTGAAAGGGTTGCTAGATCCCCAAAACTAGTACAAATTGAGTTACCTGACCTTAGTGAAAGGGTTGCTAGATCCCCAAAACTAGTACAAAGTGGGTTACCTGACCTTAGTGAAAGGGTTGCTAGATCCGCAAAACTAGTACAAAGTGGGTTACCTGACCTTAGAGAAAGGGTTGCTAGATCTGCAAAACTAGTACAAAGTGGGTTACCTGACCTTAGTGAAAGGGTTGCTAGATCCGCAAAACTAGTACAAAGTGGGTTACCTGACCTTAGTGAAAGGGTTGCTAGATCCCCAAAACTAGTAGAAATTGAGTTACCTGACCTTAGTGAAAGGGTTGCTAGATCCCCAAAACTAGTACAAAGTAGGTTACCTGACCTTAGTGAAAAGGGTTGCTAGATCCCCAAAAGTAGTACAAAGTGGGTTACCTGACCTTAGTGAAAGGGTTGCTAGATCCCCAAAAGTAGTACAAAGTGGGTTACCTAACCTTAGTGAAAGGGTTTCTAGATCCTCAAAACTAGTACAAAGTGGGTTACCTGACCTTAGTGAAAGGGTTACTAGATCCCCAAAACTAGTATAAAGTGGGTTACCTGAACTTAGTGAAAGGGTTGCTAGATCCCTAAAACTAGTTCAAGATCGAAGAGGGTTACCTAACCTCAGAGTGGAAGAAGCTACACATTATCACAAGGGAAACAACGCAGAAGCACCAAAGAGAGAAGAGAAGACCCGGACGAAATGTCTACGTCTTTTCTTGCCTTTGGAAAAGCAACACATTGCTATTCCAAAGGACAAGTAAAGAGGGGCAGCTGTAGACACCCAATTTCGTCCGGAGGCATAAAAACAAGGGAATGGACCTCTGTTATGAAGGGAAGGAGCTCCAGAAGTATGCAAACAACAAGATAGGACTTTAGAAGGCCCAAAAGCCCAAATAAGCTAATTTTATAAAATTGGAACGGGCTGTTCCAAAATCGGAACGGGCCGTTCCAAGATTGGAACAAGTCGTTCCAAACTCTTGAAAAGAGGGCTTAAACTTTAACTTGAACAGGCCGTTCCAAGTTATTAGAATGGCCTACATGCTCTTATTTTGAACGGCCATTCCAGTCTAAGAAATTATGTGTTAATCTCACTACTGGAACGGGCTGTTCTAATTTCAGAACGGGCCGTTTCAGTATACGAAATTTACACACAATGGCCATGTCCAGAACGGGCCGTTTCGATTTTGGAACGGGCCGTTCTGGACCCTTTCTGAAGTCTATAAATAGACAGCTGGGGCTCATTTCTCAGGACTCCAAAATATTTCGTCCAGACTCCTTAGAGCACGAAATTTCTCTCTTTTTCTCTCTCTCCCTCTCTTTTGTATTTCTTGAGATTTTTGTGAGGCATTGTAGTGTGAAGGGTTGCCACAAAGCACCTAAAATCTTCCTGTTTTGAAGATTCAATTCAATAGAGCTCATTTAAGAGGTATTTTAGTTAATCTTTTTCTCCTTTTTTATTTATTTCTTCTCTATAATAAATAGTTATAATAAAAATAATCATGTAGACATTTTAGGATTAATTGTATAATTTAAATTTCAAGTATGTAAATAATTACTAATAAAAGGGGATTTAATATTTATATTATTATCATTTATAATGTTAACTTCATCATAGGGTACCAATTAAGCACATTGTAGGGGTGCTTAATACCTTCCCTACACGTAACCGACCCCCGAACCCAATTCTGGTTATCAAGGCCATTATTGGATTTTTAAAAACCTTTTCTTTTTCCAATGTTTTTGCGTAAAATATTGGTGGCGACTCCATGAACTCATTTTTCAAAACCATTAATTAAGGATTAGTCTGGTGTCCAGACATTCCTTAATTGATGAGACTTTTAAAAGGATGTCTAAACCATTAGTCGCGAGATTGGAAATTTTCGGGTTGCGACATTTACTAATCAAGGTTGGCATCTAGCAACACTCCTTAACGTCCGGATAGTATGAAATAATATTTTCAAGAACCTTTTAGAAGATTAACATAAAATTTCCTTTATAGAGTCTGTTCAATAGTCATATCCCTATAATACTATTTATGTGAGTAATTTAATAAATGAGATCTATTAATCTCTATCCAATAAAGACTATTACACATATATTGATCTATGTGGATTATTGATGTCCTATCCTCAATAATCCTACGATCAAGAACAATTTAGATTAAAATTAAAAAGGACTTGTTTTTCTCATTATTATAATCTCTATTATAAAAAAAGAAGTCTTTAATTGTAATCAAGGACTTTATCATATTAATTATTTCTCATAATCAATAAACATGAAAATAAAGTACAATCTTATTAATGCATATAAGATAGATTGGATCTTGGGCATACATCTTATTCCCAACAATCTCCCACTTGCCCTAGAGCCAATCTGTCATGTACTTCATTCCATCCTCCCACTTGTGTTTATCAAACTCCTTGATGCCAAGTGCCTTGGTGAATGGATCTGCTGCATTCTCCTTTCCATCTACCTTTAAAATCTTAATGTCACCACGTTCAATGATTTCTCTAATCAAGTGATATCTTCTCAAGATGTGTTTAGATTTTTGATGTGATCTCGACTCTTTTGCTTGAGTAATAGCTCCATTATTATCACTCAATAGCGGAACGGGTTCTTCTAATGAAGGAACCACACCAAGCTCAGTTATAAATTTCTTCATCCAAACCGCTTCATTATAGCAGCATCACTTGCAGCTATATACTCTACTTCAGTTGTTGAATCTGCAACCGTAGCTTGCTTGGAACTTTTCCAACTCACTGCACCACCATATAAGGTGAAAACATAACCTGAAATAGATTTACTGTCATCTTTATCCGATGCAAAGCTTGCATCGGTATAGCCTTTCAACATTAGTTTAGTGCCACCATAAATGAGGAATTGATCTTGAGTTCTTCTTAAGTACTTAAGAATGGTCTTAACCACTTTCCAATGTTCCTCACCAGGGTTTGCTTGATATCGACTAACTACTCCTAGTGCAAAAGCGACGTTAGGACATGTACAAGTCATTGTGTACATGATAGCTCCCACTGCACTAGCATATGGCACCTTATTCATGCGTGTTCTCTCTTCAAGGGTTTTAGGACAATCTTCCCTACTGAGAGTAACTCCTGTTCCTATTGGCAAATATCCCCTTTTGGAATTCTCCATATTATACCTCCTTAAAATGGTATCTATATACATATATTGGGAGAGTCCAAGCATTCTTTTAGATCTATCTCTATAAATCTTTATTCCTAGAATATATGCTACCTCTCCTAAATCCTTCATAGAGAATTGTTCAGACAGCCAAATCTTTGTACTTTGCAAAGATGGTATGTCATTTCCAATAAGCAATATGTCATCCACGTATAGCATCAAAAAGATAATTGTGCTCCCACTAACCCTTTTGTAAACACAAGGTTCCTCTTCACATCTAACAAAATCAAATTTTTTAATTGTTTTGTTAAATTGAATGTTCCAACTTCTAGAAGCTTTTTTTAATCCATAAATGGACCTTTCCAGCTTACAAACCTTATGGTGATCAGAAGAGGTTATGAATCCTTCAGGTTGTGTCATGTACACATCTTCCTTTAGCTCACCATTAAGAAAAGCTGTTTTTACATCCATTTGCCATATTTCATAATCATAGTATGCCGCTATAGCAAGTAGAATCCAAATTGATTTGAGCATCGCCATAGGAGAAAAAGTTTCGTCATAATCTATTCCTTCCTTTTAACGATATCCTTTGGCAACAAGGCGAGCCTTGTAGGTCTCAACCTTTATATCTGCTCCATTCTTTTTCTTGTAAACCCATTTACAACCTATTGGTTTTATATCTTTTGAAGCTTCAACTAAAGTCCATACTTTGTTGATCTTCATTGATTCCATCTCGGATTCCATGGCTTCACGCCACTTCTCATGGTCCAAGCTTCTTATAGCCTCTTCATAACTATTAGGGTCATCATCAGTATGATCAACCTCATATGTCGTGTCATCATGGACTAATAAATTCAATCTATTTGGTGCACGATGTTCACGACTAGACCTTCTAAGAGGCACTTGAATTGTACAATCCCTTTGTACTTCATTAAGAGGTTGTTGATCTTGTTCTAAAGTTGGTTCATTAACTTGTTCTTGAACTATAGTTGGTTCTTTAACCAAATTTGTTGAAGAAGGTAACCTTTGTATTAATTTCAAAACATCAAAGAAAGGTTGCTCATTTTCCATCTCATGTTCTTGAGCATTAGTTGTTTCACTGGCTTCTTGAATCTCATCAAGATCTATTTCCTTACCATGATAGCCTTCTACAAGAAATTCCCTTTCCAAAAAGGTTGCTCCTCTTGCCACAAACACTTTATGGTCAGAAGGGTGGAAAAAATAATATCCCATTGTTTCTTTAGGATACCCAATGAAACGACACTTTTGTGATCTTGCTTCAAGTTTATCTGTTTGCAATTTCTTAACATAGGCATGACAACCCCAAACTTTAATATGCTTAAGGTTTGGTTTACGCCCTTTCCATATCTCATATGGTGTTGTTGAGAGTGATTTTGTGGGAACTTTATTAAACAAATATGCTGATGATTCTAATGCGTAACCCCATAAGTTAATTGGAAGATCAGTGAACCCCATCATCGATCTTACCATATCTAATAAGGTCCGATTTCTTCTTTCAGATACACCATTGTGTTGTGGTGTTCCTGGAGGTGTCCACTGTGAGAGAATCCCATTCTCTTTTAGATGATCAAGAAAATCATGACTAAGATATTCTCCTTCTCTATCAGATATTAACACCTTAACATTCTTACCAGTTTATTTTTCAACTTCACTATGAAATCTTTTGAACATTTCAAATGATTCGGATTTATGTTTCATGAGATACACAAAACCGTATCTAGACATATCATCAGTGAATGTGAATCATCCCTTTTTCTTTTAACATTAGAAACATGCATAACGGGATTAAGGTTTACATCAGTCAAAACATAAATACCATGTTGGAGATAACCATTCACATATAAATCATCGCCATGATAAATTGAGCAAATGTTATTATTAAAAATAGTACGAAAACCACGTTTGTCCAACATAGAAATTGAAATAATATTCGAAACAAATTTTGGAATATAATAAAAATTGTCTAACACTAGCACTTTTCCAGTAGGCATTATTAACGAAATTGATCCTAAAGCTAAAGCAGCAACATTTGCTCCATTCCCAACTTGAAGATTGACTTCTCCTTTCTTCAACCTTCTAGTTATCTGTAGCCTTTGCAACGTATTGCATATGTTAAAGCTACTACCAGTATCTAATACCCACATTGAAGAATCAGTAACAGTTAAAGAGATCATGAAAACATTTTTCATCAATGTCATACCTTGTTTGTTTTCCTTCAGAGAATCAAGATACTTCTTGCAATTCCTCTTACAGTGTCCCTTTTGTTTGCAATAGAAGCATTGAACATCACTTTTGTCAACCGTAACTTTCTTATGATTGGGTTTGGTCACACCACCCTTAGCTGCAAAAGGTTTCTTTTTGGGCTTAGTCTTACCTTTACCCTTTTTGTTGTTGGATTTACCAACTACCATCACATATCCTTTGCATTTTTCAGAGGCAATTTGATTCTCATAATCAATTAATAAGTTCAGCATCTCATGCATGTAGACCCCTAAAATTGTCCGGGTCGGAAATAAAGCTTGAAGACTCTTGAGGACTGAAGGAAAGTCAGCCAGAAGGACTCATGGAAGGCCCTAGGAGGATTCTCTGTAGGTCTAGAGGTCTTGTAATAGCTCAAAATATGGAAGTGGAGGGAATGAAGCCCAATACGGCCTCCCAAAAGTTCAGTACGGCCGTATTGAACATTTTGAACTACAATACGGCCGCACTGAACTCAATACGGCCGGATTGAAGTTCACTACGGCCGCACTGAACTCAATACGGCCGTATTGAGGTTTTTTGAACTTCAATACGGCCGTACTGAATTCAATACGGCCGTATTGTAGTTCAAAACTTCAATACGGGCCGTATTGACTCCAGGGCCCGTATTGCGCCTGTTCCCTATAAATAAGACGTCATTTGGACGTCATTCTACACTTTTACACTGAGTTTTAACCCTCTTCTTGAGTATTCTGGGTTTTTTTGAGCAGTGCTCTGCCTAGAAATCACTCGGAGAGTTGATCCGACAAAGTTCTCGAGTTCTGAGCTTTTTGCTTGAGTCTCGAACTGAGTCGAAGGGAAATCCTCCGGATTTCCATAGTTAAAATTTTCTAGGAGGGAGCGAGCGGGCTTGTAGAGCGAGGGAACGCCAAAAAGCTTCCCAGTTTTACTTGAATATAAAAGCACGCTTCAAAGGTTTCTTCTTAAGACCTTCCTTTTACTGCTTTCTGTGTGTATATTTAACTGTCATCATGTAGATAGTTAAGTTATAATTGTTTAGAATAAATAGGGGTAATTTAGTAATTTCGCACTATTATTTTTAGAAATAATCTGTCATAGGGAACCCGAAAGGGGCGCTGTGGGGTGCTAACACCTTCCCCACGCGTAACCGACTCCCTTACCCGACTCTGGTTGTCATGGCCGAAGTCGATTTTTGAATCGATTGCCTTAAACTTCTTTTTCCAATGTTTTGAGTAAAACATTGGTGGCGACTCAATGAACCCTTCCTTTTTATGAAAACCGCTAATCCATGGAGGGTCCCGCTTGGGATTAACATGGATTGGTGAGCCTTTTAATAAAATTGCTCGTTTGACAAGGTCTCAGTTTGAGAATAAGTCATTCTAGCAATCCATATTTTTAAACAAATAAAAGAGTCCAACCATCCATCGCGAATGCCGAAAACCCGTTTCGGGCCGGTGGCGACAGATGGCGACTCCGCTGGGGAAGCTGATAGACCATGGGCCAAGGGCCCAGTGACCAGAGCTATGGCTAGGAGGATACAGGAAGAGCTGGATCTTGAGAAGACTAATGGGCTTGTTAGGCCCAAGATAATCTTCACTTGGAATGCTCTATCATGAAGAGAAGGCCTAGTTCTATTTGTTCATATTGTACAGTTTATACATAGTCTATTGTATAGGTTATTTTTGCCTTTGTATTTGAGAGGCACTTTATTTGCTTTTTCCTATTATGTGTATATTGTTTTTAAGGTAGGTTACTTGGAGAGTTTAGCTCCATTTAACCTCCCTAGATGATACATTCATTTTATATTTTTTCAGTAGGGAAAAGGGGGTGACATTTAGCAATGCTTGAGGGTGTGCTTAGAAATTGGGCCTGAATTGGGCCTAGGCAAAATTTTGCATATTGGACTCATTTTGCTCCTAATTTTTCATAGATTTGATTTAGCTAGGTCTCATCATCATATGATGAACCTAACTAAACCAAATCAAAGTTTTTCAAATTAAATCATGGAGCCATTTTTGTCCAAAGCCGCCTGGCTGATATGCTTCTCATTTGGCCGAATTTCTCAAGCTTCACCTCTTGGTTTTGAAGCTTGTCTTGCAAGCTTCTAAACCAAGGGAGGTTAAGCTTACCTTACCATGGTTCTTAAGTGAACCATGGTCAAGGTTAGCTTCTCCTAGAAGCTAGCTAAACTGTGGGAGTTTAAGTTAATCCTACCATGGTTCCTAGTGAACCATGGTTAAGGTTAGCTTCTCCTACAAGCTACCTCTCCCTATATATTTGATTTCTACACTTTGTAAGACACTTTTGAACATAAATGAGATTAAATCTTCAGATTTCTCTCAACTCAAGAGTCCTAAAAATCGTGAGGATTTTCTACTCTAAGAAATCCTCCAAAGTTCTTCAAACCTTAGCTTAGGTTCTTCAAGCTTCTCCATCCAAGAGAAGTAACCGAACCTTCTTCCGAGGCTTCACCTCCATTGAAGACTTCTTCATGGAGATTTCAAGATTCTTCTAAGGTCAACCTCAAGAGATTCGGTCCTAAGCATGGAGAAGTTGAAGTTCACCAATCTTCTTCAACTTAGCTCCATCATTTTTGGTATCAGAGCCTAGTGCTCTTGAGGTTTTTGTCTCTAATTTTTTCTAATAGAATCCGTGTTGTATCTTCCTCATATTACATGTCTTGTTGTGTTTTCTGTATGGATCTAGGTTTTCTAAAATTTTTGATGGATCCTATATGTCAAGTTTGAAGTAAATGATTCATGTTTGCTTGTTCCTATTCCTTTGAATCATTTTCGGTTTGTGCTATTAGGTTCATGTACTTGTGCTTTTAATTTTTGCTTGAGTCTTCTCCATTCCTATAACATGAGTCCGTGATTGGACATTGATAATGTTTAGTGTATATTTTGTTTTTGAATCATATGTTTTGTCTAGAGTCATGTGTAGTCCTTTGAATGTCATTGATTCCTAGACTAACTTGTTTTGACCTAGTTTTTGTGTTGTGTTGATTGAGTCCGAAATTTGTTGTTTATTTTCTTATTAAATCTGAACCTTCCTATATGTGCTTTTGCTTTACATGTTTGAGTTCTTAATTTGCTATTAGTTCTAGCAAATTTCCTAGAGTAGGTTTCTATTATGTCATATTAAAAGTTTTGTCAAATTAAATTGTTAAACACTCTCCTATTAGGTTTCCTTGTGTCTTGTGTTGTGGCCGAAACTTATTGAAACTTTTTGGACCTTAAAACAGAACCAAAACAGAGGTGTGAGTGTCCTAATTGCTTGAGAAAAACAAAGAAACAAAGTGCTTAAAATTTGACCTAAAAAAAAAATACTACAAAATAGTGAAGCACTAGTGAAAAACATACTTGTGAACACCTCTTGTTTTGTGTCATAATTTTTGCTGCAGTTTTTCTTCCTTGAAACCGAGATTCCTAAGTGTTCAAAAGGCATTAAAAACTCCTGAACATCAAAAGAAAAATAAGTGAAAAATATTTTGCTAAAAAGAAAAGAAAGAAAAAGCAAAAGAAAAAGCCAAATAGGAGTGAAAACTTGTTTGTATTGCTCTCGGTTTTGGTATAGTTTTTACATGTAATTCTTTGTGACCAGCCACATTATTGAGTCTTATTTTGTTTTCTAATCTTAGTTTTTGATTTGGTAATCCATTCTAGTGCCATTCATAGGTTATTCTTTTGTGTGCTAGCTTCCAAGTTTGCCTTAATTTTTGCTTGTCAATTTGTGGAACTCTTTCTAGTTTTGTCTCATTTTCTTCTACCACTTGGTGTAGCCATTCTAAATTGTTCATTTTCAGTTTTAGCACTAATATTCAGTCTTGAAGGTGGTTGAGTGCTTCTTGAAAGGTGTAGGAGGCCAAGGCAAAGGACATCCACTTGAAGGCTTTGGTGGTTGCTTAGGGAGTTTGTTCTCTCTTGGTGGCTAGGCTCTTGGAAACACCTAGAAGTGACTAACACCAAGGTTACTTCTAAGAAGAGTGAAACACCTTGTGAGGCTGCAGTTTGGAGGCTGAATTGGAGCAAGGAAGAACAAAGCAAATTGTGAAAATTTTTGTGAAAATTAGAGATTAATTTAGTGATGGAATTTTTTGGTCTCTAAAATAGTTTTTCCTTACAAATCCGTGACTAAATTTGTCTCTAAATTAGTGGCTGATTTGTTTTCTTGAAATTAATTGCAGCCACTAACTTCAATTGAATGTGAATTTACATTTCATTTGAAGTGTGAATTTGCATTTCATTTGAGGAAAATTTGAATTTCATTTGTCTTGTAATTTTTAATTTCCAACCTTTTGTACAAGGCCTTTATTAAGGAGTGTCTTGGAGTACCTTTGGTGTAACTCCATCTCTCCTTAAGAGTTTCCATAGTAAAATCACGTGTAGTGCTTGTGAGAGTGGTCCTTGAAGGTCTTTGGTACCTCTCAAGCTCTCACTTAGGTTTTATTGCTTTAAACGTCTAGTTTAAGTTTTCTTGTCTTTAAGTTTTCAAGCACTTTATGTTTTAAGCAATTTATGTTTTCAGTCATTTAAGTTTTCAAGCAATTTATGTTTTCATGCTCTTTATGTTTTCAAGCATCTTATAAATTGTACACATAGGCACTTGCTTGTTATTTTCTTTAGAAAAGTTCTTTGTGAAAATTGTTTTGTGCAAGACAAAAGTACAAGGGGGTTTAGAGATTTTTACTTGAAGAGGCTTGGTTATTAAGTGGCTCTTTAGTAGCTCACCTCCCTCCAAAGTTCAATTTGTACTCTTAGACCTCTAAGTGCCAAGTCTAAAGCACTCCAAAACCTTATTTTCATAAAAACTATTTTTGTGTGAAAAATATCTCTTGAATTAAAATGTCTCAAGATTCCTCCCATAGTGAAAGTGATGGCTCTCCAAAAAGTCTTTCTTACATTACTAAAGAGCTCAAATCACTTAAACTATGGAAAAAGCAAGAGTCCATTCAAAGAGAGAAGGAAAGAATTGAAAGAGAAGGACAACTTGCTTACCTTGAGGAAGAGTTGAGAATTTTAAGACAAGAGGAGGAAAAACTAAAAGAAGATATGAAGAAACATAAGAAAAAGAGTAGGAGCTCACATTCCCAATACACATCCCCTAATGAAAGCATGAATCAAGGGGATCACTACCAACATACTCCTAGGAGAACTACTAGGCCAAGGGAAGTCAAGGTTGACCTCCCACAATTCTTTGGCAAAGATGATGTGGAGTCTTATTTAGATTGGGAAATGAAGGTTGAGCAACTCTTTGCTTGCCATAGGGTAAGTGAAGAGAGGAAAGTACCTTTGGCTGCCCTTAGCTTCCAAGGGCATGCCATGTATTGGTGGACAGCCCTAGAGAGAGAGAGACGCCTCCACAATGATCCTCCAATTCAATATTGGAATGATCTTAAAAGTGCAATGAGGAGGAGGCACATTCCCACCTACTATGGGAGAGAGCTTATGAATAAGCTCCAAAGGCTCCAACAAAGAGACATGTCTGTAGAACAGTACAGGCAACAAATGGAGCTATTAATGATGAGGGCTTGTATTAGGGAAGAGGAAGCTACTACTGTAGCTAGATTTTTGAGTGGTCTTAATTTAGAAATAAGAGACCAAGTGGAGCTACTACCCTACAGGGACCTAAATGACTTGGTCCAACTTTGTGTAAGGGTAGAACAACAAAGAATGAGGAAATCTTACAAAAATAGCTCCAACTCTTCATTTCTAAAGAAATATTCCAAGAAGGAGGTAAAAACTTTTGAAAAGAAGAAAACTTTTGAATCCTCCAAAAATCTAGCCACAGAAAAAGATAAGGGAAAGGGAAAGGACACTACACACACTAGTTCTAGGACTAGTGATATTAAGTGCTTTAAATGTTTAGGGAGAGGCCACATTGCCTCCCAATGCCCCACAAAGAAGTTAATGATCATGAGGGGGCATGACATTTATAGTAGCCAAGATGAGGTTACTACTTCCTCTAGTAATAGTGAGGAAGAAGCAAGTGATCAAGAGAAAGGTGTAGAGTCTACTTTTCCTTATGAAGGGGAGCTCTTAATGATTAGGAGACTCCTCAACAACCAACCTAGTGATACTCTATCACAAAGAGAGAACATATTTCATACTCGATGCAAAGTTTCAAACAGTGCATGTTCTCTCATTGTTGATAGTGGCTCATGGTGTAATTGTTGTAGCACTAGGCTGGTTGAGAAGTTGGGTTTAACTACTAATTCCCATCCTAAACCTTATCAACTCCATTGGATTAATGAGGATGGTGATTTAGCAGTTGACCAACAAGTAAAGGTCAAAATTTCCATTGGGAACTATGAAGATGAGGTGCTATGTGATGTAGTACCAATGGAAGCTTGTCACATCTTATTAGGAAGGCCATGGCAATTTGATAAGAAAACCATGCACAATGGCCTTACTAACGAGATTACCTTTACTCATAAGGAAAGAAAGTTTGTGCTTCATCCTCTTTCTCCTCAACAGGTGGCTGAGGATCAAGCACAAATGAAACTCAAAAGAGATAGTGAAAAGAGATTTATAAAAAAAGAAGAAAAGAGAGAAAAAAAAAAGTCTGTGAAACTTAAGGATAGAGAGGAATCTAGGGAGAAAGGAGTTCCCTCCCTAGAGGTTGTTAATCAAGAGAATAAAATTTCCAAACAAACCCTCTTGATTCAACAACCCTCTTATTTCCTTCTCTGTAAAGGAACTCTTTCTTGCACTGCCACATCTAGTGGACATGAGACTTTACCTAAGGGGGTAAAAACACTTTTAAAAGAATTTGATGATCTATTTCCTCCCGAGGGTCCAATGGGCCTTCCTCCTTCTAGAGGAATAGAACATCAAATTGATTTGGTGCCTGGAGCTAGCCTACCTAATAGGCCTGCCTATAGGACCAACCCCCAAGAAACTAAAGAAATTGAGTCTCAGGTCCAAGATTTGTTGGAGAAGGGCTGGGTTCGAAAGAGCTTAAGTCCTTGTGCTGTTCCAGTGTTGTTGGTTCCAAAAAAAGATGGCAAGTGGAGAATGTGTTGTGATAGTAGAGCCATCAACAACATCACTGTGAAATATAGACACCCCATCCCTAGGCTTGATGACATGTTAGATGAGCTTCATGGAGCCATCATATTTTCTAAAGTTGATCTTAAAAGCGGATACAATCAAATTAGAATCAAAGAAGGAGATGAATGGAAAACCGCTTTCAAGACCAAGTTTGGATTATATGAATGGTTAGTGATGCCTTTTGGGCTCACCAATGCTCCTAGTACATTCATGCGTCTCATGAATCATGTCCTTAGGGATTGTATAGGTAGATTTGTAGTAGTTTATTTTGATGATATTCTCATATACAGTAGGAGTCTAAGTGATCATATAGGACACTTAAGGCAAGTTTTTGATATTCTTAGGAAAAATCAACTTTTTGGAAATTTAGAAAAATGTACCTTTTGTGTAGATAGTGTAGTTTTTCTAGGGTTTATAATTAGTAAAAAAGGGGTTCATGTGGACCCCGAGAAAATCAAGGCCATCCAAGAATGGCCCACTCCTAAAAGTGTTGGAGATATTAGGAGCTTCCATGGTTTGGCAAGCTTCTATAGGAGGTTTGTTCCTAATTTCTCCACACTTGCCTCCCCATTAAATGATTTAGTCAAGAAAAATGTGGAATTTATATGGGGAGAGAAACAAGAAAATGCCTTTATAACTTTAAAGCATAAGCTTACTCATGCACCACTTCTAGCTCTACCAGATTTTTCAAAAACTTTTGAGTTAGAATGTGATGCTTCTGGAGTTGGCATAGGTGCGGTTTTGTTACAGGGTGGGCACCCTATTGCATATTTCAGTGAAAAACTCAAAGGTGCCTCTCTTAACTACCCTACCTATGACAAGGAGCTTTATGCTTTAGTTAGGGCCCTTCAAACTTGGTAACACTACCTTATTCCCAAAGAATTTGTCATTCATAGTGACCATGAGTCACTTAAATATTTGAGGGGCCAAGGCAAGCTAAACAAAAGGCATGCTAAGTGGGTAGAGTTCTTAGAACAATTTCCATATGTGATTAAATACAAGAAAGGGAAAAATAATGTTGTGGCTGATGCCCTTTCTAGGAGACACACTTTGTTAATCTCCCTTGGATCTCAAATCTTGGGATTTAATCACATTAAGGAATTGTATACTAATGATCTCGAATTCAAAGAAAATTATACCCAATGCTTAGCAAAGCCTCAAGGAGGTTTCTATATTTCTGAGGGGTACTTATATAAAGAGGGAAGAATTTGTATACCCCAAGGATCTATAAGAAAACTCCTTGTTCAAGAAAGTCATGAGGGTGGTCTCATGGGGCACTTTGGAGTTGAAAAGACTCTAAGTTTTCTAAAAGAAAAATTCTTTTGGCCCCATATGAGAAGGGATGTTGAGAGGTTTTGCTCTAGATGTATAGCTTGTTTACAAGCAAAGTCTAAAGTAATGCCTCATGGCATCTATACACCCTTGCCTGTTGCTAACTCTCCATGGGTTGATATCAGTATGGATTTTATTTTGGGCTTGCCCAAGACCCAGAGAGGCATGGATTCTATTTTTGTGGTAGTGGACAGATTTAGTAAAATGGCCCACTTTATACCCTGCCACAAAATAGATGATGCAAGCAACATAGCAAGACTCTTCTTCAAGGAAGTGGTTAGACTTCATAGTCTACCCAAAACTATTGTCTCAGATAGGGATACTAAGTTCCTTAGTCATTTCTGGAAAACTCTTTGGAGTAGGCTAGGAACTAAATTACTTTTCTCTACTACTTGTCACCCACAAACTGATGGGCAAACGGAAGTAGTTAATAGATCCCTATCTACAATGTTAAGGGCAGTCCTTAAGGGTAACCATAAATCTTGGGATGAGTACTTGCCCCACATTGAATTTGCTTACAACAGGGTAGTCCATAAGACTACCAAAATCTCACCTTTTGAGGTTGTATATGGTTTTAACCCTCTTACTCCTTTAGACCTAATACCCCTACCAGATTCTTCTCATTATTTTCATAAAGAAGGGGTATCGAGGGCTGAATTTGTTAAGAAATTGCATGAGAAGGTTAAAACTCAAATACAACAACAAAATGAGAGAACTGCTTTAGATAGAAGCAAGGGAAAGAAAGCCCTCATTTTTGAGGAAGGGGATTGGGTTTGGCTTCACTTGAGAAAGGAAAGGTTTCCTTCTCAAAGAAAGTCAAAACTCAACCCAAGAGGAGATGGTCCCTTCCAAGTCCTCCAAAGAATTAATGATAATGCTTACAGGTTAGATCTTCCTAGTGATTATGGAGTAAGTAACACTTTTAATATAAGTGATCTTATTCCCTTTGCAGGTTATGATGAGGAAGAAGAACCTACAGATTTGAGGACAAATCCTTCTCAAGAAGGAGGGGATGATAGACCATGGGCCAAGGGCCCAGTGACCAGAGCTATGGCTAGGAGGATACAGGAAGAGCTGGATCTTGAGAAGACTAATGGGCTTGTTAGGCCCAAGATAATCTTCACTTGGAATGCTCTATCATGAAGAGAAGGCCTAGTTCTATTTGTTCATATTGTACAGTTTATACATAGTCTATTGTATAGGTTATTTTTGCCTTTGTATTTGAGAGGCACTTTATTTGCTTTTTCCTATTATGTGTATATTGTTTTTAAGGTAGGTTACTTGGAGAGTTTAGCTCCATTTAACCTCCCTAGATGATACATTCATTTTATATTTTTTCAGTAGGGAAAAGGGGGTGACATTTAGCAATGCTTGAGGGTGTGCTTAGAAATTGGGCCTGAATTGGGCCTAGGCAAAATTTTGCATATTGGACTCATTTTGCTCCTAATTTTTCATAGATTTGATTTAGCTAGGTCTCATCATCATATGATGAACCTAACTAAACCAAATCAAAGTTTTTCAAATTAAATCATGGAGCCATTTTTGTCCAAAGCCGCCTAGCTCATATGCTTCTCATTTGGCCGAATTTCTCAAGCTTCACCTCTTGGTTTTGAAGCTTGTCTTGCAAGCTTCTAAACCAAGGGAGGTTAAGCTTACCTTACCATGGTTCTTAAGTGAACCATGGTCAAGGTTAGCTTCTCCTAGAAGCTAGCTAAACTGTGGGAGTTTAAGTTAATCCTACCATGGTTCCTAGTGAACCATGGTTAAGGTTAGCTTCTCCTACAAGCTACCTCTCCCTATATATTTGATTTCTACACTTTGTAAGACACTTTTGAACATAAATGAGATTAAATCTTCAGATTTCTCTCAACTCAAGAGTCCTAAAAACCGTGAGGATTTTCTACTCTAAGAAATCCTCCAAAGTTCTTCAAACCTTAGCTTAGGTTCTTCAAGCTTCTCCATCCAAGAGAAGTAACCGAACCTTCTTCCAAGGCTTCACCTCCATTGAAGACTTCTTCATGGAGATTTCAAGATTCTTCTAAGGTCAACCTCAAGAGATTCGGTCCTAAGCATGGAGAAGTTGAAGTTCACCAATCTTCTTCAACTTAGCTCCATCAGAAGCCTCGAGAGTCAGTCCCATTTAGTGACAGATTATTTTTAACAAATAATAGTTAAAATTACTTCATTACCCCTTGTTTGTATGATAACATGCTCTATTTATATGGCTTTAATAACTGTTGTATGTTTAGTTTCTGCAATTGTTTGAAATATAAATTGCACACAAACCTTTGCACACAACAGTTCCCTCTATACCCGGGGGCATGAGTGGTAAGCCATAGGGAGTGGATGTTAGTACGGCCGGTTGTCGAATGGGTCTATAGGTGCCCGTAGACCGTTGTCGGAAAGCATCACTCAAGGTGATAACCATGAACTCGAGTCCGACAGTGCGTTGGAGCTTTCCATCGACTTACGACGAGAGGAATTGGGTCCCTATAATGGGGGCACCTTGGGGGCCTCAGACCGGTGAGAACAGTTAGAACCACCTTGAATATGCACCTTTCTGCAGGAAACCCCTCGTGATTCGCTCGTGACTGTTCGTGGATGAGTGAATTGTTTGTGTAAATGCTTATGTGCAATTGTTTGTGCATTAATAAATAACCTCGTGATAAGGTCTAAGAATAAATCCCCATGCATGAAAATGCCATGACATGAGAGAAAAGACCATGTGTGAAAATATAATAAAAAGCGAGGAGCATGTACATCATTGCCAATAAGACCTCATGCATCCTCACCAATTATTCATTTTAGGATCACCAATACCCTCTCGATGTGAGTAAAAGGGACCCATGACTATTGAGATTCTCCGTTAGGGAGAGATCATAGGCTAGGGAGGGTGATAAACCTTCATCTTAAAAAGGCAGCGCCTTAAAGATGGAGTCTTATCAAGCTCACATCGAGAGTGTATTCATACCATGAATAAACTAATTAGATTAAAACATTTTAGAAAGTGGCTGGTCATCTCTCTGTCCTCACGCGCGCGCAGAAAATCAAGAAGATGGACGCGTTGGAGGAACAATATAAGAAGCTTACAGCCGAGCTCTCACAGGTCAAGGAGCAAATGGCGCAAATGATGGAACTCATGCGTCACCACAACATACAAGGGGCTGAGCACAGTGACCATGAGTCCCATCATGTTGGAGGAAGAGTGGAACAAGAACTGAAAAGTGGGAAGCTAGTTAAACCTTCCCAATCATTTAAAGCTAAGAAGACCTTTGGGAAGAAGAAGGAGAGAGGAGTCAGTGCCATAACCATTTCCTCATCTTCCTCTACTTCGAAGTCAGGAAAGTCGCAATACAACTCTGTGAAGAAGTTTGATAAACTTCCGACCACATATAGCGACCTCCTGCCGAAGCTAGTGGAAGCACGTCTTCTAGCTTACGTTCCACCAAGGAAGATGGATCCACCTTATCCCGAGTGGTACAAACCACAAGATAAATGCCTATACCACTCGGGGGCACCAGGGCATTCAACAGAGAACTGCCTAGCTCTCAAACACAAGGTCCAAAGCCTTATTGATGCCGGGTGGATCACTTTTGATTCAACAGCGCCCGACGTGAGCAAGAATCCTCGGCCAAAGCAGGAATAGAGAGAAGAACAAGCCACGATAGGGCCCCTTCATATTTCTCTTTTAGGGACTCATGATCAGTACCCGAGATCATGAGAACCTTTTCATGTAAATAAGGGTTTTTGTACAGTTTTAATACATATCAATAAAGAGGCATTTTTCACACATTACTCTCTCTTTTGTTCTTTTCTCTCTTTCCTCATTAACATTAATAATTCTAAACCTAAACAGAACCAATAAAATAATTATGTCTGTAATTGTTCGCTCTGACCGGGATCCGAAAGTTGAGGATAAATGGGTTGAGTTGGACAGTGATGAGGAGACCATTTCTCCGGATCTGCAAAGATTGCTAGATCAAGAAGCTCGTCAAGAGAAATTGGAGACTGTGAATTTGGGGCATGGCCGAGAGATATAAGAGGTCAACATTGGGACCCATATCAGTGATGAAATAAGGACACATGTTTCCGCTATGATTATAATAAAATCATTCTTCATTGCTTCTTTTCTTGCTTATAATAAAATTCTAAACCACATTATTTTTAACCCTGTTTGAATAAACATGAATGAGGTTAAAATCATCTTAATAATAATAAACCCGCATCATTTTTTATGTGGAAGTGTGTGTGACAACTTGGAGCACCTTCCCTTGGCCTCGACAAGTGCCATCATGGATAAAAATAAATCCTTTAAAATAAAAGAAGCTCGGCAGAAAACCCAAAAAGGGGGATGCGCAAAAATAAGAGCAAAGAACCCGCTAGGAATCCCACGAAAGGGTGACCTAGGCAAAAATTAGGGTTACAAAATAATGAACAAAAACAAAAGTCCGCTAAAACACCACAAAAGGGTGTTTCATGCAAAAATAAGGACAATAAAAAAAAAACAAAAGAAATCCATGATGGTACCACGAGCCGAATTCAAGAAAGGTTCAAGGGAAGCTATCCAAGTTGTCGAATCACAACACGACTTTTTAACTTCATAAGTGTTTAATCAAACAAGCCTAAACACATAAGCCTACCTTGGCCATCCATTCTTACAAAAACCATTTTTGAAAAATAAATCCCCTCTAAAACACAAACTTCAGAATAAAAGTATCTTTCCCTTCTTTTCTCTCTTGTCCCAAATGATTTTAGAATAATCTAGTGGAAGCATGGAGAAATAAATCATCACTGATAATGGATCTAATCTGAACAACAAAATGGTGGAAGAACTGTGCCAAGAATTCAAGATCCAACACCATAACTCTTCCCCATATCGGCCAAAGATGAATGGGGCAGTCGAGGCAACCAATAAGAACATCAAGAAAATAGTGCAAAAGATGGTTGTCTCATTTAAAGACTGGCACGAGATGTTACCCTTCACTCCTCATGGCTATAGGACTTCAGTACGTACATCTACAGGAGCTACTCCATTCTCCCTCGTTTATGGGATGGAGGCAGTTCTACCCGTCGAAGTCGAGATACCTTCTCTAAGGATAATCATGGAAACAAAACTTTCCGAGGTAGAATGGGTTCAAAGCCGGTATGACCAGTTGAACCTCATTGAAGAAAAACGGCTGAACGCCATATGCCATGGTCAAGCCTATCAGAGGAAGATCAAAAAGGCTTTTGACAAGAAAGTCCACCCTCGAGTCTACCATGAGGGAGAGTTGGTAATGAAGAAATTGCTACCAACTCAAAAGGACAAAATCGGAAAGTGTGCCCCAAATCACGGAGGACCATACGTGGTAAAACGAGCCTTCTCAGGAGGAGCACTGATCCTCACAGACATGGATGGAAAAGAACTTCGATACCCAGTCAACGCTGACGTGGTAAAGAAGTACTATGCTTGAAGACGTTGCTTGCATAGGCCCGCTAGGATGAAAACCCAAAAAGGGCGTCCTAGGCAAAAGTTAGGGCAAAATAAAAAGCCCGCCAGTACAAGGGTACTAGGCAAAACAAAGGCGAATTTATCCCCGCTAGGATATGTCCTAGGCAAAAATTAGGGGTAAAAGAATAAGATACAAAAACAAAGCAAGCAACGATCACTTGAATCGAAAACCGAAAGGCGGCTCAAGTGATTATCTTCTAGAAGCAAGCGTCTTGCAGCATCTACACTCCTGGCTCAGGCATCTCACCCGAAGCAACTAGGGGAATGTAAAGAGCAACAATTACAGATATAATTGTTAAGCCCAATGTATATAGCCTACCCTGGCCAGCCATTCTTCAGAAATTCCTTCTGTATATCTTTCTATAAAAACACTTGTGAATATCAATAAAATATCTATTCATTTTCTCTTCTCTCTTGATCATGTGATTATGCCTCTAAAATTGGTATTTCATAAAAATTGTACGAAATTCCTTTAATAATCAGTCAATAAAGAAAATTGGAGGGGTTCCTATAAAATCCGTAATCTCCTGCATAAAAGGCTCACAAAAATCCTCCCTCGCGTCTATGACAGAAACTCCTCCAAAGAAGAAGAGGATAGGGAGAGCCATTCATTTTCTAAAAAAACATCAACAAAATTAACTTGCATTTTTGTGCATCACACACACATTAGTTGCACATTCAAAGACCTTATCATGAGGCAATTGCATAAAATAGAAAAAATAGAAAATTGCTTGTGTATGACAGCAGTCAACAAAGGCCAAAAAACGACAAAAAGGCAAAAATACAGAAAAAGCCAAAAAATCGACAAAAAAGGAAAAATACAGAAAAAGCCAAAAATCAACAAAAAAGGCAAAATACAGAAAACCCAACAAATTGAGCCTGGAGAGGCTTGCCGAAATAATACTCTCTCAGAAATAACTGAGCCTGGAGAGGCTTGCCGAAATAATACTCCTTCTTCATACAGAATAACTGAGCCTGGAGAGGCTTGCCGAAATAATACTCCTTCAGAATAACTGAGCCTGGAGAGGCTCGCCGAAACAATACTCTCTCAGAATAATTGAGCCTGGAGAGGCTTACTGAAATAATACTCCCCAACTGTACAGAATAAATGAGCCTGGAGAGGCTCGCAGAAATAATACTCCCCAGAGAAACCTCAGCTTAAGCTCATGGAACAAATCCCCAGCGAGAGCTATCAAAGCAAGATCGTCAAAATCCCCAATGGAAGCGCGATCATCCAAAGCAAAATATTCAGTCAAAGGACTTGAAACTTCCTCAGTGGAAGATAGCTCTCTGACTCAAGCGCTGAGTGAGGCTAAGCCTGCAGAGGCTTCCTAAATAATACTCTGGGATACATAAGATCCCCAAATCCCCAGTCGCCTACTCAAGAGGCACCCCTACAAAAGGAGCAAAATAAAAAATATATCAATAAATATTCCCCAAGCGGAATTTGGGCGTACAGCCAACCACTAAACATCAAGATGATTTGCCTAACAGAAGAGGTCAATCAAAAATCAACATCCAGAATCCCCAGCGGATAACAGCCTACACAGAGGCAGCAAAAATCAGAAAATCCAAAAGAGATACCCGAATAAGGATAACCGGGATACTCCACCAACGTCAAAGGACGTCAGCCAAACATAAGGCATCGCTCAATTCAAGAAGAGCATCTGTGTCTACACCCCAAGGAGTCAGAAATTCCCCATGGGTACCAACTATGCAAATGCAAGTTGGGGCACAAGAACCTATGAATGACTGCACATCCCCTAGACGGATCCCTGCGTTATCCAGCCCTCAGTGGCACAAAATCAGAAAAACCATCGAAGCAGCATAGTAGACTGTGGAGACAAAAAATCATCTCAGATCCCTGGAGAGGGTAAACTCGCATTGCCGAAGTGATCAGAAGACACGGACGCAGACCCTGGAGAGGGCAAACTCAGTTGCCTAGGTCGTCAGAGACAACCGAAGCAAACTCTGGAGAGACGGTACTCAAAGTCTGGAGAGACGGTACTCAAAGTCTGGAGAGACGGTACTCAGAGTCTGGAGAGACGGTACTCAGAGTCTGGAGAGACGGTACTCAGAGTCTGGAGAGACGGTACTCAGAGTCTGGAGAGACGGTACTCAGAGTCTGGAGAGACGGTACTCAGAGTCTGGAGAGACGGTACTCAGAGTCTGGAGAGACGGTACTCAGAGTCTGGAGAGACGGTACTCAGAGTCTGGAGAGACGGTACTCAGAGTCTGGAGAGACGGTACTCAGAGTCTGGAGAGACGGTACTCAGAGTCTGGAGAGACGGTACTCAGAGTCTGGAGAGACGGTACTCAGAGTCTGGAGAGACGGTACTCAGAGTCTGGAGAGACGGTACTCAGAGTCTGGAGAGACAGTACTCAGAGTCTGGAGAGACGGTACTCAGAGTCTGGAGAGACGGTACTCAGAGTCTGGAGAGACGGTACTCAGAGTCTGGAGAGACGGTACTCAGAGTCTGGAGAGATGGTACTCAAAGTCTGGAGAGACGGTACTCAGAGTCTGGAGAGACGGTACTCAAAGTCTGGAGAGACGGTACTCAGAGTCTGGAGAGACGGTACTCAAAGTCTGGAGAGACGGTAGTCAAAGTCTGGAGAGACGGTACTCAACCATCAGCGTCGTCAGAGGCACATTGGTGTTCAACTTCCGGCTCGGGCATCGAGTGAAGTTGACCCTGGAGAGGGTAAACTTAGCTACCGAGGTTGTCAGAAGCGCCGAGGTATGCAACAACCTGGAGAGGCTACTCAACAATTTTCCACCGGAAGACGCTACAAGTCAGAAGGTTGGCACATCACCCGGACAATTGGGTCAACTCCTTTACTTGTCAGCCGGTACACCAAAAGGCCGTCCGACTAAGTAAAGGGGGGGCAGCTGTAGACCCCTAAAATTGTCCGGGTCGGAAATAAAGCTTGAAGACCCTTGAGGACTGAAGGAAAGTCAGCCAGAAGGACTCATGGAAGGCCCTAGGAGGATTCTCTGTAGGTCTAGAGGTCTTGTAATAAGCTCAAAATAAGGAAGTGGAGGGAATGAAGCCCAATACGGCCTCCCAAAAGTTCAGTACGGCCGTATTGAACATTTTGAACTACAATACGGCCGCAGTGAACTCAATACGGCCGGATTGAAGTTCACTACGGCCGCACTGAACTCAATACGGCCGTATTGAGGTTTTTTGAACTTCAATACGGCCGTACTGAATTCAATACGGCCGTATTGTAGTTCAAAACTTCAATACGGGCCGTATTGACTCCAGGGCCGTACTGCGCCTGTTCCCTATAAATATGACGTCAATTGGACGTCATTTGACACTTTGACACTGAGTTTTAACCCTCTTCTTGAGTATTCTGGGTTTTTTTGAGCAGTGCTCTGCCTAGAAATCACTCGGAGAGTTGATCCGACAAAGTTCTCGAGTTCTGAGCTTTTTGCTTGAGTCTCAAACTGAGTCGAAGGGAAATCCTCCAGATTTCCATAGTTAAAATTTTCTAGGAGGGAGCGAGCGGGCTTGTAGAGCGAGGGAACGCCAAAAAGCTTCCCAGTTTTACTTGAATATAAAAGCACGCTTCAAAGATTTCTTCTTAAGACCTTCCTTTTACTGCTTTCTGTGTGTATATTTAACTGTCATCATGTAGATAGTTAAGTTATAATTGTTTAGAATAAATAGGGGTAATTTAGTAATTTCGCACTATTATTTTTAGAAATAATCTGTCATAGGGAACCCGAAAGGGGCGCTGTGGGGTGCTAACACCTTCCCCACACGTAACCGACTCCCTTACCCGACTCTGGTTGTCATGGCCGAAGTCGATTTTTGAATCGATTGCCTTAAACTTCTTTTTCCAATGTTTTGAGTAAAACATTGGTGGCGACTCCATGAACCCTTCCTTTTTATGAAAACCGCTAATCCATGGAGGGTCCCGCTTGGGATTAACATGGATTGGTGAGCCTTTTAATAAAATTGCTCGTTTGACAAGGTCTCAGTTTGAGAATAAGTCATTCTAGCAATCCATATTTTTTAAACAAATAAAAGAGTCCAACCATCCATCGCGAATGCTGAAAGCCCGTTTCGGGCCGGTGGCGACAATGCAAATCACAATCCATTTTGTTCATGTTAAAGTTAACAATGAATTGTGAGAACGTCCCAGGGAGTGACTGTAAGATCAAGTCTTGGGATAACTCTTTTCCATGTTTGCACCCCGACTTCTCAAGCTGTTCTATAAGACTAATCATCTTTAGAACATGGGGTCCTACTTCAGCATTAGCAGTCAATGTGGACCTAAACAAAGTTTTAGACAGTTGGAATCTAGCAGTTCTACTTTGTCCACCATACATCTTCTTAAGATGATTAATAATTTCAACTGGGTCCATGTCCTCATGTTGCCTCTGAATTTCAGAACTCATAGATGCCAAAAGGAGGCATTTGGTGCTCATGTAGTCTTCCAAGTACTTTTTATAAGCATTGGTTGCCTGTTCATCTCCATTAGCAGGTTGAGGTACAACAGGCTTATCAATCACATCAATAAGCTTTTCATGCATGAGAACGATTCTCAATGTACGGTACCAATCATCAAAGTTGGATCCAACCAACTTTCCATCAGCAAGTATAGAACGAAGTGATATAGTAGACATTTCAAGATATCTAAATAATAAATATGTCAGATCATATTCAAAAATTTCAAATAAAATAAAAATTCTCCCACTGACTATAAAAGCAATTTTAAGAAATTATTATTTCTTCTCAAGAAAAATAAATATCTTAAATTTATGAATAAATACTTGGTTGTCAAGTCATTTTTCCATACATCTTTTAAGTCATATAATTTTTATTTTATTTTATAATATACTAAATAGTCCCCTGGTTGTCAGGTCGCTCCTATTAGTATCCATAAATTAATTTTATACTCTCCTAGGTTGTCTAGGCACTTAGTATAAATTAATTTCAAATTCGCATCTTATGAAATAATTAATCACAAGTCCCCTGGTTGTCAGGTCGCTCCTATTAGTATCCTTAAATTAATTTTATACTCTCCTAGGTTGTCTAGGCACTCAGTATAAATTAATTCCAAATTCGCATCTTATGCAATAATTAATCACAAGTCCCCTGGTTTTCAGGTCGTACTTAATAATTAATATACACCTGTTTGTGGGGGATTTCGTTCGTAGGTTCTTTTTGTTCGAACTAGCACGAGTTCACGTTTCAATTTGTGGTGTTCGTGACATGATAGAATCGAAGACTTTCAGCGAAAGAAAATAAAATCGTACAAGCAGCGAATAGAGTTAATTTAGAGTGTTGTTTCAGCACGTCAGAAGATCTATGCTCAGTGTTTCGAGCACTTCAGAAGATCTATGCTGGTTTGGCACATCAGAAGATCTATGCTCACTATTTCGCGCACGTCAGAACATCTATGCCAATTTTAGCACTTCAGAAGATCTATGCTTGTTTCAGCACATCAGAAGATCTATGCTAATTGTACAATCAATTTCATGCATATAATAATTAACGTGAATCGAACAGATGACATGTATATTGACTGCCGAAATCATATCCTTCATTAAATGGTAACAGAATTACAATTCGTAAGGATAACGAAACATGTTCAGAGTGACTACACTACTCTAGGCTAGATTATGCTATGCTACACTACTCCTAAAAAAGGAAAAGAAAAGTGGTCGAGAAATCGTACCCAAAGTTGCCTCGTATGCACAGTATGCCTTACGCGCAAGCTGCGGAGTGCATGTGAGAATTGTGGGTTTACCGTCCAAAGCTACCTCGTATGCATAGTATGCCTTATGAGCAGGCTGCGAAGTGCATGTGAGAATTGTGGGTTTAGACCAAAGCTACCTCGTATGCACGGTGTGCCTTGTGCGCAGGCGAGGAGTGCGTGTGAGGTATTGTGGGAATTTGATTTCTGACCCCTTGCTACGAGCAATGCTCGTTTAATTTATAGACAATTATAGATAAAGATTCAGAAAAGTTAACTGTTTCTGACGTGCCCCGGAAGTACATAATCCTTCTAAACTTCCACATCGTGGCTTATTCCCGGGCACGTCTTTGGATAATTCATGGAACTGCTCATTAACTTCCCTAAACCGTTCTGCAACCTTTGACCCTTATCCCATGCTACTTCAACCACTCTTAGATCGTGTCTCCTTTAAGTTCTTCATTCTGAGAGGTTACGAAGTGTATTCATGTATGTCCGGATTCTTGGGATTTCGAGTAACCAACGAAAACTATACTTGAATGTTCCCTGATTTTTCCTATACTTTGAGAGGTTGCGGGGGCTGTGAGCCTTTCTCCCGAGCAGCGTCCTTCCTGGTTCCATGATTTCGAGAGCTTTACGAAAAGTGTCTTCGTGTGTCTCTTGATTCTCTTCAGGCTTTGTATATCTTCTTCAGAAAACTCCTTTGCCATTTTTTCGATCACTTAAGATTTCGACCACCCCTGTATTTCGAGTATCTCCGAATTCATTTTCCGGTACTAAAAAATTCACCCTGGAAAATATTTGCTTCGAAGTAACTGAGAACGAATGTTTTTCATGATAAGGACTTATAGCCACGTGCATCTCGTGAGAATTAAATGCCCCTGACAATATTAATTCCAAATCTCTCATTTTCGTACCTACTGCAATGATTTTGGCGGCACTGATTCCGCTTCTCTGGGATACGCTGACACAATTTTCAAATTTGTCCGTTAGCGAATATTTTCGGTTACCTAAAAATTTGAATTCCCCCTTTTTTGATTTTCACCGCGGGCTTTTACTGCACTTTCGGCCCATTTTGCTCTTTCATATAGCCTTTTACTTCGTCCATTTGAGTACGTTTTACTATTTTCTAACCCTTACTCATTCATCTCCCTTCGACCTTTTCACCTTCGTCCTACTTCCATGGCCACTTCTGCTGCGTCCGCGTCCACGGCTACACCCGCTACTTCGATGGTTTCCCCTACTTCCTCCGTTCCTTTGCTGACGGAGAATGCAACTATTTCCCATCTGAGTGAAGGGGCTGACCCATTCGTTCCTATTCCTGGCATGGAGGAAGCCAGTCTCAAAATCTTCCAATCAGAGGTACTTCTCCCTTTTTCACTTTCTAATAGATCAATGCATGCTTTTCTAGGCCCCTTTTCGAATCCGAGCAGGAAGAAACCTCATAATGATTTGCTTCCGGAAGATGATTCTACTCTCCCTTTCGTCTATTCTCCAACCATCGATCTATCCCTTTTTTCGGACGTCGCGCGAATGTTTTGGGCTTTTCCTCCTCCTAAGGACAAACACATTCAGTGGTTGGAACGTGTTGAGGCCTCGAAGCACTCTATTTGGAAAGAAGCTGGAATTTTTGATTTCGTTCAACTATCGAAGTACGATCTGAACGTTTTCGATCCTAAGATGTTGTTATCTGCCGTTTTCTTCTGGAACAGGGAAACCCGTGCTTTCGAATTTCCTTGTGGTTTTGTCTGCCCAACTCTCTTGGACATTGCTGCCATCATGGGATTGAAACCCTTAGGGGATCGCTACCTTCCTGATATTCTCGAAGAAGAGATTCCGATGACAGAAACTTCAATTGTTTGGGACAAAAAGACGTATTCTGCCTTCGTCAGTGCACATCACGGCGAAGAAGGTACCCCTGTTACTGATTCTGAACACATTGCCTTCTTTCTCTACTGGTTGTCTGCTTGTGTCTTTTATACCCCTTCTCTGCAAGTTCCCAAATATTACTACACACTCGCCCAGGCTTTGCATTTGAAGAAAAAGATTTGCTTGAGCAAGTTGTTACTTGCTTGAGCAAGTTGTTACTTGCTTCTTTTTATAACTGTCTCGACGAAGCGTCGAAAAGCTTGTTTCGAGAAACTGGCCCTCGGAACCTCACAGGGCCACTTTGGCTTTTGCAATTATGGCTTATTAATGCCATTTTCGAGAAGAAACTGAAACCTCTCCCTCTTCAAGCCTCCATTCGATATTCTCTCGAAGGTGCTCGCTTGACTACTTTGACTCCCAAGAAACGATCTGTTGATGGCTTTTCCCGTTATGTCCAAGAAATCCTTGAATTCGAGGAGTTCTCGAATGATTTAGCTCCTTTCATCCGTCCTGATTTGGCAGGGCCTTCCTGGTTGATTGGCAACAATTAGGTATGGTAGATTTCCCCGGAGATGATCGAGGTCTGGATGGGGTTTCTATCTTGGGATCTCATCTTTACTGGCATGAAACAACGGGACGTGAGGGTTTATCCCTATCAACCTCAAATCTTTTCTCGTCAATTCGAGCTTTGTCAACTTAGACCAACACCTCTTTTTCCCAAGGACAGAATTGACTCTGATGTTTGTGTTGAGGATGTTGATTATGAGGGGTTTCTGAAGTTCATCCTGACGCCTTCTACTCAATTGAAACTTACCCTTTGTTCTTTCCTTCCTACATTCTTGGTGTCCAAATGCTACCTTCGATGGTGATGTGATTATTACACCGACAAGATGTTTTCTTTCGAGGACTTTTCTCGGAGACTTACAAATTCTCCCTTTTCTCTGCAGGGCCCAAAGATTTCAGGTATTTATGATAATCGCAACATTATTTCCCAGTTCGAACTATATTACAGAGTTTGTTACCACCATGAAAATATGTTTCGAACTATTTTCGATGCTACTTTATCCTTGACTAGAATGGTACAATGAAATATCCGTCGAAATAAAGTCATTGATCCTCAGGGTCAAACTCTTTTTGCAAAGTTTTGTCCTAAGGACATACCTCCTCTTCCTAATGCCCTTTTTGGCCTTGCGAAACGTCTTGATTATCCTCCTTGGGTGAAAACCCTTGATCCCTCGTATGAGGATAATAAGAACATTCCTGTTAAGGATCGAGTGACAAGTACGAGATGTTCTGTGTATGATTTTCCCAGGGATAAACAATGGCCTTTATGTTGGGTTGACAATACTGTTGTCTATCCTGGTAATTAAGCTTTGCCTTTTCTCTTTATGTCAGCTTCGAATTTCACATCTCTACTCATTTTCCTTTTTCTTCTTGTTTAGCTGTTGTTGTCCAAAAAGTTCCTCACCATCCCGAGGATACTCAACAAAGAGAGACAGCTTCAGAGGATGACGAAGATGATACTTCGTTGAAACCTCTAAAACAAAAGACCCTCTCTGACCGCCTTCGGTCTCGCTCAAAGGTAATATGTTCCTTCTTCCAGAATTGTACTGAATTTATGGCCGCTCATAAATTTGCATTTTGTTCTTTGTAGGAGGTTTGTCGCAACCCGCCGAAACGGACGTTGGCATTCGCGACGATGGTTGGACTCTTTTTAAAGATTTTGAAAGATGTTGGATTATTAGAGCAACTTATTCTCAAACTGAGACCTCATCGAACTAATAATATTTATTAAATGATTCTCACCAATCCATGTTAATCCCAAGCGGGACCCTCCATGGATTAGTGGTTTTCGCAAAAAGGAGTTCTTGGAGTCGCCACCAATATTTTACTCAAAACATTGGAAAAAGATACAAGGCAATTGATTTTCATAAATCAACTTTGGCCACTACAACCAGAGTCGGGTAAGGGAGTCGGTTACGTGTGAGGAAGGTGTTAGCACCCCACAACACCCCTTTCGGGTTCCCTATGACGGATTATTTCATAAATAACAGTGTAAAGTTACTAAATTACCCCTATTTATTAGAAACGATTATAGATTAAATATTTACATGATGAAAGCTCTAAACATGCAATGCGACAATCAAAAATCAATAAAAGCGGTAAAAGAAAGGATTTAGAAAGAAACCTCCGAAGCGGGCTTTTATATATATCAGAACAACGTTAGGAGGCTTTTTGGCGCTCCTTCCCACTACACGTCCGCTCGCTCCTTTCCCCTAAAGACAAATTTTTACTATGGAAATCAAAGAGATTTCCCTTCGACTTGTTCGAATCTCAAGCTAATGGCTCATGACTCAAGAACTTCGTCGGATCGGCTCCCGGAGAGATATCTAGGGCAGAGAAAAGCTCAAAAACCCAAGAATACTCAGTAGGAGGGTTGAGGAATGTGTAAAAAGTGTGGAAGGACGTGCAAATGACGTCCTATTTATAGGATTGAGGCGCAATACGGCCCGTACTGAGTTTTTGAACTACAGTACGACCGTATTGAATTTGGTACGGCCGTACTGAAGTTTTTTGAACTACAGTACAGCCGTATTGAATTTGGTACGGCCGTACTAAAGTTCAAAAACTTCAGTACGACCGTATTGAGTTCACTACGGCCGTATTGCAGTTCAAATGGCTCAGTACGGCCGTACTGAACCTCTGGGAGGGCGTATTGAGCTCCAATCCTCGCACACCCTTATTCTAAGCTACTCTAAGACTCCTAGACTTACAAAGAATCATCCTAGGGTCTTCCAGGAGTCCTTCCGGCTGACTTTCCTTCGGTCTTCGAGAGTCTTTGAGTCTTATTTCCGACCCGGACAATTTTAGGGGTCTACAGCTGCCCCCCCTTTACTTAGTCAAATGGCTTTTTGGTGTACCGGTTGATAAGTAAAGGAGTTGACCCAATTGTCCAGGGAACAGGCCACCCTTCCGACTTGTAGTGTCTTCAGGTGGGAAAACTGTTGAGTAGCCTCTCCAGGTTGAGTATTAGTCGTCGCCTCTCCAGGCTCGTTGCATACCTCGGTGTTTCTGACAACCTCGGTAGCGTGAGTTTGCCCTCTCCAGGGTCTGCATGCCTCCATGTTTCTGACGAGTTGGCAGCTGCATACCTCCGTGTTTCTGACGACGGGGTAGCTGAGTATTAGTCGTCGCCTCTCCAGGCTCGTGCATACCTTGGTGTTTCTGACAACCTCGGCAGCTGCATACCTCCGTGTTTCTGACGACGGGGTAGCTGAGTATTAGTCGTCGCCTCTCCAGGCTCGTTGCGTACTTCGGTGTTTCTGACAACCTCAGTAGCGTGAGTTTTCCCTCTCCAGGGTCTGCATGCCTCCATGTTTCTGACGATGTTGGCAGCTGCATACCTCCGTGTTTCTGACGACGGGGTAGCTGAGTATTAGTCGTCGCCTCTCCAGGCTCGTGCATACCTTGGTGTTTCTGAAAACCTCGGTAGCGTGAGTTTGCCCTCTCCAGGGTGTGCATGCCTCCATGTTTCTGACGATGTTGGCAGCTGCGTACCTCCGTGTTTCTGACGACGGGGTAGCTGAGTATTAGTCGTCGCCTCTCCAGGCTCGTGCATACCTTGGTGTTTCTGACAACCTCGGTAGCTGCATACCTCCGTGTTTCTAACGATGGGGTAGCTGAGTATTAGTCGTCGCCTCTCCAGGCTCGTTGCATACCTTAGTGTTTCTGATCACTTTGGCAGCTTGAGTTTGCCCTCTCCAGGGTCGTGCATACCTCGGTGTTTCTGACAACCTCGGTAGCTGCATACCTCCGTGTTTCTGACAACGGGGTAGCTGAGTATTAGTCGTCGCCTCTCCAGGCTCGTGCATACCTCGGTGTTTCTGACAACCTCGGTAGCGTGAGTTTGCCCTCTCCAGGGTCTGCGGTTTGCCCTCCCCAGGGTTGCATGCCTCCGTGTTTCTGACGACGTTGGCAGCGTGAGTTTGCCCTCTCCAGGGTCTGCGGTTTGCCCTCCCCAGGGTTGCATACCTCCGTGCTTCTGGTCACTTTGGTAGCGTGAGTTTGCCCTCTCCAGGGATTTGAGATGATTTTGTCTCCACAGTCCACGATGCTGTTTCGACGGTTGTTTTCGATTTGGGTGCCGCTGAGGGCTGGATAACGCAGGGATCCGTCTAGGGGATGTGCAGTTACTCATGGGTTCTTGTGTCCCAACTTTCCATTGCGTAGTTGGTGCCCACTGGGGAAATTCTGATTCCTTGGGGATGTAGACACAAAGATGCTCTTTCTGATGTGAGCGATGCCTCGTCCTTTCGACGTTTGTGGAGTATCCCGGTTATCCTTATTCAGGTGACTCTTTTTTGATTTTCTGGTTTTGTTGCCTCTGCGTAGGCTGTTATCCGCTGGGGGATTCTGTCATTTTGATCTTTTCTGATTTTCCCTTTTTTTTGAAGGAGTGCCTCTAAGTAGGCGAATGGGGATTGAGGATCTTGTTTATCCCAGAGTATTATTTATAAAGCCTCTGCAGGCTTAGCTTCACTCGTCGCTTGAGTTGGAAAGCCATCTTCCACTGAGGAAGTCTGAGTCTTTTGACTCGGATGCTCTGTTTGGATGATCATGCTTCCGTTGAGGAATCTGGCTGATCTTGCTCTGATAGCTTTCATTGAGAATTCGGCCTAAGAGTGCAAGCTGAGATGTCTCTGGGGAGTATTATTTCGGCAAGCCTCTCCGGACTCAGTTATTCTGTATGATTGTTTGATTTTCTCAATTTTGCCTTCTTTTTTTTTTTGTCGATTTTTGGCTTTTTCTGTACAGAAATTGAAATGCTAAAGAGCTTTGAATTCAAAGTGGAGAATTTCATTAAATGAAATTGGATTTGTACAATGAAAAGTGGGGCACAGCCCGATCCATCAAATAAACAAAAAGTAAGAAAAAGAGGTCGGTCTTCACTCCTCTGCCGGCGGATCCTGTGGAGGGTCTGGGAAGCGACGATGCAGCCAAACTGACAGGCTGTCAAAATCCTGTCTAAGGGCGTCGATACTATGCTGCGCCATGTCGAATCGAGTGTCGATGCTCTGTTGCAATGCATCAAAACGAGCATCGAAGTAGGCCCTGTCCTGCTGTGAGGTGTCGGCCTCTGGCTGCGGGTCCACATCACCTGGGAGCTCGATGTTCTCGAAGAGCTCGCTGAAGGTGTCGTGTGTGGTCGCTTGTACAAATTGCCTCCCTACCCTGGCAATGATCTTCATGTTGATCAGGGTGGCAGCATTGATGGGCTTGGGCGCCAACTCCCCTGCATCTATGCCATCGGGGCACCCCCAAGTCTCGGCGAGTCGTGAAAGGAGCGTAGAGACCATGATGTATCCTCGCCGAGCGTCGCTACCCTCTCTTGTCCCCAGATTCTTTATGTGCTCGAGGAAAAAGAATCCGGGGTTGGCCCTCTGTCCGGTGACCATGCAATAAAGAGCCAGTAGATCCTGTCGCGTCACTGACTCGGGGCTCTTCAGTCTGGCATGGATGGAGCCGGTGATCAGCTTGTGGCAGATCCGTAGCGCCGTCGGGAGCCGAGTACCCTTCACTCCGGCGTGGTAGTCCATCTGACCCGTGAGCTCTCTCCACATCTCGTTCGTGGTCAGATTATCGGGGCATTCGCAGATGGCGTCCCGATACTCCAGCTGATCAGCTCGCTGAAAGAAGCCAGCCTGGACGTTGAATTCGTCCAGTGTCAGGGAGCGGTATCCTCCCCTCATCCAAAAATCCACTGAGTAGACTGTCGCGCCAAAGCTGTTCGTCGACTCAGTGACGCTGACGGTAGCCAGAAACTCCTTCGTCGCAGTCGGGAAGATCTGAGGGTGGGGATCAAAGAAGAATCCCCATCCTATGGCGTTGATGTAGCCTCGGACCTCATCCTCCCATTCCATCGCCCGGAGAATGGTGAAGTCGAGCACCCTTGACGGCTGGAATATGAATGACTCAAGGAGCTCCAGCCTCTCTTGATGTCGCGCGGTCATTTCGAGTTGCGCGGGGACCCTGTGCCTCTTTCTTGATGACTCGGCCATTTCTCGGAATTGGGGGGGAGCTCAGACTCACTCACAGACAAAGTATGCAGAGGGATGAGAATGCTGTGCAGAATGAGAGGGGGAAGGGGCGTATTTATAGGAAAAAGTAAGTCAGTACGGCCCGTATTGAATTCAATACGGCCGTACTGACTTTGTCGTTATTGTGCAAAATGGGGGGCCAATACGGGCCGTATTGGATTCAATACGCCCGTATTGGTGTGACCGTTAAGGCCATTACGGGCGTATTCAATTCGGTACGCCCGTATTGAACTGAAGAGTTGCCCATAACCCTAGTTTCAATACGGGCGTATTGAGTTTTTTTTTTTTTCTTTTTTTTTCATTTTTTTTTTCAGAATAAACAGAGAATAAATGATCTTCCATTAAACCTATCATATGTATGCATGTATGCGATATGATGCACCTAATTCTATTTGATTTATTTTTTCAAAAGAATTAACCGATGCGTTTCTCTGTTTGGATTTTTGCCATTCCTCTAGACGGGCTGTGCGCTGCCGATTTCTGTAACCGAGGAATGATGCGTGTTATATTGAGATTGGTGCCATCAACCCAGTGATCCTTCCCTTCCTTTAGAAGATGTATCAACCCTCCTATTGACCACTATATCTCCATGTTTTCGCTAGATTACTCTAAAATCATTTGGGACGAGAGAAAAGAAGGGAAAGATATTTTTTGTTCGGAAGTTTGTGTTTTAGAGGGGATTATTTTTTCGAAAATGGTTTTTGTAAGAATGGCTAGCCAAGGTAGGCTTATGTGTTTAGGCTTGTTTGATTAAACACTTATGAAGTTAAGGAAGTCTTGTTATTGATGTTGTGATTTGACAACTTAGATAGTTTCCTTGAACCTTTCTTTTTGAATTCAGCTCATGGTACCATCATGGATTTATTTTTGCTTTTTGACTGTCCTTATTTTTGCCTAAAACACCCTTTTTGTGGCGTCTTAGCGGACCTTTGTTTTTGTTTATTTTTGTAACCCTAACTTTTGCCTAGGTCACCCTTTCGTGGGATTCCTAGCGGGCCTTTTGCTCTTATTTTTGCGCAGCCCCCTTTTTGGGTTTCCTGCCGAGCTTCTTTTTTGTTTTTAGGATTTTTGTTTTTAAAGGATTTCTTTTTTATCCATGATGGCACTTGTCGAGGCCAAGGAATGGTGCTCCAAGTTGTCATACACACTTCCACATAAAAATGATGCGGGTTTATTGTTATTAAGACAATTTTAACTTCATTCATGCTTATTCAAACAGGGTTAAGAATAATGTGGTCTAGAAATTTATTGTAAGCAAGAAAAGAAGCAATAAGAAAGAATAGAGAACGATTTTATCATAATTATAGTGGAAACATGTGCCCTATCGAGGCTCGGGGGTCGGGCTGTCCCCGAGGAGTGATCTCTAACAGTCATCAGGTCTATACATCCCTATCGGAAGAAGAAGAGCACTTGATGACGATGACTGGCCTTGACGCTTGTGAACCGACCTTCCTAAAGATCTGGCTTAAAGAACGTCGAGAAGGATTTTGGTTCCTCTTCGTCCTTTGATCTTTATTAGGGTTGTATCCTAACCCTTGTTTCCCCGGTTTTCTCTTTTTCTTTTTCCTTTTCTTTAGTCTTGGGAGCTTTATCATGAAGATCTTCGGGAGTGTAGATCCTGCCACTCCTAGTCATGCCCCCAAGTCCAGCGATGTTTAGAGATATCGCTGTCAGCAGAAAAATGGATGTCGTATATCCATGGCACAGCCTTATTCGATTCGTAGGGAAAAGGTCTTGGAGCATGATCTTCAATGGTATCGGACCTTCCCCTTTATTCGTCTTGATTACCAACAACGGAGTTGATGTGCGTTCGCTTGGCGCGGTTGTTGGCTTACACTTAATAACAAACGGCGTGCGATCCATTTTTCGAACATACGCATCGATTAATCCTTTCTTTTTATTAATGTTATTAATAAATTACTAGGAGAGATGTATGAGATGAAAACCTAGATCCCTCCATGATCTTTGATAAGAATGCATGATATGAGATGATGGCGTTGAATATGCAGGCATTGTGTTTATTCAACTAAGCATTATCATGTTTTTAGGATGTTCCTAAGATGATGCATGATATCGCTTGGTTTGGATAAATAACCCTTTTTTCTTTTTCTTGGGTATTTTGTTTTTGTATTTATTTATTTTTTTTTTGGGTGAAAATGGAAACTACCTATATGAATGTGATGAAGGTAGATGTTAACACCATGTAAGGGAAGATTCTTATTCCTATTTATTCTTATTATTTATTATTTATTTATTTTTTTTCTAAAAAAAGGGAATGTTGTATGCTTAAAGAATGCAATGTATGCTCAAACAATGTCACATAAACAATGCACAAACAATTCACTCATCCACGAACAGTCACGAGCGAATCACGAGGTAGGGGTATCCTGCAGAAAAGTGCATATTCAAGGAGGTTCTAACTGTTCTCACCGGTCCAAGGCCCCCAAGGTGCCCCCATTATAGGGACCCAATTCCTCTCGTCGTAAGTCGATGGAAAGTTCCAACGCACTGTCGGACTTGAGTTCAAGGTTATCACCTTGAGTGATGCTTTCCGACAACGGTCTACGGGTACCTATAGACCCACTCGACAACCGGGCGTACTAACATCCACTCCCTATGGCTTTCCACTCATGCCCCCGGGTATAGAGGGAACTGTTGTGTGCAAAGGTTCGTGTGCAGTTTATATTTCAAACAATTGCAAAAATTTTAAACATCCAACAGTTATTGAAGCCAACTAGGTAAAACATGTTATCATACAAGCGAGGGGTAATGAAGTAATTTTAAACTATTATTTTAGAAACAATCCATCACTAAATGGGACTGACTCTCGAGGCTTCCCCAGTGGAGTCGCCATCTGTCGCCACCCGCCGAAACGGACGTTGGCATTCGCGACGATGGTTGGACTCTTTTTAAAGATTTTGAAAGATGTTGGATTATTAGAGCAACTTATTCTCAAACTGAGACCTCATCGAACTAATAATATTTAATAAATGATTTTCACCAATCCATGTTAATCTCAAGCGGGACCCTCCATGGATTAGTGGTTTTTGCAAAAAGGGGTTCTTGGAGTCGCCACCAATATTTTACTCAAAACATTGGAAAAAGATACAAGGCAATTGATTTTCATAAATCAACTTTGGCCACTACAACCAGAGTCGGGTAAGGGAGTCGGTTACGTGCGAGGAAGGTGTTAGCACCCCACAACGCCCCTTTCGGGTTCCCTATGACGGATTATTTCATAAATAACAGTGTAAAGTTACTAAATTACCCCTATTTATTAGAAACGATTATAGATTAAATATTTACATGATGAAAGCTCTAAACATGCAATGCGACAATCAAAAATCAATAAAAGCGGTAAAAGAAAGGATTTAGAAAGAAACCTCCGAAGCGGGCTTTTATATATATCAGAACAACGTTAGGAGGCTTTTTGGCGCTCCTTCCCACTACACGTCCGCTCGCTCCTTTCCCCTAAAGACAAATTTTTACTATGGAAATCAAAGAGATTTCCCTTCGACTTGTTCGAATCTCAAGCTAATGGCTCATGACTCAAGAACTTCGTCGGATCGGCTCCCGGAGAGATATCTAGGGCAGAGAAAAGCTCAAAAACCCAAGAATACTCAGTAGGAGGGTTGAGGAATGTGTAAAAAGTGTGGAAGGACGTGTAAATGACGTCCTATTTATAGGATTGAGGCGCAATACGGCCTGGGAGGTCAATACGGCCCGTACTGAGTTTTTGAACTACAGTACGGCCGTATTGAATTTGGTACGGCCGTACTGAAGTTTTTTGAACTACAGTACGGCCGTATTGAATTTGGTACGGCCGTACTGAAGTTCAAAAACTTCAGTACGGCCGTATTGAGTTCACTACGGCCGTATTGCAGTTCAAATGGCTCAGTACGGCCGTACTGAACCTCTGGGAGGGCGTATTGAGCTCCAATCCTCGCACACCCTTATTCTAAGCTACTCTAAGACTCCTAGACTTACAAAGAATCATCCTAGGGTCTTCCAGGAGTCCTTCCGGTTGACTTTCCTTCGGTCTTCGAGAGTCTTTGAGTCTTATTTCCGACCCTGACAATTTTAGGGGTCTACAAGGTTGAAGTTCCTAAGAAAAAACTTCGTTCGGATTCTCAAAGTGGGCAATCTGTAAGTTATCTTTCTGAGCGCACTCGAAATTTCCATTCGAATGTCATACTGACCCTTTCACTTTTTACATTTTTCAGGTTTCCACTACTCGAAGATCCTCTCGAGACAAAGGGAAACAAAAGGCAATTTCGACTAGGTCTATCCCTAGACCTAAAATTCCCACTGAGAAGCTTATGAAGGATGCAATGAAATCCCCTGTCCAGGTAATGCGCTAATTTTCTGGACCTTCCTTACTTTTCTTTTTGACTTGATTTTATCCTCTGTAATGTTTTTCCCTTTCTTTTCAGAAAAAGGTGAATTCAGAGGCATCCGAATCTTCCTCTGAGAGCCCTCGAAGTGCCCCCACTTCTCCTACTGCTGCTCCATCTTCTCGAGATGTTATCGAGATTCGCGAATCAGCGTCTCCTCCTGGACATCATGAGGTATGTTCTGTTGACTCTCGATTTCGCTTTTCTGGCCTTTCTCGAATTCGTGTACTGTTACAATGTTATTCATAATAGGTGGTTTCTTCCAATGTTCTTACGACTACTATTCCTGTCACCACGCCAACCATTGAACCTTCCCCTCCTGGTCCTGTGCAAGGTGATGCACCTTCCTTTAATTTTGACACAGGGGTGTCCTCTGGACAAGGTAGGTGATTCTCGGATGTTCTGGTATTCCACCAAAAAATATTTTCTCACTAACATATCCTTTTCGTGCAGGTCTAGAGGTAACCTTTGAGGACCAACAAATTCCTCCTTCTGGTCAACCTGCGAGTTCGACTGACGCTACCCCTTCCGATACTCTGTTAGCTTCCATACCTCCTGGCGACATAGACCTCATAAGCTTCTTTGATGACGAAGCTGCTCAAGATGACATTTTCGAGGTCTTGTAGAATTGGACTAGTGGGACTTCGGCTTTGGGGAAGAGCCAAGAAACCGTGGTGAGGTTCCAGCCTTTATTGTCCTCCTTTCGTTCGAAGGCTTACGTGGATCATCTTGACCAAGCTCTCATGGACCCTCAGTTCAAACTGGAGATCGAGCGGATGGTTGATGATCTCAATTCGTATCTGAATCTTCCTCTGGAGGTAACCGCCGAGCTGAATGAATATGTGCATACCTTTGCTGCGGCCTCCGAATTGCACATGAAGTGGTCTACTTTGAATCAGGAGATGGTCCAACTCGAGGCTGATACGGAAGAGGATCGAACCAAATTGGAAAAGCTCAAGACTGAACTTCTTTTGATCAAGGAATCCACTTCTCGGATAGTTCCCGAACTGATGAAGCTCAAGCAATCTGAGGAAGATACGGAGCGTACCCTAGCTGCCCTGCAACGAGAACTTGACTCGATCAAGTCCAAACATGCTGCTTTGAAGCTTCAAAGCCAAGAGATCATGATGAAGCAGAAAGGTTTGCGGGATGAAGGGAAAGGCATCTCTCTTCGACTTTCAAAGTCATTGGATCAAAAGAGAAGATTGGAGGCATTATGTGCTTCGCGGAAGCAAAGTCTCGATCAAGCCTACCAGGCATATGAAGCACTCAAATCCAAATTCTGCAAGTGATCGAGAACCTCCGAGATGCCTATTTATAATTTAATATTTATCCGCTTGTACCTTTATTGCTTATCTCTTTGAACACTCATCTCAGTACATGCTACTTTCATGAAATTTCTTCAAGTACTTTCCGTTCATCACTTTACTTTCATTTCTCGAATTTAACTCTTTGATCAAGTATGCATTGTTCGAGTAGATTCTTTCGATAATGAATGGTCCTTCCCAATTATAGGTCCATTTACCCCGATTTTGAGATTTCTGATCCATTGGTAGGATAACTTTTAGGACTAAGTCCCCACTCGAAAATTGTTTGCTCTTGACCTTTTTGTTATAAACTCGAGCTATTTTTTCTTTCTGGTGAATGACATTTTGCATGGCTGTCATTCTTTCGTCATCCAGTCGCATTAGTTCATCATACATTAAATTCCAGTAATCCTTGACTGGCAACTCGTTTTGCCTTTGCACTTGAACAGATTGTAAATTGATATCAATAGGCAAAACTGCTTCGTGACCATAAACCAACTTGTATGGCGTAGTTTGAGTGGCATTCCTGGGTGAATTTCTGTAAGCCCACAATACTTGCAGTAATGTTTAATGCCAATTTCGAGGTTTCCCCGAAATATGTTTTTTGATCAAAGCTATGATCACTTTGTTAGCAGTCTCGACTTGGCCGTTAGCTTGTGCATAGTAGGGTGTCGAAGTAATCATTTTGATTCCTCTCGACTGGGCATACTGAACCACTTTTCGACCTGTGAACACCGTTCCTTCATCGGTAGTTATTGTCTGGGGTATTCCAAATCGAAATATAATATGGTCTTCAATAAAATTTATCACTTCTTTCTGGTCAACCTCTTTTACAGGAATGGCTTCCACCCATTTCGTAAAATAATCGATGGCCACGATTATGTACTTGTGGTTTTTTGCTGACGGAGGATGGATCTGGCCAATTATGTCAATTGCCCAACCTCGAAAAGGCCACGGTTTAACAATCGTATGCAACTCGGTTGCTGGTACTCTATGTATTGGGCCATGTTTCTGGCACTCTTCATAACCCTTTGAAAACTCGATACAATCTTTGAATATGCTTGGCCAAAAATATCCTTTTCTGGACAAACTCCATTTCATTTTCTCCCCCGCTTGATGAGCACCACAAATCCCTTCATGTACCTCTGCCATGGCTATGTAGCTCTCATGATTTCCAAGGCACTTAAACAGAACTCCATCGAAGTCTCTCTTGAACAACTCATCGTTCAATATCACATAATTGAGAGCTCAATATTTAACTTTTCTGTCAGCTTGCAAATTTGGACTTTGCAGATATTCGATTAGCTCTTTCCTCCAATCCTGTATGGTTGAGGTGTTAATGATGAGGCATTCATGTTCGTCACTCAACTCATTCCTTATACAAATAAGAGATTCGAGACATTCCCTGCTTATCTTGTACCCGGATGCAATCTGAGCTAGTTCATTCGCAATTTCGTTCTCCTTACGAGGAATATGTTCTAATTGGACCTCATCGAATGAATTTAACAAAGCTGTAGCTCGAGAATTACATTCGAGTAACTTTTCATTCATGCATTTATATTCTCGAGTTAACTGTTTATTCACGAGTTGCGAGTCACCTCGAATGATTATGTTCCTTGCCCCCAAGTCCTTAAGCAATTTTAGCCCAGTAATCAATGCTTCGTATTCAGTTTCATTATTTGAGCATTCGAATTTTGTTCTCAATAAGAATTTGGTGGGAATCCCACCCGGTGAAATAATCAGTAATCCGATTCCTGCTCCTGACTCATGTTTCGATCCATCGAAAAATAGTTCCCATGATTTCGTGGTTAAATAATTAACTTTTTCAGTTAAATTCGAGTGATCCACGAGAAATTACTTGCCCTTTTGTGGCTTTGAGGGGAACAAACGTTAACGAATACTCGGTCAATGCAAGAGCCCATTTCCCAACTCGAGAGTGCAAGATAGGTTTAGATAACATATATTTAATCACATTATTTCGACAGAACACGAATACATCATAAGGTTTAATATAATGCTTCAGCTTTGTACAAGCATAATACAAACTCAGACACAACTTCTCCAAAGGAGTGTATCTGATTTCAGCCTCGACTAACATCCTACTGATGTAATAAATGGCTTTTTCGATACCATTTTCGTCATCTTGCGACAGCATGCCCGCAATAGTCGAATCATTGGCCGAGACATACAATTTTAGCTTTCCTCCTTCAGAGGGTGGCACCATCACTGGAGGGTTGATCAAATAATTCTTGATCTCCTCGAATGCCTTTTGATGACTTTCGTCCCATCGAAATTCTTCCTCCCTTTTCAATCGTAACAAAGGGGAAAACACCTTAGTCTTTCCTGATAGATTCAAAATAAATCTTCGAAGGAAATTTATCTTACCTAGCAAAGACTGTAACTCCTTCTTATTCGAAGGAGGCTTAGTTTCCATGATGGCTCGAGTCTTGTTCTTATCTATTTCAATGCCTTTTTGGTGTACGACGAACCCTAGGAAATCCCCCGCTGAAACACCGAAAGCACATTTCAATGGATTCATTTTCAGCCCATGTTTCCTCATTCTCTCGAAAGAAAATTTCAGGTGTTGTATGTGATCTACTTTTTGTTTCGATCCAATCACTATGTCATCAATATAAACCTGCATGCATTTTTCGATCAAGTCATGAAAAATTAAGTTCATTGCTCTTTGATATGTTGCCCCAACATTTTTCAAAGCAAAAGGCATTACTACCCATTCGTAAGTTCCCAAGGCACCTGGTCACCTAAAGGCAGTTTTCGACACATCATTTTTAGCAATATAAATCTGGTTGTACCCAAAATATCCATCTAATAAACTTAAAATTTCATTACCTGCGACGACATCAATCATTGTTTCCGCAATAGGCATGGGATATGCATCCTTAGGCGTGGCTGCATTCAAATCTCGAAAATCGATACATACCCTCATTTTTCCATTCTTTTTTTATAACAGGCACAATGTTTGATACCCAATCAGCGTACCTCGAAGTACGAATGAATTTGGCCTTTAGTAGCCTCTCGATCTCTTCTTTGATTTTTTCGATCACCTGCGGAGCAAACCTTCGTGGGTTTTGTTTCACTGATTTCTTTCCCAAAATCATAGGCAACCTATGTTCTACCAAATTTCGATCCAAACCAGGCATTTGTTCATAGTCCCAAGCGAAGCAATCCTTATATTCGTGCAGGACCTGCACAATTTGCTCTTTAACACTGCTCTCCGCTAGTTTGCGAACATAGGTGATTCTCCTCTTTTCGATTGTACCCAGATTGACTTCCTCGAGAGGATCCTGAGATTCCACTTTAAACCCATCACTTTCCATTTTCTTGAATCCTAGAGGAGCATCGTCAAAGACACAATCAAGTATTTCTTCGATTCCTTCCGAATCCCTTTTCTGCTCATCCTCGAGTCTTACTCCTGGCGACTCTTTCGCAGCTGTTTCGATTACCTCTTTTTGGTTTTTTGCTTTTTTGTCGGCCTGCAGAGCCGTTATAGTTTCGATATTCCTCGAATGCGTGCCCCCTTGGGCTCTTTCGACTTCACTACCTTCCTCGGCCTCCCTGGCCGTTCTCTCGGCCATGTAGGCCGAAATTCGAGCTAAGAAGCTCGAACAAGGATCTTATCTCATCATTCTCGCACTTGAGCTGATTCAATTTCGGCTCTGTGGATAACAAATCCTCTTCGAACATCCCAACAGAAAGTCTTCTTAACACCCTCCTCAGCCTCCAAGACATCTAGGTCGGTGGCATCGAAAGGCTTAGTTCTCGCGAATGTACACTACAAGAAAAATGCTGATTTCCGACGGAAATAGGTAAATTTCCGACGGATTTTGCTTTTTCCGACAGATTTCCGACGGATTTCAATCCGTCGGAAAAAGTGGCGTCGGAAAAAAAAATCCGTCGGAAATAATTTTCCGACGGAATTTTCTGACAGAAAATTCCGTCGGAAAATTCCATCAGAAATTTCCGACGGAAAAATCCGTCGAAAATTGCTGTCAAAATTTCCGACAGAAAAATCCGTCAGAAATTGCTGTCAAATTTTCCGACGAAAAATCCGTCGGAAATTATAATTTTTTTTTTAATTTTAATAAATTTATTAATGTAACAACTCTCATATTTGGCTTCTCAAGGGTTCTATTTCACAATATTTCACTGTTTAGCGTGTTTTATTCTTACTTGTGCAATTTCTGGGAGACTTCCCAGAAGGTCACCCATCCCAGTACTACTCCAAGTCAAGCACGCTTAACTGTGAAGTTCTGATGAGTAAGCTACCGAAATGTCTATGTGTGTTGTCAGTATAACTTGTACAAATTAATTCATTTAAGTCATCCTCAAATATACAATCTCATATTTGTACTATAATAATAATATATAATAATTTTATATTACGAATAATAATAATAATAATAATAATAATAATAATATATTTAATTATTCTTTATTTATATGTACTTACTTTTATAATTAACATCTACTTATTTTTATTTAAAATTATAATTTAAATTATTTAATTTTATAATTTATAATGATAATATAATTTATAAAATTATAAATATTTATTTATTACATACTTATAAATTAAATTTTAATATTTTAAATAAATTATTAATTAATTTAATATATTTATTTACCTTAAATCAAACATATAAAATTTAAAAAATGTATTTATCCTTATTTTTTTTTTCTAATTATCAACTATTAATAAAATACTAACTTAAAATCTTATCTAATTATATATAATATTTTCATATCAAATTTAAAACCAGATATTAGTTATACAAAAATATTAAGATCATATAGTAAATTGTCAATAAGATTTTAGTTAAATAATTTAAAATAATTAATATTTCAATTATATTGTTAATTAGCAAATAATTTATTCCAAAACTAATTAATTTTTTATATTAATTATTAGTAAAATTTAATAACTTTTAATTTAACAATTAATTGGATCGATGAAATTCAACACACCATGAGTTATTGAGCGGAATAACTTTACCAAGAGTTATTTTGTAAGTTATCTTAAATCAAACATATAAAATTCAAATAATGTATTTATCCATGTTTTATTTTTTAATTATCAACCATTAATAAAATACTAACTTAAAATCTTATCTAATTATATCATAATATTTTCATATCAAATTTAAAACCAGTTCTTACATTTTCGACAAATATAAATTTGTCTGAAATATTCTATCAATAATATAACTTTTCTTACAAAAATTTTCTCATCAAAAATATAAATTTTTCGACAGATTTAATTTTATTTTATAAAAAATCATCTTCGATTAATATAACATTTTGTATATATGATTTAAGAGTAAAAGATTTTCAATTTAACGGTTGAATTTACAAAATTCACATTTAATATAAAGTTATTGAGCGGTGTAACACTTAGTAAAATTAATACCATTGTAATTATAGCTCCCCTCATGTATATATATATATATATATATGTGTGTGTGTGTGTGTCTATATATATATATATGATTTAAGAGTAAAAAAATTTCAATTTAACGGTTGAATTTACAAAATTTACATTTAATATAAAGTTATTGAGCGGTGTAACACTTAGTAAAATTTATACCATTGTAATTATAACCCCCCTCATATATATATATTAAATGCGACTTTTACAATGTATTACACCGCTCAATAACTTTATATTAAATGTGAATTTGGTAAATCCAACTGTTAGATTGAAAGTTCATATCTCTTATAGATTATATATACAAAACTTTATATTAATCCAAGATGATTTGATACTTCATTTTTATAAAACAAAATTGATGTAATATATTCATTTCAAAATACACTAAAATATGAACACTTGGATTATCTTCCAGTTGTTGTTCAATTTTAACAAAACTTGATATACACGTATAAAGTGATATGAACTTTCAATTTAACGGTTGGATTTACAAAATTCACATTTAATATAAAGTTATAGAGCGGCATAATACTTAGTAAAAGTTACACCGATATAATTATAACCCCTTATATTATATATATATATATATATATACACACATACATATATATACAGCGACAGCTGCACGTTTGGAATAGTGAGGCACTTGCCCTCACTACTATTTGACATATACATAATTTTTTATCTAAAAAAATAATATATTTTAAAAAATAAAAATTATATTCTAATAAAATAAATATATAGATTCAGAAAAAATGTTTATTTATTTGATATCTGTCAAATTTTTTAAGGAAATTAATTCTCATGTGATAAAAAAAATTTCTTAATAATGAATTAATTTTTAAAAAAAGTTTAATTATAATATATATATGTATATATATATATATATGTCTTAATATTCACATATATAATCTAATATATTAAAACAAATAATTTTTTAATAAAATAAAATTATGCATGTTTTTCTTTTGTGTTTTTTATTTATTGTATACGTTGATTGAAAAAATCAAAATAGTAAAATTGTATACATTGATTAAAAAAATCAAAATAAGAAAAATCATAAGATTTATATTCTATTTAGAATTGTTATTATAAGATATATTTTAAAATAAATTATCATCTAAAAATATATATTAGATATTAAAAACAGATTTATATCATAAATAAATTAAACTTTATTTTTATAAATTTAACATATAGATTTTTATATTTTTAATAGTGTTAAATTATTATAAAATAAGTCTATATGATTGTAGTTCTACCCAAATATTTAAAAATTATCTATGATAGATAAATAAGTCACACTTAAAATATATATTTTTAAAGAAAGTTAGGTTCAAATCAAGTAAATTATAATAAAATATAGTATAACCTAATTTATTTTCATCTTTAATACTAATCGTAGATATAAAAAACTTGTAATAAATAATTATAATATATATTTATACCTTTAAAAGATATATAAAATTTTTAATACTACAAATATATATAAGAAATTAAAAATAATAAATTAAAAATAAGAAATTAAAAAAAGAAATTTAAAATAAATTAAAAATAAGATTTCCGACGGAAAATTCCGTCAGAAATTTCCGACAGAATATTTTTAATACTACATTTTTCTTGTAGTGGTAGTAATTTGTTGATCCGCGAAATACATTCCCGTCTCATACTCTTTCTGATTTGCATCCAATACTTCCAACTGTTCGTCATCATTCCAGAAAAATATTTTCTGGTGTACTGTCGAAGGTACTGCCCCCATTCCGTGGATCCATTATCTTCCTAACAACACATTAAAGTTAGCTTTCGAGGGAGTGACAATAAACATGGTGGTCCTTCTCACACTACCAATTTGCACATTTAACAATATCATCCCTTCTGGTTGGGAAGATTTTCCAGCATAATCAGAAATAAGGATATTGTGAGGTTTCAGATCTGCCAAAGTCTTTCCAAAACGTTTCAGCAACGTCTGTGGGAGTATATTTATAGCAACACCTCCATCCACTAGGACTTTGTTGACTTCAACTCCTTCGATCATGAGGGTCAACAATAAAGGTTTCAGATGGTCCTTCATTTCTGGGGTAGGTGAATCGAACACTGCTGAATTAAACTTTGGAATGACTCGAGATATTTGATTTACCCATACTATTTTTGACTCATAGTTGGGGTCACCGAAGAAATCTTCACGGTGTATGTCTTCCTGTTCATTCACAGATTCCATTGCTTCAGCATATTCGGAAGATAAGATCGATACCACTCCGCAAATATCTTCGAGAGAGTCCTCGAAACCACTTTCAAAACAATCCGTGATCAAATCTTCCTCATCCTCTGCGAATTTCTTAGATACCCCACTTTCGTAAGGTACAGGAATCGAAAATTGATTACCTTTGTGTCCCTCGAAAGTTGCCTTTCTCATTCTCTGTTGCCTTCTCCATTGAGTCTTGGTAAGGCCATTAAAAGGATATTTAATTGCTCTTCCAGAACCTCCTTGCATGTTTGACCCGAATCGGGGGCCTCTAGAAAATGGGTTTTTCGAGTAGTTCACAATTTTTTTTCCTCGACCCATTCCAACATTGGGCCTTTGTGGAGAAGTCCACTTCCCAATGGGAACATGCGCATTTGGCAGGTATGTATTACCAACTCGGGAGGACTTGTACATCTCCATCTTTCCGATGGGAGCCATAGGAGCATTGCCTTGTGGCATGTGAACTTGACGCATCACTATGCCAGTGTTCACTTTCGACTTTCCTCGAGCCTTCTCAGCTTTATAATTTTTCATAAGTTCAGATTCCTCGAAAGCCTTAGCCGCTGATCTATCGAACACAGCGCTACATCTCGGGCAAAGCAAAACTTCCCGATCATCATCTTTCTTCTTCGAAAGGAAATCAAGAAAACTATCCCCCTCTTTCGGATAACTGGGTTCCTGTTCTTTCGCGAACTCCTCTAAGAGCTCCTCCAGATTTTCATCCGTAATAGGTTCGACAACTTCCTCTTCGTTCACAACCAGGTCCACCATATTAATTTCAAGCACATTAATCCCCATAGGGAGAGGTTCCACATATCCTACTTGTGCAGTGAATGGATCAGTATCAACTTTCATTTCTTTCTCCTCGAAAGCCAAGCGACCCTCAGTAATCGCTTTCTCGATCATGTCCCTGAAACGTACACAAATGTTAGTCCAGTGACCATACATGTTGATATACTTACAAAATGTTTTCCCTTTTCTTTTTTCAAAAGGAGGGATTTTATGATTTTCCAGAAGTATAATTTGCTTATCTTTCAGTAAAATATCGAATATTTTATCAGCTTTCGTAATATCGAAACTATATTTTCTATTCGATCCGGGCGCTATATTATTTTCCCCAGGTTTTAATAATTGGCATTGATAGGTTGGCCCGAGTTGTAATTCAGCTAAGTTCACTTCCATTTCTTCATTTAGACATTCGAAATTATCATCGTTAACATCTATATTGTCTAAATATGCCACTTTTTCTTTTCGAACGAACTTGTCAAATTTTCTCAACCTTTCTTTCTCTGCTCGAATTTGTTCAATTCGTCTCACTTTCTCTGCTAGTTGAGCCATATCTCTCAATTGTTCATTTACAAGATTCTTTCGAATCGAAAAATCCAACCCAGTGGCTGCGATTTTTACCAACTCATGCTCTGGAATATTCGTGTAACATCGATTTTTACCCAGTGTCTCATGATGTTGCCTCTTTATATTCATCAAATCAACTATGCTCACCTTGGTTTCCTCTCGAAAAAAGTTTTCGTGGAAACTCCTTTCTAGTTGTGCCCAAGTAATAATCGAATTAGGTGGCAAAGTCGTAAACCACGTAAAAGCATGTTTGGTTAGTGAACTTGGAAAATATTTCATTTTCAAATATTCATTACCCACTAGGTCTCCACACTCGACTAGATATCTCGCTATGTGTTCTACGGTGGATTCACCTAACTCTCCTGAAAATTTCAATAATTTTGGGACTTTCATCCCCCTTGGTAGCTCGGATTGGGTAATATAATCAGGAAAGGAAGATACAAAGTATGGGTGCTCATTTCGCCCCGTTTCAAATCCGTGCCTATTCAGTACCCTCTCGACTATATGATCTAAATTTTCCTCGACATTTCTCAGAGGTCCCCCTTGATTGAGATTGATACGATTTCTAATCTCTCGAATATTCGTCTCATTGACGGTTGGATTTTCGAGGCCGTTCAAATTTACACTCGTATCTCTCGAGAGCCGATTATCATTAATTTTATCTCCTATTTTGCCCATCAGCTCGTATAGGGGTGTGAGTATGTTGTGCATTTGTGTAGACAACAAATTCACCATATCGTGGTTACTATGATCCATTTGTTGTCGAAGGGCTATCATGGCTTCATTTCTTATACCCGTGGGTATATAATTACTTTTGTCGAACCAATGATCCTTCTTGGCTTGTGCCAACATGCTGGTGACGATCGTTCATGATAAAGCCCATCCCATTTGGGGCTGCATTATACCCATATGATGATATTTGCATTTGAGGATTGTTCCCAGAATATGGTATTGGCATTTCTACGCTCATGGGCTGGGTACTTCTCCAATTCGGAGGCATCCCCCATGGGTATTCGTGGGTAGCGTTCACCATTTCTTGTGACGCATTCAGAAATCCCGCGGAGTTCGGAATATTTACAGGAGGTGGAGACATTGCCCCCCTGGTCTCATTTGGCACATTTTCTTGATTTGTATTCCGATTTTCTCCATTACCCTGTTCTTCATTAAGCGCATCCCTTCTGCTGGATGTAGACATGGTTCTCCCACTTCTAAGTCTCATAAAAATTAAACACACACAAAACTAGTTCAATTAGTTTGATTAAGCTCACCAAACGGGTCCCACCGGGCGTGCCAATTTGTTTGTGGGGGATTTCGTTCGTAGGTTCTTTTTGTTCGAACTAGCACGAGTTCACGTTTCAATTTGTGGTGTTCGTGACATGACAGAATCGAAGACTTTCAGCGAAAGAAAATAAAATCGTACAAGCAGCGAATAGAGTTAATTTAGGGTGTTGTTTCAGCAAGTCAGAAGATCTATGCTCAGTGTTTCGAGCACTTCAGAAGATCTATGCTGGTTTGGCACATCAGAAGATCTATGCTCACTATTTCGAGCACGTTAGAAGATCTATGCCAGTTTTAGCACTTCAGAAGATCTATGCTTGTTTCAGCACATCATAAGATCTATGCTAATTGTACAATAAATTTCATGCATATAATAACAGATGACATGTATATTGACTGCCAAAATCATATCCTTCATTAAATGGTAACAGAATTACAATTCGTAAGGATAACGAAACATGTTCAGAGTGACTACACTACACTAGGATAGATTATGCTATGCTACGCTACTCCTAAAAAAGGAAAAGAAAAGTGGTCGAGAAATCGTACCCAAAGCTGCCTCGTATGCACAATATGCCTTACGCGCAAGCTGCGGAGTGCATGTGAGAATTGTGGGTTTACTGACCAAAGCTACCTCGTATGCATAATATGCCTTATGAGCAGGCTGCGAAGTGCATGTGAGAATTGTGGGTTTAAGGACCAAAGCTGCCTCGTATGCACGGTGTGCCTTGTGCGCAGGCGAGGAGTGCGTGTGAGGTATTGTGGGAATTTGATTTCTGACCCCTTGCTACGAGCAATGCTCGTTTAATTTATAGACAATTATAGATAAAGATTCAGGAAAGTTAACTGTTTCTGATGTGCCCCGGAAGTACATAACCGTTCTAAACTTCCACATCGTGGCTTATTCCCGGGCACGTCTTTGGATAATTCATGGAACTACTCATTAACTTCCCTAAACTGTTCTGCAGCCTTTGACCCTTATCCCATGCTACTTCGACCACTCTTAGATCGTGTCTCCTTTAAGTTCTTCATTCTGAGAGGTTACGAAGTGTATTCTTGTATGTCCGGATTCTTGGGATTTCGAGTAACCAACGAAAACTATACATGAATGTTCCCTGATTTTGCCTGTACTTTGAGAGGTTGCGGGGGCTGTGAGCCTTTCTCCCGAGTAGCGTCCTTCCTGGTTCCATGATTTCGAGAGCTTTACGAAAAGTGTCTTCGTGTGTCTCTTGATTCTCTTCAGGCTTTGTATATCTTCTTCAGAAAACTCCTTTGTCATTTTTTCGATCACTTAAGATTTCGAGCACCCCTGTATTTCGAGTATCTCCGAATTCATTTTCTGGTACTAACAACACCTAATATACTTTATAAAAGGTTTAAAAAAAATAGAGAACCGAAACTATTCCAAATAATTAATTTGAACTATCAAATTTCTCATAATAAAATATTAACTAATTAATATTTTACGATTCTGAATATCTCATTGAATTGGAAACCCATGAATTTAAAATATGTTAACAAACTGTTTGTTAATAAAATCCTAATCTGTGGAAAGCAATTTTTTAACTCGCAAACAGAAAACATGATATAACAAACATCTTATATGTCCCATCTCATATCAATCATACGTTATGTCATTAAATTAATGCCTAATCCATGGAAAGAAAATTTTTAATTTTTAAATTCGTAAACAGGGAACATAATATAACAAACATTTTATTATTATTCAATTCGAGAATTCAGTGCAGGCATTATGCGAATTGTGTGACATTCACTTCCAGTATTCAATCATAAATAGAAACTATTCGCAAACACAGAAAAATGAAATTGTTGTATATGCAAATCGTAAAAACAACAATATCACATAAGGTTTCAGAAATTTATTAACTACTAACAGTGTAATATATAGCATATAAACAAGCTCTGATACCAATTGAAAGTTCAATCATGTTCTAAACATGTGTAGAGGAAATAAAAAGATCTACTTTATGCTAAAACCACACATGATAATTAATAGGATATTTATGAAAGCCAATAAAGTTTACCCGGTTGAAGTCTAAAATTTAAAAAATTTCCTTCAAAACTATGAAGGTCACACGTGTATCCACACCGAGACTAATCTTTGCTTGTCAACCTCTCGACTGAGCAATTTTCCAGTACAGGATATAAGAGAGAAAAGAACTAATTTTCTTATGGTTTCTCTGTGTGTCTTTCTCCACAGTGGAGTTGTATATTTATAAATATGTAAACATATCTATTCACTTAGCAACAACTTCCATATCCTATTTTCTAAAAAATAGGAATTATCAAATATCCAAAAGAAATTAGTTTTTATCTTTTCTTATCAAAACCACTTTTGACTAGGTCAAAATTCAAATTGAATCTTTCAATTTGAAATTGAAAAACTGACGTGCTTTTCTATCTTAATAGAAACAAATACTATTTATATTTTGATGCTAGTCAAAATTAAATAAATAATATTTTATTTATAAGAAAAATAATTATTTGGTAAAATCAAATTCTTTAATTTAATTATCAAATAATAAATTTTCTTGAGCGAAGATTAGAACACTCGTTAGTGTGTGACCCTGTAGGTTCAAAACTAAACCGGTAGTAAATTAACTACATTAATTTACTAATCAAGGTTGGCGTCTAGCAACACTCCTTAACGTCCGGATAGTATGAAATAATATTTTCAAGAACCTTTTAGAAGATTAACATAAAATTTCCTTTATAGAGTCTGTTCAATAGTCATATCCCTATATGCACTATTTATATGAGTAATTTAATAAATGAGATTTATTAATCTCTATCCAATAAAGACTATTACACATATATTGATCTATGTGGATTAATGATGTCCTATCCTCAATAATCCTACGATCAAGAACAATTTAGATTAAAATTAAAAAGGACTTGTTTTTCTCATTATTATAATCTCTCTATTATAAAAAAAGAAGTCTTTAATTTTAATCAAGGCTTTATCATATTAATTATTTCTCATATTCAATAAACATGAAAATAAAGTATAATCTTATTAATGCATATAAGATAGATTGGATCTTGGGCATACATCTTATTCTCAACATATACTCCTGTCAGGTTGTTTTTTATACATTTATGTCATGGTTCGCGTGGTGTGATAAATGCAATGTTATTAAATTCCATGTGAATATGTACGTTCCTAATCCGCTTTATTGTCAATGATATATTAACAGTAAAGGAGGCGCTGTAGCAGTGGACTTGGTTAAGTTATTTAGTCCAAAATCTAGTGTGGTCCGGTAAGTCTGTTTTATAAAATTTGAACACTCCTTTTTGCTCAATAATTTAGTTCTGAACATTTATATCATTGTCCAATCATCTTAGAGTACTGCTTAGTCATCGTGCCTTCGTAGCCAATGAAATTAAGTAATTCATAAATATTAGAATTCAGCTAGGAAAAGTGGATAAACGGTGACATAATATGACATTTTTTACCAGTTATTCACAAATTGAATCCTACTATTCAATTTGATTCGGCTACCTATCAATTTGTATCATAAGATGAATTTCAAATGACTTCGAATTTTATGGTACATGAATGAATAAGTGCAATTTCATATTATCGATATTAGTCACATGATTCAATGATTTGCAATTTTTTTTTTTACAAATTTAAATGCTCAATTCCCAAATTTCAGATGTCAATTTCCCAACTGCTAACAAATTTAAATGTTTTTCCTCAATCCTTAATAACTATCACCCAACTAATTCTGTGACTTCCTCGATCCTATAGAACAAGGTTTCTTTGGGCCAGGAACTAATTTGCAAGTTTTGTATTAACATCCCTGTTTAGATTATGTCACAGGCTTGGCTTATTTTTCTTGAATATAACAGGAAAAGAAAGGAGTGGGACGTATATGAACCTATTGTGAACCTACTATCCAACGAGGAAGTGGATGCCCTTGAAGCAAAAGAAGAGAGAAATTTCATATGAATTCTCACCATGGTCAGCCCCGCCTTATTGGAAAGGTATAGTTCAATGGCAGCATGTATCCGAGGGTTAGAGTTCGAAATTCTTTATTACATACAAGCTGTTTTGTAGGACTAGGACACTACAAGAAAATTACGAATTAGAGAGGGAAAGATCCCTCGCAAATCCCTCGCTAAACAGAATGGCGAGCGAATAGCGAGGGATTTGTGAGGGATCATTCTCTCGCTAAATTCAAGTCGCTAATTAGCAACGGATGCATATCCCTCGCAATTCCCTCGCTAAATTCCTTCGCTTTTCCCTCGCAAGCAGCTTCGCTAGTCCATCGCAAATTTGTGCCGCTAATTCTTCGCTACCGCCTCGCAAATGTAGAACCTAAATTCCCTCGCTAATTGTATTTAATATTTTCGTCGCAATTATCCCTCGCGATATTGTCGCTAATTCCTCGCAACGCTGTAGCAATATATCAATTGAGGTCCTTCGCAAATAACTATCAATTGAGGTCCTTCGCAAGCTATGTCCCATGCCATTCACTCTTTTCCCCATGGTAAAAAAAAACTTATTGTAAAATAATGGTTTATAGAACTAAATTTATCATTTGATTTTAAAACATTATTTTTAAGTATTAAAATGTATTATTATTTTTTAATTATATTTGTAGAAATAAATATTTAAATTATGTTTGTGTATTGGAAAAAGAAAAGAAAATATATAAATTTTTACTATAAATTAAAAAAATTAGCACATACGCAGGTTAAATAAGTTTTTTTTTTTTTTTGGAAAAACTACTATTTTAACCTATGCGTTAACTATTTTTTAATTTGTGAGAGAAACTTATTTCATCTATTATTTTTATTATTTTATAAATATTTCAAGAGAAATTTATTTAAGACTATAATACAATAGTTTTATTCCATTACAATAGTTTTAAAGATAGGATTGTTTTTTCCCTAGGGAACAAAGGCTCTTTGGAAGATTGGGTCATTACATTACTGGCACTACTAACCTGTCCTAAGATCTACAGAATTGTTATAGAAGCATATAAAAAGTTTCCAAATTTCATAGTTACATTCTTATGTAAGAATCAACATGTAAAGGCAAAGTTCCAACTTCATAAATCATACAACAGTGAATGAAGAAACTCACCTGCAATTTATGGCTATCACCAACAATAAGAGGTTTCTGGTTCTACTTTCACAACCTGTCAAAGAAAAAAAGTATGGTGAGCATCCTTTCCCTTAAATTTCATAAAACACATGCTTTGAAGCACGTGAAAATCTTATTGTTCACAAAACACATGCTTTGAAGCACCTGAAAGAGCACGGTTAATAAATATTAGTTTATTGGCACAGAAAAAAAACACCCATAAAGCATAGCTGCAATGAATTTCATCCAGTTAGATTGAAAAGCAAGCAAATACAAACTCAAGCTGAGTACCCCTATTTTAATTGATTTTGTTAAATAAAAAGAAACTTGAAAAAGAAATATAGATGGATAAAGTATCCAACGAATTTGAATAATAATAAGTAAAACAGAGAAATGAGAAGAAAACCAAGAATGTAGAACATCCAAGAAGTCTTTTATATATAGGACATGACAACTCCCTCAAAACAGCTTCCGGCAAAACATCATTATTATAAGGCAGCAATACATGCCAATCAAGATAGACGGCTAGAGACTTGAGAATTTATGCTTCTAAAACCAGAATCATCTAGAAATATGTTATTTCTATATATATTATTAGGAGTTTAGAGTATTAGGAATAGAAAAAGAGAGATGCTTGGGTCATTCTTGCAAGCCATTGAAATAAATAATAAAATATTAATTATAAAAAAAACATGGAAAAAAAGAAGAGGTAGATAAGGAAACCTGAATGGAGGGAATCAGAAAAAGTTGGAAAGAAATCCTTGGCGAGAGAGCATGGAATCTAATCTCCTACTGTCATCACAACAAAGTTTAAAACCATCCTCCATCCAAAATAAATAAATAATTAATTAAAAAAAAGGCACCGCACAACACAAAACAAACCTCACCTCAACTCTCAACACTACCTCTATCAACGGGCACAGTGCGTGTGAGAGAAGATGAGAAGATGACGACACCGTTTCAGCAACCACCGCAAACCGTACGGAGACTGGTCGTGGAAGTAATCAACGCGCGCAACCTGCGCCCACTAGGGTTCGAATCAAATGATCAAAGTCCCCAGCAGGCGTAAACATTGTTCAGAGAAAAAGCTTTGATGTTCTTAGATTTCACAAGCAAAATTAAGAAAATAAAAAAGAAGTAGGAAAGGGGGTCGTGGTAATGTACCTTAATAATAGGAGGTCAGTCCTATTAGAGGGTTTTTATGTGATTGAGGAAGGTGGTCGGCCTTTCACCTTTCGCAGCTCTTGTTCGGCCTGGCTGAGGGAGGAAGAGTGGAGAAGTAGGGATGGGGAAGAGAAGTAGGAAAGGGGGTCGTGGTAATGCACCTTTCACCTTTCTAGTTTCACCTTTGAAAAAGTAATTTCACTCTTAGAGTTCAGGAGGAAAACTAAAAAAATAAGGCACTAACAACAATTTTTTCCTTTATTTTATATAAGTACAAAATTATATTTAAAATTTATGATGATATATATATATATATATCATATATATATATATATATATATATATATGTGTGTGTGTGTGTGTGTGTGTGTTTTAAAAAACATATATGAGTGAAAATTCAGTTACATCAAAAATAACTGTTAAAAGAGTTATTTAATGAATGTAATTATGTTATATATTGAATTTCTTATTCAATAAATTAAGTCTAAAAATTTGTATACTTTATTTTTTAATCAATAATTTTATTTAATAGATAATGTTAGATAATATTTAATAATTTTAAAAATATTTTCAAATATTCAATAATTAAAAAAAATGAAGAGATAACAAATAAGATAAAATATATATAAGTAAAATAAAAAGTAAAAAATTTGAAGAATTTCAAATTCTTACTTTTTTGGGAGAATTTGAAATTATACTTTCAAAAAAATTTACAAATACTTGAATTTCAAATTCTCCTAGCAACGAAATCTCTTATTTGCGAGGGATTAGCGAAAAACCTTTTCCCTCACTAATTTGCAACAGATTTGCGAGGAATTTGCGAGGGCTATACTTATAACTCATTAGCGAGAGATTTGCGACAAGAAAACTCCCTCGCTAGATGAAAAATTCGTTTTTATATTTTGGCTCATAATTTGGCGAGGGCGTAAGTTTCTCGCTAAATAAGCACTAGCTTTAGCGACGGATTTGCGAGGAGATGAAGGTTGGTAGCAAAATGATCCTATTTAGCGAGGGAATTTAGCGAGGAAATAACTTGGTGTTGGGAATATCAAAATTTTGCTACCAAAATAACAACAAATAATAAATAACATATTTAAGTTATATAATATTGAAGGGATGTGCAAGTATATATCTGAATATCCTGCCACATGAGATTCTTGTCAGCCTCCTCAACGTCATCTCATGATGTAATGATAATAGAAACATGACGTCGAGCTAGGACTCCCAAATAGCTCCTAAACTTTGCAGCATTTGGGCTTGACGCCTTGCTAGAACGAGGATCCACCTCAACCAGTGTCCTCTCCTTCGCAATGCGTCCAACTGTCAACCCAGACAATTGAGTGGCAGATCTCCCTTCCCTCTTTCCACTACCAGACCCCGAATCTACCATAATCCTAAAAAAATTAAACTAAATTAAATTCTCCTTCTTTAATGCATCTGGAACGGCCCATTCTGCAACCAGAATGGGCCGTTCCAGATTAACAATTAACAAACATTAAATTCAAGTAGAATGGCCCGTTCTGGTTGTAGAACGGGTCGTTCCAGATGAACAATTAACGCAAAAGCTAAATGTAAGTCACGATTATTGAAACCAACCTCAAACGTCCAACCCTTGTAAACACCCAATTTCGTCCGGGGGCACACAAACAAAGGAAATTTTTTCATAGATAACGTTTAATTATCTACGGAATGATAATGTTCAGTTATCTATGGAAATTTCCGTAGATAAATTCTGTATAATTAGAATATTTAATTTAACATCATTAAAAAAATAATCATTATAAAATTTATTCTTTTTTAGTATAATTATTTATTATAATACTTTTTAGTTACCGTATTGACCAAAAAATTATTTTTAATTAAAAATGTATTTTAGAATTTGTTAATTCATTATCATTCACTCACTTTATTAAAAAGTGATAAAATATAATTAATTTTTAATAAATTTAATAAAATAAAAACTTTAAAATATATATCTAAAATCTGTAACAATTTCTTAAATACAAATATTTAATTAATTAATTTTAATATATACTAAATTTAATATTAGAAAATTTATAAATATTTTAGTTATAATTTTTATTATCTTTTGATTTAATATTGGATTTCTTTTGATTATGAAAGATAGTAAATAAAATCTAAAATGTGTATGAGTTTGTTTGATAAAAATGTTTAATTAATTTTAATATATAATAAATTTAATATCAAAATATTTACCTGGATTTGAGTTATGATTTTTATAATCTTTTGATTTAATATTGGATTTTATTTATTATAAAACATAATAAATAAAATCTAAAATCTGTAGCAATTTCTTTGATATAAATATGTAATTAATTTTAACATATAATAAATTTAATATCAGAATATTTATTATAATTTTAATTATGATTTATATAATCTTTTGATTAAATATTAAATTTCTTTTGATTATAATATTTTCATTTTAATTTATTATAAAAATAATTAGAATATTTAATTTAGCATTATGAAAAAAAATAACCATTATAAGATTTAATTTATTTAATTTCATTATTTATTATGATACTTTTTAGTCACTATATTGACCAAAAAATTATTTTTAATAAAAATATATTTTAAAATTTTAATTAATTCATTATCATTCACTCACTTTATTAAAAAGTGATAAAATACAATTAATTTTCAATTAATTTAATAAAATAAAAACTTTAAAATATATGTCTAAAATCTGTAATAATTTCTTAAATACAAATATTTAATTAATTTTAATATATACTAAATTTAATATTAGAAAATTTATTATGATTTAATATCAATAATAACATGTTTTATTCAAATTAAATTTTAAAATAAATGTTTATTTATTTATTTATTTTAAATAAACTGAGCAGAAACTAAAATTAAAAATAATGCTCATAAAGAATTAATTTATTTTTATTTTTATAACTTAGTCTTGTGATACACGAAATTTGTTTTGAACCTTCCTCTTGCCCTAGCAGACCTCCTTCTCTTCTCTATTAAATGGTTCCAACACTCCCTCGCCGGCCACAGCTCCTTCTCCATTAAACGTTCCAACAGTCCCTTGCCGGCCACCACACCTCCTTTTGTGTTAAACCATTCCAACAGTCCCTCGCTGGCCACCACACCTCCAGCTGTGTTAAATCATTTCAACAGTCCCTCGCCGGCCACCAACCTCCTTCTATTAGGTATTTTATGGCTTCTCTACTCTGTTTCTCGCTTTCATTCTTCCAATTCCTCAGTTTTTATACTTTTATTTATTTAAGCTTTCATTCTGCTCTGTAAAAATAAGCTTCGTTCAGCATTTGTAAAAATACCAGTTGCAGTGACCTTGCTATTCTCTCGTAGATCACTGATTATTTTGACATTTATTACTTTAGGGGGTGCTGAAAATGAAACAAGCATCATAGCCGAACATTTCTTGGTTACGGGAAAACAGGGATTCCGGGTCTGTATTCTCTTTTTTGCACTTTACTAAAGGGCATGGAAGCATCAAGTTAAAATATAAATTCCTTTATTCTAGACTTTTGATTTGCGCTTTTGCAAATTAGAATTGCATTTTTTACAGTGCTTTGGGGATGCTTCCTGCTTTTGTTTTGTTTAAAAATTTAACTTTTTTCCATCCCTCATTGCACTTACTAAGCTCTTTACTCTTGTTTCATTGTGGAAAATCTATGCAGAAGCTTTTTGTTAGTGTCAGCAGGTACATCTGAGTATACCTTGACCAAAGAGGACGTTGGTTGTTGTTTGGCTTTTGTGTACATTCCCATTAATTTTGAAGGTTTAGCATCCATACATCCATCAGTGTATCTTTTCCAAATACTTGTGACTTGTTTCTATAATATATTCATTTGTATCTTTCAGGTCAGGAAGAAAAATCTATGTCAGTAATGTCTCCTGTTGTGAAACAAGGTACCTTGATGAGTATTAGCAATATCTTCTGTTCTTTGGTTCTGTTTTCTGTCAGTTCCATTATATAATATTTTACTAGTATCTAGTGCCATTTTTTTGTATGTGGCACCGACATATTTTTATCATTATAATCTTTGAATGGTATTTGTTTTTGTCACATACCAATTTCTCATTCTTAGAGGTATAAGCCCATTCATAGGCCTCCACCAAACAACCAAAGCTTTAAAGATAATTGACCTTTGACATTGTATGAAAGCTTGTCTACAGTTGTCAGGAGTTTGATCCTTGTTGATATTTAAGATTGAGTCAACATTATCATATCAAGCACAAATAACTTTCACATGAAGGTGCATGTGTATTGAATTTATAAAACCATCCTGAGACTCTACATAATATTTTCAAGCCACTGGAAGAGTTTGAGTTATTCATCTTGCTTTGATCTCAGAGGATTGATACGCTTAATCATTCTATTATAAGGGATTTGTCTGTATTTTTCTCTTCCCTGCTCTTTGTGATTTATATTGTCTGTTCTCAGTTCCATATCTCCCTTTCTGGAATTCTCTAATTTCATCCTACAAAAGAAGACTTCCATCTTTCACACTTTAAATTCTGAAAATAGTTTTTTATATATTTGATGCATCAGCATTCATTCTTCTAAGAATTTATATATACTTGCCTCACCTCTGCCTCATCTATTTATATATACTTGCAATAATTTATATACATTGTTCCTACAATTTATTAAGTTTTACTTTCAGGTGTAATGTGTTGATGAAGTTATAATGTGCATTCATGTTGATAAGTAACATAGGAGGGAGCCAATATTCAACAAAAATATATTGCTGAGAAGGTTTCTGATTTACTCAAGGTATTTATAGGCTTTTTATCATTGAGTTTTTATAATTATTACTGTTAGAGTTTTACTATATGAGAACATATGAATATAATATGTTGGACAATAGTAATGAGTTATTATAATTGAGTTTTTATAATTGTTATTGAATATGAGTTATAGGATTGAGCTGCCTTCACCTTGAATCATGGCTACTGGAAGAAAATTATTGTGATGCTTTGCTAGAGTTTACTGACTTGTTGAAGGAAAAAAATGTGAACCAAATTTTACGTTATTTCTTGATGAATATTTTGTTAATAATTTCTTTTTCACTGCTCGGAACTTCCTTACACTGTCTTCCAAAAGCAAGCCTTGGAGCTGTGTGCTAGGGTGAGTCTTTTTATCATTGCTCACATAAGTTTAATTTTGAAAAATAATGCTAGGCTGTGCTACTTTTTTTCATTCTCAGGTAAAATGCATTAAGTTCCATTTTGCTGTTTTATGTTTTAAATAAATAAAATAATGACAGTAGGAGCATAAGAAAGTGCTATTTTGCAACCCATCTTGAAATAATATACATGTAAAGGCTAATTGGCATTCCACCTTGCAGAAAGTTGCTGCAGCTTCTGGAGACATGAGGAATGCTCTATGTATATGCAGGTCAGTCATTTATTATTGTTATTATGATTATTATTATTATTATCATCATCATAATAATAATAATAATTATTATTATTATTACTTATTGCACTTTATGCTCATGATAAAATAGTGCATTCAAGCTTAGTTGTCTTACGTGTTCATTTTATCTTATTTCATTCTATTGATAGAAAGGGTTGAAATGAAACTTTACTACAAGTACAGAACCCTTGTTTTTGTTGAATGTAAAATTTAAGAGAGAATATTTAAACTTCAATTCGAAACCTATTAAGCCTCTTGCAGGGGGTTAGAACCTAGTGAGTTAGTCAAAATAATAACTACCCAATACAATTAAATGTATTTGATGAGAGGAAATGAATTAGGAAAAGATAAGTTAGTTAAGGGGTGTGATTGGATCAAGGTTTTGATTAGAGGAGAGTTCCCATGTATCGTGAATACTGGGTTACACTTTCTTTACATTCTTCATCGTTATCATTGTTCTTGCATTTTTTTGCTACTTAGCTAGGGATTGAGAAAGTGCCAGTAGTAAGCTTCCTATTTCATTTCCTTAAATTGTATCATTCGTATTAGATTGTTGTCACAATTTGCTTTGTCAATTTAGCCAGCGCAAAATCCAGCAAAAAAACAAGTTTAATAGTCTATTTCCTTTGCAGGAGTGCAATAGAGATGCTTGAAGCAGAAATTAGAGAATCTGCGTGCAATTTGAATACTTCATTGGAAGAGAAATCTCCTAATCTTGCTGCAGCTCCTGATTTTATCAAGAAACGAGAATTTGATGTTGTAAGTGTTCAAAAATCTGTTGCCCTGAAGATGATTATAATTTTTTGTGCGCACCTGCAGATAATTATAAAGTATTGCCCTGAAGTAAAATTGTGAACAATTTAAGGAAATTTCCGTAGATAAGTTATCTACGGAAATTTCTGTAGGTAAGTTATCTATAGAAATTTCTGTAGATAACTTAACTACGAAAATTTCCGTAGATAGCTTAAATTTCCGTAGATAACTTATTTACAGAAATTTCCGTGGGTAAGTTATCTACGGAAATTTCCGTAGATGTTATCTATGGAAATTTCCGTAGATAAACTCATCCGTAGATAATTTCTGTATCCGTAGATAAAATTCATAAGTAATGTTACCTACGGAAAAATTTCTGTAGATAATGTTATCTATGACTTGATTATCTACGAATTTTTTTCCGTAGACAATCTGTAGATGATTATCAGTTATCTACGGAATTTCATCATTATCTACGAATTTTTTCCGTAGATAATGCTAATTTTTCTTGTAGTGTCTGTTATGAAGGGAAGGAGCTTCCGAAGCAGGAAAACAACAAGACAGGACATCAGAAGGGCTAAAGGCCAAATAAGGTGGTTTTAGTAGCCTGGAACAGGCTGTTCCAAAATCGAAACGGGCCATTCCGAACCTGGAACGGGCCGTTCCAATATCAGAACAGGTCATTCCAACGTGACTAAAACACCTAAAGAATCCTAGGCTGGAACGGGTCGTTCCAATACCAGAACTGGTATTTATTATTCTCAACTTTCTCTTCATTCTGCATTGCATTCATTTAGAACATATCCTTCTTGAAAAAAAGAATAAACGAGAATAAAAAGAGAAATCAACCTATATGCATTAGCCAGAAGTAATGGAAAATGAGCCATGTATAAAGAGTTTAGGAAAAAGAAATCCACAATCATCAAGATGCTAACTCTTGCCATAAAAGGATAAAGTCGTGTCGTACAACCGTGAAATCCAAGCGGAATAGAACTTGAGGAGGACGAATCCCTCAAACACTTAGTCAAAATGAATAGAGCTTTCTTGAAAGTTGATTTTAACAAGAGAGAAGCATTGCTTGTTAAGAAGCTGTTAGAATGAAAACTCACAAAGGGAATTCTAGGCAAAAAAAAAATCGAGAAGCAATGTTTGTTCGAGCTGAAAATCGAGAGACCGCTTGAATGTTCCTCTTGAGAAGCAAGACTCCATGGAAAGCTCTATCATCGCTTCTACCCATTCTTACTTCTTGGGAAAGGCTCAGGATATGGGTTGAAAATACCTTTACGAGAGAAGAAGCCAAAGGACCTCCCTCTACACTAGATCTTCTGAAGTGCCCTCCCTCTACACGAGATCTTTTGAAGCGCCCTCCCTCTACACGAGATCTTCTAATGCGCCACATCCATGCAAGTGGAGGACTAGCTCTACGGTTAGATGACTTATGCCTCTCTAAGGGGCAACCTCCTTCTTTTTCTTTGTATACGAATCACGAACTTGGGGCATGCCCAGGCCCTCAAGCTACATTAAATGGGCATGTGTAAATTGAAAATTTTATTTTAATACCATACACTTTTCTACTTGATTTCTCTTCTCCCTTTTATCAACTCTAAGCCTCGTCAACAAACCTTAAATGAACAAGTACATTTGAAATAAGGACGTCATTAGAAACAATGGCTTAATACGCAATAAAAAACACATAAAGATCAATCAAATTGGGTATGACTTGTGGATAAAAGTTCAAATAAAATCAGTGCAAGGGACATCCCCCTTTAATAAAGGAATGAAAGATGATCACAAATGCTGTAAAGACAAAAGCCTGGCAGGAACCCACTAAGGGGACTGCGCAAAAATTAGGGCAAGGTCCGCTAGGAGACCCACAAACAAAAAGGGTAGCCTAGGCAAAAGTGAGGATCAAAGAGAAAAGAAAATGTCCGCTAGGGAACACATCTGAAGTAACCTAGGCAAAAGTTAGGACAAAGCAGCATCCCGAGTTGAAAATCGAAAGGCGGCTCGAGAAGATCATTTAATCAATATGCAATCCCAAGTCATCGCTTAACTTTGAAGGAAATAATAAGCTAACGCGGAAAATGATTTACTCACTTTGAATGTGCTTGTTCATCAGCCTAAACCACTAGCCTACCTTGGCCAGCCATTCTTCTATAAACCATTTTTGAAAAAATCCTTTCTAACAAAACTTTTACAAAAAAATATATGTATATATCCCCTTCCTCTCATCCCTCTTGACCTACATGGCATTAAGATAAATTTGAGAGATACACAAAATATGTACAGTGAACACTCACAAGGAAAAGATGAAGGTGTCATAGAACAAAGTCTAGGTACACCTGATCTAAGGGCTAACATATCATATTCGGTACAAGCTAGAGGGCCGAACTACACAAACCTCAGGTTCAAAAAACACACTAAATTCGACACGGCTAAAAGGCTAACAATCCATGTGATTGATCAATGCGCATAGATTAATTTCTTGAAAGTAAAATCAATATGCATTTAAGCATTAACATAAAGGCATCATTGCATAGCATGCATAGGGCACAAGTGTGCACAAAAAGGTATAACTTCACTTTATAAAAAATAATAATAATAATAATAAAATAAATATAATAAAAAAATATAATCCATTCCTGTCTTGCATTTTCATGTGCATCCATGCATCTATACTCAGCATGGGGCATCCACAACCATCCATCAACAATCAAACAATCAATCATCAACGAATCAAAAGGACTCCGCAACAAGCGCCTGGAAAGGCATCACAATACTCACGTTGTAGGGGCAACACTGGAATCCATGCTAGCCATCCACTTCTCTACCCACCAACACAGGGGCACATCAAACATCTCCTGCCTATCCATCTAGGGCCAGTCTTTCATCCCACAACACCAACAAGAAAAGCCAAAAAGGAAATTAGAGGCATCACGACACACCTCCTGCCCAACATCCTTAGGGCAATAAATACCATAAGTCAAGCAAACCAATGAGGGCACTGACAGTTTTCTCAAAATACAACAAAGGTCTGGAGAGACTATACTCACATCCCAATCCGGTATACGACAAAGCCGTTAGGGAAAGGTCTGGAGAGAATGTACTCGCATCCCAATCTGGTATATGACAAAGTCATGGGGGAAAGGTCTGGAGAGACTGTACTCGCATCCCAATCTGGTATACGATAAAAGCGTGAGGGAAAGGCCTGGAGAGACTGTACTCGCATCCCAATCTGGTATACGACAAAGTCGTGAGGGAAAGGTCTGGAGAGACTGTACTCGCATCCCAATCTAGTATACGACAAAGCCGTGTGGGAAAGGTCTGGAGAGACTGTAGTCATCTCCCAATCTAGTATATGACAAAGCCATGAGGGAAGCTGAGCTACGAAAATACTCTTTCTTCAACAAGCTACAAATAAAAGAACGCATTATCACAAGAGAAACAATGGAGCATCTACTTGAAGATCGAAGATCAGGTGTACAGTTCGTCAGCCTTGTTACCCAATAGAGTATGTAACCAACACTCAACTAGGGCAAGGACACGAGCAAATACATTTATCCAAGAGAAGGAACGTAGAAGCGCCAACACCAAAGAGACGAGGAGGAGACCCGAACGAAATGTCTACGTCTTTACATGCCTTTGGAAAAGAAACACATAGCTACTCCAAAGGACAAGTAAAGAGGGGCAGCTATAGACACCCAATTTCGTCCGGGGGCACACAAACAAGGAAATGGACCTTCGTTATGAAGGGAAGAAGCTTCTAAAGCAGGAAAACAACAAGACAGAACATTAGAAGGCTTCAAGGCCAAATAAGGTGATTTTAGTAGCCCGGAATGAGCTGTTCCAAAATTAGAATGGGTCATTTCGAACCCGGAACGGGCCGTTCCAATATCAGAACAAGCCATTCCAACGTGACTAAAACACCTAAAGAATCCTAGGCTGGAACCGGTCATTCCAACACTAGAACGGGTCGTTCCAAACAAGTCAAATTTGGAACGGGTCGTTCTGGAAAGGGTAACTTTGTGTTAATTTCCACTCTGGAACGGGCCATTCCATTTTCAGAACGGGTCGTTCCAGGGTGCATAATTTGCACATAACGATTGGCCCAGAATGGGCCGTTTCAAATCTGGAACGGGCCGTTCTGGCCCCCTTCTGATTCCTATAAATAAAAGCCCTGGGCACAGTTCTTAGGGCGGCTAGAGAAATTTTGAATAAGACTCCTTTGAGCACGAAAATTCTCTATTTCTCTCCCTTCTATTGTATTTCTTGAGATATGTGTCGCATCTCTATCTTCTCTCTCCCTCTTGTTGTATTTCTTGAGATCTGTGAGGCATAATGTAGTGTGAAAGGTCGCCCCAAAGCACCTTCTCCATATTTGAAGATTCAATAAAGCTCGTTGGAGAGGTATTTCAGTCAATCTTCTTCTCTTTCTTTTATTTCTCATCTTTATCTCTTTTTTTATATAATAAACGTCATAATGTAGATATTTTAGGGTTAATCGCTTAATTTATATTTTAAGCATGTAAATAAACATTAATAAAGGGGATTCAATTTTTAATTTATTAATTCTTATCGTGTTAATTTCATCATAGGGTACCGATTTAGGGCGTTGTAGGGGTATTTAATACCTTCTCTACTCGTAATCGACCCCCTAATCTAATTCTAGTTATCAAGGCCATTACTGGACTTTAAAAAAACCTTTTCTTTTTCCAATGTTTTGAGTAAAATATTGGTGGCGACTCCATGAACCTATTTTCAAAACCATTGATTAAGGATTAGTCTGGTGTCCGGGTATTCTTTAGTTGATGAGATCTTTAAAAGGATGTCTAAACCATAGGTCGCGAGGTTAAAAATTTTAGGGTCGCGACAACCCCAATGCAAAACTGAGGTGCAGAAGACAACTAAGGTATGCAGAAGACTCAGATTACTCTTTGTACGTAGAAGAGAATCTGAAATGGTGAAGATATAAACACTAATTTACGTTGGATATGTAAGGTCGAACGTAAATTTGGGATTCCACGTCGGACACTATAGAGGTGCGACGTAGAATCCCTAATTTACGTTGGACCATACATATCTGACGTAAAAAGTGCCACCGTTTAATTACAAAAGTGCCACCGCTTATTTTTAACGTCGCATTTGGGTGTGTCTGACGTAAAAAAGGTGACGTAATAGCCTTATTTTCCACTAATGTGCACGGTGAGAAATGAAAACATCTATACGTAAAGCACACAATGAAAAATACAACATAATCTTATCATAACTCATCAATTAATGAAGTCTTTACAAGCATATCCATACATTCTAATTCTATCAATCATGCATCATATTCACATCACAATTTCACAATCACACCAGTCTATCACAAATCTTGCAATTAACACTATGCCAATGGTCACGCCACCTCAAGGTCATGCCACTCTAGACATAAGTGATACGTATTAATTGCCTCACTCATCCCACACTATGCTAGGGGAACGTCATCCCTATCGCATCACTTACCCAGGGTCGTCTCATCCCTGGTCATATGGGTGAGGAACCACAATCGCATCACAATCACAATCATCACAAATCTTACTATGTCAAGGTCACACTACCCTTCAGCCTAGGGTCGTGCTCATCCCTGACATAACACTATGCCAAGGTTACGCTACCCTTTTAGCAGCCTAGGGTCGTGCTCATCCCTGACATAACACTGTGCCAAGGTCACGCTACCCTTTTAACAGCTTAGGGCCATGCTCACCCCTGGTCATCAGTATATATGAGGATCCACAATCACATCTCATTCACATTCCACACATCTCATTTCATAACTCAAATTCCATATTACATACAGATAAGTCCACACAATACAATGATTCACATACCCATCAAGTAATTCACCATGAATACACATCTATAACAATAATATAACAATAATATTTATAAATTAATATAAAACCCAATTAATTCACCAATTTAATACAATATTAAATCAAATAGTAAAACCCCCAATTTTTCCAAAACCTAACTCACAGGCACTTTTCTACAATTTCGTTCTCTCTCCCAGATCATCATTTTCACAAATTAAATATATATTTCTAATCCTCAATACATACAGAATCTAATGGAATCATCAATTCCTGAAACAGAAATAATTATAAAATTACCTATAAACCTAAGGGATTCTTCCTCTACCCAATTCCCTCATGTAAATCTACATACAAATAATCCCCTTTTCCCCCATACCTCGATAAGTAGTAAATGAAAATAAAACAGAGATCACCTTGGTTTCCTCCTCTGAGTGCCCCTCGGTCTTCAGAGAGTGAAGAAGGAAAAGAAGAGAATGTAGAAGAAAGAAGTCAGAACTGAAAAGTGTGATTTTGGGAGTGTCAGAACACTCTATTTATAGGCATCAAGAGTGGCTAGAAGGGCCCGTTTCATATCCGGAAAGGCCCGTTCTGGACTCTGACGGCATGTGTAAAATTTCACATCTAGAACGACCCATTCTCAAACCAGAACGGCCCGTTCTGGGGTTGCCCATAACGACCATATTTGGAACGGCCCGTTCCCAACTAGGGTTATAAGCATTTTTGGTGGTTTGGAACGTCCCGTTTCAATTTTGGAACGCCACATTCCCATCTAAGATTTGTAGGCAATTTTAGTATTTTGGAACGACTCATTCTAAGATACTAAATCACCCTGATTTTAGTAGTTTGGAACGACCCGTTCCAATATGAGAACGGCCTGTTCTAGGCTACTAAATCACCCCTATTGGGCTTTGGGCCTTCGTATAATTTTTGAAAATTAGGTTGTTACAATTCTCCCCTCCTTTTAGAAATTTCGTCCCCAAAATTCACCTAAAAACAGAATTGGGTAGACTCCTCGCATCTTGCTTTCTAATTCCCATGCAACCTTACTACCTTATTGATGTATAACTCTAACAATCTCACCAAGGAATGTCTATTATCAACGAGGGTAAGGCAAGAAAACTTGGTGAGTCTATCCACTATAACCCAAAAAGAATCAAATTTCGTAATCATCTTAGTCAAGCCTACAACCAAGGTTTATCTACATACCATCTCACTTCCAAAATGGGACGTCTAAAAGTTGCAAAAGTCCTAAAGAATTCTAGAATACTAAACACGAGTGCACAAATTCCTCTACTCCTCTCTTCACCTTAGACCACTACGCTTCCGCTGCGCCACTCTGATACATCTTAGAAGCTCCTAAATGAATGCTAAGAGTATTCTTATGTCCCTCTTCTAAGATCATCTTCCTTAATTTGAGATCACTAGGCACCCACATTTTGTTCTTGCACCTCAAAACAACGTCGATTCCTACTCATAAAAGGTTATCTATACTCCTACCAATATTCTCCACTTGGTTCACTAAGAAAGGCTCTAACTCCTGGGCTTCTCTAATCTCGTCCATTAATTCACTAGTCACTTTCGACATACCCAATCCAATGCTTTAAAGGGCGAGCTCACACATCACACTTAAGTATCTAAATTCTTCTATCAGATCCAACTTTTAAATCATAAAAAATGATAGATCAATAATCATCATAATCAAGGCATTTGCGACAATCTTAGTTTTACTTCTATGACTCTCTCCAAAGATCAAGTGCTTAAGCATAAGTTCACTAGTTACACATACTCGGTCTTAGAGTCTTACTACTCCATCTATACCTAAGGCAAACTCTTATCCATTACCTTGTCTTATAGCCTCATATCTTGTCACCAAAATGAATCAACTAATTATGCTTCTCTAATTTCCTTTAACAATCCACTCGTTACTCAAGTCATACCTAGTCTCACACTACTAAGGGTAACCTTATAAGCCAAACTTAAATCTCTAATTTGAGCCAAAAAGATCCATCTATCTAATCATAAGGGAAGATAAATGTAGAGGTTTCTTACTCAAAGAATCTACCACCATATTGGCTTTACCTAGATAACAACTAAGATTAAAATCCTAGTCTATAAAAATTCCAACTATCTCTTTTGTTTCATATTCAACTCCTTCGGGTCAAACAATATTTAAGGCTCTTACGATTACTAATTACCTCAAGCTTAGAATCATATAGGTAGTGTCTCCAAATTTTCGTATAAATATTACAACTGCTAACTTAAAGTCATGGTTAAGGTAATTCCTCTCATGAATTTTCAATTACCTAGAATCATAAGCTACTACTATTTCTTCTTGCATCAACACTCTGTCCAAACCTATCTTAGAAGCATAACTATATACCACAAAAGACTTACTAAAATCTAGTAGTATTAACACTAGTCAATCTTTCGTTAAGAATTTGGAAACTACTCTCGTACTTACTATTCCCCACAAGGACAACACTCTTCCTAGATGACCTAGTCAAAAGTAATGCTATCTTAGAAATTTACTCAATAATTATCTAACAGTAATGAGCTAACCCAAGAAACTCTTAACCTCACTAACTGACTTAGGTATCTCCCACTTAAGCACAACTTCTACCTTAAATAGATCTGTATTATACCTTCGCTAGAAATTACAAGACCTATAAAATTCACTTCATACAATCAAAAATCATACTTAGATAACTTAGCCTAAAGTTGTCTTGGATATATCTTCACCCTTAACTCTAATATGATGATATCACATCCTAAGGTCAATCTCACTAAACACACAAACATTCACTAATTAATCCATAAGGTCATCTATCCTCATATCAACATACATGCATATCAAATCATATTAGAATACCTACTTTAAACCTTCATATATACCATCCCTAAGCATGTACGAATCAATCACTGTTTACTCCATATAGAATGTACATGAACCAACTTTACCACATAGGATCTTACAACCTTAACAACCTTTCAATCCATATGACAACGCCTCAGAACATCATAACCAAATCAGTTTTTTATTCTTGCATTGCCTAACAACTCAAAACATCATGACATCGTACATATCCCTTCAACAACTGTCAAAGAACATGATACCTAGAGAGTTATACTCATCCAAATGATCTCAAACCTACCTCAAAAGAAAGATAAGAGAATAAGTTACCACTCTTATGAAAACATAAGATTCTAAAACGATCATCGTCTTAGTTAAAAATTCAAAAAACACAACAAATATATTTAACGCTTACAACTAGACTTCTGATCACCAAAGCAGTTATAACTGAAGTTCTAGACCTCCGTTTTACCTTATTCCAGTTCAACTGAAAAGATAACATCCAAGGCTTCAACTTTCCTAAAGACTAAATCTAATTATGTTCATACGGTACTCATACTGGCACAACAAAACTACAGCGAAAACATCTCCTACACTAGACAACAATAGTGTATCAACATCTAAGGCCACAAAAATACCTCAACCCTTCCAAACTCACTCCTTTCACTTCAAATTCATATCCAAGCTTCCTACTACAATCCTAAACCAAAATAACTCACATATTCAGCACACAAGACTTAGAAACCGAAATAAAATCCACATGCAACCTAAACCATAAAAAGTCAACATGCAAGCATCAAACTCTAGAAATCATCATCACTTCAATCTCTCCTTAAGAATACCAAAACTCCAATTCTCAACATACTACCTCATTGGATTCAATCGCTACAACCATAGATTTCAGAAACTCCACCAATCGTAAACTATTAATACACTCGACAAATCAACGTTTCACCCACATCCAAGGTTCTAATAGTTCTAGTAGGTTAGCACAAGGCTTCGTCCACTACTACTGGTACATATGCTCGTAACACGAGCGATACCACTCAACCACTACTTCTTACATAAGCAAGAAGTATAAAAAAAATGAGAAATCATGAATAGCATCAACTAAGCTATATCATGTCTTTCAACCAAATTCTGAGAAAACAATGTACAAGTAAGCACAACATGTGACACCCTTACTACCTCAACATATATATTGTAATAATAAAAACTTATAAATAAATTTTTCAATTTCGGTAAAAGGGTTCACATGAGAATCTTAAAAATTATCCTTCAATAACCACAATAACAAAAAATGAAACGCAAGAGTTTTCAAATTATTTTCAAAATAACATTTACAATAAAAACCTATGTTCTAAAAATCCTTTTTGCCCCGATGTCACAATATCAGAGCATCCCGATAATTCAACCGTTGGCATTCTAGATACCACTCGTAGCCAGATCTTCCTCACCTAAAATATCCACAAATCGCACGGTGAGAAAAGAAAACATCTATATATATAGCACATAAGAAAACACAATATATTATTTAATATTCGTAAATATTTCAACATATCGTATTTCAATCAATCATGCATTGTCATCACGTCATAATTCTCAATCAAACCAATCATCACAAATCTTGCACTTCACACTATGCCAAGGTCACGCTACCCATTTAACAATCCCGGGCCGTGCTCACCCCTGATATAACACTGTGCCAAGGTCACGTTATCCCTATCCTAGGGCCGTGCTCACCCCTGACACGTTAACCACGGTCACGATACCCACGTAACAATCTAGAGCCGTGCTCATCCCTGATATAACACTGTGCCAAGGTCACGTTACCCCTAATCTAGGGCCGTGCTCACCCCTGACATGTTAACCAAGGTCACGATACTCATGTAACAATCTCGGGTCGTGCTCACCCCTGGTCATAGGTGTGAAGAACCACAACCACATCTCATTCACATTACACACAACATCTCAGGATTTAATTTCATACATATATCAGATATGTCCAAAATAATGGGTTTCACGCGTATCAAGTAATTCACATTTAAATCATCAATTTTTATCAAATAATATAACAATGATATTCATAAATTAATATAATAAACAACGGAATTACCAATTTAATATAATTTTAACATAAACAGTAAAACCCTTAATTGTTCCAAAACCTAGCTCACATGCACTTTTCTACAATTTCGTTCTCTCTCCCAGATCATCATTCTTACGATTTAAATATATATTTCTAATCCTCAACACATACGGAATCTAATGGTATAATTAATTCCTCAAACAGAAATAATCCAATTTTTCCAAAACCTAACCTACAGGCACTTTTCTATAATTTCGTTCTCCCTCCTAGAGCATCATTTTTACAAACAAATATTTATTGTCCTAAATATATACAGAATCAAATAATGCCAATAATTCTTCAAACAGAAATATTTCTAAAATTGCTCATAATTCTAAGGGGTTCTTCCTCTACCCAATTCCTTCATGTAACTCTATATATAAATAATTCCCTTTTCCCCCGTACCTGGATATGAAGAAGCTGAATCTAGACTAGATCTGGTTGATCTCCCTCGCTGGGTTCCCCTTGGTCTGAAGCAGAAAGTAGAGGAAAGAAGAGAGAGCAGAAGAAAAGAAGTCAGAAATGAGAGGTGTGCTTTTTGGGAGTGGCAAACAGCTCTATTTATAGGCTTTTTACGCCAGAACGGCCCGTTCCAAATCCGGAACGGCCCGTTCCGGACCCTTAAAACGTGGCTAAAAAATACATCCAGAACGGCCCGTTCCAAAACCAGAACGGCCCGTTCCAAAACCAGAACGGCCCGTTCTGGTGTGCATTAATTACCCCCAACGGCAATAATTTTGGGAACGCCCCGTTCCAGGCCCGTTCTCATTTAGGGTTAAAGGCATATTTAATCGTCTGGAACGGCCCGTTCTACCTTGAGAACAGCCCGTTCTGGGCTATTAACTCACACACAACCTAGTAGTTTGGAACGGCCCGTTCCAATTCCGGAACGGCCCGTTCCGAGCTATTAAATCACATGTTTTTTGGTAGTTTGGAACGGCCCGTTCCAATTCCGGAACAGCCCGTTCCAAGCTACTAAATCACCCTTATTACCTTTGTAAAATTACCAAAATACCCTTAATTAAAAATAAATAAATAAAAAGTGAAATAAAAATTGGGATGTTACAATTCTCCCCTCCTTTAAGAAATTTCGTCCTCGAAATTACCTGAAGCAAATAAAAATGGATATGAAGCTTTCATCTTCTCCTCTAACTCCCAAGTAGCACTTTCAAGTGTAGCTCCTCCCCAAATAACTTTCACCAAAGGAATTTCCTTACCCCTAAGTTGCTTCACCATTCGATCCTCGACTCTCACCGGGGCAGCTTCCACAGTTAGGTTCTCCCTAACCTCAAGATGATCCGACTCAATCACATGCGAAGGATCATGGATGTATTTCCGAAGTTGGGAAATGTGGAAGACATCATGGAGATTTGACAGATTAGGAGGCAAAGCAATTTGGTAGGCAACACTACCGACTCTTTTTAGAATTTGGAAAGGACCAATAAATCGAGGAGTAAGTTTTCTGGATTTCAATGCCCTACCAACCCCAGTCCACGGAGTGACTTTCAAAAACACATGGTCACCTTCTTGAAATTCTAAGTCCTTCCTTCTCTTGTCAGCATAACTTTTCTGTCTACTCTGAGTTGTCCTCATCCTCTCTTGTATCAATCTAACCTTATCAGTGGTTTGTTGCACAATCTCAGGTCCTAAGATAACATTATCACCAGGCTCGCACCAACACAAAGGGGTCCTACACCTCCTACCATACAAGGCTTCATAAGGTGCCATACCTATACTAGAGTGGTAACTATTATTATAGGTAAACTCTATCAAAGGTAAAAGACTATCCCAACTACCCCCTTGGTCCAACACACAGGCTCTAAGCAAATCCTCTAAAGATTGAATAGTCCTCTCAGTCTGACCATCAGTTTGAGGGTGGTAAGCTGAACTAAGTCTAAGTTGGGTCCCCAAAGCTCGTTGTAGGCTCTCCCAAAACCTAGAGGTGAATCTAGGGTCTCTATCTGAAACTATGCTAGATGGTATCCCATGCAATCTCACAATCTCATCAATATACAGTCCAACCAATCTCTCTAGAGAATACCTAATGTTAATAGGTAAGAAATGAGCACTCTTAGTCAACCTATCAACTATAACCCAAATGGAATCATGCCCTCTCCTAGTCCTAGGCAAAACAACTACAAAATCCATAGAAATGCTATCCCACTTCCACTCGGGTATACTCAAAGGCTGAAGTAGTCCTGAAGGTTTCTAATGTTCTATCTTAGCCTTCTGACACACTAAACAGGCACTCACAAATTCAGCTATATCTTTCTTCATCCTAGGCCACCAAAATATCTTCCTAAGGTCTTGATACATCTTAGTTGCCCCTGGGTGAAAACTAAGCTTGCTCCTATGACCTTCCTCTAGGATCAAACGTCTAAGTGTAGGGTCATTAGGCACGCACACTCGGTCTTTAAATCTTAACACTCCATCTACACCCAAGGTAAATTCTCCTCCAACACCTTGTCCTATAGCATCACGTCTAGCCACTAGAAATGAATCCATCAACTGTGCTTCTCCAATTTCCCTCAACAACTCACTAGTCACCCGAGTCATACCTAGTCTCACACTTCTAGGGGTCACCTCATAAGTCAAAATCAAGTCTCTAAATTGAGCCAAAAGGTCCATCTCCCTAATCATAAGAGAAGACAAATGCAAAGATTTCCTACTCAATGCATCAGCCACCACATTAGCTTTACCCGGATGATAACTAAGATCAAAATCATAGTCCTTAAGGAACTCTAACCATCTCCTTTGTCTCATATTTAATTCCTTTTTGTCAAATAAATACCTAAGACTCTTATGATCACTAAATACCTCAAATTTTGAACCATACAAATAATGTCTCCAAATCTTAAGTGTGAATACCACAGCTACTAATTCAAGATCATGGGTGGGGTAATTCTTCTCATGTATTTTCAATTGCCTAGATGCATAAGATACGACCTTTCCTTCTTGCATTAACACTCCACCCAAACCCATCTTAGAAGCGTCACAATAAACCACAAAAGTCTTACTAAGGTCAGGCAACACTAAAACAGGTGCACTAGTCAACTTCTCCGTAAGGGTTCGGAAACTATTCTCACATTTACTATCCCATACAAACACAACTCCTTTCCTAGTTAAACTTGTCAAGGGTAATGCTAACTTAGAGAATCCCTCTATGAATCTTCTATAATATCCAGCCAATCCAAGAAAACTCCTAATCTCACTAACTGACTTAGGTGTCTCCCATTTAAGCACCGCCTCAACTTTAGATGGATCTACTGCTATACCTCCACTTGAAATCACATGTCCTAAGAAACTCACCTCCTCTAGCCAAAAGTCACACTTAGACAACTTGGCATAAAGTTGTCTCTCCCTGAGAGTTTGAAGTACTACCTTTAAGTGTTCCTTATGCTCCTCTTTAGTCTTGGAATAAACTAGTATGTCATCTATGAAGACAACTACAAATTTATCCGAATACGGATGAAAAATTCGGTTTATGTAATCCATAAAAATTGCAGGAGCATTTGTCACACCAAAAGGCATTACTAGATACTCATAGTGTCCATAACGAGTCCTAAATGCTGTCTTAGGTACATCCTCACCCTTAACTCTAATCTGATGGTACCCCGATCTAAGGTCAATTTTACTAAATACACAAGCACCCACCAACTGGTCCATAAGATCATCTATCCTAGGCAATGGATATTTATTCTTAATGGTCACCTTGTTCAACTGGCGATAATCTACACACAATCTCATACTACCATCCTTCTTCTTAACTAATAGTACGGGTTCTCCCCAAGGTGATACACTAGGCCTCACAAACCCCTTCTCCAACAAGTCTTCTATTTGTTTCTTAAGCTCCACTAACTCTACGGGTGACATCCTATAAGGTGAAATAGAAATAGGTCCTGTACCTGGTACTAAGTCTATGGAAAATTCTACTTCTCTTCTAGGTGGTAAGCTAGTCATATCATCAGAGAAGACATCCGAAAAGTCACACACAACAGGCAGTTCATTCACCAAAACATTACTCTCAGAATTCAAAGAAGCTAACAACATGTACACTTGGGCATCCTCTTGTAAAGATACCTTAACTTGGTTGGCAGTCAAATAATCCTTACTCACTTTTTCAACAGGCTCACCAAAGACAATAGATTTATCAGTACAATTCAAAAGGACATGATTGGAAGATAACCAGTCCATACCCAGAATAACATCTAGCTGACTTAGAGGCAAACAAATTAAGTCAACCATGAAATCTCTACCCTCAATAATCAAAGGACATTTTAAACAGACCTCAGAAGTAGACACTGAACCACTAGTTGGTGTCTCTACTATTAACTCAAAAGACAAGGAAGAAATAGGAAATTTTAATTTGGACACACACGCATGTGATATAAAAGAGTGAGTCGCACCAGAGTCATATAAAACAATTAGAGGAGTTCCATTAATGAAACACATACCCTGGATTAAGTCTTTGGATTGCGAAGCTTCAGCACCACTCAAGGCAAACACCCTTCCTGTCGCTCGAGGTTTGCTAGCACTCCCTCCAACCTCTGTTGTCTTGCTCTTGGGGAAATCACGAGCTCTGTGTCCCTTCTCTTGACATTTGAAGCACGTTATTTCTCTAGGTAACGGACATTCATATGCCCTATGACCTGGCTTCCCACAATTGTAGCAATTGTTGTGTGAAACAAAACCCACACTTCCTCCTCTAGAAGTTTGGCTAGCCGTGGGAACTTGGCTTCTTTGTTGCACAAAACCTTGATTATTCACCTTAGAACTCGAATTCCCGGCAAACTTGATGTAAGGTTTACCCTTACTAGATGACCCGAACTTATTATTCCTCATGGGTCCTCCACTCTTATAATGAGTTACCCTAGCACGGTTATCCTCATCATATACTCGGCACTTGTTTACCAATTCGTGATAGTGAGTAATCCCTTGATAATTGAAAACTTGTTTAATCTCAGGGCGAAGCCCACTCACAAACTTCACACATTTTTCCTCCTCATTGCCCACACCATCATACATAGGGCAAAATCTAACCAAGTCTTCAAACTTAGTCACATAATCAGCCACAGAATCTTCTCCTTGCTTCAATTCAAGGAATTCCACCTGTTTCTTATGTCTTACATCTCGGGGAAAGTATTTCTCCAAGAATAGCTGCTTGAAATTCTCCCAGTTCACATGGGTACCTGCAGCTATCATTCTTTGCAGAGCACCTTGCCACCAGATGCCAGCCTCTCCAGAAAGCATGAAGGCAGCCAAAGTCACCTTCTGCATCAAAGGACATCCCATAGCTTGGAATATCTTTTCCACTTCAAAAATCCAGTCAGCAGCTCCATCAGGATTATAACCCCCACGGAAGCTTGGCGGATTATTTCGTTGGAATCTCTCCAACCAATCTATCTCTAGTTGTTGGTTCATATTACCAAGAGCCTGAGCCATCGCTTGTAGGGCATCAGCGATTGCACGATCGTTCCTACCTCCTGCCATTACTTTTCTGATCACCAGAAAAGTTAACAATTATACTATAAGTAAACAACAAACTAACATATCAACAAATTTCACAATCAATCATTTCATCAATTATCTACCAAACAAGCATAGTAGACTCATAACTCACGGCCGATTGGATCGACCTACTCTGATACCACTAAATGTGACACCCTTACTACCCCAACATATATATTGTAATAATAAAAACTTATAAATAAATTTTTCAATTTCGGTAAAAGGGTTCACATGAGAATCTTAAAAATTATCCTTCAATAACCACAATAACAAAAAATGAAACGCAAGAGTTTTCAAATTATTTTCAAAATAACATTTACAATAAAAACCTATGTTCTAAAAATCCTTTTTGCCCCGATGTCACAATATCAGAGCATCCCGATAATTCAACCGTTGGCATTCTAGATACCACTCGTAGCCAGATCTTCCTCACCTAAAATATCCACAAATCGCACGGTGAGAAAAGAAAACATCTATATATATAGCACATAAGAAAACACAATATATTATTTAATATTCGTAAATATTTCAACATATCGTATTTCAATCAATCATGCATTGTCATCACGTCATAATTCTCAATCAAACCAATCATCACAAATCTTGCACTTCACACTATGCCAAGGTCACGCTACCCATTTAACAATCCCGGGCAGTGCTCACCCCTGATATAACACTGTGCCAAGGTCACGTTATCCCTATCCTAGGGTCGTGCTCACCCCTGACATGTTAACCAAGGTCACGATACCCACGTAACAATCTAGAGCCGTGCTCACCCCTGATATAACACTGTGCCAAGGTCGCGTTACCCCTAATCTAGGGCCGTGCTCACCCCTGACATGTTAACCAAGGTCACGATACTCATGTAACAATCTCGGGCCGTGCTCACCCCTGGTCATAGGTGTGAAGAACCACAACCACATCTCATTCACATTACACACAACATCTCAGGATTTAATTTCATACATATATCAGATATGTCCAAAATAATGGGTTTCACGCGTATCAAGTAATTCACATTTAAATCATCAATTTTTATCAAATAATATAACAATGATATTCATAAATTAATATAATAAACAACGGAATTACCAATTTAATATAATTTTAACATAAACAGTAAAACCCTTAATTGTTCCAAAACCTAGCTCACAGGCACTTTTCTACAATTTCGTTCTCTCTCCCAGATCATCATTCTTACGATTTAAATATATATTTCTAATCCTCAACACATACGGAATCTAATGGTATAATTAATTCCTCAAACAGAAATAATCGAATTTTTCCAAAACCTAACCTACAGGCACTTTTCTATAATTCCTTAAAACGTGGCTAAAAAATACATCCAGAACGGCCCGTTCCAAAACCCCGTTCTGGTGTGCATTAATTACCCCCAACGGCCATAATTTTGGGAACGCCCCGTTCCAGGCCCGTTCTCATTTAGGGTTAAAGGCATATTTAATCGTCTGGAATGGCCCGTTCTACCTTGAGAACGGCCCGTTCTAGGCTATTAACTCACACACAACCTGGTAGTTTGGAACGGCCCGTTCCAATTCCGGAACGGCCCGTTCCGAGCTACTAAATCACATGTTTTTTGGTAGTTTGGAACGGCCCGTTCCAATTCTGGAACAGCCCGTTCCAAGCTACTAAATCACCCTTATTACCTTAGTAAAATTACCAAAATACCCTTAATTAAAAATATTAATTAATACACTCGACAAATCAACGTTTCACCCACATCCAAGGTTCTAATAGTTCTAGTTGGTTAGCACAAGGCTTCGTCCACTACTACTGGTACATATGCTCGTAACACGAGCGATACCACTCAACCACTACTTCTTACATAAGCAAGAAGTATAAAAAAAATGAGAAATCATGAATAACATCAACTAAGCTATATCATGTCTTTCAACCAAATTCTGAGAAAACAATGTACAAGTAAGCACAACACAAGGGAAACATCAACATCATCATCCTTATCCTCATCATAAAGCAAAACATTGTTAGAGTACACACAATTGAATAACAACAAACATAATCAATCATCATACTAGCATATCAATAAGTTCCACAATCAATTCATTCCATCATTCATCTACCAAACAAGCATAGTAGACTCATAACTCACGGCCAATTGGATCGACCTGCTATGATACCACTAAATGTGACACCCTTACTACCCCAACACATATAGCGTAATAATGTAATTAAATTAAGGAAATAAATTTTTCAATACTGGTAAAAGTGTTCAGATAAAAACCTTCACAAATGTTCTTCAATATCCAAAATGATTGAAAAAGAACATTGGGAAAATAAAACGTAAGAGTTTACAAATTGTTTTTAAAGTAACAAGTACCACTCCAAATCCATATAAAAATCCATGTTCTAGAAATCCTCTGTCCCGATGTCACAATATCAGAGCATACCCACAATTCAACCGTTGGCATTCTGTGACACCCTCTACCCCATTATTAATATACAACAAATGTAACAATAAAATATTTCTTCTTTTCTTCTTTTTGGGTAAATAAAATCTTTCATAGTTTAATAACATCTTTCATGTATAAAATAATTGTTTCAAATATTATAAGGTAGAAGATTCACATTCGTAACTCATAAATCATAACTCTAGTGTAGAAATTATAAAAGAAAAGATGTTAAGACTTTCAATATAATTTAGTGGAAAACAAGAAATCATATATATACAAATAAAGGGAATATAAATTAACTCCAGTAAAGGTGGCAGTGCCTCCTAGTTAGGAATTAATTTATAACTTTAAAATCATATAATAAAATAGTATAACAAAGATGTACATTTTGATCTTTCCTCAAGAACGTTCAAAATTACATAAGAAGAGAAAATTAAAGCTTTTAAAACAATAACATCCCAAAAACAAGCCTAGTTATGCCCGATGTCACATCCTATCAGAGCATGCCCCACTGAAGCCTTAAGCCTCGTCACCAACATCCCCATGATGCTGATTATCTGCAACATAATTTAAAACATATACAAAAACAACAAGGGAGTGAGAAACATCTCACTCAGTTTCAGATGCAGAAATAAAGGTTAGATAGCACACACACACACAACAAATACAAGTCATATGTAAATAATACACATAAATAATCAATATCACATATATACTCATTTATCATGCTATGATGTCATGAACTCAACTCATAAATACATGCATGTGGCGCCATAAGGAAGTTTCACATATCATCACTGGTGACCCTAAGGCACACCTGCACAACTGTCGGTGACCCTAAGGTACACCTGGTTAGCATATCATCAATTGTCGGTGACCCTAAAGTACACCTGGTTAGCATATCATCAACTGTCGGTGACCCTAAGGTACACCTGGTTAGCATATCATCAACTGTCGGTGACCCTAAGGTACACCTTGTTAGCATATCATCAACTGTCGGTGACCCTAAGGTACACCTTGTTAGCATGTTACATCACTGGTATGCGGCCTCAGCGGCACACCTGGAATAAGATATGCATATGATGCATGTCATACATTCATTGTTTCATGAACTCAACATTTAACTTATTACAGAATTTCATTTAGTACATCATGTCCTCATTTGTCATAGTCTCATAATCATAGTTTGTCTCAATAGTCAATTCTTAGGTCTCATGTCATTTGTCCATATTTCACATGGTCATGTCATCAATACTCCTCATAAGGTCCGCATAGGTATTCACAGAGATTCAGAGAGCATTCTTATTCATATTAAAACTCATGTATTATTAACATTAATTTCATATTCATTTATTACTTCAACAAAGAAAAAGGTAGAGTAAATAGAAAATCAGACAGAACAACGACACTCTCAACAAAACAAAGTAGAATAAATAGAAAATCGGACAGAACAACGGCACCTTCAACAAAAAGCAAAGTAGAGTAAATAGAAAATCAAACAGAACAACGGTATCTTCAACAAAGAACAAAATAGAGTAAATAGAAAATCAGACAGAACAACAGCAAGGGATTGGGGGCCAATCCGACAAACAACTATCCAACAATTATCCCCACACCCCTGAGCGAGGTTCTCACTCCCCCCCTTACCTGGATAAGCGGAGTTGAAACTTGGGCAGGGCCTCCTCTGGATTCTCTCTTTCTTCCCTCTCTTTCTCTCTTTCTCTCTCTCTCTCTCTCTCTCTCTCTCCTCTTTCTCTCTCTAAGATTATCACTTCTTGCTCGGTATAAAATTTTCACCCCCCCTTGGCCCTATTTATAGGCAAACTGGTGTACCCGGAACGGCCCGTATTGAATTCGGAACGGCCCGTTCCGGATCCTTCGAATTTGGGCAAATTTCTCAACTGGAACGGCCCGTTCCAAAATCGGAACGGCCCGTTCCCAAAAAGCAGAACGGCCCGTTCTAAAACCAGAACGGCCCGTTCTCAATCTCAGCAGAACGGCTCGTTCTCCCTCCGGAACGGCCCGTTCTCCATACCAGAACGGCCCGTTCCAGGCCCGTTCTGGGACTACAAAAACCTCACATTTTCAACATTTGGAACGGCCCGTTTCACTTTTGGAACGGCCCGTTCCGGAACCCAAAATACCCCTATAACTTTATTAAAATTACGAAAATGCCATTAAAATAATAATAATAAAAATTTGGGTGTTACAATTCTCCCCTCCTTTTAGAAATTTCGTCCCCGAAATTTACCTGAAAACAGAAATGGATGAGCTTCTCGCATCTTGCTTTCTAATTCCCATGTAGCACTTTCTTCAATATTTCCTCCCCAAACGACCTTAACCAAAGGGATTTCCTTTCCTCTTAGTTGTTTCACTCTCGTGTCATCAATCCTTAGAGGAACCGTTTCATAAGTAAGATTATCCTTCAACTGAATGTTGTCAGACTCAATGATATGGGAAGTATCATGGACATACTTTCTGAGTTGAGAAACATGAAAGACACTATGGATATTTGAAAGAGATGGAGGCAAAGCAATTTGATAGGCTACTTCACCGATCCTTTTAAGAATTTGATAAGGACCGATGAAACGTGGAGTAAGCTTACGGGATTTCAGTGCTCTGCCTACTCCTGTCCAAGGAGTGACTTTAAGGAATACATGATCACCTTCTTTAAACTCAAGGTCTTTTCTCCTCTTGTCATTGTAACTCTTTTGCCTACTTTGGGTTGCTCTCATCCTCTCTTGGATCATCTTAATCTGTTCAGTAGTTTGTTGAACTATCTCAGGTCCTAACATGACATTCTCTCCAGGTTCTGTCCAACATAAAGGTGTTCTACATCTCCTACCATACAGAGCCTCATATGGTGCCATCCCAATACTAGAATGGTAGCTATTATTGTAGGTAAATTCTATCAAAGGTAGGAAACTATCCCAACTACCCCCACGTTCTAAGATGCAAGCCCTCAACAAGTCTTCCAAAGATTGTATGGTTCTCTCAGTTTGGCCATCTGTTTGGGGATGGTAAGCTGAACTCAATCTAAGCTTAGTGCCTAAAGCCTTATGCAAACTCTCCCAAAATCTAGAGGTGAACCTAGGATCTCTATCAGACACAATACTAGTAGGAACTCCATGCAACCTCACGATCTCACTGATGTACAACTTGGTTAACCTCTCCAAAGAGTACCTAATATTAATGGGAATAAAATGGGCAGACTTAGTCAATCTATCCACAATGACCCATATAGCATCCAAGTTCTTCACAGTCTTAGGTAACCCAACTACAAAATCCATAGAGATGCTATCCCACTTCCACACAGGCACATCTAGAGGTTGCATCAAACCTGAAGGTTTTTGGTGTTCTACCTTAGCTTTCTGACATACTAAGCAAGCATACACAAATTCTTCCACTTCCCTCTTCATCTTAGGTCACCAAAACATTTTCTTAAGGTCTTGGTACATCTTAGTGGCTCCTGGATGGATACTAAGGATACTCTTATGACCTTCTTCCAGGATTGCTCTCTTAAGTTCTGGCACACTAGGAATGCACAACCTATCCTTAAGTCTCAAAACTCCATCCACTCCAATTCTAAACTCACTTTTCACACCTTGATTCAACTTCTCTACCCGACTCAATAAGAAAGGATCCATCTTCTGACCTTCTCTAATCTCATCTATCAAGCTATTAGTCACTCTTAAAGCTCCCAACTTAATACTCTTAGAGGTCAACTCACATCCTAAGCTCATATCCCTAAACTCCTCAATCATTTGCATTTCCCTAATCATCAAGGAAGACATTCTCAAAGATTTTCTACTCAAAGCATCAGCTACAACATTAGCCTTGCCAGGGTGATAATTTAATTGAAAGTCATAATCCTTAAGAAACTCTAACCATCTCCTCTGCCTCATATTCAATTCCTTTTGGTCAAACAAGTACTTAAGGCTTTTATGGTCACTAAAAACCTCAAATCTAGACCCAAACAAGTAATGTCTCCACAACTTGAGCACAAAAACTATTGCAGCTAACTCAAGGTCATGGGTAGGATAGTTTTGCTCATGAATTTTAAGTTGTCTTGAAGCATAGGCTACTACCTTACCCTCTTGCATAAGCACTCCTCCTAAACCCAATTTAGAAGCATCACAAAATACCTCAAAAGTCTTACTAGGATCAGGTAATACTAACACAGGAGCACTAGTTAATCTCCTCTTAAGTTCTTGAAAACTTTCCTCACACTTAGAATCCCACACAAAAGGTTGGTCTTTCTTCGTCAGCTTAGTCAAAGGAAGAGCTAACCTAGAGAAATTCTCTATAAACCTTCTGTAATAACCGGCTAGTCCTAAGAAACTCCTAATCTCAAATACTGATTTAGGTGTTCTCCACTCTAACACAGCTTCTACCTTAGCAGGATCTACAGCTATCCCACCCTTGGATATCACATGTCCTAGAAAGTTCACACTATCCAACCAAAATTCACATTTTGACAATTTTGCATACAACTGCCTCTCCTTAAGGGTTTGAAGAACGATCCTAAGGTGCTCAACATGCTCCTCCCTAGTCTTGGAATACACTAGGATATCATCTATGAAGACCACTACAAATCTATCCAAGTAAGGGTGAAAGATCCTATTCATGTAGTCCATAAAAACACCAGGTGCATTAGTCACACCAAAAGGCATAACTAAATACTCATAGTGCCCATAGCGGGTTCTAAAGGCAGTCTTAGGAACATCCTCAGTTCTCACTCTAATCTGATGGTATCCTGACCTTAAATCTATCTTACTGAACACACAAGCTCCAACTAGTTGATCCATAAGGTCATCTATCCTAGGCAAAGGATACTTATTCTTAATGGTCACTTTATTCAGTTGCCTATAGTCTACGCACAATCTCATGCTCCCATCTTTCTTCTTAACCAATAAAACAGGCGCTCCCCAAGGCGAAACACTAGGCCTAATGAATTGTTTTCCTTGTAATTCCTCTATTTGTTTCTTAAGTTCAACTAACTCTTTAGGGGACATCCTATAGGGTGCTATAGATATAGGTGGGGTACCTGGTACTAAGTTTATGCTAAACTCAATCTCTCTCTCAGGTGGTAAACTAGACACATCCTTAGGAAATACTTCTGGAAATTCTCTCACTAAGGGAATCTTATCTAGCTTACTATCAGTCTCAAGTGTTAAAGAAGCTAAGATCATGTACACTCTTTCATTGTCTTTTAAACAAGTTTTAATGTCAGCAGCACTAAGAAATTCCGTACTCTTACATTCACCAAAGGAAATAGATTTCTCAAAGCAGTTTAAAAGGACATGGTGAGAAGATAACCAATCCATGCCAAGAATTACATCTAATTGACTAAGAGGCAAACAAATTAAGTCAACTAGAAACTGCTTATCAGAAACTGTCAAAGGACATTTCAAACACACTAGGGATGTAGTCACAGGACCATTAGTAGGGGTTTCAACAACTAGATCAAAATCTAACAAAGACACAGGCAAATTCAATTTTTGGACACAAGAGACAGAAATAAAGGAATGAGTTGCACCAGAATCAAATAGTACAACAAAAGGAGTCTCAGCTATGAAACAAGTACCTTGTATCAAATTTTCTGACCGAGAAGCTTCAGTACCACTAAGAGCAAATACTCTCCCCACAGTCTTTGGACGCTCACTTTGCGAACCCGATCCAATAACACGTGTTCTTCGTGGTTCGGGACAGTGGGTATTGATGTGACCCTTACCCCTGCAATTGGAGCAAGTAACCTCGTTGTCATTACACTCAGACCGATTATGACCAATACGTCCACACTTTCCACATCTTCCTGAAGGAGTGGACACAGATCCTCCAACACTTTCAGTAGCACTAACAGTGGATCCTCTAGTAAATGACTTGCTTTTATTAGCAGCAGCTTTATTCCCTTGAAATCTAGTAGAAGCGAAATAAGGCTTACTCCTACCCGAAGTACTAGAACTCACAGCACGGATAGGACCTCCAACTCCTTTATAGAAAGCAGCACGATCACGGTTGTCCCGATCATAAATACTGCACTTATTGACCAGAGTGGGAAAGTGATATATCTCCTGATAGTTAATTGCAGTTTTCACTTCAGGACGCAGACCATTTACAAATTTTATGCATTTAGCTCTTTCACCACCCTCACCATGGTAGTGTGTACAATAACGAACCAAAGCATCAAATTTGGCAGCATACTCTGCCACTGTGTTATTCCCTTGATTCAGTTCAAGAAACTCCATTTCTTTCCGACTTCTCACATCATCCGGGAAATACTTCTCAAGAAAGATCTTCTAGAAGTTGTCCCAATTCAAGTGCACCCCTCCATCAATCATCCTCTGAAGTGCTCCTTCCCACCAAAAGTGAGCATCAGCAGTCAACATGAAGGTGGCCAATTTCACCTTCTGAGTGAGGGGACAATCCATGACATTGAAGATCTTCTCAATCTCTGTTAGCCAATTCATAGCAGCATCTGGGTCATATCCTCCTTTAAAGGTAGGTGGGTGATTTCGTTGAAATTGCTCCAACCAGTTAGGAGTAACTTCAGTCCTATTGTTATTATTCATAGCATGTGCTAATGCTTGAAGAGCATCGGCAATCGCACGATCATTTCTACCAGCCATAGTCTAAGAAAATAATACAATCAATAAACATAATCAATCATCATACTAGCATACCAACAAGTTTTACAATCAGTTTAGTCCATCATTCATGTACCAAATAAACATAGTAAATCAAATAAGCATAGTAAACTCATAACTCACGGTCGATTAGATCGACCTGCTCTGATACCACTAAATGTGACACCCTCTACCCCATTATTAATATACAACAAATGTAACAATAAAATATTTCTTCTTTTCTTCTTTTTGGGTAAATAAAATCTTTCATAGTTTAATAACATCTTTCATGCATAAAATAATTGTTTCAAATATTATAAGGTAGAAGATTCACATTCGTAACTCATAAATCATAACTCTAGTGTAGAAATTATAAAAGAAAAGATGTTAAGACTTTCAATATAATTTAGTGGAAAACAAGAAATCATATATATACAAATAAAGGGAATATAAATTAACTCCAGTAAAGGTGGCAGTGCCTCCTAGTTAGGAATTAATTTATAACTTTAAAATCATATAATAAAATAGTATAACAAAGATGTACATTTTGATCTTTCCTCAAGAACGTTCAAAATTACATAAGAAGAGAAAATTAAAGCTTTTAAAACAATAACATCCCAAAAACAAGCCTAGCTATGCCCGATGTCACATCCTATCAGAGCATGCCCCACTGAAGCCTTAAGCCTCGTCACCAACATCCCCATGATGCTGATTATCTGCAACATAATTTAAAACATATACAAAAACAACAAGGGAGTGAGAAACATCTCACTCAGTTTCAGATGCAGAAATAAAGGTTAGATAGCACACACACACACAACAAATACAAGTCATATGTAAATAATACACATAAATAATCAATATCACATATATACTCATTTATCATGCTATGATGTCATGAACTCAACTCATAAATACATGCATGTGGCGCCATAAGGAAGTTTCACATATCATCACTGGTGATCCTAAGGCACACCTGCACAACTGTCGGTGACCCTAAGGTACACCTGGTTAGCATATCATCAATTGTCGGTGACCCTAAAGTACACCTGGTTAGCATATCATCAACTGTCGGTGACCCTAAGGTACACCTGGTTAGCATATCATCAACTGTCGGTGACCCTAAGGTACACCTTGTTAGCATATCATCAACTGTCGGTGACCCTAAGGTACACCTTGTTAGCATGTTACATCACTGGTATGCGGCCTCAGCGGCACACCTGGAATAAGATATGCATATGATGCATGTCATACATTCATTATTTCATGAACTCAACATTTAACTTATTAAAGAATTTCATTTAGTACATCATGTCCTCATTTGTCATAGTCTCATAATCATAGTTTGTCTCAATAGTCAATTCTTAGGTCTCATGTCATTTGTCCATATTTCACATGGTCATGTCATCAATACTCCTCATAAGGTCCGCATAGGTATTCACAGAGATTCAGAGAGCATTCTTATTCATATTAAAACTCATGTATTATTAACATTAATTTCATATTCATTTATTACTTCAACAAAGAAAAAGGTAGAGTAAATAGAAAATCAGACAGAACAACGGCACTCTCAACAAAACAAAGTAGAATAAATAGAAAATCGGACAGAACAACGGCACCTTCAACAAAAAGCAAAGTAGAGTAAATAGAAAATCAAACAGAACAACGGTATCTTCAACAAAGAACAAAATAGAGTAAATAGAAAATCAGACAGAACAACAGCAAGGGATTGGGGGCCAATCCGACAAACAACTATCCAACAATTATCCCCACACCCCTGAGCGAGGTTCTCACTCCCCCCCTTACCTGGATAAGCGGAGTTGAAACTTGGGCAGGGCCTCCTCTGGATTCTCTCTTTCTTCCCTCTCTTTCTCTGTTTCTCTCTCTCTCTCTCTCTCTCTCTCTCTCCTCTTTCTCTCTCTAAGATTATCACTTCTTGCTCGGTATAAAATTTTCACCCCCCCTTGGCCCTATTTATAGGCAAATTGGTGTACCCGGAACGGCCAGTATTGAATTCAGAACGGCCCGTTCCGGATCCTTCGAATTTGGGCAAATTTCTCAACTGGAACGGCCCGTTCCAAAATCGGAACGGCCCGTTCCCAAAAAGCAGAACGGCCCGTTCTAAAACCAGAACGGCCCGTTCTCAATCTCAGCAGAACGGCTCGTTCTCCCTCCGGAACGGCCCGTTCTCCATACCAGAACAGCCCGTTCCAGGCCCGTTCTGGGACTACAAAAACCTCACATTTTCAACATTTGGAACGGCCCGTTTCACTTTTGGAACGGCCCGTTCCGGAACCCAAAATACCCCTATAACTTTATTAAAATTACGAAAATGCCATTAAAATAATAATAATAAAAATTTGGGTGTTACACATTCTAGACGCCACTCATAGCCGGATCTTCCTCACCTAAAACATCCACAATTGCACGGTGAGAAAAGAAAACATCTATATGTAAAGTATAGAAGGAAAAACACAACATAATTTTATCATAACTCAACAATTAATGACGTCTTTACAAGCATATCCATACATTTTAATTCTATCAATCATGCATCATATTCACATCACAATTTCACAATCACACCAGTCTATCACAAATCTTGCAATTAACACTATGCCAATGGTCACGCCACCTCAAGGTCGTGTCATTCTAGACATAAGTGATACGTATTAATTGCCTCACTCATCCCACACTAGACATAAGTGATACATATTAACCGGAAAGTGAAGCAAGCATGAGAGAGATACCGAAAAAAATGAAAAACATAAACTTCAGTTATAAAAACATAAAATGTGACGTAGATTTTAAATAATGACATATAGATACACATCAACTATACATCACTTACAATATTAAAACTCTTCTTTTACCGAGGGATTAGTAGTAATGCCCTTCAGACTATCATTTCTATGTTTGTTATTATTGGCAAGAAACGGCGTCGTTGTGGATGGGAAGTCACGAAACAACGTCGCCTCATTGTCCATGAACTGGGAGAGCCATTCCAGCTCCACTGCTTCATCGCTTTGTGCACACACAACACAAGGCCAAATAAATAATAAAAAATGATTTAACTTTTTGGGATTTATGATAAGTAATATTCCTGGGAATTTTATACGAAAAATAAGTTAACTGTAGTAATGATATTTGTTTAGATTGTTTTTTTATCAAACTTAAAATTCCAACTTAAAACTTTAAAACTTGAAAATCAACTTTAGTTCTGATAAGATTGAACTTGAATATAAAAAAAAAAGATCTTAAATTTTTTTTTGGAGAATATTATTTAATGTTTTAATCTAAAAGTACTTTTATAGTATGAGTAACATCTATTATAAATATAATTAAAATATTTTAAATGATAGATTTGAGCCTAATTCAATCTTCTAAAGTTGACTTATAAAGTGAAAGTTATTTTTCACTTATATACTATTTAATTGTCTACTCTATAGTTGATGTGAGACTTTGATTTTTTTTTAATAATAACATCTATCATAAATATAATTAGTATTTTAAATAATGTAATATATATTTTATATGAAATTGTGAAAATTTAATATATTTAATTAATTATTTTAAATATATGTGAAAGTAATTGTTTTTATTTATATAAATATAGAGTGGGAATAACATGCAAACCTAATTCAATGCAACATACACTACTACAAGATACATATTTTACATCGGTTCTTTAAAGTCATCTACATCGGTTCTAAAACTGATGTAGAATAGAGCGACGTAAAAAATGTATACATTTTTACATCGGTTGTCCAGAGAACCGATGTAGATTTATGTTTAAATCTACATCGGTTCTCTTTAGAACCGATGTAGATTGCATTTAAAAAAAAAAACAACATATGCTAAAGTATCCACTCCATTCATACACTCCCCCAACATCAAGACCCTCCAACACCTAGAGATCCACAATTAAATTTAAACAAAAACTTCAAGCAGATATTAAGACACAAATCTCCACTCCATTCATATGCTAAAGTCTAACCTAAACACATGGCAACAACTAAAAACCAACACCTGCAGCAAGATAAAAAAAAATGAATGCATCTCTCTTACTAAATATCCACTACCCCTCCCACTTCTGCTTCAGTGACAACAACTTAATATTAAGAAAAGTCCCAAACATATCAATAGAGCATCACCGATAACCACACACATACATATCAATAACTCACTGGACCACTTATAGTCCTTATACTTCTAGAAATTAAAGACAAGTTTTTCAGCAACCAAACAAAAAATCATATTTTCTCATTAACCAAACAACCCCCCGCCCCCTCCAAAACAAAACAAAAAAATAAACTTTGACGTCAACCAAATAAAATAAATCATGTTTCAAAGCCTAAATAGATAATTAGAAGTGAGTAGATCTTTCCATAACCACAATCAATGGAGCAAATCCTTTCAACAGGAAAATAAAAAACAACCAAAACCAATCACTAAGCTAAGGGATATAATTTGCAAGAAAAATTAATCAGAGACAAAATTCCTCAAAAATTCGAAAGTTCAGAATTTATCAAAACAAAATCAATCTTTGTTGGTATAATTAGGCTTCTGTAATTATACATTATGTTATAATAAAATTACATTGTTGTCCATGAACTTGGATTAAATTATGTTTGACATTTTTATACTTTTTTTACTCTACACAAACTTTCTTAATTTATATTGTTTAATTTTGATATACCGTCATGATGGTAATATATCAACAAAATTATATACCATAATTTCTAATTAATTGGTTGAGAATGTCAATTCTTTTTTTCTACATTGATGATGCATGTATATGATTTAAATTAATGATCTTAACATACATGAAAGTTATTGGATAACATTATAGAGTTGTTTTGATTAAAACTAATTAATATAGCATCATAACATTAATGGATAACCATTTTATTAACACAACTCACCTGGCTTTTATTAATTAATGGATGTGTAGGTAGGGTAAAGGAAACAAGATATTGCAAGTAATTTGGTTTAAGTTTAGATGCTGTGAATATGAGTTTTCAGAAAAGTTATTAAAGTTTTGTTTTACACCCAAGAATATTGATTCAAATTTTTTTATTTTTCAATTAACAAGATATGAAATAGAATGCTTACCATGACAAACAGTGGTTACTACGATAACAAAAGGTCCAAAGAGAGAAAAACATAGCAGGGCGAATGACGAACCAATAATACAAACAACACTGCACCTAAAAGATGCATCCAAGCATTTGATTTATCTTCTAACATAATTCTAGAGAAAGTAAGCAATGTTATCTTCTAATCTTCCTAACTCTGAATTCAGGATCTTGAGCTCACTTAAAACCAAGCATATGTTAGGGAAAGGGGTCACAGAGAACAAACCACATATAACTCCAAGTTTTGCTGCATCACCAACGTCTAGGAATCTTGATGAGTGAAAATGCACAACAGCTACGCCGCATAGAAAGGGAGCAATTATAGAAATAGAGCCTATGTTGGTGGCAATCCTTCTAGTCCTGTGCACCACACTCATGTTTGTTTTGACCCCAGTGTAGAACAGGAAAAGCGTGTAACCAAATACTAAAATTAATCCCAGATTGGCCTGTGAATCATTAAAGAACAATTCTTTACACCTCTCAGCCCATTTTTCACTGAAGGAAGTTGCAAAGATTAAGCCAACCTGCTGAAAACACCTATCATGTATTATAAGTCAATATTCAATCTACACCAAAACCAAACCGAAATCATCAAATTCGAAAGTTTGGAACAAAAATTAATTACAATCATGCCTAAGATAAAAATACAAAAAATTAATTCAAAGCACAACTTTTCAATCTACACCAACGACCCCTGATGCCTATAAATAGAGCACTCTGGCACTCCTAAAAAGCACACCTTTCAGTTCTGACTTCTTTTCCTTCTACATTATCTGAAGACCGAGAGGAACCTAGATGAGGAGACCAACCAGATCCTGCTCTAGTTTCAGCTACTGCTTATCAAGGTACGGGGGAAAAAGGGATTATTTGTATGCAAAGTTACATGAGAGAATTGGGTAAAGAAAGAGCCCCTTGGAATTATGGGTAATTTTATAATTGTTTCTGTTTGAGGAATTGATGATCCCATTAGATTTTGTATGTATTGAGGATTAGAAATATATATTTAATTTTCAAAAATAATGATCTGGGAGAGAGAACGAAATTGTAGAAAAATGTCTGTGAGTTAGGTTTTGGGAAAATTGGGAGGTTTTACTATTTGAGTCAAAATTCTACTAAATTAATGATTTCATTGAGTTTTATATTAATTTATAAATGTGATTGTTATATTATTTGGTAAAATTGATGATCTAGATATGGAATGTGGTGTGATGCCTTCGTATATACATTATATCTACTGTCTTATTATAGAATTGATAATATGATGTGAGTATGTTGACATGAAATGAGATGTGTGGAATGTGAATGAGATGTGATTGTGAATCCTCATACTGATGACCAGGGGTGAGCACGACCTTAGGCTATGTCAGGGGTGAGGACGACCCTAGGCTACAAGGGTAGCGTGACCTTGACATAGTGTTAATTGTAAGATTTATGATGATTGTGATTGTGATGTGAATGTGGTTCCTCACACATATGACCAGGGATGAGACGATCCTAGGTAAGTGATGCTACAGGGATGGCGTGCCCCTGGCATAGTGTGGGATGAGTGAGACAATTAATACGTATCACTTATGTCTAGAGTGACACAACCTTGAGGTGGCGTAACCATTGACACAGTGTTAATTGCAAGATTTGTGATGAATTGGTGTGATTGTGAAATTGTGATGTGAAGTTGATGCATGATTGATAGAATTATGATATGTAGAAATGATTGTAAATATTTGATTATGTAATGAGTTATGATGAGATTACATTGTGGTGTGTTTGTATGTGCTTTACATATAGATGCTTTCTTTTCTCACCGTATAATTTGTGAATATTTTAGGTGAGGAAGACCCAGCTTTGAGTGGCATCTAGAATGCCAACAATTGAATTGTGGGTGTGCTCTGGTATTGTGACATCGGGGCAGAGGATTCTAAGATATAAGGTTTTATAAGTATTTGGAGTTGTACATTTTCTTTTGAAAACAATTTGTAAACTCTTAAGTTTTACTTTCCAAATTTTATTTTCAATTGTTATTGGATATTAAAGAACAATTATGAAAATTTTATTTTCAAGAGTTTTGGTATAGTGAATTTTTAGATAAACGAACTTGGCTATACATATATTAATATATACATTTGTTTCGGTCCCAAAAGGAAGAAATTTTCTATGAAAGCACTTAATTAACAAGTAATTTTATCTTCATGCATGTTTGTAGTTGTATCCTCTTACGAAATTCTCGGGATGTGAGATATATAATTGTGTTATTTAATAACGAAAAGAGAAATTCTACGGTACCGACTATAATTGTGAGGTACGGGAACAATTATTTTGTTTTTTGTTTTTTGTTTTTTGTTTTTATTTTTTTATTTTTATAATTACTTGTTTTTTTTTATTTTAATTGAATATTTTTAATAATTTATCTGTATCTATATTATTTTTATATTTTTTTAATTTGTATCTTAATATAACATCTATTATAATTAAAAAGTTTAATATTAATATTTTATTAATATATTTTAATTTTTCTTTGGTGATAACTTTTTTAAATTTATAGTATAAATTAGTTTTCAGTTATATTTTTTTTTATTTTAATGTTTTTATAATTTTATCATAATTTTTTGTTTTTAATTTTTAATTTGGTCAGATATAAATAAAATTTGTTATGAAAATTGACCTTTTGATTATTTTGTTTTGAATTAGTCTTTTTGATTGATTTATTTTATATAAATTTTGATTTATGTTGTTTTGAATTTATTTTTTAAAATTTATTTGTGCACATAATGTGATGTAGCAAAACTCTTAAGTTTTTATGGGTACCGTAGCAGTTCCTTAACGAAAATTAATACATAAAACATTTCAAAATTAATGGACTACATACATACCAGAATACATCTCATGCACACGATGGGCAAGACTGAGACTTACAAACCGATCTATCCCCAAGTACTAATTCCCAAGCTTTTACACAAGGGGCCTTCACTGGCAATGTATTCCATATCGTACCCTTAAAAACATTTATGCAAATGATGCAGTCAATCAAGACTCTATGCATTCTCATGTCTCATTATCATATCACATGTCTCATTATCATATAACATCATATCTCATGTCTCATATTCACTTTTCACATTATCTCATCATATTCACATAGTCTCCACAGAGCACTTTAATTCATATCAAAACTTGTCTATTTGCGAAAGTAAACACATATTCGTACATCTCATTCAACAAGAGATACAACAGAACAATCAGAAGGTAAAACAAAAAATATTAGAAATTTGCCTGTTTTTCATATGGTTCCCACAGGAACCCACAGAGCATGTAACACCCCATTTTTCTTATTTCAATTTTATTTTATTTTAATTGAGGGTATTTTGGTAATTTTACAAAGGAGATAGGGGTGATTTAGTAGCTTGGAACGGGCTGTTCCGGAATTGGAACAGGCCATTCCAAACTACCAAAAGGTATGTGATTTAGTAGCTTGGAACGGGCTGTTCCGGAATTGGAACGAGCCGTTCCAAACTACCAAATTGTATGTGAGTTAATAGCCCCGAACGGGCCGTTCTCAAGATGGAACGGGCCGTTCCGGACTATTAAATATGGCATTAACCCTAAATGGGAACGGGCTTGGAACGGGGCGTTCCCAAAATTATGGTCGTTGGGTGTAATTAATGCACACCAGAACGGGCCGTTCTGGTTTTGGAACGGCCCGTTCTGGATGTGATTTTTAGCCATGGTTTAAGGGTCCAGAACGGGCCGTTCCGGCGTAAAAAGCCTATAAATAGAGTTGTTTGCCACTCCCAAAAAGCACACCTCTCATTTTTGATTTCTTTTCTTCTGCTCTCTCTCTTCTTTCCTCTACTTTCTGCTTCAGACCGAGGGGAACCCAGCGAGGGAGATCAACCAGATTTAGTGTAGATTCAGCTTCTACATATCTAGATTCAGCTTCTTCATATCCAGGTACGGGGGAAAAGGAAATTATTTATATATAGAGTTACATGAGGGAATTGGGTAGAGGAAGAACCCCTTAGGATTATGAGTAATTTTAGAATTAATTCTGTTTGAAGAATTATTGACATTATTTGATTTTATATATATTTAGGACAATAAATATATGATTTGCTTGTAAAAATGATGCTCTAGGAGAGAGAACGAAATTATAGAAAAGTGCCTGTAGGTTAGGTTTTGGAAAAATTGGATTATTTCTGTTTGAGGAATTAATTATATCATTAGATTCCGTATGTGTTGAGGATTAGAAATATATATTTAAATTGTAAGAATGATGATCCGGGAGAGAGAACGAAATTGTAGAAAAGTCCCTGTGAGCTAGGTTTTGGAACAATTGGGGGGTTTTGCTGTTTATGCTAAAATTATATTAAATTGCTAATTCTATTGATTATTATATTAATTTATGAATATCATTGTTATATTATTTGATAAAAATTGATGATTTAAATGTGAATTGCTTGATATGTATGAAACCCATTATTTTGGACTTATCTGATATGTGTATGGAATTGAACTATGAGATGTTGTGTGGAATGTGAATGAGATGTGGTTGTGGTTCTTCACACCTATGACCAGGGGTGAGCACGGCCCGAGATTGTTACATGAGTATCGTGACCTTGGTTAACATGTCAGGGGTGAGCACGGCCCTAGGATAGGGATAACGTGACCTTGGCACAGTGTTATATCAGGGGTGAGCACGGCCCGAGATTGTTAAATGGGTAGCGTGACCTTGGCATAGTGTGAAGTGCAAGATTTGTGATGATTGGTGTGATTGAGAATTATGACGTGATGACAATGCATGATTGATTGAAATACGATATGTTGAAATATTTATGAATATTAAATTATAATGAGATAATATATTGTGTTTTCTTATGTGATATATATATAGATGTTTTCTTTTCTCACCGTGCGATTTGTGGATATTTTAGGTGAGGAAGATCTGGCTACGAGTGGTATCTTGAATGCTAACGGTTGAATTGTCGGGATGCTCTGATATTGTGACATCGGGGCAAAGGATTTTTTAGAACATAGGTTTTTATTGTAAATGTTATTTTTGAAAATAATTTGAAAACTCTTGCGTTTCATTTTTGTTATTGTCGTTATTGAAGGATAATTTTTAAGATTCTCATGTGAACCCTTTTACCGAAATTGAAAAATTTATTTATAAGTTTTTATTATTACAATATATATGTTGGGGTAGTAAGGGTGTCACATTTAGTGGTATCAGAGCAGGCCGATCCAATAGGCCGTGAATTATGAGTCTTCTATGCTTGTTTGGTAGATAATTGATGGTATGAATTGATTGTAGAATTTGTTGATATGTTAGTACTATGATTGATTAAGTTGTTTGTTTACTTATAGTATAATTGGTAACTTTTCTGGTGATCAGAAAAGTAATGGCAGGAGGTAGTAACGATCGTGCAATCGCTGATGCTCTTCAAGCGATGGCTCAGGCTCTGGGTAATATGAACCAACAACCAGAGGTAGATTGGCTGGAGAGATTCCAGCGAAATAATCCACCAAGCTTCCGTGGGGGTTATAATCCTGATGGAGCTGCTGACTGGATTTTTGAAGTTGAAAAGATATTCCAAGCTACGGGATGTCCTTTGATACAGAAGGTGACTTTGGCTGCCTTCATGCTTTCTGGTGAGGCTGGCATCTGCTGGCAAGGTACTTTACAAAGAATGATAGCTACAGGTACCCAAGTGAATTGGGAGAATTTCAAGCGGCTATTCTTGGAGAAATACTTTCCCCGAGATGTGAGACATAAGAAACAGGTGGAATTCCTTGAATTGAAGTAAGGAGTTGATTCTACGGCTAAGTATGTGACTAAGTTTGAAGACTTGGTCAGATTTTGTCCCATGTATGATGGTGTGGGCAATGAGGAGGACAAATGTGTGAAGTTTGTGAGTGGACTTCGCCCTGAGATTAAACAAGTTTTCAATTATCAAGGGATCACTCACTATCATGAATTGGTAAACAAGTGCCGAGTATATGATGAGGACAACCGTGCTAGGGTAACTTATTATAAGAGTGGAGGACCCATGAGGAATAATAAGTTTGGTTCATATAATAAGAGTAAACCTTACACCAAGTCTGCTGAGGACTCAAGTTCTAAGGTGAATAATCAAGGTTCTGGGCAACAAAGAAGCCAAGTTCCCACGGCTAGCCAAACTTCTAGAGGAGGAAGTGTGGGTTCTGTTTCACACAACACACTACTACAAGAAGCATATTTTACATCGGTTCTATAAGGTCATTTACATCGGTTCTAAAATCGATGTAGAATAGAGCGACGTAAAAAATGTATTCATTTTTACATCGGTTCTGGAAAACCGATGTAAATTTATGTTTAAATCTACATCGGTTCTCCTGAGAACCGATGTAGATTTAAGCTTAAATTTACATCGGTTCTCCTGAGAACCGATGTAGATTTGCGTAATCAAGTAAAAAAAAATCTCTGGTAATCGATTACCACTTGCTATAATCGATTACCAGAAACATTCCTTATAAATAATTTACCAATCCAACCAGCAGCAAAAACTCCCCCAACAATATAAACAATGGTTAAAGCAAGCAAGCTGTAGAAGAAACAAGGGTAAATAAGAATTTAAGTCCATTTTTCATGACTGGTTTACAAACTATGTGCCTTGAAAATAAATAAATATGTAGTCGTGATGTCATATGGTTCAACCACTAAATTAAACAGCAGAAAAATGAATAGCTATACTCTTCAGTTCCCAATTTGAAGCTGGTTTAAAACACAAACCAATTGTTCATTGATTATGGGTCAACCCATGACCTATGATGTAACTATTTTTATTCCAACATGTAAGTTCTAAACTTTATTGTCTACAACACCCTACACAACTTATAATCAGCTTGACAATGCAATTCTTACAATAGGAATCTTGAGCCCAGGCACATGTTATGACATTGAGAGAACATCTGCAGCATGATCTTCATCTCTCCATTCCTTATTAAGTTTTCGAATAAACTCATCATTGCAAAGAAGCAGTGGCTCTTGTTTTATACCCTGAACCCTTCAAACCATCAAACGCCAGTTTCATCGCCATAGGAACATTCAGTCGAAGCTACTCTGCAATGCTCTGCACCCAATAAAAACAAAGAGACCAAAAAGTATCAATAATTTCCCCACTAATCCCTGTTTCAAACTAAACATCAATAACTTTCTATATAAATTGCCAATACTACAAGGTGGCTTAATACAAATTTCTTATAAAATATTAATTTTAACACCATTATGCAGTTTTGTTATCTCGTTTTTTAAAAAATTACAAGAATAATTATGAGATTTGAAAATCATGTTGGAGAAAGAGAAATGTTAGTAGATCTATCTATAACTTATATATAAAATAACTACGCCCAAGAAAGAAAAATAAAAAGATTTAATTAGATTCAAGTACCATCAGTACAAGTTGAATTTAGCAACCCAGCAGCTACATATTTTACCTAAACAAATTCAAGAATAAAGCCAAACATTAAAGATTATAGTTAAAAGTTTGAAGTAATATAACTCTTAAATTAGAAGCAAGAAGGCCATCCATTTAACATCACACCTTGATTCCTTCAAGATCCTTTATAAGCCTTGGGGTATACTCACTGCATGATATTACAAAGTTTATTAAAAAATCAAGTACAAGAAAATAAACAAATTGGCCCCTTTCTTGAGTAAACTCATAGTATAAAATGAATCATCTTCTATTAACGATTTGGTAGCATCCTAAGTGCAGAAGTAGGAACAAGAGAAGAGAATCAGGATAAAACATAAAACCCCTTGAGGATGAAACGAAAATTCAAATTGTCTGCTACTTTCTTGAAAGAAAGAAGAGACAGTAATCTGTCTATTTAAATTTTATATTCCATACCAAAGGAAGTTATATTTACATCTCTAGTCAAGGAAGTTCATTTTTGTCAGAAAAGCCACAAGTTTATACATATCTAGAGAAACAACAATACAGCAAAGTAAAAGTAATTAGCATGCCGAATGAGATAAAAACTCATGTACGGGAACGACTTTAGAACAGTATCTTAACTCCCAATACTATTAAAATATTCTGCACACATACACATACTTCACAGTCATTCATGCACTAAGTCCATCCTAATTGAGGGGTACACAAAACAGAAGGGGATGAAATGGGACACATGTTGCTCACATTAGAACAAACACATTACACATACTCTAAGGAATCATCAATGAAAAGTATTTCAAACCAAAACAACAAAAACTAAGCACCAAATTCAACATTTCCAACCAACAAATGAATTACTAGAGCAATTATATTTTAATAGGTTTAAATTTGTATTTATAAATAGAAAAATGTGAAAGAAATTGGAACAGTATACTTTATGAAATTGCAATTTAACGAGCTAAAAAAATCGCCTGAATTATATCATAGTTGTTTGGCCTTGTCCAAAACATAAGATGCATGAAACATATATACCTCTTCCGCATCTAGTACCAAAGCAATTATATGAGCCCGGAGTAGACTCTTCCTTGATTGCATAATGCTCAAGGATGCTGCTCCTTTATCCTGTTTTGTCCTCTGCAACCAACCGGCGGTATCAACCTGAATGACAACAAACATTATTATATTTATAAAATGTTACTGACATTTCAATAATAAATATTTGCTTTTATTACCCTTGAAGCAAAACTATATTCAGCATGCATATTGAGTATTTTTAATCAAAATATAAATTCAGATACTTATAACCATGCTATATGCATCATGTTTGACAGTTAAATGTACTACATACAATTAAGGTGTAGAGAATAAATTTTTCACAATAAATACAAGTTCTTACCTGATATGCTTATGTGTGCGAGAAAGAGGGAGTATTATTTGGAGGAGTTTTTAGTTTACCCAATGTTCTTGTCAAAAGAAGATGTGATAAACCAAAAGAATTGCTATTAACAAAGATCAAAGAAACTCCCCAACATTAGACATAACATAAATCCATTACATACAAAAGAAAAATTGTTACCTAGGCTCTTCTACATCTTCTTTCAGTTAAACATGTTGACCCCTGTCTAATGGAATGACTTTTATAACTTTATTTGCTAGAACATGAACCTCTCCAGAACAAAATGAAACAATGAGATTGTCTCTATCTGGAACACTTTGCACAAAACCAACACTCTTTGGTTTAGCACCTTGCCATCCATGTGTTGGAGTTGTGATAGATCTTCTAAACTTCACCCAGTCTCCCACTTCAAATCTATATAGTCATCAGTAAACAAATATTTTAAACATATTAGTCACATATGGGTAAACAGTAAATATCATAAACTAAAAATTTGCAAAAAATAAAGTCTTCCACTCACGTTGTAGGAGACAAATGAACTCCCTTATTCATGAGTGCTTCCATCAGGTCTTCAGACTGAGATTGCAAGCACACCAAGATGCGTTTCTTCCAGACTGAGATTGCAAGCAACAACTTAAACGCAACACCTTGAAATGAACCCTAAAGTCGGCGCCTCTAGCCTTGCAAGCTGCATATGAAAAACGATGAAATAATGAGATTGAGACCTTAAACGCAGTCATTTTATGGCAAAGGATCTGAAACTGATCAGGAGAGAGAAGAAGCCTCCATTCCTCTTCTGTTTTATGAATCGGCGTTGGTGCCCAGAAGAACTGCACCGCGGTGCGTAGCGACGGCAACACGCAGTGCCAGCGACGCGCAACGGCGACGACGCGTAGCGGTGCTGGGAACGGTGTGGGGCTCTCTTGGCGGGGATGACGAAGAGCTTAGCGAGGATGACAGCGCCGCGAAGTGGTGACCTCCTTGCTACACTTGACACCAAGGCCAACGTGGCTGTTGTTGTCGCCGACAACAACGAAGGCCTTGAAATGGGTGCGCTGACCGACGCGGGTCTACTTCTGAACGGGCATGATCTTCTCCAGGCTGCGGCAACGTTGCAAGACCTGATGCTGGGCGGCGCCAACGTGAGGGTGGTGGAGGAAATTTCCTTTGTGCGTCACGATTGAAGGAAATAGGGTTAGGAAAGGGAGAAGATCGTGACTTTGTAAGCAATACTACATCGGTCCTTTAGATAACTGATGTAAAATGATTAAATAATTACAAAAATGCCACCGTCCTTTTTTTTTACATTGGTTATTCAATAACCGATGTAGAAAGTCCGACGTAGTATATTGTTTTTGTAGTAGTGACAACTGCTACAATTGTGGGAAGCCAGGTCATAGGGCATATGAATGTCCGTTGCCTAGAGAAATAACGTGCTTCAAATGTCAAGAGAAGGGACACAGAGCTCGTGATTGCCCCAAGAACAAGACAACAGAGGTTGGAGGGAGTGCTAGCAAACCTCGAGCGACAGGAAGGGTGTTTGCCTTGAGTGGTGCTGAAGCTTCACAATCCAAAGACTTAATCCAGGGTATGTGTTTCATCAATGGAACTCCTCTAATTATTTTGTATGACTCTGGTGCGACTCACTCTTTTATATCACAAGCGTGTGTGTCCAAATTAAAATTACCTGTTTCTTCCTTGTCTTTTGAATTAATAGTAGAGACACCAACTAGTGGTTCAATGTCTACTTCTGATGTCTGTTTAAAGTGTCCTTTGATTATTAATGGTAGAGATTTTATAGTTGACTTAATTTGTTTGCCTCTAAGTCAGCTAGATGTTATTCTGGGTATGGACTGGTTATCTTCCAATCATGTCCTTTTGAATTGTGCTGATAAATCTATTGTCTTTGGTGAGCCTGTTGAAAAAGTGAGTAAGGATTATTTGACTGCCAACCAAGTTAAGGTATCTTTACAAGAGGATGCTCAAGTGTACATGTTGTTAGCTTCTTTGAATTCTGAGAGTAATATTTTGGTGAATGAACTGCCTGTTGTGTGTGACTTTTCGGATGTCTTCTCCGATGATATGTCTAGCTTACCACCTAGAAGAGAAGTAGAATTTTTCATAGACTTAGTACCAGGAACAAGACCTATTTCTATTGCACCTTATAGGATGTCACCCGTAGAGTTAGTGGAGCTTAAGAAACAAATAGAAGACTTGTTGGAGAAAGGGGTTTGTGAGGCCTAGTGTATCACCTTGGGGAGCACCCGTACTATTAGTTAAGAAGAAGGATGGTAGCATGAGGTTGTGTGTAGATTATCGCCAGTTGAACAAGGTAACCATTAAGAATAAATATCCATTGCCTAGGATAGATGATCTTATGGACCAGTTGGTGGGTGCTTGTGTATTTAGTAAAATTGATCTTAGATCGGGGTACCACTAGATTAGAGTTAAGGATGAGGATGTACCTAAGACAACATTTAGGACTCATTATGGACACTATGAGTATCTAGTAATGCCTTTTGGTGTAACAAATGCTCCTGCAATTTTTATGGATTACATGAACCAAATTTTTCATCCGTACTTGGATAAATTTATAGTTGTCTTCATAGATGACATACTAGTTTATTCCAAGACTAAAGAGGAACATGAGGAACACTTAAAGGTAGTACTTCAAACCCCCAGGGAGAGATAACTTTATGCCAAGTTGTCTAAGTGTGACTTTTGGCTAGAGGAAGTGAGTTTCTTAGGACATGTGATTTCAAGTGGGGGTATAGCAGTAGATCCGTCTAAAATTGAGGCGGTACTTAAGTGGGAGACACCTAAGTCAGTTAGTGAGATTAAGAGCTTCCTTGGATTGGCTGGATACTATAGAAGGTTCATAGAGGGATTCTCTAATTTAGCATTACCCTTGACAAATTTAACTAGGAAAGGAGTTGTGTTTGTATGGGATAGTAAATGTGAGAATAGTTTCTGAACTCTTAAGAAGAAGTTGACTAGTGCACCTGTTTTAGTGTTGCTTGACCTTAGTAAGACTTTTGTGGTTTATTGTGACGCTTCTAAGATGGGTTTGGGTGGAGTGTTAATGCAAGAGGGAAAGGTCGTATCGTATGCATCTAGGCAATTGAAAATACATGAGAAGTATTACCCCACCCATGATCTTGAATTAGCAGTTGTGGTATTCACACTTAAGATTTGGAGACATTATTTGTATGGTTCAAAATTTGAGGTGTTTAATGATCATAAGAGTCTTAGATATTTATTTGACCAAAAGGAATTAAATATGAGGCAAAGGAGATAGTTAGAGTTCCTTAAGGATTATGATTTTGATCTTAGTTATCATCCGGGCAAAGCCAATGTGGTGGCTGATGCTTTAATTAAGTAGGAAATCTTTGTAATTGTCTTCTCTTATGATTAGGGAGATGGACCTTTTGGCTCAATTTAGAGACTTGAGTTTGACTTGTGAGGTGACCCCTAGTAGTGTGAGACTAGGTATGACTCGGGTGACTAGTGAGTTGTTGAAGGAAATTGGAGAAACACAGTTAGTGGATTCATTTCTAGTGGCTAGACGTGATGCTATAGGACAAGGTGTTGGAGGAGAATTTACCTTGGGTGTAGATGGAGTGTTAAGATTTAAAGACCGAGTGTGCGTGCCTAGTGACCCTACACTTAGACGTTTGATCCTAGAGGAAGGTCATAGGAGCAAGCTTAGTTTTCACCCAGGGGCAAATAAGATGTATCAAGACCTTAGAAAGATATTTTGGTGGCCTAGGATGAAGAAAGATATAGCTGAATTTGTGAGTGCCTGTTTAGTGTGTCAGAAGGCTAAGATAGAACATCAGAAACCTTCAGGACTACTTCAGCCTTTGAGTATACCCGAGTGGAAGTGGGATAACATTTCTATGGATTTTGTAGTTGCTTTGCCTAGGACTATGAGAGGGCATGATTCCATTTGGGTTATAGTTGATAGGTTGACTAAGAGTGCACATTTCTTACCTATTAACATTAGGTATTCTCTAGAGAGATTGGCTGGACTGTATATTGATGAGATTGTGAGATTGCATGGGATACCATCTAGCATAGTTTCAGACAGAGACCCTAGATTCACCTCTAGGTTTTGGGAGAGCCTACAACGAGCTTTGGGGACCCAACTTAGACTTAGTTCAACTTACCACCCTCAAATTGATGGTCAGACTGAGAGGACTATTCAATCTTTAGAGGATTTGCTTAGAGCCTGTGTGTTGGACCAAGGGGGTAGTTGGGATAGTCTTTTACCTTTGATAGAGTTTACCTATAATAATAGTTACCACTCTAGTATAGGTATGGCACCTTATAAAGCCTTGTATGGTAGGAGATGTAGGACCCCTTTTTGTTGGTGCGAGCCTGGTGATAATGTTATCTTAGGACCTGAGATTGTGCAACAAACCACTGATAAGGTTAGATTGATACAAGAGAGGATGAGGACAGCTCAGAGTAGACAGAAAAGTTATGCTGACAGGAGAAGGAAGGACTTGGAATTTCAAGAAGGTGACCATGTGTTCTTGAAAGTCACTCCGTGGACTGGGGTTGGCAGGGCATTGAAATCCAGAAAACTTACTCCTCGATTTATTGGTCCTTTCCAAATTCTAAAAAGAGTCGGTAGTGTTGCCTACCAAATTGCTTTGCCTCCTAATCTGTCAAATCTCCATGATGTTTTCCACATTTCCCAACTTCGGAAATACATCTATGATCCTTCGCATGTGATTGAGTCGGATCATCTTGAGGTTAAGGAGAACATAACTGTGGAAGCTACCTTGGTGAGAGTCGAGGATCGAATGGTGAAGCAACTTAGGGGAAAGGAAATTCCTTTGGTAAAAGTTATTTGGGGAGGAGATACACCTGAAAGTGCTACTTGGGAGCTAGAGGAGAAGATGAAAGCGTCATATCCGTTTTTATTTGTTTCAGGTAATTTCGAGGACGAAATTTCTTAAAGGAGGGGAGAATTGTAACACCCCATTTTTCTTATTTCAATTTTATTTTATTTTAATTGAGGGTATTTTGGTAATTTTATAAAGCAGATAGGGGTGATTTAGTAGCTTGGAACGGGCTGTTCCGGAATTGGAACGGGCTGTTCCAAACTACCAAAAGGTATGTGATTTAGTAGCTTGGAACGGGCTTTTCCGGAATTGGAACGGGCCGTTCTAAACTACCAAATTGTATGTGAGTTAATAGCCCAGAACGGGCTGTTCTCAAGATGGAACGGGCCGTTCCAGACTATTAAATATGGCATTAACCCTAAATGAGAACGGGCTTGGAACGGGGCGTTCCCAAAATTATGGCCGTTGGGTGTAATTAATGCACACCAGAATGGGCCGTTCTGGTTTTGGAATGGGCCATTCTGGATGTGATTTTTAGCCATGGTTTAAGGGTTCGGAACGGGCCGTTCCGGAATTGGAACGGGCCGTTCCAGCGTAAAAAGCCTATAAATAGAGCTGTTTGCCACTCCCAAAAAGCACACCTCTTATTTCTGATTTCTTTTCTTCTACTCTCTCTCTTCTTTCCTCTACTTTCTGCTTCAAACCGAGGGGAACCCAGCGAGGGACATCAACCAGATTTAGTGTAGATTCAGCTTCTACATATCTAGATTCAGCTTCTTCATATCCAGGTACGAGGGAAAAGGAAATTATTTATATATAGAGTTACATGAGGGAATTGGATAGAGGAAGAACCCCTTAGGATTATGAGTAATTTTAGAATTATTTCTGTTTGAAGAATTATTGGCATTATTTGATTCTATATATATTTAGGACAACAAATATATGATTTGTTTGTAAAAATGATGCTCTAGGAGAGAGAACAAAATTATAGAAAAGTTCCTGTAGGTTAGGTTTTGGAAAAATTGGATTATTTCTGTTTGAGGAATTAATTATATCATTAGATTCCGTATGTGTTGAGGATTAGAAATATATATTTAAATTGTATGAATGATGATCCGGGAGAGAGAACGAAATTGTAGAAAAGTGCTTGTGAGCTAGGTTTTGGAACAATTGGGGGATTTTACTGTTTATGCTAAAATTATATTAAATTGCTAATTCTATTGATTATTATATTAATTTATGAATATCATTGTTATATTATTTGATAAAAATTGATGACTTAAATGTGAATTGCTTGATATGTATGAAACCCATTATTTTGGACTTATATGATATGTGTATGGAATTGAACTATGAGATGTTGTGTGGAATGTGAATGAGATGTGGTTGTGGTTCTTCACACCTATGACCAGGGGTGAGCACGGCCCGAGATTGTTACATGAGTATCGTGACCTTGGTTAACATGTCAGGGGTGAGCACGGCCCTAGGTTAGGGGTAACGTGACCTGGGCACAATGTTATATCAGGGGTGAGCACGACTCTAGATTGTTACGTGGTTATCGTGACCTTGGTTAACATGTTAGGGGTGAGCACGGCCATAGGATAGGGATAAGGTGACCTTGGCACAATGTTATATCAGGGGTGAGCACGGCCCGAGATTGTTAAATGGGTAGCGTGACCTTGGCATAGTGTCACTACAAGAAAAATACAAAATAGCGACCGAAATTAGCGACCGAAATTTATCGGTCGCTATTTTGCGACCGAATTAGCGACTGAATAATTTAGCGACGAATTTAGCGACCGAAATTGATCAGTCGCTGTTTTGCGACGGAATTAGCGACGGATTTTATCGGTAGCAATAAAATCGGTCGCTAAATCAGTCGCTGTTTAATTTTGTTTCATGGGAACGTAGTTTGCGACGGAATTAGCGACCAATTTTGAAAAAATTATCAAAAAATTGCGACCGAATTTAATTCGGTCGCTAATACTAAACTTTTGAAATTTTTAGCGACCGATTAAATTTCGGTAGCTAAATAATACAAACAAACTTAGCGACCGAATTAAAATCGGTCGCTAAATTTTTTTATTAAATTTTATGAATAGACTAAAATTAGTCAGCCAGGTTTCGATCCTAGGTCCTGTGGGTAACCATGGGCCAACTACGAAACCGCTACGTCAGTTTGATTCATTGATAAATTACTGAAAGTAATTATATATATATATATATATAATACAGAAGCTTATAATTTTTATTATCTTATAATTTAATATTAGATTTCTTTTAATTATAAAATATAATAAATAAAATCTAAAATCTGTATCAGTTTCTTTGATAAAAATATTTAATTAAGTTTTAAAAAAATATTTAATTATATTCTTTTGATTTAATACTGGATTTGTTTTGATTATAATATTTTAATGTGTTTTATTTGAAATATCAGTTAAAATATTTTATTATTTTTTTATTTTAATTTATTGTAAAATAATTAGAATATTTAATTTAGTATCATTAAAAAAATAACCATTATAAGATTTAATTTATTTAATTTCATTATTTATTATAATACTTTTAGTTACTATATTGATATAAAAATATTTTTAATTAAAATATATTTTAAAATTTTAATTAATTTATTATCATTCACTTACTTTATTAAAAAGTGATAAAATATAATTTATTTTCAATTAATCTAATAAAATAAAAACTTTAAAATATACATTTAAAATCTGTAATAATTTCTTAAATACAAATATTTAATTAATTTTAATATATACTAAATTTAATATTAGAAAATTTATTAAGATTTTAGTTATAATTTTTATTATCTTTTGATTTAATATTGGATTTCTTTTGATTATAAAACATAGTAAATAAAATCTAAAATCTAAAAATATTTAATTAATTTTAATATATAATAAATTTAATATCAAATTATTTATTATGATTTGAATTATAATTTTTATAATCTTTTGATTTAATATTAGATATGTTTTGATTATAAAATATAATAAATAAAATCTAAAATCTGTAGCAATTTTTTTATATAAATATTTAATATCGGAATATTTATTATAATTTTAGTTATGATTTTTATAATCTTTTAATTTAAACTGGATTTGTTTTGATTATAATATTTTAATGTGTTTTATTTGAAATATCAGTTAAAATATTTTATTATTTTTTCATTTTAATTTATTGTAAAATAATTAGAATATTTAATTTAGTATCATTAAAAAAATAATCATTATAAGATTTAATTTATTTAATTTCATTATTTATTAAAAAGTGATAAAATATAATTTATTTTCAATTAATTTAATAAAATAAAAACTTTAAAATATATATTTAAAATCTGTAATAATTTCTTAAATACAAATATTTAATTAATTTTAATATATACTAAAAAAATGTTCTTAATTTTTTTTTAATTTATGTTTTTAGACTAAATTTTTTATTTAGTTTTAGTCTTTGAATTTTTTTTTTAATAAACATGTCAAAATTTAAAATGTTAACAAAAATTAAGTAGTAAAAAATCTATATAATTCCTCTTTTTTCGTTATTATCATTAAAATTATTGAGATTGCATTGTTTTTTGTCTCTACCTAATTAATTAAGGTATTTCTACTTAAGGTTATTCTTATAAAAGTAATTAATGCCACAAATAATTTGGAAAAGGTCTTATAAAAAGGATTAAGAAAGTTTTAGGGGAGCGTTTTCTACGAATAAAGGTTAAAATATATGAATTTTATTTTTAATTCTTATAGTAAAAAATATTTCATTTTAACACTTAATCATATTATTTTTCAATTCTTTTTAATTTTTATATCATTATAAAATTTATCTTTTAGTTCCTATAATAAATAGGTGACAGAGATTAAAAGAGAAAAAATATGTATAAATGACTAAAATTGTTTTTAATTGTAGAAATTGAAAAATAAAATTTATGAAATTACTAAATAGGTATTTAAATCTTATAAAAGTGATTAGGGTAGTATAGCATAATTATAGACAATGAATAAGTGCTTGGGTACAAAGGGGGCCATGGGCTTTCGACCCAAATCATGAAAAAACTTAAACCCTAGTTCTCCCTCTCTTTCTCTTTTTCGTCTTCTGGTAATCCCTCTCTTTCTCTTTTCTTCATTCTTGCTTAGGGTTTCTACTATTGTTCTTCATTTACATTTTTGTTGTTGTCCGTTCGTGTTCGCAAGGGGTGTTCTTCGTTCAGGTTAGCAAAGAGACAACTCTCTGTTCGGGTATGCAGAGAGGTTCGCGAATATTGAAGAATCTCCATCACTGCAATAGCACAGAGACCCATATGCTTACCCGCGTTGCAGCCCCTTCTCCTTTGTGCATCTGCTTTTTTTTTTTTCTCATCTTCATTCTTCTTCTTTTGTTCGAGTAGTTTGATAGAGAGAGAAAGAGTCTTGTCGGAATGTCTTCCTCGAGGGGAGGCGCGGGACCATCTTCGGAGGCGCCGCAGCTCAGGCGGATCATGCGGACACAGACTGCGGGGAATTTGGGAGAGTCTTTCATTGACAGTGAGGTCGTGCCTTCGTCTCTCATCGAGATTCATCCCAGGGTTGCTTATCTCTGTATGTTTCTTTCTTCTCTTTCTATTTCTTTCTTTCCTTTTTTGTTATCCGAATTTCTTATGACAGTGTTTGTTGATCTTGTAGGCCGTTTTTACGCCTTTGAGAAAGCGCATAGGTTGGATCCCAATTCAAGTGGTCGTGGTGTTCGCCAATTCAAAACCGCTCTTCTTCAACGTCTTGAAAGAGTAACCATTCTCTTACTTCATTTCTTTATGCTTCTGCCGTATACATTTTTCACTCGATCTGGTTCATATATAGCTTACTGTGATGTCTTTTGATGAAACCGAGTTTATACATTGATGATTTGCCATTGCCATTGTTATAGATTTTGGAGACCCAAGATAAAGTTGCTGAGAAAACAGAGATCTTAGTCCCTTACAAAATTCTTCCTCTTGATCCTGATAGTGCTAACCAGGCGATAATGAGATTCCCCGAGGCATGATATTTAGTTCCACCCATTGTAATTCTGACCTTTTTACTTTTAATGAAAATACTTATTCAGAAACTGTGAGGTTAATTTTCTATTTTAATACATATTTTAAGTTTTTTTAAACAAAAATATGAGTAATTGAATTGAACTTGTTTACAGTTTAATCTTGGAAGGCTGATTCAGTCTGTTGTGCCCAGTTTAATACATAAATTTGAATGCTTCTTTGAACTTGTAGAAATGCACTTTGTATACTTTGGGCTTTGGAGGGAAGAGAAGCTTGTTATACTTAATGTTTTAAGTTGTAGTGTTAATCTGCCTTGTAATTTCTTTTGTTGATAAGATAGTGTTAATCTAGGAAGAGGAAGAGGATGAGGTTGGAGGGTGCGTTTAGGGGCTTGGTGGTGTTCCCTCTGCTGTTGTAACGCACCAGCTTTATGGTTTTGGAGGTGTCGCGTGGAGATGCCATGTTTTGAGGTTTCATGCGTTGTGCTTTAATTTGTAGGTTTTAATGTTGTTGTTTATAGTATTGGTGATTTGGTTGGAACAACATGGGAGCACCAGCCCGCTGGATAAGGAAAAATGTGTGTTTTGGAGGGTTTAATTGAGTTAAGGGGTGTGAGAAGATTCATATATTTAGAGAAAGGGAATCCCATAGGTATTTAGAGAGAGACAACCACTTGAATCACGTCACAACGATTCCAACTTAAGTAGTAACATCCACTCCAAGTCTTAATTACGAAGTTGAGTTACATGTCATATTTTGAGAAGGAATTTTACTGTTTATAATTTATCAGATTCAAACATAAATATGTTTAAAACTTCATATCAAATATTAATATTGAATAATTTTTTTTGAATATGAAATACTTGTGTTACACTAGTGAATATTAAATAACTGTTTATTTTTTAAATAAAAAGATGTATAGGATAAGAAATTTAGAGCTAAAGTAATGATTAAAAAAATAGTTAGGTATTAGTAATAACATATGTAAAATTTTCTCTCCTATTTTACTCATAATAAGAATCAATTTAGAAATATTTTTTAGAGTTTTTTTACTAAATATATTATTTATTTTTAAGGTGGTTCATGTTTTGGTATCTCTTTTACAGCATTGCTTGCAAAGCTACATGATTTGATTTGTTGATTTTCTCTGTCAAAATTTACATCACGGTAACAAATAACAATATTTAGTCACCATTCCATATTCAAACAGTTTCCATGCAAAAACAAAATCAAATAGCTAGTTCTGTGGTTTTAGAGCAGCTAGCATTACATTATCATCTTTAAATTCTAATTAAAGTCAATGTCTATTCCCATTAATTTCATGAAAACAAATGTTAAAATATCTAAACAATATGTTGTGCTTCGCTGACCTGCCATGATTATCAGGTTCAGTGCCCCCATCCCCACTAACACACCATGTGATTAGATTAGAAAGATACAAAACATTAATTGTTCTTATTCTTTTCAGCTAATTGGATCTTCAATTGTGGAAAAATTTATGATCTTAAGAAAAAATGATTATTTTTTTTATTTTATTCAGTTCCTATGCATATTCAGTTCCTATTTTATTCAGTTAATTATTTTAAATTTTAATGTATATTTGAAATGTGCTTTTATATTCTTCATTGGATCTTTTATATTCACTTTTCATACTTGAATTTCAGGATCCTGACCATTCTGTTGATGATGCTCTTGATGACATAGCAGAAGACCCTTAATTAAGCTTCTTTATTTTACTTGTTTCAGGATATTTTATTGTATTTGACTATTACTTTGTTCAAGTTTAAACGTTTTATGATATTATTGTGTTTTTAGCATACTATATTGACATACTTATATTTTATTTAGTTTTCACTATAATATAAATTTTCTTCGATAAGATTTTGTCTTTTAGTATGTTCTAGTTTATTATTATAAATTGTGTAATAAATATATTGTTAATTTCATATTCGTTAACAGGTATAAATTTATAATAAAAAAAAAGTTAAAAATACTGGTATATTTTAGCGACCGAAATAGCGACTGAAATTATTTGTAGCTAATTCAAGTTATTAGCGACCGAAATAGTGACCAAAATAATTGGTAGCTATTTCAAATTTTTAGCGACCGAAATAGTGACCGATTTTATCCGTACCTATTTTAGTTTTTTAGCGACTGAAATAGCGACCGATTTTATCTGTACCTATTTCAGTTTTTTAGCGACTGAAATAGCGACCGATTTTATCCGTAGCTATTTCAGTTTTTTAGCGACCGATTTAGCGACTGATTTATAAAATGTTTTTTATTAAATAAATACAAAAACTAGCGACAGAAATTGCTACCAAAAAATTCGGTCGCAAAATTGGTCTCCAAAAGTTAGGAGACCAAAATGTTAGCGACGGATTTTTATTGGCTAGCGACTGATTTTTCGGTCGCTAAATTGCGACAGAAAAAATTTCGGTCGCTATTTGAAATAGCGACTAGGGTTTTAGCGACGGATTTTTTCGGTCGCTATTTCGGTCGCTGAATGAAATAGCGACTGAATTTACCTAAATAGCGACCGATTTTGGTGCTTTAGGGTTTGTGATGATTTTTTTGTAGTGTGTGAAGTGCAAGATTTGTGATGATTGGTGTGATTGAGAATTATGACGTGATGACAATGCATGATTGATTGAAATACGATATGTTGAAATATTTATGAATATTAAATTATAATGAGATAATATATTGTGTTTTCTTATGTGATATATATATATATATGTTTTCTTTTCTCACCGTGCGATTTGTGGATATTTTAGGTGAGGAAGATCTGGCTACGAGTGGTATCTTGAATGCCAACGGTTGAATTGTCGGTATGCTCTGATATTGTGACATCGGGGCAAAGGATTTTTTAGAACATAGGTTTTTATTGTAAATGTTATTTTTGAAAATAATTTGAAAACTCTTGCGTTTCATTTTTGTTATTGTGGTTATTGAAGGATAATTTTTAAGATTCTCATGTGAACCCTTTTACCGAAATTGAAAAATTTATTTATAAGTTTTTATTATTACAGTATATATGTTGGGGTAGTAAGGGTGTCACAGAGCACTCTAATTCATACAATAATCATTCAAAACAGTACAATTTACTCAAGGGTAATACAATCTCCTCGTTATTTTATGTATATGGGTTTTGGTACCCCTTGTACCTTTATATATATCTATATAAATATTTATTGGCTGATAAAAAAAATGAATATGTAATCAATTAACACATGATCAATTTTTATTTATTTTTTTTTTTTTTACAGAAAGACGTAATAGATTGGTATTTTTGGTATAGTAATAGATTGGTATTTAAGGTAATATTGATTTTCTTTCACTACAATAGTATTTTTACAATGATAAAATTACCATAATTATTATAAATGAAACCATTACACAACACCAAAAATGATTTTTTGTGGCAATTTTTATGTTATTTAGCGACCATACGATTTGCCATTAATATCTTTACCGGCAATTAGATTATGGCCAGTGTTTGGGGTTGGTAAAACTATTAGTGGCATTTAAAGTGAGTGCTGGTAAAGAACTTTTAAATGGCCGAAAAAAAATAAATTTTTTTAATGACAATTCTAGCAACAATTCTGAGAATTTAAAACCGCCACAAAATGTATCTAAAATTTTTCTTAATTCAACATTTCTGGCAGTTTTAAACCGCCACAAAATTACATTTTTTTTGTTTACATTTTCTAATAGCTTTAAATTGCCAAAAAAATGAATTTTTTTTACTTTCCTCACGTTTTTTTTTACAGTTTTAAACCGTCAACTAATGCACTTTATTCTACATAATATTGATGCATTTATATTATTTTTAAAAATATATTTAAAATTATTTTAAAAACACTTCATATTATAAATTGAGAAATAGTAATCCATATATTTTAGGTAATTTTAGGCATTTATCAAATTATTTTTAAAATTATCACTAATTATATCCCTGAAATAGTATTTATCCTTAATAATTGTTAAGAGATAACCTTTTAACATAGAGTACGTCAGTTCAATAATTTTAATTCCCTCAACAAATTTTCTATCATATGAAGATGTTGTTCCTTACCTTTTCTTCTCAAATAGATTTCAAGTGACCATCAGAATCAACATATTGACACGTAATATATATATATATATATATATATATATATATATATATATATATATATATATATGTGTGTGTGTAATAGTATTTATCTTTAACAATTGTTAAGAGATAACCTTTTAACAGAGTACGTCAGTTCAATAATTTTAATTCCCTCAACAAATTTTCTATCATATGAAGCTGTTGTTCCTTATCTTTTCTTCTCAAATAGATTTCATGTGACCATCAGAATCAACATATTGACACGTAATATATATATATATATATATATATATATATATATATATATATATATATATATATATATATATATATATATGTGTGTGTGTGTGTGTGTGTGTGGTAAAGGAGGGATCTACTTATTTTAAGAGTAAGTTTTAATAGATTTTCTCTATTAATAATTAAATTAAATTATTAATAAATAAATTAAGTTTACAAATTTTTAAAAAAATTTAAAATCATATGATACTTCGTTATATAGATTAGAATCAATGTATAAAATATTTTTACAATTATTCGTCAATTTGAATTAATGAAACGAAGTATCAAATAATTTTAAATTTTTTTAAAAATTATAAACATGATCAATGCGTTAATTTTTTTAAAATTTAATCATTGAATTATTGAAATTTAATATAAAAACTAATTTATTGAATGAAATAAATTTAGTAAGAATAAGTAAACTCCTTCCTCATATATGGTGATGTCAAGTGACATCTATATATTTAGCAAAATTTTCCTTTATAGTGTATAACTAGTATTTTAATTTGTACAATGTACAAACATGTTTATTATATATATATATATATATATATATATATATATATATATATATATATATATATATATATATATATATATATATATATATATGGTAGAGGAGGGATCTACTTATTTTAAGAGTAAGTTTTAATATATTTTCTCTATTAATAATTAAATTAAGTTATTAATAAATAAATTAAGTTTACAATAATTTTTAAAAAAATTTAAAATCATATGATACTTCTTTATATAGATTAGAATCAATGTATAACATATTTTTATAATTATTCATCAATTTGAATTAATGAAACGAAGTATCAAATAATTTTAAAATTTTATAAAAATTATAAACATGATCTATACGTTAATTGTTTTTTAAAATTTAATTATTGAATTATTGAAATTTAATATAAAAACTGACTTATTAAAGGAAATAAATCTACTAAGAATAAGTAAATTCCTTCCTGATATATGGTGATGTCAAGTGACATCTATATATTTAGCAAAATTTTCCTTTATAGTGTATGTACTAGTATTTTAATTTGTACAATGTACAAACATGTTTATTATATATATATACATATATATTTAAAATTTATAATAAATTATATATATAAGTACTATGTTTGAGTATATAAATTGTATGAAAATTTATATAAATAAATATTTTTAAACATATAAATTATATTTTAGAGTTATGATTAATGATTTATATTATAATAAAAAAATGTTTTTATTTATTAATAATTTATTTTTAAACATTAATATTTAATTCATAATAATTATGATAAATAAAAACTAAATTAGATAAGAAGTTAAAAAAATTTCTACAAACTCTCTTGAAAGAAAACTTCTTAAAGACATTCTCAGAATCTGAATTCGTATTTAATGTATAAAGATTGACAAATGATTAATAATAGATTATTTCTCAATTGTATTTATTTATTTTTATTTTTTTTTATTATTATTTTTTTTATTACAGAAACACGTAATAGATTGGTATTTTTGGTATAGTAATAGATTGGTATTTAAGGTAATATTGATTTTCTTTCACTACAATAGTATTTTTACAATGATAAAATAACCATAATTATTATAAATGAAACTATTAGACAACACCAAAAATGATTTTTTGTGGCAATTTTTATGTTATTTAGCGACCATACGATTGGCCATTAATATGATCTTTACCGGCAATTAGATTATGGTCAATGTATTTGGGGCCGGTAAAACTATTAGTGGCATTTAAAGTGAGTGCTGGTAAAGACCTTTTAAATAGCCAGAAAAAAATAAATTTTTTTAATGACAATTCTGAGAGTTTAAAACTGCCACAAAATGTATCTAAAATTTTTCTTAATTCAACATTTCTGGTGGTTCTAAACCGCCACAAAATTACATTTTTTTTCTTGTTTACATTTTCTAATAGCTTTAAAATGCCAAAAAAAATGAATTTTTTTACTTTCCTCACGTTTTTTTTACAGTTTTAAACCGTCAACTAATGCACTTTATTCTACATAATATTGATGCATTTATATTATTTTAAAAAATATATTTAAAATTATTTTAAAAACACGTTCATATTATAAATTGAGAAATAATAATCCATATATTTTAGGTAATTTTAGGCATTTATCTAATTATTTTTAAAATTATCACTAATTATATCCCTGAAATAGTATTTATCTTTAATAATTGTTAAGAGAAAACCTTTTAACATAGAGTACGTCAGTTCAATAATTATAATTCCCTCAACAAACTTTCTATCATATGAAGTTGTTGTTCCTTACCTTTTCTTCTCAAATAGATTTCAAGTGACCATCAGATTCACCATATTGACACGTAATATATATATATATATATTATATATATATATATATATATATATATATATATATATATATATATATATATATATATATTGTGACACCTTCTACCCCAACATTAATACACAATAAATGTAAACAATTTTTTTTCTTACTCTTTTGAGTGAATAAAATCTTTCATAGTTAACAACATCTTTCATAGATAAAATAATTGTCTCAAATATCATAAGGTAGAAGATTCACATTCGTAACTCATAAATCATAGAAAGTCATCATGTAAGTATCAAAATTCAAGAAATCATATAAAAAAAATATAGATTAATTCCAGCAAAGGTGGCAGTGCCTCCTAGTTAGGAATTAATTTATAACTTTCAAATCATGTAATAAAAATAATATGACAAAGATGCATATTTTGGTCTTTTCTCAAGAACGTTCAAAATTACAAAGGAAAAGAAAATTAAAGCTTTTAAAACAATAACATCCCAAAATAAGTCTAGCTATGCCCGATGTCACATCCTATCAGAGCATGCCCAACTGAAGGCTTAAGCCTCATCACCAACATCCTCATGATGATGATTACCTGCAACATAATTTAAACATATACAAGAACAACAAGGGAGTGAGAAACATCTCACTCAGTTTCAGGTGCAGAAATAAAGGTTAGATAGCACACACACGCACAATAAATATAACTCACATGTAAATAATACAGATAAATAATCAATATCACATATATACTTATTTATCATGCTATGATGTCATGGACTCGACTCATAAATGCATGCATGTGGCGCCATAAGGAAGTTTCACAATTCATCACTGGTGACCCTAAGGCACACCTAGTTACATCATTGGTGACCCTAAGGTACACCTTTTTAGCTTGTTACATCACCTGTGACCCTAAGGTACACCTTGTTAGCATGTTACAATTGTGGGTGACCCTAAGGTACACCTTGTTAGCATCACCGGTATGCGGCCTCAGCGGTACACCTGGAGTAATATATGCATATGATGCATGTCATACATTCATTATTTCATTGACTCAACATTTGACTTATTACAGAATTTCATTTAGTACATCATGTCATCATTTTTTATAGTCTCATAATCATAGCTTGTCTCAATAGTCCATTCTTATGTCTCATGTCATTTGTGCATATTTCACATAGTCATGTCATAATTATTCCTCATAAGGTCCGCATAGGAATCAACAGAGATAGTCATGTCATAATTATTCTTCATAAGGTCCGCACAGGAATTCACAGAGAACATTCTTATTCATATTAAAACATTTATTTTTAACATTAATTACATAATTATTTATTATTTCCAACAAGAAACAAAGTAGAGCAAACAGAAAATAAAACAGAACAACAGGCAAGGGATTGGGGGCCAATCCGACAATCAAACTATCCAACAATTATCCCCACACCCTCGAGTGAGGTTTCTCACTCCCCCCCTTACCTGGATAAGCGGAGTTGAAACTATAGCAGAATCTCCTCCTCTGGATTCCCTCTTTCTTTTCCTCTCTTTCTTTCTCTTTCTCTTTCTCTCCCTCTCTCTCTAAAATTTTTCACCCTTCTCAGTTATAATTTTTCACCCCCCATGCCTCCTATTTATAGGCATTCTAGGGTACCCGGAACAGCCCGTACTGAATTCAGAACGGCCCGTTCTGGATCCTTCGAATATATGCAAAATTTTCAACTAGAACGGCCCGTTCTAAAATTACAACGGCCCGTTCTGGGGTCCATGTTTACAGTGATTGACCATAGTTGGAACGGTCCGTTTCCAACTAAGGTTTTTAGGCATTTTTAGAATTTCGGAATAGCCCGTTTCTATTTTGGAACGGGCCATTCTGGAGAAATCAAAATTGGCCTCTTTTCTACTTTGAAACGGCCTGTTCCACTTTTGGAACAGCCCGTTCCGGCATAAAAAAAATAGAATGTTATAAAAATTTTCACAAACAATTTAAATTATTAAAAACCTGTACAATATTTTATAAAAACCCCTTTTAATTAACTAAAACAACTATAATAAAATAATATTCATAAATATAAAAATAATTAATAATTAATATTGCATTAGTAAAAATTCGGGGTGTTACAATTCTCCCCTCCTTTTAGAAATTTTGACCCTGAAATTTACCTGAAAACAGAAATAGATAAGCTACTCGCATCTTGCTTTCTAATTCCCATGTAGCACTTTCTTCAAAATTTCCTCCCCAAACGACCTTAACCAAAGGGATTTTCTTTCCTCTCAGTTGTTTCACCCTCGTGTCATCAATCCTTAAAGGAACCGTTTCATAGGTAAGATTATCCTTCAACTGAATGTTGTCAGACTCAATGATATGGGAAGGATCATGGACATATATACTTTCTAGGTTGGGAAACATGAAAGACACTATGAAAATTTGAAAGAGATGGAGACAAGGAAATTTGATAGGCTACTTCACCGATTCTGTTAAGAATTTGATAAGGACCAATGAAACGTGGAGTAAGCTTACGAGATTTCAGTGCTCTACCTACTCCTGTCCAAGGAGTGACTTTAAGGAATACATGATCACCTTTTTTAAACTCAAGGTCTTTCCTCCTCTTGTCATTGTAACTCTTTTGCCTACTCTGGGTTGCTCTCATCCTTTCTTGGATCATCTTAACCTGTTCAGTAGTTTGTTGAACTATCTCAGGTCCTAACATAACATTCTCTCCAGGTTCTGCCCAACATAAGGGTATTCAACATCTCCTACCATACAAAGCCTCATAGGGTACCATCCCAATACTAGAATGGTAGCTGTTATTGTAGGTAAACTCTATCAAAGGTAGGAAACTATCCCAACTACCCCAAAGTTCTAAGATGCAAGCCCTCAACAAGTCTTCCAAAGATTCTATGGTTCTCTCAGTTTGACCATCTAGGCACATCTAACGGTTGCATCAGACCTGAAGGTTTTTGGTGTTCTACCTTAGCTTTCTGAGATACTAAGCAAGCATACACAAATTCCTCCACTTCCCTCTTCATCTTAGGCCACCAAAACATCTTCTTAAGGTCTTGGTACATCTTAGTGGCTCCTGGATGAATACTAAGGATACTCTTATGACCTTCTTCTAGGATTGCTCTCTTAAGCTCTGGCACACTAGGAATGCACAACCTATCCTTAAATCTCAACACTCCATCCACTCCAAATCTAAACTCACTCTCCACACCTTGATTCAACTTTTCTACTTGACTCAATAAGAAAGGATCTATCTTTTGACCTTCTCTAATCTCATCTATCAAGCTATTAGTCACTCTCAAAGCTCCCAACTTAATACTCTTAGAGGTCAACTCACACCCTAAGCTCATATCCCTAAACTCCTCAATCATATGCAATTCCCTAATCATCAAAGAAGACACTCTCAAAGATTTTCTACTCAAAGTGTCAGCTACAACATTAGCCTTACCGGGGTGATAATTCAATTGAAAGTCATAATCCTTAAGGAACTCTAACCATCTCCTGTGCCTCATATTTAATTCCTTTTGGTCAAACAAGTACTTAAGGCTTTTATGGTCACTAAAAACCTCAAATCTAGACCCAAAAAAGTAATGTCTCCATAACTTAAGCACAAATACTATTGCAACTAACTCAAGGTCATGGGTAGGATAGTTTGCTCATGAATTTTAAGTTGTCTAGAAGCGTACTACCTTACCTGTGACACCCTTACTACCCCCAACACATACATCGTAATAATGACATTAAACTAAGGAAATAAAATTTTCAACATAGGTAAAAGGGTTCACATAAAACTTCATAACTGTTCTTTCTTCAATATCCAAAATAATTGGAAATAAAACTTGGAAGGTAAAATTTAAGAGTTTAAAAATTGTTTTCAAAAGACAAGGTATAACTCAAAATACATATAAAAATCTATATCCTAGAATTTTCTGCCCCGATGTCACAATATCATAGCACACCCACAATTCAACTGTTGGCATCCTAGATGCCACTCAAAGTCAGATCTTCCTCACCTAAAACATCCACAAATTGTACGGTGAGAAAAGAAAGCATCTATATATAAAGCAAATAAGGAAAACACAACATATTGTCTCATTATGACTCTATACTTAATAAAATATTCATAAACATTTCAACATATCATAACTCGATCAATCATACATCATCATCACATCATAATTCGCAATCACACCAATCATCACAAATCTTGCACTTCACACTATGCCAAGGTCACGTTACCCATTTAACAATCCAAGGCCGTGCTCACCCCTGATATAACACTGTGCCAAGGTCACGTTTCCCCTGTAGCATATCTAGCTCAGGGACGTGCTCACCCCCGACATGTTATCTAAGGTCACGATACTCACGTAACAATCCAAGGTCGTGCTCACCCCTGATATAACACTATGCCAAGGTCACGTTACCCCTAACTCAGGGTCGTGCTCACCCCTGACATGTTAACCAAGGTCAAGATACCCATGTAACAATCCCGGGCCGTGCTCACCCCTGGTCATAGGTGTGAAGAACCACAATCACATCACAATCCACACAATTCTTACAATTAACACTATGCCAAGGCCACGCCACAACTGACATAAGTGATACGTGTTAATTGTCTCACTCATTCCACACCATGCTAAGGTCACACCCTCCCTGTAGAATCACTTACCCAGGGGTCGTGCCATCCCTGGTCATTGATGCGAGGAACCACAATCACAATCATAATTATATTCATACAACATCTCATCTCATAGCTCAATTCCATATCACATACAAGATTGCATATACACAACAGATAAGTCCAACAAAATAATGGGTTTCATACACCTCAAGAAATTCACATCTAAATCATCAATTTTTATCAATTAATATAATAATCAATGGAATTACACATTTAATATAATCTTAACATAAATAGTAAAACCCTTAATTTTTCCAAAATCTAACTCACAGGCATTTTTTCTACAATTTTGTTCTCTCTCCCAAATCATCATTCTTACAAATTAAATATATATTTATAGTCCTAAATACATACAGAATCACATAAGACCAATAATTCTCCAAACAAAATTAATTATAAAATTACTCATAATCCTAAGGGCTCTTCCTCTACCCAATTCCCTCATGTAACTCTACATATAAATAATCTCTTTTTCCCCCGTACTTGGATGAGTAGAAGACGAATGGTCTTGGTGTGATCTAAGATCGTTCCTGAGTACTCTTCCTTAGAGCTCTTTGTTTCTCCTCTTTTTTTCCCTAACCCTTCAGAACGCAAATGAGGCAGATAGGGTTAACGCTACCTGACTCCTTTCTTAAAATTAATCCATTGGGCTGGGTCAACCCAACCCATTTTCCTTCTCTTCTAACCCACTTCTCTTTTTCCTCAAAATAATTAAATAAAATAAATACATGTATATTATAAAATATTTTTCCTCTATAATAATAATATATTTCTGAACCAAAATATAATAATATAATTTGAATAACAAAATATCATATAAAATCAATCTTCTCTTAAAACATATAAATATTTATTTAAAAACGCTAATAAAAATACTTATTTAATACGTACAAAATAATTGTCCAAAATAATAATTATTTAAAACGTACAAAATAATGTTCCTCTATAATTATTCAAATAATTATGACCAAACACCAGATAATAATAATAATAACCTTTTTGAAAACTGGGATGTTACATTACCCTCATGCATAAGCACTCCTCCTAAACCCATTTTAGAAGCATCACAAAATACCTCAAAAGTCTTACTAGGATCAGGTAACACTAACACAGGGGCACTAGTTAATCTTCTCTTAAGCTCTTGAAAACTTTCCTCACACCTAGAATCCCACACAAAAGGTTGGTCTTTCTTCGTCAGCTTAGTCAAAGGAAGAGCTAGCCTAGAGAAATTCTCTATGAACCTTCTGTAATAACCGGCTAGTCCTAAAAAGCTCCTAATCTCAAATACTAACTTAGGTGTATTCCACCCTAACACAGCTTCTACCTTAGCAGGATCTACAGCTATCCCACCCTTGGATATCACATGTCCTAGAAAGTTCACATTATCCAACCAAAATTCACATTTTGACAATTTAGCATACAACTGCTTCTCCTTAAGGGTTTGAAGAACAATCCTGTGGAAGAACGTATCTAAAGGATTTTGATGATGCCAAAGAAGTTAAAGAAAACAAGAGGTCAAGTTAAAGCAAGGTGACCAAGAAACAAAAATCTCAAAATATTTTAGATAAGTCTTGTCAACCTAGCTTAATATGTAAAAAGAAATCTTTAGAAATATTGCATAAAGTTCTTGGCCATTTAAAATAAAGAATTTCAAAGAAAACCCAAATATGATTTATATTAATAAGGTTTTGAAAATAAAGGTTTTCAATATTTTAAGTTTTAATAAGGCAATTATTGTTTTTAAGAGTCTGGTAATCGATTACCATTACATGTAATCGATTACCAAAGGATGAATCTCATATGTTCAAAGTCACTCTTTAAAACGTGCTCTGGTAATCGATTACCCATTCCCTGTAATCGATTACCATAAGATGAAAATTTCAAAATTTGAATTTAAACTTTACAACGTTCCAATCATTTAGAAAGTCACAACTCTTCATGAAAAGTTATGACCTATGAAACAATCATCTATAAATACTAACAATTTTTCAGACAAAGGTTACGAACTCAATTGTGAAAAACTATCTTTACAATCACTTGGCCAAAAATCATTTGCAAATTATCTAAAGAGTTCTACTAAGATCAACAAGTGTAAAATCCGTTCTTCAAAGAGAGTTGTTATACTTCATTCATCTTTTCTATTGATCTGTAAAGGGGAAATTGTTGTTCTCCTTGGTGGTCTGTGATTCTCAACACGAGGAAAGAGAATTCCTAGGTGTTGGAGAATTTGAGTCTTGTAAAGGTTACAAGCATAGTGAAAAATCTCAAGTGGGTGACTTGAGGACTGGATGTAGGCAAGGTTGGCCGAACCAGTATAAAATCAAGTTTGCAATTCTCTATCCCTATACTTTTAATTTTGTTGTGAAGTTTTTGCATCATTACGTACAAATTGTTTAAAATATTGATTTTATAAGAAAAAAGTTAGAAAAACTAATAAAGAGAAGAAAAATTAGATAACTTAATTCACCCCCCCTCTTAAGTTACACGAGGCTACTTGACTAACAAGTGGTATCAAGAGCAGGTTTCTTGTATAAGGCTTAAAAGCTTCAAGATTTGAAATGGCCTCATCAAATTTGTTATTTCCCGAAGGAAACTCTATTAATAGACCTCCTATATTCAATGGGGTAGGGTATCATTATTGGAAATCTAGGATGCAAATTTTTATAGAAGCCATAAACTTAAACATATGGGATGCTATTGAAATTGGTCCTTTCATTCCCACTATTGTAGTTGGTCATGAAATAAAAAATTTTCCCAAAGATCAATGGAGTGAAGATGATAGAAGAAAGGTTCAGTATAACTTAAAAGCCAAAAATATAATCACTTCTGCTTTAGGAATTGATGAATATTTTAGAATTTCAAATTGTAAGAGTGCTAAAGAAATGTGGGATACACTTGAAGTAACACATGAAGGCACTAATGATGTGAAAAGATCTAGGATAAAGCCTCTCACTCATGAATATGAATTATTTAGAATGAATCAAAATGAAAGCATACAAGACATGCAAAAGAGATTTACGCATATAATTAATCATCTTGCATCTCTAGGAAAAGTGTTTCCTAATGAAGATCTTGTTAACAAAGTTTTGAGATGTTTGAGTAGGGAATGGCAACCGAAAGTGACTGCAATTGCTGAATCAAAAGATCTGACAACCATGCCTCTTGCCTCATTGTTCGGAAAACTCCAAGAACATGAAATGGAATTAATGAGACTGAATCAAAATGAGGAAAGTGATAAAAGAAAGAAAGGGATTACACTCAAAACATCATCATCCATTCAACAAGAAGATGAGAAAGAAGAAAATATTGTGGAAGATGGTTTAGAGGATGATGAGGATTTCAGTCTCTTTATAAAGAGATTCAACAAATTCCTTAGAAACAAAGGAAACCGAAAAAGAATCAACTTCAACAATAAAAGAAAAGGAGAAGACTCTTCTTCAACCCCAAAATGCTATGAATGTAATCAATCAGTACATTTGATATTAGAATGTCCAATCTATAAAAGAAGGATGGAGAAATCTAATAAGAAAAGTTTCAAAGAAAAGAAAGGGAAGAAAGCCTATATCACTTGGGAAGAAAATGACACAGATTCTACAAGTGACTCTGAAAATGAAGTTGTAAATTTGGGACTTATGGCCAATGACTACGAAAGCGAAGAAGAGGTAACATCTTCTAACAATGAAATCTCAATCTCATTTGATGAACTTCAAGATGCATTCAATGATTTACATAAAGAATCATTTAAACTTGCTAAATTAGTATCATCTTATAAGAAAACAATTTCAAAATTAGAAAATGAGATTTCAACATTAAATAATGAATTAGATAATCTCAAAACTGAAATTAAGATGATTGACTCTAAAAATGAAAAACATGAAATTAAAACTAAGTTAGATACTAATAAAGCAAATCATCCATGTTTAACTTGCAATAAATTTAAGGAAGAAATTAGTAATTTAAGAAACACTCTTGCAAAATTTACAAATGGAAGAAATAATTTAGATATAATATTAGGAAAGCAAAAATGTATGTTTGATAAGACAGGATTAGGATATAATCCTCAAAAACAACAAAAGAAGAACAAAAATTTCTTTGTTCCCACACAAGTTACTAGTTTTCCTTTAATAACATGTTTTTATTGTGGGAAGCAAGGTCATAATTCTTCAAATTGCTATATTAGAAAGAATTTTAACAATCTCAAGAATTTGGTGTGGATTCCAAAAGGTTCTTTTGTTAATACTAACATTAAGGACCCAAAGAAAACTTGGGTACCTAAATCAACTCCTTCTTTGTCTTGAAGGATTCTAGCAACCAAACTTGGTATATTGATAGTGGATGTTCCAAGCACATGACAGGAGATGCTTCAAAATTTATTGACTTCACTCCTAAGAGAAGTGGACATGTAACCTATGGAGACAACAACAGAGGAAAAATACTTGGCATTGGAAAAATTGGTACAAATTTCTCAACCTCCATAGAAAATGTTTTACTTGTAGATGGTCTTAAACATAGTCTATTAAGTGTTAGCCAACTTTGTGATAAAGATTTTTCAGTATCCTTTGATTCACAAAAATGTCTAATAGAACACAAAAATGATAAACAAGTCAAGATAGTGGGATTTAGAATTAACAATGTATATAAAATTAAAATAGAAAATAATCCTAAACATTCTCAATGCCTCATGAGTAAAAATGATGAATCTTGGTTATGGCATAAAAGAATTGCTCACATAAATATGGAACACTTAAATAAATTAATCTCTAAAGATTTAGTAATAGGATTACCAAAAATTAAATTTGAGAAAATAAATTATGTGATGCATGCCAAAAAGGAAAACAAGTGAAAGTATCTTTCAAACCAAAGAATATAGTTACAACCACAAGACCCTTAGAACTCTTGCATATGGACTTGTTTGGACCTTCTAGAACTATGAGTTTTGGAGGAAGTTACTATGGTCTAGTCTTAGTAGATGATTTCTCTAGGTACACTTGGACCTTGTTTCTTGCTAATAAAAGTGATACATTTGGTGTCTTTAGAAAATTTTCTAAACTAATTCAAAATAAGAAAAACCTTAAGATTGTCTCCATTAGAAGTGATCATGGAAAAGAGTTTGAAAATAAAGATTTTGATTTATTTTGTGAAGAAAATGGAATTGAACATAACTTTTCTGCACCTAGAACTCCACAACAAAATGGAGTAGTAGAAAGAAAGAATAGATCATTAGAAGATATAGCAAGAACAATGCTTAATGATTCAAAACTCCCCAAATATTTTTGGGCAGAAGCTGTCAACACTGCATGCTATACTATGAATAGAGCCTTGATTAGACCTATTCTTAAGAAAACTCCTTATGAGTTATTCAATGGAAGAAAACCTAATATTTCACATCTTCACATTTTTGGATGCAAATGTTTTGTACTTAATAATGGAAAAGATAACTTAGGAAAATTTGATGCTAAATCTGATGAGGGGATATTTCTTGGATACTCTCTAAATAGTAAATCATTTAGAATATACAACAAAAGAACTATGACTATTGAGGAATCAGTACATGTTGTATTTGATGAAACTAACCTTGTCTGTCCAAGAAGAGATGTTTTTGATGAAATTGTAGAAAGCTTTGAAGATACTCATCTTAATGAGCAAACTCACAAGGATGACAAAGATAAAGAAAAAGAGGATTCAACAATCCAAGAAGGTCAAACAAACATCAATTCTGAAAGAGAGTGGAGAATCTCAAGAAATCATCCTCTTGAAAATATCATTGGAGATATAACAAAAGGGGTAATTACTAGAAACTCTCTAAAAGAAGCATGCAACAATATGTCTTTTGTTTCTGAAATAGAAGTGAAAAATATTGATGAAGCTTTAAATGATGAACTTTGGATTAATGCTATGCAAGAAGAATTAAATCAATTTGAGAGAAATCAAGTATAGGATTTGGTAAATAGACCCACTAATCATCCTATTATAGGAACAAAATGGATTTTTAAAAACAAACTTGATGAACATGGTCTAGTCATAAGAAATAAAGCTAGATTAGTTGCTAAAGGTTATAATCAATAAGAAGGAATAGATTATGAAGAAACATATGCACCAGTAGCAAGACTAGTAGCCATTAGGATGTTACTTGCCTATGCATCAATAATGGACTTCAAATTATACCAAATGGATGTTAAAAGTGCTTTTCTAAATGGTTTTATTCAAGAAGAAGTTTATGTAGAACAACCCCCGGTTTTGAGAACTCAGAATTTCCAAACCATGTCTTTAAATTGAAAAAGGCTCTTTATGGATTAAAACAAGCTCCTAGAGCATGGTATGAAAGACTTAGTAAATTTCTTTTAGAAAAAGAATTTACAAGGGGAAAAGTTGATACTACACTCTTTATCAAAAGAAAAACTAATGACATCCTTTTAGTGAAAATCTACGTTGATGATATTATTTTTGGAGCTACTAATGACTATTTGTGCAAGGAATTTTCAAATGATATGCAAAGTGAATTTGAAATGTCCATGATGGGAGAACTAAATTTTTTCCTTGGACTTCAAATAAGGCAAACCAAAAATGGAATTTTTATTAATCAAAGCAAATATTGTAAAGAATTGCTCAAAAGGTTTGGAATGGAGAATGCTAAATCAATGGCAACACCAATGAGCACTACTTGCTACCTTGACAAAGATGAAGTGGGAAAATCCATAAATGTCAAGAAATATAGAGGTATGATTGGATCTCTCTTATACTTATCTGCAAGTAGACCTGATATTATGTTCAGTGTTTGTTTATGTGCTAGATACCAATCTAACCCTAAAGAATCTCATTTGAGTGCTGTTAAAAGAATTATGAGATATCTATTAGGAACCCAAAATCTAGGTCTATGGTATCCTAAAAACATGCCTTTCAATCTAGTAGGTTACTCCGATTCTGATTTTACTAGGTGTAAAACTGATAGAAAGAGTACTAGTGGAACATGCCATTTTATTGGATCAGCTTTAGTATCATGGCATAGTAAAAAGCAAAATAGTGTTGCTTTATCTACTGCTGAAGCATAATATATTGCTGCTAGAAGTTGTTGTGCACAAATACTATGGATGAAACAACAACTATCAAATTATGGTTTATCATTAGATCATATTCCAATTAAGTGTGATAATACTAGTGCTATCAATCTCTCTAAAAATCCAGTTCTTCATTCTAGAACAAAGCATATTGAGACACGCCATCATTTTCTTAGGGATCATGTTCAAAAAGGAGATTGTGTTCTAGAATTTGTTGAAACAAAGAATCAATTAGGTGATATATTCACAAAGCCCTTACCAAAAGAAAACTTCTTTTCAATTAGACAAGAATTGGGGATTCTAGACTTTTCTCACATTATTTTTTGATTCTATAGCAAAAAAGGCACATTTTTCATTTTTGTAATCGATTACAGGTTTAAGTAATCGATTACCAGAGGAAATGATTAAATTTTTAAACAGTGTAATCGATTACCATGGTCATGTAATCAATTACCAGTGCATGTCTGCTTGTTCTGGTATATGTAATCGATTACAGAGTAGTGTAATAGATTACCAGTGCGAACCTCACTTATCTGGGTAAAAGTGTAATCGATTACCATGGAATGTAATCGATTACCAGTGCCAAAATGCACAGAATCTCAAAAAGGTGTAATCGATTACCATATTCATGTAATCGATTACACGACTCCTCTGCACTTAAAGGAGTGCAGTTCGTCTTCTTCCTCACGAAATAACCTCCATAGCCTCCGCGCCCTAACCTCTTCAAATCCCCATATCATCCTCAATTCTTAACCAAATCGAACCCCGTTTGTTCCATTCTTCTTCATTTTCAATTCTCTTCAATTCTACCGATTTGATTTTACAAAATAATCACTCAAATGACGGAATCATCAAAACGTCGTAAGGGTTCTTCACGTTCAACCACCGCCGGCCGCCATCAACAGCCTCCCTCCGACAACGCTCCTGCGAATCAAATTCCATATACTGGACGTGCTCTCGCTCTGTTCTCCTCAGACGAACAACGAGATAGGTACTACCAGTTATTTTCTGAGCGAAATATTGTTGATCCCAAGTATATTAGTGTTGATTTTTTTGAGGAAGAATCATTTGAGTGTTATACTATTTTTAAAAATTCTGGGTTGGTGGATTTTATGTCTATGAAGAACCCTGTTTATCCAGAATTAGTCAGGGTCTTTTACAGCAATTTGAAAATCAGGAATGGAGTTCTTTACACTGAGGTTAAAAAAATTCCAATAGTGATAAATCAGTCTCTGTTTGGAGATTTATCAAAATTAAAAGATCAGGGTACTTTGTTTGAGGGAACCATTCCGAATACATGGAAACCAGAATATTCCCATCCCAATGCCCGAAGTATGATTTGTGTAGATAACGCTGACATGACTGGAAGATTATTGGCTGACTCAATGAAATTTGATTATAGAATCATGCATTACATAATTGTTCGGGTACTGCTTCCCCGCACGACTAACCTTGCCCAGGCTTCAGAGGAGGACTTAATTTTGATATGGGCTCTAATCACTGGCTGGGAATTTAGCTGGGCTCATCTGATTAGGAGTCGAATGAAGAAGGCCTTGCGGGTTAATGCTTCTCTTCCATACCCACATTTTGTAACTACTATTTTGGAACATTTTAAAGTTCCTCTGGTAGATGAAACCTGGGTTCCAGTTAAGAGGGTCTTTGAGATTGGGGAAAATGTAATTGCTTCCTTTGGGTACAAGAAAACACTGGACAACACCTGGGTCAAGAAGCGGGATTTTCAAGCAGTAGACACTGACGATCGAACTCCGTCACCACCTCCTCAAGATCCTTCATCAGCACTTCTCTCGGATGTTCTCAATGAAATTAGAGATCTCCGGTTCTATGTTGGTGAACATTTTGATTCTCTTGACACTCGCATGACTCGTCTTGAGGAGGAAGTAAAATCTCTTAGATGCCCTTCCGAGTAGCTAGTTGACTCTGATTCTGTTATTTGCTATTTTAGTTTATCTTATGTTTTGGCCTATTTTTTAGTCAATTTCTGGATCTTTGATTAGTATGTTTTAGGTTAATTCAATTTTTTTATATATTGTCTCATTCCTTTTGATGTTGCCAAAGGGGGAGAGAAAAGGAAAGAAGGGTCCTGATCAAATATTAGATATTTTGAATTGAACAATTTAATCTGATCATTACAACTGTCTATTTAAAGTCAAATTTTTACAATATAAAAATTAACATCAAACAATGATTTATTAAGGGGGAGACTAAGGGGGAGTGATCGATATACACTATTTTATGTTTCTTTCCATCTACAGTATGTTGTCATCATCAAAAAGGGGGAGAATGTGGAAGAACGTATCTAAAGGATTTTGATGATGCCAAAGAAGTTAAAGAAAACAAGAGGTCAAGTTAAAGCAAGGTGACCAAGAAACAAAAATCTCAAAATATTTTAGATAAGTCTTATCAACCTAACTTAATATGTAAAAAGAAATCTTTAGAAATATTGTATAAAGTTCTTGGCCATTTAAAATAAAGAATTTCAAAGAAAACCCAAATATGATTTATATTAATAAGGTTTTAAAAATAAAGGTTTTCAATATTTTAAGTTTTAATAAGGCAATTATTGTTTTTAAGAGTCTGGTAATCGATTACCATTACATCTAATCGATTACCAAAGGATGAGTCTCATATGTTCAAAGTCACTCTTTAAAACGTGCTCTGGTAATCGATTACCCATTCCCTATAATCGATTACCAGAAGATGAAAATTTCAAAATTTGAATTTAAACTTTACAACGTTCCAATCATTTTGAAACTAAACCGTTGTAATCGATTACCAGAGCCTATTTTTCTGGAAAATTTTAGAAAGTCACAACTCTTCATGAAAAGTTATGACCTATGAAACAATCATCTATAAATACTAATAATTTTTCAGACAAAGGTTACGAACTCAATTGTGAAAAACTATCTTTACAATCACTTGGCCAAAAATCATTTGCAAATTATCTAAAGAGTTCTACTAAGATCAACAAGTGTAAAATCCGTTCTTCAAAGAGAGTTGTTATACTTCATTCATCTTTTCTATTGATCTGTAAAGGGGAAATTGTTGTTCTCCTTGGTGGTCTGTGATTCTCAACACGAGGAAAGAGAATTCCTAGGTGTTGGAGAATTTGAGTCTTGTAAAGGTTACAAGCATAGTGAAAAATCTCAAGTGGGTGACTTGAGGACTGGATGTAGGCAAGGTTGGCTGAACCAGTATAAAATCAAGTTTGCAATTCTCTATCCCTATACTTTTAATTTTGTTGTGAAGTTTTTGCATCATTAGATACAAATTGTTTAAGATATTGATTTTATAAGAAAAAAGTTAGAAAAACTAATAAAGAGAAGAAAAATTAGATAACTTAATTCACCCCCCCTCTTAAGTTACACGAGGCTACTTGACTAACAAATCCTAAGGTGCTCAACATGATCCTCCCTAGTCTTGGAATACACTAAGATATCATCTATGAAGACCACTACAAATCTATCCAAGTAAGGGTGAAAGATCCTATTTATGTAGTCCATAAAAACACCAGGTGCATTAGTCACACCAAAAGGCATAACTAAATACTCATAGTGCCCATAGCGGGTCCTAAAAGCAGTCTTAGGAACATCCTCAACTCTCACTCTAATCTGATGGTATCCTGACCTTAAATCTATCTTACTGAAAACACAAGCTCCAACTAGTTGATCCATAAGGTCATCTATCCTAGGCAAGGGATACTTATTCTTAATGGTCACTTTATTCAGTTGCCTATAGTCTACGCACAACCTCATGCTCCCATCTTTCTTTTTAACCAATAAAACAGGCGTTCCCCAAGGCGAAACACTAGGCCTAATGAATTGTTTCCCTTACAGTTCTTTTATTTGTTTCTTAAGCTCAACTAACTCTTTAGGGGACATCCAATAGGGTGCTATAGATATAAGTGAGGTACCTAGCACTAAGTCTATGCTAAACTCAATCTCTCTCTCAGGTGGTAAACTAGACACATCCTTAGGAAATACTTCTTGAAATTCTCTCACTAAGGGAATCTCATCTAGCTTACTATCAGTCTCAAGTGTTAAGGAAGCGAAGATCATGTACACTCTTTCATTTTCTTTTAGACAAGTTTTAATTTCGACAGCACTAAGAAATTTCGTACTCTTACATTCACCAAAGGAAATAGATTTATCAAAGCAGTTTAAAAAAACATGGTGGGATGATAACCAATCCATACCAAGAATTACATCTAATTGACTAAGAGGAAAATAAATTAAGTCAACTAGAAACTGCTTATCAGAAACTGTTAAAGGACATTTCAAACACACTAGGGATGTAGTCACAAGACCATTAGTAGGGGTTTCAACAACTAAATCAAACTCTAACAAAGACACGTGCAAATTTAATTTTTGGACACAAGAGACAGAAATAAAGGAATGAGTTGTACCAGAATAAAATAGTACAACAAAAGGAGTCTTAGCTATGAAACAAGTACTTTGTATCAAATTTTATGACCGAGCAGCTTCAGTACTACTAAGAGCAAATACTCTCCCCACAGTCTTTGGACGCTCAATTTGTGAATCCAATCCAATAACACGTGTTCTTGGTGGTTCAAGATAGTGGGTGCTGATGTGACCCTTACCCCTGTAGTTGAAGCAGGTAACCTCCTTGTCACGACATTTAGACTGATTATGGCCAGCACGTCCACACTTCCCACATCTTTCTGAAGGAGTGGACACAGACCCTCCAACACTTCCAATAGCACTAATAGTGGATCCTCTAGTAAATGACTTGTTTTTATTAGCAGCAACTTTACTCCCTTGGAATCTAGTAGGAGCGGAGTAAGGCTTACTCTTACCCGATGTACTAGAGCTTATAGCACGGATAGGACCTCCAACTTCTTTATAGAAAGCAGCACGAGCATGTAACACCCTAGTTTTAATGCTTTTGATGAGGGTAATTTAGTAAATTTAAGTGTGACTTAGTAGCTCAGAATGGGTCGTTCCAAAATTGGAATGGGCCGTTCCAAACTACTAAAATAAGCGTCATTTAGTAGCCCAGAACGGGCCGTTCTCAAATAGGAACAGGCCATTCCAAGCTACTTAAATGGCCTACAAATTTTAGATGGGAACGGGACGTTCCCATTTTGGAACAGGGCGTTCCCATTTTGGAACAGGGCGTTCCCGATTTGGAACGGGGCGTTCCCAATTTGAAACAGGGCGTTCCCAATTTGGAACGGGGCATTCCAAATCACGAAAAATGCCTAAAAACCTAATTGAGAACGGGCCGTTCCAGATATGGCTGTTGTGGGTTAAGTGCAACCCCAGAACGAGCCGTTCTGGTTTGGGAACAGGTCGTTCTAGATGAGAATTTTACACATGCCGTCAGAATCCAGAACGGGCCGTTCTGGATTTGAAACGGGTCGTTCCGGCGAAGCCTGATGCCTATAAATTGAGCTCTCTGCCACTCCCAAAAAGCACATTTTTCATTTTCTAACTTCTTTTCTTTTACACTCTCTTAAGAGCAAGGGGAGCCTATAGGAAGAGACTAGCAAGACCCAGTTTTAGCGTCTTCTTCTGCTTATCCAGGTAAGGGGGAGTGAGAAACCTCGCTCAGGGTGTGGGAATAATTGTTGGGTAGTAGGATTGACCCCCAATCCCTTGCCTGATGCATGTTTCTAGGAACAGGCAAAATATGAACGTTTTCTGTTTTTCCTTCTGATTGTTCTGTTGGGCTTCCTATTGAATGTGATGTGTAGATATGTGATTGATTTTGAGAATGATCATGTTTTGATATGAATTAGAGTGCTCTATGGGTTCCTACGAGAAACCCTATGAGAAACAGGCAAAATAGGAATGTTTTCTATTTTGCTTTATGATTCTTTCATTGTGTTCCTTATTGGGTGTGATGTATGAATATGTATTTGATTTCAAAATCATATAAGTTTTGATATGAATTAGAGTGCTTTGTGGGTTCTTTTGGGAAACCCTATGAGGTAAAATTAGGAATATGATTTATGTATCATTTTGATGTATATGATGATGAGAAGTTTTTTTATGAGACTATGGGAATATGATGTGAAACGTGAATGTGAAGTGTTGAGTCAATGTAATTGTGAATGTGAGACATACATCATATGCATATATGACTTATGCCAGGTATGTTGCTTAGGCCGCATACCAGTGATGTAACAGGCAATGTGTAACACCCCAATTTCCTTAAAAGGATATTTTTTTTATTAATAATGGCATTTTCGTAATTATTGATGGCATTTTCGTAATTTTATAAAGGTATTAGGGGTATTTGAGTAACTCGGAACGGGCTGTTCCGAAAGTGGAACGGGCCGTTCTGAGCATTTAAAATAAGCTAAAATTTTAGGTTGGGAACGGGCCCAGAACGGGCCGTTCCAACAAGGAGAACGAGCCGTTTCGGAGGGAGAACGGGCCGTTCTGCTGAGTTTGAGAACGGGCCGTTCTGGTTTCAGAACGGGCCGTTCTGCTTTTTGAGAACGGGCCGTTCCGATTTTGGAACGGGCCGTTCCAGTTGAGAAATTTGCCCACGTTTGAAGGATCCAGAACGGGCCGTTCCGAAATCAGTACGGCCGTTCCGGTTGCGCCAGGAGGCCTATAAATAGGGCCAAGGGGGGGTGAAAAATTTATATTGAGCAAGAAGTGGTAATCTTAGAGAGAGAAAGAGGAGAGAGAGAGAGAGAGAGAGAAAGAAAAAGAGAGAGAGGGAAAGAAAAAGAGGGGATCCAGAGGAGGAGATCCTGCCCAAGTTCCAACTCCGCCTATCCAGGTAAGGGGGGGAGTGAGAACCTCGCTCAGGGGTATGGGGATAATTGTTGGATAGTTGTTTGTCGGATTGGCCCCCAATCCTTTGTCGTTATTCTGTTTAATTTCTATTTACTCTACTTTGCTTTTTGTTGAAGGTGCCGTTGTTCTGTCTAAATTTCTATTTACTCTACTTTGCTTTTTGTTGAAGGTGCCGTTGTTCTGTCCGATTTTCTAATTATTCTACTTTGTTTTTGTTGAAAGTGTCGTTGTTCTGTATGATTTTCTATTTACTCTACCTTTTTCTTTGTTGAAGTAATAAATGAATATGAAATTAATGTTAATAATACATGAGTTTTAATATGAATAAGAATGCTCTCTGAATCTCTGTGAATACCTATGCGGACCTTATGAGGAGTATTGATGACATGACCATGTGAAATATGGACAAATGACATGAGACCTAAGAATTGACTATTGAGACAAACTATGATTATGAGACTATGACAAATGAGGACATGATGTACTAAATGAAATTCTGTAATAAGTTAAATGTTGAGTTCATGAAATAATGAATGTATGACATGCATCATATGCATATCTTATTCCAGGTGTGCCGCTGAGGCCGCATACCAGTGATGTAACCAGGTGTACCTTAGGGTCACCGACAGTTGATGATATGCTAACCAGGTGTACTTTAGGGTCACCGACAGTTCAGGTGTACTTTAGGGTCACCGACAGTTGATGATATGCTAACCAGGTGCACCTTAGGGTCACCGACAGTTGTGCAGGTGTGCCTTAGGGTCACCAGTGATGATATGTGAAACTTCCTTATGGCGCCACATGCATGCATTTATGAGATGAGTCCATGACATCATTGCATGATAAATGAATGTATTTGTAATATTGATTATGTATGTGTATTGTTTACATGTGACTTATATTTGTGGTGTGTGTGTGTGGGTGCTATCTAACCTTTATTCTTCACCTGAAACTGAGTGAGATGTTTCTCACTCCCTTGTTGTTTTTGTATATGTTTTAAATTATGTTGCAGATGATCAGCATCATGGGGATGTTGGTGATGAGGCTTAAGGCTTCAGTGGGGCATGCTCTGATAGGATGTGACGTCGGGCATAGCTAGGTTTATTTTGGATGTTATTATATTAAAAAGCTTTAATTTTCTCTTCTTATGTAATTTTGAACGTTCCTGAGAAAAGACCAAAATGTACATCTTTATTATACTATTTTATTATATGATTTCAAAGTTATAAATTAATTCCTAACTAGGAGGCTCTGCCACCTTTGCTGGAATTAATCTATATTTTCCTTTATATGATTTCTTGAATCTTAATACTTATATGTTGACTTTTTATGATTGATGAGTTACGAATGTGAATCTTCTACCTTATAATATTTGAAACAATTGTTTTATACATGAAAGATGTTATTAAACTATGAAAGATTTTAATTACCCAAAAAGAAGAAAAGAAAAATTTTATTGTTACATTTGTTGTATATTAATAATGGGGTAGAGGGTGTCACACAATGTGATGAAATGACTTATTCCAGCTATGTTGCTTAGGCCGCATACCAGTGATGTAACAGGCAATGTGATGAAATGACTTATGCCAGGTGTGTAGCTTAGGCCGCATACCAGTGATGTAACAGGCAATGTGATGAAATGACTTATGCCAGGTGTGCAGCTTAGGCCGCATTCCAGTGATGTAACAGGCAATGTCATGAAATGACTTATTTTAGGTGTACGTTGGGTCACCAGTGATGAAAAAAGTGAAACTTCCGTATGGTGCCACATGCATGCATTTATGATTCGAGTCCATGACATCATTCCATAATAAATGAGTGTGCAAGTGATATTGATTTTGTATGCGTAGTGTTTACATGTGATTTGTACTTGTGACTTATGTTTGTTGTGTGCGTGTGTTATCTAACCTTTATTTCTGCACTTGAACCCGAGTGAGATGTTTCTCACTCCTTTGTTGTTATTTGTCTGTGTTTAAATTGTTGTTGCAGGTGATCATCAGCATGAAGATGTTGGTGATGAGGCTTAGGCTTCAGTTGGGCATGCTCTGATAGGATATGTGACATCGGGACTTAGTTAGGTTTAGCATTGGAGTTTCATTACTGTTATTAGGAAAGATTGATGTTTTATTTTGTCATCATTTCCGTATTGGACTACGATTTACGAAATATGAATGTGAACTCTCTATTTATGTATTTTGAAACCTTATTTTTAAGAAAGTTTTATTTACTCTAGAATGTACTTTATATTTATTGTGTATTATGTATGTGGGGTAGAGGGTGTCACGATCATAAATGTTGCACTTATTGACCAGAGTGGGAAAATGATAAACATCCTGATAGTTAATTGCAATTTTCACTTTAGAACGCAGACCATTTACAAATTTTATGCATTTAGCTTTTTCCCCACCCTCACCATGGTAGTGTGTACAATAACAAACCAAAGCATCAAATTTGGCAGCATACACTGCCACTGTGTCGTTCCCTTGATTTAGTTAAAGGAATTCCATTTCTTTCCGACTCCTCACATCATCCGGGAAATACTTCTCAATAAAGACCTTCTTGAAGTTGTCCCAATTCAAGTGCACCCCTCCATCAATCATCCTTCGAAGTGATATTTCCCACCAAAAGTGAGCATCAGTAGTCAACATGAAAGTAGCCAACTTCACCTTCTGAGCGAGGGGACAATCCATGACATTGAAGATCTTCTCAATCTCCGTTAGCCAATTCATAGCAGCATCTGGGTCATATCCTCCTTTAAAGGTAGGCGTGTGATTTCGTTGAAATTGCTCCAACCAATTAGGAGCGACCTCAGCCCTATTGTTATTATTCATAGCTTGTGCTAATGCTTGAAGAGCATCAGCAATCACACGATCATTTCTACCAGCCATAGTCTAAGAAAATAATATAATTAATAAACATAATCAATCATCATACTAGCATACCAACAAGTTTCACAATCAATTCAGTCCATCATTCAACTACAAAATAAGCATAGTAAACTCATAACTCACGGTCGATTGGATCGACCTGCTCTGATACCACTAAATGTGACACCCTCTACCCCAATATTAATACACAATAAATGTAAACAATTTTTTTTCTTACTCTTTTGAGTGAATAAAATCTTTCATAGTTAACAACATCTTTCATAGATAAAATAATTGTCTCAAATATCATAAGGTAGAAGATTCACATTCGGAACTCATAAATCATAGAAAGTCATCATGTAAGTATCAAAATTCAAGAAATCATATAAAAGAAAATATAGATTAATTCCAGCAAAGGTGGCAGTGCCTCGTAGTTAGGAATTAATTTATAACTTTCAAATCATGTAATAAAAATAATATGACAAAGATGCATATTTTGGTCTTTTCTCAAGAACGTTCAAACTTACAAAAGAAAAGAAAATTAAAGCTTTTAAAAAAATAACATCCCAAAATAAGTCTAGCTATGCCCGATGTCACATCCTTTCAGAGCATGCCCAACTGAAGCCTTAAGCCTCATCACCAACATCTTCATGATGATGATCACCTGCAACATAATTTAAACATATACAAGAACAACAAGGGAGTGAGAAACATCTCACTCGGTTTCAGGTGCAGAAATAAAGGTTAGATAGCACACACACGCACAAAAAATATAAGTCACATGTAAATAATACACATAAATAATCAATATCACATATATACTCATTTATCATGCTATGATGTCATGGACTCGACTCATAAATCCATGCATGTGGTGCCATGAGGAAGTTTCACAATTCATCACTGGTGACCTTAAGGCACACCTGGTTACATCACTGGTGACTCTAAGGTACACCTTGTTAGCTTGTTACATCACCGGTGACCCTAAGGTACACCTTGTTAGCATGTTACAATTGTGGGTGACCCTAAGGTACACCTTGTTAGCATCACCGGTATGCGGCCTCAGCGGCACACCTAGAGTAATATATGCATATGATGCATGTCATACATTCATTATTTCATTAACTCAACATTTGACTTATTACATAATTTCATTTAGTACATCATGTCATCATTTTTTATAGTCTCATAATCATAGCTTGTCTCAATAGTCCATTCTTATGTCTCATGTCATTTGTGCATATTTCACATAGTCATGTCAAAATTATTCCTCATAAGGTCCGCATAGGAATCCACAGAGATAGTCATGTCATAATTATTCCTCATAAGGTCCGCATAGGAATCCACAGAGATAGTTATGTCATAATTATTCTTCATAAGGTCCGCAAAGGAATTCATAGAGAACATTCTTATTCATATTAAAACTTATTTATTTTTAACATTAATTACATAATTATTTATTATTTCCAACAAGAAACAAAGTAGAGCAAACAGAAAATAAAACAGAACAACACGCAAGGGATTGGGGGCCAATCCGACAATCAAACTATCCAACAATTATCCCCACACCCTCGAGCGAGGTTTCTCACTCCCCCCTTACTTGGATAAGCGGAGCTGAAACTAGAGCAGAATCTCCTCCTCTGGATTCCCTCTTTCTTTCCCTCTCTTTCTTTCTCTTTCTCTCTCTCTCTCTCTCTCTCTCTAAAATTTTTCACCCTTCTTGGTTATAATTTTTCACCCCCCATGCCTCCTATTTATAGGAATTCTGGGGTACCCGGAACGGCCCGTACTAAATTCGGAACGGCCTATTCTAGATCCTTCGAATATATGCAAAATTTTCAACTGGAACGGCCCGTTTTAAAATCAGAACGACCCGTTTTCAAAAAGCAAAACGGCCCGTTCTAAAATCAGAACGGCCCGTTCTGGGGTCCATGTTTACACTGATTGACCATAGTTGGAACGGCCCGTTTCCAACTAAGGTTTTTAGGCATTTTTAGAATTCCGGAACGACCCGTTTCCATTTGGGAATGGCCCGTTCTAGAGAAATCAAAATTGGCCTCTTTTCTACTTTGGAGCGGCCTGTTCCACTTTTGGAATGACTCGTTCTGCTGCTTCAAAAATAGTACATTTTCTTTGTTTGGAACGGCCCGTTCCACTTTTAGAACAGCCCGTTCCGGCGTAAAAAAAATAGAATGTTATAAAAATTTTCACAAACAATTTAAATTATTAAAAACTTGTACAATATTTTATAAAAACCCATTTTAATTAATTAAAACAACTATAATAAAATAATTTTCATAAATATAAAAATAAATAATAATTAATATTGTATTAGTAAAAATTTGGGGTGTTACATATATATATATATGTGTGTGTGTGTGTGTGTGAGGAAGGATCTACTTATTTTGAGTAAGTTTTAATAGATTTTCTCTATTAATAAATAAATTAAGTTTACAAATTTTTAAAAAAATTTAAAATCATATGATACTTATTTATATAGATTAGAATCAATGTATAAAATATTTTTACAATTATTCATCAATTTGAATTAATGAAACGAAGTATCAAATAATTTTAAATTTTTGAAAAAAATTATAAACATGATCTATGCGTTAATTTTTTTAAAATTTAATTATTGAATTATTGAAATTTAATATAAAAACTAATTTATTGAATGAAATAAATTTACTAAAAATAAGTAAACTCCTTCCTCATATATGGTGATGTCAAGTGACATCTATATATTTAGCAAAGTTTTCCTTTATAGTGTATAACTAGTATTTTAATTTGTATAATGTACAAACATGTTTATTATATATATATATATATATATATATATATATATATATATATATATATATATTATATGGTAGAGGAGGGATCTACTTATTTTAAGAGTAAGTTTTAATATTTTTTCTCTATTAATAAATAAATTAAGTTTACAATTTTTAAAAAAAAATTAAAATCATATGATACTTCTTTATATAGATTAGAATCAATGTATAAAATATTTTTATAATTATTCATCAATTTGAATTAATGAAACGAAGTATCAAATAATTTTAAAATTTAAAAAAAAATTATAAACATGATCTATTCGTTAATTTTTTTTTAAATTTAATTATTGAAGTATTGAAATTTAATATAAAAACTGACTTATTAAATGATATAAATCTACTAAGAATAAGTAAAGTCCTTCCTCATATATGGTGATGTCAAGTGACATCTATATATTTAGCAAAATTTTCCTTTATATAAATTATATATATAAGTACTATATGTTTGAGTATATAAATTGTATGAAAATTTATATAAATAAATATTTTTAAACATATAAATTATATTTTAGAGTTATGATAAATAATTTATATTATAATAAAAAAAAATTATTTATTAATAATTTATTTTTAAACATTAATATTTAATTCATAATAATTGTGATAAATAAAAACTAAATTATATAAGAAGTTAAAAAAATTTCTACAAACTCTCTTGAAAGAAAACTTCTTAAAGACATTCTCAGAATCTGAATTCGTATTTAATGTATAAAGATTGACAAATGATAAATAATAGATTATTTCTCACTAATCTAAAATTTAATTTGTATATTTAAAATTTAGTTATATAGAAAAATTGTTTATAAATTACACATGCTAATTTTAATTTGGTTAAATTATAATTTTGGCCCTTTATCTTAGGTTTTTAGATTCATTTTAATCTTTTATCTTTTAAAGTGTTCATTTTAGTCCTCTATCTTATAATTTTGGATTTATTTGATCCTTTTGAAATGATTATTTTTAATTTTGAGAGACAATTTTGAATATTTAATTGACAAATTCAAAACTTAAACCTTATCTAATTAGATTCACCTATATGAAAACTATGAAATTCAATTAACATTTGAATAAAAAAAATTATAAACATAGAGAAAATTATGTGAAAAGTTATGTTTTATGATTAATTACAAAATAACATGAAATTAAAGTTTTAGAATTGTTTTCGTCACTTTTTGGATTTATTTATATATAACTTTCATCATGTTTAAAACACTTTTTTTTTGTTTAAACTTCAAGTGTTTAATAATTTTCATATAAGTGTATCTAATTAGACAAGTTTTAAATTTTGAATTTGTTAATCAAATATTCAAAATTGTCTCTCAGTATTAAAATAATTATCGTTTCAAAAGGATCAAATAGATCCAAATTTAGGAGATAAAAAACTAAAATGAATTTTTTAAAAGATAAAAATCCAAAATAAATATAAAAACAATAAGATAAAATACTAAATATAATTTATTCTTTAATTTAGTAAGATACTCGATCAAAAGAACTAACCTAATTTCTAATTAGGAAAAATAGACACTTTTGTGCCTCTGTATTTAAAAAAAAAAAAATAGTTGTAACACCCAATTTTTTTTATTACTATTGTTAATGGCATTTTCGTAATATTTTAATAAAGGAATAAGGATATTTCCGAGTGTCGGAACGGGGCGTTCCAAATATGGAACGGGTCGTTCTGAAAGAGGAAACACAATTTGTTTTATTGTTGCAGAACGGCCTTGGAACGGGTTGTTCCGGTTTGGAGAACGGGCCGTTCTGGAAGCAGAACGGGCCGTTCTGGAAGCAGAACGGGCCGTTTTGCTGGATTTTGGAACGGGTTGTTCTGGTTTTGGAACAGGCCGTTCCAGTTGAGAAATTTGCATAGGTTTGAAGGGCCCAGAACGGGCCGTTCCGATTTTGGAACGGGTCGTAGTGGTAGGTGGGTGAAAAATCCTATAAATAGGCCTCAAATCCTCTCATTTCTTCACACCTTTCATTCTCACTCTCTTTTCTCTTCTGTTCTCTCTTCCGTTCCTCTTCTTCTCTCTGAAGACCAAGAGGAACTAAGAGGATGAGATTCTGCCCCAATTTTAGTTCCGGTCCTTGTTTAAGGAAAGAGAGGAGGAGTTTCTGCCCTAGTTCCGGTCACTGTTTAAGGAAAGAGAGGAGGAGGTTCTGCCCGAGTTCCTATTTATCCAGGTACGGGGGAAAAAGGGAATTAATTATATGTAGAGTTACATGAGGGAATTGGGTAGAGGAAGAATCCCTTAGGATTATGAGTAATTTTATAATTATTTCTGTTCGAAGAATTATTGGTCTTATTTGATTATATATGAATTTAGGATTATGAATATATGATTTAATTGTAAAAATGATGCTTTAGAAGAGAGAATGAAATTATAGAAAAGTGCCTGTAAGCTAGGTTTTGGGAAAATTGGAATATTTCTGTTTGAGAAATTGATGATCCTAGTAGATTTTGTATGTGTTGAGGATTAGAAGTACATATTTAATTTGTAAGAATGGTGATCTGAGAGCGGGAGAACGAAACTGTAGAAAAGTGCCTGTGAGTTAGGTTTTGGAACAATTGGGGGTTTCACTGTTGGTGTTAAAATTATATTAATTTATGAATGTTATTATTGTATTGATTGATAAGAATGAATGATCTTGATGTGAATTACTTGAGGGGTGTGTAAACCCTTATTTTGTTAGGCTTATCTATTGTGTATGTGAGGTGGAATTGTGTACGTGATGTGAATTTGAATTATGAGATGAGATGTTGTATGGATGTGATTATGATTGTGATTGTGGTACCTCACATCAGTGACTAGGGATGGCACGACCCCTGGGTAAGTGGTGCTACAGGGAGGGCGTGACCCTAGCATGGTGTGGGGTGAGTAAGACAGTTAACACATACCACTTATGTCGATTATGGCAGCCCTGGCATAGGGTTAATTGCAAGAGATTGTGTGGATTGTAATGTGATTGTGGTTCCTCACATTAAAGGATCAATGATGATACGAACCCTGGTAGTGGATGCTTCAGGGACGAGCGTACTCCTGGATGATCAGGGATGATACGAACCCTGGGTAGTTGATGATTCAGGAACAAGCGTACTCCCGGATGATCAGGGATGATACGAACCCTGGGTAGGTGATGCTTCAGGGACGAGCGTACTCCTTAATGACTAGGGATGGCACGGCCCCTGGGTAAGTGATCCTACAGGGAGGGCGTGACCCTGGTTTGGTGTGGGAGGCAATTAACCTGTATCACTTGTGTCAGATGTGGCGAGGTCTTGGCATAGTGTTAATTGTGAGATTGGTGTGAATTATGGATGTGGAAATGATATTTATTAAATGTAAAATTTGTGTGAATTATGGATGTGGAAATGATATTGTTAATTGTAAGATTGACATGAATTATGGATATGGAAATGATGTTGTAAATTGTATAATTGGTGTGGATTATGATGGATTGAGATATGTATGTGAAATGAGATATGTTAAATGTGAATTAAGATGTGAAGATGATGAGTAATTAATATATATATATATATATATATATATATATATCGATATATATTTTATTAAATAATGAATTATGATGAGATTATATTGTGATGTGTCTGTATGTACTTTGCATAGATATTTTCTTTTCTCACCGTATAAACTGTGAATATTTTAGGTGAAGAAGATCCGGCTACGAGTGGCATCTAGAATGACAATAGTTAATGTGACATCGGGGCAGAGGATTTCTAGGACAGAATATTTATATGGATTTGGTATTGTAATAAATGATTTTAAAATTGTAAATTCTTAAATTCTACCTTTCAAGATTTATTTTTTAGTCATTTTCTTATATCGAAGAAAGAACAGTTATGAAGTTTTATGTGAACCCTTTTACCAACTTTGAAAGTTTATTCCTCTTAATTTAATTATATTATTTCGATGTATGTGTTGGGGTAGTAAGGGTGTCACAATAGTGGGTAGTTATTTAAAATATAAGAGGTTTGAAAACTAAATGTCATTGAAATAGAAAAAAGAGAATAAATAAATAGATAAAAGATAAATGATACTGGTTTGTATTTAAATGTATAAAGGTTGATTGTAAGATAAATTAAATTGATATGATATAAAAATATTATAATTCAGCGTCATTAGATAGATTCTTAAATCAATATAATTTTGTGCACAATCTTTAATAAAATATTGAATATGTATATAATCACATCACATTCGTATAATATAATATATAATATATTATATGTTATAGAATTTGATATCTATAAATTGGCTGTAAGGAGTAGGCTCATATGATACAAAGAAAGAAGTGAATTGGATTGCGTGAGAGCCTTACTCTGAGACCTGCTCTGACTGGTGAGCAATTCATACCTTCAACATGCTGCATGGGAGTTACGCCACATGCACGTGCTTTTTTATGCATCATCTTCTCCACCAATTTCATCTTTTTCTCTTTTTCTTTGCACGCCATGACCCACTTATTCTCATCCAACCAGATTAGCTTTCTTTAATGAATTCAACTTCCACTCCGTTTTCCATCATCTCTCCGTGTTTGGGGAGATGATAGAGTTTTTGTTTGATTCAATTTTTTAATAGGGTATTGGAGTTGAGTTTATATGCATTCCACATTCTTGTTTCTTTCTGTGCTTTCAATGCTTTAATTTTGCTACCATGCTGGATATTTTGTGGATTTGTGTAGTTGAATGCCTTAGGGTTTTTGTTGGTCTTGTTTTCTTAAATTCACTTTTTTTATCCGTTGATTTTCTTTTGAATAAAATGTTAATTAGGCGTGAATCCAAACTAATCTAACTGACTCAATCATTTTGTACGATTATTTTTAATGTTTGGATTAAATCTAAATCAACTTGTTCAAACGGATGTTGGATAATAAATTTTGATTTTTAAGTTTAACTTAATTCAATTCAACCCTAATGTATAATATATTATTAAAATTATACATATAATATTATAATTATATATTTTGAATTCAAGATACTTAGCATTTTAACCCTACATCTTTATCTCACACATACAAATTATGGGAAAAAAAACAAACATATTTTTTTTTTTAAAATTTGTAACAATGAACAATACTTTAGAGACTTTACTTTACTGTTTGTTGTTGTTACAGATTGAGATTTTCTCTTTAATCAGACTTAAGTTGTGTGTATATAGATTCATATTGTATACAACAATTCTTTAATTACTCGTATTTGTAGGTTCAAATACACATGCTAAATGTTTATAATATATAATTAAAAATTAAAATGATTTATATATAAATAAATATTATATTTAATATATAAATTATATTTAAAATTTAAATAAATAAATATGTTTAAATATATAGATTGTATTTTAGATTTATAATAAATAATTTATATATAACACAAAATAATTATTTATTAATGATTTATTTTAAAATATTAAAATTTATTAATTCCTAAAGAATTAACTGAATTTAATATTGTTAAAGAATTCTAAAGCCTCTTAATCAAATAGAAATTCCTAAAAATGCTTTCATTATAAATTAAACTAATTATATCCAATTGACTTATTTTAATCTAATCCTAATCATGATTGAGTTAGTTGAATTTGAATTAGAAAAAGAGTTACATAAACTCAATCATCAATCTTTTTTTTCTTTCATTACAGCGATTTAGTAAAATAATAATAAAGAAATATTAACTATACACTCTCTAATACATCTTTTTAATACACTTATTTTTATTAATTAAAATTTATTAAAAATTAAAAAATAATAATAATAAAAGAAAAAAGCATTATATAAGTGTATGACTTACTAAAATTTGTGTTTTTCAATAAATTTTAACCTGTGTTTAAATGAGTATATTGATATCATTTCTTGTTTATAATGATCATTATTTTTCAGGTGATTCAAAATATGACACATTCACCAGTATTTATTCATGCCTTCCTTTGTGAACTTGCATGTTGTTGCTTTTCTGCATTCTTATGGACATGCATCTTTGTTTATCTCCTCTATTGTGCTCTCTCTCTTTTTGTTTTGCTGCCCGTTGAATTACCCTAATATGTGGAATAATAGGCAAAATTTGCTACCAACAGACCTTATTAGTATATTTGCAACATGGTGTTCATTAATTCTTTTTTTATTTTCTATTGGGAAAAACCCAAGTCCCGCCAATCCTAAATCATTAAAAAGGGCCACCTACCATTTATTCACGTACTAAGCCCAATAGTGCTGGACGTGAGGGGGTGTATTGAGAAAAACCCAAGTCCCGCATCGACTAGAGATTAGGCAATTAAATAGTATATAAGTGGAAATCCACACCACCATTAGGTGGAGCAGCAAATAATCAGTCATGGAATGTACCTTCTGGACCCACAGTGCAAGGGCATCCAAACACACCAATGCCGCATACATACCATCATGCCTCAAAGCCTGCCAATGAGGCTATATCCAGTGTTGTTTCACAACCTCCTATTGTGGAAGTTAAAGCAAGTGGAAGGAAAGAACTTCCCGAGGATCTGTTCACTATAAAATATTCTCCCTTCCCAGCTCCAGTTGTAGGTTGGCAAATGGGTGTTCCCCATGGCATGGGTATCGCAATGCCATACAATAATGTGGTGCCTGTGCCAAGTTTTCCTCAGCCATCAAGGTCAAAAATCCATTTGATGTCAGCAGTGCACCAGCCACAGATCAACCTAACATGGTATCAGAGCCATTTAGATCCACTTTAAAAATGGGCCACCCACCATCGATGCATGCCTCATAGGCATGAGGGGGTGTATCAGGAAAAACCCAAGTCCCGCCAATCCTAGATCATTAAAAAGGGTCACCCACCATTTATCCACGTACCAAGCCCAATAGTGCTGGACGTCAGGAGGTGTATTGGGAAAAACCCAAGTCCCACATCGACTAGAGATTAGGCAATTAAATAGTATATAAGTGGAAATCACGTCCAGCACTATTGGGCTTGGTACGTGGATAAATGGTGGGTGGCCCTTTTTCAATGATCTAGGATTGCAGGACTTGGGTTTTTCCCAATACACCCCCTCATGCCTATGAGGCATGCATCAATGGTGGGTGGCCCATTTTTAAAGTAGATCTAAATGGCTCTGATACCATCTTAGAATAGTGGATTAAGCCTAACTCAACCCTACAAAATCGGCTCGTAAAGTGAGGGTTGCTTTCCACTTATATACTATTCAATTGCCTAATCCCTAGTCGATGTGGGACTTGAGTTTTTCCCAATACACCCCCTCACGTCCAGCACTATTGGGCTTGGTACATGGATAAATGGTGGGTGGCCCTTTTTAATGATCTAGGATTGGCGGGACTTGGGTTTTTCCCAATACACCCCCTCATGCCTATGAGGCATGCATCAATGGTGGGTGGCCCATTTTTAAAGTGGATCTAAATGGCTCTGATACCATGTTAGGATAGTGGATTAAGCCTAACTCAACCCTACAAAACTGGCTTGTAAAGTGAGGGTTGCTTTCCACTTATATACTATTCAATTGCCTAACTCTAGTCGATGTGGGACTTGGGTTTTTCCTAATAAATCCGTAAGTGTATGCATCACTTTGACTGACAACAGAAAGTGAAGCTGAAACTTGCACATATTTATACAGGGGGCAACAAGTTGATGATTGACTTTACAAGTCCAGGTGGACAATTTTTCACATTATCTGAATGGGTTTCCTCCTGTAGGGAATGAATTAGAGGGGGGAGTGTTCGATAACCCACCGGTCAGCTGCTGATCAGGATTTCACAAGCCGAAAGCAGCTCCTTGATTTTTGAAATCCCCAACTTGCCTTGGTATTAGCATGTTAGTTGGCATTTGATGCCCCATGTATGCCCTTGGCCCCAATGCAGATGCATGAATTTGTTGGTTGCACAACAGGTTGCGGCACAATAGATTGAAGAACCCATATCTTTGGCTCGCTCAGAAGATTGGCTTTCCACCTTATAATCTCCATCTGATATTCTACGATCTTCACAGCGCCAATCATTAATTATTGGAGGACGACCAAGACTTCTCCTATAATCACCATATTGCCTACTTTCTTGATCATATCCAGGACTTCTTCCACCTGGACTAGATCTGTCACTATAACGTTCATATGCATCCTCATAGGGAGGGCTTTTAGATCCTCCTCCTTTATAGAAATCATCTTTGTCACCTACTTTGACTCTTGGTGGTTTGTCATTGGGCTTTTCTCCAGTAAATCTTCTATCCACATAAACATGCTTAATAAAGTCTTGAAACCTGTCAACATTACTGCTATCGGGGAAAGAATGACGCTGTGCATCCCATTCTTTAAAATATATTTATTTTGCACGCTGATTTCCTCCTTCTTGAAGTGCACTAACTTCTTGTGAAGTAAACTTAGCCATTGAAACTTACTTTACTCGATGAGTGAATTTCTGATGTATTCCACTACAGTTCGTGCAAACAAACATCCAGAAATTTGTGCACACATATTGTGGTCCCAGATTGTTGCAGTTAATGCATCTGCGATTAGGTTCAAGCTTGAGAAGACCTCGAATCACGCGCTCATTCTTCTCATCTTCCTTCAGGCGACTCGCCATCTCCTCCGCTACTTCAATTCCGCAGTACAGAGAAAACAGTTGGGGGACTTGAATTGAAGATAGGAGAGAGAGGAAGCAGTATTGCACCAAAACAAAGAGTGGAAGACCTATTGATAGTTCAACATTGACACAGGGAACTGCATCTTCCAGTAACTTAACATCTGTCAACGAAAACCCAGTAGATGTTAAACTTGGCACGACTAAGAGCCTTATTGATTTTGATGTTGATCCTGAACTTCTGGTAGCTCCATCAGTTCCTCAAGCCCAACAATCTACTGTTCTGCAACCTGTTGTGCAACCAGCAAATTCCGGCAATGACAATTGGACCTCTTTTGATGTTACTCCTGGGGCTAAAGCAACTCCAAGCTCCTCAAATTTCAATTCACTTGAATCATTGTTATCCGAATTGTCTGTGCCAGCATCTTTACCTGCTCACTTTTCTGGAGTCTAAGTACGTATTCCAGCACCATCTCTTACTTCTACTTCTGGAGCCGCAAATGTTACTGGTTTCTCAGCTTTCCCACCCAAGCCAATTTTGTAGGGTTGAGTTAGGCTTAATCCACTATTCTAACATGGTATCAGAGCCAGAAATTTGTGCACACATATTGTGGTCCCAGACTGTTGCAGTTAATGCATCTGCGATTAGGTTGAAGCTTGAGAAGACCTTGAATCACGCGCTCGTTCTTCTCGTCTTCCTTCAAGCGACTCGCCATCTCCTCCGCTACTTCAATTCCCCAGTACACCTGTTGATCCTCGGATTCTTCTGTTGATCCTCTGTACTGCGAAATTGAAGTAGCGGAAGAGATGGCGAGTCGCCTAAAGGAAGACGAGAAGAATGAGCGCGTGATTCGAGGTCTTCTCAAGCTTCAACCTAATCGCAGATGCATTAACTGCAACAGTCTGGGACCACAATATGTGTGCACAAACTTATGGCTCTGGTACCATGTTAGAATAGTGGATTAAGCCTAATTCAACCCTACAAAACCGCTTGGGTGAAAAAGCTGAGAAACCAGTAACATTTGCAGCTCCAGAAGTAGAAGTAAGAGATGGTTCTGGAATAGGTACTTGGACTCAGAAAATTGAGCAGGTAAAGATGCTGGCACAGATAATTCGGATAACACTGATTCAAGTGAATTGAAATTTGAGGAGCTTAGAGTTGCTTTAGCCCAGGAGCAACATCAAAAGAGGCCCAATTGTCATTGCCGGAATTTGTTCGTTGCACAACAGGTTGCGGCACAGTAGATTGTTGGGCTTGAGGAATTGATGGAGCTACCAGAAGTTCAGGATCAGCATCAAAATCAATAAGGCTCTTAGTCGTCTCAAGTTTAACATCTACTGGGTTTTCGTTGACAGATGTTAAGTTACTGGAAGATGCAGTTCTCTGTGTCAATGCTGAACTATCAGCAGGTCTTCCACTCTTTGTTTTGGTGCGTGACTGCTTCATCTCTCTCCTCTCTTCAATTCAAGTCCCCCAACTGTTTTCTTTGTACTGCGGAATTGAAGTAGCGGAGGAGATGGCGAGTCGCCTGAAGGAAGACGAGAAGAATGAGCACGTGATTCGAGGTCTTCTCAAGCTTCAACCTAATCGCAGATGCATTAACTGCAACAGTCTGGGACCACAATATGTGTGCACAAATTTCTGGACGTTTGTTTGCACAAACTGTAGTGGAATACATCGGGAATTCAATCATCGAGTAAAGTCAGTTTCAATGGCTAAGTTTACTTCACAAGAAGTTAGTGCACTTCAAGAAGGAGGAAATCAGCGTGCAAAAGAAATATATTTTAAAGAATGGAATGCACAGCGTCATTCTTTCCCCGATAGCAGTAATGTTGACAGGCTCTGAGACTTTATTAAGCATGTTTATGTGGATAGAAGATTTATTGGAGAAAAGCCCAGTGACAAACCACCAAGAGTCAAAGCAGTTGACAAAGATGATTTCTATAAAGGAGGAGGATCTAAAAGCCCTCCCTATGAGGATGCATATGAACGTCGTTATAGTGACAGATCTAGTCCAGGTGGAAGAAGTCCTGGATATGATCAAGAAAGTAGGCAATATGGTGATTATAGGAGAAGTCTTGGTCGTCCTCCAATAATTAATGATTGGCGCCGTGAAGATCGTAGAATATCAGATGGAGATTATAAGGTGGAAAGCCAATCTCCTGAGCGAGCCAAAGATGTGAGTTCTTCAAGCCCACCAGTGGTCCGATCTATTAGAGAAATATTGGGAGAAAATGTAGTACCTCTTCGGATAAGTGAACCACCCAAATCAAACAGTGGAAGACCTGCTGATAGTTCAGCATTGAAACAGAGAACTGCATCTTCCAGTAACTTAACATCTGTCAACGAAAACCTAGTAGATGTTAAACTTGAGACGACTAAGAGCCTTATTGATTTTGATGTTGATCCTGAACTTCCGGTGGCTCCATCAATTCCTCAAGCCCAACAATCTACTGTGCCGCAACCTGTTGTGCAACCAGCAAATTCCGGCAATGACAATTGGGCCTCTTTTGATGTTGCTCCTGGGGCTAAAGCAACTCCAAGCTCCTCAAATTTCAATTCACTTGAATCAGTGTTATCCGAATTGTCTGTGCCAGCATCTTTACCTGCTCAATTTTCTGGAGTCCAAGTACGTATTCCAGCACCATCTCTTACTTCTACTTCTAGAACCGCAAATGTTACTGGTTTCTTAGCTTTTCCACCTAAGCCGTGTTTGTAGGGTTGAGTTAGGCTTAATCCACTATTCTAACATGGTATCAGAGCCATTTAGATCCACTTTAAAAATGGGCCACCCACCATTGATGCATGCCTCACATGAGGGGGTGTATTGGGATAAACCCAAGTCCCGCCAATCCTAGATCATTAAAAAGGGTCACCCACCATTTATCCACGTACTAAGCCCAATAGTACTGGACGTGAGGGAGTGTATTGGGAAAAACCCAAGTCCCACATCGACTAGAGATTAGACAATTGATTAGTATATAAGTGGAAAGCAACCCTCACTTTACAAGCCGGTTTTGTAGGGTTGACTTAGGCTATGCACTATTTTAACATTTTCTACTGACAGTTCTCTGAATTGGGATGAGTTCTGCTGCTAAAAACATGGAAGAGCATGAGCTAATTCTAGGGGCGGTCCTTACCTCATGAACCAAATAACCTGCAGCAAAGAGTTTTCTGAGTCAATGAAGAATAAAGAAACTAATGAAAGCCTTTTAGAAAGTTTATGCAACGGATTGAAGCTATCTTTAATGGAAAAAATTATTATCAGTCTTGTTTTATCTGATTCTGAGAATCCTGATGCCAGGCTGGGTGGTAAGTATGAAGTTACATTTTACTTGACTAATAATGTTCATGGTCATTTCTATATCATCTATACTGTGTCAATATTATTTTGCCGTTTATATATAGTATATTTGACCTGAAATATTGCTGGTGTATAGGCAAATCTTTTTGCATGGCTCGGATTGAGGAATTGTTTGTCAATCCTGGTTCTTGGAGTTGCAATGAGCAAATTCACAAAATTATCATGTTCCGAAAGCAGTCTAAGGGTCTTTCCAAGCACATGGTTTCCTTTATGCAGATATTATCACTTGTGAAGTTCAAAGACAAGCCAACTTTTGCCTTGACTCTATTGCTTCCTGAAGAGATGCATGAGGCTGATTTAAGGTGGTAATGTATTTAGTAATCCTTATTACCATTTTATTAAGTTAACTACACATCATTGGGTCAATGATATTGAAAAAGTATTTGATTTAACCACTGAAATAAGTGGTTAACATAAAACTGGCAACCATTTTTCAATACAATCATATATTGGTTGTATATTATTAGTTATCAATAGTAATTAATTCAGTTATGATGTTTAATTAGTTATCCATCATTTTACAGGAAGATGGAGTTGTTCCACAAGTGTGGAGAAAATGATTTTGATGCTATTTTGGAAGACATGCAGAAGGAAATAAACATGGGAGATATTGTGAAGGAGCAAGGCTATGGATGCACGGTTGATGTCTCAAAGTGCAAGGAGATATTTTCTCCATTCTCATCTCTAACTGATAATATGCTATCTAAATTACTTGGTGCAATTGCTTATAGTCGTACTGGGATGGAGGAAAACCAGAACACATACTTAACATTCCCTGCAGCCAATGGATCCAACGTGTCTGAGTTGCCACCTCTTAACTCTTGGAATATTGATGTCTTGGTAGATACAGTTAACCATCTTGTGAGTTTTATTCAATAGGACTTAAAGTTCCTCTCATTTTGTTATTGCCTTTTGAATAAGAAAGTAAATCATTTCATTTTTATGTGCTTTCTGATACAGGCACCTCAAACCAACTGGATATGTGTCATGGAAAGTCTTGATCATGAAGGGTTTTTCCTTCCTTGTGAAGAAGCATTCCTTTTTCTCATGTGTGTGTATAAACATGCCTCTAAGGTATGATATCAGAACCTTAGATATGCTTTTCCCGTAGCTTAGCTGATTTAAAATCAGTTTTGATACAAGTTAGAAATAATTTTTAGAGCTTCTTTGCTGAAAAATAAAGAATTTTTTCTAGAAGAAAAGTTATCAAAACCATTTTTAATCTTGTATCTAAATAGGATCTTATATGCAAACTCTGGCATAAAATTCTGAATGTATGAAAATATGCCTAGCAGGAACCATTTCCTCTCCATGCCATATGTGGATCTGTATGGAAGAATACTGAGGGTCAGCTGTCTCTCCTTAAGTATGCTGTATCAGCACCTCCAGAAATATTTACCTTTGCACACTCGGGAAGATTGCTGGTATGATTATCTGTTTGTAAATTTAGACCTATTTGGATAAATTATTCCAAAAGCACTTTTAGAAAAAAAAATTTAAAATAAACTTATTAATGAACTAAAACTAAATTATACATGAGTTAAAAATAAATTTTTTGAAAAACTGATAAAAGAAAATTTCTACAAATTAACTTATATTTAAGCTAATTTTAACTCACGAAGAAACTTATTTATTTATTTATTTATTTATATTTTTCTCTCTTAAAAATATTTCTAGAGAAGTTTATCTAAGTTGACCATTATTGTTTCTTGTTCCTATTGCCAAATTCTTATGACAACAAATTGCTGTGCAGGCATATGTTGATGCAATTAATGGCCACAAGCTTCAAAATGGCCATGCAAATCATGCATGGTTGTGTCTTGACCTTTTAGACGTCCTCTGCCAGCTAGCCGAGAAGGGTCATGCCAATAATGTTCGATCAATCCTTGATTACCCTCTTAAACACTTTCCTGAAGTGTTGCTTCTTGGGATGGCACATATTAATGTACAATCTAATGGATTCATATTTGTTGGTTCTCCACAATTACCTATTCTATGTGTTTTCTTGATTCATGTAGTTTACATTGGTTGTTCTTGCAGACTGCCTATTATCTCTTGCAACGGGAAGTATCTCTGATTGTTTTTCCCAAGATAGTAAAAAGTGCAGTAGGCAGTGGGATGATTCTACACCTTTGGCATGTTAATACACATCTGGTCTTGAGAGGGTTTATTGATTCTCAAAACAATGATGCAGGCAGCATTATAAGAATTGTGGACATCTGTCGGGAGTTAAAGGTTGTTCTCTTTTTAAGTGTGTTTTTTTTTTTTTTACTTTTTTTCATTTCAATCATTTTCCTGATAGACAGATAGATTGCACTTTGTTGTTATGGCTTTCTTGATTTTGTTATATGTGAGGATTACAATTGACTATTGATATGACCAAAATAGAAATAATGCATTAATAAAATATATAAGCAAAAAGTAATTTTCATCTTTTAAACCAGTTTTGTAAGATTAAGTCAAGTTCATAATACAAAAATTGACTTGTAAGATGAGAGTTATTTCTCACTTATATATAAATATATTACTAGTCGACGTGGCCAAAATAGAAATAAGGCATTAGCAAAGTATATTAGGAGATAGCAATCCTTACCTTATATATTGTTTTCGACTCATAATTTGTTTTCTTAATATGTTTTAATAATAAGCAAATCTTACTTTCATTGAGCCCTTAGTCGCAAGAAGCCTTCAAATTTGTCTTCACGATTCACAAATGCCAATCTCTTTTCTTTTTTACAATCTTTTGCCATTTTTAACTCATGCTTTCTTGTTGGTTTTACAGATTCTATCATCCGTGGTGGAAATTATTCCCTCTTATTATAGTATAAGGTTAGCAGCAGTGGCATCAAGAAAAAAATTCATTATAACCTTGAGAGGTGGTTGAATAGAAACTTAACTAGAAGCAAGGACGTCCTTTTTGTGGTAACAATAATACCTTCCCTCGTGCTTTGGGTCCTAATTTTTTTACACACTAACTTCACAGATTTAGAATCTAAATGAATACAAATTAAAAGTGCTTGAGAGTTTTTATATTGAAAATAAAGAACTTTTTTCAATAGAAAACTCTTAAAATATGCTTTTAAGCTTCTACCCAAACAATCTCTTATGCAGTCTTTTGGTTTTGTCACTTGTGCATTCCAACGTGTACTCTTCTGAGTTTATTGTAGCAGAAAAGTGGCTGACATTGTTAGGCTTTGCAGGAGTGCCTCAAGTTCTTAAAGGATGTCCATTTTGGTAGATCACAAAACCTTTCTGGCAAATCTTTTCATCAGCCTGGTGCTGTTCTGAGCCTCTATGCTGAGACGACTTCCACCTTCTTGAAGGTTCTACTTTAATATTTGGTTTCTCTGCCTGTTGATCTCATTTGATTTTCATCTAACTTTTTCTGATTACAGGTTCTTAAATCTCACACCAACTCGGTTGCCTCTGGACAACTTTCTCTGCAGTTGGAGAGGCTGCATATATCTATTAAAGATTACTCTCTAGTTTTTACTCTTCACTTTCTCAGTTTCCTATGTTTATTCTATCGCTCGTGCTCATATCATTTTATATTTGCACTTAATTTTGTTGCTACAATTGCAGTTACATAGTACAGACAGAACCTCGTCAAGGCTATCTTCTAATCCTGGTTATGTTGGTCCTTCCCGTGGATCTATTTCTACTGGTATATTTCTATCACTTGTGTTTCTATAGTTACATAGGCTGTTGCTTAGCATAAAGACATAAATTTATGCTTTCTATTTCTGAAAATATGTTGTGCTCCTTTGATATGTGCATCTGGTGCAGGGTTAGGATCTGCCTTGAACCCTGAAACTTTGGTTGCTGCTGCTACGAAAATAGAAAGTCCTATTGAGGTACTCTCTAGCCTTGTACAAAAGATTAATCAGACTGGCTGCTTTCTTCAGTTTTGATAATTGATTCCTTCAGTTGTTTATATTATCACTGATTTTACTTATCTGCTTATAAATAATTTTGAAGAGTTTCATGTTTCAGCTAAGGGATATCTTTGTTTACCAAAAAAAACATCTAGCTTGTGAGAGCTACACTTTCCCTCACATTTGATTTTGTTTAAATTTTCTAATTAAGTAGAGATGAACTACACACACTCTCTATATGCAAGCATTCTTGGTTTCAAAAATCTCTCTCCTATAAATGTCTTCTTTATCACTTATCTCCTGATTCTTTCATCTCTGTCCTTATTTAAAGTAACATGTCCCTCATCTATTATTTCATGGGGATTTTCTCTAATTTCTTGGGGATAGACTATCCTTATTTCTTTATTTTCATACCGGTTTAAATTTCTTTGATTCAAAATGGCTTATGATTATTCTTTCTCCTATTATGAGGAGGATAACAAATTATTCTCTCTATTTAATTTTCTTACACTTTATTGTCATCGATAACTGAAATTATTATTGAATTTTAATTATAATATTGACAATGATTTTATTTAGATATATTTGATATTATTCTGTATACAAATTTATTAAATTTTGTCAAGGTCATATGATAGATATTTACTTTAATTATATGATATTAATAAATTTTCACTTTTCAAAATAAATAATTGTGATCCTAAAATTATTTAACTGGTACAATGCATGGACTAAAATACTAGTTTTAATTTAGTATCTTATACAAATCTAAATTTTGATTTCCTTTACTTGGAGTAATTTAACCCTAATTTTTTATATTGTTAACAGGCTCCGGACTCAGATGTTCAAGAAAAGATACCATTTATAATTAATAATGTTTTTGCTGCTAATATTGAAGACAAAGCAGAAGTGTTTGCTGAAGTTTTGAAAGAGCAGTACTATCCTTGGTTTGCACAGTATATGGTTATGAAAAGGTTAGCATGACTCATAAGTCAAGTCATGTATCATGTAATTGCTTAAAACAGTTGCATCCATGTAGAGATATGGGGCATGCAATATATATTGGAGCCTTCACTTATACCATTTGTTATTTATTTCTAGACCAAGCATTGAGCCAAATTTCCATGACTTGTACCTGAAATTCCTGGATAAGGTTAATTCAAAGGCTTTAAACAAAGAGATTGTGCAGGCAACTTACGAAAATTGCGAGGTTTGAGCCTTGTTTCTGTTCCCTGCTTGATTGAAGTGACAAGTTGTGTCGATAATATGAAATAATACTTGGTGCTTGAATATTCTTCAGGCTCTTTTAGTTTTAGGATCAGAGCTCTTAAAATCAAGTTTAGAAGAACGCTCTTTGCTTAAAAATTTGGGGAGCTGGCTTGGGAAGTTAACAATTGGCCGTAATAAGGTTTTGATGGCTCGTGAAATAGACCCAAAGTCTTTGATTATAGAGGTAATTTCCAAATTGAATATACTTCAGGAGCAGATGGCCCTTCAATTGGTCATTTTCTTATCAAATTGTTTTCCATGTTGTAGGCATATGAGAAGGGGCTAATGTTCGTTGTTATTCCATTTACATCAAAGGTATAATTTATTATTGTAATTATCTGCTTCAATGTTTATACTCAGTAGCCTGCTACATTATCATTCAATTTCTTTTTACAGATCCTCAAACCATGCAAAACCAGTCTTGCATATCAACCACCTAATCCTTGGACTATGGCCATTTTAGGATTGCTTAATGAGATTTATTCAATGCCCAACTTGAAAATGAACCTCAAGTTTGACATAGAGGTACGTTTTTCTTGTTTCCTTCCTGGAGTGTCATTGACAAAAAAGGTTTATTGAAATATTTGTGATATATAGGTTTTATTCAAGAATCTTGGAGTCGATATGAAGGATGTCAAACAAACTTCTCATTCCCATTTTGACAAACTTTTTCTCGAGTTGGTAAATGAATATCAATCATTCCCATTTTGACAATAAGATCCAGAAATTTAGTACAGGTAAGTCACTTAGTGAAGATACATGCCAATTGGAGCCATATTTAGCTCAATGCTATGAAACCCGAAAACCTCTCTTGTTCATGGAGCCATATTTAGCTTGATGCTATGAAACACGAATACCTCTTTTGTTCGAAATGTCGCTGTGTTGAGCATGTTTCTGATATTGACACTCTAACACTTGCTCAACACATGTCCGACACTTATCAGGTGTCCAATTAAAATTTTTTTTTTTGTTGGCTTGAACACTTAAGGTGACACCTCTGCCCAACTCGAACACTTGAGCTGACACCTTCTTATGAATGGACATCCACTGGTATTATTAAAAAATTCTTTTTTTGATTTAGACCTGTCAATAACCTTAGAATATAATATGAAATCTTAAAAAAATAATGTCTCGCCTTCGTTTAGGCTTGTCATAGAAAAAACATAGAAGGTTGGTTTAAAAAGGTGAATATGTCATCAATTTAGATATTTTGTTATGTTATATTTTATTGTATTAGAGTCTCTCTCTTTTGGTATGTGTATGTGGTGTTTGGTGTCCTATATTTTAGACATTAATTGTGTCAAAGTGTCGGGTGTCTGTGTCGGTTCTATGCTCAGATGCTATTTTAAGTTTTGAAGTATAACTGACTACAACTTGTGTTTACAGCTTCCAACACAGATACCTAACTTTTGGACAGACGTTATTATCAAGCAAAAGCTCAGTGTTTTTGGGATGCAAATGTATGATGCTCTCAGTATGGTGTTCTGCTTCCTGTTTGAATCTATATGACTGAGTTACTATTTGTTTATTACAGAGCGGTATCCATTGCAATGGACAGAGCTATCAAAGAGACAGTGTCTAGTAATGAGCAGAGTATTGTTTCCTTATCAACAACAACAACCAAGGAGCTTGTTTTAAAGGTTTACATACATATCAGTGAAGCTGAGATTCTAACTGCTTGATTTTGCAATTCCATTTGTTGTAATTCCTAATTTAATCTACTCTACAAACATATCAGGATGTTATGGTATATAATATTGTCACATTTTTTTAAGTGCGTTAATATCTTTTTAACTGCTGGATTTTGTTGCTAGGTAACGTATATAGATATGTCTGTAGTAGTTGTTTTAACCGGAAGCCTTAACAGACAAGCTTGTACTCTGTTTTTTTTGCTAGATTTTAATTTATGTAATTCATTTGCAGGATTATGCTATGGAATCTTGACGAGACACGTATATTTTGAAAGAGCAGTACTATCCTTGGTTTGCACAGTATATGGTTATGAAAAGGTTAGCATGATTCATAAGTCAAGTCATGTACCATGTAATTGCTTAAAACAGTTGCATCCATGTAGAGATATGGGGCATGCTATATATATTGGTACCTTCACTTATATCATTTGTTATTTATTTCTAGAGCAAGCATTGAGCCAAATTTCCATGACTTGTACCTGAAATTCCTGGATAAGGTTAATTCAAAGGCTTTAAACAAAGAGATTGTGCAGGCAACTTACGAAAATTGCAAGGTTTGAGCCTTGTTTCTGTTCCCTGCTTGATTGAAGTGACAAGTTGTCTCAATAATATGAAATAATATTTGGTGTTTGAATATTCTTCAGGCTCTTTTAGGATCAGAGCTCTTAAAATCAAGTTTAGAAGAACGCTCTTTGCTTAAAAATTTGGGGAGCTGGCTAGGGAAGTTAACAATTGGCATTAATAAGGTTTTGATGGCTCGGGAAATAGACCCAAAGTCTTTGATTATAGAGGTAATTTCCAAATTGAATATATTTCAGGTGCAGATGGCCCTTAAATTGGTCATTTTCTTATCAAATTGTTTTCCATATTGTAGGCATATGAGAAGGGGCTAATGTTCGTTATTATTCCATTTACATCTAAGGTATAATTTATGATTGTAATTATGTGGTTCAATGTTTATCATTCAATTATGTGTTCTGACTCTCATTAAGACTATCTTATGTTTCTATATAGAGCTCATTTTGTCATCAAATTCCTTTCCAAAAACGTCTCTCAAAAGAATGGCAAGAAGAAACAAAGGTAATCAGTCAACAAACAAATCAACTAGGATACAACCAATTGCTCGGAAGGAGATGAAGAAAACAACAAAACGGTTTCAAGAAATGGTTTATATTTCTTCTAGGTTCTTTCATTTAAAATCCATTATTTAATTTCATTATTTTATGTGATTTTTAATTAAATTCTCTAATATTATTTTATAATTATAGTATAAGTGCTCATCAAATATCTCAGCCAAAAAATGACATAGAAAAATACTATAATATCTCGGATGCGTAATCTCCCATAAAAGTTGTTGAAAGTAGGATTGATAAGGATGCGGAACAAGTTAGTGGGATGGATCCATTAATAGTCACTTTCAATAGCTTAGCCAAGATGATAGTGGATAAATATCCTAAATTGAAGTTCACACTTTCTCCATCAGGACTTCCAATAGTTATTGATAATAATCAACAAACATGGTCAACTAATGCGCATCAAATTCCTTCAAGAGTGAACAGTCAAAGTGAAAGTAGAAAGATATTGCTTGATCATCCTAGTTAAGCTATTGAAAGTGACTATTAATGGATCCATCCCACTAGCTTGTTCCACATCCTTATCAATCCTACTTTCAGCAACTTTTATGGGTGATGATGCATTCGAGATATTATAATATTTTTCTCTGTCATTTTTTGGCTGAGATATTTGATGAGCACTTGTACTGTAATTATAAAAAAAAATATTAGAGAATTTAATTAAAAATAAAATAAAATAAACAAATTAAATAATGGGTTTTAAATGAAAAAACCTAGAAGAAATATAAACGATTTCTTGAAACCGTTTTGTTATTTTCTTCATCTCCTTTTGAGCAGTTGGTTGTATCCTAGTAGATTTGTTTGTTGACCGATTACCTTTGCTTCTTCTTGCTGTAACACCCAAATTTTTATTATTTTAATGGCATTTTCGTAATTTTAATAAAGTTATAGGGGTATTTTGGGTTCTGGAACGGGCCGTCCCAAAAGTGGAACGGGCCGTTCCAAATGTTGAAAATGTGAGGTTTTTGTAGTCCCAGAACGGCCTTGGAACGGGCCGTTCCGGTATGGAGAACGGGCCGTTCCGGAAGGAGAACGGGCCGTTCTTCTGAGATTGAGAACGGCCGTTCTGGTTTTTTGGGAACGGGCCGTTTCGATTTTGGAACGGGCCGTTCCAGTTACAAATTTTGCCCAGATTTGAAGGATCCGGAACGGGCCGTTCCGGAATCAGTACGGGCCGTTCCGGGTGCGTCAGATTGCCTATAAATAGGGGCAGGGGGGGTGAAATTTTTTATACAGAGGAAGAAAGTGAAATTTTAGAAAGAGAAAGAGAAGAGAGAGAGAGAGAGAGAGAAAGAAAGAGAAAGAAAGAGAGAGAGAAAGGAAGAGGGAATCCAGAGGAGGAGGCTCTGCCTAAGTTCAGCTCCGCTTATTCAGGTAAGGGGGGGAGTGAGAACCTCGCTCAGGGGTGTAGGGATAATTGCTGGATAGTTGTTTGTCGGATTGGCCCCCAATCCTTTGTCGTTATTCTGTTTAATTTCTATTTACTCTACTTTGCTTTTTTGTTGGAGGTGCCGTTGTTCTGTCTAAATTTCTATTTACTCTACTTTGCTTTTTGTTGAAGGTGCCGTTGTTCTGTCCGATTTTCTATTTATTCTACTTTGTTTTTGTTGAAAGTGTCGTTGTTCTGTCTGATTTTCTATTTACTCTACCTTGTTCTTTGTTGAAAGTAATAAATGAATATGAAATTAATGTTAATAATAAATGAGTTTTAATATGAATAAGAATGCTCTCTGGATCTCTGTGAATACCTATGCGGACCTTAAGAGGAGTATTGATGACATGACCATGTGAAATATGGACAAATGACATGAGACCTAAGAATTGACTATTGAGACAAACTATGATTATGAGACTATGACAAATGAGGACATGATGTACTAAATGAAATCATGTAAAAAGTTAAATATTGAGTCAATGAGATTATGATGGTATGACATGCATCATATGCATATATTATTCCAGGTGTGCCGCTGAGGCCGCATACCAGTGATGTAACTTGTAACCAGGTGTACCTTAGGGTCACCAGTGATGTAACCAGGTGTACCTTTGGGTCACCAGTGATGTAACCAGGTGTGCCTTAGGGTCACCAGTGATGATATGTGAAACTTCCTTATGGCGCCACATGCATGCATTTATAAGTCAAGATCATGACATCATTGCATGATAAATGAATATATATGTGATATTGATGATGTATGTGTATTATTTATAAGTGACTTATATTTGTTGTGTGTGTGAGTGCTATCTAGCCTTTATTTCTGCACCTGAAACTGAGTGAGATGTTTCTCACTCCCTTGTTGTTTTTGTATATGTTTAAATTATGTTGCAGGTGATCAGCATCATGAGGATGTTGGTGATGAGGCTTAAAGGCTTCAATTGGGCATGCTCTGATAGGATGTGACATCGGGGCATAGTTATTTTAGTTTAATATGTTATTGTTTTTATAACTTTAGTTTCTCTTCTTTTGTAATTTCTAACGAAGAAATAACGTAGATAACATATATAATTCAAGGAAAATATATGTTAAGAATTGTAATTTGAACGTTCTTGATAAAAGACCAAGATGTACATTTTTGTTATATTTTTATTATATGATTTGGGAGTATAAATTAATTCCTAACCAGGAGGCACTGCCACCTTTACTGGAGTTAATTTATATTTCCTTTATTATTATTTGTATATATATGATTTCTTGTTTTACACTAAATTGTATTGAAAATCTTAACTTCTTTTCTTTTATAATTTTTACACTGGAGTTATGATTTATGAGTTACGAATGTGAATCTTCTACCTTGTTATATTTGAAATATTTGTCAACTATGAAAGATTTTATTTACCCAAAAAGAAGATAAGAAATATTTTATTGTTACATTTGTTGTATATTAATAACGGGGTAGAGGGTGTCACATTTAGTGGTATCAGAGCCTGGTTGATCTAATCGACCGTGAGTTATGAGTTTACTATGCTTATTTGGTTTACTATGTTTATTTGGTACATGAATGATGGACTGAATTGATTGTAAAACTTGTTGGTATGATAGTATGATGATTGATTATGTTTATTGATTGTATTATTTTCTTAGACTATGGCTGGTAGAAATGATCGTGCGATTGCCGATGCTCTTCAAGCATTAGCACAAGCTATGAATAATAACAATAGGACTGAGGTCGCTCCTAACTGGTTGGAGCAATTTCAACGAAATCACCCACCTACCTTTAAAGGAGGATATGACCCAGATGCTGCTATGAATTGGCTAACAGAAATAGAAAAAATTTTCAATGTTATGGATTGTCCCATCGCTCAGAAGGTGAAGTTGGCCACATTCATGTTGACTGCTGATGCTCATTTTTGGTGGGAAGGAGCACTTCGGAGGATGATTGATGGAGGGGTGCACTTGAATTGGGACAACTTCAAGAAGGTCTTTCTTGAGAAGTATTTCCCGGATGATGTGAGAAGTCGGAAAGAAATGGAATTCCTTGAGCTGAATCAAGGGAACGACACAGTGGCTGTGTATGCTGCCAAATTTGATGCTTTGGTTCGTTATTGCACACACTACCATGGTGAGGGTGGTGAAAGAGCTAAATGCATAAAATTTGTAAATGGTCTGCGTCCTGAAGTGAAAACTGCAATTAACTATCAGGAGATATATCACTTTCCCACTCTGGTCAATAAGTGCAGCATTTATGATCATGACAACCGTGCTCGTGCTGCTTTTTATAAAGGAGTTGGAGGTCCTATCCGTGCTGTGAGTTCTAGTACTTCGGGAAGGAGTAAGCCTTACTTCGCTTCTAATAGATTTCAAGGGAGTAAAACTGCTGCTAATAAAAGTAAGTTTCTTACTAGAGGATCCACTGTTAGTGCTACTGGAAGTGTTGGAGGGTCTGTGTCCACTCCTTCAGTAAGATGCTGGAAGTGTGGACTTGTTGGTCATAATCAGTCTGAGTGTCGTGACAGGGAAGTTACCTGCTTCAACTGCAATGGTAAAGGTCACATCAGTACCCAATGTCCTGAATCACAAAGAACACGTGTTATGGGATCGGGTTCGCAAACTGAGCGTCCAAAGACTGTGGGGAGAGTATTTGCTCTTAGTGGTGCTGAAGCTTCTCGGTCAGAAAATTTGATACAAGGTACTTGTTTCATAGCTGAGACTCCTTTTGTTGTACTATTTGATTCTGGTGCAACTCATTCCTTTATTTCTGTCTCTTGTGTCCAAATATTGAATTTGCCTGTGTCTTTGTTAGATTTTGATCTAGTTGTTGAAACCCCTACTAATGGTCCTGTGACTACATCCCTAGTGTGTTTGAAATGTCCTTTGACAGTTTCTGATAAGCAGTTTCTAGTTGACTTAATTTGTTTGCCTCTTAGTCAATTAGATGTAATTCTTGGTATGGATTGGTTATCTTCTCACCACGTCCTTTTAAACTGCTTTGAGAAATCTATTTCCTTTGGTGAATGTAAGAGTACGGAATTTCTTAGTGCTGCTGACATTAAAACTTGTTTAAAAGACAATGAAAAAGTGTACATGATCTTAGCTTCTTTAACACTTGAGACTGATAGTAAGCTAGATGAGATTCCCTTAGTGAGAGAATTTCCAGAAGTATTTCCTAAGGATGTGTCTAGTTTACCACCTGAGAGAGAGATTGAGTTTAGCATAGACTTAGTACCAGGTACCCCACCTATATCTATAGCACCCTATAGGATGTCCCCTACAGAGTTAGTTGAGCTTAAGAAACAAATAGAGGAATTACAAGGAAAACAATTCATTAGGCCTAGTGTCTCGCCTTGGGGAGCGCCTGTTTTGTTGGTTAAGAAGAAAGATGGGAGCATGAGGTTGTGCGTAGACTATAGGCAACTGAATAAAGTGACCATTAAGAATAAGTATCCTTTGCCTAGGATAGATGACCTTATGGATCAACTAGTTGGAGCTTGTGTGTTCAGTAAGATAGATTTAAGGTCAGGATACCATCAGATTAGAGTGAGAGCTGAGGATGTTCCTAAGACTGCCTTTAGAACCCGCTATGGGCACTATGAGTATTTAGTTATGCCTTTTGGTGTGACTAATGCACCTGGTGTTTTTATGGACTACATGAATAGGATCTTTCACCCTTACTTGGATAGATTTGTAGTGGTCTTCATAGATGATATCCTAGTGTATTCCAAGACTAGGGAGGAGCATGTTGAGCACCTTAGGATCGTTCTTCAAACCCTTAAGGAGAGGCAGTTGTATGCAAAATTGTCAAAATGTGAATTTTGGTTGGATAGTGTGAACTTTCTAGGACATGTGATATCCAAGGGTGGAATAGCTGTAGATTCTGCTAAGGTAGAAGCTGTGTTAGAGTGGAGAACACCTAAATCAGTATTTGAGATTAGGAGTTTTCTAGGACTAGCTGGTTATTACAGAAGGTTCATAGAGAATTTCTCTAGGCTAGCTCTTCCTTTGACTAAGCTGACGAAGAAAGACCAACCTTTTGTGTGGGATTCTAAGTGTGAGGAAAGTTTTCAAGAACTTAAGAGGAGATTAACTAGTGCTCCTGTGTTAGTATTACCTGATCCTAATAAGACTTTTGAGGTATTTTGTGATGCTTCTAAATTGGGTTTAGGAGGAGTGCTTATGCAGGAGGGTAAGGTAGTAGCCTATGCTTCAAGACAACTTAAAATTCATGAGCAAAACTATCCTACCCATGACCTTGAGTTAGCTGCAATAGTTTTTGTGCTCAAGTTGTGGAGACATTACTTGTTTGGGTCTAGATTTGAGGTTTTTAGTGACCATAAAAGCCTTAAGTACTTGTTTGACCAAAAGGAATTGAATATGAGGCAGAGGAGATGGTTAGAGTTTCTTAAGGATTATGACTTTCAATTAAATTATCACCCTGGCAAGGCTAATGTTGTAGCTGATGCTTTGAGTAGAAAATCTTTGAGAATGTCTTCCTTGATGATTAGGGAAATGCAAATGATTGAGGAGTTTAGGGATATGAGCTTAGGGTGTGAGTTGACCTCTAAGAGTATTAAGTTGGGAGCTTTAAGAGTGACTAATAGCTTGATAGATGAGATTAGAGAAGGTCAGAAGATGGATCCTTTCTTATTGAGTCGGGTAGAGAAGTTGAATCAAGCTGTGAAAAGTGAGTTTAGAATTGGAGTGGATGGAGTTTTAAGATTTAAGGATAGGTTGTGCATTCCTAGTGTGCCAGAACTTAAGAGAGCAATCCTGGAAGAAGGTCATAAGAGTATCCTTAGTATCCATCCAGGAGCCACTAAGATGTACCAAGACCTTAAGAAGATGTTTTGGTGGCCTAAGATGAAGAGGGAAGTGGAGGAATTTGTGTATGCTTGCTTAGTATGTCAGAAATCTAAGGTAGAACACCAAAAACCTTCAGGTTTGATGCAACCTTTAGATGTGCCTGTGTGGAAGTGGGATAGCATCTCTATGGATTTTGTAGTTGGGTTACCTAAGACTGTGAAGAACTTGGATGCTATATGGGTCATTGTGGATAGATTGACTAAGTCTGCCCATTTTATTCCCATTAATATTAGGTACTCTTTGGAGAGGTTAACCAAGTTGTACATCAGTGAGATCGTGAGGTTGCATGGAGTTCCTACTAGTATTGTGTCTGATAGAGATCCTAGGTTCACCTCTAGATTTTGGGAGAGTTTGCATAAGGCTTTAGGCACTAAGCTTAGATTGAGTTCAGCTTACCATCCCCAAACAGATGGCCAAACTGAGAGAACCATACAATCTTTGGAAGACTTGTTGAGGGCTTGCATCTTAGAACGTGGGGGTAGTTGGGATAGTTTCCTACCTTTGATAGAATTTACCTACAATAATAGCTACCATTCTAGTATTGGGATGGCACCATATGAGGCTCTGTATGGTAGGAGATGTAGAACACCTTTATGTTGGGTAGAACCTGGAGAGAATGTCATGTTAGGACCTGAGATAGTTCAACAAACTACTGAACAGGTTAAGATGATCCAAGAGAAGATGAGAGCAACCCAGAGTAGGCAAAAGAGTTATAATGACAAGAGGAGAAAAGACCTTAAGTTTAAAGAAGGTGATCATGTATTCCTTAAAGTCACTCCTTGGACAGGAGTAGGCAGAGCACTGAAATCCCGTAAGCTTACTCCACGTTTCATTGGTCCTTATCAAATTCTTAAAAGAATCGGTGAAGTGGCCTATCAAATTGCTTTGCCTCCATCTCTTTCAAATCTCCATAGTGTCTTTCATGTTTCCCAACTCAGAAAGTATATCCATGATCCTTCCCATATCATTGAGTCTGACAACATTCAGTTGAAGGATAATCTTACTTATGAAACGGTTCCTCTAAGGATTGATGACAAGAGAGTGAAACAACTAAGAGGAAAGGAAATCCCTTTGGTTAAGGTCGTTTGGGGAGGAAATATTGAAGAAAGTGCTACATGGGAATTAGAAAGCAAGATGCGAGAAGCTCATCCATTTCTGTTTTCAGGTAAATTTCGGGGACGAAATTTCTAAAAGGAGGGGAGAATTGTAACACCCAAATTTTTATTATTTTAATGGCATTTTCGTAATTTTAATAAAGTTATAGGGGTATTTTGGGTTCTGGAACGGGCCGTTCCAAAAGTGGAACGGGCCGTTCCAAATGTTGAAAATGTGAGGTTTTTGTAGTCCCAGAACGGCCTTGGAACGGGCCGTTCCGGTATGGAGAACGGGCCGTTCCGGAAGGAGAACGGGCCGTTCTTCTGAGATTGAGAACGGCCGTTCTGGTTTCAGAACGGGCCGTTCTGGTTTTTTGGGAACGGGCCGTTTCGATTTTGGAACGGGCCGTTCCAGTTACAAATTTTGCCCAGATTTGAAGGATCCGGAACGGGCCGTTCCGGAATCAGTACGGGCCGTTCCGGGTGCGTCAGATTGCCTATAAATAAGGGCAGGGGGGTGAAATTTTTTATACAGAGGAAGAAAGTGAAATTTTAGAAAGAGAAAGAGAAGAGAGAGAGAGAGAGAGAAAGAAAGAGAAAGAAAGAGAGAGAGAAAGGAAGAGGGAATCCAGAGGAGGAGGCTCTGCCTAAGTTCAGCTCCGCTTATCCAGGTAAGGGGGGGAGTGAGAACCTCGCTCAGGGGTGTAGGGATAATTGTTGGATAGTTGTTTGTCGGATTGGCCCCCAATCCTTTGTCGTTATTCTGTTTAATTTCTATTTACTCTACTTTGCTTTTTTGTTGGAGGTGCCGTTGTTCTGTCTAAATTTCTATTTACTCTACTTTGCTTTTTGTTGAAGGTGCCGTTGTTCTGTCCGATTTTCTATTTATTCTACTTTGTTTTTGTTGAAAGTGCCGTTGTTCTGTCTGATTTTCTATTTACTCTACCTTGTTCTTTGTTGAAAGTAATAAATGAATATGAAATTAATGTTAATAATAAATGAGTTTTAATATGAATAAGAATGCTCTCTGGATCTCTGTGAATACCTATGCGGACCTTAAGAGGAGTATTGATGACATGACCATGTGAAATATGGACAAATGACATGAGACCTAAGAATTGACTATTGAGACAAACTATGATTATGAGACTATGACAAATGAGGACATGATGTACTAAATGAAATCATGTAAAAAGTTAAATATTGAGTCAATGAGATTATGATGGTATGACATGCATCATATGCATATATTATTCCAGGTGTGCCGCTGAGGCCGCATACCAGTGATGTAACTTGTAACCAGGTGTACCTTAGGGTCACCAGTGATGTAACCAGGTGTACCTTTGGGTCACCAGTGATGTAACCAGGTGTGCCTTAGGGTCACCAGTGATGATATGTGAAACTTCCTTATGGCGCCACATGCATGCATTTATAAGTCAAGATCATGACATCATTGCATGATAAATGAATATATATGTGATATTGATGATGTATGTGTATTATTTATAAGTGACTTATATTTGTTGTGTGTGTGAGTGCTATCTAGCCTTTATTTCTGCACCTGAAACTGAGTGAGATGTTTCTCACTCCCTTGTTGTTTTTGTATATGTTTAAATTATGTTGCAGGTGATCAGCATCATGAGGATGTTGGTGATGAGGCTTAAAGGCTTCAATTGGGCATGCTCTGATAGGATGTGACATCGGGGCATAGTTATTTTAGTTTAATATGTTATTGTTTTTATAACTTTAGTTTCTCTTCTTTTGTAATTTCTAACGAAGAAATAACGTAGATAACATATATAATTCAAGGAAAATATATGTTAAGAATTGTAATTTGAACGTTCTTGATAAAAGACCAAGATGTACATTTTTGTTATATTTTTATTATATGATTTGGGAGTATAAATTAATTCCTAACCAGGAGGCACTGCCACCTTTACTGGAGTTAATTTATATTTCCTTTATTATTATTTGTATATATATGATTTCTTGTTTTACACTAAATTGTATTGAAAATCTTAACTTCTTTTCTTTTATAATTTTTACACTGGAGTTATGATTTATGAGTTACGAATGTGAATCTTCTACCTTGTTATATTTGAAATATTTGTCAACTATGAAAGATTTTATTTACCCAAAAAGAAGATAAGAAATATTTTATTGTTACATTTGTTGTATATTAATAACGGGGTAGAGGGTGTCACATTTGCCATTCTTTTGAGAGACATTTTTGGAAAGAGATTTGATTGCAAAATGTGTTTTATCTAGAAACTTAAGATAGTCATAATTAGAGTCAGAACTAGGATGGAAAAAATACCCGCACCCGCATATATCTGGGGGTAAAATTCGCTACGGATAATAAATGGATAAGCTAATTGGGTACCCGCGGATAATGTGGACGGATAATTTTTTACCCGTTTATAAACGGGGCGGGGCGGGTATGATGATATCCATACCTGTGGGTACCCATTTAATAATATTTCTTAAATATCCTAATTATCCTTGTACCACATAACCCTAAAACTATATTCTCTCATCTTATTTTCTTACAAAAGTGAGGTTGATGAAGTTATCAACATGTGTTAAGCATATTATAGAATTATGTTGGAAGTAATTTGATTAATTTTCTAGCTTTGATTGGACTAATAAGATTTATGTAATTTAAGTCCTTTACTTTCGTTTGAAATTATGAGATTAAATTATTGTAGCTTTGTGATATGAGACTTTCACTTACTTCTGAGATTGATGTATTTTAAGTTATTAATTATCTTGCATTTTTATTATTATTTCAACAAAATTAATGTTAAATACAAGTTCAAAATTAACATTAATTTTTTTAATATTTCAATGATTTTAAATATAAACTTAAAAATTATTTGTAATATAATTTTTTTAATTTCTTAAAAAATTTATAAATATCCATGGATATTCATGGATATCCGTGAGTATTCAAGAAATTCATGGATACCCGTTTAATGGATACCTGCATGGATATGGGCGGGTATGGGGCCAATTTTCATCTAGCGGGGCGGGAACGGGTTTACTATTACCCGCCCCCATTGGGCCCCATTGCCATCCCTAGTCAGAACGCGTAATTGAATAATGAATAAAGCGCTAATGAATGACTATATATAAATCAACAACTTTACAATTATTTTGAATTATTGATATTTTAGATAATAAACAAAATTATATTTGATAAGAAGATAAAACAATTCCTAAAATATTTATTTTAAATTTTTTATAAAAATATTAAATTTTAATTTAAAGATATATGTGATAAATAATAATCCATATATTTTAGGTAATTTTAGGCATTTATCAAAATTTTTTTAAAATTATCACTAATAATATCCGTGAAATAGTATTTATCTTTAATAATTGTTAAGAGATAACCTTTTAACATAGAGTACGTCAGTTCAATAATTTTAATTCCCTCAACAAATTTTCTATCATATGAAGATATTGTTCCTTACCTTTTCTTCTCAAATAGATTTCAAGTGACCATCAGAATCTAACATATTGACACGTAATATATATATATATATATGTGTGTGTGTGTAATAGTATTTATCTTTAATAATTGTTAAGAGATAACCTTTTAACATAGAGTACGTCAGTTCAATAATTTTAATTCCCTCAACAAATTTTCTATCATATGAAGTTGTTGTTCCTTACCTTTTCTTCTCAAATAGATTTCAAGTGACCATCAGAATCAACATATTGACACGTAATATATATATATATATATATATATATATATATATATATATATATGTGTGTGTGTGTGTGTGTGTGTGTGTGTGTGATAGAGGAGGGATCTACTTATTTTAAGAGTAAGTTTTAATAGATTTTCTCTATTAATAATTAAATTAAGTTATTAATAATTAAATTAAGTTTACATATTTTTAAAAAAATTTAAAATCATATGATACCACTAAATTAAGTTCACAATCAATCCAGTCCATCATTCAACTACAAAATAAGCATAGTAAACTCATAACTCACGGTCAATTGGATCGACCTGCTCTGATACCACTAAATGTGACACCCTCTACCTCAATATTAATACACAATAAATGTAAACAATTTTTTTTCTTACTCTTTTGAGTGAATAAAATCTTTCATAGTTAACAACATCTTTCATAGATAAAATAATTGTCTCAAATATCATAAGGTTGAAGATTCACATTCGTAACTCATAAATCATAGAAAGTCATCATGTAAGTATCAAAATTCAAGAAATCATATAAAAGAAAATATAGATTAATTCCAGCAAAGGTGGCAGTGCCTCCTAGTTAGGAATTAATTTATAACTTTCAAATCATGTAATAAAAATAATATGACAAAGATGCATATTTTGGTCTTTTCTCAAGAATGTTCAAAATTACAAAAGAAAAGAAAATTAAAGCTTTTAAAACAATAACATCCCAAAATAAGTCTAGCTAGGCCCGATGTCACATCCTATCAGAGCATGCCCAACTGAAGCCTTAAGCCTCATCACCAACATCCTCATGATGATGATCACCTGCAACATAATTTAAACATATACAAGAACAACAAGGGAGTGAGAAACATCTCACTCGGTTTCAGGTTCAGAAATAAAGGTTAGATAACACACACACGCACAACAAATATAAGTCACATGTAAATAATACACATAAATAATCAATATCACATATATACTCATTTATCATGCTATGATGTCATGGACTCGACTCATAAATGCATGCATGTGGCGCCATAAGGAAGTTTCACAATTCATCACTAGTGACCCTAAGGCACACCTGGTTACATCATTGGTGACCCTAAGGTACACCTTTTTAGCTTGTTACATCACCTGTGACCCTAAGGTACACCTTGTTAGCATGTTACAATTGTGGGTGACCCTAAGGTACACCTTGTTAGCATCACCGGTATGCAGCCTCAGCGGTACACCTGGAGTAATATATGCATATGATGCATGTCATACATTCATTATTTCATTGACTCAACATTTGACTTATTACAGAATTTCATTTAGTACATCATGTCATCATTTTTTATAGTCTCATAATCATAGCTTGTCTCAATAGTCCATTCTTATGTCTCATGTCATTTGTGCATATTTCACATAGTCATGTCATAATTATTCCTCATAAGGTCCGCATAGGAATCCACAGAGATAGTCATGTCATAATTATTCTTCATAAGGTCCGCACAGGAATTCACAGAGAACATTCTTATTCATATTAAAACATTTATTTTTAACATTAGTTACATAATTATTTATTATTTCCAAGAAGAAACAAAGTAGAGCAAACAGAAAATAAAACAGAACAACAGGTAAGGGATTGGGGGCCAATCCGACAATCAAACTATCCAACAATTATCCTCACACCCTCGAGTGAGGTTTCTCACTCCCCCCTTACCTGGATAAGCGGAGCTGAAACTAGAGAAGAATCTCCTCCTCTGGATTTCCTCTTTCTTTCCCTTTCTTTCTTTCTCTTTCTCTCTCTCTCTCTCTCTAAAATTTTTCACCCTTCTCAGATATAATTTTTCACCCCCCATGCCTCCTATTTATAGGCATTCTAGGGTACCCGGAACGGCCCGTACTGAATACGGAACAGCCCGTTCCGGATCCTTCGAATATATGCAAAATTTTCAACTGGAACGACCCGTTCTAAAATCAGAGCGGCCCATTTTTAAAAAGCACAACGGCCCGTTCTAAAATCAGAACGACCTGTTATGGGGTCCATGTTTACACTGATTGACCATAGTTGGAACGGCCCGTTTCCAACTAAGGTTTTTAGGCATTTTTAGAATTCCGGAACGACCCGTTTCCATTTGGGAATGGCCCGTTCTAGAGAAATCAAAATTGGCCTCTTTTCTACTTTGGAGCGGCCTGTTCCACTTTGGGAATGGCCCTTTCTGCTGCTTCAAAAATAGTACATTTTCTTTGTTTGGAACGGCCCGTTCCACTTTTGGAACAGCCCGTTCCGGCGTAAAAAAAATAGAATGTTATAAAAATTTTCACAAACAATTTAAATTATTAAAAATCTGTACAATATTTTATAAAAACCCCTTTTAATTAACTAAAACAACTATAATAAAATAATCTTCATAAATATAAAAATAAATAATAATTAATATTGCATTAGTAAAAATTCGGGGTGTTACATATATATATATATATATATGTGTGTGTGTGTGTGTGTGTGTGTGTGTGTGTGTGTGTGTGTGTGTGTGTGTGTGTGTGTGTGGTAGAGGAAGGATCTACTTATTTTGAGTAAGTTTTAATAGATTTTTTCTATTAATAATTAAATTAAGTTATTAATAAATAAATTAAGTTTACAAATTTTTAAAAAAATTTAAAATCATATGATACTTCTTTATATAGATTAGAATCAATGTATAAAATATTTTTACAATTATTCATCAATTTGAATTAATGAAACGAAGTATCAAATAATTTTAAAATTTTAAAAAAATTATAAACATGATCTATGCGTTAATTTTTTAAAAATTTAATTATTGAATTATTGAAATTTAATATAAAAACTAATTTATTGAATGAAATAAATTTACTAAAAATAAGTAAACTCCTTCCTCATATATGGTGATGTCAAGTGACATCTATATATTTAGCAAAATTTTCCTTTATAGTGTATAACTAGTATTTTAATTTGTACAATGTACAAACATGTTTATTATATATATATATATATATGGTAGAGGAGGGATCTACTTATTTTAAGAGTAAGTGTGACACCCTTACTACCCCAACATATATATTATAATAATAAAAACTTTTTAAATAAATTTTTTCAATTTCGGTAAAAGGGTTCACATGAGAATCTTAAAAATTATCCTTCAATAACCACAATAACAAAAATGAAATGCAAGAGTTTTCAAATTGTTTTCAAAAATAACATTTACAATAAAAACCTATGTTCTAAAAAATCCTTTGCCCCGATGTCACAATATCAGAGCATCCTGACAATTCAACCGTTGGCATTCTAGATACCACTTGTAGCCAGATCTTGAGAAAAGAAAACATCTATATATATAGCACATAAGAAAACACAACATATTATCTCATTATAATTTAATATTCATAAATATTTCAACATATCGTATTTCAATCAATCATGCATTGTCATCACGTCATAATTCTCAATCACACCAATCATCACAAATCTTGCACTTCACACTATGCCAAGGTCACGCTACCCACTTAACAATCTTGGGCCATGCTCACCCCTGATATAACACTGTGCCAAGGTCACGTTATCCCTATCCTAGGGCCGTGCTCACCCCTGACATGTTAACCAAGGTCACGATACCCACGTAACAATCCAGAGCCGTGCTCACCCCTGATATAACGCTGTGCCAAGGTCACGTTACCCCTAACCTAGGGTCGTGCTCACCCCTGACATGTTAACCAAGGTCACGATACTCATGTAACAATCTCGGGTCGTGCTCACCCCTGATATAACATTGTGCCAAGGTCACGTTACTCCTAACCTAGGGCCGTGCTCACCCCTGACATGTTAACCAAGGTCACGATACTCATGTAACAATCTCGGGTCGTGCTCACCCCTGGTCATAGGTGTGAAGAACCACAACCACATCTCATTCACATTCCACACAACATCTCATAGTTCAATTCCATACACATATCAGATAAGTCCAAAATAATGGGTTCATACATCTTAAGTAATTCACATCTAAGTCATCAATTTTTATCAAGTAATATAGCAATAACATTCATAAATTAATATAATACTCAAAGGAATTACCAATTTAATATAATTTCAACAAAAATAGTAAAACCCCTAATTGTTCCAAAACCTAGCTCACAGACACTTTTCTACAATTTCGTTCTGTCTCCCAGATCATCATTCTTACAAATTATTAGCATATTTATAATCCTCAACACATACAGAATCTAATGAGATCATCAATTCCTCAAACAGAAATCATCCAATTTTTCACAACCTAACTAATAGGCACTTTTCTATAATTTCGTTCTCTCTCCTAGAGCATCATTTTTACAAATAAATCATATATTCGTAGTCCTAAATATATACAGAATCAAATAAGACCAATAATTCTCCAAACAGAAATAATTATAAAATTGCTCATAATCCTAAGGGTTCTTCTTCTACCCAATTCTCTTATGTAACTCTACATATAAATAATTCCCTTTTCCCCTGACCTGGATATGTAGAAGTTGAATCTAGATATGTAGAAGCTGAATCTACACTAGATCTGGTTGATCTCCCTCGCTGGGTTCCCCTCAGTCTGAAGCAGAAAGTAGAGGAAAGAAGAGAGAGAGCAAAAGAAAAGAAATAAGAAATGAGAGGTGTGCTTTTTGGGAGTGGCAAACAGCTTTATTTATAGGCATTCTACGCCGGAACGGCCGTTCCGGACCCTTAAACCATGGGTAAAAATCACATCCAGAACGGCCCGTTCCCAAACCAGAACGGCCCGTTCTGGTGTGCATTAATTACTCACAACGGCCATAAATTTGGGAACGCCCCGTTCCAATCCCATTCCCATTTAGGGTTAAAGGCAAAACTAATAGTCCGGAACGGCCCGTTCCAACTTGAGAACGACCCGTTCTGGGCTACTAACTCACACTTTCTCTAGTAGTTTGGAACGGCCTGTTCCAACTCCGAAACAGCCCGTTCTAAGCTACTAAATCACGCACCTTTTGGTAGTTTGGAACGGCCTGTTCCAATTCCGAAACAGCCCGTTCCAAGCTACTAAATCACCCCTATCACCTTTATAAAATTACCAAAATACCCTCAATTAAAATAAAATAAAATTGAAATAAGAAAAATGCGATGTTACAATTCTCCCCTCCTTTAAGAAATTTCGTCCTCGAAATTACCTGAAGCAAATAAAGATGGATATGACGCTTTCAGCTTCTCCTCTAGCTCCCAAGTAGCACTTTCAGGTGTAGCTCCTCCCCAAATAACTTTTTCCAAAGGAATTTCCTTTCCCCTAAGTTGCTTCACCATTCGATCCTCGACTCTCACCGGGGGTAGCTTCCACAGTTAGGTTCTCCTTAACCTCAAGATGATCCGACTCAATCACATGCGAAGGATCATAGATGTATTTCCGAAGTTGGGAAATGTGGAAAACATCATGGAGATTTGACAGATTAGGAGGCAAAGCAATTTGGTAGGCAACACTACCTACTCTTTTTAGAATTTGGAAAGGACCAATAAATCGAGGAGTAAGTTTTCTGGATTTGAATGCCCTGCCAACCCCATTCCACGGAGTGACTTTCAAGAACACATGGTCACCTTCTTGAAATTCCAAGTCCTTCCTTCTCCTGTCAGCATAACTTTTCTGTCTACTCTGAGTTGTCCTCATCCTCTCTTGTATCAATCTAACCTTATCAGTGGTTTGTTGCACAATCTCAGGTCCTAAGATAACATTATCACCATGCTCGCACCAACACAAAGGGGTCCTACATCTCCTATACCATACAAGGCTTCATAAGGTGCCATACCTATATCATAGTGGTAACTATTATTATAGGTAAACTCTATCAAAGGTAAAAGACTATCTCAACTACCCCCTTGGTCCAACACATAGGCTCTAAGAAAATCCTCTAAAGATTGAATAGTCCTCTCAGTCTGACCATCATTTTGAGGGTGGTAAGCTGAACTAAGTCTAAGTTGGGTCCCCAAAGCTCGTTGTAGGCTCTCCCAAAACCTAGCGGTGTGTAGACCCCTAAAATTGTCCGGGTCGGAAATAAAGCTTGAAGACTCTCGAAGACTGAAGGAAGATCAGCCAGAAGGACTCCCGGAAGGCCCTAGGAGGGTTCTCTGTAGGTCTAGAGGTCTTAGAAAAGCTCAAAATAAGGAAGTGGAGGGAATGAAGCCCAATACGGCCGTACTGAACTTAATACGGCCGTATTGAAGCTTCAATACGGCCGCAGTGAACTCAATACGGCGTATTGAAGTTTCTGAAACTTCAATACGGCTGTACTGAAACCAATACGGGCGTATTGAAATTTCTGAATTTCAATACGGCCGTATTGAACTCAATACGACCGTATTGAAGTTCAAAAATTTCAATACGGCCGTATTGCTCCTGTAGGCCGTATTGCGCCTATTCCCTATAAATATGACGTCAATTGGACGTCATTCCACACTTTTTACATAGTTTTAACCCTCTCCTTGAGTATTCTGGGGTTTTTGAGCAGTGTTCTGCCCTAGAAATCACTCGGAGAGTTGATCCGACAAAGTTCTTGAGCCCCGAGCCATTTTGCTTGAGGATCGAACCTAGTCGAAGGGAAATCCTCCGGATTTCCATAGTTAAAAGTTTTTAGGAAGGAGCGAGCGAGCTTGTAGAGCGAGGGAACGCCAAAAAGCTTCCCAGTTTTACTCAATATATAAAAGCACGCTTCAAGAGGTTTCTTCTTAAATCCTTCCTTTTACTGCTTTCTGTGTGCATATTTAAACTGTCATCATGTAGATAGTTAATTTATAATTGCTTAGAATAAATAGGGGTAATTTAGTAATTTTACGCTGTTATTTTAGAAAATAATCTGTCATAGGGAACCCGAAAGGGGCGCTGTGGGGTGCTAACACCTTCCCCACGCGTAACCGACTCCCTTACCCAACTCTGGTTGTAATGGCCAAAGTTGATTTGTAAAATCAATTGCCTTATCCCTTTTTCCAATGTTTTGAGTAAAACATTGGTGGCGACTCCACGAACCCCTCCTTTTGCGAAAACCACTAATCCATGGAGGGTCCCGCTTGGGATTAATATGGATTGGTGAATCATTTAATAAAATTGCTCGTTTGACAAGGTCTCAGTTTGAGAATACGTCATTCTAGCAATCCATATTTTTAAACAAATAAACGAGTCCAACCATCCTTCGCGAATGCCGAAAGCCCGTTTCGGGCCGGTGGCGACAGATGGCGACTCCACTGGGGAAGCCTCGAGAGTCAGTCCCATTTAGTGACAGATTATTTTTAACAAATAATAGTTAAAAATTACTTTATTACCCCTTGCTTGTATGATAACATGCTTTATATATTTGGCTTTAAATAACTGTTGTTTGTTTAAATTTCCGCAATTGTTTGAAATAAAAATTACACACAAACCTTTGCACACAACAGTTCCCTCTATACCCGGGGGCATGAGTGGTAATCCATAGGGAGTGGATGTTAGTACGGCCGGTTGAATGGGTCTATAGGAGCCTACGAGACCGTTGTCGGAAAACATCACTCAAGGTGATAACCATGAACTTGAATCCGACGGTGCGTTGGAACTTTCCATCGACCTACGATGAGAGGAATTGGGTCCCTATAATGGGGGCACCTTGGGGGCCTTTGACCAAGTGAGAACTGTTAGATCCTCCTTGAATATGCACTTTTCTGCAGGAGACCCCTACCTCGTGATTCGCTCGTGACTGTTCGTGGATGAGTGAATTGTTTGCGCATTGATTATGTGACATTGTATGAGCATACATTGCATTATTTAAACATACAACATTCCTTTTTTTTAAATAAGAATAAATGGGAATAAGAATCTTCCATTACATGGTGTTAACATCTACCTTCATCACATTCATATAGGTAGTTTCCCTTTTCACCCAAAAAAATAAATACAAAAAAAATACAAAATACCCAAAAAAAGAAAAAGGGTTATTTATCCAAACCAAGCAATATCATGCATCATCTTAGAAACATCCTAAAAACATGATAATGCTTAGTTGAATAAACACTATGCATGCATATTCAACTTCATCATCTCATATCATGCATATAGATCATGGAGAGATCTAGGAGTTATTCATTTCATACATCTCTCCTAGTATTCCATTAATAAATATTAATAAAAAGAAAGAAATAATCGATGCGTATGTTCAAAGAATGGATCGCACGCCGTTCGTTATCAAGTGTAAGCCAACAACCATGCCAAGCGAGCATACGTCAACTCCGTTGTTGGTAATCAGACAAACAAAGGGGAAGGTCCAACACCATTAAGGATCACAGTTCCAAGGCCTTTCCCTTGCAAATCAAATAAGGCTGTGCCGTGGATATACGACATCCACTCTTCTGCCGACAGCGATATCTCCAACATCGCTGGACTTGGGGGCATAACTAGGAGTGGCAGGATCTACACTCCCGAAGATCTTCATGATAAAGCCCCCAAGAATAAAGAAAAAGAAGAAAAGAAAACCGAGGAAAAAGAATCTGAGGAGGAGACAGACGAGCTGTTAAAGTATATCCGACAGAGCGAGTACTCCATCGAGGATCAACTTCATAAGACGCCAGCAAAGATTACGCTGTCGTCGTTGATCCGAAGCTCCGAACCGCATCGACAAGATCTGTTGAAAGTCTTGAACAAGGCATATGTGTCGCACACTATCTCCCAAGACGAGTTTGAGGGGATTGTTAGTCACATCAAGGCTAATGACCACCTCACCTTCATCGATGAAGAAATCCCCACCGAGGGATCAAACCACAACAAGCCCTTGCACATCTCTATAAAGTGCAAGGAGTATCACATCGCTAAAAGTCTTGGTAGATAATGGATCTTCCTTGAACGTGATGCCAAAAAGAACGTTCGATCAGATGGCAATCAAGGGAGTCCAAATGCGCCCAAGCAACATGATCGTTCGAGCTTTCGACGGCTCTAAAAGAGAAGTGGTGGGAGAAGTCAGTCTTCCAATCCAAATCGGACCCACTATCTTTAACGTCGAATTTCAAATAATGGACATTACTCCTGCATACAGCTGTCTCCTCGGCCGACCTTGGATTCATGATGCGAAAGCTGTACCCTCTACGCTCCACCAGAAAATCAAGTTCATCGTGGGTGACAAACTGGTGACCGTACAAGCTGAAGATGACATACTCATCAGTAAGCCATCCAACATACCTTATGTGGATGCAGCAGAGGAAGCTTTGGAAACCGCCTTCCAAGCATTGGAAATCGCCAATGTTGAAACGTTTCCCCGAGAAATGAAGAAGGTAGCTCATATGCTCACAAAGAACGGATACTTGCCAGGACAAGGATTAGGCAAGTACTCCCAAGGAATCCCGGAGCTACCCATTATCAAGGACAATCCGGGGAAACAAGGGTTAGGATACAACCCTATTAAAGATCAAAGAACGAAGAGGAATCAAGATCCTTCTCGACGTTCTTTAAGCCAGATCTTTAGGAAGGCTGGTTCACAAACGTCAAGGCCAGCTGTCGTCATCAAGTGTCCTTTTCCTTCTAATAGGGATGTGTAAATTCAGTGACTATTAGAGATCACTCCTCGGGGACAGCCCGACCCCCGAGCCTCGATAGGGCACATGTTTCCATCATGATTATAATAAAATCATTCTTCATTAATTCTTTATTGCTTCTTTTCTTGCTTGCAATAAAATTCTAAACCACGTCATTTAACCCTGTTTGAATAAACATAAGTGAGGTTAAAATCGTCTTAATAATCAATAAACCCGCATCATTTTTATGTGGAAGTGTGCATGATAGCTTGGAGCACCTTTTCTTGGCATCAATAAGTGCCATCATGGATAAAAGAAATCCTAAAGATAATAAGCTCGGCAGGAAACCCAAAAAGGGGACTGCGCAAAAATAAGAGCAAAAGACCCGCTAGGAATCCCACAAAAGGGTGACCTAGGCAAAAGTTAGGGTTACAAAAATGAACAAAAAACAAAGGTCCGCTAAAACGCCACAAAAGGGGGTTTTAGGCAAAAATAAGGACAAACAGAAAAACAAAATAAATCCATGATGGTACCATCAAATGAATTCAACAAGGGGCTCAAGAAAAGCTATCCAAGTTGTCAAAAGCACAATCATTAATAAAGATGTGCTTAACTTCATAAGTGTTTAATCAAACAAGCCTAAACACAATAAGCCTACCAATGGCCAGCCATTCTTACAAAATCCATTTTTCAAAAATAAAATAATCCCCTCTAAAACACAAACTTTTGAAAATATATATCCTTTCCTTCTTTTCTCTCTTGTCCCAACGATTTTTGAATAATCTAGTGGAAACATGGAGATATAGTGGTCAATAGGAGGGTTGACACATCTTCTAAAGAAAGGGAAGAATCATTTGGTTGATGACACCAAAATCAAATATGCATCATTCCTCGGTAACAGAAATCGGCAGAGCACAGTCCGTCTGGAGGAATGGCAAAATCCAAACACAAAAACGCATCGGTTAATTCTTTTGAAAAAAGAATCAAATAGAATTAGGTGCATCATACTGCATACATGCATACAGATGATAGGTGTACTGGAAGATCACTTATTCTCTGTTTATTGAAAAAACAAAAAATATATAAACTTCAGAAAAACAATACGCCCGTATCGTGTTCAGTATGCCCGTACCAAAATTAGGGTTATGAACAAATTTTCAATTCAATACGGGCATACTGAAATGAATAACGGCCGTATTGGCAATAACAGAAATCCTCCCTCACATCAATGACAAAATTCCTCCAAGAAGAAGAGGATAGGGGAAGCCATTCATTTTTTCCAAAAAATAAAATAAATTAAACTTGCATTTTGTGCATCGCGCACAATTAATTGCACATTCAAAGACCTCATCATGAGGCAATTGCATAAAATAGAAAAAATAGAAAAATTGCTTGTGTATGACAGCAGCAAACAAAATGCAAAGATTCAGAAAATCAACAGCGTCATACAGAATAACTGAGCCTGGAGAGGCTTGCCGAAAAAAATACTCTCAGAATAACTGAGCCTGGAGAGGCTTGCCGAAAGAATACTCTCAGAATAACTGAGCCTGGAGAGGCTTGCCGAAACAATACTCCCACAGAATAACTGAGCCTGGAGAGGCTTGTCGAAATAATACTCTTTCAGAATAACTGAGCCTGGAGAGGCTTGCCGAAAGAATACTCTCAGAATAACTGAGCCTGGAGAGGCTCGCCGAAATAATACTCCCTCGTCATACAGAATAATTGAGCCTGGAGAGGCTTGTCGAAATAATACTCCTTCAGAATAATTGAGCCTGGAGAGGCTTGCCGAAATAATACTCCTACAAAATAACTGAGCCTGGAGAGGCTCGCCGAAATAATACTCTCTCATAATAACTAAATTTAATTTCTTTAGCACTTTTAATTTCTGTACAGCAAAAGCCAAAAACATAAAAAAGGCAAAATACAGAAAAAGCCGAAAATAAAAAAAGCAAGGATACAGAAAATCCAACAAACAGTTTGAACCGAATAACTAAGCCTGGAGAGGCTTACCAAAATAATACTCCACATCCTCCACAGTATGCAGAATAAATGAGCCTGGAGAGGCTCGCAGAAATAATACTCCCCATAGGGAACCTCAACTCATGCTCTTGGATTCAAAATCCCCAGCAAGAGCTATCAAGCAAGATCGTCAAAATCCCCAATGGAAGTACGATCTCCCAAGCAGAATATCCAAGTCAAAGGACTTAAACTTCCTCAGTGAAGATAGCTCTCCAACTCAAGTGTCGAGTGAGGCTAAGCCTGTAGAGGCTTCCTAAATAATACTCTGGGATACATAAGATCCCCCATTCCCCAATCGCCTACATAAGAGGCACTCCTTCAAACGGAAAAATCATAAAAAGATCAATAATCATTCCCCAAGTGGAATCTGGCTCTCAGCCAATCATTGAACATCAAGGTGATATGCCTAACAGAAGAGGCTAATCAAAATCAACGACAAAATCCCCCAGTGGATAACAGCCTATACAGGGGCAGCAAAATCAGAAAACCAAAAGAGACACCCGAATAAGGATAAACCGGGATACTCCACCAACGTCAAAGGACGTCAGCCAAACATAAGGCATCGTTCAACTCAGAGAGAAAGAGCATCTGTGTCTATACCCCAAGGAGTCAGAAATTCCCCAAGGGTACCAACAATGCAATGCAAGTTGGGGCACAGGAACCTGTGAATGACTGCACATCCCCTAGACGGATCCCTGCGTTATCCAGCCCTCAGTGGCACAAAAATCAAAAACAATCGTCGAAGCAGCATCGTGGACTGCGGAGACAAAATCAACATCCAGAATCCCCAGCGGATAACAGCCTACACAGAGGCAGCAAAAAATCAGAAAATCAAAAAGAGTTACCCGAACAAGGATAACCGGGATACTCCACCAACGTCGAAAGGACGTCAGCCAATCATAAGGCACCGCTCACATCAGAAAGAGCATCTTTGTGTCTGCACCCCAAAGGAATCAGAAATTCCCCAGTGGGCACCAACTACGCAATGAAAAGTTGGGACACAAGAACCTATGAGTAACTGCACATCCCCTAGACGGATCCCTGCGTTATCCAGCCCTCAGTGGCACAAAAATTAAAAAACAACCGTCGAAGCAGCATCGTGGACTGTGGAGACAAAATCATCACAAATCCCTGAAAAGGAGATATTCACGCTACCCCGTCGTCACAAACACGGAGGTATGCAGCTTCCGGCTCGAGCAATGAGCGAAGCTATCTCTGGAAAGAGGGTACTCACCGCCTACCGTTGTCACAAAGGTACTTAGCTTCCGGCTCAAACAAAGAGTGAAGCTAAGCCTGGAGAGGCGGTACTCACAGCTTCCAGCTTGGGCAGCAAGCAAAGCAAAGCCTGGAGAGGCGAAACTCGCACTGCTCACCGTCGTCACAAAGGTGCTTAGTTTCCGGCTCGAACAAAGAGCGAGACTAAGCCTGGAGGGGCGAAACTCACACTGCTACCGTTGTCACAAGGGTACTTAGCTTCCGGCTCGAACAAAGAGTGAAGCTAAGCCTGGAGAGGCGGTACTCATAGCTTCCAGCTTGGGAAACAAGCAAAGCAAAACCTGGAGAGGCTACTCGACAATTTTCCACCGGAAGACGCTACAAGTCAGAAGGTCGGCGCATCACCCGGACAATTGGGTCAACTCCTTTACTTGTCAGCCGGTACACCAAAAGGCCGTCCGACTAAAGTAAAGGGGGGGCAGCTGTAGACCCCTAAAATTGTCCGGGTCGGAAATAAAGCTTGAAGACTCTCGAAGACTGAAGGAAGATCAGCCAGAAGGACTCCCGGAAGGCCCTAGGAGGGTTCTCTGTAGGTCTAGAGGTCTTAGAAAAGCTCAAAATAAGGAAGTGGAGGGAATGAAGCCCAATACGGCCGTACTGAACTTAATACGGCCGTATTGAAGCTTCAATACGGCCGCAGTGAACTCAATACGGCGTATTGAAGTTTCTGAAACTTCAATACGGCCGTACTGAAACCAATACGGGCGTATTGAAATTTCTGAATTTCAATACGGCCGTATTGAACTCAATACGACCGTATTGAAGTTCAAAAATTTCAATACGGCCGTATTGCTCCTGTAGGCCGTATTGCGCCTATTCCCTATAAATATGACGTCAATTGGACGTCATTCCACACTTTTTACATAGTTTTAACCCTCTCCTTGAGTATTCTGGGGTTTTTGAGCAGTGTTCTGCCCTAGAAATCACTCGGAGAGTTGATCCGACAAAGTTCTTGAGCCCCGAGCCATTTTGCTTGAGGATCGAACCTAGTCGAAGGGAAATCCTCCGGATTTCCATAGTTAAAAGTTTTTAGGAAGGAGCGAGCGAGCTTGTAGAGCGAGGGAACGCCAAAAAGCTTCCCAGTTTTACTCAATATATAAAAGCACGCTTCAAGAGGTTTCTTCTTAAATCCTTCCTTTTACTGCTTTCTGTGTGCATATTTAAACTGTCATCATGTAGATAGTTAATTTATAATTGCTTAGAATAAATAGGGGTAATTTAGTAATTTTACGCTGTTATTTTAGAAAATAATTTGTCATAGGGAACCCGAAAGGGGCGCTGTGGGGTGCTAACACCTTCCCCACGCGTAACCGACTCCCTTACCCAACTCTGGTTGTAATGGCCAAAGTTGATTTGTAAAATCAATTGCCTTATCCCTTTTTCCAATGTTTTGAGTAAAACATTGGTGGCGACTCCACGAACCCCTCCTTTTGCGAAAACCACTAATCCATGGAGGGTCTCGCTTGGGATTAATATGGATTGGTGAATCATTTAATAAAATTGCTCGTTTGACAAGGTCTCAGTTTGAGAATACGTCATTCTAGCAATCCATATTTTTAAACAAATAAACGAGTCCAACCATCCTTCGCGAATGCCGAAAGCCCGTTTCGGGCCGGTGGCGACACGGTGAATCTAGGGTCTCTGTCTGAAACTATGCTAGATGGTATCCCATGCAATCTCACAATCTCATCAATATACAGTCTAGCCAATCTCTCTAGAGAATACCTAATGTTAATAGGTAAGAAATGTGCACTCTTAGTCAACCTATCAACTATAACCCAAATGGAATCATGCCATCTCCTAGTCCTAGGCAAAGCAACTACAAAATCCATAGAAATGCTATCCCACTTCCACTCGGGTATACTCAAAGGCTGAAGTAGTCCTGAAGGTTTCTGATGTTCTATCTTAGCCTTCTGCCACACTAAACAGGCACTCACAAATTCAGCTATATCTTTCTTCATCCTAGGCCACCAAAATATATTTCCAAGGTCTTGATACATCTTAGTTGCACCTGGGTGAAAACTAAGCTTGCTCCTATGACCTTCCTCTAGGATCAAACGTCTAAGTGTAGGGTCACTAGGAACGCACACTCGGTCTTTAAATCTTAACACTCCATCTACACCCAAGGTAAGTTCTCCTCCAACACCTTGTCCTATAGCATCACGTCTAGCCACTAGAAATGAATCCACTAACTGTGCTTCTCCAATTTCCCTCAACAACTCACTAGTCACCCGAGTCATACCTAATCTCACACTTCTAGGGGTCACCTCACAAGTCAAACTCAAGTCTCTAAATTGAGCCAAAAGGTCCATCTCCCTAATCATAAGAGAAGACAAATGCAAAGATTTCCTACTTAAAGCATCAGCCACCACATTGGCTTTGCCCGGATGATAACTAAGATTAAAATCATAATCCTTAAGGAACTCTAACCATCTCCTTTGCCTCATATTTAATTCATTTTCGTCAAATAAATACCTAAGACTCTTATGATCACTAAACACCTCAAATTTTGAACCATACAAATAATGTCTCCAAATCTTAAGTGTGAATACCACAGTTGCTAATTGAAGATCATAGGTGGGGTAATTCTTCTAATGTATTTTTAATTGCCTAAATGCATAAGATACGACCTTTCCCTCTTGCATTAACACTCCACCCAAACCCATTTTAGAAGCGTCACAATAAACCACAAAAGTCTTACTAAGGTCAGGCAACACTAAAACAGGTGCACTAGTCAACTTCTCCTTAAGGGCTCAAAAACTATTCTCACATTTACTATCCCATACAAACACAACTCCTTTCCTAGTTAAACTTGTCAAGGGTAATGCTAACTTAGAGAATCCCTCTATGAATCTTCTATAGTATCCAGCCAATCCAAGGAAGCTCCTAATCTCACTAACTGACTTAGGTGTCTCCCATTTAAGCACCGCCTCAACTTTAGATGGATCTATTGCTATACCCCCACTTGAAATCACGTGTCCTAAGAAACTCACCTCCTCTAGCCAAAAGTTACACTTAGACAACTTGGCATAAAGTTGTCTCTCCCTGAGGGTTTGAAGTACTACCTTTAAGTGTTCCTCATGTTCCTCTTTAGTCTTGGAATAAACTAGTATGTCATCTATGAAGACAACCACAAATTTATCCAAGTACGGATGAAAAATTCGGTTCATGTAATCCATAAAAATTGCAGGAGCATTCGTTACACCAAAAGGCATTACTAGATACTCATAATGTCCATAACGAGTCCTAAATGCTGTCTTAGGTACATCCTCACCCTTAACTCTAATTTGATGGTACCCCGATCTAAGATCAATTTTACTAAATACACAAGCACCCACCAACTGGTCCATAAGATCATCTATCCTAGGCAATGGATATTTATTCTTAATGGTCACCTTGTTCAACTGGCGATAATCTACACATAATCTCATGCTACCATCCTTCTTCTTGACTAAGAGTACGGGTGTTCCCCAAGGTGATACACTAGGCCTCACAAACCCCTTCTCCAACAAGTCTTCTATTTGTTTCTTAAGTTCCACTAACTCTACGGGTGACATCCTGTAAGGTGCAATAGAAATAGGTCATGTTCCTAGTACTAAGTCTATGGAAAATTCTACTTCTCTTCTAGGCGGTAAGCTAGACATATCATCAGAGAAGACATCCGAAAAGTCACACACAATAGGCAGTTCATTCACCAAGATATTACTCTCAGAATTCAAAGAAGCTAACAACATGTACACTTGGGCATCCTCTTGCAAAGATACCTTAACTTGGTTGGCAGTCAAATAATCCTTACTCACTTTTTCAACAGGATCACCAAAAACAATAGATTTATCAGCACAATTCAAAAGGACATGATTGGAAGATAACCAGTCCATACCCAGAATAACATCTAGCTGACTTAAAGGCAAACAAATTAAGTCAACCATGAAATCTCTACCCTCAATAATCAAAGGACATTTTAAACAGACATCAGAAGTAGACACTGAACCACTAGTTGGTGTCTCTACTATTAACTCAAAAGACAAGGAAGAAACAGGAAATTTTAATTTGGACACACACGCATGTGATATAAAAGAGTGAGTCGCACCAGAGTCATACAAAACAATTAGAGGAGTTCCATTGATGAAACACATACCCTGGATTAAGTCTTTGGATTGTGAAGCTTCAGCACCACTCAAGGAAAACACCCTTCCTGTCGCTCGAGGTTTGCTAGCACTCCCCCCAACCTCTGTTGTCTTGTTCTTGGGGAAATCACAAGCTATGTGCGTCCCTTCTCTTGACATTTGAAGCACGTTATTACTCTGGACAACAAACATTCATATGCCCTATGACCTGGCTTCCCACAGTTGTAGCAGTTGTTGTGTGGAACAGAACCCACACTTCTTCCTCTAGAAGTTTTGCTAGCCGTTGGAGCTTGGCTCCTTTGTTGCACAGAACCTTGATTATTCATTTTAGAACTTGAGTCCCCAGCAGACTTGGTGTAAGGTTTACTCTTACTAGATGAACCAAACTTATTATTCCTTATGGGTCATCCACTCTTATAATGAGTTACCCTAGCATGGTTGTCCTCATCATATACTCGACACTTGTTTACCAATTCATGATAGTGAGTGATCCCTTGATAATTGAAAACTTGTTTAATCTCAGGGCGAAGACCACTCACAAACTTCACACATTTGTCCTCCTCATTGCCCACACCATCATACATAGGGCAGAATCTAACCAAGTCTTCAAACTTAGTCACATAATCAGCCACAGATTCTTCTCCTTGCTTCAATTCAAGGAATTTCACCTGTTTCTTATGTCTCACATCTCGGGGAAAGTATTTCTCCAAGAATAGCCGCTTGAAATTCTCCCAGTTCACTTGGGTACCTGCAGCTATCATTCTTTGTAAAGAACCTTGCCACCAGATGCCAGCCTCTCCAGAAAGCATGAAGGCAGCCAAAGTCACCTTTTGTATCAAAGGACATCCCATAGCTTGGAATATCTTTTCAACTTCAAAAATCCAGTCAGTAGCTCCATCAGGATTATAACCCCCACGGAAGCTTGGCGGATTATTTCGCTGGAATCTCTCCAACCAATCTATTTCTAGTTGTTGGTTCATATTACCAAGAGCCTGAGCCATCGCTTGTAAAGCATCAGCGATTGCACGGTCGTTCCTACCTCCTGCCATTACTTTTCTGATCACCAGAAAAGTTAACAATAATACTATAAGTAAACAATAAACTTAATCAATCATAACACTAACATATCAACAAATTCCACAATCAATCATTCCATCAATTATCTACCAAACAAGCATAGTAGACTCATAACTCACGGCCGATTGGATCGACCTGCTCTGATACCACTAAATGTGACACCCTTACTACCCCCAACATATATATTGTAATAATAAAAACTTTTTAAATAATTTTTTTCAATTTCAGTAAAAGGGTTCACATGAGAATCTTAAAAATTATCCTTCAATAACCACAATAACAAAAATGAAACGCAAGAGTTTTCAAATTGTTTTCAAAAATAACATTTACAATAAAAACCTATGTTCTAAAAAATCCTTTGCCCCGATGTCACAATATCAGAGCATCCCGACAATTCAACCGTTGGCATTCTAGATACCACTCGTAGCCAGATCTTCCTTACCTAAAATATCCACAAATCGCACGGTGAGAAAAGAAAACATCTATATATATAGCACATAAGAAAACACAATATATTATCTCATTATAATTTAATATTCATAAATATTTCAACATATCGTATTTCAATCAATCATGTATTGTCATCACGTCATAATTCTCAATCACACCAATCATCACAAATCTTGCACTTCACACTATGCCAAGGTCACGCTACCCACTTAACAATCTCGGGCCGTGCTCACCCATGATATAACACTGTGCCAAGGTCAAGTTATCCTTATCCTAGGGCCGTGCTCACCCCTGACATGTTAACCAAGGTCACGATACCCACGTAACAATCCAGAGTCGTGCTCACCCCTGATATAACACTGTGTCAAGGTCACGTTACCCCTAATCTAGGGCTGTGCTCACCCCTGACATGTTAACCAAGGTCACGATACTCATGTAACAATCTCGGGCCGTGCTCACCCAGATATAACACTGTGCCAAGGTCACGTTACCCCTAACCTAGGGTCGTGCTCACCCCTGACATGTTAACCAAGGTCACGATACTCATATAACAATCTCGTGCCGTGCTCACCCCTGGTCATAGGTGTGAAGAACCACAACCACATCTCATAGTTCAATTCCATACACATATCAGATAAGTCCAAAATAATGGGTTCATACATCTCAAGCAATTCACATCTAAGTCATCAATTTTTATCAAGTAATATAGCATTAACATTCATAAATTAATATAATACTCAAAGGAATTACTAATTTAATATAATTTCAACATAAATAGTAAAACCCCTAATTGTTCCAAAACCTAGCTCACAGGCACTTTTCTACAATTTCGTTCTCTCTCCCAGATCATCAATTCCTCAAACAGAAATCATCCAATTTTTCACAACCTAACTAACAGGTACTTTTCTATAATTTCGTTCTCTCTCCCAAATCATCATTTTTACATATAAATCATATATTCGTAGTCCTAAATATATACAGAATCAAATAAGACCAATAATTCTCCAAACAGAAATAATTATAAAAATGCTCATAATCCTAAGGGTTCTTCTTCTACCCAATTCTCTTATGTAACTCTACATATAAATAATTCCCTTTTCCCCCGTACCTGGATATGTAGAAGTTGAATCTAGATATGTAGAAGCTGAATCTACACTAGATCTGGTTGATCTCCCTCGCTAGGTTCCCCTCAGTATGAAGCAGAACAGCTTTATTTATAGGCATTCTACGCCGGAACGGCCCGTTCCGGACCCTTAAACCATGGGTAAAAATCACATCCAGAACGGCCCGTTCTGGTGTGCATTAATTACTCACAACGGCCATAAATTTGGGAACACCACGTTCCAAGCCCGTTCCCATTTAGGGTTTAAGGCAAAAGTAATAGTCCGGAACGTCCCGTTCCAACTTGAGAACGGCCCGTTCTGGGCTACTAACTCACACTTTCTCTAGTAGTTTGGAACGGCTCGTTCCAACTCCGGAACAGCCCGTTCTAAGCTACTGAATCACATACCTTTTGGTAGTTTGGAACGGCCTGTTCCAATTCCGGAACAGCCCGTTCCAAGCTACTAAATCACCCCTATCAGCTTTATAAAATTACCAAAATACCCTCAATTAAAATAAAATAAAATTGAAATAAGAAAAATGGGGTGTTACAGTAAGTTTTAATATATTTTCTCTATTAATAATTAAATTAAGTTATTAATAAATAAATTAAGTTTACAAATTTTAAAAAAAATTTAAAATCATATGATACTTCTTTATATAGATTAGAATCAATGTATAAAATATTTTTATAATTATTCATCAATTTGAATTAATGAAACGAAGTATCAAATAATTTTAAAATTTAAAAAAAAATTATAAACATGATCTATTTGTTAATTTTTTTTTAAAATTTAATTATTGAAGTATTGAAATTTAATATAAAAACTGACTTATTAAATGAAATAAATCTACTAAGAATAAGTAAACTCCTTCCTCATATATGGTGCTGTCAAGTGACATCTATATATTTAGCAAAATTTTCCTTTATAGTGTATAACTAGTATTTTAATTTGTACAATGTACAAACATTTTTATTATATATATATATATATATATATTTATATATATTTAAAATTTATAATAAATTATATATATAAGTACTATATGTTTGAGTATATAAATTGTATGAAAATATATATAAATAAATATTTTTAAACATATAAATTATATTTTAGAGTTATGATAAATAATTTATATTATAATAAAAAAAATATTTTTATTTATTAATAATTTATTTTTAAACATTAATATTTAATTCATAATAATTATGATAAATAAAAACTAAATTAGATAAGAAGTTAAAAAAATTTCTACAAATTCTCTTGAAAGAAAACCTCTTGAAGACATACTCAGAATCTGAATTCGTATTTAATGTATAAAGATTGACAAATGATAAATAATAGATTATTTCTCACTAATCTAAAATTTAATTTGTATATTTAAAATTTAGTTATATAGAAAAATTATTTATAAATTACACATGCTAATTTTAATTTGGTTAAATTATAATTTTGGCCCTTTATCTTAGTTTTTTAGATTCATTTTAATCTTTTATCTTTTCAAATGTTCATTTTAGTCCTCTATCTTATAATTTTGGATTTATTTGATCCTTTTGAAATTATTATTTTTAATTTTGAGAGACAATTTTGAATATTTAATTGACAAATTCAAAACTTAAAACTTATCTAATTAGAACCTATATGAAAACTATGAAATTCAATTAACATTTGAATAAAAAAAATTATAAACATAGAGAAAATTATGTGAAAAGTTATGTTTTATGAGCAATTACAAAATAACATGAAATTAAAGTTTTAGAATTGTTTTCGTCACTTTTTGGATTTATTTATATAGAACTTTCATCATGTTTAAAACACTTTTTTTTTTTGTTTAAACTTCAAGTGTGTTTAATAATTTTCATATAAGTGTATCTAATTAGACAAGTTTTAAATTTTGAATTTGTTAATCAAATATTCAAAATTGTCTCTCAGTATTAAAATAATTATCGTTTAAAAAGGATCAAATAGATCCAAATTTAGGGGATAAAAAACTAAAATGAATATTTTAAAAGATAAAAATCCAAAATAAATATAAAAACAATAAGATAAAATACTAAATATAATTTATTCTTTAATTTAGTAAGATACTCGATCAAAAGAACTAACCTAATTTCTAATTAGGAAAAATAGACACTTCTGTGCCTCTATATTTAAAAAAAAAAATAGTGGGCAGTACACCTGTTGATCCTCGGATTCTTCTGTTGATCCTCTGTACTGCAGAATTGAAGTAGCGGAGGAGATGGCGAGTCACCTGAAGGAAGACGAGAAGAACGAGAGCGTGATTCGAGGTCTTTTCAAGCTTCAACCTAATCGCAGATGCATTAACTGCAACAGTCTGGGACCACAATATGTGTGCACAAATTTCTGGCTCTGATACCATGTTAGAATAGTGGATTAAGCCTAACTCAACCCTACAAAACCGGCTTGGGTGAGAAAGCTGAGAAACTAGTAACATTTGCAGCTCCAGAAGTAAAAGTAAGAGATGGTTCTGGAATAGGTGCTTGGACTCAGAAAATTGAGAAGGTAAAGATGCTGGCACAGACAATTCGGATAACACTGATTCAAGTGAATTGAAATTTGAGGAGCTTGGAGTTGCTTTAGCCCCAGGAGAACATCAAAAGAGGCCCAATTGTCATTGCTGGAATTTGCTGGTTGCACAACAGGTTGCGGCATAGTAGATTGTTGGCCTTGAGGGATTGATGGAGCTACCAGAAGTTCAGGATCAGCATCAAAATCAATAAGGCTCTTAGTCGTCTCAAGTTTAACATCTACTGGGTTTTCGTTGACAGATGTTAAGTTACTGGAAGATGCAGTTCTCTGTGTCAATGCTGAACTATCAGCAGGTCTTCCACTCTTTGTTTTGGTGCGTGACTGCTTCATCTCTCTCTTCTCTTCAATTCAAGTCCCCCAACTATTTTCTCTATACTGTGGATTGAAGTAACGGAGGAGATGGCGAGTCGCCTGAAGGAAGACGAGAAGAATGAGCGCGTGATTCAAGGTCTTTTGAAGCTTCAACCTAATCGCAGATGCATTTACTGCAACAGTCTGGGACCACAATATGTGTGCACAAATTTCTGGACGTTTGTTTGCACAAACTGTAGTGGAATACATCGGGAATTTAGTTATCGAGTATAGTCAGTTTCAATGGCTAAGTTTACTTCACAAGAAGTTAGTGCACTTCAAGAAGGAGGAAATTAGCGTGCAAAAGAAATATATTTTAAAGAATGGGATGCACAACGTCATTCTTTCCTCGATAGCAGTAATGTTGACAGGCTCCGAGACTTTATTAAGCATGTTTATGTGGATAGAAGATTTACTGGAGAAAAGCCCAATGACAAACCACCAAGAGTCAAAGCAGGTGACAAAGATGATTTCTATCAAGGAGGAAGATCTAAAAGCCCTCCCTATGAGGATGCATATGAACGTCGTTATAGTGACAGATCTAGTCCAGGTGGAAGAAGTCCTGGATATGATCAAGAAAGTAGGCAATATGGTGATTATAGGAGAAGTCTTGGTCGTCCTCCAATAATTAATGATTGGCGCCGTGAAGATCGTAGAATATCATATGGAGATTATAAGGTGGAAAGACAATCTCCTGAGCGAGCTAAAGATATGGGTTCTTCAAGCCCACCAGTGGTCCGACCTGTTAGAGAAATATTGGGAGAAAATGTAGTACCTCTTTGGATAAGTGAACCACCCAAATCAAACAGTGGAAGACCTGCTGATAGTTCAGCATTGACACAGAGAACTGCATCTTCTAGTAACTTAACATCTGTCAACGAAAACCCAGTAGATGTTAAACTTGAGACGACTAAGAGCCTTATTGAGTTTGATGCTAATCCTGAACTTCTGGTAGCTCCATCAATTCCTCAAGCCCAACAATCTACTGTGTCGAACCTGTTGTGCAACCAACAAATTCTGGCAATGACAATTGGGCCTGTTTTGATGTTGCTCCTGGGGCTAAAGCAACTCCAAGCTCCTCAAATTTCAATTCACTTGCAGTGTTATCTGAATTGTCTGTCCCAGCATCTTTACCTACTCAATTTTCTGGAGTCCAAGTACCTATTCCAGCACCATCTCTTACTTCTACTTCTGGAGCCGCAAATGTTACTAGTTTCTCAGCTTTTCCACCCAAGCCGGTTTTGTAGGGTTGAGTTAGGCTTGATCCACTATTCTAACATGGTATCAGAGCCATTTAGATCCACTTTAAAAAAGGGTCACCCACCATTTATCCACGTACCAAGCCCAATAGTGCTGGACGTGAGGGGGTGTATTGGGAAAAACCCAAGTCCCACATCGACTAGAGATTAGACAATTGAATAGTATATAAGTGGAAAGCAACCCTCACTTTACAAGCCGATTTTGTAGGGTTGAGTTAGGCTTAATCCACTATTCTAACATTTTCTACTGACAGTTCTCTGAATTGGGATGAGTTCTGCTGCTAAAAGAATGGAAGAGCATGAGCTAATTCTAGGGGCGGTCCTTACCTCATGAACCAAATAACCTACAACAAAGAGTTTTCTGAGTCAATGAAGAATAAAGAAACTAATGAAAGCCTTTTAGAAAGATTATGCAACGGATTGAAGCTATCTTTATTGGAAAAAATTATTATCAGTCTTGTTTTATCTGATTCTGAGAATCCTGATGCCAAGCTGGGTGGTAAGTATGAAGTTACATTTTACTTGACTAATAATGTTCATGGTCATTTCTATACATAATACTGGCAACCATTTTTCAATACAATCATATATTGGTTGTATATTATTAGTTATCAATAGTAATTAATTCAGTTATGATGTTTAATTAGTTATCCATCATTTTACATGAAGATGGAGTTGTTCCACAAGTGTGGAGAAAGTGATTTTGATGCTATTTTGGAAGACATGCAGAAGGATATAAACATGGGAGATATTGTGAAGGAACAAGTCTATGGATGCACGGTTGATGTCTCAAAGTGCAAGGAGATATTTTCTCCATTCTCATCTCTAATTGATAATATGCTATCTAAATTACTTGGTGCAATTGCTTATAGTCGTACTGTGATGGAGGAAAACCAGAACACATACTTAACATTCCCTGCAGCCAATGGATCCAACGTGTCTGAGTTGCCACCTCTTAACTCCTGGAATATTTATGTCTTGGTAGATACAGTTAACCATCTTGTGAATTTTATTCAATAGGACTTAATGTTCCTCTCATTTTTTTATTTCCTTTTGAATAAGAAAGTAAATCATTTCATTTTTATGTGCTTTCTGATACAGGCACCTCAAACCAACTGGATATGTGTCATGGAAAATCTTGATCATGAAGGGTTTTTCCTTCCTTGTGAAGAAGAATTCCTTTTTCTCATGTGTGTGTATAAACATGCCTCTAAGGTATGATATCAGAACCTTAGATATGCTTTTCCCGTAGCTTAGCTGATTTAAAATCAGTTTTGATACAAGTTAGAAATAATTTTTAGAGCTTCTTTGCTGAAAAATAAAGAATTTTTTCTAGAAGAAAAGTTATCAAAACCATTTTTAATCTTGTATCTAAATAGGCTCTTATATGCAAACTCCGACATAAAATTCTGAATGTATGAAAATATGCCTAGCAGGAACCATTTCCTCTCCATGCCATATGTGGATCTGTATGGAAGAATACTGAGGGTCAGCTGTCTCTCCTTAAATATGCTGTATCAGCACCACCAGAAATATTTACCTTTGCACACTCGGGAAGATTGCTGGTACGATTATCTGTTTGTACATTTAGACCTGTTTGCATAAATTATTCCAAAAGCACTTTTAGAAAAAAAATTAAAATAAACTTATTAATGAACTAAAACTAAATTATACATGAGTTAAAAATAAAATTTTTGAAAAACTGATAAAAGAAAATTTCTACAAATTAACTTATATTTAAGCTAATTTTAACTCACGAAAAAACGTATTTATTTATTTATTTATTTAAATTTTTCTCTCTTAAAAATATTTCTAGAGAAGTTTATCTAAGTTGATCATTATTATTTCTTGTTCCTATTGCCAAATTCTTATCACAACAAATTGCTGTGCAGGCATATGTTGATGCAATTAATGGCCACAAGCTTCAAAATGGCCATGCAAATCATGCATAGTTGTGTCTTGACCTTTTAGACGTCCTCTGCCAGCTAGCCGAGAAGGGTCATGGCAATAATGTTCGATCAATCCTTGATTACCCTCTTAAACACTTTCCTGAAGTGTTGCTTCTTGGGATGGCACATATTAATGTACAATCTAATGGATTCATATTTGTTGGTTCTCCAATATTACCTATTCTATGTGTTTTCTTGATTCATGTAGTTTACATTGGTTGTTCTTGCAGACTGCCTATTATCTCTTACAACGGGAAGTATCTCTGATTGTTTTTCCCAAGATAGTAAAAAGTGCTGTAGGCAGTGGGATGATTCTACACCTTTGGCATGTTAATCCCAATCTGGTCTTGAGAGGGTTTATTGATTCTCAAAACAATGATGCAGGCAGCATTATAAGAATTATGGACATCTGTCGGGAGTTAAAGGTTGTTCTCTTTTTAAGTGTTTTTTTTATTTACTTTTTTTCATTTCAATCATTTTCCTGATAGACAGATAGATTGCACTTTGTTGTTATGGCTTTCTTGATTTTGTTATATGTGAGGATTACAATTGACTATTGATATGACCAAAATAGAAATAATGCATTAATAAAATATATAAGCAAAGAGTAATTTTCATCTTTTAAACCAGTTTTGTAAGATTAAGTCAGGTTCATAATACAAAAATTGACTTGTAAGATGAGAGTTGTTTCTCACGTATATATAAATATATTACTAGTCGATGTGGCCAAAATAGAAATAAGGCATTAGCAAAGTATATTAGGAGATAGCAATCCTTACCTTATATATTGTTTTAGACTCATATTTTGTTTTCTTAATATGTTTTAATAATAAGCAAATCTCACTTTCATTGAGCCCTTAGTTGCAAGAAGCCTTCAAATTTGTCTTCACGATTCACAAATGCCAATCTCTTTTCTTTTTTACAATCTTTTGCCATTTTTAACTCATGCTTCTTGTTGGTTTTACAGATTCTATCATCCGTGGTGGAAATTATTCCCTCTTATTATAGTATAAGGTTAGCAGCAGTGGCATCAAGAAAAAAATTCATTAACCTCGAGAGGTGGTTGAATAGAAACTTAACTAGAAGCAAGGACGTCCTTTTTGTGGTAACAATAATACCTTCCCTCGTGCTTTGGGTCCTAATTTTTTTACACACTAACTTCACAGATTTAGAGTCTAAATGAATACAAATTAAAAGTGCTTGAGAGTTTTTATATTGAAAATCACTACAAGAAAAACTAGTAATATCTATGGAATATTACCTACGGAATTTTTTCCGTAGGTAATTTTTAGTTATCTACGGAATATTACCTACGGAATTTTTTCCGTAGGTAATTTTTAGTTATCTACAGAGTATTACCTACAGAATTTTTTTCGTAGGTAAAATTTAGTTATCTACGGAAAAAATTCCGTAGGTAACTAAATAGAAGAAACGCGGTGTTTGGACTTCATTGAGTTAGGGGTTGCTGAAGACATTGAGGTTTTGTATTATTTAGAATTAGGGTTGCGATTTTCCGCTCTAACGAAACGCACTGGTCCAGGAGCGAGGTTCTTGGAGGAGCAACAAGACAGTGAGACCCTTTTGCCTAGATTCGTGCGATTCATCACAAAACGCTTAGCCATTCGATCGCTGCAGTGGACGACGCTATACCGGGGTTGCGATTTTCCTGCTCCGACGAGACGCACTGGTCCAGGAGCGAAGGTCCTTTGCACGAGGGTGATAAATTTCAGTGTCGAGTCTCTGAATAGAGAAAGGGACGCTGCTTGTGATGCATCCGACTGCTCTGTAAGGTTCAAATATGCCCATAATTCTTATTCTTCTGTTTGGTTTCTATGGTATGAAGAAGAAGATGGTTTTAACCCAACACTGCCTACTCCGCCTGTGCTCAGGGTTTTGGAGTTAGTGTTTTATGTTGCGCAGTTGAAATGAAAACTAACACGCATTATTCCCTCCCTCTCTTTTAATTATTGATTTTTCTTCAATGATGTGCTTTAATTAATTTTAAAATAAAATAGTAAAATTTTAATTTTAATTTTTAATGGAGGTGGATTATATAGATATTCAATTCCAGGGGGTAGCTGCTCGAGCATTACATTTATCGGGGGAGTGGAGAAACCAAATGGTCTATTTGGATATCTTTCCCTTCTCATCATTGTCAAGTGGTGTACTGGCTCTCAGGCAGACCTTTATCATGTAATGATTTACATGTTTTTAAGCTCTTTCGACAATCTTGGCGAAAATCAATTGTTCTGGGGCCAAAGGCCACTTCAAGTAAGATTCATTTCTTTGCTGCTTTGTTGCTCGATAATTGTTGTTCCATTTCCTTGTTTATATCATTTTAAATTTCTTTCTGTTCATGATATGCAGGTTGTGCTATTGCTTTGGGCTTTAATTGCAGTTCCATGGAAGCTTGATAACGAGGTCCCACTTTTGCCTCCCTTGTCTATGATTTTCTTGCTTGAAAATTAATTACTACACTATACCATTCTATTTTCTGGTGCTTCATTGTAACAATAGGGATGATCATAGTTGGATTCTCACAGGCACACTATATATTGGTGTCAATATCTTTACAATGGTGGTGTTTCTATTTCGTCCATTTCATTGGGATCATGAGCCTGGAATTCAAAGGTTTATATGGTGACTCAATTCGTCAGAAAAACAAGATTTGTAACACAGCAAAACTTCCCTTTTTAGGCTTTTACCACCAATTTTACAAGAGAAATTTTTTAAATCTCCTTAATTAATATGATAATCCTTTTAATTACTTAAAGAAAAGTATTAGTTTTTCTTTTTAATTTTCGAGTTCTAATGATTACTACCTTTCATTTTATATTTTATGTATAATCTAAAGAGGATTTTAGATTGACTATATACTCTGAAGTACGGATATTCTAACGCTCTGTTTGGTTGCAATGAAGTAGATGAGAAATAGGTAGGAAGGGATGGAAATGGGTGTGTAGAAATAAGTTAGTTTGTTTGGTAAGAATGAAATAAAGAGAGAAGAAATTAAAAAAGGGAGGGTCCACTTTTATTGTGGTTGTGAAATTTCAATTCTTCATGAGGTCCATCATAGGACCGTTCTTCTTCAGACAAAACCATGTTTGTTTTTAAATCACTTGCAACTTCTATTGGCTGCACCGACATTTTTTTAGCTATATATAGTTTCCCTTGTCCTATACTTTTGTTACAATTAGTTATTAAATAATAAATTCCAAGGAGTTTGTGAAGTTTAATCTTTTATCTTGATAATATAGAGATTTCAAGGACGCACTTATGGTATGCTTAATAGCTCTGAGGTTGATCTTGAGTTGGAACCAGATTCTGCCAAGCAACACCGTGAGGAATTCAATTTCAGTGAGGTCTTTGTCCACCAACTGATTCACTCCATTGAGTTTGTTCTAGGTTCAGTTTCAAATACAGCCTCATATCTACGACTTTGGCATTAAGGTTTGGTCAGCTATGATTTTCTCTCATTGCCTTGGGTCCGTATTTTATCATTTTTTAAACCTTGGTTGATATTTTTTACCACTTTGCAGCTTGGCGCACTCTGAACTTTCTAGTTTTTTATGAGAAAGTCCTGCTTCTTGCTTGGGGGTGAGTTTGATTCATAACCTTTCATTAATATGACATACTATTTTTAGTTTTTCATTGAGATGTTTCCTTTAATTTTTTGAGCTGAGGAAATTGATATATTGTGGTTCTTGAAGGTCTTATATCCATTGTTGGATCTCCTACTTTTTACTATGTGATATTTTTGCATTCTCAGTATAACAAATTTAACATTTTGCAGCTTCACAGGCTCTAGTAAAGTTGTGGTTTGTAACATTCATGTGCTATACAATCCTAACAGGGGAGAAATTAAGCTTGGCCAGGTGTGCACTGCCTGTTTCGCATAACATTTTCCCATTTTGATAAGCCATTTATGCCTCTGATACTATTCTGTTTTGGATATATCACTGTCTAATGTTATGAAAATGCTCTTCACTTTGATGGCTATTGACACTTCTTTCTGCATTTCAAATGTACTTTGATTTTGTTCCTGTTTTGGTTTTCTTTTCATCCATTTACTCTTTCCGTGAAATGCATACAATGGTCTTAATTTTTTCTATTCATAATGTGTAGACTCGCAGAATTTGTAATTTGGAATTATTCACATGCTAAGGTCTATGATATATGGTGTAATTTCTGGTTAATTTTTTCTTTTTTTTAATATCATCTGCAGTATTATATTTTCATCACATAGTCTAGTCATTCATTTTGAAACGTTGTTTTGTAATTTAGATCTAGTAAGACTATAAAAGGTTTGATATATTCTTATGTTTAGGCATATTGTGTACAACCTACAGACCCATTGATGTTTTTTTCTCTTCAATATCGTCATATTGTCCCACAATAATTGCCAATTCAGTTCAGGAACTAATGACCCTTAAATGTATGCAATTTGTCTGAGTATGAATATGCATAACTAGTTGTATCTAGATACAGGGGCTAAGGAATTTTTTTTATATCTCTAAACAGATTCATCACCAATATTTGGTATTCTTGAACACAAAAATGAACCCTGTGATTGAGCAACTTTATGGTTATAATTTAATCCCTTTTATGGTTACTTGATCACTTATATTTGTAAAATGTGATGACAAGAGTTTTTCTACAAAGTGATTTATAATTTGGGTTCGTGATGTTGAATTGTATATTCTAATCATCAAACACTTGTTACATTATACAAAATTCACTTGTCTTGAAACTCTCCAAGATCCACTCAAGAACTGTTTTCACTTCTTGGTGCTTCCGTCCATCCATGCTTAGGCATGGTGGACAATTTTTGTCCTTGGCCGTGTGTGTCCAACCTTCCATCAACCAACATTCTTCAACCTCCGTCAACACCATCTTTTGCTAAAATCTTGACTACAAACTTGGCTTTAACATGTGATCCCCCTCTCCCTAAGCCTTGCCGGAAGGGTGACTTCATTGCTGTAAAAATTCTGGAGCAAGATTACCAAGAAGGTCTCCTACGCTGCGCAACCATCTTCATGGGAGAGTCATCTTGGCCAAAGGCCAAAAACCTTTGAAATTTGTGGAGCTCAAAGATAAACTCTCTCGGCTATGGACACATCTTGCTGGCTGGACAGTCATATCTCTTGGATGTGGATACTTTGAATTTGAGTTCCAACATAGCAAGGATCTTGGCACGGTTCTTGCAGCTAGACGATGTACAAAAGGCTGATCTGCACGTAGGTGAGTCAGCTGCTCGACTAGCACCAAATGTTCAGGTTGGTGGAGTAGTGACCATTGCGTTGATGATCATCACAAGCCTTAGTTGTAGCCAATGATCAGCAATGGAGCAATGTAAAGGCCTCTCAAACGCATGCAGTTTCTAGCGCAAAATCAGCTGCTGTCATAATCAAATCTGCTGCATGCGGTTCCTTAATTTCAATATTTTGCATGCGGTTCCTTGGTTTGTCCCTACCATATGCGGTTCCTTTAGTACTTTGTTAAAACATTTGGTTAGAGTCTTTCTAAGTTTAATATATTTGAAACTTGGAGAAGGCATAAAGAGATGAAATATTATTTGTTATTCTGATTGGCTGGCACATGATGTCATGATAAAAAATAAACACGTAGTGAAACTGTGAAAGAGTTCACGAGCATCCTTATACAATTGCTCCTCTTCAAAAATAAATATAAGTGTTATTTTAATCACATTTTTTAGTTAAATCTGCTAATTATTTGATTGCATTAGTGGCTACTGGCTAGGATTTGAGCAGTCTTCCATTATTTCCCGTGTTCTAATGAAAACCTCTTTCACGTTCTATATTATAAAATTATCAGTTTTCCATACTTCATGCTTAATACATGTGCATGGGTCTATCCATTAAATCTGGTTGTGATTGGTTGGCTGCTTTAGCAGGTTTAAGATCTTAACCAAATAGGGCATTGAATTGGGTGATGCGTTAGCTGATTGGTCCAATTTAGTTTTCAAAATCTGGATTTTCCCAAAAGAATATATTCCTTTCCCTGCACAACAAAACTTAATGAAGACAAAAGCCACTAGAGTCCTAAGGTCCCTAGTTCAAAAGTAATGTGATGGTGAAAATCCGCATATAAAAAATAAATAGAAATAATTGCTAGTACAAACACATATAAAATTAACTTAAATAAGATATTTCATCATCCAATTCTATCATTATCGGTAGATTTTATCCTAAACCACTAGGCCATTCTTTTTCCTATTCTATTGGATAAAAAGGAATTTCATTACAACTATAAATGCACGAAATTAGCGGATCAAATTGAGAAGCATTGGCCTTCAAGTTTCATTAATGTCAAAATTAAGAATTTTTCAGCTCATGATTATTCCTTTTTTCTTTCTTTCTATAATTCTTGTGTTTAATATATTCAGTTTAGCATGTCAGTGATTCTAACTGGAGCTTTTCTTGTGTCTCTTTTTTGCAGAACACTAGAAGGTCAGTCTGTAACAACTAAGAAGTTTGGAAGGTTTGTAAATTAGCATTTTTTTTGCACATTTAAAAGTTTTATGTATTTGATGGGATTGGGAGATTAGGTAGTTGAGCTGCATCCTTACATGGAAAAATAGTAGTCACTATATATAATGCATTCTTCCCATAATATTACGATAATTAGCTAGTTAGCTTGTTGCGTACTTATTAGGTACTCCAGTGAAAATATATATTCTTATGCTTCTTAATTTGTTGAAGTTATTTCTTTAGCTTTATCTTTTATTTAAATATAAATAACTATTTGATTCCTATTTGAGTATGTAATTAGGGTTATATGAAACTAACTTATTGATTTTTTTTGTCACTATATGTGTATTAATTGGGTTTTTTTTTTAAAGAAATTTTAATTGGTTACATTGTCTTTGTCTTTAGAACCTAATAACACTTAGATTTCTTAATCAATCCTAGTAATTCTAACGTAATAGAATACAAATGAAACAAAGTAAACTAACTTATTGATTCTTTGTCTTTGTTTTATTTATGCCTTGTTTAACCTTGGTCCTTTTCCTATTTAAAAAGAATATGCAGTAAATGAACTGTTATATAAATAAGTACTTCTTAGATTCTACTACTACCAATAATATAGCTAGCTTGTGAACAGCCTGATTCGAATGAGCAATAACGATTTTCAGGTTCATGAATTAATAGCAATGACACTTATCGTTGGCCATTTGCATAGGCACATGGTTCTAAATGACTTTAAACTAGTTAAAAACCAGTTTACCCTAGCAAATTTGAATATAACGCTAGTATGCAAAGGGCATATGACAATATATTTGAATGTTATAAATATACAGAAGATGAATTCCATTCCAACACCTTTGTCTTTCCATGTTCTAATATATTTATGTTATAAATACACAGAACATGATTCTATTCCAGCAAGTCGTCGATGGATGTATGATAGAATGTATACGGGGAGAAGAGGTTTAAAGGAATCTTTTGTACACGGGGTTGAAGAGTTTATAACAATAGCTTGTCAACAACAAAGCTATGTTAATGAAGGGAAACTTAGATGTCCATGTGCTAAATGTCAGTCCACAAAGATTGATGGTGTTCATATTGTGAGGCTTCACCTTTTCAAGTATGGGTTCATGTCGAACTACTACATTTGGATTGATCATGGTGAAGAGATGGAAAATGTTGACAACAATCTCATAGGTGCTTCAAGTATTGGTATAAATGCGACCGAATGTGAAACCTCTAACTCAATGCATGATATGGTGTGTGATGCTCTTAGGCAACATGGGGCATTTGACATACTGGAAAATAGTAACATGGAAGAGCCTCCGAATGAAGAAGCACAAAGATTTTACAATCTTTTATCTGAGGCAAATTGTCCATTGTATGAGGGATCATCAGAGTCTAAGTTATCAATGTGTGTAAGGCTTTTAGCATGCAAGTCTAATTGGAATGTTCCTGATGAATGCGTCGATTTTATAACAAAAATGTTGTTGGATGTGACTCCTGTGAATAGATGTTTGCCCAAAAATTACTATCATGCTAAGATTAGTGTCAAAATTGGGACTGAGTGCTAGAAGGATAGATTGTTGTGTACAAGGTTGCATGTTGTTTTATGACAATGATTATGGAAAAAATGATGGTGCATTATTACAGTGCAAGTTTTGTCATATGCCAAGATATCGTGATCGCAACACTGGATCAAGCACAAATTTGCATCAGTGCAAACAGCTGGGCATATGTGTTGGCATTATCAAAATAGAAGTACCTCTGGTGTTTTACGTCATCCCTCAGATGGTGAAGCTTGGAAGCACTTTGATCGTGTGCATCCAGATTTTGCAACCGATCCTCGCAATGTGCAACTTGGTTTATGCTCAGATGGGTTTAATCCATACATTCAATCAACAACTCCACCTTATTCTTGTTGGCCGGTAATTGTGACCCCATACAATCTTCCCCCTGAAATGTGCATGACAAAACCATTTATGTTTTTAACTTGTCTTATACCTAGTCCACGGAATCCAAAGGCCGCTATTGATGTGTATCTAGAACCATTGATTGACGATCTTAAAAAGCTGTGGATTGGTGTCCAAACCTATGACATTTCAAAGAAGAAAAATTTTATGATGAAGGCAACATTAATGTGGACTATTAATGACTTCCCTGCATATGGCATGTTGTCTGGTTGGGGAACTCAAGGTAAATTGGCATGTCCGCATTGCATGGAGCATTCTAAAGCCTTTACATTACAGAATGGTGGTAAAAATTGTTGGTTTGACTCACACCGAAGGTTTTTACCCGCCAATCATGCATTCAAGAAGAACAGAAAAGCGTTTATAAAAGGCAAAGTTGAAACTGATGCGCCACCACCTACATTGACACCCGATCAAGTTTGGCAAAGAGTTAGGGATTTACCTTTAGTAACAGAAAATCCTAGCTTTCCTAGGTTACAAGGATACGGGGAGTCACATAATTGGAGGAAAAGAAGTATATTTTGGGAACTTCCTTATTGGAAAGATAATATTTTGGGACCTCGCTTTGTATTGTAGTCGACCTAATTGGATGTTTGATACAGTTTGGCAAAGTTTGATTGCCTAGTGGATGGCCCCAGAATTTAAAACAAAGAGTATCCAAGCTCAAAAAAATAGAGCATCTGAGAAAGGTGGAAGTCTGCACACAGGTGGCTCCATCACCCCTCACGACTGCTATCCGGATGGTAATTACATTAAACAACTACTATATTTTATTCAACATAATTTTAGAAATATGATGATTAACTATTTATACAATTATAGTCACAAGAGTTGGGTCGCCTTCCACATGTTGATGAGTTGTTCCACCAAACTCATGTACGGAAGGTTACAGGCGATTTTGTCGACCAAAGATCTAAGCGAACATATGTGAGTTATGTTTTTTGTATTATTGCTTTATTCTTTTTAATTTTAATCATCTTTGATAAATGTCACTTCTAAACATCTTTATTTATGAAATAGGATCAATTTGAAACTATATTTAATCAAGCTAGGTCTGAGGCCGCATCTTGTACGAGAGGTTCTGAAACGTCTACTATGGACCTAGTTGAGGAAGAAAGACTCCGCAATAAGAGTTGGATTGTTGCTGCTGGTGGGATTACAGACAAAAGACGACTTTACGGGGTTGGAAAAGTCACTTCTCCATTGACAGATGTGGATACCTTGATAAATATATCTTCGGGGCGTGTTACTGAAGAGTCAGAGAAAATTATTCAATTGGAAGAGCAACTCCGTAAGTCTAGGGAGGAGGCTCGTCAATCTAAGGAACAAAATGAACGCTTGCAACGCCAGTTTCAATCCCTGTTCAATGTTGTTCTACCTCTCCTACCTTCTGATACACAACATATTTTGCAACAACAGGTGGATCAACAATCTCATGACAACCACGATGACCAACATCCACCGCCTACTGGACACTATGGGGATGACTATTAGTTTTTTTTATATAGATTATGGATCTACAACTATTTAAATATTTTTATTGATATTTTATTATGTATAATTTTAAAATTATCTTATTTTACACAATGACATGGAAACTAATTATGCATAATTGCTATGGATATTTTGATTTTAAAGATGTTTGATTTCATATTGTGGTTAATTGAATTTGCTTAACTGAAGGATATATATAAGGTTATAGGATATTTTAAGAAATCTGAAAAGTGATTTTATTTATATTTTTGAGCAGGAATAATAATTGCTATATGGAACAAACAATCTATGCTATAAATCTGTTGAAAATAGTTACCTACGAAAATTTTCGTAGGTAACTTACTCATAGAAATTTGCCTAGGTAAGTTACCTACGGAAATTTCTGTAGGTAAGTTACCTACGAAAATTTCTGTAGGTAAGTTACCTATGGAAATTTCTGTAGGTAAGTTACCTACGGAAATTTTCATAGGTAACGTTATCTACGACCTTATTACCTACGGATTTTTTTCGTAGGTAATCCGTAGGTAATTAACAGTTACCTACGGATTTTTAGCATTATCTACGGATTTCTTGCGTAGATAATACTGATTTTTCTTGTAGTGAATAAAGAACTTTTTTCAATAGAAAACTCTTAAATATGCTTTTAAGCTTCTACCCTGTTGAGAGTAATGGTGAATGGAGAGAACATATTCCTTGTGTATTGTAAAGAAAAAGATGTGTTTAAATACAAAGTAGTGGGCCTAGGCCCATAAGATAAAAACTATAAGATAAAATTATATCTAACACTCCCCATCAAGCTGGTGTATATAGATCATATGCACCAAGCTTGTTACAAATATAATCAATCCTAGGACCCCGTAATGATTTGGTGAAGACATCTGCCAACTGATCAGTAGAGTTAACAAACTGAGTAGTAATGTCCCCAGATAAAATCTTCTCACGAATGAAGTGACAATCTATCTCAATGTGTTTGGTCCTTTCGTGAAATACTGGATTTGAGGCAATATGAAGGGCAGCTTGGTTATCACATATGAGAGTCATCTGTGTAACTTCGCCAAATCTCAGTTCTTTAAGCAACTGTTTGAGCCAAATAAGCTCACACGTAGTAGAGGCCATAGCACGGTATTCTACTTCTACACTAGATCTTGCCACTACATTCTGCTTCTTACTTTTCCAGGAAATCAAGTTATCACCGATAAAGACACAATAACCTGAGGTGGATCTCCTGTCAGAGGGAGAGCCTGCCCAATCTGCATCTGAGTATCCCACAACTTGGGTATGATTGTTGTAGCAATATAATAAACCTTTTCCTGGAGCACCTTTGATATACTTCAGAATGCGGATGACTGCATTCCAATGTCCTGCACATGGAGAATTGAGAAATTGACTCACCACACTAACCGCAAAAGAGATGTCAGGACGAGTTACCGTGAGATAATTCAATTTCCCAACCAGTCTTCTGTACCTCTCAGGATCTGAGAAAGGCTCCCCCTGACTTGGTAGAAGTTTAGCATTAGGATCCATAGGTGTATCAACGGGCTTGGAATTCATTAGCTCAGTTTCCTCTAAAATATCCAATGCATACTTTCTTTGAGATATTACAATTCCATTTGTAGATTGCGCTACCTCAATCCCCAAGAAATACCTAAGTTTACCAAGGTATTTTGTCTGAAAGTGATGGCAAAGATGTTGTTTTATTTGAGAAATGCCATGATGATCACTACCAGTAAGAACAATATCATCAACATACATTATCAAGTAGATGCACCCAGCAGTGGAATGTCGATAAAAGACCGAATGATCAGCTTCGCTTTGAGTCATACCAAACTGTTGGACTAAAGTACTGAATCTACCAAACCATGCCCTTGGAGCTGCTTAAGACCATAAAGTGATTTGCGGAGACGACATACCAAACCGGAAGACTCCCCCTGAGCAACAAACCCAGGAGGTTGCTCCATATAAATTTCCTCAAGAAAATCCCCATGAAGAAAGGCATTTTTAACATCCAGTTGATAGAGAGGCCAACGGAGAAGAGCAACCATGGCTAAGAATAATCTGACAGAGGTCATCTTGGCAATAGGAGAGAAAGTGTCACCATAGTCTAATCCAAAAATTTGAGTATAACCTTTGGTGACCAAACGAGCTTTGAGTCGATCAATGGTGCCATCAGGACCAACCTTGACTGTGAAGATCCATCGACATCCAACAATAGACTTCCTAGGAGGCAAAGAAACAAGATCCCAAGTACCATTGTTCTGAAGAGCACACAGTTCATCAAGCATGGCTTGTTTCCAACCAGGGTGGGCCAAGGCATCACCTACATTTTTAGGAATAGACACAGAGGAAAGAGAAGAGAGACAAGTATATTGGGAGGGGGATAACCTGTGATAACTCAGAGTAATATAATGAGGGGAAGGATTACGAGTAGAACGATTACCTTTCCGAAGGGCAATAGGGAGGTCAGACTCAAGTGGTTGGGCCGGAGGAGACGAAGGAGGTGGCACCGAAGTAGAGTCGGGTGGGGGTCCAATGGGAAGGCTGAAGCGTTGCCGACGATGATAAACTTGAAGTGGAGGCGGAGGTGGTGGGTCGGGTGACACAGTAGACACAGGAGGAGTATCAAAGACAAGAGGTAAGGGTGAAGGGGCAAGGACAGGTGTAGGAGAAGAGGAAGTAGATGAAAAGTAGGGAGAAGACTCAAGAAAGGTGACATCAGCTGAAATTAAGTAGCGACGAAGGGAGGGTGAGAAACATTTATACCCTTTTTGAGATCTAGGATACCCTAAAAAGACACATTTATGAGACCGAGCGGAGAGTTTGTCAAGACCAGAACTGTGATTATGGACAAAACACGTAGATCCAAAGACGCGAGGAGGTAGAGGGTGGAGAGGTTGAGTGGGAAATAAAATAGAGTGAGGTATTTGGTTGTTGAGGACAGAAGATGGCATTCGATTGATGAGATAGCAAGCAGTGAGAACAGCATCACCCCGAACGTGACCATGAAGTAAGAGGGTGCGAGTGGTCTCAATTAGGTGTCTATTTTTGCGCTCAGCCACCCCATTTTGTTGAGGGGTATATGCACAAGAAGTCTGATGAATAATGCCATGGGAAGCCATGAAGGCTTTAAAGGAGTGAGAGAGGTATTCACGAGCATTATCACTACGAAAAGTACGAATAGAAACACCAAATTGAGTTTGAATTTCATTATAAAAGGATTGAAATATGGAAAATAATTCGGAACGAGATTTCATTAAAAATAACCAAGTACATCGAGAGTAATCATCAATAAAAGTGACAAAATACTGAAATCCTAAAGTGGATGGGACCCGACTCGGCCCCCAAATATCAGAATGAACTAAAGCAAAAGGAGATAATGCTCGGTTGTGGACACTCGGAGAAAAGGAACTACGACTATGTTTGCCTAACTGACACGACTCACACGACAAATGAGACAACTTAGACATACGTGGTACAAGATGTTGAAGCTTGGCAAGGAGGCTTTTTGGCGCTCCCTCCCACTACACGCTCGTTCGCTCCTTCCCTAAAAATTAATCTTTACTATGGAAATCAAAAAGATTTCCCTTCGACTAGTTCGAATTCTCAAGCTAAATGCTCAGAACTCAAGAAATATGATCGGTAGCACCAGAATCTAGGGCCCAAGGGCCAAGAGAGGTGGAGTGAGTGAGACCAACAAACGAAGGGCCTGTGTGCGCAACAGAAGCAGTGGAATTGGAAGCTTGACATTCTTCATACCATTTAAGGAAGTCATTGAAGAGAGCTGGGGGCCCAGAGCCAGAACTATCAGAGGGGATAGCACCAGATGCAGTAGAGACAAGAGAGGCAGTGTGGGCAACAGCAGTAGTAGGGCGAGGGGGACGACCATGTAAGACATAGAAACGGTCAATTGTGTGGCCCAGTTTGTGACAGTGATCACACTTGGGACGACCTTTGCCCGGTTTGCGAGAACGCTGACGATCATCACGTTGAGAAACCAAAGCAGAGGAGTCGCCACTTCGGTAGTGTGAGTACCGCCTCTCCAGGCTCAACTTCACTCGACGCCCGAGCTGGAAGTTGTATACCTCCGTGTTTTTGAACACTTTGGCAATATGAGTACCGCCTCTCCAGGCCTTGCTTCGCTCGCCGCCCGAGCTGGAAGTTGCATACCTCCGTGCTTCTGAACACTTTGGTAGCGTGAGTACCGCCTCTCCAGGCTTAGCTTCGCTTGCCGCCCAAGCTGGAAGCTGTGAGTACCGCCTCTCTAGGCTCAACTTCACTCGACGCCCGAGCTGGAAGTTGTGAGTATCGCCTCTCCAGGCTTTGCTTCGCTCGCCGCCCGAGCCGGAAGCTGCATACCTCCGTGCTTCTGTACACTTTGGTAGCGTGAGTACCGCCTCTCCAGGCTCTGCTTTGGTGTTTCTGACAACCTAGGCAGTTGAGTTTGCCCTCTCCAGGGTCTGCGGTTTGCCCTCCCCAGGGTCTGCCTCCGTGTTCTTGACGACGTTGGCAATGTGAGTTTGCCCTCTCCAGGGATCTGTGATGGTTTTGTCTCCACAGTCCACGATGCTGCTTCGACGATTTGTTTTTGATTTTGGTGCCGCTGAGGGCTGAATAACGCAGGGATCCGTCTAGGGGATGTGCAGTTACTCATAGGTTCTTGTGTCCCAATTTTGCATTGCGTAATTGGTGCCCATTGAGGAATTTCTGTTTCCTTGGGGTGTAGACATGAAGATGCTCTTCCTGAGATGAGCGGTGCCTTATGATTGGCTGACGTCTTTTCGACGTTGGTGGAGTATCCCGATTATCCTTATTTAGGTGACTCTTTTTGTTTTTCTGGTTTTGTTGCCTCTGTGTAGGCTATTATCCGCTGGGGGATTTTGTCATTGATTGTGATTAGCCTCTTCTGTTAGGCAGATCATCTTGACGCTTGATGTTTGGCTGAAAGCCGAATTCCACTTGGGGAATGGTTTATTGATTTTTGCTTTTTGTAGGGATGCCTCTTAGTAGGCGACTGGGGATTTGAAGTTCTTATGTATCCCAGAGTATTATTTAGAAAGCCTCTTCAGGCTTAGCTTCATTCATTGCTTGAGTTGGAAAGCTATTCTCCACTGAGGAAGTATGAGTCCTTTCGACTTGGATATTCTGTTTGGATGATCAAGCCTTCCTTGGGGAATCTTGCTGATCTTGGTTTGATAGCTCTCACTGGGGAATTTGGCCCGTGAGTGGAAGCTGAGATATCTCTGGGGAGTATTATTTCGGCAAGCCTCTCCAGGCTCAATTATTCTGATGAGGGAGTATTATTTCGGCAAGCCTCTCCAGGCTCAGTTATTCTGAGAGAGTATTATTTCGGCAAGCCTCTCCAGGCTCGGTTATTCTGATGAGGGAGTATTATTTCGGCGAGCCTCTCCAGGCTCAGTTATTCTGTACGAGTATTATTTCGGCAAGCCTCTCCAGGCTCAGTTATTTTGTATGAGTATTATTTCGGCAAGCCTCTCCAGGCTCAGTTATTCTGTACGAGTATTATTTCGGCAAGCCTCTCCAGGCTCAGTTATTCTGTATGAGTATTATTTTGACTTTTTCTGTATTTTTGCCTTTTGTGTCGTTTTTTGGCTTTTTCTGTATTTGATTGCTTTTTCTGTCGATTTGCGGCTTTTTCTGTTGACCGCTGCCATACACAAGCAATTTTTCCTATTTTTTCTATTTTATGCAACTACCTCATGATAAGGTTTTTGAATGTGCAACTAACGTGTGTGTAATGCACAAATGCAAGTTTTATCATTTTTATTAATGTTTTTTAGAAAAATGAATGGCTCTCCCTATCCTCCTTTTCTTGGAGGAATTTCTGTCGTCGACGTGAGGGAATATTTTTGTGAGCCTTTTATGCAGGAGATTACGGATTTTATAGGAACCCCTCCAATTTTCTTTATTGACCGATTATTAAAGGAATTTCGTACAATTTTATGAAATACCAATTTAGAGGCATAAACACATGGTCAAGAGAGAAGAGAAAATGAATAGATATTTTATTGATATTCACAAGTGTTTTTACAGAAAGATATACAGAAGGAAATTTCTGAAGAATGGCTGGCCAGGGTAGGCTATATACATTGGGCTTAACAATTATATCTGTAACTGTTGCTCTTTACATTCCCCTAGTTGCTTCGGGTGAGATGCCTGAGCCAGGAGTGTAGATGCTGCAAGACGCTTGCTTCTGGAAGATAATCACTTGAACCGCCTTTCGGTTTTCGATTCAAGTAATCGTTGCTTGCTTTGTTTTTGCATCTTATTCTTTTGCCCCTAATTTTTGTCTAGGACGTATCCTAGCGGGGATAAATTCGCCTTTATTCTGCCTAGTACCCTTGTACTGGCGGGCTTTTTATTTTGCCCTAACTTTTGCCTAGGACGCCCTTTTTGGGTTTTCATCCTAGCGGGCCTATGCAAGCAACGTCTTCAAGCATAGTACTTCTTTACCACGTCAGCGTTGACTGGGTATCGAAGTTCTTCTCCATCCATGTCTGTGAGGATCAATGCTCCTCCTGAGAAAGCTCGCTTTACCACGTATGGTCTTTCGTAATTCGGGGCCCACTTTCCGATTTTGTCCTTTTGAGCTGGTAGCAACTTCTTCATTACCAACTCTCCCTCATAGTAGACTCGAGGATGGACTTTCTTGTCAAAAACCTTTTTGATCTTCCTCTGATAGGCTTGATCACGGCATATGGCGTTCAGCCGTTTCTCTTCGATAAGGTTCAACTGGTCGTATCGGCTTTGAACCCATTCTGCCTCGGAAAGTTTTTGCTTCCATGATTACCCTTAGAGAAGGTATTTCGACCTCGACGGGTAGAACTTTGTACTGAAGTCCATGAAGAGCGGAGGGTAACATCTCGTGCGAGTCTTTAAATGAGACAACCATCTTTTGCACTATTTTCTTGATGTTCTTATTGGTTGCCTCGACTGCCCCATTCATCTTCGGCCGATATGGGGAAGAGTTGTGGTGTTGGATCTTGAATTCTTGGCACAGTTCTTCCACCATTTTATTATTCAGATTAGATCCATTTTCAGTGATGATTTATTTCTCCATGCTTCCACTAGATTATTCTAAAATCGTTTGGGACAAGAGAGAAAAGAAAGGAAAGATGTTTTTGTTCTGAAGTTTGTGTTTTAGAGGGGATTTATTTTTCAAAAATGGTTTTTGTAAGAATGGTTGGCCAAGGTAGGCTTATGTGTTTAGGCTTTGTTTGATTAAACACTTATGAAGTTAAGAAAATCTTTGTTTATTGACGTTGTGATTTGACAACTTAGATGGCTTCCCTTGAACCTTTCTTTTTGAATTCGGTTCATGGTACCATCATGGATTTCTTTTGTTTTTTGATTGTCCTTATTTTTGCCTAAAACACCCTTCTGTGGCGTTTTAGAGGACTTTTGTTTTTATTTTTGCAACCCTAATTTTTGCCTAGGTCACCCTTTCGTGGGATTCCTAGCGGGTCTTTTGCTCTTATTTTTGCGCAGCCCCCTTTTTGGGTTTCCTGCCGAGCTTCTTTTATTTTAAGGGATTTCTTTTTATCCATGATGGTACTTGTCGAGGCCAAGGGAAGGTGCTCCAAGTTGTCACACACACTTCCACATAAAAATGATGCGGGTTTATTGTTATTAAGATGATTTTAACCTCATTCATGTTTATTCAAACAGGGTTAAAAATAATGTGGTTTAGAATTTTATTATAAGCAAGAAAAGAAGCAATGAGAAAGAATAAAGAATGATTTTATTATAATCATAGCGGAAACATGTGTCCTTATTTCATCACTGATATGGGTCCCAATGTTGACTTTTTTTTATCTCTCGGCCCTGCCCCCAAATTCACAGTCTCCAATTTCTCTTGACACGGTTGGAGTGTACGAGCTTTTTGATCTAGCAGTCTTTGCAGATCCGGAGAGATGGCCTCCTCATCACTGTCCAGCTCAACCCATTCATCCTCAACTTCCGGATCCCGGTCAGAGCGAACAATTACAGACATAATTATTTTATTAGTTCTGTTTTGGTTTAGAATTATTAATATTAATAAGAGAAAGAGAGAAAAGAACAAAAGAGAGAATGATATGTGAAAAATGCCTCTTTATTGATATGTATTAAAATTTGTACGAAGACCCTTATTTACATGAAAAGGTTCTCATGATCTCGGGTACTGATCATGAGTCCCTAAAAGAAGAATATGGAGGGGCCCTATCGTGGCTTGATCTTCTCTCTACTCCTGCTTCGGCAGAGGATTCTTGCTCACGTCGGGCGCTGTCGAATCGAAGGTGACCCACCCGGCATCAATAAGGTCTTGGACCTTGTATTTGAGAGCCTTATAGTTCTCCGTTGAATGTCCTGGTGCCCCCGAGTGGTATAGGCATTTATCTTGTGGTTTGTACCACTCGGGATAAGGTGGATCCATCTTCCTTGGTGGAACGTAAGCTAGAAGATGAGCTTCCACTAGCTTCGGCAGGAGGTCGCTATATGTGGTCGGAAGTTTATCAAGCTTCCTCACAGGGTTATACTGGGACTTTCCTGACTTCGAAGTGGAAGAAGATGAAGAAATGGTTATGGCGTTGACTCCTCCCTCCTTCTTCTTCCCGAAGGTCTTCTTAGCTTCGAATGATTGGGAGGGCTTAGCTAGCTTCCCACTTTTCAGCCCTTGTTCCACCCTTTCTCCAATGGTGATGATGTCCGAGAAGAGTGTTGTCGTGTTCCCTATCATTTTGTCATAATAGGGACCGGTCAACGAGTTTATGAACAAGGACACCGTCTCCTTATCCGACAGCGGGGGTTCTATTTGTGCCGCCAACTCCCTCCATCGTTGGGCGTACGCCTTGAAGGATTCCTCATTATTCTTGCTCAAGGCTTGAAGATCGGACCTATCGGGTGTTAGGTCGATGTTATACTTATAGCGCTTGAGGAAGGCGTCGGCCAACTGCCTCCATGTGCACACTTGACTTCCATCCAGCTGCATATACCAGTTGAGCGCAGTGTCAGCCAAGCTCTCTTGGAAGCAATGGATTAAGAGCTTTTCATTGGTAGCATATGCAGCCATTTTTCGGCAATACATGGTGAGATGACTTTTGGGGCAAGTCGATCCCACATATTTTGGGAAATCTGGCACTTTAAATTTGGGAGGGAATTGGATGTCCCTCACCAAGCACATGTCGGCGGCATCTTTGATGTCAAAATCATGCCCCTCCATAGCCCTTAGCCGATCCTCAAGAGCATGGAATTGTTCCTTTGAAACCTCGGGCTCTTTAATCATGATCCCCGCCCCAAGGGGTACAGCTCGTGGAGGTTCTTCCTCGTGCTCCTCCTCCTCATGATGATGGGATTCATGGTCACTGTGGTGAGACCCATGTACATTATGATGACGCATGAGCTCCATCATTTGCGCCATTTGTTCTTTGAGCTGTGAGAGCTCGGCTGTAAGCTTCTTATTTTGGTCTTCCAGCGCTTCCATCTTCTTGATTTTCTGCGCGCGTGTGAGGACAGAGAGATGACCAGCCACTTTCTAAAATGAATGCTTAATTAGTTTATTTTATGGAATGAATACGCTCTTGACATGAGCTTGATAACCCTCCATTTTTAAGGCGCTGCCTTTTTAAAACAGAGTGTTACCACCCTCCTTGACTTATGATCCCTCCCCAACGGAGAATCTCGATAATTATGGGTCTCTTTTACTCATGTCAAGAGGTATTGGTGAACCTAGAATGCATGGTTTATGAGGATGCAAGATGTCTTATTGGTAATGATGTACATGCTCCTCACTTTTATTATATTTCCACACATGGTCTTTCCTCTTATGTCATGGTATTTTCATGCATGGGGATTATTCTTTAGACCTTATCACGAGGTTTTATTAATGCACAAACAATATCACATAAACCTATACACAAACAATTCACTCATCCACGAACAGTCACGAGCGAATCACGAGGTAGGGGTATCCTGCAGAAAAGTGCATATTCAAGGTGGTTCTAACTGTTCTCACCGGTCTGAGGCCCCCAAGGTGCCCCCATTATAGGGACCCAATTCCTCTTGTCGTAAGTCGATGGAAAGCTCCAACGAACTGTCGGACTCAAGTTCATGGTTATCACCTTGAGTGATGCTTTCTGACAACGGTCTACGGGCACCTATAGACCCATTCGACAACCGGCCGTACTAACATCCACTCCCTATGGCTTGCCACTCATGCCCCCGGGTATAGAGGGAACTGTTGTGTGCAAAGGTTCGTGTACAGTTTGTATTTCAAACAATTGCGGAAATTTAAACATACAACAGTTATTAAAGCCAAATAGATAAAGCATGTTATCATACACGTAAGGGGTAATAAAGTAATTTTAAACTATTATTTTGAAAATAATCCATCACTAAATGGGACTGACTCTCGAGGCTTCCCCAGTGGAGTCGCCATCTGTCGCCACCCGCCGAAACGGACCTTGGCATTCTCGACGATGGTCGGACTCTTTTTAAGTTTTGAAAAATGGTGAATTGCTAGAACGACTTATTCTCAAATTGAGACCTTGTCGAGCTAACAATTTTATTAAATGATTCACTAATCCATGTTAATCCCAAGCGGGACCCTCCATAGATTAGTGGTTTTCGTAAAAGGTAGGGTTCTTGGAGTCGCCACCAATGTTTTACTCAAAACATTGGAAAAAGATTTAAGGCAATTGATTTTATAAATCAACCTTGGCCATTACAACCAGAGTTGGGTAAGGGAGTCGGTTACGTGCGGGGAAGGTGTTAGCACCCCACAACGCCCCATTAGGGTTCCCTATGACGGATTATTTTATAAATAACAGTGTAAAATTACTAAATTACCCCTATTTATTAGAAACGATTATAAATTAAATATCTGCATGATGACAATATTAAATATGCGACAATCAGAAAGCAATAAAAGAAGGGATTTTAAGAAAAACCTCTTGAAGCGTGCTTTTATATATCTAAACAGATGTTAGGAGGCTTTTTGGCGCTCCCTCCCACTACACGCTCGCTCGCTCCTTCCCTAAAAATTAATCTTTACTATGGAAATCAAAAAGATTTCCCTTCGACTAGTTCGAATTCTCAAGCTAAATGCTCAGAACTCAAGAACTTCGTCGGATCGGCTCTCGGAGAGATTCCTAGGGCAGAACACTGCTCAAAAACCCCAGAATACTCAAGGAGAGAGTCCAAGAAGTGTGAAAAAGTGTCAAATGACGTCCAAATGACGTCTTATTTATAGGGGTGAGGCGCAGTACGGCCCCTGGTGTCAATACGGCCCGTATTGAAGTTTTGAACTTCAATACGGCCGTATTGAATTCAATACGGCCGTATTGAGGTTCAAAAACATCAATACGGCCGTATTGGTTTCAGTACGGCCGTATTGTAGTTCAAAAATGCAATACGGGCCGTACTGAGCTCCAAAGAGGCCGTATTGAGCTCCACTCCTCTCACTTTCTTATTTTTAGCTACTCTAAGACCTCTAAACCTATAGATAGTCATCCTATGGTCTTCTGGGAGTCCTTCTGGCTGACTTTCCATTGATCTTTGATAGTCTTCGAGTCTTATTTCCGACCCGGACAATTTTAGGGGTCTACAAGGGTAAATAAGCAGAGGTAGAAAGAGATGAGAAAAGAGACCGATTACCAGAAATATGATCGGTAGCACCAGAATCTAGGACCCAAGGGCCAAGAGAGGTGGAGTGAGTGAGACCAACAAACGAAGGGCCTGTGTGCGCAACAGAAGCAGTGGAATTGGAAGCTTGACATTCTTCATACCATTTAAGGAAGTCATTGAAGAGAGCTGGGGGCCCAGAGCCAGAACTATCAGAGGGGATAGCACCAGATGCAGTAGAGACAAGAGAGGCAGTGTGGGCAACAGCAGTAGTAGGGCGAGGGGGACGACCATGTAAGACATAGAAATGGTCAATTGTGTGGCCCAGTTTGTGACAGTGATCACACTTGGGACGACCTTTGCCCGGTTTGCGAGAACGCTGACGATCATCACGTTGAGAAACCAAAGCAGAGGAGTCGCCAGTGGGAGCTGAAGAAGGTATGTCAGGGGAAAACTTGCAAGGCACACGCAATAGAGTGGACCAAGCCGAGTTCAAGGTAGGCACGGTCGAAGATCCCAAAATCTGATCACGAATGGAAGAGTACTCATTAGGAAGCCCATACAATGCCATCAACATAAAGAATGTTTGGCGTTGCTCTAGTTCCTTGGCAGGAGTGTCAGCAGGAGGCAAAAGTTCATTGAAGTCATGTAGGAGGCCATGAACTTTGCCCAAATACTCAACCATGGAGCCATCAAGGCGTCGTGGGGAGATGATATTCTGGACATTTTGACACACACCATAGAGACGTTGAGCATCATTGGTGTATAACACTCGGACTTGTTCCCATACATCAACACATGTCTCATGGGCACGAAAAATTTGCTTTAGGGAGGGATGAATGGTCGACTTAAGGACACTACAAATTTGAGCGTCAATTTTCAACCAACGAGGATGATCCTTCTCATCAACGGAAGCAGCTGTCTGGGTAAGATGAGCAACATAATCCTGTCCCTTAAGCAAAAGCTTGATATCTGAAGCCCAAGTATCATAATAGGTGCCATCTAACTTGTCAATGGAAAGAGCGACATTGACATAATTAGTGAAAATAGTAGAGTCAGGCCGATCAGCGGAAGAGGAAGCCATAGATGCTGTAATAGGAGAGAGAAACAGCAACAGGAGAGAGAAAAATGGCCCGAGAAGGAAGAGATCTGTGACAAACGATGGTCGATCACAAAAAAAATAATAGATCGGGGTAGAGGAGGTCTGGGCGAGTCTGCACCGGTGATCGTCGCCGGAAAAGTCGCCGGACGCGCAGCCACGCGCGGCGGCCGACGGAGAGGAGAGAGAAACTGTGCCTAGCACGGAATCGGCGCGTGCGGCCTCCGTTTGCCGCACGACTGGTGGCATTGGGTTCGCCGGAGGAAGGCGAGTTGGGTGGGGGGGTCGCCGGCCGGAAAGGTGGTGGCAGCGAAGAAGAAACCCTAAAAAATAGGAAAAAAATTGCCGGAAAGAGACACGACAGGGTGGGGATCCGGAAAACGGAATGAGACACGTTTTCCGGGCACCAATGAATAGTGGGTCCACCGGGAGGTCAAGGATTAGGCTCTAGATACCATGTTGAGAGTAATGGTGAATGGAGAGAACATATTCCTTGTGTATTGTAAAGCAAAAGATGTGTTTAAATACAAAGTAGTGGGCCTAGGCCCAAACAATCTCTTATGCAGTCTTTTGGTTTTGTCACTTATGCATTCCAACGTGTACTCCTCTGAGTTTATTGTAGCAGAAAAGTGGCTGACATTGTTAGGCTTTGTAGGAGTGCCTCAAGTTCTTAAAGGATGTCCATTTTGGTGGATCACAAAACCTTTCTGGCAAATCTTTTCATCAGAGTCTGGTGTTGTTCTGAGCCTCTATGCTGAGACGACTTCCACCTTCTTTATGGTTCTACTTTAATATTTGGTTTCTCTGCCTGTTGATCTCATTTGATTTTCATCTAACTTTTTCTGATTACAGGTTCTTAAATCTCACACCAACTCGGTTGCCTCTGGACAACTTTCTCTGCAATTGGAGAGGCTGCATATATCTATTAAAGATTACTCTCTGGTTTTTACTCTTCACTTTCTCAGTTTCCTATGTTTATTCTATCGCTCGTGCTCATATCATTTTATATTTGCACTTAATTTTGTTGCTACAATTGCAGTTACAAAGTACAGAAAGAACCTCGTCAAGGCTATCTTCTAATCCTAGTTATGTTGGTCCTTCCCGTGGATCTATTTCTACTAGTATATTTCTATCACTTGTGTTTCTATAGTTACATAGCCTGTTGCTTAGCATAAAGACATAAATTTATGCTTTCTATTTCTGAAAATATGTTGTGATCCTTTGATATGTGCATCTGGTGCAGGGTTAGGATCTGCCTTGAACCCTAAAACTTTGGTTGCTGCTACTACGAAAATAGAAAGTCCTATTGAGGTACTCTCTAGCCTTGTACAAAAGATTAATCAGACTGGCTGCTTTCTTCAGTTTTGATAATTGATTCCTTCAGTTTTTTATATTATCACTGATTTTACTTATCTGCTTATAAATAATTTTGAAGAGTTTCATGTTTCAGCTAAGGGATATCTTTGTTTACCAAAAAAAACATCTAACTTGTGAGAGCTACACTTTCCCTCACATTTGATTTTGTTTAAATTTTCTAATTAAGTAGAGATGAACTACACACACTCTCTATATGCAAGCATTCTTGGTTTCAAAAATCTCTCTCCTATAAATGTCTTCTTTATCACTTATCTCCTGATTCTTTCATCTTTGTCCTTATTTAAAGTAACATGTCCCTCATCTATTATTTCATGGGGATTTTCTCTAATTTCTTGGGGATAGACTATCCTTATTTCTTTATTTTCATACCGGTTTAAATTTCTTTGATTCAAAATGGCTTATGATTATTCTTTCTCCTATTATGAGGAGGATAACAAATTATTCTCTCTATTTAATTTTCTTACACTTTATTGTCATCGATAACTGAAATTATTATTGAATTTTAATTATAATATTGACAATGATTTTATTTAGATATATTTGATATTATTCTGTATACAAATTTATTAAATTTTGTCAAGGTCATATGATAGATATTTACTTTAATTATATGATATTAATAAATTTTCACTTTTCAAAATAAATAATTGTGATCCTAAAATTATTTAACTGGTACAATGCATGAACTAAAATACTAGTTTTAATTTAGTATCTTATACAAATCTAAATTTTGATTTCCTTTACTTGGAGTAATTTAACCCTAATTTTTTATATTGTTAACAGGCTCCGGACTCAGATGTTCAAGAAAAGATACCATTTATAATTAATAATGTTTTTGCTGCTAATATTAAAGACAAAGCAGAAGTGTTTGCTGAAGTTTTGAAAGAGCAGTACTATCCTTGGTTTGCACAGTATATGGTTATGAAAAGGTTAGCATGATTCATAAGTCAAGTCATGTATCATGTAATTGCTTAAAACAGTTGCATCCATGTAGAGATATGGGGCATGCTATCTAATTATCTATATTGGAGCCTTCACTTATACCATTTGTTATTTATTTCTAGAGCAAGCATTGAGCCAAATTTCCATGACTTGTACCTGAAATTCCTGGATAAGGTTAATTCAAAGGCTTTAAACAAAGAAATTGTGCAGGCAACTTACGAAAATTGCAAGGTTTGAGCCTTGTTTCTGTTCCCTGCTTGATTCACTACAAGAAAATGCTGAATAAGCGGCGGAAAATAAGCGTCGGCTAATAGCTGACGCAAATAGTGTCGGAAAAGCCGACGCTATTTTAAGATTTAACGTCGGCTTTTCCGATACTAAACTTAAAATAAATTTAAATTAAATATTTTAAGTTTAGTGTCTGAAAAGCCAACTAATGCGCATCAAATTCCTTCAAGAGTGAACAATCAAAGTGAAAGTAGAAAGATATTGCTTGATCATTATGAAGCAGATAATGAATATTATATAAATTATCAACCAATGTCTCCGTATATAATTGATGGAAGAGTTGTCTATATTCAAATATCAAAAGTAAGTTATATATATATATATATATATATATATATAATAATTAATTTTATTATCAATATGGCACTAGATGAAGTTGACACATATTATGCGACATATATATTCATGCGCGATGAAGAAAATCTTCACGGGTATGTAAATTTATAAACTTTATTATTCGCATTAATGAATATTATATAAATTATCAACCCGTAAACCATAAATCCTAAACTTTATGATTTACATACCCGTGAAGATTTTCTTCATTGCGCATGAATATATATTCCGCATAATATATGTCAACTTCATCTAGTGCCATATTAATAATAAAATTAATTATTATTATAATATATATATATATATATATATATATATATATATATAACTTACTTTTAGTATTTGAACATAGACAATTCCTCCATCAATTATATACAGAGACATTAGTTGATAATTTATATAATATTCATTATCTGCTTCATAATGATCAAGCAACATCCTTCTGCTTTCACTTTGACTGTCCATTTTTGAAGGAATTTGATGTGAATTAGTTGAACAAGTTTGTTGGTTATTATCAATAACTATTGGAAGTCCTAATGGAAAGTGCGAACTTCAATTTAGGATATTTATCCACTATCATCCTAGTTAAGCTATTGAAAGTGACTATTAATGAATCCATCCCACTAGCTTGTTCCACATCCTTATCAATCCTACTTTCAACAACTTTTATGGGTGATGACGCATTCGAGATATTATAATATTTTTCTCTGTCATTTTTTGGCTGAGATATTTGATGAGCACTTGTACTGTAATTATAAAAAAAAATATTAGAGAATTTAATTAAAAATAAAATAAAATAAACAAATTAAATAATGGGTTTTAAATGAAAAAACCTAGAAGAAATATAAATGATTTCTTGAAACCGTTTTGTTATTTTCTTCATCTCTTTTTGAGCAGTTGGTTGTATCCTAGTAGATTTGTTTGTTGACCGATTACCTTTATTTCTTCTTGCCATTCTTTTGAGAGACATTTTTGGAAAGAGATTTGATGACAAAATGTGTTTTATCTAGAAACTTAAGATAGTCCTAATTAGAGTCAGAACTAGGGATGGCAAAAATACCCGCACCCGCATATATCTGCGGGTAAAATCCGCTACGGATAATAAATGGATAAGCTAATTGGATACCCGCGGATAATGGGGACGGATAATTTTTTACCCGTTTATAAACAGGGCGGGGCGGGTATGATGATATTCATACCCGTGGGTACCCATTTAATAATATTTCTTAAATATCCTAATTATCCTTGTACCACATAACCCTAAAACTATATTCTCTCATCTTATTTTCTTACAAAAGTGAGGTTGATGAAGTTATCAACATGTGTTAAGCATATTATAGAATTATGTTGGAAGTAATTTGATTAATTTTCTAGCTTTGATTGGACTAATAAGATTTATGTAATTTAAGTCCTTTACTTTCGTTTGAAATTATGAGATTAAATTATTGTAGCTTTGTGATATGAGACTTTCACTTACTTTTGAGATTGATGTATTTTAAGTTATTAATTATCTTGCATTTTTATTATTATTTCAACAAAATTAACGTTAAATACAAGTTCAAAATTAACATTGATTTTTTTTAATATTTCAATGATATTAAATATAAACTTAAAAATTATTTGTAATATAATTTTTTTAATTTCTTAAAAAATTTATAAATATCCATGGATATTCATGGATATCCGTGAGTATTCAAGAAATTCATGGATACCCGCTTAATGGATACCCGCATGGATATGGGCAGGTATGGGGCCAATTTTCATCTAGCGGGGCGAGAACGGGTTTACTATTACCCGCCTCCATGGGGCCCCATTGTCATCCCTAGTCAGAACGCATAATTGAATGATGAATAAAGAGCTAATGAATGACTATATATAAATCAACAACTTTACAATTATTTTGAATTATTGATATTTTAGATAATAAACAAAATTATATTTGATAAGAAGATAAAACAATTCCTAAAATATTTATTTTAAATTTGTTATAAAATATTAAATTTTAATTTAAAGATATATGTGATAAATAAAAAATTAATTGTATTTTAAATTTCTTTATTTTACACCATGTGTAAAAATTTGGATTAATTAATTATTTTTTAAGTAACATTTGTTTTTTAATTTTAACATTTTTTATTTAACAAATTATCTATAAATTTTAAATATTTAAGCTTTAACCAAATTTATTATGATATTTTTAAATAAAAAAATTGTTATATGTCAGTTAAAAAAATAAAATTACTAGAATAATAATGAATTTTTTAATTCCTTTTTTATAGAAGATAATTCTAATATAAAAAATCCAATAAACCCTAAAACTTAAATTTCTAAACCATTAATTTTAAATGTTTTTTTTAATTTATCAAATTATATAAAAAAATTTAGATTTGAAATAATATAGTTAAAAATTACCATAATAATTATAATATTCATAAAACCTTTTTTTAGTTATCAAATTATTTATAATTTTAAAATTAAATCTTTTACATTTTCTTGTTACTAAAAAAATATCACTAGATGAATAAAAAATTTATAATTCATTTTTATCAGAAGATAGTTCTAATATATAAAAAAAATCTACTAAACCTTAACTCTATTAACTTATTTATTTATTTATTAAATTCTCTTAAAATTTAAATTTGAAATGTTTCAATTACAAAAAAAATTGACCAAAATAATTATGATATTTTAAAATAAAAATTTGTTATATGTCAGTTACAAAAACAAAATCACTAGAATAATTGCAAAACATTTAAAAAAACTAGAGGAATTTCTTGTATCTCTCATAGTTATATACAGACATAATATTATAAAGTTGTGTATAGTTCTTCAAGGAGAATATAGGATTTTGTTACATCTGAGGGGTATAATGGTCCACTAAAATGTGAAGACCACGCTACTAGAATTTCTCTTATTACATGCGATGTTTCCTGCGAATTTTTATGAAAAATTTGCAGGAAACAATTTTTTTTGCGACATTTTATCTGTAAGTAATACCTTCGTAGATAATATATTATTGTGAATTTTAAAATTCGAAAGAAATTTTCCTGTAAAATGTCTTGCAAAAAAAAATCACAGGAAAGTTTCCTATCATTTAGTAAACATTACTTGCGAATTTATTTTTGCAAGAAAATCTACAAGAAATAAATAAAATTCTTACAATATTTTTTGCAAATTTTTACCATGGAAAAATTTTTCTATGATCATTAAAATTGTAGCAAAATTTGCAAAAATTTCTTGTAAATTGTTTTTAGTAAAAAAATTTGTAAGAAATATCTGTAAATTATTTTTTACAAATAAATTTGTTAAAAAATGTTGCGAAATTATTATTGCAAGAAAATCGTAAAAAAAATTTGCGAATATTTTTTTGTAGGAAAATTCACAGGAAAATGACATTTGTCTAGTAGTGCCCAAAGCAGTTACATACTCCTGTATCCCCTTTTCTTTTCCACTTTTGATCAAAATCCATATTAACTAATGCCTAGATTTTATTATGCTAATGTATTCTGCATGTTTATTAAGATGCTAGTTTCTGTGTGGATAGATTCAATTGCCAGAGTAGATAGATGATTTGGAGGTGTTTATTCTAAAGGGTTATGGTAATTCACTAAATTATAGAATGGGGTTGTATTGCTAGCGGCAATATGCCATGTGATATGTTACTGACGCCACATGCATGATAAAATGTAGTCCGTGTCCATACATGTGCATTTTAATGTTATATGAAAAATTGATATCTTGCATTTTAATGTTATTTAAAAATATCGTAATAAATTTGGTGAAAGTTCAATATTTAAAATTTATAGAGAATTTGTTAAATAAATAAGGTTAAAATTAAAAAAAATGTTACTTAAAAAATAATTAATTAATCCAAATTTTTAAACATGGTGTAAAATAAATAAATTCAAAATACGGTTAATTTTTTATTTATCACACATATCTTTAAATTAAAATTTAATATTTTTTATAACAAATTTAACAAAAATATTTTAGGATTTGTTTTATCTTCTTATCCAATATAATTTTGTTTATTATCTAAAATATCAATAATTCAAAATAATTGTAAAGTTGTTGGTTTATATATGGTCATTCATTAGGTCTTTATTCATCATTCAATTATGTGTTCTGACTCTAATTAGGACTATCTTAATTTCTATATAGAGCACATTTTGTCATCAAATCTATTTCAAAAAATGTCTCTCAAAAGAATGCCAATAACAAGAAACAAAGGTAATTGGTTAACAAACAAATCAACTAGGATACAACCAATTGCTCGGAAGGAGATGAAGAAAACAACAAAACGGTTTCAAGAAATCATTTATATTTCTTCTAGGTTCTTTCATTTAAACCCCATTAATTAATTTCATTATTTTATGTGATTTTTAATTAAATTCTCTAATATTTTTTTACAATTACAGTACAAGTGCTCATCAAATATCGTAGCCAAAAAATGACAGAGAAAAATACTATAATATCTCAGATGCGTCATCACCCATAAAAGTTGTTGAAAGTGTGACACCCTTACTACCCCAACACATATATTGTAATAATGAAAACTTAACAAAAACAATTTTCAATTTCGGTAAAAGGGTTCACATGAGAATCTTCAAAATTATTCTTCAATAACCACACGATAAAAATGAAACGTGAGAGTTTACAAATGATTTTCAAAAATAATATTTACAGTTCTAATTCCATATAACAATCTATGTCCTAAAGAAAATCCTCTGCCCCGATGTCACAATATCAGAGCATAACCACAACTCAACCGTTAGTATTCTAGATGTCACTCGTAGTCGGATCTTCCTCACCTAAAATATCCACAAATCGCACGGTGAGAAAAGAAAACATCTATATATATAGCACATAAGAAAACACAACATATTATCTCATTATAACTTAATATTCATAAATATTTCAACATATCGTGTTTCAATCAATCATACATCGTCATCACGTCATAATTCTCAATCACACCAATCATCACAAATCTTGCACTTCACACTATGCCAAGGTCATGCTACCCATTTAACAATCTCAGGCCGTGCTCACCCCTGATATAACACTATGCCAAGGTCACGTTATCCCTATCCCAGGGTCGTGCTCACCCTTGACATGTTAACCAAGGTCACGATACCCACGTAACAATCCAGAGCCGTGCTCACCCCTGATATAACACTGTGCCAAGGTCACGTTATCCCTATTCCAGGGCCGTGCTCACCCCTAACATGTTAACCAAGGTCACGATACTCATGTAACAATCCAGAGCCGTGCTCACCCCTGATATAACACTGTGCCAAGGTCACGTTATCCCTAACCTAGGGTCGTTCTCACCCCTGACATGTTAACCAAGGTCACGATACTCATGTAACAATCTCGGGCCGTGCTCACCCCTGGTCATAGGTGTGAAGAACCTCAATCACATCTCATTCACATCCACATTCACATTCACATTCACATCCACATCCACATCCACATTCACATTCACATCCACATCCACATTCACATCCACATCCACATCCACACTAAATGGTGATTCACATACCCCTCAAGTAATTCATCATCTAGATCATCAAATAATATAACAATAACATTCATAAACTAATATAAAAAACAACAGAATTATCAATTTAATATAATTTTAACATAAACAGTAAAATCCCCAATTGTTCCAAAACCTAACTCACAGGCACTTTTCTACAATTTCGTTCTCCCTCTTAGATCATCATTCTTACAAATTATTAGCATATCTATAATCCTCAACACATACAGAATCTATTGGGATCCTCAATTTCTCAAACAGAAATCATCCAATTTTTCACAACCTAACTTACAGGCACTTTTCTATAATTTCGTTCTCTCTCCCAGAGCATCATTTTTACAAGTTAAACATATATTCGTAATCCTAAATATATATAGAATCACATAAGATAATTAATTCTCCAAATAGAAATAATTATAAAATTATTCATAACCCTAAGGGCTCTTCCTCTACCCAATTCCCTCATGTAACTCTACATATAAATAATCTCCTTTTCCCCCGTACCTGGATAAATAGGAACTCGGGCAGAACCTCCTCCTCTTTTTCCTTAAATAAGGATCGGAACTAAAACTGGAGCAGAACCTCATCCTCTGAGTTCCCCTTAGTCTTTAGAGAGAAGAAGAGGAACGAAAGAGAGAACAGAAGAGAAGAGAGAGTGAAAATGAGAGGTGTGTAGAAATGAGAGGATTTGAGGCCTATTTATAGGATTTTTCGCCCACCTACCACTACGGCCCATTCCAAAATCGGAACGGCCTGTTCTGGGCCCTTCAAACCTACGTAAATTTTTCAACTGGAACGGCCCGTTCTCCAAACCAGAACGGGCCGTTCTCCAAACCATAACGGCCCGTTCTCCAAACCATAACGGCCCGTTCTCCAAACCATAACGGCCCGTTCTCCAAACCAGAACGGCCCGTTCTCCCATCAGAACGGCCCGTTCTGCTTCTACAATTTTGGCCATACTCACTATTCCAGAACGGCCCGTTTCAAAATTGAAACGGCCCGTTCTGGGCCACGAATTGGGCCTTTGGCCTACGAAAAATGGGCTGTTACAATACTCCCCTCCTTTAAGAAATTTCGTCCCCGAAATTTTTGTAATGGTAGACTTCTCTCTTCTTACTTTCTATTCCTTATGCAACCTCACTACGTTACTGATATACAACTCTATCAATTTTATCAAAGGATTTCTAAGGGTAAGACATATAAACTTGGCGAGTCTATCCACTGAAACACAAATAAAATCAATCTCTTAAGCGTCTTTAGACAAACCTACCACTAAGGTCTATCCACTCACCATCTCACTTCCAAAATGGAGCGTCTAAGTGCTACAAAATTCTTAAAGATTTCTAGTATGCTAACCACAAGTATACAATTGCTTTACTCCTCTCTTCATCTTAGGTCACTACACTTCCGCTGCGCTACTCTGATACATCGTAGTAGCTCTTAAATGAATGCTAAGAGTACTCTTACGTTCTTTTTCTAAGATCATCCATTAATTCACTAGTCACTTTCAACATAATCAATTCAATGCTCCTAAGGATAATCTCACACACCAAGCATAAGTCTTTAAATTCTTCAATCAAATCTAATCCTTAAATCATCAAGAATGATATATCAGAGGTTATCATAATCAAGGCATCTGCCACAATATTAGTTTTACTTCTATGATCATTTCTAAAGATCAAGCACCTAAGCGTAAGTTCACTAGGTATACATATCAGATCTCTAATTTCACCACTCCATCTACACCCAAGTCAAATTCTTATCCCTCACCTTATCCTATAGCGTCATATCTTGTCCACAAAGTTATGCCTCTCCAATTTCCTTCAACAATCCATTCATTACTCAAGTCATACTTAGTCTCACACTACTAAGGGTAACCTTATAAGCCAAACTTAAATCTCTAATTTGAGCCAAAAGGATTCATCTCTCTAATCATAAGGAAAGATAAATATAAAGGTTTCCTACACAAAACATCGGTCACCACAATGACTTTACTCAAATAACAACTAAGTTTGAAATATTAGTCCTCCAGAAAGTTAAACTATCTCTTTTGTCTAATAATTAACTCCTTCAGTCAACCAATAATTAAGGCTCTAATTATCAATAAATACCTCAAGCTTAGATTCATATAGGCAGTATCTCTAAATATTACAACTGCTAACTTAAAAAATCATAGGTAAGGTAATTCCTCTAATGAGTTTTCAATTTCCTAGAATCACAAGCTACTACCTTTCCTTCTTGCATCAACACTCCACCCAAACCTATCTTAGAAACATCAACCCATACCACAAAAGGCTTACTAAGATTGGCCAATGCTCACACTAGTGCACTAGTCAATCTTTCCTTAAGAATTTGGAAACTACTCTCACACTTACTATCTCACACAAAAATAACACTCTTCTTACTCAATCTGCTCAAAGGTAGTGCTATCTTAGAAAGTTACTCAATCAATATCCAACAACAATGAGCTAATCCAAGACACTCATAACCTCGCTAATAGACTCAAGTATCTCTCACTTAAGCACAACTTCTATCTTAGATAGATCTACGTTTTACCTCCACAAGAAATTACATGGCTTAGAAAACTCTTCTTATACAACCAAAATTCATACTTAGATAACTTAGCCTAAAGCTATCTTGGATAAATCCTCACTCTTAATTCCAATTTGATGATAGCACACCTTAAGGTCAACCTTACTGAACACCCGATAATTGATCCATAAGGTCATCTATCCTCATATCAACATACATGCATATCAAATCATATTAGAATACCTATTTAAACCTTTATATATATCATTCCCAATCATATATATGAATCTATCACTATTTTACACCATATAACATGTGCATGAACTTAACTTTACCACATAGCATCATACAACCTTTAACAACCTTACAATCCACATGACAACACCTAAGAACATCATAACAAAATCATTTTTATCCTTGCATTGCCTAGTAACTCAAAAACATCATGATAACATATACCTCCCTAAGCATGTATGAATTGATCATTTTTTACACCATGAACCAATCATATCATTTTAATCAACCTTTCAATGACCAAACCTCAAAACATCACCAAATCCATTTTTAACCTTGTTATGCCTAAAATCTCAAAAACATTCATAACAGCATATATCTACTTGACACATAGAGTTATATTCATCCAAATGATTTCAAACATATCTCAAAAGAAAGCTAAAAAAAAAAAATAAGCTACAACTTTTATGAAAACATAAGATTCCCAAAAGATCATTTTCTTAGCTAAAAGTTCAAAAAAAATCACCACAAATGTATTCCGCTCTTACAACTAAACTTCTGATCACCAAAGCAATTATAAATAAAGTTCTAGACCTCTGTTTTATGTTATTCCAGTTTCATTGGAAAGATAATATCCAAAGCCACAACTTTCATGAAGACCACAACATCTAATTCTGTCAATACGATACTCATACTGGCACAACAAAACTGTAGTGAAAATATCTTCTACACCAAACAACAATAGTGTATGCCACAAACTACCTCGACTCTTTCCAAACTCACACCTCAATTTCTCATTCAAGTCTCTCACTACTATCCTCAATGAAAACAACTCACATGCTACCTAAACCATAAATAGTTAACATGCCAGTACTAACACTCAAGGGAATTACCGTCATTTCAATCTCTCACCAAGGAGACAATCACCTTAGATTCAACCGCTACAACTATAGATGTCAAAAACTCCACCAATCGCAAATTCTTAGTACACTCGACAAATCAATGTATCACTTACATCTAAAGTTCTAGTTGGCTAGCACAAGGCTTCGTTCACTATTAATGGCACATGTGTTCGCAACACGAGCGATACTATTTAACCACTACTTCTTACATAAGTAAGAAGTATCAAAACCAATGAGTAATCATCAACTAAGCTATATCATGTCTTCCAAATAAATCCTAAGAACACAATGCACACAAATAAACAAACAAAATCAATCATCACATTAGCACATCAATAAGTTACAATCAAATCATCATATTACTCATTTACCAAACAAGCATAGTAGACTCATAACTCACGGCCGATTGGATCGACCTGCTCTGATACCACTAAATCTGACACCCTTACTACCCCAACACATATATTGTAATAATGAAAACGTAACAAAAACAATTTTCAATTTCGGTAAAAGGGTTCACATGAGAATCTTCAAAATTATTCTTCAATAACCACAACGATAAAAATGAAACGTGAGAGTTTACAAATGATTTTCAAAAATAATATTTACAATTCAAATTCCATATAACAATCTATGTCCTAAAGAAAATCCTCTGCCCCGATGTCACAATATCAGAGCATAACCACAACTCAACCGTTAGCATTCTAGATGTCACTCGTAGTCGGATCTTCCTCACCTAAAATATCCACAAATCGTACGGTGAGAAAAGAAAACATCTATATATATAGCACATAATAAAACACAACATATTATCTCATTATAACTTAATATTCATAAATATTTCAACATATCGTGTTTCAATCAATCATACATCGTCATCACGTCATAATTCTCAATCACACCAATCATCACAAATCTTGCACTTCACACTATGCCAAGGTCACGCTACCCATTTAACAATATCAGGCCGTGCTCACCCCTGATATAACACTGTGCCAAGGTCACGTTATCCTTATCCCAGGGTCGTGCTCACCCTTGACATGTTAACCAAGGTCACGATACCCACGTAACAATCCAGAGTCGTGCTCACCCCTGATATAACATTGTGCCAAGGTCACGTTATCCTTATTCCAGGGCCGTGCTCACCCCTGACATGTTAACCAAGGTCACGATACTCATGTAACAATCCAGAGCCGTGCTCACCCCTGATATAACATTGTGCCAAGGTCACGTTATCCCTAACCTAGGGCCGTTCTCACCCCTGACATGTTAACCAAGGTCACGATACTCATGTAACAATCTCGGGCCGTTCTCACCCCTGGTCATAGGTGTGAAGAACCTCAATCACATCTCATTCACATCCACATTCACATTCACATTCACATCCACATCCACATCCACATTCACATTCACATCCACATCCACATTCACATCCACATCCACATCCACACTAAATGGTGATTCACATACCCCTCAAGTAATTCATCATCTAGATCATCAAATAATATAACAATAACATTCATAAACTAATATAACAAATAACAGAATTATCAATTTAATATAATTTTAACGTAAACAGTAAAATCCCCAATTGTTCCAAAACCTAACCCACAGACACTTTTCTTCAATTTCGTTCTCCCTCTTAGATCATCATTCTTACAAATTATTAGCATATCTATAATCCTCAACACATACAGAATCTATTGGGATCCTCAATTTCTCAAACAGAAATCATCCAATTTTTCACAACCTAACTTACAGGCACTTTTCTATAATTTCGTTCTCTCTCCCAGAGCATCATTTTTACAAGTTAAACATATATTCGTAATCCTAAATATATATAGAATCACATAAGATAATTAATTCTCCAAATAGAAATAATTGTAAAATTATTCGTAACCCTAAGGGCTCTTCCTCTACCCAATTCCCTCATGTAACTCTACATATAAATAATCTCCTTTTCCCCCGTACCTGGATAAATAGGAACTCGGGCAGAACCTCCTCCTCTTTTTCCTTAAATAAGGATCGGAACTAAAATTGGAGCAGAACCTCATCCTCTGAGTTTCCCTTGGTCTTCAGATAGAAGAAGAGGAACGAAAGAGAGAACAGAAGAGAAGAGAGAGTGAGAATGAGAGGTGTGTAGAAATGAGAGGATTTGAGGCCTATTTATAGGATTTTTCGCCCACCTACCACTACGGCCCGTTCCAAAATCGGAACGGCCCGTTCTGGGCCCTTCAAACCTACGTAAATTTTTCAACTGGAACGGCCCGTTCCCAAACCAGAACGGCCCGTTCTCCAAACCTGAACGGCCCGTTCTCCAAACCAGAACGGCCCGTTCTCCCATCAGAACGGCCCGTTCTGCTTCTACAATTTTGGCCATACTCACTATTCTAGAACGGCCCGTTTCAAAATTGAAACGGCTCGTTCTGGGCCACGAATTGGGCCTTTGGCCTACGAAAAATGGGCTGTTACAGAAAGTAGGATTGATAAGGATGTGGAACAAGCTAGTGAGATGGATCCATTAATAGTCACTTTCAATAGCTTAGCCAGGATGATAGTGGACAATTATCCTAAATTGAAGTTCGCACTTTCTCTATCAGAACTTCCAATAATTATTGATAATAACCAACAAACTTTTTCGACTAATTCACATCAAATTTCTTCAAGAGTGGACAGTCAAAGTGAGAGTAGACGGATGTTGCTTGATCATTATGAAGCAGATAATGAATATTATATAAATTATCAACCAATGTCTTCGTATATAATTGATGGAAGAATTGTCTATGTTCAAATACCAAAAATAAGTTATATATATAATAATATTATTATTATTATTATTAATTAATTTTATTATCAATATGATTATTGTTATTATTAACTCCTAAGTATTTATAGATGAGTTGATCACATGCATGACTTTTTACTTGATGAAACTTACATGCGAGTTTTATTAGGGCAATATATTTCTTATAAATGCCTTAAATTAAGGTAATAATACAAAAATGATAGAATGTTTGATAGTGATTTTATGAATATGTAATCATGGAAGGCACACTTATCTTACACTAAAACAGAAAGTATGAAGATGCCAGCAACCCATGAAGATGTTAGAAGATGCTGTAATTAATTCTAAAATGTTTTAAGTTGGGTAGTGGGGCTGATCATGTATATCATTGCGTATTTGTTTTATTATAAACAGTGGATTATTAGATGGTATTGGGTGATTATTTGTATCTAAACTGGTATCTATTTTTGGAATTTCTAATTATAACACAATTTGATATTACATAAATTTAAATTAGTTTTAATCAAGGGTAATACAATCTCTTAGTTATTTTATGTATATGGGTTTTGATACCATTGTACCTTTATATATATCTATATAAATATTTATTGGCTGATAAAAAAAATTAATATGTAATCAATTAACACGTGATCTATTTTTTTTTTTTTTTGAGAAACACGTAATAGATTGGTATTTTTGGTATAGTAATAGATTGGTATTTAAGGTAATATTGATTTTCTTTCACTACAATAGTATTTTTACAATGATAAAATTACCATAGTTATTATAAATGAAACTATTAACACGTAATCAATATTATTTTTAGAATAATAAAACGAGTTATAGCAAAAACGTTATTTATAAAAAAAATCACAATTTTAAATTATAAATAACATTCTATAAATTTTAAAATATCGTCTATCTTTTTATGTAAAAACAAAATCAACTAAAGATTTAATTGAGGAATTTAATAATTATAATATATATTTATTGTAGATTCCTTAATTGCTATTTTTTATCCATAATCAAATCATAACAAGGTTTAAACTTAAGGTTTTGTGCATGTTATCTCTATCCTCCTTAATAAAATTGTTTTATAAAGTAAAAAAAGGGAGTTTTTTTACTAAAATAATTCTATTTTAAAAAAAACTTACCCAAATAGCAATTGTATAAATTTATTTCCTCAACTAGTACTATTTACTGTTCAAGTTCAGAACGGGCCGTTCTGATTCCAGAACGGACCATTCCAAATTAAAAAATAACATGTGACGAATGGATCAGAACGAGCCGTTCCAGATTCAAAATCAGCACAAAAAAAGTGGAACCAGAACGGGCCGTTCTGATTCCGGAACGGACCGTTCTGGTCTATAAATAAAAAAAATTTGGTTCGATTTTCACTTATCAAATACCAAAACTCAGAAACTAATATCAAATAATTAAATTTATTGAATATTAACATTTATAATAACCAAACAAATTTATTAAAATTCAATACAACAATGAAGATCAATGGTGGCGGAAACTGATTACGTTGTTCTCTAATGTCCATCTTTGTTTTAATCCTTCTAGACTTTGACCGACTCACTGGGAAACTTGCTGCAATCAGACCACATTACATTTAACCTTACTGTAAATCTCCCAGCGGTCATGCGAGCAAGGGATATGAACTTTCTAGAACTTGCCGCAATCACACCACATTACATTTAGCCTTACTTTAAATCTCCCAGCATGTCATGCGAACAAGGGATATGAACTTTCTGGAACTTTTCGCAATCATACCACTTTTCATTTAGCCTTACTGTAAATCTCCCAGCGAGTCATGCGAGCAACATAATCAGTTTCCGCAACATAATCAGTTTCCCAGCGGGTCGACCAAAGTCTAGCAGGATTAAAACAAAGATGGACATTAGAGAACAACATAATCAGTTTCCGCCACCATTGATCTTTATTGTTGTATTGAATTTTAATAAATTTATTTAGTTATATTTATAATGTTAATATTCAATAAATTTAATTATTTGATGTTAGTTTTTGAGTTTTGGTATTTGGTAAGTGATAATCGAACCAATTGTTTTTTTGTAGGCCAGAACGGCCCGTTCTGGTTTCACTTTTTATGTGTTGATTTTGAATCTGGAACGGTCCGTTCTGATCCTTTAGTCATGTGTTATTTTTTAATCTAGAACAGTCTGTTCTGGAATCAGAACGGCCCGTTCTAAACGTGAACAATAAATTGTGCTAGTTGGGGGAATAAATTTGCACAGTACTATTTGGGTAAATTTTTTTAAAATAGTATTATTTGAGTAAAAAATTCTAAAAAAGGAGTGAAGTTTAATGTGTGTATGTATATATATATATATATATATACATATATATATATATATATATATATATATATATATATATATATGGTAGAGGATGGATCTACTTATTTTAAGAGTAAGTTTTAATAGATTTTCTCTATTAGTAATTAAATTAAGTTATTAATAAATAAATTAAGTTTACAAATTTTTAAAAAAATTTAAAATCATATGATACTTCTTTATATAGATTAGAATCAATGTATAAAATATTTTTATAATTATTTATCAATTTGAATTAATGAAACAAAATATCAAATAATTTTAAAATTTTAAGAAAATTATAAACATGATCTATGCGTTATTTTTTTTTAAATTTAATTGTTGAATTATTGAAATTTAATATAAAAACTGAGATTACGTTGTGGTATGTTTGTATGTGCTTTACATAAAGATGTTTTCTTTTCTCACCGTATAATTTGTGGATGTTTTAGGTGAGGAAGATCCGGCTATGAATGACCAACAGTTGAATTATGAGTATGCTCTAATATTGTGACATCAGGGCAGAGGATTTCTAGGACATGAATTGTATTTGTATATGGAGTTGAACCTTGTCTTTTGAAAACAATTTGTAAACTCTTAAATTTTACCTTCCAAGTTTTATTTCTAGTTATTTTGGATATTGAAGAAAGAACAGTTATGAAGTTTTATGTGAACCTTTTTACCAACTTTGAAAGTTTATTTTTCTTAATTTAATTACATTTTTACGATGTATGTGTTGGGGTAGTAAGGGTGTGACAGAATTTGTTAATAAAATATTCAAAATTGTCTCTCAATATGAAAAATAATTATCATTTCGCAAAAGGATCAAATAGATCCAAATTTAGAAGATAAAAGACTAAAATGAATATTTTAAAAGATAAAAAACTAAACTAAATATAAAAAATAAGATAAAAGATAAAATATAATATAATCTTTTAATTTAGTAAGATATTCGATATAAAAAGAACTAACCTAATTTCTAATTAGGAAAAATAGACACTTCTGTGCCTCTGTATTTTTTTTTAAATAGTGGATAGTTACTTAAAATATAAGAGGTTTGAAAACTAAATGTCATTGAAAAAAAAAGAGAGAATAAATAAATAGATAAAAGATAAATGATAGTGGTTTGTATTTAAATGTATAAAGGTTGATTGTAAGATAAAATAAATTGAAATGATATAAAAATATTATAATTCAGCGTCATTAGATAGATTCTTAAATCAACATAATTTTGTGCACAATCTTTAATAAAATATTAAATATGTATAATCACATCACATTCGTATAATATAATATATATGTTATAGAATTTGATATATATAAATTGGCTGAAAGGAGTAGTAGACTCATATGATACAAAGAAAGAAGTGAATTGGATTGCGTGAGAGCCTTACTCTGAGACCTGTTCTGACTGGTGAGCAATTCATCCAAAATACCTTCAACATGCGCTGCATGCATGCATGCATGAGAGTTACGCCACATGCACGTGTTTTTTTTATGCATCATCTTCTCCACCAATTTCATCTATTTCTCTTCTTCTTTGCACGCCATGACCCACTTATTCTCATCCAACCAGATTAGCTTTCTTTAATGAATTCAACTTTCACTCCGTTTTCCATCAACTCTCCGTGTTTGGGGAGATGATCAGAGTTTTTGTTTGATTCAATTTTTTAATAGGATATTGGAGTTGAGTTTAAATGCATTCGACATTCTTGTTTGTTTCTGTGCTTTCAATGCTTTAATTTTGCTACCATGCGGGATATTTTGTGGATTTGTGTAGTTGAATGCTTTTAGGGTTTTTGTTGGTCTTGTTTTCTCAAATTCACTTTTTATCTGTTGATTTTCTTTTGAATACAATGTTAATTAGGCGTGAATCCAAATTAATCTAACTGAATTAATCATTTTGTCTCGATTACTTTTAGTATTTGGATTAAATCTAAATCAACTTGTTCAAACGGATGTTGGATAATAAATTTTGATTTTTAAATTTAACTTAATTCAATTCAACCCTAATGTATAATATATTATTAAAATTATACATATAATATTATAATTATATATTTTGAATTCAAGATACTTAGTATTTTAACCCTACCGCCTCTTTATCTCACACACAACATACAAATTATAGGAAAAAAAGCAAACATAATTTTTTTTTTAAAAGTTGTAACAATGAACAATACTTTAGAGACTTTACTGTTTGTTGTTGTTACAGATTAAGATTTTCTCTTTAATCAGACTAAAACTGTGTGTATACAGATTCAAATTATATACAAAAATTATTTAATGACTTGTATATTAGTATTTTCAAATACATGTGGTAAATGTTTATAATATATAAATAAATATTATATTTAATATATAAATTATTTTTAAAATTTAAATAAATAAATAAATATGTTTAAATATATAGATTTTATTTTAGATTTATAATAAATAATTTATATATAACACAAAATAATTATTTATTGATGATTTATTTTAGAAAGTTTAAGCAACGGATTGAAGCTATCTTTATTGGAAAAAATTATTATCAGTCTTGTTTTATCTGATTCTGAGAATCCTGATGCCAGGCTGAGTGGTAAGTATGAAGTTACATTTTACTTGACTAATAATGTTCATGGTCATTTCTATATCATCTATACTGTGTCAATATTATTTTGCCGTTTATATATAGTATATTTGACCTGAAATATTGCTGGTGTATAGGCAAATCTTTTTGCATGGCTCGGATTGAGGAATTGTTTGCCAATCCTGGTTCTTGGAGTTGCAATGAGCAAATTCACAAAATTATCATGTTCCTAAAGCAGTCTAAGGGTCTTTCCAAGCACATGGTTTCCTTTATGCAGATATTATCACTTGTGAAGTTCAAAGACAAGCCAACTTTTGCCTTGACTCCATTGCTTCCTGAAGAGATGCATGAGGCTGATTTAAGGTGGTAATGTATTTAGTAATCCTTACTACCATTTTATTAAGTTAACTACTCATCATTGGGTCAATGATATTGAAAACTTATTTGATTTAACTACTGAAATAAGTGGTTAACATAAAACTGGCAACCATTTTTCAATACAATCATATATTTGTTGTATATTATTAGTTATCAATAGTAATTAATTCAGTTATGATGTTTAATTAGTTATCCATCATTTTACAGGAAGATGGAGTTGTTCCACAAGTGTGGAGAAAATGATTTTGATGATATTTTGGAAGACATGCAGAAGGAAATAAAAATGGGAGATATTGTGAAGGAACAAGGCTATGGATGCACGGTTGATGTCTCAAAGTGCAAGGAGATATTTTCTCCATTCTCATCTCTAACTGATAATATGCTATCTAAATTACTTGGTGCAATTGCTTATAGTCGTACTGGGGTGGAGGAAAACCAGAACACATACTTAACATTCCCTGCAGCCAATGGATCCAACGTGTCTGAGTTGCCACCTCTTAACTCTTGGAATATTGATGTCTTGGCATAGTAGTCAATAGCGGCCGGAGCGGCCGCTATCGCGGCGCTCCGGAGCGGAGCGGCCTCACCCCGCAATGTGGCTGCTGTCGCGTGGCGGTTTTCTGTAGCGGCTGGAGCGGCCGCGTCGGAGGCGGAGCGGAGCGGCCCTAAACGCGGAATCGCGGCGCGATTTCAGACTTACCCTTCATTAAGGGTAAGTCCGTCTTTTCAATGGGCTTGTTTTGCCCTAATCATCCCTTTCTCTCTCGCGATTTCAGACTTACCCCTCCTCTCGTCTCTCCCTCTCATTGTTTCTTCTTCTCTGGCGAACGCGTGCAGCTCTGACGAACTCCGGCTCCGAAGCACCTCCATCGCCGACGCGCCTCCAGCTCCGACGCACCTCCGACTCCGACGCGCCTCCAGGTCCGACGCAGGTCCGACGTGGCCGCAAGCTCCGACGCGCGTTTGTCTTCTATTCTCGTTCCTCCGACCTGCTTTTGTCTTCTATTCTCGTATTCTCCTATTCTCCTTGATTCTGTCTTTTATGCATGCAACATATTTTTTTTAATTATTTATTAAACTTTTTCAACTGATTATTTTTTTATTTCTGATTAAATTTAATTAAACAAATTGTATTTTTAAATTCTGATTAAATTTAATTCAACAAATTTTATTTTTAAATTCTGATTAAATTTAATTCAGTAAATTTAATTTTTGATTTCTAATTAAATTTAATTCAGAAAAATTTATTTATGATTTCTGATTAAATTTAATTCAACAAATTTTATTTTTAATTTCTGATTAAATTTAATTCAGCAAATTTTATTTTTAATTTCTGATTAAATTTAATTCAGAAAATTTTATTTTTAATTTCAGAAAATTCTATTTCTATTTCAGCAGCATATTTTTTTTAATTTCTGATTCTATTATATTTTTATTAGGTTGTCTTTGTCTTTGATAATCAATTTAATCATGAGCCAACCAATCTCTGCTGGAACTGAAACTAATCCCAATTCTGGTCCCACTCCTAGAACAGAAATGTTTAAGCCCACTGGTGACAATATTGATGTCTTTTGGAAGTGGAACAGCTTAAAAGACAAAAATAATAGGAAGAGTGTCACGTGTGATTTTTGTCTGAAAACATCTACTGGTGGAATTACTAGAGCAAAAAGACATCAACTTGGAATAAAAGGCGATGTAGGTGCTTGTAGAAAAATTCCTGAGGATCTAAAATTGGAAATGAAGGCTGCCTATGAGAGTAAAAAAATTGCCTCAGAAGTATATATGGAGTGCGTAGATGAAAATGAAGAGGAGGATGACATCCAAGCCATTGCTAGAATTAAGAGACCTTCATCTACATCAAGTGAAGCCACTTCTGTTTCCAAGAAGAGGGGTATAAATGTCAAAGGTCCCCTTGATTTGCACTTTACTAGAAAGGCAGAAGAAAGTATCAAATTGAATAAGGGGTTGTGGCAAACAAGTTTAAATGATGCTTGTAACAAGGAAGCAAGAGCAAGGGTAATTCAATACATTGCTCGCTTTTTTTATCGGAATGGAATTGCATTTAATGTTGCTAGATCAAAGAGCTTCAAATTGATGGTTGAAGCTATTGGCACCTATGGTCCCCATTTAAAGCCACCAAGCTACCATGAATTAAGAGTGCCACTCCTTAAAAAAGAGTTGGAATACACCAAGGGCTTATTGAAGGGCCATGAAGAAGAGAGAGTAAAATATGGGTGCTCAATTATGTCTGATGGTTGGACAGATAGGAAAAGTAGAACTTTGATTAACTTTTTGGTTAATAGTTCAATGGGAACAATGTTTGTGAAGAGTGTGGATGCTTCTGAATATACCAAGACCGGTGAGAAGGTGTTTGAACTTTTAAATAGTTTTGTTGAGGAAATTGGAGAGAAAAATGTTGTTCAAGTAGTAACAGATAATGGAAGCAATTATGTTATGGCGGGTAAGAATCAATTATATTCTAATTTTATACTCATACGATTATAAGATATAAATTCTAATTTTAATTATTTTGTTATTGTGTTTTTAGGCAAAATTTTACAAACTGTGAGACCACATTTATTTTGGACTCCATGTGCTGCTCATTGTCTTGATTTGATGCTAGAAGATATTGGAAAGATCCCTAAAGTCAAAAGGGTAATACAAAGAGGCATCAAGCTCGTGGGTTACATTTATAATCATACCTTGACCCTAAACACCATGAGGAAGTATACAAATAAGGTTGAATTGGTGAGGCATGGAGTTACAAGATTTGCTACCACCTTCCTTACTTTGCAACGATTGCATAAGTTAAAGGCAAATCTTAGAAGGATGTTTACTTCCGACGAATGGTTGCAATCAAAAGGAGCCAAAGAACCTAAGGGGAAGAAAGCAACGGAGATTGTTCTTATGCCTACATTTTGGAGTGATGTTGTTTATGCTTTAAAGGCTATGGGGCCTATTGTACGTGTGTTGAGGTTGGTAGATAATGAAAAAAAACCGGCAATGGGTTACATTTATGAAGCAATGGAGAGGGCTAAGGAGGCAATTCAAAATTCTTTTAATCATAATGAAGAAAAATATAAGGATATATTTGCAATTGTTGATAGAAGATGGGATTGTCAACTCCATCATCCGTTGCATGCAGCAGGATATTATCTAAATCCTGAGTTTTATTACAAAAATTCAACAAGAATGGATGCTGATGATGAAGTGGTGGATGGCCTTTTCAAATGTATTGATAGGCTTTGTGAAAATAATGACATTGTAGACAATGTTCACAATCAATTGGCAATATATAAAAGGGCAGGAGGAAGATTTGGCATTCCTGCAGCAGTTAGAGCAAGGGTTAAAATGGCTCCTGGTAAGTGAGACTTTTCTTAAGCTTCAACTTCACTTACAAATTTTATAGTTATTTGATAATTTATTTATATAATAATATTTGCATTTATAGCTGAGTGGTGGAAGATGTATGGAGGACATACACCACATTTGCAAATTGTTGCCATTAAGGTACTAAGCTTGACATGTAGCTCATCTGGTTGTGAGCGTAATTGGAGTACCTTTGAGCATGTAAGTTAATGAATTAGTGGATTTAAATTTGAGTTTACTATTGAAAATGGAAAATTAACTAACATCATGTTGTTAAATTATTATAGATTCACTCAAAGAAGAGAAGTAAGCTTGAGCACCAAAAGCTTCAAGACTTGGTTTTTATTAAATATAATCAAGCTCTTCAAGAACGCTTTGAGTGTCAAGATCCAATTGATCCAATTGCTTTGAATGAAGTTGATGATAACAATGAATGGATGTTGGGAGAAGAAAATGATGAGGATGAATTTGAAGATGACTTGGTGTTTGATGATGATGTTTTGACTTGGAGAGATGTTGCCCAAGCAAGTGGTGCCGGTGAACCTTTGAAATACACTAGGAGACAAACACAAGTGAACAAGACATCAACAATTGCATCTACATCCAAGAAAGATAAAGGAAAAAAAGTGATGGAAGTACTAGAAGACGAGGATGATGATGTAGAGGAAGAAGAAGAATATAATTCTAATGCTAGTGGGAGTGATGAATTTGAGGGAGAGGAAGACTTTAATCTTGATGAGGAAGAAGATTAAACTATAATGTTTAATTTTTTACTTACTTAGAGCTTTAACACTTTGTTTTGGAGACATTTTATATTATGTATTGTTTGAGTACTATGAACTTTTAATTATTAAAAATGTTTAATGCATGAATTTAGAGTTATTTTTTTGTTTTTTTTAGCTTTTATATATATATTATTAATTATTTAATATATATAAATTAATATTTAAATAGCGGTTATCCCGCTCCGCGTCATCCCGCTATCCCAGTTTTGGGGTCGGCCGCTCCGCGCCGCTATCCGGGATTGACTACTATGTGTCTTGGTAGATACAGTTAACCATCTTGTGAGTTTTATTCAATAGGACTTAAAGTTCCTCTCATTTTTTTATTGCCTTTTGAATAAGAAAGTAAATCATTTCATTTTTATGTGTTTTCTGATACAGGCACCTCAAACCAACTGGATATGTGTCATGGAAAATCTTGATCATGAAGGGTTTTTCCTTCCTTGTGAAGAAGCATTCCTTTTTCTCATGTGTGTGTATAAACATGCCTCTAAGGTATGATATCAGAACCTTAGATATGCTTTTCCCGTAGCTTAGCTGATTTAAAATCAGTTTTGATACAAGTTAGAAATAATTTTTAGAGCTTCTTTGCTGAAAAATAAAGAATTTTTTCTAGAAGAAAAGTTATCAAAACCATTTTTAATCTTGTATCTAAATAGGCTCTTATATGCAAATTCTGGCATAAAATTCTGAATGTATGAAAATATGCCTAGCAGGAACCATTTCCTCTCCATGCCATATGTGGATCTGTATGGAAGAATACTGAGGGTCAGCTGTCTTTCCTTAAATATGCTGTATCAGCACCACCAGAAATATTTACCTTTGCACACTCGGGAAGATTGCTGGTATGATTATCTGTTTGTACATTTAGACCTGTTTGGATAAATTATTCCAAAAGCACTTTTAGAAAAAAAAAAATTAAAATAAACTTATTAATGAACTAAAACTAAATTATACATGAGTTAAAAATAAAAATTTTGAAAAACTGATAAAAGAAAATTTCTACAAATTAACTTATATTTAAGCTAATTTTAACTCATGAAAAAACTTATTTTTTTTTTTAATATTTTTCTCTCTTAAAAATATTTCTAGAGAAGTTTATCTAAGTTGACCATTATTGTTTCTTGTTCCTATCGCCAAATTCTTATGACAACAAATTGCTGTGCAGGCATATGTTGATGCAATTAATGGCCACAAGCTTCAAAATGGCCATGCAAATCATGCATGGTTGTGTCTTGACCTTTTAGACGTCCTCTGCCAGCTAGCCGAGAAGGGTCATGCCAATAATGTTCGATCAATCCTTGATTACCCTCTTAAACACTGTCCTGAAGTGTTGCTTCTTGGGATGGCACATATTAATGTACAATCTAATGGATTCATATTTGTTGGTTCTCCACAATTACCTATTCTATGTCTTTTCTTGATTCATGTAGTTTACATTGGTTGTTCTTGCAGACTGCCTATTATCTCTTGCAACGGGAAGTATCTCTGATTGTTTTTCCCAAGATAGTAAAAAGTGGTGTAGGCAGTGGGATGATTCTACACCTTTGGCATGTTAATCCCAATCTGGTCTTGAGAGGGTTTATTGATTCTCAAAACAATGATGCAGGCAGCATTATAAGAATTGTGGACATCTGTCGGGAGTTAAAGGTTGTTCTCTTTTTAAGTGTGTTTTTTTACTTTTTTTTCATTTCAATCATTTTCCTGATAGACAGATAGATTGCACTTTGTTGTTATGGTTTTCTTGATTTTGTTATATGTGAGGATTACAATTGACTATTGATATGACCAAAATAGAAATAATGCATTAATAAAATATATAAGCAAAGAGTAATTTTCATCTTTTAAACCAGTTTTGTAAGATTAAGTCAGGTTCATAATACAAAAATCGACTTGTAAGATGAGAGTTGTTTCTCACTTATATATAAATATATTACTAGTCGATGTGGCTAAAATAGAAATAAGGCATTAGCAAAGTATATAAGGAGATAGCAATCCTTACCTTATATATTGATTTAGACTCATAATTTGCTTTCTTAATATGTTTTAATAATAAGCGAATCTCACTTTCATAGAGCCCTTAGTTGCAAGAAGCCTTCAAATTTGTCTTCACGATTCACAAATGCCAATCTCTTTTCTTTTTTACAATCTTTTGCCATTTTTAACTCATGCTTCTTGTTGGTTTTACAGATTCTATCATCCGTGGTGGAAATTATTCCCTCTTATTATAGTATAAGGTTAGCAGCAGTGGCATCAAGAAAAAAATTCATTAACCTCGAGAGGTGGTTGAATAGAAACTTAACTAGAAGCAAGGACGTCCTTTTTGTGGTAACAATAATACCTTCCCTCGTGCTTCGGGTCCTAATTTTTTTACACACTAACTTCACAGATTTAGAGTCTAAATGAATACAAATTAAAAGTGCTTGAGAGTTTTTATATTGAAAATAAAGAACTTTTTTCAATAGAAAACTCTTAAATATGCTTTTAAGCTTCTATCCAAACAATCTCTTATGCAGTCTTTTGGTTTTGTCACTTGTGCATTCCAACTTGTACTCCTCTGAGTTTATTTAGCAGAAAAGTGGCTGACATTATTAGGCTTTGCAGGAGTGCCTCAAGTTCTTAAAGGATGTCCATTTTGGTGGATCACAAAACCTTTCTGGCAAATCTTTTCATCAGTCTGGTGCTGTTCTGAGCCTCTATGCTGAGACGACTTCCACCTTCTTGAAGGTTCTACTTTAATATTTGGTTTCTCTGCCCGTTGATCTCATTTGATTTTCATCTAACTTTTTCTGATTACAGGTTCTTAAATCTCACACTAACTCGGTTGCCTCTGGACAACTTTCTCTGCAGTTGGAGAGGCTGCATATATCTATTAAAGATTACTCTCTGGTTTTTACCCTTCACTTTCTCAGTTTCCTATGTTTATTCTATCGCTCGTGCTCATATCATTTTATATTTGCACTTAATTTTGTTGCTACAATTGCAGTTACATAGTACAGACAGAACCTCGTCAAGGCTATCTTCTAATCCTGGTTATGTTGGTCCTTCCCGTGGATCTATTTCTACTGGTATATTTCTATCACTTGTGTTTCTACAGTTACATAGCCTGTTGCTTAGCATAAAGACATAAATTTATGCTTTCTATTTCTGAAAATATGTTGTGCTCCTTTGATATGTGCATCTGGTGCAGGGTTAGGATCTGCCTTGAACACTGAAACTTTGGTTGCTGCTGCTACGAAAATAGAAAGTCCAATTGAGGTACTCTCCAGCCTTGTACAAAAGATTAATCAGACTGGCTGCTTTCTTCAGTTTTGATAATTGATTCCTTCAGTTGTTTATATTATCACTGATTTTACTTATCTGCTTATAAATAATTTTGAAGAGTTTCATGTTTCAGCTAAGGGATATCTTTGTTTACCAAAAAAAACATCTAGCTTGTGAGAGCTACACTTACCCTCACATTTGATTTTAATTAAATTTTCTAATTAAGTAGAGATGAACTACACACACTCTCTATATGCAAGCATTCTTGGTTTCAAAAATCTCTCTCCTATAAATGTCTTCTTTATCACTTATCTCCTGATTCTTTCATCTCTGTCCTTATTTAAAGTAACATGTCCCTCATCTATTATTTCATGGGGATTTTCTCTGATTTCTTGGGGATAGACTATCCTTATTTCTTTATTTTCATACCGGTTTAAATTTCTTTGATTTAAAATGGCTTATGATTATTCTTTCTCCTATTATGAGGATAACAAATTATTCTCTCTATTTAATTTTCTTACACTTTATTGTCATCGATAACTGAAATTATTATTGAATTTTAATTATTATATTGACAATGATTTTATTTAGATATATTTGATATTATTCTGTATATACAAATTTATTAAATTTTGTCAAGGTCATATGATAGATATTTACTTTAATTATATGATATTAATAAATTTTCACTTTTCAAAATAAATAATTGTGATCCTAAAATTATTTAACTGGTACAATTCATGAACTAAAATACTAGTTTTAATTTAGTATCTTATACAAATCTAAATTTTGATTTCCTTTACTTGGAGTAATTTAACCCTAATTTTTTATATTGTTAACAGGCTCCGGACTCAGATGATCAAGAAAAGATATCATTCATAATTAATAATGTTTCTGCTGCTAATATTGAAGACAAAGCAGAAGTGTTTGCTGAAGTTTTGAAAGAGCAGTACTATCCTTGGTTTGCACGGTATATGGTTATGAAAAGGTTAGCGTGATTCATAAGTCAAGTCATGTATCATGTAATTGCTTAAAACAGTTGCATCCATGTAGAGATATGGGGAATGATATATATATTGGTACCTTCATTTATACCATTTGTTATTTATTTCTAGAGCAAGCATTGAGCCAAATTTCCATGACTTGTACCTGAAATTCCTGGATAAGATTAATTCCAAGGCTTTAAACAAAGAGATTGTGCAGGCAACTTATGAAAATTGCAAGGTTTGAGCCTTGTTTCTGTTCCCTGCTTGATTGAAGTGACAAGTTGTGTCGATAATATGAAATAATACTTGGTGTTTGAATATTCTTCAGGCTCTTTTAGGATCAGAGCTCTTAAAATCAAGTTTAGAAGAACGCTCTTTGCTTAAAAATTTGGGGAGCTGGCTTGGGAAGTTAACAATTGGCCGTAATAAGGTTTTGATGGCTCGTGAAATAGACCCAAAGTCTTTGATTATAGAGGTAATTTCCAAATTGAATATATTTCAGGAGCAGATGGCCCTTCAATTGGTCATTTTCTTATCAAATTGTTTTCCATGTTGTAGGCATATGAGAAGGGGCTAATGTTCGTTGTTATTCCATTTACATCAAAGGTATAATTTATTATTGTAATTATCTGCTTCAATGTTTATACTCAGTAGCCTGCTACATTATCATTCAATTTCTTTTTACAGATCCTCAAACCATGCAAAACCAGTCTTGCATATCAACCACCTAATCCTTGGACTATGGCCATTTTAGGATTGCTTAATGAGATTTATTCAATGCCCAACTTGAAAATGAGCCTCAAGTTTGACATAGAGGTACGTTTTTCTTGTTTCCTTCCTGGAGTGTCATTGACAAAAAAGGTTTATTGAAATATTTGTGATATATAGGTTTTATTCAAGAATCTTGGTGTGGATATGAAGGATGTCAAACAAACTTCTCTCTTGAAGGATAGAAAAAGACAAATTGAAGGAAATCCTGATTTCTCTAATAAAGATGTTGGGCATCTCAAGCACAAATGATTACTGATGTAATATCATCTGGCCATGTACTTCCAGTAAATCAAGGGGAATTATCACTTGAAGTCACCAAACCATCCAATACAGGGGCTCATCTGCATATACAATCTCAGGTTTATTCTTACATTCTTTTGGTCTTCGATGACTCCTATTTTTATTGATTTAGAAATTATTTTTTTTTCTAGGTGTGGATAGTAGGTTGGTCCTCTTCATCTTTCAGTTGAAAGAGAAAAAAACTGTATACTATGTGTTTTGTTCATTCACTAACCTTCCTTTTTATAGGGTAAAGATTATGCCTAAAAAGGAAATAAGAAAATAGCGGTAATAGGGGAACAAATGTCACATGCTAGTCTCACATATTTTTGACTTCCTAACAATATCTTTGATATTTACAAACTTTTTCTGGAGTTGGTAATTGAATATCAATCATTCCCATTTTGACAATAAGATCCAGAAAATTAGTACAGGTAAGTCACTTAGTGAAGATACATGCCAATTGGAGCCATATTTAGCTCAATGCTATGAAACCCGAATACCTCTCTTGTTCATGGAGCCATATTTAGCTTGATGCTATGAAACACGAATACCTCATTTGTTCGAAATGTCGCAGTGTTGAGCATGTTTCTGACATTGACACTCTAACACTTGCTCAACACATGTCAGACACTTATCAGGTGTCCAATTAAAAAATTTATTTTTTGTTGGCTTGAACACTTGAGGTGACACCTCTGCCCAACTCGAACACTTGAGCTGACACCTTCTTATGAATGGACATACACTGGTACTATTAAAAATTTCTTTTTTTGACTTAGACCTGTCACCTTAGAATATAATATGAAATCTTAAAAAATGTCTCGCCTTCGTTTAGGCTTGTCATAGAAAAAACATAGAAGGTTGGTTTAAAAAGGTGAATATGTCATCAATTTAGATATTTTGTTATGTTATATTTTATTTTATTAGAGTCTCTCTCTTTTGGTATGTATATGTGGTGTTTGGTGTCCTATATTTTAGACATTAATTGTGTCAAAGTGTCGGGTGTCTGTGTCGGTTCTATGCTCAGATGCTATTTTAAGTTTTGAAGTATAACTGACTACAACTTGTGTTTACAGCTTCCAACACAGATACCTAACTTTCGGACAGACGTTATTATCAAGCAAAAGCTCAGTGTTTTTGGAATGCAAATGTATGATGCTCTCAGTATGGTGTTCTGCTTCCTGTTTGAATCTATATGACTGAGTTACTATTTGTTTATTACAGAGCGGTATCCATTGCAATGGACAGAGCTATCAAAGAGACAGTGTCTAGTAATGAGCAGAGTATTGTTTCCTTATCAACAACAACAACCAAGGAGCTTGTTTTAAAGGTTGCATACATATCAGTGAAGCTGAGATTCTAACTGCTTAATCTACTCTTCAAACATATCAGGATGTTATGGTATATAACATTGTCACATTTTTTTAAGTGTGTTAATATCTTTTTAACTGCTGGTTTTTGTTTCTAGGTAACGTATATAGAGATGTCTGTAGTAGTATTGTTTTAATCGGAAGCCTTAACAGACAAAGCTTGTACACTGTTTTTTTTGCTTGATTTTAATTTATGTAATTCATTTGCAGGATTATGCTATGGAATCTGACGAGACACGTATATTAAATGTGGCACGCATGATGGTCGCTAGTCTGGCTGAGAGTTTGGCTCGTGTTAACTGCAAAGTAATGCCCTTAAATTTGATATCTATCTTGTTTGTTTATATCTTAGCAAATTCTTTTAGGATTATATGTTTTTAGCCTCTGTTTTGTTTTATTTTCTTCTCCCTATCGTATCTCCTTTTCTTCTAGGAACCATTACGAGCTTCAATATCTGGTCATCTGAGGACTTCACTTCAGAACTTAAATATTCCTAATGAAATTTTGGAACAAGTTGTGCAACTTCTCGTCAATGATAATCTTGATCAAGGCCTTGCAGTCGTTGTACAGGCTGCTAGTGATAAGGTTAGCTGCTAAGTGCTAAGATTTGTTTGTGGTTGTAGTTATTTGTGGAAGTGTGGAAAATAGTGCTTTTGTTTCTCCTTTTATATGGTAATTTAATAATTAATTTTAGAGTATTTGCCCCATAATTTAGATGATGTTTCCATTGTTTTAATTACTGAAGTATATAGTAATGATAGTTGTGAACGACTAATTTGTCACCTTTGTAAAATTTTTGTGTTTGTAACAATGAGTATTTATCAAATTGTATCCTTTCTTGTATGTGATTATTTGATTACTTTGTAAAACGCTTGATGCATGACAATTATCTCTGGTGAAATAAAAAGGGGATGCAGTGAAGAGTACCTCCATAGGTCAATCTGTTTAATCCGTTATTTTGTATGTAATTTAACTAGCTTGTTGTCTTTGATGCTATCTACTATTTTATAGGAAATAAGCACCATTGATGAAGAGATTCGTCAACAACTTTCGTTGAGAAGGTATGGTTTCAGAATGATACTTCAAGTCGAATAGTTTTTTCTTTATTGCTCGCCTTTTATTTTTTCTTTGTTTAGCAAGGGACATTAGGATAAATTCCTTCTTTAATATGTATGGGACCATAAACAAAATTTGAAATTCTAATGATTATTTATTATGCACATATTGTAGGCTTTCATCATAGAATGGTATAGGATGTGTGAATTTCCTTGTGCCAATGATATAACATCTGCCCACTTCACATTACAATTGCAACAGGACGACATACTTAATGGGGATGATGTTATGGATCGATTTTTCAGACTTTTGATGGTGATTTTTCTTTCTTTGTGTTGGTTACTCCTTTCTTCTGATAACCATGATTGTCGATTAAATCTTTTCATTTTTTTTTCTCCAGGAACTAGTTGTTGTACATTGCTTATCCACTGAGGTGATTAATTCAGGGCCACTGCAATCTCAACCGCACTGCAGTCAATGTCATTTTTTTCAATTGATTGGATGGTTGTTGGAACAGGGATCAATGTAATGGAATGCTATTTCATTGTAGTCTTGTTAACTATTTATGCATTCTATTATCATGGAAGTACTGATGTTGCTGGGTTCACAATGAATTCCTATTTGCTGAATAATGGAAATATTGTTGATTAGGAATCATTTACTTCTAGTTTACTTTGGATGTATCTGTTACTAGATGTCCTTGTAGAGACCATAGCTAGAGTTGTTTTTCTTTAACATGCTTTTAAGAGGCTCCAAATTTAATAATAAAATTTGGAACTTCTTGCATTTATGTTATGATGATGATGCACCATGATAACAAATCATCTTGTAGTGGTAGACTTGCCATTTTATCATAGCTTAATTGGTATGGAACTATGTAAAGAGGTTGGACATCTGACCTTCAAACTTATGTTGAAACAAGCAGTTGAACAGGTTCTAAAATTATTGTTTATATTGGAAAAAATCAAAGTCTTAGATTAACTAAAGATAAAATCAAAATATAGTATATTAGTTGGGTCAGTCCTCATCTCACAAACTAGTTTGGTAAAGTTAAGTTATGCATAATCCCACATTCTAAGAGTTTATAATCTGACCCTTTTTACCTATGCCTTTTCATGGCAAATATTCATCCTCGTGCTTGTTGACTCTATGAAGGATTTTAACTTGAAAATGTGTCCTCTATGAAGGATTTTAAATTGTCAATGTTCTTCCTGTATCATTCTGTTATATGACTTTGGGCTTGGGTACCTTAGACAATCTCTTTGTACTAAAATGAGATAAATACAAAATGTAGTAGTTTGTTACTTGTATATATATACCATGTCCATGAAGTATTTGCTCCTGAGTATGGTTGGAATGATTATGTTCTGCTGATTGTAACACCCTGAATTTTCTACTAATGCAATTATTTATTTATATATTTATGAAGATTATCTTCTTATAGTTGTTTTAGTTAATTAAAGAGAGTTTTATAAAATATTTTAAAGGTTTGTAATAATTTAATTATTTGTGAAAATTTTTATATAAAATTCTGTTTCTTTACGCTGGAACGGGCTGTTCCAAAAGTGGCACGGGCCGTTCCAAACAAAGAAAGTAAACTGCTTTTGAAGTGGCAGAACGGGTCGTTCCAAAAGTGGAACGGGCCGTTCCAAATATGTAAAAAGGCCTATTTGGGTTTTTCCAGAACGGGTCGTTCCCAAAGTGAAACGGGCCGTTCTAGAGTAAGAAAAATGCCTAAAAAGTTAAGTTGGAAACGGGTCGTTCTCCTTATGGTCAATCTGTGTAAAAGTGAACTCCAGAACGGGTCGTTCTGCTTTTTGGAAAGGGGGTCGTTCCGATTTTAGAACGGGCCGTTCCAGTTGAAAATTTTGCGTATATTTGAAGGCTCCAGAACGGGTCGTTCTGAATTCAGTACGAGCCGTTCCGGGTGCGCCAGGATGCCTATAAATAGAGGCAAGAGGGTGAAAAATTTATAACGTAGTGAGAAGCTGAAAATCTTAGAGAGAGAGAGAAAGAAAAAGAGAGAGAGAGAGAGAGAGAGAGAGAGAAAGAAAAAGAAAGAAAGAGAGAGAAAGAAAGAAAAAGGGAATCCAGAGGAGGAGGTTCTGCTCAAGTTTCAACTCTTGCTTATCCAAGTAAGGGAGGAGTGAGAAACCTCGCTCGGGGGTGTGAGAATAATTTTTGGATAGTTTGATTGTCAGATTGGCCCCCAATCCCTTGCCTGTTATTCTGTTTTACTTTTTGTTTGCTCTACTTTGTTCCTTGTTGGAAGAAATAAATGAATATGAAATTAATGCTAAAAATAAATAAGTTTTAATATGAATAAGAATGCTCTCTGTGAATTCCTGTGCGGACCTTATGAGGAGTATTTATGACATGACCATGTGAAATATATACCAATGACATGAGACATAAAAATGGACTATTGAGACAAGTTATGATTATGAGACTATAAAAAAAATAATGACATGATGTACTAAATGAATTTCTGTAATAAGCTAAATGTTGAGTCAATGAAATTATGAATGTATGACATGCATCATATGCATATATTACTCCAGGTGTGCCGCTGAGACCGCATACCAGTGATGCTAACAAGGTGTGCCTTAGGGTCACCCACGACTAACAAGGTGTACCTTAGGGTCACCCACGACTAACAAGGTGTACCTTAGGGTCACCCACGACTAATAAGGTGTACCTTTGGGTCACCCATGACGTAACATGCCAATAAGGTGTACCTTAGGGTCACCAGTGATGTAACCAGGTGTACCTTAGGGTCACCAATGATGATATGTGAAACTTCCTTATGGCGTCACATGCATGCATTTATGAGTCGAGATCATGACATTATAGCATGATAAATGAATATATATGTGATATTGATTATTTATGTGTATTGTTCATGTGACTTATTTATGTTTTGTGTGTGTGTGTGCTATCTAACCTTTATTTCTTCACCTAAAACTGAGTGAGATGTTTCTCACTCCTTTGTTGTTCTTGTATATGTTTTAAATTATGTTGCAGATGATCAGCATCATGAGGATGTTGGTGATGAGGCTTAAGGCTTCAGTTGGGCATGCTCTGATAGGATGTGACATCGGGCATAGCTAGGCTTATTTTGGGATGTTATTGTTTTAAAAGCTTTAATTTTCTCTTCTTTTGTAATTTTGAATATTCTTGATAAAAGACCAAAATGTGTATCTTTGTCATATTATTTTTATTACATAATTTGAAAGTTATAAATTAATTCCTAACTAGGAGGCACTGCCACCTTTGCTGGAATTAATCTATATTTTCCTTTATATGATTTCTTGAGTTTTGATACTTACGTGTCGATCTTTTTATGATTTATGAGTTACGAATGTGAATCTTCTACCTTATGATAATTGAGACAATTATTTTATCCATGAAAGAGGTTGTCAACTATGAAAGATTTTATTTACTCAAAAAGAAAAAGAAAAAAAATTATTGTTTACATTTATTGTGTATTAATGTTGGGGTAGAGGGTGTCACATTTAGTGGTATCAGAGCAGGTCGATCCAATCGGCCGTGAGTTATATTCTTATCGTAATTCTGTTGTGTACTCTGACAGTGTTTTGTTTGTTATATACTTTGATGATGCTTTGTTTTGATAATGATGATGATAATGTTCTCCTTGTGCTGATATTGTAGAGTTTGATATTGTTAAGTTATTTTGTAATTAGAGGAATGATAGTTATGATAGTGTTAGCTAATACCATTATGATCGCTCTTCTTCATTCTTATGATTGCTTATTTGTTTGATACTTCTTGCTTATGTAAGAAGTAGTGGTTGAGTGATATCGTTTGTGTTGCAAGCATATGTGCGAGTAGTAGACGAGATATTGTGCTAATATTGTAGGGACTATTGAGGCCTTAGATTTGGGTAAGACATTGATTTTTTTTTTAGTGTATTAAAAGTTTACAATTGGTGAAATTTTTGAAAGCTATAGTTATAGCAATTGAATCCAAGGATGATGTATGTTGAGAATTGGAATTTTGGTATTCTTAAGGAGAGATTGAAGTGTTGATGATTTCTAGAGTTTGATGGTTGCATGTGAATTTTATTTTCTAAGCCTTTTTGTACTGAATATGTGAGTTGTTTGGTTTGTAGTGGGAAACTTTGATATGAATTTGAGGTGGAAAGGAGTAAGTTTGGAAGGATTGAGGTATTTTGTGGCCTAGATGTTGATGTGTTAGTGTGTAGGGGATGTTTGCACTCCCATTATATCTACTTTGGTGATCAAAGGTCTAGTTGTAAGCGTTGAATATATCTGTGGTGATTTTTGAATTTTTAACTAAGAAGATGATCCTTTTAAAATCTCATGTCTCCCTAAGAGTTGTAGCTTATTCACTTAGCTTTCGTTGGTGATAGGTTGAGATCACGTGGATGAGTAGAACTCTCTATGTGTTTTTTTCTTTGATAGTTGTTGAAAGGAGAAGTTAGGCTGTATAATAATGTTTTCGGGTTAGTAGGCAATGCAAGGATAAGAATTGACTTTGTTAAGATGTTTTGGGCTGTTTTCATGTGGATTGAGAGGTTGTTTAAGGTTGTATCATGCTATGTGGTAAAGGTTGTTCATGTACATGCTTATGGATGGTATATATGAAGGTTTAAAGTAGGCATTCTAATATGACTTGATATGCATGTATGTTGATATGTGGATAGATGACCTTAGGGATGAATTAATGAAGGTTGTGTGTTTAGTGAGATTGACCTTAGGATGTGATATTATCATATTAGAGTTAAGGGTGAAGATATATCCAAGACAGCGTTACGCCAAGTTATCTAAGCATGAATTTCTATTGCATGAGGTGAACTTTTTAGGTCTTGTAATTTTTAGTGGAGATATAATATAGATCTATTTGTGGTAGAATTTGTGCTTAAGTAGGAGATACCAAAGTCAGATAGTGGGGATATGAGTTTTCTTGAATTAACTTATTATTATAGGAGATTTATTGAGGAAATTTCTTAGATAATCTTACCTTTGACTGTATTGATCAGGAAGAGATAGTTGCTTTTAAGGAATAGTAAGTGTGAGGGTATTTTCCAAACTCTTCAGAAAAATTGACTAGTGTTAACATTACCGGACTCTAGTAAGTCTTATGTGGTATGTAGTGATGGCTTTGAAGACAGGTTTGGGTGGATTATTGATGCAAAGGTAGTAACTTGTGTTTTTAAGTATCTAGGTAATGGAAAATTCATGAGAGAAATTACCTTACCCATGACCTTGAATTAGAGGTTGTAATAGTTACACTTGAGATTTTGGAGACATTACTGGTATAATTCTAAGCTTGAGGTATTTAGTGATCATAAGGATCTTAAATATCTGTTTGATCCGAAGGAGTTGAATATGAGACAGAAGAGATAGTTGGAAATTGTTAAGGATTAGGATTTTAATCTTAGTTGTTATCTGGGTAAATCTAAAGTAGTGGTCGATGCTTTGAGTAGGAAACATCTATATTCATCTTTCTTTATGGTTAAAGAGATGTACCTTTTGGCTCAAATTAGAAATTTAAGTTTGACTTTTGAAATTACTCTTAGTAATGGGAGACTAGGTATGATTCGAGTAACGAGTAGATTGTTGAAGGGTATTGGATAAGCATAATTAGTCGATTCATTTTGGTGGCAAGACATGAGGCTATAGGATAAGGTAGTGAATAAGAGTTTGCTTGGGGTATTAATAAAGTGGTAAGACTTGAAGATCGACTATGAGTACATAGTAAACTTACACTTAGGCGCTTAATCCTTGGAGAGAGTTATAAAATTAAAGCTAATATGGTGACAAATCCCTTAAGTAGGATGATCATTCATTTATCATTTTGATGATATAAGGGTTGTATTTGATTGAGGAGATTAGAAACTTAAGCGTGATGTGTGAGCTCACCCTTAGGAGCATTGAATTGAATTTGTTTAAAGGACTAATAGATTAATGGATGAGATTAGAGGACCCAGTAGTTAGATCCTTTCTTAGTGACCCAAATGAAAAAGATTGGTAGAGATATAAATAGCCTTTTACAAGTGGAAGTTGATGATAGAATCTATGTGCTTAGTAAACCCAAATTAAGGAAGATGATCTTAGAGAAAGGACATAAGAGTACCTTTTGCATTCATTTAAGAGTTACTAAAATGTATCAGAATGGCGCAGCGGAAGCGTGATAGTCTAAGGTGAAAAAAGAAGTAGAGGAGATGGTTATAGTTCCTTAAGGATTATGACTTTCAATTGAATTATCACCCGGTAAGGCGTATGTTGTAGCTGACACTTTAAGTAGAAAATCTTTGAGGGTGTTTTCTTTGATGATTAGGGAATTGCATATGATTGAGGAGTTTAGGGATATGAACTTAGGGTGTAAGTTGACTTCTAAGAGTATTAAGTTGGGAGCTTTGAGAGTGACTAATAGCTTGATAGATGAGATTAAAGAAGGTCAGAAGGTAGATCCTTTCTTATTGAGTCAAGTAGAGAAGTTGAATCAAGGTGTGGAGAGTGAGTTTAAATTTGGAGTGGATGGAGTTTTGAGATTTAAGGATAGGTTGTGCATTCCTAGTGTGCTAGAGTTTAAGAGAGCAATCCTAGAAGACACTAGTACAAAAAAGGTGTACTACGTCGGAGATTTTCAGCTTTTTACGTCAGAAAACGTACCGATGTAGAAGCAGGAGACGTGAATTTTACGTCGGATCTTCAAAACCGACGTAAATTTATGTCGGACATTACGACATCCAACGTAAAAAAGTAGGGAAAAAAATAAAACAAAAAAAACATAAAAATGTCAGCAGAACGGCCCGTTCTTCTTGCAGAACGGCCCGTTCTCCTAGCAGAACAGGCCGTTCTGCTTGGAGAACAGGTCGTTCTGCTTGCAGAACAGGCCAGAACAGGCCATTCTGCTTGGAGAACGGGCCGTTCTGCTTGCAGAACAGGCCGTTTTGCTTGCAGAACAAGCCATTCAGCTTCGTATGACAACCCAAAAGAAAACGCTCACTACCTATACAAATAGAACAACCAAAAAATCAAATAAAACAGATAGTCAAAGTAGCAATGCGAAGTAGAAAAGTGCTAACGAAACCTGGATTCATACCTGAGGAGTAGCAACAATGTGCAAATGAGTAACAAAGAGTTCATCCCTCTGCAAAAGACAAAAAAACAATTCAGTAACAAAGGAGAGGGAGAGGGTTTAGAGAAAAAAAAAATGAAAAATGATGAAAAGTGATGAAAAGTGAATGCGCGCGGTGTGCCTCGCGCTCTCTTATTCAAATTTGCGTCCTTTTTTACGTCGGACCCTACGTCCGACGTAAAAAAGTTTGCAAAAATTACAAAAATGCCACCGCGTTTTTTTTACGTCAGATTTTCGTATTTCTGACGTAAAAGGGGTGACGTAATATGCTAATTTTCCACTAGTGAGAAGGTCATAAGAGTATCCTTAATATCCATCCAGGAGCTACTGAGATGTACCAAGATCTTAACAAGATGTTTTGGTGGCCTAAGATGAAGAAGGAAGTGGAGGAATTTGTGTATGCTTGCTTAGTATGTTAGAAAACTAAGGCAAAACACCAAAAACTTTCAGATTTATTGCAACCTTTAGACGTCCTAATTTGGAAATAAGATTCTGTATCTATGGACTTAGTTGTAGTTATGTATGATATTCTTAAGAAATTTGATCTTATGGATAGGCTTACCGAGTTTGCTCACCTTGTACTTATAAACATTACACATTTCTTGGAGAGATTGATAGAGTTGTACATCAATAAGGTAGTGAGTGCTACATAGGAATTAGAAAGCAAGATGCGAGAAACTTATCCATTTTTGTTTCAGGTAAATTTCGGGGACGAAATTTCTAAAAAGAGGGAAGAATTGCAACACCCTGAATTTTCTGCTAATGCAATTATTTATTTATATATTTATGAAGATTATTTTCTTATATTTGTTTTAGTTAATTAAAGAGGGTTTTATAAAATATTTTAAAGGTTTGTAATAATTTAATTATTTGTGAAAATTTTTATATAAAATTCTGTTTCTTTACGCTGGAACGGGCTGTTCCAAAAGTGGAACGGGCCGTTCCAAACGAAGAAATTAAACTGCTTTTGAAGTGGCAGAACGGGCCGTTCCAAAAGTGGAACGGGTCGTTCCAAATATGTAAAAAGGCCTATTTGGGTTTTTCTGGAACGGGCCGTTCCAGAGTAAGAAAAATGCCTAAAAAGTTAAGTTGGAAACGGGTCGTTCTCCTTATGATCAATCTGTGTAAAAGTGAACTCCAGAACGGGCCGTTCTAATTTTAGAACGGGCCGTTCTGCTTTTTGGAAACGGGCCATTCCGATTTTAGAAGGGGCCGTTCTAGTTGAAAATTTTGCGTATATTTGAAGGCTTCGAAACGGGCCATTCCGAATTCAGTACGGGCCGTTTCGGGTGCGCCAGGATGCCTATAAATAGAGGCAGGAGGGTGAAAAATTTATAACGTAGTGAGAAGGTGAAAATCTTAGAGAGAGAGAGAAAGAAAGAGAGAGAGAGAGAGAGAGAGAGAGAGAGAGAGAGAGAGAGAAAGAAAGAAAGAGAGGGAAAGAAAAAGGGGAATCCAGAGGAGGAGGTTCTGCTCAAGTTTCAACTCCTGCTTATCCAAGTAAGGGGGAGTGAGAAACCTCGCACGGGATGATCAGCATCATGAGGAATGTTTCTCACTCCTTTGTTGTTCTTGTATATGTTTTAAATTATGTTGCAGATGATCAGCATCATGAGGATGTTGGTGATGAGGCTTAAGGCTTCAGTTGGGCATGCTCTGATAGGATGTGACATCGGGCATAGCTAGGCTTATTTTGGGATGTTATTGTTTTAAAAGCTTTAATTTTCTCTTCTTTTGTAATTTTGAATATTCTTGATAAAAGAACAAAATGTGTATCTTTGTCATATTATTTTTATTACATAATTTGAAAGTTATAAATTAATTCCTAACTAGGAGGCACTGCTACCTTTGCTGGAATTAATCTATATTTTCCTTTATATGATTTCTTGAGTTTTGATACTTATGTGTCGACCTTTTTATGATTTATGAGTTACGAATGTGAATCTTCTACCTTATGATAATTGAGATAATTATTTTATCCATGAAAGAGGTTGTCAACTATGAAAGATTTTATTTACTCAAAAAGAAAAAGAAAAAAATTATTGTTTACATTTATTATGTATTAATGTTGGGGTAGAGGGTGTCACACTGATTGCCCTGATGCTAGAATTTATCATTGTAATTAGGGTGTACTTTTTATCAAGTGATAAATTGAACCTCTTGGCTCTCATTAACAATTTTGTCTGTGAAATCTACTAATCACTTTTTATCAAATATATACATTCATTTTCAATACTTGTTTTGTTTGATTTTGTTTTATAACTTGATTATTAACTTGGTTCCTTTGTGGTAATGTTTCTTAAGTTTTGCATAGCTTGAGTTGATTAGTCACGGTAGCTTCGTACCAAAAATGTTGACTGATAATGGTAAAAATGGTTGGCCTTATATCCGAAGGTTGCTTGTAGACCTGTTCCAATATATGGAGCCTTTTTTGAGGCATGTTTCTACTTTCTATCTCTCCTTAAATTATTTGCTTCCAATTGGGTCTATTTATAATAGTGCTTCTTACATGTACATTTTTTTCTCCTATTTTTCAGTATCAGGTTCATGTTCTCTATAAAGGCACGCTTAGGGTGCTCATAGTGCCACTTCATGACTATCCTGAGTTTCTATGCGTCTATCACTTTATCCTTTGTGAAGTTATTCCTCCTCGTTGCTAGCTGAGGAATCTGATTCTAACTGCAATTCCACATAGCATGAGACTAGTAGACTACCAGATTCATCTGCTCCCAATTTTAAAATGAGGAATGTTGGCAACATATATACTCTCTCTCACACCTTTTCTAACACATTATTATTGAGTGAAATTTATTTTTTTTTTTTTTGCTGCTTTGAGTGAAATTTATTGAAAATCACTAATTTGTGAGTTTTATATTTCATTTAATGAGTCTCTCTTGATTCAATGATAAGTCTTACAAAAAGTTATAATACAATTTTTGAATAGCTAATTAATAAATTAAACATTTAACTTATTGATTAATGTTATGTTTAGAATGATAGAGGGTAATTTTAATTAAAAGAATAAATCTCTAACTGATGGTGATGGCAATGCCTATTGAATATTATTAATTGAGAAATTTTAGTCTCTCAAATATTATAATTATGCAATTTGAGACCTTTATTAAAAATTTAATAATTTTTTATTGATGTGACACTAATAGTTAACACATTATATTAGTATTCTTATTAACTTCCTTCTAATATATGTATCATATTTAATATATTTATATTTTTGTATAAATATATAATATATATTAATTTATATTTATAAAAGTATTTATTTATTGATATTAATTTATCAACAATATTATAATACCAACAATATATATAAATTTTACTTATCTAGTAATAATAAATATATCATTCGATTCATGAATAAAAACTATAATAGGTGTAATTTGCACACCTATGTTATTTGGTAAATGGGTGAAATCCTCTATATTTTTCTCTTCTACAAGTTCACGTAATTCCAAAATTCCCTTCTTTGCATTCAGACTTAAACACTTTTGATATCTATATTCATAAAAACACCCTAGCGTACCATGTTCGAAAGAAAAAGAGAAATATGAAACAAAGAGAACAAAAAAAAAAGGATGAGACAAACATTTATTTCACATATCAAAGTAAAAAATGTTTCCTAAATTCCTATTAAATGCAATGCATCAAACCACTCTAAACTTAAAGCTTTTTTTGTCCTCAATCAATAAACATAAATTTGAAATTCAAATTACTCATATCCAAGAAGAAAATCACTCAATGGTATCTCAATGAATGTGAAAATTTTAATTCCTTCTAAATTTCATGACCAACTCAACTTTCTTGTGCTGAAATCTATTGATTGGGTCAAGTCACTTAAGTAATGGTTTGAAAGTCTAATTTTAACCATTTTCTTACTCACTCTACTACACATTTCTCTGCAAACTAGATCAAATATATACTCATTTAAATTTTTAAGGTAAATAATCTTCATCTACAAACTCATGCCATAGTCAGGAATCCAAATCTCCATTATTCATTATTAGCATGTTTATATTAATTAATTAATACTAGTAACAATAATTTGCTTATCATAATAAAAGTATGAATAATAAATATTAATCATTATTTAATTTATAGTAATAATACTATTATTATTATGAATTTTCTTTTATGTGATAATAAAATATAAATAAGTAAATATATAAATAAATGAATGAATAGTTAAAAAACTAATATAAGATTTTTTTTCTTTGGAAGTTACATTAAAAAAACTAAATCATACGTCTAAACCATATTAATATCACGTAAAATAATCTAATAATAATTACAATTAACTTGTATGAACCATTGCGATAAATTATGTGTATATTATATTTTTATCTTAAACATTGATTTTGAAAAGGATAATATGTAAGAAATTAAAAAAATATATATAAAGATATTAATATAAAATGAAAATAGAAGTTAATATTTGTTTTATCATTGTCAAACAAACTGTAATATGATTAAAATAAGAGTTGGTAGGGTTCATTATTTTAATTTTAAATGAAAATAATATGAAACCAAAATGAAATATATCCTTTTTCAATTTCATTTCTTTGTTGTTTTTTTTTTTGCTTGTTTATTATCTTTCTTTTATTTGAACATTTTTTTTATTCATATATGATAAGATGATTTTTGTATTTGATTTTTTTATATAATTATTAAGATCATGACAAATTTGAATTCTTTTAAATGAGATTCTTTAAGGTTCTCCAACCATCTTCCTCTTCTTTTAAGCATGAAAATTACATCAAACATGGGAATACTTTGATGATAACTTGTTTGAAAGTCTTGATTTAGGTGTTTGATGATAAAGTCCATTGCTATAGGTGGGATAAATAACTTCATTAAAATTCAAATTTGGAACATTCATTTTTAAATTTTCATCCACAATGTAATTCAAATAAACTTATTTAGCACACTTATGTTACAAATACTAATGTAAAAATTGGATTTAAAATCGGAGTTTTAAGATCAGTTATAAGGTAACCGATCTTAAAAGTGACGCGGTGGCAATTTTGTAAATAATATAAATACTTTTAAGATCGGTTATTTTATGACCGATCTTAAAAGGTATGTCTGACACAACTTTTAAGATCGGTTACAAAAGAACCGATCTTAAAAGTGGCACTTTTAAACACTTTTAAGATCGGTCATAAAATAACCGATCTTAAAAGTACTTTTAAGATCGGTTATTTTATGACTGATCTTAAAAGTGCTACTTTTAAAATCGGTTATTTCAGAACCGATTTTGTATGTAGTATACAAAATTGGTTCTTAAACAACTAATTTTAAAAGTATCGTCAAAAATCTTTTATATTCCCCTTCATTCTCATATGCTTTAATCTTTCCCTCCATTCCTTTCTTTACTCTCTGACGCTTTCATTTTCTAAAGTCTCTAATAAGGTAAATTTCGTTGTCATTTTCGTTTTCATTTTTGTCTTCTCATGTTCTTCTTGTATCTCTTTTCGTTTTTCTCATGCTCTTCTCGTCTCTATTTTCGTTGTAGATTCAGTTTGGGTAAATTTCGAACCTGGAACGGGCTGTTCTGCAAGTAGAACGGGTCGTTCTGCAAGGAGAACGGGCCGTTCTGAATGGAGAATAGGCCAATTCTGAATGGAGAACGGGCCGTTCTCCAGACCCGTACTAAAAGTAAACTTTTTTGTCTTTTGAACAACTTGGAATGGCCCGTTCCAGTTTAATTTTTTTCACCACCCAGACTTTTAAGATCCGTTATAAAATAACCGATCTTAAAAGTTAACTTTTAAAATCGGTTGTTTAACCGATTTTAAAAGTCTAACTTTTAAAATCGGCTCTTTTAAAATCGGTTACGGAACCGATTTTAAAAATTAAAAATAACCAATTTTAAAAGTTTTTTTTTCCATTAGTGAAATATCATTAAGATATAAAAAATATATACTCAAATCTGGTTTAGATATATCAGAAGTTATCTAAGATTAAAAAGTGTTGAATAATGAAAGGTGAAGAGAAAAAAAATATATATTTGAAAGTTGGACCTTCTATTGAAATTTTTAATTTTTGTTATATGAATCATTTTACTGTGAGCATTATTGATTCATGCATAATTTAAATAACACATAAGTTAAATATAGTTTTTATATTTAATTTATGTACTAAATCATAAACCCTATTAAAACACTAAATCGTTTTTAATATACGTTATTTAACTTTATTCATTCATCTCTAATTAATAATTACATCTTTCTAAAAATTCTCTATAAATTTTATCCTTTCACTTTTCAATGGAACAAATTAAAGTTGAAAAAATTACAATAGTACACCCAATTCGGATGGATTATTTGGGCGGAAAATAAAATTATGAAAAGTTACTCACTTTATATTTATATATATAAAGATATTAAAATGAGAATTATTATTTAATAATTTTAAAAATGTTATAAACTTGATCGATTATAATCATCTATATGTATAGAAACATTGTTTTTAAAATATACCTTTAAAATATATAAGCACCCAATTATTCTTGTGGTCAAAAAGTATATCAATGAATGATTAACATTCTTTAGGCTTTAATTTTTCATTCGGCTTAAGAAATGGTACTTCTTTTAAGTAAAAGTTAAAAATAAGAGCATAAAATGTAAATAAAAGTTATTTCTTAATTTTTCTTTAACCACCATAGACAACTAAGGTTACAACCACTACAATCTTATAAATATCCTTCCTTTGTTGCCACATCATGATATGCATGTCAGTTATTTGAAGTAACCCACTTAACACATTATTAAAAGAATTACTTAATACATCTATATTTCTTTTTTAACTAAAAAAATAAATTAATTAGACTTAAAACTTTTAATTTAATAATTGAATAGTTAAAATTTAATATAAAATATAAATAAAATAAATAAATTATTTATCTCTTTATCTTTATCTATATCTATATTTATATCTATATATATATATATATATATATATATATATATATATATATTAAAGATCATAATAAAATTTTAGTCTTCTACATTAAGAGACAATAAAATATTGTAGAAGTAAGACTAAATAGTGTTCTAGAACTTCAAAAAATAGAAATTATTTTTTAGAAGCTCTAAAAAAATATTCTCTCTCACATAACTCTCTATAAAACCTTCAACAATGAAGAAAGTTCGTGTTCCTTGTTTTTACATCACGATGGCCTATTTATAGACATGTGGCAATGATTTTTTTTAAAATTTTAAATTATAGTCACACTTATTTCATTTGTTTACAACCATTTAATTTATTATCAACTAGATTGTAATGTAATAAGTTAATCTTATCCTAAAATAATAATTGTTCTACTTATAGGTATGCACATCACATAATAGCTAGAGAATATTTTCATAGTTTCAGGTGTACTATAACTTTTGATATTTTGCTCATACATGTACTTTGTTGTTAGACTTAGTTTTAGATTATTTTTTATTTTTATTTTTAAATGTTGTATTATTTGTGTATGAATAGTCAAAGGTGCAACACACCCAAATTACCTTGCGTCTCATCATGCTTATTCTTGTTTATCATTTATTTATTTTTTTATTGTTTAAAAATAATATAGAAACAATAAAAATAAATAAATAAACTACACTTAATTAGTCTTTATAACGTTCATCTCATATTAATGAAACCAATGCAGTAGTTAATTCCAACAAACATAAAGGCAAAATTTTGGAGTTAAAAAGGTAAAATATGATTAATGCCATGTAATTGGAAGAAAGATCTAATGAATTTGTTTTTACTTTATGGGCCTATTTGCTTACAAGTTAATTAAATAGCTTTTAAAAAAATTATTAAAAATAAATAACTTTTTTTTAAGTAAAGAAACTCTCGACATACTTTTAACTTCTAAAGAAATTCTATGAAATATAACATAGTTGTCACCTAAACACCAATAATGTGACACCCTCTACTTCATATACCATAACACATATAACAAAAATTAAATAACATAACTTTTTTCATAATTAAAATACCAAACATGTTTAAATAGAGGGTATCACATCCATAACTTAAACAGTAGATTAATCAGCGGAAATTACAAAGAGATAATATAAGGTCTTACTAAATAATTTAATAAAAACATCTTAATTTAATCCTACATACGCCCCGATGTCACATGTCCTATCAGAGCAAATTTCAACATAAAAGTCTAAGCTTCATCATCAACATCCTCAGCCTCATATTGATAATTACCTGTAAGACAGTCAAGGAAAAACAACACGAGAAAAGGGAGTGAGAAACATCTCACTCTGGCTGACAGTGTAGGAATATACACCAGATAGCCAAACACAAACAAAACATATATAACATAGATAAATTAATAATAATATCACATTTCAATCATCCAAGACATATCAATTTTTCATATAACATTAAAATGCATATGTATGGACACGGACTACATTTTATCATGCGTATGTGGCGCCAGTAACATATCACATGGCGTATTGCCGCTAGCAATACACAAAGAATAGTCTAAGAGTACATGTCGGGTCACACCCTGTGCGTACTCTCACTAGAAGGACATACTACCAGAGTCTCATCGGAATAGCTAAGCCGCGCAAGATACATCCCATGCACATAATGGACGAGACTAGGACTTACAAACCGAGCTATCCCCAAACATTTATGCATATGATGCATGTCAATCAAGACTCCATGCTTTTCTCATATCACATTTTCATGTCTCATTCCCATATCACATTATCATGTCTCATTATCATCATGTTATCAACACATCATGTCATCAACACATCACCTCATCACATCTCATCATCACATTGCATCATCACATTTCATCATCATGTTCTCATCATCACATTATCACATCATATTCACCATTTTCACATAGCACTTTAATTCATATCAAAACTCATCTATTTGCAAAATTAAATACATATTCATACATCTCATACAACAAACAGAACAATCAGAAAGTAAAACAGAAAATATTAAAAATATGCATGTTTCTCATAGGGTTCCCACAGGAACCCACAGAGCACTCTAATTCATATCAAAACATGTTTATTTTCAAAATTAGACACATATTTACACTCAGCAAATATATCAAGGAACACAACAGAAAACTCAGAAGGTAAAACAGAAACATTTAAAATTTGTCTCTTGCAATTACCAATGCATTTCCTTAGAGTTTCCCACAGGAACCATAGAGATCTCAAATTACACATTTATATTTAAATATAGGAAAAATAATAGAAGAAACATATATAATTGGGAAAAACCCCTCATAAATAAACATATAACAAACATAGGATTGGAGGTCAATCCCACTACCCAACATACATTCCCACACTCAAAGCGAGATTTCTCACTCCCCCCTTACCTTGATAAGTAGGAGCTGAAACCAAAACAAGACCTTGCTAATCTCCTCCTCTGAGTTCCCCTTGGTCTTCAGAGAGTATAGAAGAAAAGAGGTCAAAAGTGAAAAAAATGCGTTTTTGGAGTGCCAGAACATTCTATTTATGGGCATCAGGTGTGGCCAAAACGGCCCGTTTCGAATCCAGAACGGCCCGTTCTGGACTCATTCGTCCTACGCAAATTTCATATCCAGAATCGTCCGTTCTCAAACTAGAACGACCCGTTCTAGAATCGCATATTACTCATAAAATCGTGTGTTGGAATGGCCCGTTCCAACCTAGTCTTTTTAGGCCATTTTAGTAGTCTGGAACGGCCCATTCCAGTTTGAGAATGGCCCGTTCTAGGCTACTAAAAATCAAAATATTACAAAAATAGTTTTCATAAATATTCATTATCAAAATACTAATAGTTGTTAAAAACCTTTAAAAACATTCTATAAAACCCATTAAAATAACTATAAGAACATAATCTCCACAAATATAAAATAAATAATAATTAACTATTTACCAATAAAAAATTTGAGATGTTACAATTCTTTCTTCCTTTTTGAAATTTTGTCCTCGAAATTTTCCTGCAACAGAAATGGGTAGACTCCTCGCATCTTGCTTTCTAATTCTCATGTAACACTTTCCTAAATATTTCCCATCAGAAACTACACTTGTAGAAAATCTCGTGTAACCTTACTACCTCCTTAAAGTACATCTCTATCAATCTCTCTAAAGAAGATCTAATATAAACAAGGGTAAGGTGAGCCACCTTGGTGAGTCTATCCACTAACCAAATAAGATCAAATTTCTTAAGCATACCAAGCAAAACTACAGCTAAGTCCATAGATATAAAATCTCACTTCCAAACTAGGACGTCTAAAGACTGTAAAAATCCTAAACACTTCTAGTGTTCCACCTTAGACTTCTAGCATACTACACATGAGTACAAAAATTCCTCTACTCCTCTCTTCATCTTAGGCCACCACGCTTCCGTTGCATTACTCTAATACATCTTAGTAGCTCCTAAATGAATGCTAAGAGTACTTTTATGTACTCCCTCTAAGATCATCTTCCTAAATTCAAGATTACTAGGCACGTAGATACTATCATTGAACCCCAAAACACCATTAACTTCCACTCGTAAAGGGTTATCTATACCGCTACCAATCCTTTCCACTTGGTTCACTAAGAAAGGATCTAACTCCTAGGCTTCTCTAATCTCATCCATTATTAATTCACTAGTCACTTTCAACATACTCAATTCAATGCTCCTAAGGGTGAGCTCACACATCACGCTTAAGTTTCTAACTCTTCAATCAAATCCAACCCTTAAATCATCAAAGATGATAAGTGAATGAACATCCTACTCAAAGCGTTTGCCATATCATTAGTTTTACTTCAATGATCCTTTCCAAAGATCAAACACCTAAGCATAAGTTCACTAGGTACACATACTCAGTCTCAAAGTCTTACCACTTCATCTATACCCAAGGCATACTTCTCTCCATTACCTTGTCCTATAGCCTCATATCTTGTCACTAAAATGAATCAACTAATTGTGCTCCCTCGATTCTCCTTTGATAATTCACTAGTTACTCGAGTCATACCTAGTCTCACACTACTAAGGGTAACCTCATAAGTCAAGCTTAAATCCCTAATTTGAACTAAAAGATCCATCTCTCTAATCATAAGGAAAGGCAAATATAAAGGTTTTCTACTCAAAGCATCGATCACCACATTGGCTTTACCTAGATAACAACTAAGATTAAAATCCTAGTCCTTAAGAAATTCCAACTATCTCCTTTGGTCAAAATATATTTAAGGCCCTAACGATCACTAAATACCTCAAGCTTAGAATCATATAGGTAGTGTATCCAAATCTTAGTATAAATATTACAACCGCTAACTTAAAGTCATGGGTAAGGTAATTCCTCTCACGATTTCTCAATTTCCTAGAAGCATAAGCTACTACCGTTCCTTCTTGCATCAACACTCTGCCCAAACCTATCTTAGAAACACTACTATATACCATAAAAGGCTTACTAAAATCCATTAATATTAGCACTAGCCAACCTTTCCTTAAGAGTTTGGAAGCTACTCTCATACTTGTCATCCCACACAATGGCAACTCCTCTTCCTCGTCAATCTAGTCTAAGGTAATGTTATCTTAGGAATTTCCTCAATAACTCTCCTATAATAATAAGCTTATCTAAGAAAACTCTTAACCTCACTAATTGACTTAGGTATCACTCACTTAAGCACAACTTCTATCTTAGATAGACTTACGTTAAACCTCTGCTAGAAATTACAGAACCTAAAAAACTAGTCTTATACAATCAAAAATCATACTTAGATAATTTAGCCTAAAACTGTCTAGGATAAATCCTCACTCTCAACTCTAATTTGATGATATCACACCTTGAGGTCAACCTTACTAAATGTCCACTAATTGATCCATAAGGTCATATATCCTCATATCAACATACATGCATATCAAATCATATTAGAATATCTACTTCAAACAATCGATATATATCATTCTTAAGCATGTACGAATCAATCACCATTTATTCCATATAGCATGTACATGAACCAACTTTACCACATAACATCATACAACCTTAAACAACCTCTCAATCCACATGACAACATCTCAGAACATCATGACAAAATTCAATTTTTTTTATCCTAGCATTGCCTAATAGGTCAAAAATATCATGACACCATACATATCTCTTCAACAACTATCAAAGAAAATGATACCTAGAGAGTTATAATCATCCAAATTATCTCAAACCTATCTCAAAAGAAAGCTAAGAGAATAAGCTACAACTCTTATGAGGACATGAGATTCTAAAAAGATCATCTTCTTAGCTAAACATTTCAAAAACCGCAGCAGATATATTCAGCGCTTACAGCTAGACCTTTGTTCACTAAAACAACTATAACTGGAGTTCTAGATCTCCGTTTTACATGATTCCAGTGCCATTGGAAAGATAACATCCAAAGCTACAACTTTTATGAAGACCATAAAATCTAAATCTTTCAATACGGTACTCATACTAGCACAACGAAACTGCAGTGAAAATATCCCCTGCACCAGACAACAATAGTGTATCAATATATCTAAGGTCACAAAAATACCTTAACCCTTCCAAACTCACACCTGAATTTCATATTCAAGCTTCCCACTACAATCCTAAACCAAAACAACTCACATATTTAGCACAACAGACTTAGAAAATAAAACTCACATGCTACCTAAACCATAAAAGGTTAACATCCAAGCACCAAAACTCAAGGAAATCACTGACATTTCAACTTTTCCTTAAGAACACTCAACTCCAATTCTCAACATACAATCTATTAGGATTGAATCGCTATAACTATAGATTCCAGAAACTCCATCAATCATAAACTCTCAATACACTCGACAAATCAATTCACTACTAAAAAAATTAAAATTTGTGACGAAAATTTGTGACGACTTTTGTGACGAAAATTTTATTTTTGTGACGGACTACTTATTTTTAGAGTTTGTGACGGATTTTGTGACGGAAAAATTTCCGTCTCTAACAATTCCGTCACAAACGGGGTCACTAATAAAAAAAAAAAAATTTGCGACGGATTTAGTGACGAATTTCATTCCTCTCTAAATATTTCGTCACAAATTCCGTCACAATCTGTGAGGGATTATGTATCCCTCTCAAAATAGAAAATTTTATTATACAATTATTATATTTAAGAATTATGTATAAATAAAAAATATTTTCTAAAAAAATAATTAAAAAATTATGAAACTAAAATATTTTTTTCATCAAAAGATTAAAAATTAAAACATAAAAAATGAATTAATTTAAATAATAAGTTGTCATTTTGAAGTATAAGAAATTAAAATATGAATTAGGAAAAAAAATTTAATTTAAAAATACTTATGAAATTATAAAAAGACAATATTATTTTGCATTTTAACTATAAAAGCTAAAAATAAATATATAAAAGTATATTTATAAGTTATACATAATTATATATAACTATATATATAACTATATATATATATATATATATATATATATATATATATATATATATATACAATGGTTGACGCTAGAAAATTCATTGTGCTTGATCATTTAATAAAAAGTACACTTAAGTCTATCAATAAATATATAAAAAAATTATCATCATACTTTATAATACACTTAAATGGAATAATTTAATATATATTATATAATTAATAAAAGGGGAAATATATATATATATATATATATATATATATATAATTATAAAGTGTATTATATATATTATGTAATACACTTTATAATTAATACTTGTATATTAGAAAAAAAAGGTAAAAATAATATATATTATATAATTAATAAATCTGGAATAATTTAATTATTTTTTATTTAAAAATTCGTAAAAATAAAAAATTAGGATTTTGTGACGGGTTTTGAATCCCTCACAGTTTGTGACGGATTCTGTGACGAAAAATTTTTAAAAATTGTATTTCGTCACAAATTCCGTCACAATTTGTGAGGGATTACGTATCCCTCTCAAAATAGAAAATTTTATTGCACAATTATTATATTTAATAATTATGTATAAATAAAAAATATTTTGCTAAAAAAAATAATTAAAAAATTATGAAACTAGAATATTTTTTTTCATCAAAAGATTAAAAATTAAAACATAAGAAATGAATTAATTTAAATAATAAGTTGTCATTTTGAAGTATAAGAAATTAAAATATGAATTAGGAAAAAAAATTTAATTTAAAAATACTTATGAAATTATAAAAAGACAATATTAATTTTCATTTTGACTAAAAAGCTAAAAATAAATATATAAAAGTATATTTATAAATTATATATAATTATATATAACTATATATATATATATATATATAATGGTTGATGCTAGAAAATTCATTGTACTTGATCATTTAATAAAAAGTACAATTAAGTCTATCAATAAATATATAAAAATATTATCATCATACTTTATAATACACTTAAATGGAATAATTTAATATATATTATATAATAAATAAAAGGTAAATATATATATATATAATTAATTATAAAGTGTATTGTATATATTATATAATACACTTTATAATTTTCACTTGTATATTAGAAAAAAAGGTGAAAATAATATATATTATATAATTAATAAATCTGGAATAATTTAATTATTTTTTATTAAAAAATTCATAAAAATAAAAAATTAGGATTTTGTGACGGATTTTGAATCCCTCACAATTTGTGACGGATTCTGTGACGGAATACTTTTAAAAATTGTATTCCGTCACAAATCCCGTCACAATCTGTGAGGGATTACGTATCCCTCTCAAAATAGAAAATTTTACTGCACAATTATTATATTTAAGAATTATGTATAAATAAATCATATTTAGCTAAAAAAATAATTAAAAAATTATGAAACTAAAATATTTTTTCATCAAAAGATTAAAAATTAAAACATAAGAAATGAATTATTTTAAATAATAAGTTGTCATTTTGAAGTATAAAAAATTAAAATATGAATTAGGAAAAAAATTTTAATTTAAAAGTACTTATGAAATTATAAAAATACAATATTAATTTCCATTTTAACTAAAAAACTAAAAATAAATATATAAAAGTATATTTATAAATGATATATAATTATATATATATATATATATATAATGGTTGACGCTAGAAAATTCATTATGCTTGATCATTTAATAAAAAATACAATTAAGTCTATCAATAAATATAAAAATATTATCATCATACTTTATAATACACCTAAATGGAATCATTTAATATATATTATATAATTAATAAAAGGTGAAAATATATATATTAGAAAATATATATATATATATATATATATATATATATATATAATTAATTATAAAATGTATTATATATATTATATATAATGCACTTTATAATTAATACTTGTATATTAGAAAAAAAAAAGGTGAAAATAATATATATTTTATAATTATAAATCTGGAATAATTTAATTATTTTTTATTTAAAAATTTGTAAAAATAAAAAATTAGAATTTTGTCATTTGCATTTATTTAAACTTCTTTTAATTTTTATAATTAGTTTAAAAAATATTTATGATAATTTATAATATATAATTTATAAAATAATATATGAAAGTGAAAACACTCGTTAATAAATTAATAAAGATGTGACTCTAATATAGTAGATCAATATCTGTGAATGCAAGTAATGTAAAAATAATATATATATATATATATATATATATATATATATATATATATATATATATATATGGTTGATACTGGAGAATTTATGGCACTTGATTATTATTTTGGATTTAAGTGTTACATGTATAATTTTAATAAATATTATAAAAAAATCATTATTTATAATATTTTTTATTAATTAAAAAATTAGTTAAAGGATTATAAGTATTAGAATTAAAGTTAAATTTATAAAATCATCTAGTAATCGAATATAAGGTTTTAGTAATTGATTACAAGTTTCACAATCTAAACAACTATTTATTCTTTTCGTTTTTCCTCGTGTAACCGTTTCGAATAAACTGTTTTAATTTTCAAATTATATTTATGCATTACAGTTTCGGAGTCTATTGTCCTTTTCTTTTTTATGGAGTATATCACACTGAACTCAGCCCGTACGTATTCGGTAGTTTGGTCCAATCAACATTATTTTTTTGTCTTAATTTTTGGATGATTTAATTATCAAAAGGTTTGATCTTTTTTTTTATTTTATTTTTTTTGGAAAAATAACGCAAACAAATATAAGTTTAGTTTTTTTTGAAAATTTTTACTTAAGTAGTGTTATGAGAGAAATAAATTTTAAAATATATTTTTCATTTAATTATTTATAAAAATACTTTTATATTCAAATATTTACTAAAATTATACTTTCAATTAAAATATATTTTAAAAATTTTGTTAATTCATTATCATTCATTTACTTGATTAAAAAATGATAAAATATAATTAATTTTCAATTAATTTAATAAAATAAAAATTCTAAAATAAATTATATTATGATTTTAATTATGAATCTATTTTAAATTTATTAGTTTGATGTTTAATGATGTTTGATATTATTGTGATAAAAATTGATATTCTTTCATATTTATATATATATTGTTAAATAAGTACTGAACTGATAAGGTAGCTCAGATGACTGGAGAAGGAGTGTTAAGGTTAGAATGAGTAGAAGGTAAGGGGTTCGAATCTTACCACTGCCAATTATCTGAAAATTAATAATTAATACTTATAGATTAGAAAAAAAAAAGTGAAAATAATATATATTATATAATTAATAAATCTGGAATAATTTAATTATTTTTTATTTAAAAATTCGTAAAAATAAAAAAATAGGATTTTGTGACGGATTTTGAATCCCTCACAATTTGTGACGGATTTTGAATCCCTCACAAGTTGCGACGGAAAATTTATTAGTTAGTGACGACATATTTCCGTCACTAATTGTGACGGACTGAATTTTCCGTCACTAAATATTTTGTGACGCCATTTTTTGTGACGACCCAAAATCCGTCACAAATTTCGTCACTAATAATTTTGTGACGGATTTTCTTTAATTTTGTGACGGATTTTTTCCGTCTCTAATTTCCATTTTTCTAGTAGTGATTTCTCACTCACATCCAAGGTTCCAATAGTTTCTAGTTAATTAGCACAATATCTCGTCTACTACTACTCACACATATGCTTGCAACACAAGCGATACCACTCATCCACTACTTCTTACGTAAGCAAGAAGTATCAAACAATTATGCACTCATAAGAATGAAGAAGAGGAGTCATAAAGATATTAGCTAACATTATCTATCATTCCTCTAATTACAATATAATCTAATCATATAAAACTTAATAATATCAACACAAGGAGAACATCATCATCATCATTATCAAGCAAAGCATCATCAAAGTACACAACAAACAAAACACGGACAGAGTACACAACAGAATCATGATAAGTACATAACTCACGGCCGATTGGATCGACTTGCTCTGATACCACTTAATGTGACACCCTCTACCCCACATACCATAACACAAATAAAAAAAATTGAATAACAATTTTTTTCATAATTAAAATACTAAACATGTTTAAATAGAGGGTAGCACATCCATAACTTAAATAGTAGCTTAATCAACGAAAATTACAAAGAGATAATATAAGGTCTTACTAAATAATTTAATAAAAACATCTTAATCTAATCCTATCTATGCCCTGATGTCACATGTCCTATCAGAGCAAATCCCAACATAGAAGCCTAAGTTTCATCACCAACATCCTCTGCCTCATACAGATAATTACCTGTAAGACACTCAAGGAAAAACAACACGAGAAAAGGGAGCAAAAAACATCTCACTCTGCCTCACAGTGTAGGAATATACACCAGATAGCCAAACACAAACAAAACATATATAACATAGATAAATTAATAATAATATCACATTTCAATCATCCAAGACATATCAATTTTTCATATAACATTAAAATGCACATATATGGACACAGACTACATTTTATCATGCATGTGGCGCCAGTAACATATCACATGGTGTATTTCCGCTAGCAATACACGAAGAGTAGTCTAGGAGTACATGCCAGGTCACACCCTCTGTGCACTCTCACTAGAAGGACATACTACCAGAGTCTTATCAGGATAGCTAAGCTGGGCAAGATACAACCAATGCACACAATGGGGGAGACTGGGACTTACAAACCGAGTTATTCTTAAGGACTAATCCCCAAAGCTTTTACACTAAGGGGCCTTCTCTGGCGGTATATTCCATATCGTACCCTTAAAAACATTTATGCATATGATGCATGTCAATCAAGACTCCATGCTTTTCTCATATCACATTTTCATGTCTCATTCCCATATCACATTATCATGTCTCATTATCATCATGTTATCAACACATCACATCATCACAGCTCATCATCACATTTTATCATCACATTTCATCATCATGTTCTCATCATCATATTCACATCATCACATTCACATTATCACATTATCTCATCATATTCACCATTTTCATAGAGCACTTTAATTCATATCAAAACTCATCTATTTGCGAAATTAAATACATATTCATACATCTCATACAACAAGAAATACAACAGAACAATCAAAAGGTAAAACAAAAAATATTAAAAATATGCATGTTTTTCATAGGGTTCCCACAGGAACTCACAGAACACTCTAATTCATATCAAAACTTATTTATTTTCAAAATTAGACACATATTTACACTCAGCAAACATCAAGGAACATAACAAAAAACTCAGAAGGTAAAATACAAACAGTTAAAATTTGTGTCTTACAATTACCAATGCATTCCCTTAGAGTTTCCCACAGGAACCCATAAAGATCTTAAATTACACATTTATATTTAAATATAGGAAAAATAATAGAAGAAACATATATAATTGGGAAAAACCCATCATAAATAAGCATATAAAAAACATAGGATTGGGGGGTCAATCCTACTACCCAAGATAAATTCCCACACCCAAAGCGAGATTTCTCACTCCCCCCTTACCTCGATAAGTAGGAGCTGAAACCAAAACAAGACCTCGCTAATCTCCTCCTCTGAGTTCCCCTTGGTCTTCAAAGAGTATAGAAGAAAAGAGGTCAAAAGTGAAAAAGAATGCATTTTTAGAGTGCCAGAACGTTCTATTTATAGGCATCAGGTGTGGCAAGAACGGCCCATTTCTTATCCGGAATGACCTGTTTTGAACTCATTCGTCCTACGCAAATTTCATATCCATAACGGCACGTTCTCAAACCAGAATGGCCCATTATGGGATTGCATAATACTCATAAAATCGTGTGTTGGAACAGCCCGTTCCAACCTAGTCTTTTTAGGCCATTTTAGCAGTCTGGAACGGCCCGTTCCAGTTTGAGAACGGTCCGTTCTAGGCTACTAAAAATTAAAATATCACTACTAGAAAAATTAAAATTAAAGAGGGAAGAAATCCGTCACTAATCTTCATAAAATCCGTCACAAATAAATTAGTGACGGAATTTGTGACGGAAATGATTCCGTCACAAAATTTGGCGTCACAAAATATTTAGTGACGGATTATTTTCTCCGTCACAATTAGTGACGGAATTAAGGCATCACAAACAATATAATTTCCGTCACTAATTTCTAACAATAAATGTTTAGAAATTAATAAAAATCCGTCGCAATTTGTGAGGGATTAAATCCCTCGCAATTTGAGAGGGATTGAGAGGTATGTGAGTCCGTCACAAATTGAAATGACACAAAATCCCTCACAAATTGTGATGAACGAATCCGTCACAAACTGTGATGCCTATAATTGACTAGAATCCGTCACAATTTGCGACGCTAGAATTCCGTCACAATTTACGACGGATTTTATCCGTCACTAACTGGGATGAATCCCTCGCTAACTGTTTGATGACTAAATTTGAGGAAACTATTGTTTTAAGAGTCTGGTAATCGATTACCTATACATGTAATCGATTACCAGACAATGAAAATCATATGTTCGAAAGTTACTTATTAAAAGGTTCTCTGGTAATCGATTACCCATTTCTTGTAATCGATTACCAGAGCCTATTATTGAAACAATTTCAATCAAAACAAAAATATCAAGTCTTTTTTATGAAAATGCATGATATCATTTAAAATGAAGATAAAAGAACAATACAGACATCAAGAGGAGTTCCCAAGATTAATGATGTGCTTAATCGGCAAGACAACACATGAAAAATAATGAATGACCTCTATCAGTGTAACTATGACAATAAAGCTTCATTGGAGTATATTCATAGCCATGATACTTTTCATCATTTAGAGATCAAAATCCACAAGGCACACATTTAGGCAAAGAAACCCCTTCAAACAATACACATGAAGCAACCTAATTTTACTAAGCTAGATTGCTTATATAGTGATGACCTTATACCTATCTACCAAACATACAATTAATAGAGGCAACATGTTGAAAATTCCAAATCAAATCATACAAAAATTCAAATACAGGGGAAAAAATTCTTAAAATTGATTACCTTTTTTCCCGGCCTAACAAGCCTCAAGGCCACCTCAGCAGCAGTATTTGCAGTAGCAATAACATCAGTTGCCCTTCCTGTGACAGGACCTTCCTGAAGAACATGAGTGTGAGCCACAGCCGCGATGAAACCATCTATATGACAAGCCAAATCACTACAAACAACCAAAGAAACTACCATCAACTTCCCAGTAATAGCGAAAAACACAAATTTCATTCCCCCATCACTCATAACAAAATTCCTACTGAGAAAATAGGAGCAATCTTATTGTGTCTGTGACACCCTTACTACCCCAATACATATATCGAAATATAATAAAAAAAAAAATTAAGGAAAATAAACTTTTTAAGTTGGTAAAAGGGTTCACATAATACTTCATAACTGTTCTGACTGAAAAATAAAACTTGAAAGATAAAATTCAAGAGTTTACACATTTTTCAAAGAAAATAACATTTATTACAATACCAAATATTCTATCCTAGAGATCCTCTTGCCCCGATGTCACACTATCAGAGCATTTCCCAAATTAACGGATGGCATTCTATATACCACTTGCAGTTGGATCCTCTCCACCTAAAATATCAACAATTTATACGGTGAGAAAAGAAAAATTATCTATATGCAAAATACATTCAATCATATCACAGTATAATTTTATCATAACTCATTATATAGTGTATATATATATATATATATATCAATTACTCATCATATTCACATACAACATTCGTGCCAATCCAACAATTAACACTATGCCAAGGCCTCGCCACATCTGACACAAGTGATACAAGTTAATTGCCTCACTCAACCCACACCAGACCAGGGGTCACGCCCTCCCTGTAGCATCACTTACCCAGGGGCCGTGCCGTCCCTCGCCATTTTGGTGTGAGGAAACACAATCACATTACAATCAATACAATTTCTTGCAATTAACCCTATGCCAGGGCTGCCATAAGCGACATAAGTGGTGGTGTTAACTGTCCTACTCATCCCACATCATACTAGGGTCACGCCTTCCCTATAGCACCACTTACCCAGGGGTCGTGCCATCCTAGTCATCAATGTGAGACATCACAATCATAATCATACAATATCTCAACTCATAATTCAAACTCACATCAATATCATCCATCAAATAACGTAACAATAACTAATATAATAATCAATAGAATAATTAGTATAAACTATAAACAGCGTATCAGGGGTTATACTACTCCTACCATGCTCATCCTTATTTCATATGAAAGATAAGAAAATTTCCTATAACTCTCATGAAGACATCAAGTCCTAATTCCATCATCTACTTTGTGAAAAATGATAAAAACCGCAACAGCTATAGATAAAGCTGACAGCTTGACCCCTCTTCACTAAAACATCCATATCTGGAGTTCTAGACCTCCTTTTTGGGTGATTCCAACGCCATTGGAAAGCTAAAATCCAAGGCTACAACTTTCATTAAGACCTCAAAATCAAAATATTCACGCTCAGCGCCCAGACTTGCACTCAGCGCGCCCAGCGCATTCTGCAACCAGCAACCCATGAAAACCTTGAAAATTCCTTCCAATCATGAATCCAATCCAAATTACACGAATTTGAACCATTAAAAAAAAAACATAAACAATATCAAAAAAACATCATTTTAAGCAATAAAATTAAGTTTTAACCATTAATCCATGGAAATCATGAAGAAATCATGAAAACCCTAACCAAAACCTTTTCCCCTCAATCCAACCTCAATCATACATAGAACATGGAATCAATGTGATAATTCAAACTCATACATACCAGATTAAGTCTTATAAGTACTACCCTTGCAATATAGTGAAAAACTAGGAATACATATATATATAGATAATAATAAAGAAAATATAAATTAACTCCAGTAAAGGTGGCAGTGCCTCCTAGTTAGGAATCCATTTATATTTTCCAAATCATAAAAATATAACAAAGATGTAAATTTTAGTCTTTTATCAAGAACATTTAAATTACAAAATAATAGGAGGCTCAGCCTTCCATTCAGATAAATTCCAAATTATAAATTAATAGGAGGCTCGGCCTTCCATTCAGATAAATTAAACGTGATTTTAAGAAATTATTCCTCTACCCAATTCCCTCATGTACTCTACATATAAATAATCCCCTTTTCCCCCGTACCTGGATGAATAGGAACTTGGGCAGAACCTCCTCCTCTTTTTCTTAAATCGGGACCGGAATTAGAGCAGAACCTCCTCTCTTATTCTCTCTTTTTATTTCTCTAGAATTTCTTCTCTCTAAAATTATGAATTTCCAAAAACCTTAAACTCCTATTTATAGAATTTATGAAGTTACTATGCATAGATTAAAATAATATTATTTCATTATTATATATTAAAAGTTACTTTTTATTAAAATATTCAAATAAATAGAATTGGAATTCAATTGAATTCCGCAGCCTCTGCATTCCACCGCAGCCATTTCCTATTCAAATTCTAATAATTGAAAAAAAATACTATTTAGAAATACGTATACATGAATAGTAAAATACGTATACATAAATAGTAAAATACGTATATATGAATAGTAAAATACGTAAAAATATGATAAACCTTCTAATAATCCCAATACATAAAAATAAAATTTTGGGATGTTACAGACACATAAAACCCGAGCCAAAAAACAAGCACAACAATCTTACAACACAACACCTGCATTGTGCTCAAATCATAGTTACCAATCCCAGATAGCAGCATTTAGTGGCTAACTCTGAAAATGCTATAGCAGGAAGTGAGATGACCACTATTTTAAACTCCTCAAAATTAAAGATTTTCATGATATAATAAGTCACAGTTTACAGACAATCACCGTCAATAGCGCCCGAAAAGCTGCTATTTTGGCCGCTATTGAAACAACTTTACTATTTGAACTCCACAGTTTACGGGCTATTTTGTTTGCAGCACGGCCCATTCTGCATGCAGAACGGGCTATTTTGTTTACAGAACAGCCCGTTCTACAAGCAGAACGGGTTGTTTTGCTTGTAGAACGGGCCGTTCCGGTTTCAAAATTCATCCAACAATAACAAAATAATAGACATAAGAAGAGAATGTTACCTTGATATTATATTCTTCCAAGAAAATGAGAAGCTGGAGACTTTAGATAAGAGCCCGAGAGAGTAAAGAAAATATTATATGAGCCAAAGATTAGAGAATGACAGACTTTTAAAATCGGTCATAAGGTAGCCGATTTTAAAAATAATGTCATTATTTACAAAATTGCCACCACATCACTTTTAAAATCGGTTTCCTTATGACCGATTTTAAAACCCCGATTGTAAAAGTCATTTTTGTACTATTCAATTAATTAGAATCGTGTCTAGAGCTAATATTTTAAGTGGAAGAGCCAAATCAAAGACATTGCAATTCATATACCCTAAGGTTAGCAAATTAATTAATAGAGACAATAATATTTGAATTTATCGACTTTGGAAATAATAGTTATTTGTTTCTCATTTTAGTGTAATAAGCAACAAGACTCGTTTGAATGTGGCTATTACATCATGTATTGGATGAGAGCCATAGTTTCTGCGGGTATTACTGATTCTTGGGGGCAGGTAATTCATATCAAAATTTATTTAAGTATATTTACCTTTATGATAATTAACATTCCATATTAATGACACTTAAATTAATGTTTCAGTTCTTTCAAGATCCATCTCCATTGCCTGAAGATGAAATCATCAAGATAAGAGAACAATAGGCAACTTTTTTTCTTCAAAGTATATAATAGTTATATTTCTAAGTTTAGTTAGTTGGATATTATGTTTCTAGTTTGATAGCATGACAAACATATGTTTTATAGCTTTTTTAGGACAATAGGATTTACATTGTCTTAATTTATGCTTTTTAAGATTTATATATTATTTTCTTTTTGTCATTCAATTTTGAAATATAAATTATATTTGAATTTGTATTCTGGACTACTTGGGTTAGGTTTTGTATTTTGGACTGTATGCAGGTTTTGGGTGTATCAAAAAGCAATAAAAATTTAAAAAAAATGCAAGAATTTACATCGGACTTCACCATGTCCGACGTAAATTTACGTCAGATCTAGCATTGGCCGACGTAAATTTAGGTCGGACATGGTGTGTCTGATGTAAATTCTTGCGTGTATTTTTTTAAATTTTAACCCAATTTTACGTCAGTTCTAGGGAATGTCCAACATAAATTTACGTTGGATTTCACAGCCGACGTAAATTTATGTCTCCCGCATTAACGTCGGAGTCGTTTCTAACGTAAAATCCTTAAAATATCCGACGTAAATGACCCCTTTTCCTCTAGTGGCAATTATGGATGTCTTAGGTGAGGAAGATCCGGCTATGAGTGACATCTAGAATGTCAATGGTTGAATTGTGGGTATGCTCTGATATTGTGACATAGGGACAAAGGATTTCTAGGACATGAATTTTTATATGGATTTGGAGTGGTACTTATTATTTTAAAAACAATTTGTAAACTCTTACGTTTTATTTTCCCAATGTTCATTTTCAATCATTTTGGATATTGAAGAACATTTGTGAAGGTTTTTATGTGAACCCTTTTACTAGTGTTGAAAAATTTATTTCCTTAATTTAATTACATTATTACGTTATGTGTTGGAGTAGTAAGGGTATCACATCAACCACAGTCTACGAATACTACATAAAGAAAAGTTAAAAATAAAAAACAAAAAATAAAAAATGGCTCATCAAACCCATAAAAGATAGAGGGAGACTTGGAAAATAAAAACCTTGAACTCTTGGAACTGAACCCAGTGTGAGAAAGATAACAGAAAAAAAAAAGTGAAAAACCGGAAAGTGAAGCAAGCATGAGAGATACCAAAAAAAATGAAAAACATAAACTTCAGTTATAAAAACATAAAAAGTGACGTAGATTTTAAATAACATATCGATACACATCAACTATAGTCTATACATCACTTACAATATTAAAACTCTTCTTTTACTGAGGGATTAGTAGTAATGCCCTTAAGACTATCATTTCTATGTTTGTTATTATTGGCGAGAAACGGCGTCGTTGTGGATGGGAAGTCACGAAACAACGTCGCCTCATCGTCCACGAACTGGGAGAGCCATTCCAGCTCCACTGCTTCATTGCTCTGTGCACACACAACACAAGGCCAAATAAATAATAAAAAATGATTTAATTTTTTGGGATTTATGATAAGTAATATTCCTGAGAATTTTATACGAAAAATAAGTTAACTGTAGTAATGATATTTGTTTAGATTGTTTTTTATCAAACTTAAAATTCCAACTTAAAACTTTAAAATTTGAAAATCAACTTTAGTTCTGATAAGATTGAACTTGAATATAATAAAAAAATCAAAAAAATTTTTTTGGAGAATATTATTTAATGTTTTAATCTAAAAGTACTTTTATAGTATGAGTAACATCTATTATCAATATAATTAATATTTTAAATAATGTAATATATATTTTAGATGATAAATTTGAGCCTAATTCAATCTTGTAAACTCGACTTATAAAGTAAAAGTTATTTTTTACTTATATACTATTTAATTGTCTGTTCTATAGTTGATGTGGGACTTTGATTTTTTTTTTTTAATAATAACATTTATCATAAATATAATTAATATTTTAAATAATGTAATATATATTTTATATGAAATTGTGAAAATTTAATATATTTAATTAATTATGTTAAATATATGTGAAATTAATTGTTTTTATTTATATAAATATAGAGTGGGAATAACATGCAAACCTAATTCAATGCAAGATAGTAACCAATCGGCAATTTCTTATCATCTTAACTATATTTATAACCATCTTTTATTATGGCCTCCACCATCGACTTTATGGATGATAATGGGTAGGGTTTGAATAGAATTTTATAGTACTCAATTTTATATGTGTGTTTAAAAATAATATATGAATCCAATTTTATATCTACGTGGATAATAATTTTAATATTTATTTTTGTACCCGTTAAGTACTTATGTACTCATACCCACACTCGCAACCTATATTTATTTATGTATAAAGTAAATAAATCAATAAAAAGATAAGATTTCACACAAATTTATAAATAAATATTACAAAGAATATAATTATTGTAAATAAACTTAAAAAAATCAACTTAATAAAAGTTGTAATTAAACTTTCAACATTATGATCATGTGTTAACAATATTTTCCAATACATGTGAAAAAAAATACAGAAATTAGTTAGATTAAAATTATAGATTAAATTATATACTATAAATTTCAAAAAAAAAAAAAAACAAATATATAGACACTTGACCTCATCCTCGAAATCAATTTCTCTATATTTTTGCAAACATTTGTCTTCCAAGTTTATATATTAGTTTGGTCTAGTAATACTAATAGAAACTGCATGACAAGAAAATGAATGATTAGATAATTTAAATTAATAATTAAAACAAATAATAAAAAATAAAACATCTCTTATTAAATAAATAAAGTTTAATTCTTTATTACCTTATTGCTTGCGTTTCAATCAACTTTGTGCACACATAAGTGCCTCTAGAGTAAATTTATGGAACCTAGATTAATGATGACTCAAAAAACTATCTCATGTGTTAAATGCAGATTCTGAAGCTACAGGTGAAATTGGGATTTGCCAAAATCCTTAACAATTTTTTACAAAATTGGATACTTAATCTCATTTGTTTTCCACCATATCCAAGAATGTCAAAAGTAGAACTTATAGATAAAACTTTTTCTTTCAAATAAATCTCTATTTCAGGTTTTATTTGTGTTTCAATTGTATCATTTATAAATAAATCATAATCACTATTTTTTTTATAATATTTAGATTATTCAAGTTTGACTCATTAACATTTGCTCGTGAAGTTGAAAATTTCAATATTCTCTTAGCTTTAGTTTGATACTCTTTAAATAATGAGTAGCATATATAATTTTTTTATATTATTAATTTCAATTGAATATGAGCTACCAAAAAACTTAGGAAAAAAATACTCTAACAACTTCAACTTATATCTTATGTCTAAAATAATAGTAATATCGTTATATTGATTAATATATATATATATATATATATATATATATATATAGAGCTGTCAAAATGGGCTGTGGCCCGTGGGCCAACACGACCCACCTTGAAAACGGGCCGGGCCGGGCCAAAATAAATAACAGTTTTATGATAAGTGGGTAAATTTAAACCCGACCCACTTTGACCCGGCCCACTTGAGCTGAACACGTGGTGGGCCGGACAGCCCACTAGCCCACTTGATTTTTTTATTGCAACAGCTAACCCAATAATAGGAACAGACAGCAATAAAGTAGAACTGGAAACACTAAGTCTAAAGTCAAAATTATAAAACAAAAACAATCAAAATTGAAAAGAAAACCCTATTCTAGCAAGGAAACGAAACGGACCACGCCGCACTTCATGTCTTCACTGCTTCAGCTTCACTACTTCATCTTGACGAAGGTTTCGGCTCATGAAGGTGTCCCTCTGCAGGTGGCTTCAACTTCACGAAGGTGCCCCTCTATGACTACACTACAAGTTCCGCTTCAATCTTCATATCCCAATTTTCCGCTTACCTTTTAGACCATATATGCGGATAAAGAAATATAAGGAAAGGTGCTAAATGCTAATAAAGAAATATGCGGATAAAGAAATATAGGATAAGGAAAGGTGCTAAATGCTAATGTTACAGGGTTTTCAATGCTACGGGATAAGGAAAGGTGCTAAATGCTATTTCGAAATTTTCGGTGAAAAAGGAAGAATATTTAATTTTTATTTTATTTTTTGGTGGGTTGGTGGGCTGGCCCGTTTGACCCACCAACCCGTGGTGGGCCGGGCCGGGCCATAAAAATTCTGACAAAATAAAAAGTGGGCCGGGTTGGGTTGGCCCGTTTTTAAGGTGGGCCAAAGTGGGCCGGGCTGGCCCGTTTTGACAGCTCTATAGATATATAACTATGGCGTGGGACGGGATGGGTTAAGTACCATAATACCCATACTTAAACTCGTACCCACTGAATTTTACATGTCTATATCCGCTTGTACCCATCCTCATATAAGTTGATAATGTATTTATCTGTCCCACCTTCAAATATTTTTGTGAGTATTCATAGAGCTCAGATCCATTTTATATCCTAACTGTTCCAATGATGTTGATACATATCAGTGTAGACCCCTAAAATTGTCCGGGTCAGAAATAAAGCTCAAAGACTCTCGAAGACCGAAGGAAAGTCAGCCAGAAGGACTCTTGGAAGACCCTAGGGTGATTCTTTGTAGGTCTAAAGGTCTTAGAGTAGCTTAGAATAAGGGTGTGCGAGGATTGGAGCTCAATACGCCCTCCTAGAGGTTCAGTACGACCGTACTGAGCCATTTGAACTACAATACGGCCGTAGTGAAATCAATACGACCATACTGAAGTTTTTTGAACTTCAGTACGGCCGTACCAAATTCAATACGCCCGTACTGTAGTTCAAAATGGCTCAGTACGGGCCGCAGTGAAATCAATACGGCCGTACTGAAGTTTTTGAACTTCAGTACGGCCGTACCAAATTCAATACGGCCGTACTGTAGTTCAAAAACCCAGTACGGGCCGTATTGACCTCCCAGGCCGTATTGCGCCTCAATCCTATAAATAGGACGTCATTGGCACGTCCTCCCACACTTTTTCCAGACTTCTGGACCCTCGTGCTGAGTATTCTTGGGTTTTTGAGCTATTCTCTGCCCTAGAAGTCTCTCCGAGAGCCAATCTGACGAAGTTCTTGAGTCATGAGCCATTAGCTTGAGACTCGAACAAGTCGAAGGGAAATCTCTTTGATTTCCATAGTAAAAATTATCTTTAGGGAAAGGAGCGAGCGGACGTGTAGTGAGAAGGAGTGCCAAAAAGCCTCCTAAACTTCGTTTTGAATATATAAAAGCACGCTTCAAAGGTTTATTCCCAAAATCCTTTCTTTTACCGCTTTTTGATTGTTGCATTACACGTTTAAAGCTTTCATCATGTAAATATTATACTTATAATCGTTTCTAATAAATAGGGGTAATTTAGTAACTTTACACTATTATTTATGAAATAATCCGTCATAGGGAACCCGAAAGGGGCGTTGTGGGGTGCTAACACCTTCCTCACACGTAACCGACTCCCTTACCCAACTCTGGTTGTAATGGCCGAAGTTGATTTGCGAAAAATCAATTGCCTTATATCTTTTTCCAATGTTTTGAGTAAAACATTGGTGGCGACTCCAAGAACCCCTTCTTTTTGCGAAAACCACTAATCCATGGAGGGTCCCGCTTGGGATTAACATGGATTGGTGAGAGTCATTTAAATAAAATTGTTAGCTCGATGAGGTCTCAGTTTGAGAATAAGTCGTTCTAACAAACCATCATCTTTCAAAACCTAAAAAGAGTCCAACCATCGTCGCGAATGCCAAGGTTCGTTTCGGCGGGTGGCGACAATCAGTCACAAATCAAATTATCAATGTTGTAACAGCCCGATTTTCACAGATTATACGAAGGCCCAAGGCCCAATAAGGGTTATGTAGTAGCCCAGAATGGGCCGTTCTCAAATTGGAACGGGCCGTTCCAAACTACTAAAACGAGAATGATTTAGTAGCCCAAAATGGGCCGTTCTCAAACTAGAACGGGTTGTTCCAAAATGCTAAAATTTCCTACAAATCTTAGATAGGAACGGGGCGTTCCAAACTACCAAAAAGGCCTATAACCCTAGTTGGGAACGGACCGTTCCAAATATGGATGTTATGGGTTAAATGCAACACCAGAACGGGCTGTTCTGGTTTGAGAACAAACCATTCTGGATATGAATTTTACACATGTCGTCAGAGTCCAGAACGGGCCATTCCGAATTTGAAACGGGCCGTTTCGGTGACCCCTGATGCCTATAAATATAACGCTCTAGCACTCCCAAAAAGCACACATTTCAATTCTGACTTCTTTCAGTTCTGACTTCTTTTCCTTCTACATTCTCTGAAGACCGAGGGGAACCTAGAGGAGGAGACCAACCAGATCCTGCTTTAGTTTCAGCTACTCCTTATCGAGGTACGGGGGAAAAGGAGATTATTTTTATGCAGAGTTACATGAGAGCATTGAGTAGAGAAAGAGTCCCTTAGAATTATGGGTAATTTTATAATTGTTTCTGTTTGAGGAATTGATGATCCCATTATATTCTGTATGTATTGAGGATTAGAAATATATATTTAATTTGCAAAAATGATGATATGGGAGAGAGAACGAAATTATAGAAAAGCGCCTATGAGTTAGGTTTTGGAAAAATTGGGGAGTTTTACTATTTGAGTTAAAATTCTACTAAATTAATGATTTCATCGAGTTTTATATTAATTTATAAATGTGATTGTTATATTATTTGGTAAAATTGATGATCTAGATATGGAATGTGGTGTGATGCCTTCGTATATACATTATATCTATTGTCTTATTATGGAATTGATAACATGATGTGAGTATGTTGACATGAAATGAGATGTGTGTGTCGCCACCGGCCCGAAACGGGCTTTCGGCACTCGCGAGGGATGGTTGGACTCTTTTGTTTGTTTAAAAATATGGATTGCTAGAATGACTTATTCTCAAACTGAGACCTCGTCAAACGAGCAATTTTATTAAAAGGCTCACCAATCCATGTTAATCCCAAGCGGGACCCTCCATGGATTAGCGGTTTTCATAAAAAGGAAGGGTTCATGGAGTCGCCACCAATGTTTTACTCAAAACATTGGAAAAAGAAGTTTAAGGCAATCGATTCAAAAATCGACTTCGGCCATTACAACCAGAGTCGGGTAAGGGAGTCGGTTACGCGTGGGGAAGGTGTTAGCACCCCACAGCGCCCCTTTCGGGTTCCCTATGACAGATTATTTAAAAATAATAGTGCGAAATTACTAAATTACCCCTATTTATTCTAAGCAATTATAAATTAACTATCTACATGATGACAGTTTAAATATGTACACACAGAAAGCGGTAAAAGAAGGGACTTTAAAGAGATAAACCTTTGAAGCGTGCTTTCTTATATATCTTGACAGAAATTGGGAAGCGTTTTGGCGTTCCCTCCCTCTACAAGACTGCTCGCTCCCTCCTAAAAAATAATTTTTGACTTGGAAATCCGATGGATTTCCCTTCGACTTAGTTTGAGACTCAAGCAAAATGCTCAGAACTCAAAAACTTCGTCGGATCAACTCTCCGAGTGATTTCTAGGCAGAGCACTGCTCAAAAAAACCCAGAATACTCAAGAAGAGGGTTAAAACTCAGTCCAAAAGTGTAGAATGACGTCCCATTGACGTCATATTTATAGGGAAGAGGCTCAATACGGTTTATGAGGGTCAATACGGTCCGTATTGAAGTTTTGAACTACAATACGGCCGTATTGAATTCAATACGGCCGTATTGAAGTTCAAAAACCTCAATACGGCCGTATTGAAGTTCAGTGTAGCCGCATTGAGTTCAAAAACCTCAATACGGCCGTATTGAAGTTCAGTGCAGCCGCATTGAGTTCAATGCAGCCGTATTGAAGTTCAGAAACTTCAATACGGCCGTATTGAACTTCTAGGAGGCCGTATTGGGCTTCATTCCCTCCACTTTCTTATTTTTTGCTACTCTAAGACCTCTAAACCTACAGATTGTCATCCTAGGGTCTTCCAGGGTCTTCCAGGAGTCCTTCCGGGTGACTTTCCTTTGATCTTCGAGAGTCTTCGAGTCTTATTTCCGACCCGGACAATTTTAGGGGTCTACAGTGTGGAATGTGAATGAGATGTGATTGTGAATCCTCATACTGATGATCAGGGGTGAGCAAGACCCTAGGCTGCTAAAAGGGTAGCGTGACCTTGGCACAGTGTTATGTCAGGGGTGAGCACGATCCTAGGCTACTAAAAGGGTAGCGTGACCTTGGCATAGTCTTATGTCAGGGGTGAGGATGACCCTAGGCTGCTACAAGGGTAGCGTCACCTTGACATAGTGTTAATTGTAAGATTTGTGATGATTGTGATTGTGATGTGAATGTGGTTCCTCATACATATGACGAGGGATGAGACGACCCTGGGTAAGTGATGCTACATGGATGGCGTGCCTCTGACATAGTGTGGGATAAGTGGGGCAATTAATACGTATCATTTATGTCGTGGCACGACCTTGAGGTGGCGTGACCATTGACATAGTGTTAATTGCAAGATTTGTGATGGATTGGTGTGATTGTGAAATTGTGATGTGAAGTTGATGCATGATTGATAGAATTATGATATGTAGAAATGATTGTAAATATTTCATTATGTAATGAGTTATGATGAGATTACATTGTCGCGTGTTTGTATGTTCTTTACATATAGATGTTTTCTTTTCTCACCGTATAATTTGTGGATATTTTAGGTGAGGAATACCCAACTTTGAGTGGCATCTAAAATGTCAACAATTGAATTGTGGGTGTGCTCTGGTATTGTGACATCGGGGTAGAGGATTCTAGGATATAAAGTTTTATAAGTATTTGGAGTTGTACCTTTCTTTTGAAAATAATTTGTAAACTCTTAAGTTTTACTTTCCAAATTTTATTTTCAATTTTTATTGGATATTGAAGAACAATTATGAAGGTTTTATGTGAACCTTTTTACCAATGTTGAAAATTTTATTTTTTAGCTTATTTACATTGTTACAATATATGTGTTGGGGTAGTAAGGGTGTTACAAATATATTTTAGATAATTGTTAAAGTACTAAAAAAAATTCAAGAGTTTTGGTATAGTGAATTTTTAGATAAACGAACTTGGCTATACATATATTGATATATACATTTGTTTCGGTCCCAAAAGGAAGAAATTTTCTATGAAAGCACTTAATTAATAAGTGATTTTATCTTCATGCATGTTTGTAGCTGTATCCTCTTACGAAATTCTCGGGATGTGAGATATATAATTGTGTTATTTAATAACGAAAATTAATACATAAAGCATTTCAAAATTAATGGACTACATACATAGCAAAGGTTTTTCACAATAAGAAAGGAGCAAATTAAAATGATAACTACAGGATGTCTAGATAAGTCTAATGGTGGAAGATTTATGATCTTAGACTTGATGTTGAATACTGTTATTATAATCGTTCACATTATTTTTATTTTTTATTATAAGAAAAAAAAATTTTATTTTTAAATATAAATAAATTTTAACTATTTTTTCTCAGAAAAATATTTTTCTTTAATATATGATGTTTAGTAATTGTATTACTTCTTTTAATATTTATAATAAAGATAATTTAGAAAGAATTAATATTATAGAATTAATAAAATTTAATATAAATAAGTGATTTTCTTAATATATGTAAAATTATTATTATTATTATTATTTTAATGGGGTAATAACTTTGAAAATAATTCGATTTAATTTTTATAAGAATAATTCATTTTTTATATTATAGTTAGTTATTACTATTTCAACTTTTTTTACACGCCTCTATATATATATATATATTTTTTATTTTTTTTTATTTTATTGAAATCGAATAAAAAAATATTAGCAATTGACCATATATTCTATACAGGAATAATGATGAAAGTGAAAAACCAGCGTGTATTCCTAACTCCTAAGTATTTATAGATGAGTTGATCACATGCATGACTTTTTACTTGATGAAACTTAAATCATGCGAGTTTTATTAGGGCAATATATTTCTTATAAATGCCTTAAATTAAGGTAATAATACAAAAATGATAGAATGTTTGATAATGATTTTATGAATATGTAATCATGGAAGGCACACTTATCTTACACTAAAACAGAAAGTATGAAGATGCCAGCAACCCATGAAGATGTTAGAAGATGCTGTAATTAATTCTAAAATGTTTTAAGTTGGGTAGTGGGGGTTGATCATGTATATCATTGTATTTGTTTTATTATAAATTATGACACCCTCTACCCTGCATATTCTAACACATAAATAATAAAATTTGAATAACATAATCTTTCATTATTAAAATATCAAATATGTTCAGATAGAGAGCACCACATCTATAACTTAAACAAATAACATAATCAGCGAAAATTACAACGAAATAAGGTTAAGGTTTTCAAAATAATTTAATAGAAATAACATCCTAATCTAATCTTATCTACGTCCCGATGTCACATGTCCTATCAGAGCAAGGCCCAACATAGAAGCCTAAGCTTCATCACCAACATCCTCAGCCTCATGCTGATAATCACTTGTATAACGATCAAAGGAAAACAACAAAAAGGAAAAAGGGAGTGAGAAACATCTCACTCTGGTTCATAGTATAGGAATACACACCAGATAGTCAAACACAAATAAGACATGTATATGTACATAACATAGATGGATTAACAACAATATCACATTCCACTCATCAAAGACATAAAAATATCAAGTTAACATATAACATTAAAATGCACATGTAATGGACACAGACTACATATTATCATGCATGTGGCGCCAGTAACACATGTCACATGGCATATATATTGTCGGTAGCAATACACGAGAATAGTCTAGGAGTACATGCCGGGTCACACCCTTTGTGCACTCTCACTAGAAGGACATACTACCAGGGTCTCGTTGAGATAGTTAAGCCGCGCAAGATACATCTCATGCACACAATGGGCGAGACTGGAACTTACAAACCGATTTATCCCCAAGGACTAATCCCTAAGCTTTTACATAAGGGGCCTTCCCTAGTAGTGTATTCCATATCGTACCCTTAAAAACATTTATGCAAATGATGCATGTCAATCAAGACTCTATGCATTCTCATATCACATTATCATGTCTCATTATCATATCACATTGTCATGTCTCATTATCATAAAACATCATATCTCATGTCTCATATTCACTTTTCACATTATCTCATCATATTCACATAGTCTCCACAGAGCACTTTAATTCATATCAAAACTTGTCTATTTGTGAAAGTAAACACATATTCGTAGATCTCATTCAACAAGAGATACAACAGAATAATCAGAAGGTAAAACAAAAAATATTAGAAATTTTTTCCTGTTTCTCATAAGGTTCCCACAGTGATGGAATCATGCCTAGGAAGGCAAGAGGTGACATATTGAAGGAGCCAAGAGGAGTTGGCTAGACATGAAGGTTTGGGTCAGTCAGGGCCCAATGGGCCTGATGGGCCTGGGAAGGCCCAAGTTGAACTTTTCATGGGCCATATTTTTTTATAGCTAATTTCATATGTTTTGTATACATGATGTTAGTATAGGTATCATATATTTTGGTCTTGTATTTTGGACCACATAGAATAGCATTTTAGGTTTTAGGCTAGTTGGGCCTAGTTTTGGGCTTCATGGGCCTTTGGGCTTTTGGTACCCAATATTGGGCTCATTTTCATTCTTGTAATTTTTCCTTTCCATTGTAATTGTTTGACCAATGTAATTAGGTCATTAGAATAGGAAAATACAAGGAATACTAAAGTATGCTAATTAGGTTAAACTAGGTTTAATTTGGAAGCCATTTAAGTTACATTTGAGTCACATGTTTTGCACCATTGGTGGCTGAACATGTGACACTCAAATTAACCCTAAATGACTCTCAAATCAGACCTAAATGCACCTTGGTACCTAAATTTTCGGACTTACACATGTGCACCAAAGTTTGAATTCAAATTTCAAATTTGAATTCAAACTTTAGGCGCCAATTTGTGTAGCTTTGGTTTAGGTGCCTATGTGCTTCATTTCCGTGCATACTTAAGTCCTCCCTTCACATTTTTGTATTCACTTTTGAGAATAATGAAATTTGAAAGCTTATTCAGCCAAATTTCGTTCAAGAGTCACCAAGAGAGAAAGCTTCACCTTAGGAACCCTACTAGGTTTTCCTCCTCTTTGAAGTCAGCTTTCCCTTGCACCTTAAGCTTGGATGCTTCCATCCAAGGCTTAAGCCTCTTCCATCCGTGATACTTCCTCCATCTAGTGTTCATCTTTGTGGTTTCCATCTCCTTGAAGAAGATCCGAGCAAAGGAGAAGCTAAGGAGAAGTCATCTACCACTCCTCCTAGTCTTTTCCATCATTTTTGGTATCAAGAGCAAGGTTCTTCTTGGAGATAAGTTCTCTTGTGTTTTGTCCGATTGTTTTTCTGTTTGTGTACTCTTGTATGTCTTCTTTGAGTTTCTATTCGGATCTAATTGTTTTGAATCAAATTTGTTCCATAGATCCATTGTTTGGTTGTTCTTGATTTCTTCCACAATCAACTTGTTTAGGACCTATTAGCTTGTGCTTATTTTTGTTTCTCTTTGAGTCTCTCCATTCCTTGTATGTGTCCGTGATTGGACTCCATGCATTGCATTAGATTTTGGTTTTTAATCCATGTTTTGTCTTAGGATGTTTGTTTAGTCATTATATGTTCAAAAATTCCTTGAATAGCATGTTGACCTAATTTTCTTTTGTGCATTGTTCATCAATTTGTTGCTCTCGGTTTGTATTCATTGTGCCTACCTAAATGTGCTTTTTCTTTTACCTTATTGTGTTCATAATTTGCTATTAGTCCTAGCAAATTTCTTTAGAGTTAGGTTTCCATTGTGTACTTAAGTTTTCAAATCACTTTCCATTGAAAAATCTTAAGAAACAATTTTGTTACCTAAAATTTCAAGTGTTTAACCTACTTCTAGTGCACTTTTCTTGTGGATTCAAATTTTATAAAAAAAAATAGAGTTAAGAGACTGAAAAACAGAGGCAAAAACAGAGCCTAAGGTTCAAAAAGTTCAAAAAAAGAAAGAATACAAAAGGAATCCAAAACAAAACCTAAAAACTAGTGCACTAGTTTCTTTGTTTTCACTTGAATTTTGACCTAACTTGTAGTCTCGGTTTCTATAGCTTGGAATCATAAAAAAATTTGAAACAAAAGGCAAATACCTTCTCTGGAATCTTAATTTGAATATATAAAAAGAAATAATCAAAAAGAAATATAAAAAACAAATTAAAAGGAAAAAGTCGAGAGGTGTACAAGCTGAAAAATCTACTTGATTCCTTGATATTGTTTTGACTACTATTTGTTCTATACTTATCCAATTGTTCTCAATTTTTTTTTTTTTGTTCATCTACTCTAGTACCTATCTAGGAACCTTCCTAACTGTGTGCTAGCTTTATTTGGAGTCTTAATTTTCAGTTTTACTTGTTGAACCTCTTTGAGTCTTGTCATATATACATATTACTCTTCATTTTTGGTATAAGCTTTTCAAATTGTGCTTTTATTGCTTGTCTTGTTTTCTTTCATTAAATTCCCTGTGCTGGAAGTGGCCTCAAATCCTTGCTTAAGGATCAAGCATTGCTCAACAAAGAGTAGGAAAAGTTTGGACACTAAGACTACAAAATTTTGACCTAATTTAGTGACCTAGCTTTTCCTAAACTTCCTTCACTTGAGTGACCATTCCTTTCACCTTGTGAGGAGCCTCCATTAACCACTTTTGTTTTGTTCATTGTGCAGGTCCAGGAGCATCTTATTTCAAGGATTAGTGGAGGATTAAAACACTTGAACAAGTGTTAGAAAAGTTGATCAACCAATCCGTCACTAATTGGGTCACAAAAGCCGTCATTAATTGTTTTCTAGGCTAGTTTAAATTTTGCAATCTCTTTTGTATTTTTAAACCAATTTGTAAAGCTTGGAGGGAGTATTAAGAAGCTGGTCAGGTATATCTAAACCTTGGTAGCTCACTCACGTGTATTACTAGTGGAAGTGGCTTGGAAATTTCATATGTTTCAAGCTTCCACTTAGGGCAAACCGACTATTTGCTTAATCTTGCTTCCTTTAAGTGTTTGATATTTAATTTGTTTACTTTTGCTGCCTTGTTTCGACTAGCTTTGTGTAGCATTTAATTGTTCACGTTTTAGATAGCTTCAAAAACAATTGTGAAAAGCATACAACATAAAAATCTTTGTGAAAATTTTTGTGGAATTGAAAATACCACAAGGGAGTTTAGTGATTTCCACTTGAAAAGGCTTGGTTATTAAGTGGCTCTTAGTAGCTCACCTCCCTTGATAGTGCAATTTGTACACTTAGACTTCCAAGTGCTATTTTTTTGTTCCTAGAAAATTACAAAAATATTTTCTTTTTGCATAGCATATAAAAACAAAATTCTTTTGTTTAATCATGAGAAAATATTCCTCAAGTGGTAGTGATTTAAGCTCTTCAAAAAGTTTTTCACATCCTACTCAAAGGCTTAAATCACTAACACCTTGGAGAAAGCAAGAAGTGTTAAAAAGAGAAAAAGAAAAACTTGAAAGAAAAGCACGACTTGCAATTTTACAGGAAGAAATTCACATTCTTAAACAAAAGAAAGAAAAATTTTTAGCAAAAGAAAAATTGAGAAAAACAAGAGAAAAAGAAGGAAAAAAGGCATTGCTCTTAGGGAAGAGTAAGGAGGAAAATAATTCCTCTAAAGGACTTGTGAGTGAAGAGAGTTGTTCTACCACTAAAAATCATTTACAAAATACTCTCTTCATAAATAAAGACCTTAACTCTTACCCTAATCTTATCACTAGTCATGAAGTAGAGATTCAAGAACAAATTATTCTAAAGAAAAATGAATCTCAACTTCAAGATGCAGTGAAGAAGGAGTGGACTACATTTAGTTCCACTTCTTGTGCTACTTCCTTGGAGGTGCCCAAGGAAGAAAGCCTTCCCCTCTTTAGGACTCCTTCTACCTTAGTTGTTCTAATAAAGCACCCAATTTTCGGTTTACATTGTTTAGTAGATACAACTTGTAATAATCTATATTCTATGTTTGATCTTATGGGAAGTTCTTACTCTTTTGAACTTAATACGTTTCCTTCCCTACAAGACAAATATAGCTTATATGATTGTGAGTATCTAGTAAACAATCAAATCCAAAATTGTTTAGGGCGTTTTCTAGTGGTATTTTCTTTATATTCTAGGAAAAGCCTAGGTTACCATTTAGGGTACTTTAGGCAAGATGTTGTAATTTTTAAGAAGCATTCTTTTCATTGTCTTAGTCATAGTGTCATTACATTTTTAGGATTTCATTCTAGGTTGTACTTAGAAGAGGATCCAATTTCTACTTTTAGGGAGTCTAATTTTGATAGTTTATTTTTTCTTAGGCTAGATATAAGGACTCCTCTTAGGATCCATAATCCATTTTCTCATCATAAACATGTCACCTCTTATACATGGTTTGTTCTGTATGTAGGTGATGATTCTTATTCCATGCATCCTCGTGATTTGAGGACAAATCCTTTTCAAGAGGGAGGGGATGATGGAATCATGCCTAGGAAGGCAAGAGGTGACATATTGAAGGAGTCAAGAGGAGTTGGCTAGACATGAAGGTTTGGGCCAGTCAGGGCCCAATGGGCCTGATGGGCCTGGGAAGGCCCAAGTTGAACTTTTCATGGGCCATATTTTTTTATAGCTAATTTCATATGTTTTGTATACATGATGGTAGTATAGGTATCATATATTTTGGTCTTGTATTTTGGACCACATAGAATAGCATTTTAGGTTTTAGGCTAGTTGGGCCTAGTTTTGGGCTTCATGGGCCTTTGGGCTTTTGGTACCCAATATTGGGCTCATTTTCATTCTTGTAATTTTTCCTTTCCATTGTAATTGTTTGACCAATGTAATTAGGTCATTAGAATAGGAAAATACAAGGAATACTAAAGTATGCTAATTAGGTTAAACTAGGTTTAATTTGGAAGCCATTTAAGTTACATTTGAGTCACATGTTTTGCACCATTGGTGGCTGAACATGTGACACTCAAATTAACCCTAAATGACTCTCAAATCAGACCTAAATGCACCTTGGTACCTAAATTTTCGGACTTACACATGTGCACCAAACACTACTACAAGATGCATATTTTACATCGGTTCTCTAAAGTCATCTACATCGGTTCTAAAACCGATGTAGAATAGAGCGATGTAGAAAATGTATACATTTTTACATCGGTTCTGAAAGACCGATGTAGATTTAAGCATAAATTTACATCGGTTCTCCAGACAACCGATGTAGATTTATGCTTAAATCTACATCGGTTCTCTGGAGAACCGATGTAAATTTATGCATAAATCTACATCGGTTCTCTAGACAACCGATGTAGATTGCATTTTTAAAAAAAATAAAAAATCATGACCCAGCAGCAAGGTGACCCAATATCATTAAAAAATCCTTGAAACTGTGACTGCATCTCTTCAAACTCTTTCTTAATTTTCAACTTTAAAGCCTTGAGATCCTGAAAAGAAAACACAATTTTAAAAACATTATCTAAATAAATGCAATAGACCTCTGTTGCAAGCTATGATATGCATTTTACCAAAATATATATACTTTGGTAACAAAATTATCTCAATACTACCCTTTGGGTTCTACTTGGAAAAGAATAAAGAAATAACCAGATTTCTACGGCCTGGCATTAAAAGGAAAATAATTCTCTTCATATTTCCTTAATCATTACAGCAACTTTATTGCATCAAATATTACTCTTGCTTATTGCATATCTATTGTACTGCTTGTGAAGAGTTCCAGAAAGTAAATTATGATTGAACATAACCAACTATATGCAATAGAAATAAATTGAAGCAAATATAGCTTAGAGGGCGCAACAGCAACAACTATGCCAAAAGCCTTGGGTCAATGCTTCATATTTCTAATTAAAAAAATGTTACACGTCCATTACCAAACCATACATATGTGTTTAGCCCTTAGATTATTTTCAAAGTGATATATCTCATCGAATGCGGCAATTTGGGTTTATGCATTCAATTTGGCTTAGATTAGGACATGTCATTAGTAAAAGGTAAACTAATCCACTGAATACTGATAATGACTCCTCTAGCTGGCAAGAAAATAAACAAATCTAGAATTATTTTTTTTGGTTCTTGCTAGTCATTCAATAGAAATAAACACACCACAATACTATCTACAGCAGCTCATCATATATGATAGAAAAATTTTAAAAGAAACTTCTTGAGCTCGGAGATTCAAAGAGATTTCAGCAAAACATGCATTGCAAGTTATGCTTAGTGCACTTATCTCATCTCAACAGTCCAATTCATCTTATCCAGTCTTGTTTCCAATGGTCTTCACACCTCTAGTGCCACCAGGAGTTGCACGATGTAATTCATTTTCCACAATCAAATTGATTGGGGCCAATCCTTCCTATGGTGACATTGACACTTCATTACTTTATGAAGGGGTATAAGTACGTTTTAAATTTCCACAACAAAAGGTACAGAAAGATACAAGTATGACATGTTATCATGGAAATAATAATTACTATGATAGCATGATACTGATAAAAGTTGTAGAAGTAGAAAATAAATTATGCAACACAATAATTTCATTTCATACTGTTAGTTTTCTTCATCCTTTCATACTGCAAATTCAACCCATTCAGTCACATCAACAAAACCTTATAAAAAACAAATTTCCAATTAATGTTGCATCCCTATTCTCATAATATCCAAAAAAAAATGTCCCAGTTTCTAAGCCATATTTGAGTAAATCTTTCAAACCTCTCTTGCCTATGGGATTCGGATCAAAATTTGTTATTTCAATCTGAAAGAAGATAATGAAGTTGAAAAGCATACATATATAAACAAAAGTAAATATGCCTTACCTTGAAGTAGTTCCCAACAGGTGAGACATAAATTGGAATGGTGTACTCTGGAGAAGGTGCAAGACCAAGTACAGGCCCACTTCCCATTAGCAAAGGCCTAATATACAAGGAACCTTTACCTGCAAGAGGAACCTGAAACCAAATATCACCTAATCAATCTGATGCATGTTACAATATCTAAAATGTATATGGCAATGACAGGGCTCTACAGTACCCACCCAACTTTGGTTTGCTAAAACTGTATCCTTTACAGCTTCCACAAACTGCTCCACAGTAGGCGATGGCATGCACATCCGCTCCGCACCTACCTGCAGCCACAGCCGCAAAGCATTTTCTTCTGGCTGGAAGAGAAGTATTCTCCCATCTTGCTTCCGGTACGCTTTCAAACCCTCGAATAATCCCTACATTCGTGAACCAGAGATATACATTCTTCATCAAACAAACAACAACACCGACAACAATCTACTATCAATCACAGTTCCCTTAAACAAATTCAAATACCAAGCATTGTTATCAGTTCAAAAGCAATTCAGTATGCCTCACATAAATAAATAAAATATAAGCCCACCTGTCCATAGTTTAAAAATCCAGCAGAGGGGTTCAATTCGATGTTCCCAAAAAGCTGGAGTTCACCTTTGGAGAAGGTTCCACCTCGTCAGACCCATTAATCGTGTCGGTGGTATCCGCTTCCGCATCATCCAAAGTAGGAGGCTTTTCAACGGGGGGAATCAAAGGCGTGTAGCCGGCGAGGCTCTCCAGCAAGGCTTGGGTGATGGGTCCGTCGCAACCCTAAACCCTAACCACAATATATCACATACTATTCCAAAATAGTTTTTAGGTAAACTTACGAATCTTTTGGTCTTCCCTTCGGCGACGAACTCACGCGAGCACCACCACATTTCAAGAGAGCTCTTCCGAGAGTGTTTGTGGATTTGGAGCCCCACGTCGTTTTGAAAGAGCTCCTCTGAGGTTGTCGATGGTCAACAAGAGAAAAGCACCCATAAGAGCGTTGACAGCACCCGCGAGAGTGTTGAGATGTTCAGAGAGAGAGCTCCTCTAGGGTTGTTGAAGGTCAGCAAGAGAAGAGCGCCCCTGAGAGTGTTGAGAGCGTTTGCGATAGTGTTGAGATGTTGAGAGGGTTTGTTCGCACGGAAATTTGGCCTTCGCTTCTACATCGGGCAAAGTTAAACCCGATGTAGAATAGCTCTACGATTTCAATTATACATCGGTCGATAAAATAACTGATGTAAAATTTTTCGCATCTACATCGTTTTTGCACAGAACCGATGTAAATATGCTTACACCTTTTATTTATTTACTAAACTGCCACCGCAGTTTTTATTTACATCGTTTCTTTAGAAACCGATGTAGATATATAGATGTAAAATAGTATTTTTCTAGTAGTGAAAGTTTGAATTCAAATTTCAAATTTGAATTCAAACTTTAGGCGCCAATTTGTGTAGCTTTGGTTTAGGTGCCTATGTGCTTCATTTCCGTGCATACTTAAGTCCTCCCTTCACATTTTTGTATTCACTTTTGAGAATAATGAAATTTGAGAGCTTATTCAGCCAAATTTCGTTCAAGAGTCACCATGAGAGAAAGCTTCACCTTAGGAACCCTACTAGGTTTTCCTCCTCTTTGAAGTCAGCTTTCCCTTGCACCTTAAGCTTGGATGCTTCCATCCAAGGCTTAAGCCTCTTCCATCCGTGATACTTCCTCCATATAGTGTTCATCTTTGTGGTTTCCATCTCCTTGAAGAAGATCCGAGCAAAGGAGAAGCTAAGGAGAAGTCATCTACCACTCCTCCTAGTCTTTTCCATCACACAGGAACCCACAGAGCACTCTAATTCATACAATATTAATCATTCAAAACAATACAATTTACTCATACAATTACCTCTTCAAATAATCTCCTTTTATAATTACCAATGCATTCCCTTAGGGTTTCCCATAAGAACCCATAGAGATCTCAGATCATATAGTTATTTACATATAAGAAGACACTACAAGAAAAATGTAAATTTCCGACGGAAAATTTCCGACGGATATGGATCCATCGGTAATTTCCGACGGATTTATATTTCTGTCAAAAATTTTCGACAGAATTTTACGTCAAAAATTTTCCGTCGGAAATTTCCGACGAAAAAATAAATCAGTCGGAATTTTCTGCCAAAAAATTTCCAACGGAATGTTCCGTCGGAAATCTTATTTTTAATTTATATTTTTAATTTCTTATATATATTTGTAGTATTAAAAATTTTATATATCTTTTAAAGGTATAAATATATATTATAATTATTTATTACAAGTTTTTTATATCTACGATTAGTATTAAAGATGAAAATAAATTAGGTTATACTATATTTTATTATAATTTACTTGGTTTGAACCTAACTTTCTTTAAAAATATATATTTTAAGTGTGACTTATTTATCTATCATAGATAATTTTTAAATATTTGAGTAGAACTACAATCATATAGACTTATTTTATAATAATTTAACACTATTAAAAATATAAAAATCTATATGTTAAATTTATAAAAATAAAGTTTAATTTATTTATGATATAAATATGTTTTTAATATCTAATATATATTTTTAGATGATAACTTATTTTAAAATATATCTTATAATAACAATTCTAAATGGAATATAAATCTTATGATTTTTCTTATTTTGATTTTTTTAATCAATGTATACAATTTTACTATTTTGATTTTTTTAATCAACGTATACAATAAATAAAAAACACAAAAGAAAAACATGCATGCTACAAATTTTATTTTATCAAAAAATTATTTGTTTTAATATATTACATTATATATGTGAATATTAAGACATATATATATATATATATATACATATATATTATAATTAAACTTTTTTTAAAAATTAATTCATTATTAAGAATTTTTTTTTATCACATGAGAATTAATTTCCTTAAAAAATTTGACAGATATCAAATAAATAAACATTTTTTCTGAATCTATATATTTATTTTATTAGAATATAATTTTTTTTTAAAATATATTATTTTTTAGATAAAAAAATTATGTATATGTTAAATAGTAGTGAGGGCAAGTGCCTCACTATTCCAAACGTGCAGTTGTCGCTGTATATATATGTATGTGTGTGTATATATATATATATATATATATATATATATATATATATATATATATATATATATATATATATAATATAAGGGGTTATATATATTATGCCGCTCTATAACTTTATATTAAATGTGAATTTTGTAAATCCAACCGTTAAATTGAAAGTTCATATCACTTTATACGTGTATATCAAATTTTGTTAAAATTGAACAACAACTAGAAGATAATCCAAGTGTTCATATTTTAGTGTATTTTGAAATGAATATATCACATCAATTTTGTTTTATAAAAATGAAGTATCAAATCATCTTGGATTAATATAAAGTTTTGTATATATAATCTATAAAAGATATGAACTATCAATCTAACAGTTGGATTTACCAAATTCACATTAAATATAAAGTTATTGAGCGGTGTAATACATTGTAAAAGTCGCATTTAATATATATATATATATATATATATATATATATATATATATGAGGGGGGTTATAATTACAATGATATAAATTTTACTAAGTGTTACACCGCTCAATAACTTTATATTAAATGTGAATTTTGTAAATTCAACCGCTAAATTGAAAATCTTTTACTCTTAAATCATATATACAAAATGTTATATTAATCGAAGATGATTTTTTATAAAACAAAATTAAATCTGTCGAAAAATTTATATTTTTGATGAGAAAATTTTTGTAAGAAAAGTTATATTATTGATAGAATATTTCAGACAAATTTATATTTGTCGAAAATGTAAGAACTGGTTTTAAATTTGATATGAAAATATTATGTTATAATTAAATAAGATTTTAAGTTAGTATTTTATAAATAGTTCATAATTAAAAAATAAAACATGGATAAATACATTATTTGAATTTTATATGTTTGATTTAAGATAACTTACAAAATAACTCTTGGTAAAGTTATTCCGCTCAATAACTCATGGTGTGTTGAATTTCATCGATCCAATTAATTGTTAAATTAAAAGTTATTAAATTTTACTAATAATTAATATAAAAAATTAATTAGTTTTGGAATAAATTATTTGCTAATTAACAATATAATTGAAATATTAATTATTTTAAATTATTTAACTAAAATCTTATTGACAATTTACTATATGATCTTAATATTTTTGTATAACTAATATCTGGTTTTAAATTTGATATGAAAATATTATATATAATTAGATAAGATTTTAAGTTAGTATTTTATTAATAGTTGATAATTAGAAAAAAAAATAAGGATAAATACGTTTTTTAAATTTTATATGTTCGATTTAAGGTAATAAATATATTAAATTAACATCTTGTAGTGAGAGCAAATAGAAGAAACATATATAATTGGGAAAACCTCCTCATAAATGAGCATACAGCAAACATAGGATTGGGGTCAATCCCACTTCCCAACATACATTCCCACACCTAGAGCAATGTTTCTCACTTCCCCTTACCTTACCTGGATAAGCAGAAGACGAAGCTAGAGCAGAATCTGCTTGATCTCCTTTTCTTGGTTCTCCTTGGTCTTTAGAGAGTGTGTCTAGAAGCACTGCAAGAGTTAGCTATTTATAAATTTTAGGAGTGGCTAGAATGTTCTGTTCTGGATCCTTTCATCATGTGTAAATGATGCAATTCATAAGCAAGCTCTTCATATTGAGTTGGGTCATACATCTGTGCAAGCTCCTGCTGAAGGGATGATAGAGGAACAATTGGTGGAAAGTGGGAGGCCCAAACGCACCATCAAGAAGCCCACTAAATTGAATGATTTTGTTTGTGTTAGTCCCTTAGCCTCAATTAACTTAAGAGGGGGGTGAATTAAGTTTTCTAAATTTTCCTCTTATAAAAACTTTTCCAATTACTTTCTTATCAAATTTAATTCCTTAGAAAAATTTGTATGTAAAGAACGAATGATGATGGAAACTACACAATTACAATGAATAACAAGAAATTAAAAGTATAGGAAGAAGAATTGCAAACTTGATTTTATACTAGTTCGGCCAATCTTGCCTACATCCAGTCCTTAAGTCTCCCACTTGAGATTTCCACTACTCTTGTAAACCTTACAAGACTTGAATCCACCAACACCTCGGAACTCCCTTTCCTTGTGTTGTGATTCAAAAACCAACAAGGAGAAAAACCCTTTCTCCTTTACAGATCAACAGATCAATAGGGTATTACAGAATGACTCTCTTTGAAGAGTAGATATTACATTTTCTAAGAACTTGATGAACTCTTTAGAGATTTATGCAAATGATTTTGGCCAAGTAGTTTTTGTAAATTATTTTCACAATAGAGTTCGTTACCTTTCTCTGAAAAATTATAGGTATTCATAGACAATTGTTTCTTGGGTTATGTCTTTTCATGAAGAGTTGTAACTCTCTATAATTTTTCAGAAAATAGGCTCTGGTAATCGATTAGAAGACTTGGTAATCGATTACAACAATTAAAGTTCAAAATGATTGAAACGTTGTATAATTCAAATTCGAATTTTGAAATTTTCTCTTCTGGTAATCGATTACAAGACTTGGTAATCGATTACAACAATTAAAGTTCAAAATGATTGAAACGTTGTATAATTCAAATTCGAATTTTGAAATTTTCTCTTCTGGTAATCGATTACAATCACTGGTAATCGATTACCAGAGAGCATTTTAACATTTGAACTTTTGATAAGAGGTCTTCTTTCTTTGGTAATCGATTACAGCAAGTGGTAATCGATTACCAGACACATATCACTTGTTTTGGCTTATGAAAACTTAAGATATAGAGAGCTTCTATTTTCCAGTTAAAAATATTTTTGTTTAATCTTTTAAATACTGTTTTTGCTTTCTTTTCAAACAACTTATTCTTATATTCAAAAATATTAAGTTTAGGTTTTCTTGAAATTCTTATTTTAATGGCCAAGTGAAATTTGCAAATTCTAAAAGTTTATTTTACATACTAAGCTAAGCAGTCAAGACTTATCTAGTTATTACTTGAGATCTTGCTTCTTGATCAGCTTGCTTTAACTTGACCTTTATTTTCTTCAATGCTTTGGCATCATCAAAACTTTGTGCATATTTTCTTCCACAGTTTTCTATAAATAAATCTTAATATACAAATAATATTGAATGGGAATACTCTTTTGTTTTTAGTAGTATTATTGTACTGTTAGCACAAGGTGGTTGTCCATATAAAGATTGTAGTGGAATTGGAAAAGAGGTGAATAGAAATTATAATAGAATTATTGTCTCTTGCTTCTCTCTTTCTTCAACTTTCTTTTTGGAGTAAACACCAGCTCGAAAGATGCCTTTCTATTCCTACCGTAACATTGGTGCTTTCATTGATTCTTCTTCTCCATTTTGTAGATTGGCTGCCATGTCTTCTTCCGCTTCTTCTGCTATTTCTCAAAAATAGATGGATACTCTCTCCGATTCAATCCATGCTTCCTTGCAGCAGTTCATGATTTCGGTGGAGACCAAGATGGCTAACCTTCGTACCGAGTTTCAGCAGACTCACGCGGATTCTTTGAATCATCGTCCACACACATTGACACCTCGCTCAATGAAACTCGATGTTTCTCGTTTTGATGGTTCTGATCTTGCTGATTGGTTGTTTCGTATTGAAGCTTATTTTGATTATTATGGAACCCCACCCGACACACGATTGTAGATTGTCTCCTTTCATTTGGAGGGACGTGTAGTGGCTTGGTTTCAATGGGCCAAGAGAAATGATTTATTCTTTAATTGGGCTTCTTTCATTACCTCGGTTAAAAACCAATTCGGTCCTAATGTTTACGAGGATTATGAGGGCAATCTTTCGAAGCTCACACAGACGTCATCGGTTGCCGAATTCCAAACTCAATTCGAGGAATTTTTTGAATAAAGTTACGGGTATATCGGAACCTCTTCTCATTAGTTTTTTCATCACCGGTCTTCAAGCAGACATTCGTCGTGAGTTACAATTCCACCGTCCAGCAACATTGATGGAAGCCTTTGCCATGGCTAGTGCTTATGAAGCTCGAATGGATGATGCAGCTGTGACGGTAAAAGGAAGTCCTCGTGGGCCTTCTTCCTTTGGTTCTGGACATGTAACAGGACGAGCCCAACTGTCAAGTGTAATCAGCCCAAACGAGGTTTCTCATTTTCCAAGAACCAAGCCCAATTCTCAAACCGCACATACAACCAAACTTCCACCTCTCTTACCATCACCGACCTCCCCGATTCGGCGTTTAACACCAGTAGAGTTGCGTGATAAGAGAGAGTGCGGTCTCTGTTACAACTGCGATAAAAAATTTGGACTCAATCATCATTGTCAAAGCAAATACTTATTGCTCCTTGGTTACGAGGATGATGATACTCCTACCAACGAGGAAGTGGGAGATCATGATACAATACCCGAGGAGGTTTCTGGTGATATTTCCACCCTTCACAATCTTTCTTGTCAACTTCAGGGTCGCTCTTTACGGGTGTTTGGATCTTTTGGCTCAAAACAATTTCAAGTCTTAATTGATAGCGGCAACACTCACAATTTCATCAAACCCTTGTTGGTGGCACAATTGGCTCTTCCAGTAACACCTATTCCTTGTTTTCAGGTTCCCTTGGCTCCAATCGCTTGGTCGAGTATCACATGATTACTCAGCTCTCACTATGGATTTTAATTGGAAGGGTCAACAGGTAACTCTTAAAGGTGAAACCAAATCTCTGCTGAGTCCAATTTCTATCCATCACTTACAAGCTCTTGTTCACCATAAGGATTCTCCTTTTCTTTTTGAGCTTTCTAGTTCAGAGGTTGATACGGTTACCGTTTCATCAGAGTTTTCCTTACCATTGGACATTTTCCCTGTAGTTCAACCATTATTGCTTAAATACAAGGATCTTTTTCAACACCCTTTAGGCCTACCACCTCATCGTGTTATTGACCATCGCATTCATTTGATCGCTGGAACCAAGCCATAACCTTTTCTCATCTCCTGGTTTTCTTGTCCGCAAGAAAGATGGGTCATGGCAATTTTGCGTTGATTATAGGGCCCTTAATGTTGCCACTATGAAGGATAAGTTCCCCATTCCTACTATTGATGAACTCTTAGATGAGTTGGGAGGTGCCTCAATTTTCAGCAAGCTGGATTTGCGTGCCAGATATCACCAGATTCGTGTACACTCTAAAGATGTATACAAGACTGCATTTCGTACTCATGATGGCCACTTTGAGTTTCTGGTTATGCCTTTCGGCTTAACAAATGCCCCATCGACATTTCAGGCAACCATGAACCAACTATTTTCATCTTATCTTCAAAGGTTCTTCATTGTTTTCTTCGACAATATTTTGATATATAGTTCTTCTTTGGATGATCATCTTCAACATTTAGAGCTGGTTGTGCATCGTTTATACTCACATAAATTCTATGATAAGCTCTCTAAGTGTTTGTTTTGCAAGCATTCCATCGAATACTTGGGCCACATTGTCTCTTCTATAGGTGTTCATGTTGATCCTAAGAAGATTGAAGCCATGGTGTAGTGGCCTCCTCCCAAAAATGTAACACCCCAATTTCCTTAAAAGGATATTCTTATTAGTAATGGCATTTTCGTAATTATTGATGGCATTTTCGTAATTTTAATAAAGGAATAAGGGTATTTCTGGGTGTCGGAACGGGCCGTTCCAAATGCAGAACGGGCCGTTCCAAAAGAAGGAATATGCTTGTTTTTGAAGACCCAGAACGGGCCTGGAACGGGCCGTTCTGGTATGGAGAACGGGCCGTTCTGGAAGCAGTACGGGGCGTTCTGCTGAGATTGAGAACGGGCCGTTCTGGTTTCAGAACGGGCCGTTCTGCTTTTTGGGAACGGGCGTTCCGATTTTGGAACGGGCCGTTCCAGTTGAGAAATTTGCCCACGTTTGAAGGATCCGGAACGGGCCGTTCCGAAATCAGTACGGGCCGTTCCGGGTGCGTTAGATTGCCTATAAATAGGGCCAAGGGGGGTGAAAAATTTATATTGAGCAAGAAGTGGTACTCTTAGAGAGAGAAAGAGGAGAGAGAGAGAGAGAGAGAGAGAGAGAGAGAGAAAGAAAGAAAGAAAGAGAGGGAAGAAAGAGAGGATCCAGAGGAGGAGACCCTGCCCAAGTTCCAACTCCGCCTATCCAGGTAAGGGGGGGAGTGAGAACCTCGCTCAGGGGTGTAGGGATAATTGTTGGATAGTTGTTTGTCGGATTGGCCCCCAATCCTTTGTCGTTATTCTGTTTAATTTCTATTTACTCTACTTTGCTTTTTTGTTGGAGGTGCCGTTGTTCTGTCTAAATTTCTATTTACTCTACTTTGCTTTTTGTTGAAGGTGCCGTTGTTCTGTCCGATTTTCTATTTATTCTACTTTGTTTTTGTTGAAAGTGCCGTTGTTCTGTCTGATTTTCTATTTACTCTACCTTGTTCTTTGTTGAAAGTAATAAATGAATATGAAATTAATGTTAATAATAAATGAGTTTTAATATGAATAAGAATGCTCTCTGGATCTCTGTGAATACCTATGCGGACCTTAAGAGGAGTATTGATGACATGACCATGTGAAATATGGACAAATGACATGAGACCTAAGAATTGACTATTGAGACAAACTATGATTATGAGACTATGACAAATGAGGACATGATGTACTAAATGAAATCATGTAAAAAGTTAAATATTGAGTCAATGAGATTATGATGGTATGACATGCATCATATGCATATATTATTCCAGGTGTGCCGCTGAGGCCGCATACCAGTGATGTAACATGCTAACAAGGTGTATCTTAGGGTCACCAGTGATGTAACTTGTAACCAGGTGTACCTTAGGGTCACCAGTGATGTAACCAGGTGTACCTTTGGGTCACCAGTGATGTAACCAGGTGTGCCTTAGGGTCACCAGTGATGATATGTGAAACTTCCTTATGGCGCCACATGGATGCATTTATAAGTCAAGATCATGACATCATTGCATGATAAATGAATATATATGTGATATTGATGATGTATGTGTATTATTTATAAGTGACTTATATTTGTTGTGTGTGTGAGTGCTATCTAGCCTTTATTTCTGCACCTGAAACTGAGTGAGATGTTTCTCACTCCCTTGTTGTTTTTGTATATGTTTAAATTATGTTGCAGGTGATCAGCATCATGAGGATGTTGGTGATGAGGCTTAAAGGCTTCAATTGGGCATGCTCTGATAGGATGTGACATCGGGGCATAGTTATTTTAGTTTAATATGTTATTGTTTTTATAACTTTAGTTTCTCTTCTTTTGTAATTTCTAACGAAGAAATAACGTAGATAACATATATAATTCAAGGAAAATATATGTTAAGAATTGTAATTTGAACGTTCTTGATAAAAGACCAAGATGTACATTTTTGTTATATTTTTTTATTATATGATTTGGGAGTATAAATTAATTCCTAACCAGGAGGCACTGCCACCTTTACTGGAGTTAATTTATATTTCCTTTATTATTATTTGTATATATATGATTTCTTGTTTTACACTAAATTGTATTGAAAATCTTAACTTCTTTTCTTTTATAATTTTTACACTGGAGTTATGATTTATGAGTTACGAATGTGAATCTTCTACCTTGTTATATTTGAAATATTTGTCAACTATGAAAGATTTCATTTACCCAAAAAGAAGATAAGAAATATTTTATTGTTACATTTGTTGTATATTAATAACGGGGTAGAGGGTGTCACATTTAGTGGTATCAGAGCCAGGTCGATCTAATCGGCCGTGACTTATCGAGATTCTGTTGTGTACACTGACATTGTTTTGTTTGTTGTATACTTTGATGATGCTTTGCTTTGATGATGTTTTGCTTTGATAATGATAATGATGATGTTCTCCTTGTGTTGATATTGTAAAGTTTGATATTGTTAAGTTTTTTTTTTTAATTAGAGGAATGATAGTCATGATAGTGTCAGCTAATACCATTATGACCTTTCTTCTTCATTCTTATGATTGCTTAATTGTTTGATACTTACGTAAGAAGTGGTGGTTGAGTAATATCGCTTGTGTTGCAAGCATATGTGCGAGTAGTGGTAGACGAAATATGTTGTTAATATTGTGGGAACTATTGAGACCTTAGATTTGGGTAAGACATTGATTTATTTTAAAGTGTATTAAGAATTTATGATTGGTGAAATTTTTGAAAGCTATAGTTGTAGCAATTGAATCCAAAGATGAGGTATGTTGAGAATTGGAGTTTTGGTATTCTTAAGGAGAGATTGAAGTGTTGATGATCTTTAGAGTTTGATGGTTGCATGAAAATTTTATTTTCTAAGCCTTTTGTACTGAATAGGTGAGTTATTTGGTTTAGAATTGTAGTGGGAAACTTTGATATGAATTTCAGGTAGAAAGGAGTAAGTTTAGAAGGATTAAGGTATTTTGTGGCATAGATGCTGATGCGTTAGTGTGTAGAGAATGTTTGCACTCCCGTTACAGCAACTTTGGTGATCAAAGGTCTAGTGGTATGCATTGAATATATCTATGGTGATTTTTGAATTTTTAGCTAAGAAAATGATTTTTTTTTTTAAAATCTCATGTCTCACTAAGAGTTGTAGCCTATTCACTTAGTGATAGGTTGATATCACGTGGATGAGTAGAACTCTTTATGTGTTGTTTTCTTTGATAGTTGTTAAAAATAGAAGTTAGTCTGTATAATAATGTTTTCGGATTAGTAGGCAATACAAGGCTAAGAATTGACATGTTTTGAGGTGTTTTCGTGTAGATTGTGAGGTTGTTTAAGGTTATATGATGCTATGTGGTAAAGGTTGTTCATGTACGTGCTTATGGATGATATATATGAAGGTTTAAAGTAGGCATTCTAATATGACTTGATGTGCATGTATGTCGATATGTGAATAGAAGACCTTAGGGATCAAATGGTGAATGTTGTATGGTTAGTGATATTGATCTTAGGATGTGATATGATCATATTGTAGTTGAAGGTGAAGACATATCCAAGACGGTTGTATGTTAAGTTTTCTAGTCCCTGTAAATTTCAGTTAAGGTGAACATGAATCTGTCTTAGGTAGAAGTTATGTTTAAGCAGAGAGATATCTAAGCAAGTTAGCGAGAATAAAAGTTTTATGAGGCTTACTATTGGAGATTTATTGAAAGAATTTCTAGGATAGCATTGCCCTTGACTACATTCACTATGAGGGGAATTGTCTTTATGTGAGATAGTAAGTATAAGAGTAGTTCTAACTCTTATGGCAAGATTGACTAGTGATAATATTACCTGACTCTAGTAAGTCTTATGTGGGATATAGTGATGACTTTGAGACAGGTTTGGGTGGATTATTGATGCAAAGGTAGTAACTTATGTTTTTAAGCATCTAGGAAATGGAAAATTCATGAGAGAAATTACCTTGAATTAGAAGTTGTAATAGTTACGCTTGAGATTTTAGAAATATTATTGAGATATTTAGTGATTATAAGGATCTTAAATATCTGTTTGATCCGAAGGAATTGAATATGAGATAGAAGAGATAGTTGGAAATTGTAAGGATTAAGATTTTAATCTTAGTTGTTATCTGGGTAAACCTATAGCAGTCGATGCTTTGAATAGGAAATATCTATATTTATCTTTCTTTATGGTCAAAGAGATATATCTTTTGGCTCAAGTTAGGAATTTAAGTTTGATTTGTGAAATTACTCCTAGTAGTAAGGGACTATGTATGACTCGATTAACGAATGGACTATTCAAAGGATATTGAATAAGCATATTAGTCGATTCATTTTGGTGGCCAGGTATGAGATTATAGGACAAGATAGTGAATAAGAGTTTTCTTGGAGTATAAATAAAGTGGTAAGACTTGAAGACCGAGTATGAGTACATAATGAACTTACAATTAGGTGCCTAATCATTGGAGAAGATTATACAAGTTAAACTAATATGGTGACAAATGTCCTGAGTAGGATGAACATTTATCTATCATTTTGATGATATAAGGGTTGAGTTTGATTGAGTAGATTAGAAACTTAAGCATGATGTGTGAGCTCACCCTTAGGAACATTGAATTGAATATGTTGAAAGGATTAATAATGAGATTAGAAGACTCAGGAGTTAGATTCTTTCTTAGTGACCCAAGTGAAAAAGATTGGTAGGAATATAAATAGCCTTTTACAAGTGGAAGTTGATGGTGTTTCGGGATACAAGGATATAATCTATGTGCCTAGTAAACCCAAATTAAGGAAGATGATCTTAAAGAAAGGACATAAGAATATTTTTAGCATTTATTTCAGAGTCACTGAAATGTATCAGAGTGGCGCAGCGGAAACATGATGGTCTAAAGAGAAGTAGAGAAGTTGAATCAAGGTGTAGAAAGTAAGTTTAAATTTGGAGTGGATGGAGTGTTGAGATTTAAGGATGGGTTGTATATTCCAAATGTGCCAGAACTTAAGAGAGCAATCTTGGAAGAAGGTCATAAGAGCAGTCTTAGTATTCATCTAGGAGTTACTAAGATGTATCAATATGTTTTGGTGGCCTAAGATGACGGAGGAAGTGGAGGAATTTGTGTATGCTTGCTTAGTATGTTAGAAAGTTAAGGTAGAACACCAAAAACTTTCAGATTTAATACAACCTTTAGACGTTCTAATTTGAAAATAAGATTCTGTATCTATGGATTTAGTTGTAGTTATGTATGATATTCTTAAGAAATTTGATCTTATTTGGATTAATGGATAGGCTTACCAGGTCTGCTCACCTTGAACTTCTTAACATTAGACATTTCTTGGAGAGATTGATAGAGTTGTACATCAATAAGGAAATTTTGAAGAAAGTGCTACATGGGAGTTAGAAAGCAAGATGCGAGAAACTTATCTATTTTTGTTTTCAGGTAAATTTCGGGGATGAAATTTCTAAAAGGAGGGGAAAATTGTAACACCCCAATTTCCTTAAAAGGATATTCTTATTAGTAATGGCATTTTCGTAATTATTGATGGCATTTTCGTAATTTTAATAAAGGAATAAGGGTATTTCTGGGTGTCGGAACGGGCCGTTCCAAATGCAGAACGGGCCGTTCCAAAAGAAGGAATATGCTTGTTTTTGAAGACCCAGAACGGGCCTGGAACGGGCCGTTCTGGTATGGAGAACGGGCCGTTCTGGAAGCAGTACGGGGCGTTCTGCTGAGATTGAGAACGGGCCGTTCTGGTTTCAGAACGGGCCGTTCTGCTTTTTGGGAACGGGCGTTCCGATTTTGGAACGGGCCGTTCCAGTTGAGAAATTTGCCCACGTTTGAAGGATCCGGAACGGGCCGTTCCGAAATCAGTACGGGCCGTTCCGGGTGCGTTAGATTGCCTATAAATAGGGCCAAGGGGGGTGAAAAATTTATATTGAGCAAGAAGTGGTACTCTTAGAGAGAGAAAGAGGAGAGAGAGAGAGAGAGAGAGAGAGAGAGAGAAAGAAAGAAAGAAAGAGAGGGAAGAAAGAGAGGATCCAGAGGAGGAGACCCTGCCCAAGTTCCAACTCCGCCTATCCAGGTAAGGGGGGGAGTGAGAACCTCGCTCAGGGGTGTAGGGATAATTGTTGGATAGTTGTTTGTCGGATTGGCCCCCAATCCTTTGTCGTTATTCTGTTTAATTTCTATTTACTCTACTTTGCTTTTTTGTTGGAGGTGCCGTTGTTCTGTCTAAATTTCTATTTACTCTACTTTGCTTTTTGTTGAAGGTGCCGTTGTTCTGTCCGATTTTCTATTTATTCTACTTTGTTTTTGTTGAAAGTGCCGTTGTTCTGTCTGATTTTCTATTTACTCTACCTTGTTCTTTGTTGAAAGTAATAAATGAATATGAAATTAATGTTAATAATAAATGAGTTTTAATATGAATAAGAATGCTCTCTGGATCTCTGTGAATACCTATGCGGACCTTAAGAGGAGTATTGATGACATGACCATGTGAAATATGGACAAATGACATGAGACCTAAGAATTGACTATTGAGACAAACTATGATTATGAGACTATGACAAATGAGGACATGATGTACTAAATGAAATCATGTAAAAAGTTAAATATTGAGTCAATGAGATTATGATGGTATGACATGCATCATATGCATATATTATTCCAGGTGTGCCGCTGAGGCCGCATACCAGTGATGTAACATGCTAACAAGGTGTATCTTAGGGTCACCAGTGATGTAACTTGTAACCAGGTGTACCTTAGGGTCACCAGTGATGTAACCAGGTGTACCTTTGGGTCACCAGTGATGTAACCAGGTGTGCCTTAGGGTCACCAGTGATGATATGTGAAACTTCCTTATGGCGCCACATGCATGCATTTATAAGTCAAGATCATGACATCATTGCATGATAAATGAATATATATGTGATATTGATGATGTATGTGTATTATTTATAAGTGACTTATATTTGTTGTGTGTGTGAGTGCTATCTAGCCTTTATTTCTGCACCTGAAACTGAGTGAGATGTTTCTCACTCCCTTGTTGTTTTTGTATATGTTTAAATTATGTTGCAGGTGATCAGCATCATGAGGATGTTGGTGATGAAGCTTAAAGGCTTCAATTGGGCATGCTCTGATAGGATGTGACATCGGGGCATAGTTATTTTAGTTTAATATGTTATTGTTTTTATAACTTTAGTTTCTCTTCTTTTGTAATTTCTAACGAAGAAATAACGTAGATAACATATATAATTCAAGGAAAATATATGTTAAGAATTGTAATTTGAACGTTCTTGATAAAAGACCAAGATGTACATTTTTGTTATATTTTTTTATTATATGATTTGGGAGTATAAATTAATTCCTAACCAGGAGGCACTGCCACCTTTACTGGAGTTAATTTATATTTCCTTTATTATTATTTGTATATATATGATTTCTTGTTTTACACTAAATTGTATTGAAAATCTTAACTTCTTTTCTTTTATAATTTTTACACTGGAGTTATGATTTATGAGTTACGAATGTGAATCTTCTACCTTGTTATATTTGAAATATTTGTCAACTATGAAAGATTTCATTTACCCAAAAAGAAGATAAGAAATATTTTATTGTTACATTTGTTGTATATTAATAACGGGGTAGAGGGTGTCACAAAAAACATTAAACAACTACGTGGTTTTTCAGGACTCACAAGATATTCTACTTTGCGTAAGGATGCCTTTCGGCTTAACAAATGCCCCATCGACATTTCAGGCAACCATGAACCAACTATTTTCATCTTATCTTCAAAGGTTCTTCATTGTTTTCTTCGACAATATTTTGATATATAGTTCTTCTTTGGATGATCATCTTCAACATTTAGAGCTGGTTGTGCATCGTTTATACTCACATAAATTCTATGATAAGCTCTCTAAGTGTTTGTTTTGCAAGCATTCCATCGAATACTTGGGCCACATTGTCTCTTCTATAGGTGTTCATGTTGATCCTAAGAAGATTGAAGCCATGGTGTAGTGGCCTCCTCCCAAAATCATTAAACAGCTACGTGGTTTTTCAGGACTCACAAGATATTATCGTCGATTTGTGGCTAAATATGCTTTAATTGTTTCTCCTCTCACAGACCTTTTGCGTAAGGATGCCTTTGAATGGAGTGCTGCTGCGGATTCTGCTTTTGCAGCTCTCAAACAAGCCATGGTCGAAGCCCCTATTTTACAACTTCCTGATTTTTCTCAAGAATTTATTGTTGAGACTGATGCTTCTAATGCTGGAGTTGGGGCTGTTTTAATGCAAAAAGGTCATCCCATTGCTTATTTTAACAAGAAATTGAGTCCTCGTCTTCAAGCCTCCTCTGTTTACGTCAAGGAATTACATGCAATCGTCGAAGCTGTGCTTAAGTGGCGACAATATTTGTTAGGTTCCTTATTTGTGATTCGCACTGATCACAAAAGTATAAAAGAACTTTTGCAACAAGTGATTCAAACCCCGGATCAATAATCTTATGTGAGAAAACTTATGGGTTTCACTTTTCGCATTGAGTACAAATCAGGTAGCTCTAATTGTGTTGCAGATGCTCTTTCGAGGGTCCCTACTACCCAGGACGATAATGCCACTACTCTACCTTCAGTTTTTCTTGCTTTAGTTTCCGGGCCCGTCTTCCAACTTATTAACCAGTTGAAGCAAGATAATCTCACTGACCCTTTTCTCCAATCATTCCATTTCAAACATCAACATGGAAATCTATTTTTTCCTTATTCCGTAAGGCAGGGGTTGTTGATGTTCCAGGGTCGATATGTAATTAGTCCTACCTCATCCTTATGCAAAGTGCTCATCAATGAATTTCATGATACTCCTAGTGGCGGACATGCAGGCATCAAACATACTCTTGCTCGGTTATCTGCTAATTTTTATTGGCCCAAAATGCGGCAAGCTGTTGCTAACCATATTGCTCAGTGTCTTTTATGTCAACAGGTGAAGTATTCCACTCAAGCACCGACAGGTTTATTGCAACCTCTGCCTATTCCTAAAGTTGTGTGGGAGGATATTACTATGGATTTTATTACTGGGCTTCCTCCATCAAAAGGATTTTCTGTCATTATGGTGGTGGTAGATTGTCTCTCGAAATCTGCTCATTTTGGTCCTTTACCTTCTCATTTTACAGCCAGCAAAGTAGCCACTCTTTTCGTTGATCTAATTGTTCGTCATCATGGGTTTCCTCGCTCGATTGTCTCTGATCGTGACCCAATTTTTATGAGTTCCTTTTGGTAGCAACTATTTGCACTAAGTGGTACAAAGTTGGCCATGAGTAGTGCCTATCATCCACAAACTGACAGCCAAAGTGAAGTTGTCAACAGGGGATTAGAGCAGTATTTGCGTGCTTTTACACAAGATAAACCAACAGACTCGGTCTCCCTTCTGAGTTGGGCAGAATTTCATTACAATACTAGCTTCCATATAAGTCTCAACATGTAGCCATTTCAAGCTCTATATGGCCGCATTCCTCCCACGATTCCATAATACACTAGAGGCATGACTGTAATTCAGGCTCTAGATGAAAGCCTTACTACTCGAGATGAACTGTTGCGCACCTTGAAAACCAATTTGCTGGCTGCACAGAACCGCATGCAAATGAAAGCTAATTGTCATCGTCGTGAAGTGATCCTTGAGGTTGGCGACATGGTGTTGGTTCATTTACAGCCCTATAGACAATCGTCGGTTTCACAAGGTCGTCATCACAAGCTTTGCAAACTCTTTTATGGACCATTTCCTGTTTTGGAGCGTGTGGGCCAGGTTGCATATCGTGTGGGCTTACTCGCGGGAAGTCATATTCATCCTGTTTTTCATATTTCTGTCCTTAAGTTGTTTCGCGGTCAGTTGGTTTCACAAACGCGCGACTTGCCAGCTAATAGTTTTGACAGCAAGCCTGCGGAAATTCCTGTAGCAATTTGTTCAGCTCGCAATGTGTTGAACCATGGTGTTCCCCAAAAACAAGTGTTGGTTCAGTGGGAAGGACATACGCCAAAGGAAGCCACTTGGGAGCCATTTGCAGAATTCTGTTCTGCTTATCCAGCCCTTCACCTTGAGGACAAGGTGAATTTTGAAGGAGAGGAAAATTATACAATTCATAAGCAATCTCTTCCTATTGAGTTGGGTCATACATCTGTGCAAGCTCCTGCTGAAGGGATGATAGAGGAACAATTGGTGGAAAGTGGGAGGCCCAAATGCACCATCAAGAAGCCCACTAAATTGAATGATTTTGTTTGCTATAAATAAATCTTAATATACAAATAATACTGATGGGAATACTCTTTTGTTTTTACTAGTAAAATTCGCATCTAGAACGGTCCATTCTCAAACCAGAATGGCCCGTTCTGGGCTATCAAAAATAGGTCTTTTTAGTAGTTTGGAATAGCTCGTTCCAGTTTCGGAACGATCCGTTCTGGACTACTAAATCACCTTTATTGGGCATTGGGGTGTTACATAAACAGTGGATTATTAGATGGTATTGGGTGATTACTTGCATCTAAACTGGTATCTATTTTTTGGAATCTCTAATTACAACATATATAATTTGATATTACATAAATTCAAATTAGTTTTAATCAAGGGTAATACAATCTCCTAGTTATTTTATGTATATGGGTTTTGATACCCCTTGTACCTTTATATATATCTATATAAATATTTATTGGCGGATAAAAAAAAAAATGAATATGTAATCAATTAACACGTGATCATTTTTTTTTTTGTTTTTTTACAGAAACACGTAATAGATTGGTATTTTTGGTATAGTAATAGATTGGTATTTACGGTAATATTGATTGTCTTTCACTACAATAGTATTTTTACAATGATAAAATTACCATAATTATTATAAATGAAACTATTAACACGAAATCAATAGTATTTTTAGAATAATAAAACGAGTTATAGCAAAAACGTTATTTATAAAAAAAAATAGCAATTTTAAATTATAAATAACATTCTATAAATTTTAAAATATCGTCTATCTCTTTATCAAAAAAAGGAACTTTACCAAAAAAAATATATCGTCTATCTTTTTATGTAAAAACAAAATCAACTAAAGATTTAATTGAAGAATTTAATAATTATAATATATATTTCTTGTAGATAACTTAATTACTATTTTTTATCCATAATCAAATCATAACAAGGTTTAAACTTAAGATTTTGTGCATGTTATCTCGATCCTCCTTAATAAAATAGTTTTATAAAGTAAAAAAGGAGTGAGGTTTAATATATATATATATATATATATATATATATATATATATATATTTAAAATTTATAATAAATTATATATATAAGTACTATGTTTGAGTATATAAATTATATGAAAATTTATATAAATAAATATTTTTAAACATATAAATTATATTTTAGAGTTATGATAAATGATTTATATTATAATAAAAAAATATTTTTATTTATTAATAATTTATTTTTAAAGATTAATATTAAATTCATAATAATTATGATAAATAAAAACTAAATTAAATAAGAAGTTAAAAAAATTTCTACAAACTCTCTTGAAAGAAAACTTCTTAAAGATATTCTCAGAATCTGAGTTCGTATTTAATGTATAAAGATTGACAAATGTTAAATAATAGATTATTTCTCACTAATCTAAAATTTAATTTGTATATTTAAAATTTAGTTATATAAAAAAATTATTTATAAATTACACATACTAATTTTAATTTGGTTAAATTATAATTTTGGTCCTTTATCTTAGTTTTTTAGATTCATTTTAATCTTTTATCTTTTAAAATGTTCATTTTAGTCTTCTATCTTATAAATTTGGATTTATTTGATCCTTTTGAAATGATTATTTTTAATTGTGAGAGACAATTTTAAATATTTAATTGACAAATTCAAAACTTAAAACTTATCTAATTAGATTCACCTATATGAAAACTATGAAATTCAATTAACATTTGAATAAAAAAAATTATAAACATAGAGAAAATCATGTGAAAAATTATGTTTTATGAGCAATTACAAAATAACATGAAATTAAAGTTTTAGAATTGTTTTCGTCACTTTTTGGATTTATTTATATAGAACTTTCATCATGTTTAAAACACTTTTTTATTTTTTTAAACTTCAAGTGTGTTTAATAATTTTCATATAAGTGTATCTAATTAGACAAGTTTTAAATTTTGAATTTGTTAATCAAATATTCAAAATTGTCTCTCAGTATTAATATAATTATCGTTTCAAAAGGATCAAATAGATCCAAATTTAGGAGATAAAAAACTAAAATGAATATTTTAAAAGATAAAAGTCCAAAATAAATATAAAAACAATAAGATAAAAGACTAAATATAATTTAATCTTTAATTTAGTAAGATACTCGATCAAAAGAACTAACCTAATTTCTAATTAGGAAAAATAGGCACTTCTGTGCCTCTGTATTTAAAAAAAAAAAAAAAACAATAGTGGGTAGTTATTTAAAATATAAGAGGTTTGAAAACTAAATGTCATTGAAATAGAAAAAAGAGAATAAATAAATAGATAAAAGATAAATGATACTGGTTTGTATTTAAGGGGTGTATTGGTTTAGGATTTCGTAGGATTTTAAAAGACTTTTTTTGAGTAAAAAAGTCCATTAGTATTCAATCAGGATTTTATGTCACTTAAAAACAATCCAGTGGTATTCAATCTGGATTTTCAGGATTTTTTAAAGAGTCCATTAAAATCCACTAGTATTCATTTGAGATTTTTTACAACTTAAAAACAATCCATTGGTATTCAAAAATTTAAGGATTTTAAAGGATTGTTGTGTGAGAGGGATTTTGAAAGACTTTCTAGTGTTATCTATAAATACCAGATTCATAAAACAATCCCATCCAAACCCATCGTATTTTGAAGGATTGTTTGAAATGATTTTTCAAGTGTTTTAAGAATTTTCAAGTGAGTTTTTCATCTTTTTTTTCTATGCTCCTGTCTTCTCCATTTTTTCTCTACTAATAATACTACACTATTGTTCATTACTCATATATAATACTATTCTCATACCATTCTCCTATTTTGTGAAACTCTAATATGTAAATGATAGTGTCATTGACTTGTTTTATTTTTCTGTTCGTTCTCTTTAATTGACTTACTTTATTTTATTCTATGTAGTTTAATTTGTTCCTTTATATAACACAAAAAAAATACTTGAAATTTTAACTTTTAAGTGGTAATTTTTTTTATGACACACGTTAAGAAAAGAAAAAGGTGAAAGATGAAATTGATATCATAATCTCAACAATATATATATATATATATATATATATATATATAAAAGATGAATTTGTTGGGGTTTTTGTGAGTAGAATGAGATAAAAATGGATCTTAGTAGGGGGAAGAACCCTCTTAGCATAAAAATTGCGAATTCTCTCTTTCCCTTGAATTTGTTACTCTTATCCCTCCTCCTTTTATGACTCAACAATTATTTTATTTTTTTTACTATGAATTTTTCTTTTTTATTTTTATATTATGAAATTAAGATTTTTTATATTTTAAAAAAAGAAAATTAACATAAGACATTGCAATATCTAATTTTTTAGGGTTTAGGATTTATGCCTTCATTAACTTATTTTTTTAAAAAGAAAATATTGTTAAAATATTTGTTAGAATAATTTATATTTATAAATATTGTTAAAAATTATCATATATATATATATATATATATATATATATATATTCTCTATATCTAAATACTTCTGTTTATATAAAAAAAATTATATATCTAAATATTTTTTCAGTATCGAATATACTAATTTTTTTATATAAAAAATTATTTTATGTTTCTATATTTTCGTTTTTACATTTTTTTTTATAATAACTGAGGTATTTGATCCATTTGGATAGCAAAAATATATTCGATCCTGTATGATGGTGTGCTTCTAAAAATAATAATATAATTTTATTGATTTTGTCTATTATCCGTAATTATTTATATAACTATTTTTTAACATATATTGTTTTAGTAATTCAAATGGGAGATTCACAAGGAAATAATAAAAAAAAATGAAAAGAGAAAGAAAACTATGAAGCTTGGATTAAGGATGATTCCGATGAATTGTTACAATTGATAGTGGATGCTATAAAAAGAGGATAGAATATTATAGAGAATTATTATTATTATTTATCTAGACATTATTTTTTTTATTTATTATTTTTATCTTTGACTCTTTTTAAATTTGAATGTATAATTTTTTTTAAATCTTATCAAATGTCAAAATTTCACAAAATCCCACAGAATCCATTAAAATCCTAATTTAAAAGTCTTGCAGAATCCATTAAAATCCTGATTTTAAGTCTTGTAGAATCTTGCAAAATCTTAAAAGTCATGAAAATCCTGCAAAGTCTTTTAAAATCCGCAGGATTTTTTTTAACTAAAAAAGTCCTTTAAAATTCTAATCCAATACACCCCCCTAAATGTATAAAGGTTGATTGTAAGATAAATTAAATTGATATGATATAAAAATATTATAATTCAGCGTCATTAGATAGATTCTTAAATCAATATAATTTTGTGCACAATCTTTAATAAAATATTGAATACACATTCGTATAATATAATATATAATATATTATATGTTATAGAATTTGATATCTATAAATTGGCTGTAAGGAGTAGGCTCATATGATACAAAGAAAGAAGTGAATTGGATTGCGTGAGAGCCTTACTCTGAGACCTGCTCTGACTGGTGAGCAATTCATACCTTCAACATGCTACATGGGAGTTACGCCACATGCACGTGCTTTTTTATGCATCATCTTCTCCACCAATTTCATCTTTTTCTCTTCTTCTTTGCACGCCATGACCCACTTATTCTCATCCAACCAGATTAGCTTTCTTTAATGAATTCAACTTTCACTCCGTTTTCCATCAACTCTCCGTGTTTGGGGAGATGATCAGAGTTTTTGTTTGATTCAATTTTTTAATAGGATATTGGAGTTGAGTTTAAATGCATTCGACATTCTTGTTTGTTTCTGTGCTTTCAATGCTTTAATTTTGCTACCATGCGGGATATTTTGTGGATTTGTGTAGTTGAATGCTTTTAGGGTTTTTGTTGGTCTTGTTTTCTCAAATTCACTTTTTATCTGTTGATTTTCTTTTGAATAAAATGTTAATTAGGCGTGAATCCAAATTAATCTAACTGACTTAATCATTTTGTCTCGATTACTTTTAGTATTTGGATTAAATCTAAATCAACTTGTTCAAACGGATGTTGGATAATAAATTTTGATTTTTAAATTTAACTTAATTCAATTCAACCCTAATGTATAATATATTATTAAAATTATGCATATAATATTATAATTATATATTTTGAATTCAAGATACTTAGTATTTTAACCCTACCGCCTCTTTATCTCACACACAACATACAAATTATAGGAAAAAAAAAAACATAATTTTTTTTTTAAAAGTTGTAACAATGAACAATACTTTAGAGACTTTACTGTTTGTTGTTGTTACAGATTAAGATTTTCTCTTTAATCAGACTAAAACTGTGTGTATACAGATTCAAATTATATACAAAAATTATTTAATGACTTGTATATTAGTATTTTCAAATACATGTGGTAAATGTTTATAATATATAAATAAATATTATATTTAATATATAAATTATATTTAAAATTTAAATAAATAAATAAATATGTTTAAATATATAGATTGTATTTTAGATTTATAATAAATAATTTATATATAACACAAAATAATTATTTATTGATGATTTATTTTAGAAAGTTTAAGCAACGGATTAAAGCTATCTTTATTGGAAAAAATTATTATCAGTCTTGTTTTATCTGATTCTGAGAATCCTGATGCCAGGCTGAGTGGTAAGTATGAAGTTACATTTTACTTGACTAATAATGTTCATGGTCATTTCTATATCATCTATACTGTGTCAATATTATTTTTCCGTTTATATATAGTATATTTGACCTGAAATATTGCTGGTGTATAGGCAAATCTTTTTGCATGGCTCGGATTGAGGAATTGTTTGCCAATCCTGGTTCTTGGAGTTGCAATGAGCAAATTCACAAAATTATCATGGTTTCCTTTATGCAGATATTATCACTTGTGAAGTTCAAAGACAAGCCAACTTTTGCCTTGACTCCATTGCTTCCTGAAGAGATGCATGAGGCTGATTTAAGGTGGTAATGTATTTAGTAATCCTTACTACCATTTTATTAAGTTAACTACTCATCATTGGGTCAATGATATTGAAAACTTATTTGATTTAATTACTGAAATAAGTGGTTAACATAAAACTGGCAACCATTTTTCAATACAATCATATATTTGTTGTATAATATTAGTTATCAATAGTAATTAATTCAGTTATGATGTTTAATTAGTTATCCATCATTTTACAGGAAGATGGAGTTGTTCCACAAGTGTGGAGAAAATGATTTTGATGATATATTTTGGAAGACATGCAGAAGGAAATAAAAATGGGAGATATTGTGAAGGAACAAGGCTATGGATGCACTGTTGATGTCTCAAAGTGCAAGGAGATATTTTCTCCATTCTCATCTCTAACTGATAATATGCTATCTAAATTACTTGGTGCAATTGCTTATAGTCGTACTGGGGTGGAGGAAAACCAGAACACATACTTAACATTCCCTGCAGCCAATGGATCCAACGTGTCTGAGTTGCCACCTCTTAACTCTTGGAATATTGATGTCTTGGTAGATACAGTTAACCATCTTGTGAGTTTTATTCAATAGGACTTAAAGTTCCTCTCATTTTTTTATTTCCTTTTGAATAAGAAAGTAAATCATTTCATTTTTATGTGTTTTCTGATACAGGCACCTCAAACCAACTGGATATGTGTCATGGAAAATCTTGATCATGAAGGGTTTTTCCTTCCTTGTGAAGAAGCATTCCTTTTTCTCATGTGTGTGTATAAACATGCCTCTAAGGTATGATATCAGAACCTTAGATATGCTTTTCCCGTAGCTTAGCTGATTTAAAATCAGTTTTGTTACAAGTTAGAAATAATTTTTAGAGCTTCTTTGCTGAAAAATAAAGAATTTTTTCTAGAAGAAAAGTTATCAAAGCCATTTTTAATCTTGTATCTAAATAGGCTTTTATATGCAAACTCTGGCATAAAATTCTGAATGTATGAAAATATACCTAGCAGGAACCATTTCCTCTCCATGCCATATGTGGATCTGTATGGAAGAATAGTAGAATACTGAGGGTCAGCTGTCTTTCCTTAAATACGCTGTATTAGCACCACCAGAAATATTTACCTTTGCACACTCGGGAAGATTGCTGGTATGATGATCTGTTTGTACATTTAGACCTGTTTGGATAAATTATTCCAAAAGCACTTATAGGAAGAAAAAAATTAAAATAAACTTATTAATGAACTAAAACTAAATTATACATGAGTTAAAAATAAGATTTTTGAAAAATTGATAAAAAAGAAAATTTCTACAAATTAACTCATATTTAAGCTAATTTTAACTCATGAAAAACTTTTTTTTTATTTTATATTTTTCTCTCTTAAAAGTATTTCTAGAGAAGTTTATCTATGTTGACCATTATTGTTTCTTGTTCCTATCGCCAAATTCTTATGACAACAAATTGCTGTGCAGGCATATGTTGATGCAATTAATGGCCACAAGCTTCAAAATGGCCATGCAAATCATGCATGGTTGTGTCTTGACCTTTTAGACGTCCTCTGCCAGCTAGCCGAGAAGGCTCATGCCAATAATGTTCGATCAATCCTTGATTACCCTCTTAAACACTGTCCTGAAGTGTTGCTTCTTGGGATGGCACATATTAATGTACAATCTAATGGATTCATATTTGTTGGTTCTCAACAATTACCTATTCTATGTCTTTTCTTGATTCATGTAGTTTACATTTGTTGTTCTTGCAGACTGCCTATTATCTCTTGCAACGGGAAGTATCTCTGATTGTTTTTCCCAAGATAGTAAAAAGTGCTGTAGGCAGTGGGATGATTCTACACCTTTGGCATGTTAATCCCAATCTGTTCTTGAGAGGGTTTATGGATTCTCAAAACAATGATGCGGGCAGCATTATAAGAATTGTGGACATCTGTCGGGAGTTAAAGGTTGTTCTCTTTTTAAGTGTGTTTTTTTACTTTTATTCATTTCAATCATTTTCCTGATACATAGATAGATTGCACTAAGTTGTTATGGTTTTCTTGATTTTGTTATATTTGAGGATTACAATTGACTATTGATATGATTAAAATAGAAATAATGCATTAATAGAATATATAAGTAAAGAGTAATTTTTATCTTATAAACCAGTTTTATAAGATTAAGTTAGGTTCATAATAAAAAATCTCCTTGTAAGATAAGAATTGTTTCTCACTTATATATAGATATATCACTAGTGGATGTGGCCAAAATAGAAATAAGGCATTAGCAAAGTATATAAAGAGATAGCAATCCTCACCTTATATATTGATCTAGACTCAATTTGCTTTCTTAATATGTTTTAATAATAAGCGAATCTCACTTTCATTGAGCCCTTAGTTGCAAGAAGCCTTCAAGTTTGTCTTCACGATTCACAAATGCCAATCTCTTTTCTTTTTTACAATCTTTTGCCATTTTTAACTCATGCTTCTTGGTGGTTTATAGATTCTATCATCCGTGGTGGAAATTATTCCCTCTTATTATAGTATAAGGTTAGCAGCATTGGCATCAAGAAAAAAATTCATTAACCTCGAGAGGTGGTTGAATAGAAACTTAACTAGAAGCAAGGACATCCTTTTTGTGGTAACAATAATACCTTTCCTCGTTCTTTGGATCCTAATTTTTTTTACAAACTAACTTCACAGATTTAGAGTCTAATTTTTTTTACAAACTAACTTTTTGTTGCTACAATTGCAGTTACATAGTACAGACAGAACCTCGTCAAGGCTTTCTTCTAATCCTGGTTTTGTTGGTCCTTCCCGTGGATCTATTTCTACTGGTATATTTCTATCACTTGTGTTTCTACAGTTACATAGCCTGTTGCTTTGCATAAAGACATAAATTTATGCTTTCTATTTCTGAAAATATGTTGTGCTCCTTTGATATGTGCATCTGGTGTAGGGTTTGGATCTGCCTTGAACACTAAAACTTTGGTTGCTGCTGCTACGAAAATAGAAAGTCCTATTGAGGTACTCTCTAGCCTTGTACAAAAGATTAATCAGACTGGCTACTTTTCTTCAGTTTTGATAATTGATTCGTTCAGTTGTTTATATTATCAATGATTTTACTTATCTACTTATAAATAATTTTGAAGAGTTTCATGTTTCACCTAAGGGATATCTTTGTTTACCAAAAAAAAACATCTAGCTTGTGAGAGCTACACTTTCCCTCACATTTGATTTTGTTTAAATTTTCAAATTAAGTAGAGATGAACTACACACACTCTCTATATGCAAGTATTCGTGGTTTCAAAAATCTCTCTCCTATAAATGTCTTCTTTATCCCTTATCTCCTGATTCTTTCATCTCTGTCCTTATTTAAAGTAACAGGTCCCTCATCTATTATTTCATGGAGATTTTCTCTGATTTCTTGGGGATAGACTATCCTTATTTCTTTTAACTTTCATACCGATTTAAATTTCTTTGATTTAAAATGGCTTATGATTATTCTTTCTCCTAATTATGAGGATAACAAAGTATTCTCTCTATTTAATTTTCTTACACTTTATTGTCATCGATAAATGAAATTATTATTGAATTTTAATTATTATGTTGACAATGATTTTATTAAGTATATTTGATATTATTCTGTATACAAATTTATTAAATTTTGTCAAGGTCATATGATAGATATTTACTCTAATTATATGATATTAATAATTTTTCACTTTTCAAAATAAATAATTGTGATCGTAAAATTATTTAACTGGTACAATGCATGAACTAAAATACTAGTTTTAATTTAGTATCTTATACAAATCTAAATTTTGATTTCCTTTACTTGGAGTAATTTAACCCTAATTTTATATTATGTTAACAGGCTCCGGACTCAGATGTTCAAGAAAAGATATCATTTATAATTAATAATGTTTCTGGTGCTAATATTGAAGACAAAGCAAAAGTGTTTGCTGAAATTTTGAAAGAGCAGTACTATGGTTTGCACAGTATATGGTTATGAAAAGGTTAGCATGATTCATAAGTCAAGTCATGTATCATGTAATTGCTTAAAACAGTTGCATCCATGTAGAGATATGGGGCATGCTATATATATTGGTACCTTCATTTATACCATTTGTTATTTATTTCTAGAGCAAGCATTGAGCCAAATTTCCATGACTTGTACTTGAAATTCATGGATAAGGTTAATTCAAAGGCTTTAAACAAAGAGATTGTGCAGGCAATTTATGAAAATTGCAAGATTTGAGCCTTGTTTCTGTTCCCTGCTTGATTGAATTGACAAGTTGTGTTGATAATATGAAATCATACTTGGTGTTTGAATATTCTTCAAGCTCTTTTAGGATCAGAGCTCTTAAAATCAAGTTTAGAAGAACGCTCTTTGCTTAAAAATTTGGGGAGCTGGCTTGGGAAGTTAACAATTGGCCGTAATAAGGTTTTGATGGCTCGTGAAATAGACCCAAAGTCTTTGATTATAGAGGTAATTTCCAAATTGAATATATTTCAGGAGCAGATGGCCCTTAAATTGGTCATTTTCTTATCAAATTGTTTTCCATGTTGTAGGCATCTGAGAAGGGGCTAATGTTCGTTATTATTCCATTTACATCAAAGGTATAATTTATGATTGTAATTATCTGGTTCAATGTTTATCATTTAATTATGTGTTCTGACTCTAATTATAACTATCTTATGTTTCTATATAAAACACATTTTGTCGTCAAATCCCTTTCAAAAAACATCTCTCAAAAGAATGGCAAGAAGAAACAAAGGTAATTAGTCAACAAATAAATCAACTAGCTAGGATACAACCAATTGCTCGGAAGGAGATGAAGAAAATAACAAAATGGTTTCAAGAAATCGTTTATATTTCTTCTAGGTTCTTTCATTTAAAACCCATTATTTAATTTCATTATTTTATGTGATTTTTAATTAAATTCTCTAATATTTTTTTTAATTACAGTATAAGTGTTCATCAAATATCTCAGCCAAAAAATGACAGAGAAAAATACTATAATATCTCGAGTGCATCATCTCCCATAAAAGTTGTTGAAAGTAGGATTGATAAGGATGTGGAACTAGCTAGTGGGATGAATCCATTAATAGTCACTTTCAATAGTTTATCCAGAATGATAGTGGATAAATATCCTAAATTGAAGTTCGCACTTTTTCCATCAGGACTTCCAATACTTATTGATAATAACTAACAAACTTGTTCAACTAATTCGCATCAAATTCCTTCAAGAGTGGACAGTCAAAGTAAAAGTAGAAGGATAATGCTTGATCATTATGAAGCAGATAATAAATATTATATAAATTATCAACCCATGTCTTAGTATATATATAATTGATGGAAGAATTGTCTATGTTCAAATACCAAAAGTAAGTTCCATCAATTATATACTTTGACATGGGTTGATAATTTATATAATATTTATTATCTGCTTCATAATGATCAAGCAATATCCTTCTACTTTCACTTTGACTGTCCACCCTTGAAGGAATTTGATGTGAATTAGTTGAAGAAGTTTGTTGGTTATTATCAATAAGTATTGAAAGTCCTGATGGAGAAAGTGTGAACTTCAATTTAGGATATTTATCCACTATCATTCTGGCTAAGCTATTGAAAGTGACTATTATGGATCCATCCCACTAGCTTGTTCCACATCCTTATCAATCCTACTTTCAACAACTTTTATGGGTGATGACGCATCCGAGATATTATAGTATTTTTCTCTGTCATTTTTTGGTTGAGATATTTGATGAGCACTTGTACTGTAATTATAAAAAAAATATATTAGAGAATTTAATTAAAAATTACATAAAATAATGAAATTAAATAATGGGTTTTAAATGAAAAAACCTAGAAGAAATATAAACGATTTCTTGAAACCGTTTTGTTATTTTCTTCATCTCCTTTCGAGCAATTGATTGTATCTTAGTTGATTTGTTTGTTGACCGATTACCTTTGTTTCTTCTTGCCATTCTTTCGAGAGACGTTTTTGGAAAGAGATTTGATGACAAAATTGTTGAGCTTAGAGGAGCCTGAACTTGATGAGGTCAAGATTATCTCTAAAACTTAAAGGAGTTTTGATGATCACAAAATGTGTGTCAAGGACAACAACAAACAACAACTTAGAAGACAAAAACAAAGTCAAAGAAAGTGCTATGTAATAGGGATTAGTATATAAATTGTTTTGAATGAGTTTATATGTTATGTGTGCTGTGTGCATAAGCAAAATCTATATCTAAACTAATTAGAGAGTGTATGATGATGAGTTAAAAAGACTAAAGTTATTTTGAGACTTAAAACGATGTTTTGAAAACTAACTCAAAATAATCGATTATCATTAAATATAATCGATTATTCCAGCAACAGGCAGAATGGGATGCCTTGCTGCAATAATCGATTATTTGCCAAATAATCGATTATCCCAGAAATAACTCTCTGGAATAATCGATTATCCAGAAAAATAATCGATTATATTGTTCTTGGTTGGTTTCCAGAAAACCTGAAGAACAAAATAATCGATTATTCTTTAAAATAATCAATTATCTGGTTCTGAAACTTTTATAAATAGTTTGAACTTTTAGAAACTTCAGATAAGAGTTAGAATTGATAATCAAATTTAGAAAAGCGTTTTTGTGGAGTCTTTGTGACAATCTTGGAGAGATTTCTTTGTGAATTCAAGAAGAAAAACGTTTGTGAAAAACCTTGAAAGAGATCATCATCATCATCACATTCTTGAAAGGGGAAGATTAAGACTTGCTTCTGAATTCCAGGTGAATTCGTTCCTTGATTCTTTGTGAATATTTGTAAAAATCTTGAGAAGGGTTTCTCAAGTGGTAAGGATTCTTGTAGTGGGTTTCTACAAGGGGTGCTTTCTTGGGGTCAAGAAAGTGGTTATCTTTAGTGTTGAAGTATATGCATGTGTGGTATGCTTGTAAACCTTCTTCATTAAGATAGTGGAACAAATCTTGATCAGGTGCTGATTGAGGACTAGATGTAGGTCACATGTGGAGTGGCTGAACCAGTATAAAAGACTTGTGCAATCTTCTTCTACCTTTATCTTTTACTTTGAGTAATATCTTGGTTGAACATTAAAGAAGATAATTCTTGATTAACATGTGTGTGTGAATATTGATGGTTTAATCTGAATTAAAGCATTACATTTGAACCTCATTAGTTTTTGTAATCAAGAAAGCATATAGAATTCATTCTTCCATAACAAGTCTTTAAAGAAGCTTCATTTTAAAATTCAGTCTTAGAAAAGTTTAAGTGAAATAAAGATCCTAAATACTCTGAAATTTTTTAAAGGGTCATAGAATCCAATTCACCCCCCTCTTGGATTGTGCCAGTCTTTTCTAACAATTAGTATCTAGTGCAAGGTTCTTGAGAGTTATTCAAGATTTCAAAAATGGCCAACAACAACCTACCCTATGGTGAGGGTGTGTCTATTCATAGACTTCCTGTTTTCAATGGTGAAAACTATGTCTACTGGAAAATTAGGATGAGAATTTTCATTGAAGCTATTGATATTGCTGTATGGGATGTAACAGAAAATGGACCCTATATCCCTATGAAAAAAGATGGTGATGAGATTAAAGAAAAAAATTGGAGTGAGTGGAGTGATGAGGAAAAGAAAAGAGCCCAACATGACAAGAGAGCCAAAAATATCATAACATCTGCATTGTCAATTGATGATTTTTTTAGAATTTCACAATGCATATCTGCTAAAGAAATGTGGGATACTTTGCAAGTCACTCATGAAGGAACAAGTGATGTAGAGAGATCAAGAAAGCATACTCTCATTAGAGAATATGAGCTGTTTAGAATGCAAAATGGTGAATCTATTTCTGATTTTCAAAAAAGATTTACACACTTGATAAATCACCTTGTTGACCTTGGCAGGAAATTTGAAAAAGAAGAGCTGAATTTGAAAGTGCTGCAATGCTTGGACAGATCATGGCAAGCATAGGTGACAGCCATAGAAGAATCAAAGGATTTGCCCTCTTTGACACTTGCTACTCTCTTCGGGAAACTAAGAGAGCATCAGCAAAAGCTGCACATATTTGAAGAAAATGAACAGCAGGACAAGAAAGGAAAAGGAGTGTCATTGAAAGCCTTGAAATTTTCCAAAAGAAAAGAGGTGTGTGAAGAATCAAGCTCCGATGATTCCGAAACTGAGAACTTCAATTTGCTGGTGAAGAAGTTCTGAAAATTCATAAGGAGAAAGAAAAATTCCCCCTAAAAATTCAATAGAAAGACAAACAAGAAAGAGGAAGCAAGTACATCCTCCTTCAATTGCTTTAAATGTGGAAAACCGGGGCACATGAAAGCTGAGTATCCAAACCTCTTGAAGAAGCAACAAGAAGAGAAGAAAAGAAAGAGAAATGGAAAAGGGAAGAGAGCCTACATTGCTTGGGAAGATAATGACTCAAGCACAACAAGTGATGAATTCGAATGTGAGGAGAACAATTTATGTTTGATGGCTGGAGCTGACCAAGACACAATTGTAAGTGATTCTGACCTTGAATTTAATCCGGACTATGATCAACTCCAAGAAGCTTTTATACAAATTCATGAAGAGGCTGTGAAATTAGATGCCTTGAATTCAAAGCTGAAAAACAAGCTGAAATGGTATGAAAATGCTTTAATTAAAGCTGAACAAGAGCTTGAGAATTTGAAACATGAGCATGAAAATCTTCAAACTATGTTTAACTTTAGTGAAGCTCATTGTGAGAACTCCACCTCCTCAAAAGATGTTTGTGAAAATTGCAAGACTTTTGAAAAAGAAAATGCTGATTTAAAATCCACTCTTGCAAAGTTCACTAATGGAAATGCAAATTTAAATATTCTTTTTGGGAAAACAAAGAAACACTTTTGATAGGATTGGACTTGGTTTTAATCAACGCATGAGCATGCCATTTAAGTCAAAGAAAGAACCTTTTTAGAAAAACCAAAATTTTAGAAAATTTAAAAGCAATTTCTCTAGACAAACAACTTGTTTCTATTGTTGTAAAAAAGGTCACACAATAAAGAACTGCTACTCTAGGAAGTATGGAGTTCCAAATGGAGAAATGGTTTGGATTAAGAAAAGTCAAAGGCTGAGAACTAACCTACAAGGACCCTTCACATGGGTACCTAAATTTTTTCTCTGAATCTTTGTTGTAGGAATGCTTGAGGGCCAAGAACTTACTTTGGTATCTTGATAGTGGCTGCTCAAGGCATATGACTGGGGATCCTTCAAAGTTCTCAAGTCTGAAATTGAAGAATGAAGGTTATGTTACCTATGGTGACAACAACAAAGGGAGAATTCTTGGCCATGGCAATGTTGGTAACACCTCCTCTCAAACATTGATTGAGAATGTACTGCTTGTTGATGGATTGAAACATAATTTGCTGAGTATAAGTCAACTAAGTGACAAAGGCTTTAAAATTGAATTTGATAATACATGTTGCTTTATATGTGATAAAAAGACTAAAGAAATCAGATTCATAGGAAAAAGGATTGACAATATATACATGCTTGACTTAGAACACTCTATAGCAATTTCAAACCCTAAGTGTTTAATAACTCAAGAAGAAAACATATGGCTTTGGCATAGGAGAGCTGCACATATTCATATGGATCATTTGAATAAACTGAGTAGGAAAGAATTAGTGGTTGGTTTACCTAATCTCAAGTTTAGTAAGGACAAACTATGTGATGCTTGTCAAAAGGGAAAGCAAGTGAAGGCTAGCTTTAAAAGCAAAAATCAGATTTCCACAACTAGACCTTTGCAATTAATTCACATGGATTTGTTTGGTCCTTCAAGAACCATGAGCTTAGGTGGAAACTACTATGGTTTAGTGATTGTTGATGACTACTCAAGATACACATGGGTTATGTTTCTTGCAAACAAAAATGATGCTTTTAATGCCTTTAGAAAATTTGCCAAGCTTGTTCAAAATGAAAAGTGTTCAAACATTACCTCTATAAGAAGTGACCATGGAGGTGAATTTCAAAACATAATGTTTCAAAAATTTTGTGAGGAACATGGTATAAACCATAATTTCTCAGCACCTAGGACACAGCTTGTCATGTGTTAAACAAAGTTCTGATCCGACCTATATTAAAGAAAACACCCTATGAAATTTACAATGGAAGGAAGCCTAACATTTTATATTTTAGAGTGTTTGGGTGTAAGTGCTTTGTGCTGAACAATGGGAAAGAGCAACTTGGAAAATTTGATGCAAATGCTGATGAGGCAATCTTTCTAGGATACTCTACAAATAACAAAGCTTATAGAATTTATAATAAGAGAACTCTAGTTGTAGAAGAATCTGTCCATGTGGTATTTGATGAGTCTAACAAACAAGAGACAAGGAAAACTGAAATTGAAGACTTAACTGATTTGCTGGAATAACCTCTATTGGAAAGTGAAACTAATAATAAGCCTAAAGAGACTTAACTGATTTTTTTTTTTGCCTAGAATTCCCTTTGTGAGTTTTCATTCTAGCAGCTTCTTAACAAGCAATGCTTCTCTCTTGTTAAAATCATCTTTCAAGAAAGCTCTATTCATTTTGACTAAGTGTTTGAGGGATTCTTCCTCCTCAAGTTCTATTCTGCTTGGATTTCACGGTTGTACGACACGGCTTTATCCTTTTAGGGCAAGAGTTAGGATCTTGATGATTGTGGATTTCTTTTTCCTAAACTCTTTATACATGGCTCACTTTCCATTACTTCTGGCTAATGCATATAGGTTGATTTCTCTTTTTATTCTCGTTTATTCTTTTTTTCAAGAAGGATATGTTCTAAATGAATACAATGCAGAATGAAGAGAAAGTTGAGAATAATAAATACCAGTCCTAGTATTGGAATGACCCGTTCCAGCCTAGGATTCTTTAGGTGTTTTAGTCACGTTGGAACGGCCCGTTCTGATATTGGAACGGCCCGTACCAGGTTCGGAATGGCCCGTTTCAATTTTGGAACAACCCGTTCCAGGCTACTAAAACCACCTTATTTGGTCTTTAGGCCTATCTACGGAAATTTTCGTAAGTAAGTTATCTACAGAAATTTCCATAGATAACTTATCTACGGAACTTTCCTTAAATTGTTCACAATTTTACTTCAGGGCAATACTTTTAATTATCTGCAGGTGCGCACAAAAAATTATAATCATCTTCAGGGCAACAGATTTTTGAACACTTACAACATCAAATTCTCGTTTCTTGATAAAATCAGGAGCTGCAGCAAGATTAGGAGATTTCTCTTCCAATGAAGTATTCAAATTGCACGCAGATTCTCTAATTTCTACTTCAAGCATCTCTATTGCACTCCTGCAAAGGAAATAGACTATTAAACTTGTTTTTTTTCTGGATTTTGCGCTGGCTAAATTGACAAAGCAAATTGTGACAACAATCTAATACGAATGATACAATTTAGGGATATGAAATAGGAAGCTTACCTGAGAATAAAAAAAAGTAGCACAGCCTAGCATTATTTTTCAAAATTAAACTTATGTGAGCAATGATAAAAAGACTCACCCTAGCACACAGCTCCAAGGCTTGCTTTTGGAAGACAGTGTAAGGAAGTTTCGGGCAGTGAAAAAGAAATTATTAACAAAATATTCATCAAGAAATTACGTAAAATTTGGTTCACATTTTTTTCCTTCAACAAGTCAGTAAACTCTAGCAAAGCATCACAATAATTTTCTTCCAGTAGCCATGATTCAAGGTGAAGGCAGCTCAATCCTATAACTCATATTCAATAACAATTATAAAAACTCAATTATAATAACTCATTACTATTGTCCAACATATTATATTCATATGTTCTCATATAGTAAAACTCTAACAGTAACAATTATAAAAACTCAATGATAAAAAGGCTATAAATACCTTGAGTAAATCAGAAACCTTCTCAGCAATATATTTTTGTTGAATATTGGCTCCCTCCTATGTTACTTATCAACATGAATGCACAGTATAACTTCATCAACACATTACACCTGAAAGTAAAACTTAATAAATTGTAGGAACAATGTATATAAATTATTGCAAGTATATATAAATAGATGAGGCAGAGGTGAGGCAAGTATATATAAATTCTTAGAAGAATGAATGCTGATGCATCAAATATATAAAAAACTATTTTCAGAATTTAAAGTGTGAAAGATGGAAGTCTTCTTTTATAGTATGAAATTAGAAAATTCCAGAAAGGGAGATATGGAACTGAGAACAGACAATATAAATCACAAAGAGCAGGGAAGAGAAAAATACAGACAAATCCCTTATAATAGAATGATTAAGCGTATCAATACTCTGAGATCAAAGCAAGATGAATAACTCAAACTCTCCTAGTGGCTTGAAATATTATGTAGAGTCTCAGGATGGTTTTATAAATTCAATACACATGCACCTTCATGTGAAAGTTATTTGTGCTTGATATGATAATGTTGACTCAATCTTAAATATCAACAAAGATCAAACTCCTGACAACTGTAGACAAGCTTTCATACAATGTCAAAGGTCAATTATCTTTAAAGCTTTGGTTGTTTGGTGGAGGCCTAGGAATGGGCTTATACCTCTAAGAATGAGAAATTGGTATGTGACAAAAACAAATACCATTCAAAGATTATAATGATAAAAATATGCCGGTGCCACATACAAAAAAATGGCACTAGATACTATAGTAAAATATTATATAATGGAACTGACAGAAAACAGAACCAAAGAATAGAAGATATTGCTAATACTCATCAAGGTACCTTGTTTCACAACAGGAGACATTACTGACATAGATTTTCCTTCCTGACCTGAAAGATACAAATGAATATATTATAGAAACAAGTCACAAGTATTTGGAAAAGATACACTGATGGAAGTCTGGATGCTAATCCTTCAAAATTAATGGGAATGTACACAAAAGCCAAACAACAACCAACGTCCTCTTTGGCCAAGGTATACTCAAATGTACCTGCTGACACTAACAAAAAGCTTCTGCATAGATTTTCCAAAATGAAACAAGAGTAAAGAGCTTAGTAAGTGCAATGAGGGATGGAAAAAAATTAAATTTTTAAACAAAACAAAAGCAGGAAGCATCCCCAAAGCACTGTAAAAAATGCAATTCTAATTTGCAAAAGCACAAATCAAAAGTCTAGAATAAAGGAATTTATATTTTAACTTGATGCTTCCATGACCTTTAGTAAAGTGCAAAAAAGAGAATACAGACGCGGAATCCCTGTTTTCCCGTAACCAAGAAATGTTCGGCTATGATGCTTGTTTCATTTTCAGCACCCCCTAAAGTAATAAATGTCAAAATAATCGGTGATCTACGAGAGAATAGCAAGGTCACTGCAACTGGTATTTTTACAAATGTTGAACGAAGCTTATTTTTACAGAGCATAATGAAAGCTTAAATAAATAAAAGTATAAAAATTGAGGAATTGCAAGAATGAAAGCGAGAAACAGAGCAGAGAAGCCATAAAATACCTAATAGAAGGAGGTTGGTGGCCGGCGAGGGACTGTTGGAATGATTTAACACAGCTGGAGGCGTGGTGGCCGGCGAGGGACTGTTGGAATGGTTTAACACAAAAGGAGGTGTGGTGGCCGGCAAGGGACTGTTGGAAAGGTTTAATGGAGAAGGAGGTGTGGTGGCCGGCGAGGGAGTGTTGGAACCGTTTAACAGAGAAGAGAAGGAGGTCTGCTAGGGCAAGAGGAAGGTTCAAAACAAATTTTGTGTATCACAAGACTAAGTTATAAAAATAAAAATAAATTAATTCTTTATGAGCATTATTTTTAATTTTAGTTTCTGCTCAGTTTATTTAAAATAAATAAATAAATAAACATTTATTTTAAAATTTAATTTAAATAAAACATGTTATTATTGATATTAAATCATAATAAATTTTATAATATTAAATTTAGTATATATTAAAATTAATTAAATATTTGTATTTAAGAAATTATTACAGATTTTAGACATATATTTTAAAGTTTTTATTTTATTAAATTAATTGAAAATTAATTATATTTTATCACTTTTTAATAAAGTGAGTGAATGATAATGAATTAATTAAAATTTTAAAATATATTTTTATTAAAAATAATTTTTTGGTCAATATAGTGACTAAAAAGTATCATAATAAATAATGAAATTAAATAAATTAAATCTTATAATGGTTATTTTTTTTCATAATGCTAAATTAAATATTCTAATTAATTTTATAATAAATTAAAATGAAAATATTATAATCAAAAGAAATTTAATATTTAATCAAAAGATTATATAAATCATAATTAAAATTATAATAAATATTCTGATATTAAATTTATTATATGTTAAAATTAATTACATATTTATATCAAAGAAATTGCTACAGATTTTAGATTTTATTTATTATGTTTTATAATAAATAAAATCCAATATTAAATCAAAAGATTATAAAAATCATAACTCAAATCCAGGTAAATATTTTGATATTAAATTTATTATATATTAAAATTAATTAAACATTTTTATCAAACAAACTCATACACATTTTAGATTTTATTTACTATCTTTCATAATCAAAAGAAATCCAATATTAAATCAAAAGATAATAAAAATTATAACTAAAATATTTATAAATTTTCTAATATTAAATTTAGTATATATTAAAATTAATTAATTAAATATTTGTATTTAAGAAATTGTTACAGATTTTAGATATATATTTTAAAGTTTGTATTTTATTAAATTTATTAAAAATTAATTATATTTTATCACTTTTTAATAAAGTGAGTGAATGATAATGAATTAACAAATTCTAAAATACATTTTTAATTAAAAATAATTTTTTGGTCAATACAGTAACTAAAAAGTATTATAATAAATAATTATACTAAAAAAGAATAAATTTTATAATGATTATTTTTTTAATGATGTTAAATTAAATATTCTAATTATTTTCTAATAAATAAAAATGAAAAGATAATAAAAATATGTTTTACCTACAGAATTTATCTACGGAAATTTCCATAGATAACTGAACATTATCTACGGAATAAATTTCGTAGATAATATTTCGTAGATAATTAAACGTTATCTACGAAAAAATTTCCTTGTTTGTGTGCCCCCGGACGAAATTGGGTGTCTACAAGGGTTGGACGTTTGAGGTTAGTTTCAATAATCGTGACTTACATTTAGCTTTTGCGTTAATTGTTCATCTGGAACGGCCCGTTCTACAACCAGAACGGGCCATTTTACTTGAATTTAATGTTTGTTAATTGTTAATCTGGAACGGCCCATTCTGGTTGCAGAATGGGCCGTTCTAGATGCATTAAAGAAGGAGAATTTAATTTAGTTTAATTTTTTTAGGATTATGGCAGATTCGGGGTCTGGTAGTGGAAAGAGGGAAGGGAGATCTGCCACTCGATTGTCTGGGTTGACAGTTGGACGCATTGCGAAGGAGAGGACACTGGTTGAGGTGGATCCTCGTTCTAGCAAGGCGTCAAGCCCAAATGCTGCAAAGTTTAGGAGCTATTTGGGAGTCCTAGCTCGACGTCATGTTTCTATTATCATTACATCATGAGATGATGTTGAGGAGGCTGACAAGAATCTCATGTGGCAGGATATTTAGATATATACTTGCACTTCCCTTCAATATTATATAACTTAAATATGTTATTTATTATTTGTTGTTATTTTGGTAGCAAAATTTTGATATTCCCAACACCGAGCTCATGAGGAGGAAGATGTTATCTTCCTTTGCCACCAGGTGGAGAGACTTCAAGACTTTCTTGACACGGGAGTATGTATTTGGAGAGCGACAAAATGAGACTCCCTGTAGTACCAGATTACTGACGAGGAGTGGATGCAATTTTGTGCCACTCGATTGGACCCTTCTTGGCAGGTTACTTATTGATAATTCTTACATTGACACAAATACTTAAGGTATATTTTAATTAATCTCATTTTCTTATTTGTATTATTGCAGGCCAAAAGAGTAGCTGCCCAAGAATGACAGAGCAAGAATGATGCACCCCATCTATTGTCAAGAGGGGGATATGAATTAAAAAAAAGAAAATGATGAAGGCTAGGGCAGAGGCATCAGGGGTTGAGTCTACTGACCGTGTGGAGTCACCTCCCCGCTATGAGATGTGGATAGCAGCTCGAACAAAATCAGATGGGCAAATGACTTCTGAGTCTGTAAGGGTCATTTCTGATAAAATAGTAAGTAAAAATATACAAACTAAGACTCTTCATTTCAACTCATTCAACTCATAAGTGTAGTTTAGGGTATACTTATTGTTAATATGTTGCAGGAGGGTTTAGTTGAGCAGACCACCCAGGGCTCATTTGTTCCCCATGATCGGGATGATATACTCACAACGGGCATAGGAAGGCTAGAGCACGCAGGGAGTGTGCGTGGTATTGGTGGTTCTTGGAGTCACCGATATTACTTTGGTTCACCACCATCGAGGAGCAGTACTGTTGGCTCTTGCAGTTAGGAGGCTATGCAGAGAATGGAGATGCAGTTTGAAGAGAAATTGAAGAACATTCGAGAAGAGTTTGAATAGAAGTTTGAGTTTTTGGCTCGTTCTCAGCAACAGACTACAGTTCCTCATGATGGTGTTCGAGTCAGCACTAAAGGGAGTTGTGCTGCTCCAAATCCCTCAAGGGAATAGACTCACACTGATGTACCAAACTAGTGTGAGTTATATGTTGAGGATAACCTCCCATGGTTAGTGGCTATTAGTCGAGTATTTGAGGGTGGCTTAACCATCCATGGTGTCCCTCTACAGCCAGAGTGGACACAGGTTGTGATTGACCACGTTCAAGATGCTACTACTCCAGTGCCTTTGCCCAATACAGAGGTTAAACTAGTGGGGCAGGCAACCGACACATTCTTAGCTTGGCCAAAATGTTTAGTTATGCCGCTTTCAACATGGGCAAAGGTAATTCTATTATTGCTCTTTTATATTCTTATAATTCTATTATTGTTTAACTAATCTTGATTCTTTCTTTAGGATTTTATCAATCGTGGTAAGGAGGTCATGAGAGAACCTATTGTTGATGATGCTGATATCGTAGAAGCTGAGGATGGTCCCATATCTAGGCTTCTAACCATATTACCACGATTGAAGAAGAAACCAATTCAATTGTTGTGGGACATTAGAGTTTTTGGAGTTGATAGCTCTGATGTTCCACTATACATATCCCTGTCCGACACATTAGAGATTGTTGGGGGAAACTCCATAATATATCTATCATACAGCTGTGGGCCATGTAAGTGATATTTTCTTTTATGAGTCTAAAATTACAATACTTACATTTAAATTATAATAATTAATTGTGTTAGGTACATGGACAAATTGAGTGTGGAGCAAGCACAAGCACAAGTATATAGATTTATTGAGCCTCAATCCATCCAAAAATCAGGAAACACTCAGGTCCATATCCAACAATATATGCAAACATGGATGAGTGAATCAGGAAGAGATATATACATTGCTGCATACATTGACGGGTTAGTTTTTTAATTAATTTTTTAATCATGGTAATTTTATAACTAATTTGTTTGTCATACAATGTAGGTCCCATTGGCAGTTAATGGTAATCATTCCTAAGGAAACACCGTGGTGTGGTTTTGTTCACTACATCGAAAACCAAGCCATGAAATTAAATGTCAATTACAAGGGTAACTAAAATTATTCATTATGTTTTAAAACTATAACTATATATATTGGCTAACATTTGTTTTTATTTACACTAGTGGAAAAAACACTTTTAAAATCAGTCATTTTTGACTTTTAAAATCGGTTCTACGACCGATTTTAAAAGAGCCAATTTTAAAACGTGAGACTTTTAACATTGGTCGTTGACCGATGTTAAAAGTCCCACTTTTAAAATCAGTTAAGACTGACCAATGTTAAAACCCTAACTTTTAACATCGGTCATGTCATGATCGATGTTAAAAGTAGTTAATTTTTTTTTTTAAATATTTGACTTATTTTAGGAGGATCCCTGAACAAAACCTGTAAATTAATAAAATACTAGATAATTCATATGTTTTTAATATATCAAATTACATACAAATGATAAGAGTTGGTAAATGTCAACCATATATGTAATCAAAGTAACTTACAAATTATTATGCATCCTAAACTACAAAATGAGTAAAACTATAAACTTACGTTTTATGCCCAAGAAGGGAGGTATTAAGCTTGTACGCACTACCCATACAGACATAACCAAACATCATATTCTTTTAAATTTCTAACTCAGTGGGAAGTGGCTTGATTGTTGTTGCTTGCTACATCTAAGAAACTCTACAACCATTAAAAGCAAGCGATAACAATATTCTGAATCATTGATTCCCAGTCCTACAAAACAGCTTGTATGTAATAAAGAATTTCGAACTCTAACCCTCGGATACATGTTGTCATTGAACTATACCTTTCCAATAAGGCGGGGCTGACCATGGTGAGAATTCTTATGAAATTTCTTTCTTCTTTTGCTTCAAGGGCATGCACTTCCTCGTTGGATAGTAGGTCCACAATAGGTTCATATACGTCCCACTCCTTTCTTTTCCTGTTATATTCAAGAAAAATAAGCCAAGCCTGTGACATAATGTAACACCCCATTTTTCTATTTCAATTTTATTTTTTTTAAGGGTATTTTGGTAATTTTATAAAGGTGATAGGGGTGATTTAGTAGCTTGGAAAGGGCTGTTCCGGAATTGGAACGGGCCGTTCCAAACTACCAAAAAGCATGTGATTTAGTAGCTCGGAACGGGCCGTTCCAAACTACCAAGTTGTGTGTGAGTTAATATCCCAAAACGGGCCGTTCTCAAGATGGAACGGGCCGTTCCGGATTAACCCTAATTGAGAACGGGTTTGGAACGGGGCGTGACCGTTGTGGGTAATTAATGCACACTAGAACGGGTCATTCTGGTTTTGGAATGGGCCTTTCTGGATGTGATTTTTTAGCCATGTTTTAAAGGTCCGGAACGGGCCGTTCCGGATTTGGAACGGGCCGTTCCGGCGTAAAAAGCCTATAAATAGAGCTGTTTGCCACTCCCAAAAAGCACACCTCTCATTCTGATTCTGAATTCTTTTCTTCTGCTCTATCTTCTTTCCTCTACTTTCTGCTTCAGACCGGGGGGAACCCAACGAGGGAGATCAACCAGATCTAGTCTAGATTCAGCTTCTTCATATCTAAGTACGGGGGAAAAGGGAATTATTTATATATAGAGTTACATGAGGGAATTGGGTAGAGGAAGAACCCCTTAGAAATATGAGCAATTTTAGAAATATTTCTGTTTGAAGAATTATTGGCATTATTTGATTCTGTATATATTTAGGACAATAAATATATATTTTGTTTTTAAAAATGATGCTCTAGGAGAGAGAATGAAATTATAGAAAAATGCATGTAGGCTAGGTTTTGGAAAAATTGAAATATTTCTGTTTGAGGAATTAATGATACCATTAGATTCAGTATGTGTTGAGGATTAGAAATATATATTTAATTTATAAGAATGATGATCTGAGAGGGAGAACGAAACTGTAGAAAAGTGCCTGTGAGTTAAGTTTTGAAAGAATTGGGGGTTTTATTGTTTATGTTAAAGTTTTATTAAATTGATAATTCCATTATTTATAATATTAATTTATGAATGTTATTGGTATATTATTTGATAAGAATTGATGATCTAGATGTGAATTGCTCGAATGGTGTGTAAACCCTTATTTTGTTAGACTTATATGTTGTGCATGTAATATGGAATTGAGATGAAATGAGATGTTGTGTGGATATGATTATGATTGTGATTGTGGAACCTCACACTAATGACCAGGGATGAGACGAACCTTGAGTAGTGATGCTTCAAGGACGAGCGTGCCCTTGGCATAGTGTGGGATGAGTGAGGCAATTAACACGCATCACTTATGTCACATATGGCAGCCCTGACATAGGGTTAATTGCAAGAGATTGTGTGGATTGTAATGTGCTTGTGGTTCCTCACACTAATGACCAGGGATGAGACGAACCCTGGGTAGGTGATGCTTCAGGGACGAGCGTGCTCCTGGCATGGTGTGGGATGAGTGAGGCAGTTAACCCGTATCACTTGTGTCAGTTGTGGCGTGGTCTTGACATAGTGTTAATTGTAAGATTTATGTGGATTGTGATGGATTGATGTAGTTGTGAATTGAGATGTGAAGATGATGAATGATTGATAAATTATAATATATATATGAACGCTTGTAATTATTTTATTAAGCAACGAGTTATGATGAGATTACAATTGTGGTGTGTTTGTATGTGCTTTGCATATAGATATTTTCTTTTCTCACCGTATAAATTGTGGATGTTTTAGGTGAGGAAGATCCGGCTTCGAGTGGCATCTAGAATGCCAACAGTTGAATTGTGGGGATGCTCTGATATTGTGACATCGGGGCAGAGGAATTTAGAACATAGGTTTTATATAGATTTGGAATTGTAAACGTTATTTTTGAAAACAATTTGTAAACTCTTGCGTTTCATTTTTTTATATTATTATTGTGGTTGTTGAAGAATAATTTCGAAGATTTTTATGTGAACCCTTTTTACCGAAATTGAAAAATTTATTTGTCAATATTTATTATTACAATATATGTGTTGGGGTAGTAAGGGTGTCACAATTAGTGGTATCTGAGCCCGGTTGATCCAATTGGTTGTGAGTTATGAGTCTACTATGCTTGTTTGGTTGATAATTTATGGAATGAATTGAATGTGGAATTTGTTGATATGTTAGTGCTATGATTGATTAAGTTGGTTGTTTACTTATAGTATAATTGGTAACTTTTCTGGTGACCAGAAAAGTAATGGCAGGAGGTAGGAACGATCGTGCAATCGCTGATGCTCTTCAAGCGATGGCTCAAGCTCTTGGTAATATGAACCAGCAACCAAAGGTAGATTGGCTGGAGAGATTCCAGCGAAATAATCCACCAAGCTTTCGTGGGGGTTATAATCCTGATGGAGCTGCTGAATAGATTTTTGAAGTTGAAAAGATATTCCAAGCTATGGGATGTCCTTTGATACAGAAGGTGACTTTGGCTGCCTTCATGCTTTCTGGAGAGGCTGGCATCTGGTGGCAAGGTACTTTACAAAGAATGATAGCTGCGGGTACCCAAGTGAACTGGGAGAATTTCAAGCGGCTATTCTTGGAGAAATACTTTCCCCGAGATGTGAGACATAAGAAACAGGTGGAATTCCTTGAATTGAAGCAAGGAGATGATTCTGTGGCTGAGTATGTGACTAAGTTTGAAGACTTGGTCAGATTTTGTCCCATGTATGATGGTGTGAACAATGAGGAGGACAAATGTGTGAAGTTTGTGAGTGGTCTTCGCCCAGAGATTAAACAAGTTTTCAATTATCAAGGGATCACTCACTATCACGAATTAGTAAACAAGTGTCGAGTATATGATGAGGACAACCGTGCTAGGGTAACTCATTATAGGAGTGGAGGACCTATGAGGAATAATAAGTTTGGGTCATCTAGTAAGGGTAAACCTTACACCAAGTCTGCCGGGAATACGAGCTCTAAAGTGAATAATCAAGATTCTGTGCAACAAAGGAGCAAAGCTAGCCAAATGTCTAGAGGAGGGAGTGTGAGTTCTGTTCCACACAACAACTGCTTCAACTGTGGGAAGCCAGGGCATAGGGCAATTGAGTGTCGGATACCAAGAGCAATAACATGTTACAACTGTCAACAGAAGGGACACAAAGCTAATGAATGCCCCAATAACAAGAAAGGAACATCAGAGGTTGGAGGAAGCGCTAGTAAACCTAGAGCGACAGGAAGGGTGTTTGCCTTGAGTGGTGCTGAAGCTACTCAATCCAAAGACCTAATCCAGGGTATGTGTTTCATCAATGGAACTCCTCTAATTGTTTTGTATGACTCTGGTGCGACTCATTCTTTTATATCACATGCGTGTGTGTCCAAATTAAAATTACCTATTTCTTCCTTATCTTTTGAATTAATAGTAGAGACACCAACTAGTGGTTCAGTGTCTACTTCTGATGTCTGTTTAAAGTGTCCTTTGATTATTGATGGTAAAGATTTCATGGTTGACTTAATTTGTTTGCCTCTAAGTCAGCTAGATGTTATTCTGGGTATGGACTGGTTATCTTCCAATCGTGTCCTTTTGAATTGTGCTGATAAATCTATTGTCTTTGGTGAGCCTGTTGAAAAAGTGAGTAAGGATTATTTGACTGCCAACCAAGTTAAGGTATCTTTACAAGAGGATTCCCAAGTGTACATGTTGTTAGCTTCTTTGAATTCTGAGAGTAATGTTTTGGTGAATGAATTGCCTGTTGTGTGTGACTTTTCAGATGTCTTCTCTGATGATATGACTAGCTTACCACCTAGAAGAGAAGTAGAGTTTTCCATAGACTTAGTACCAGGTACAGGACCTATTTCTATTGCACCTTATAGGATGTCACCCGTAGAGTTAGTGGAGCTTAAGAAACAAATAGAAGACTTGTTGGAGAAGGGGTTTGTGAGGCCTAGTGTATCACCTTGGGGAGCACCCGTACTATTAGTTAAGAAGAAGGATGGTAGTATGAGATTGTGTGTAGATTATCGCCAGTTGAACAAGGTGACCATTAAGAATAAATATCCATTGCCTAGGATAGATGATCTTATGGACCAGTTGGTGGGTGCTTGTGTATTTAGTAAAATTGATCTTAGATCGGGGTACCATCAGATTAGAGTTAAGGGTGAGGATGTACCTAAGACAGCATTTAGGACTCGTTATGGACACTATGAGTATCTAGTAATGCCTTTTGGTGTGACAAATGCTCCTACAATTTTTATGGATTACATGAACCAAATTTTTCATCCGTATTTGGATAAATTTGTAGTTGTCTTCATAGATGACATACTAGTTTATTCCAAGACTAAAGAGGAGCATAAGGAACACTTAAAGGTAGTACTTCAAACTCTCAGGGAGAGACAACTTTATGCCAAGTTGTCTAAGTGTGACTTTTGGCTAGAGGAGGTGACTTTCTTAGGACATGTGATTTCAAGTGGAGGTATAGCAGTAGATCCATCTAAAGTTGAGGCGGTGCTTAAATGGGAGACACCTAAGTCAGTTAGTGAGATTAGGAGTTTTCTTGGATTGGCTGGATACTATAGAAGATTCATAGAGGGATTTTCTAAGTTAGCATTACCCTTGACAAGTTTAACCAGGAAAGGAGTTGTGTTTGTATGGGATAGTAAATGTGAGAGTAGTTTCCAAGCCCTTAAGGAGAAGTTGACTAGTGCACCTGTTTTAGTGTTGCCTCACCTTAGTAAGACTTTTGTGGTTTATTGTGATGCTTCTAAGATGGGTTTGGGTGGAGTGTTAATGCAAGAGGGAAAGGTCGTATCTTATGCATCTAGGAAATTGAAAATACATGAGAAGAATTACCCCACCCATGATCTCGAATTAGCAGCTGTGGTATTCACACTTAAGATTTGGAGACATTATTTATATGGTTCAAAATTTGAGGTGTTTAGTGATCATAAGAGTCTTAGGTATTTATTTGACCAAAAGGAATTAAATATGAGGCAAAGGAGATGGTTAGAGTTCCTTAAGGATTATGATTTTAATCTTAGTTATCATCCGGGTAAAGCTAATGTGGTGGCTGATGCATTGAGTAGGAAATCTTTGCATTTGTCTTCTCTTATGATTAGGGAGATGGATCTTTTGGCTCAATTTAAAGACTTGAGTTTGACTTGTGAAGTGACCCCTAATAGTGTGAGACTAGGTATGACTCGGGTGACTAGTGAGTTGTTGAGGGAAATTGGAGAAGCATAGTTAGTGGATTCATTTCTAGTGGCTAGACATGATGCTATAGGACAAGGTGTTGGAGGAGAATTTACCTTGGGTGTAGATGGAGTGTTAAGATTTAAAGACTGAGTGTGCGTGCCTAGTGACCCTACACTTAGACGTTTGATCTTAGAGGAAGGTCATAGGAGTAAGCTTAGTTTTCACCCAGGAGCAACTAAGATGTATCAAGACCTTAGGAAGATATTTTGGTGGCCTAGGATGAAGAAAGATATAGCTGAATTTGTGAGTGCCTGTTTAGTGTGTCAGAAGGCTAAGATAGAACATCAGAAACCTTCAGGACTACTTCAGCCTTTGAGTATACCCGAGTGGAAGTGGGATAGCATTTCTATGGATTTTGTAGTTGCTTTGCCTAGGACTAGGAGAGGACATGATTCCATTTGGGTTATAGTTGATAGGTTGACTAAGAGTGCACATTTCTTACCTATTAACATTAGGTATTCTCTGGAGAGATTGGCTGGACTGTATATTGATGAGATTGTGAGATTGCATGGGATACCATCTAGCATAGTTTCAGACAGAGACCCTAGATTCACCTCTAGGTTTTGGGAGAGCCTACAACGAGCTTTGGGGACCCAACTTAGACTTAGTTCAGCTTACCACCCTCAAACTGATGGTCAGACTGAGAGGACTATTCAATCTTTAGAGGATTTTCTTAGAGCCTGTGTGTTAGACCAAGGGGGTAGTTGGGATAGTCTTTTACCTTTGATAGAGTTTACCTATAATAATAGTTACCACTCTAGTATATGTATGGCACCTTATGAAGCCTTGTATGGTAGGAGATGTAGGACCCCTTTGTGTTGGTGCGAACCTGGTGATAATGTTATCTTAGGACCTGAGATTGTGCAACAAACCACTGATAAGGTTAGATTGATACAAGAGAGGATGAGGACAGCTCAGAGTAGACAGAAAAGTTATGCTGACAAGAGAAGGAAGGACTTGGAATTTCAAGAAGGTGACCATGTGTTCTTGAAAGTCACTCCGTGGACTGGGGTTGGCAGGGCACTGAAATCCAGAAAACTTACTCCTCGATTTATTGGTCCTTTCCAAATTCTAAAAAGAGTCGGTAGTGTGGCCTACCAAATTGCTTTGCCTCCTAATGATAGACTATGGCCAAGGCCAAGGAATCCAAGAGGTGATATCATAAAAGAACCAAGAGGAATGGGATGATCTTCAAGACCTTTTCATATGTTTTGTACATAGTTTCTTTTGTATAGGTTATTTTTGCCTTTGTATTTGTAAGGCACTGTATTTCCCTTTTTAGTAGCTATTGTATATTGATTCTAGGGTAGGTTACTTGGACACTTTGATTCCATTTAACCTAACCTAGAAATACATTCTTTTCTTAGTTTTCTAGTAGGAGTGGCATTAGCAAATTAGAGAGTGTCCTTAGTAAGCTAGAGAGTGCTCCTAGCAATTTAGCCAAAGGTGGTCCTAGGCTAAATTTTTCATATTGGACTCATTTTACTCCTAATTTTTCATAGATTTGATTTAGCTAGGTTCCATTCCCATTGAATGAACCTAACTAAACCAAATTAACCATTTTCAAATCAAAAGGAGTAAATTAATTCCAAGAAGCCACCCACCTTAGAAGTGTGTTCACACTTGTGTGAACACTTGTGTGAACACTTGGACGAAATTCATGGAGTTTCTTAAGCTTAGAAGCTTGAAACACAAGCTTCTCCTTGGCTAGCTTACCAAGCAAGCCAAGTGAGAAGCTTGCTCTCCAAGCCTCTTGACCTTGGACGGTTTATCTAGACTCAACCATGGTTCCTAGTGAACCATGGTCAAGACTAGCTTGCTCTCTAAGTTTCCTACTCCTATAAACTTGTAATTCTTTGATTGTAAAACACTTTTGACCAATTTGAGAAATGAAATCTGAATTTTCTCTCTAAATCAAGAGTCACAAAAACCGAAGAGAACTTTCTCTCCTAAGTTCTCTCCATAGGTGCTTCAACCTTACCTTGGTTCCTTAAGCTTCTACCTCAAGCTAAGGAGTAACCGAGCCACTTCAAGGCTTCTTCTCCATTGAAGAACACTTCAAGGAGCTTCAAAGAGTCATTGGAGTCTTAACCTCAATAGCATTCACGGTCCTAAGCATGGAGCAAGTGAAGGAATCATCAATCTCCTCACCTAGTTCCATCATTTTTGGTATCTAGAGCCTAGTGCTCTTGAGGTTTTTGTTTCTAACTTTTTGTTCTTGAATCCGTGTTGTATCTTCCTCCTTTTACATGTCTCTTTGTGTTGCTGCATGGATCTAGTTTTAATAAATATGTTGATGGATCCTTATGTCACATATGAAGTAATTGATTCATAGTTTTGCTTGTTCCTTATTCTTGAATCAATTTGTGTTGTGCGCCTAGGTTCATGTACTTGTGCTTTTAATTTTTGTTTGAGTCTTCTCCATTCCTATAACATGAGTCCGTGATTGGACATTGATAATGTTTAGTGTATATTTTGTTTTTGAATCATATGTTTTGTCTAGAGTCATGTGTAGTCCTTTGAATGTCATTGATTCCTAGACTAGCTTGTTTGACCTAATTTTTTGCTTTGTGTTTTTGTGTCCGAAAATTATTGAATATTTTCTTGATAAATATGTACCTTACTATATGAGCTTTTGATTTACATGTTTGAGTTCCTAATTTGCTATTAGTTCTAGCAAATTTCCTAGAGTTAGGTTTCCTTTATGTCATATTAAAAGTTTTGTCAAGAAAAGTTCATAAACACTCTCCTATTAGGTTTCCTTGTGTCTTGTGTTGTGGCTGAAACTTATTGAAATTTTTTGGACCTTAAAACAGAACCAAAACAGAGGTGTGAGTGTCCTAATTGCTTGAGAAAAACAAAGAAACAAAGTGCTTAAAAATTTGACCTAAAAAAATACTACAAAATAGTGAAGCACTAGTGAAAACATACTTGTGAACACCTCTTGTTTTGTGTCATAATTTTGCTGCAGTTTTTCTATATTGAAACCGAGACATATAAGTGCTTAAAAGGCATTGAAACTCCTGAACATACAAAGAAAAATAAGTGAAAAATAATTTGCAAAAGAAAAAGAAAGAAAATAGCAAAAGAAAAGCCAAAGGAGTGAAAATTTGAGAAAATATTGCTCTCGGTTTTGATCTATTTTGTGTGACATTTTTGTGTTGGTCCAGCCACATATTGTGTCTTGTTTTTGTTCATAATCTTAGCTTTTAATTTTGTAATCCATTCTAGTGCCTTTCCTAGGTTACTCTTGTGTGTACTAGCTTCCAAATTTGCCTTAATTTTTGCTTGTCAATTTGTGGAACTCTTTCTAGTCTTGTCTCATTTTCTTCTACCACTTGGTGTAGCCATTCTAAATTGTTCATTTTCAGTTTTAGCACTAATATTCAGTCTTGAAGGTGGTTGAGTGCTTCTTGAAAGGTGTAGGAGGCCAAGGCAAAGGACATCCACTTGAAGGCTTTGGTGGTTGCTTAGGGAGTTTGTTCTCTCTTGGTGGCTAGGCTCTTGGAAACACCTAGAAGTGACTAACATCAAAGTTGCTTCTAAAGAGAGGAGTGAAACACCTTGTGAGGCTGCAGTTGGTGGCTGATTTGGAGCAACAAGAAACTAAACCAATTGTGAAAATTTTTGTGAAAATTTAGAACTAAATTTAGTGACGGAAATTTTGGTTTCTAAAACCTAGTTTTTCATTACAAAATCCGTCTCTAAATTTGTTCTAAATTAGTGGCTAATTTGTTTTCCTTGAAATTAGGTGCAGCCACTAAATTCATTTGAGAGTGAATTTACATTTCATTTGGAGTGTAAATTTACATTTCATTTGAAGCAAATTTGAATTTCATTTACCTTGTAATTTTTGTTTTCTAAATTTTTGTACAAGGCCTTTATTAAGGAGTGTCTTGGAGTGCCTTTGGTGTATCTCCATCTCTCCTTAAGAACTTTTATAGTAATCCACGTGTAGTACTTGTGAGAGTGGTCCTTGAAGGTCTTTGGTGCCTTTCAAGCTCTCACTTAGGTTTAATTGCTTTCAACGTCTAGTTTAAGTTTTCAAGCAATTTATGTTTTAAGCAATTTATGTTTTCAGTCATTTAAGTTTTCAAGCAATTTATGTTTTCATGCTCTTTATGTTTTCAAGCATTTTATAAATTGTACACATAGGCACTTGCTTGTTATTTTTTCTTTAAGAAAAGTTCTTTGTGAAAATTGTTTTGTGCAAGACAAAAGTACAAGGGGGTTTAGAGATTTTTACTTGAAGAGGCTTGGTTATTAAGTGGCTCTTTAGTAGCTCACCTCCCTCCAAAGTTCAATTTGTACTCTTAGACCTCTAAGTGCCAAGTCTAAAGCACTCCAAAACCTTATTTTCATAAAAACTATTTTTGTGTTGAAAATATCTCTTGAATTAAAATGTCTCAAAATTCCTCCAATAGTGAAAGTGATGGCTCTCCAAAAAGTCTTTCTTATATCACTAAAGAGCTCAAATCACTTAAACTATGGAAAAAGCAAGAATCCATTGAAAGAGAGAAGGAAAGAATTGAAAGAGAAGGACATCTTGCTTATCTTGAGGAAGAGTTGAGAATTTTAAAGCAAGAGGAAGAAAAATTGAAAGAAGATATGAGAAAACATAGGAAAAAGAGTAGGAGTTCACATTCATCACAATACACATCTCCTAATGAAAGCCTTAATGTAGGTAACCATTATCAACCTCCCCCAAGAAGAACTATTAAAACTAGGGAATCCAAGGTGGATCTCCCTCAATTTTTTGGGAAGGATGATGTGGAGGCCTACCTTGATTGGGAGATGAAGGTAGAACAACTCTTTGCTTGCCATAGGGTAAGTGAAGAAAGAAAAGTCCCTCTTGCAACCCTTAGCTTTCAAGGGCATGCAATGTATTGGTGGACCTCTTTGGAAAGAGAAAGACGTCTCCACAATGATCCACCTATCCAATATTGGAATGATCTTAGGAGTGCATTGAGGAGGAGACACATTCCCTCTTACTATGGTAGGGAGCTTATGAATAAGCTCCAAAGGCTTCAACAAAGAGATATGTCTGTAGAACTCTATAGACAACAAATGGAGCTTTTAATGATGAGGGCATGCATAAGAGAAGAGGAAGCCACTACAGTAGCCAGATTCTTAAGTGGTCTTAATTTAGAGATTAGAGACCAAGTGGAGCTACTACCCTACAGGGACCTAAATGACTTGGTCCAACTTTGTGTAAGGGTAGAACAACAAATGTTGAGAAAATCTTCTAAAAGAGAAAGCTCCCACTCTAGATCTCTTAGGAAAGACTACTTGGAGGAAGAAAAACCTTTTGAAAAGAAAATTATTTCAGAACCCTCCAAAGAATTGGCTAAAAGGAAAGAGAAAAATAAAGATAAGGATAGAGATCTCATCACTCCACACACTAGCACAAAGACTAGTGATATTAAATGTTTCAAGTGTCTAGGGAGAGGTCACATTGCTTCTCAATGTCCTACAAAGAAAGTTATGATCTTAAGGGGGCATGACACTTATAGTAGTCAAGAAGAGACTACTACCTCCTCTTCTAGTGAGAGTGAGGTTGAAACAAAGCTTCAGAGGTCCAAAGTGGAGCCAATTTATCCTTATGAAGGAGAGCTCCTAATGCTTAGGAGAATCCTTCATAATCAACCTAGTGGTACCCTATCACAACGAGAGAACATCTTTCATACAAGATGTAATGTTTTAAATAATGCTTGTTCTCTCATTGTTGATAGTGGTTCATGGTGCAACTGTTGTAGCACTAGGTTGGTTAAAAAGTTGAATCTAATTACTATGCCACATCCTCAACCTTATCATTTGCAATGGCTTAATAAGGATGGTGACATAGTAGTTAACCAACAAGTGAAGGTCAAGTTTTCCATTGGGAAGTATGAGGACCAAGTTTTATGTGATATAGTACCAATGGAAGCTTGTCATATTTTGTTAGGAAGACCATGGCAATTTGAAAAGAAAACAGTACATGATGGTCTTACTAATGAAATTACCTTCACTCATAAGGAAAAGAAATTTGTGTTTTATCCTCTCTCACCTCAACAAGTGGCTGAGGATCAAACACAAATGAAAATAAAAAGAAAAAGTGAGAAAGTAGGGAAGAGTAAAGAGGAAGAAATATCCTCTAAGGGAGTTATGTCTAAAGAGAATTACTTTGTCAATAAAGAACCTATGAAAACTATTCTCTTTATTCATAAAGACCTTAACTCTTACCCTCACGCTGCCACTAGTCTTGAAGAAGAGATTCACAAATCCATTATTTTTAAAGAAAAAGAATCTCAACTTCAAGATTTTGTGAAGGAGAAGTGGACTTCTTTTAGTTCTACTTCTCATGCTACTTCCTTGGTGGTGCCCAAGGTAGATAGTCTTCCTACCTTAGTTGTGTCAATAATGCACCCAATTTATGGAATATATTATTTGTTGGATATAACATCTGAACCTTCAAGGTTCCTTGTGACAAATTCTTTTCATAACTATCCAACAAATAATATAATCCAAAATTGTTTAGGGAATTTCTTAGTAGTATTTTCCTTATTTTTTAGGAAAAGCCTAGCTTACCACATAGGGTACTTTAGGCAAGATATTTTAGTTTTTAGGATTAAGTCTTTAGTGTGCTATAGTTTTAGCTTTGTCACATTTTTAGGATTTAGAAATATACCTAGTCTATGTTTAGGAGAAGATCCTATTCATTATATTAGTAGGTCTAGTATCATAGATTTCTTTAGGTTTCATGAAAGGATTCCTTCTAGGATATTCCTTTCACATTTATTTGTTGAAAATATCACTTCTGATGAATTTCATTATATATTTGTAGGTATGGCCAATAACCATGAGGACCCTCGAGATTTGAGGTCAAATCCTTTTCAAGAGGGAGGGGATGATAGACTATGGCCAAGGCCAAGGAATCCAAGAGGTGATATCATAAAAGAACCAAGAGGAATGGGATGATCTTCAAGACCTTTTCATATGTTTTGTACATAGTTTCTTTTGTATAGGTTATTTTTGCCTTTGTATTTGTAAGGCACTGTATTTCCCTTTTTAGTAGCTATTGTATATTGATTCTAGGGTAGGTTACTTGGACACTTTGATTCCATTTAACCTAACCTAGAAATACATTCTTTTCTTAGTTTTCTAGTAGGAGTGGCATTAGCAAATTAGAGAGTGTCCTTAGTAAGCTAGAGAGTGCTCCTAGCAATTTAGCCAAAGGTGGTCCTAGGCTAAATTTTTCATATTGGACTCATTTTACTCCTAATTTTTCATAGATTTGATTTAGCTAGGTTCCATTCCCATTGAATGAACCTAACTAAACCAAATTAACCATTTTCAAATCAAAAGGAGTAAATTAATTCCAAGAAGCCACCCACCTTAGAAGTGTGTTCACACTTGTGTGAACACTTGTGTGAACACTTGGACGAAATTCATGGAGTTTCTTAAGCTTAGAAGCTTGAAACACAAGCTTCTCCTTGGCTAGCTTACCAAGCAAGCCAAGTGAGAAGCTTGCTCTCCAAGCCTCTTGACCTTGGACGGTTTATCTAGACTCAACCATGGTTCCTAGTGAACCATGGTCAAGACTAGCTTGCTCTCTAAGTTTCCTACTCCTATAAACTTGTAATTCTTTGATTGTAAAACACTTTTGACCAATTTGAGAAATGAAATCTGAATTTTCTCTCTAAATCAAGAGTCACAAAAACCGAAGAGAACTTTCTCTCCTAAGTTCTCTCCATAGGTGCTTCAACCTTACCTTGGTTCCTTAAGCTTCTACCTCAAGCTAAGGAGTAACCGAGCCACTTCAAGGCTTCTTCTCCATTGAAGAACACTTCAAGGAGCTTCAAAGAGTCATTGGAGTCTTAACCTCAATAGCATTCACGGTCCTAAGCATGGAGCAAGTGAAGGAATCATCAATCTCCTCACCTAGTTCCATCACCTAATCTGTCAAATCTCCATGATGTCTTCCACATTTCCCAACTTCGGAAATACATCCATGATCCTTCGCATGTGATTGAGTCGGATCATCTTGAGGTTAAGGAGAACCTAACTGTGGAAGTTACCCCGGTGAGAGTCGAGGATCGAATGGTGAAGCAACTTAGGGGTAAGGAAATTCCTTTAGTGAAAGTTATTTGGGGAGGAGCTACACCTGAAAGTGCTACTTGGGAGCTAGAGAAGAAGATGAAAGCGTCATATCCATTTTTATTTGCTTCAGGTAATTTCGAGGATGAAATTTCTTAAAGGAGGGGAGAATTGTAACACCCCATTTTTCTATTTTAATTTTATTTTTTTTAAGGGTATTTTGGTGATTTTATAAAGGTGATAGGGGTGATTTAGTAGCTTGGAACGGGCTGTTCCGGAATTGGAACGGGCCGTTCTACCAAAAAGCATGTGATTTAGTAGCTCGGAACGGGCCGTTCCGGAATTGGAACGGGCCGTTCCAAACTACCAAGTTGTGTGTGAGTTAATATCCCAAAACGGGCCGTTCTCAAGATGGAACGGGTCGTTCCGGACTATTAAATATGCCATTAACCCTAATTGAGAACGGACTTGGAACGGGGCGTGACCGTTGTGGGTAATTAATGCACACCAGAACGGGCCGTTCTGGTTTTGGAACGGGCCGTTCTGGATGTGATTTTTTAGCCATGTTTTAAAGGTCCGGAACGGGCCGTTCCGGCGTAAAAAGCCTATAAATAGAGCTGTTTGCCACTCCCAAAAAGCACACCTCTCATTCTGATTCTGAATTCTTTTCTTCTGCTCTCTCTTCTTTCCTCTACTTTCTGCTTCAGACCGGGGGCAACCCAGCGAGGGAGATCAACCAGATCTAGTCTAGATTCAGCTTCTTCATATCCAGGTACGGGGGAAAAGTGAATTATTTATATATAGAGTTACATGAGGGAATTGGGTAGAGGAAGAACCCCTTAGAAATATGAGCAATTTTAGAAATATTTCTGTTTGAAGAATTATTGGCATTATTTGATTCTGTATATATTTAGGACAATAAATATATATTTTGTTTGTAAAAATGATGCTCTAGGAGAGAGAACGAAATTATAGAAAAATGCCTGTAGGCTAGGTTTTGGAAAAATTGAAATATTTCTGTTTGAGGAATTAATGATACCATTAGATTCTGTATGTGTTGAGGATTAGAAATATATATTTAATTTATAAGAATAATGATCTGAGAGGGAGAACGAAACTGTAGAAAAGTGTCTGTGAGTTGGGTTTTGAAAGAATTGGGGGTTTTATTGTTTATGTTAAAGTTTTATTAAATTGATAATTCCATTATTTATAATATTAATTTATGAATGTTATTGGTATATTATTTGATAAGAATTGATGATCTAGATGTGAATTGCTCGAATGGTGTGTAAACCCTTATTTTGTTAGACTTATATGTTGTGCATGTAATATGGAATTGAGATGAAATGAGATGTTGTGTGGATATGATTATGATTGTGATTGTGGAACCTCACACTAATGACCAGGGATGAGACGAACCTTGAGTAGTGATGCTTCAAGGACGAGCGTGCCCTTGGCATAGTGTGGGATGAGTGAGGCAATTAACACGTATCACTTATGTCACATATGGCAGCCCTGGCATAGGGTTAATTGCAAGAGATTGTGTGGATTGTAATATGCTTGTGGTTCCTCACACTAATGACCAGGGATGAGACGAACCCTGGGTAGGTGATGCTTCAGGGACGAGTGTGCCCCTGGCATGGTGTGGGATGAGTGAGGCAGTTAACCCGTATCACTTGTGTCAGTTGTGGCGTGGTCTTGACATAGTGTTAATTGTAAGATTTATGTGGATTGTGATGGATTGATGTAGTTGTGAATTGAGATGTGAAGATGATGAATGATTGATAAATTATAATATATATATGAACGCTTGTAATTATTTTATTAAGCAACGAGTTATGATGAGATTACAATTGTGGTGTGTTTGTATGTGCTTTGCATATAGATATTTTCTTTTCTCACCGTATAAATTGTGGATGTTTTAGGTGAGGAAGATCCGACTTCGAGTGGCATCTAGAATGCCAACAGTTGAATTGTGGGGATGCTCTGATATTGTGGCATCGGGGCAGAGGAATTTAGAACATAGGTTTTATATAGATTTGGAATTGTAAACGTTATTTTTGAAAACAATTTGTAAACTCTCGCGTTTCATTTTTTTATATTATTATTGTGGTTGTTGAAGAATAATTTCGAAGATTTTTATGTGAAACCTTTTTACCGAAATTGAAAAATTTATTTGTCAATTTTTATTATTACAATATATGTGTTGGGGTAGTAAGGGTGTCACACATAATCTAAACAGGGATGTTAATACAAAACTTGCAAATTAGTTCGTGGCCCAAAGAAACCTTGTTCTATAGGATCGAGGAAGTCACAGAATTAGTTGGGTGATAGTTATTAAGGATTGAGGAAAAACATTTAAATTTGTTAGCAGTTGGGAAATTGACATCTGAAATTTGGGAATTGAGCATTTAAATTTGTAAAATAAAAAATTGCAAATCATTGAATCATGTGACTAATATCGATAATATGAAATTGCACCTATTCATTCATGTACCATAAAATTCGAAGTCATTTGAAATTCATCTTATGATACAAATTGATAGGTAGCCGAATCAAATTGAATAGTAGGATTCAATTTGTGAATAACTGGTAAAAAATGTCATATTATGTCACCGTTTATCCACTTTTCCTAGCTGAATTCTAATATTTATGAATTACTTAATTTCATGGGCTACGAAGGCACGATGACTAAGCAGTACTCTAAGATGATTGGACAATGATATAAATGTTCCGAACTAAATTATTGAATTTGAGCAAAAAGGAGTGTTCAAATTTTATGAAACAGGCTTACCGGACCACACTAGATTTTGGACTAAATAACTTAACCAAGTCCACTGCTACAGCGCCTCCTTTACTGTTAATATATCATTGACAATAAAGCGGATTAGGAACGTACATATTCACATGGAATTTAATAACATTGCATTTATCACACCACGCGAACCATGACATAAATGTATAAAAAACAACCTGACAGGAGTATATGTTGAGAATAAGATGTATGCCCAAGATCCAATCTATCTTATATGCATTAATAAGATTATACTTTATTTTCATGTTTATTGATTATGAGAAATAATTAATATGATAAATTTCTTGATTAAAATTAAAGACTTCTTTTTTTATAATACAGATTATAATAATGAGAAAAACAAGTCCTTTTTAATTTTAATCTAAATTGTTCTTGATCGTAGGATTATTGAGGATAGGACATCATTAATCCACATAGATCAATATATGTGTAATAGTTTTTATTGGATAGAGATTAATAAATCTCATTTATTAAATTACTCATATAAATAGTGCAAATAGGGATATGACTATTGAACAGACTCTATAAAGGAAATTTTAAGTTAATCTTCTAAAAGGTTCTTGAAAATATTATTTCATACTATCCGGACGTTAAGGAGTGTTGCTAGACGCCAACCTTGATTAGTAAATTAATGTAGTTAATTTACTACCGGTTTAGTTTTTGAACCTACAGGGTCACACACTAACGAGTGTTCTAATCTTTGCTCAAGAAAATTTATTATTTGATAATTAAATTAAAGAATTTGATTTTACCAAATAATTATTTTTCTTATAAATAAAATATTATTTATTTAATTTTGACTAGCATTGTGACACCCTCTACCCCATTATTAATATACAACAAATGTAACAATAAAATAGTTCTTTTCTTCTTATTGGGTAAATAAAATTTTTCATAGTTGACAAATATTTCATATATCACAAGGTAGAAGATTCACATTCGTAACTCATAAATCATAACTCCAGTGTAAAAAAAATTATAAAAGAAAAGAAGTTAAGATTTTCAATACAATTTAGTGAAAAACAAGAAATCATATATATACAAATAATAATAAAGGAAATATAAATTAACTCCAGTAAAGGTGGCAGTGCCTCCTAGTTAGGAATCAATTTATATTTTCCAAATCATGTAATAAAATATAACAAGGATATTCATTCTGGTCTTTTATCAAGAACGTTCAAATTACAATTCTTAACATACAATTTCCTTGAATTATAAACTTTATCTACGATATCTCTTCGTTAGAAATTACAAAGAAGAGAAACTAAAGTTACTAAAACAATAACATATTAAACTAAAAATAACTATGCCCCGATGTCACATCCTATCAGAGCATGCCCAATTGAAGCCTTTAAGCCTCATCACCAACATCCCCATGATGCTGATTATCTGCAACATAATTTAAAACATATACAAAAATAACAAGGGACTGAGAAACATCTCACTCAGTTTCAGATGCAGAAATAAAGGTTAGATAGCACACACACACACACAACAAATACAAGTCATATGTAAATAATACACATAAATAATCAATATCACATATATACTCATTTATCATGCTAGGATGTCATGAACTCAACTCATAAATACATGCATGTGGCGCCATAAGGAAGTTTCACATATCATCACTGGTGACCCTAAGACACACCTGCACAACTGTCGGTGACCCTAAGGTACACCTGGTTAGCATATCATCAACTGTCGGTGACCCTAAAGTACACCTGGTTAACATATCATCAACTGTCGGTAACCCTAAGGTACACCTTGTTAGCATCAACTGTCGGTGACCCTAAGGTACACCTTGTTAGCATCGTTGGTATGCGGCCTCAGCGGCACACCTGGAGTAATATATGCATATGATGCATGTCATACATTCATTATTTCATGAACTCAATATTTAACTTATTACAAGATTTCATCAAGTATATCATGTCATTATTTGTCATAGTCTCATAATCATATCATGTCTCAATAGTCCATTCATATGTCTCATGTCATTTGTCCATATTTCACAAGGTCATGTCATAAATACTCCTCTTAAGGTCCGCATAGGTATTCACAGAGATCCAGAGAGCATTCTTTTTTATATTAAAACCCATTTATTATTAACATTAATTTCATATTCATTTATTACTTTCAACAAAGAACAAGGTAAAATAAATAGAAAATCGGACAGAACAACGACACCTTCAACAAAGAACAAAGTAGAATAAATAAAAAAATCAGACAGAACAACGGCACCTTTAACAAAGAACAAAGTAGAATAAATAAAAAATCGGACAGAACAACGGCATCTTTAACAAAGAACAAAGTAGAGTAAATAGAAATTTAAACAAAACAACGGCAAAGGATTGGGGGCCAATCCGACAAACAACTATCCAACAATTATTCCCACACCCCTGAGCGAGGTTCTCACTCCCCCCTTACCTGGATAAGCGGAGCTGAAACTTAGGCAGAGCCTCCTCCTCTGGATTCCCTCTTCCTTTCTCTCTCTCTTTCTTTCTCTTTCTTTCTCTCTCTCTCTCTCTCTCTCTCTCTCTCTTTCTCTCTCTAAAATTTCACTTTCTTCCTCTGTATAAAAATTTTCACCCCCTGCCCCTATTTATAGGCAATCTGACGCACCCGGAACGGCCTGTATTGATTTTGGAACGGCCCGTTCCGGATCCTTCAAATCTGAGCAAAATTTGTAACTGGAACGGCCCGTTCCAAAATCGAAACGGCCCGTTCCCAAAAAACCAGAACAGCCCATTCTCAATCTCAGCAGAACGGCCTGTTCTCCTTCCGGAACGGCCCGTTCTCCATACCGGAACGGCCCGTTCCAAGGCCGTTCTGGGACTACAAAAACCTCACATTTTCAACATTTGGAACGGCCCGTTCCACTTTTGGAACGGCCCGTTCCGGAACCCAAAATATCCCTATAACTTTATTAAAATTACGAAAATGCCATTAAAATAATAATACAAAAAAATTGGGTGTTACAATTCTCCCCTCCTTTTAGAAATTTCGTCCCCGAAATTTACCTGAAAACAGAAATGGATAAGCTTCTCGCATCTTGCTTTCTAATTCCCATGTAGCACTTTCTTCAATATTTCCTCCCCAAACGACCTTAACCAAAGGAATTTCCTTTCCTCTCAGTTGTTTTACTCTCGTGTCATCAATCCTTAAAGGAACCGTTTCATAAGTAAGATTATCCTTCAACTGAATGTTGTCAGACTCAATGATATGGGAAGGATCATGAACATACTTTCTGAGTTGAGAAACATGAAAGACACTATGGAGATTTGAAAGAGATGGAGGCAAAGCAATTTGATACGCTACTTCACCGATCCTTTTAAGAATTTGATAAGGACCGATGAAACGTGGAGTAAGCTTACGGGATTTCAGTGCTCTGCCTACTCCTGTCCAAGGAGTGACTTTAAGGAATACATGATCACCTTCTTTAAACTCAAGGTCTTTTCTCCTCTTGTCATTGTAACTCTTTTGCCTACTCTGGGTTGCTCTCATCTTCTCTTGGATCATCTTAACCTGTTCAGTAGTTTGTTGAACTATCTCAGGTCCTAACATGACATTCTCTCCAGGTTCTGTCCAACATAAAGGTGTTCTACATCTCCTACCATACAGAGCCTCATATGGTGCCATCCCAATACTAGAATGGTAGCTATTATTGTAGGTAAATTCTATCAAAGGTAGGAAACTATCCCAACTACCCCCATGTTCTAAGATGCAAGTCCACAACAAGTCTTCCAAAGATTGTATGGTTCTCTCAGTTTGGCCATCTGTTTGGGGATGGTAAGCTGAACTCAATTTAAGCTTAGTGCCTAAAGCCTTATGCAAACTCTCCCAAAATCTAGAGGTGAACCTAGGATCTCTATCAGACACAATACTAGTAGGAACTCCATGCAACCTCACGATCTCACTGATGTACAACTTGGTTAACCTCTCCAAAGAGTACCTAATATTAATGGGAATAAAATGGGCAGACTTAGTCAATCTATCCACAATGACCCATATAGCATCCAAGTTCTTCACAGTCTTAGGTAACCCAACTACAAAATCCATAGAGATGCTATCCCACTTCCACACAGGCACATCTAGAGGTTGCATCAAACCTGAAGGTTTTTGGTGTTCTACCTTAGCTTTCTGACATACTAAGCAAGCATACACAAATTCCTCCACTTCCCTCTTCATCTTAGGCCACCAAAACATCTTCTTAAGGTCTTGGTACATCTTAGTGGCTCCTGGATGGATACTAAGGATACTCTTATGACCTTCTTCCAGGATTGCTCTCTTAAGTTCTGGCACACTAGGAATGCACAACCTATCCTTAAATCTTAAAACTCCATCCACTCCAATTCTAAACTCACTTTTCACACCTTGATTCAACTTCTCTACCCGACTCAATAAGAAAGGATCCATCTTCTGACCTTCTCTAATCTCATCTATCAAGCTATTAGTCACGCTTAAAGCTCCCAACTTAATACTTTTAGAGGTCAACTCACACCCTAAGATCATATCCCTAAACTCCTCAATCATTTGCAATTCCCTAATCATCAAGGAAGACACTTTCAAAGATTTTCTACTCAAAGCATCAGCTACAACATTAGCCTTGCCAGGGTGATAATTCAATTGAAAGTCATAATCCTTAAGAAACTCTAACCATCTCCTCTGCCTCATATTCAATTCCTTTTGGTCAAACAAGTACTTAAGGCTTTTATGGTCACTAAAAACCTCAAATCTAGACCCAAACAAGTAATGTCTCCACAACTTAAGCACAAATACTACTGCAGCTAACTCAAGGTCATGGGTAGGATAGTTTTGCTCATGAATTTTAAGTTGTCTTGAAGCATAGGCTACTACCTTACCCTCCTGCATAAGTACTCCTCCTAAACCCAATTTAGAAGCATCACAAAATACCTCAAAAGTCTTACTAGGATTAGGTAACACTAACACAGGAGCACTAGTTAATCTCCTCTTAAGCTCTTGAAAACTTTCCTCACACTTAGAATCCCACACAAAAGGTTGGTCTTTCTTCGTCAGCTTAGTCAAAGGAAGAGCTAACCTAGAGAAATTCTCTATAAACCTTCTGTAATAACCGGCTAGTCCTAAGAAACTCCTAATCTCAAATACTGATTTAGGTGTTCTCCACTCTAACACAGCTTCTACCTTAGCAGGATCTACAGCTATCCCACCCTTGGATATCACATGTCCTAGAAAGTTCACACTATCCAACCAAAATTCACATTTTGACAATTTTGCATACAACTGCCTCTCCTTAAGGGTTTGAAGAACGATCCTAAGGTGCTCAACATGCTCCTCCCTAGTCTTGGAATACACTAGGATATCATCTATGAAGACCACTACAAATCTATCCAAGTAAGGGTGAAAGATCCTATTCATGTAGTCCATAAAAACACCAGGTGCATTAGTCACACCAAACGGCATAACTAAATACTCATAGTGCCCATAGCGAGTCCTAAAGGCAGTCTTAGGAACATCCTCAGCTCTCACTCTAATCTGATGGTATCCTGACCTTAAATCTATCTTACTGAACACACAAGCTCCAACTAGTTGATCCATAAGGTCATCTATCCTAGGCAAAGGATACTTATTCTTAATGGTCACTTTATTCAGTTGCCTATAGTCTACGCACAACCTCATGCTCCCATCTTTCTTCTTAACCAACAAAACAGGCGCTCCCCAAGGCGAGACACTAGGCCTAATGAATTGTTTTCCTTGTAATTCCTCTATTTGTTTCTTAAGTTCAACTAACCCTTGTCGCCACCGGCCCGAAACGGGCTTTCGGCATTCGCGAAGGATGGTTGGACTCGTTTATTTATTTAAAAATGTGGATTGCTAGAATGACTTATTCTCAAACTGAGACCTCGTCAAACGAGCAATTTTATTAAAAGTCTCACTAATCCATATTAATCCCAAGCGGGACCCTCCATGGATTAGTGGTTTTCGCAAAAGGAGGGTTCGTGGAGTCGCCACCAATGTTTTACTCAAAACATTGGAAAAAGGGATAAGGCAATTGATTTAAAAATCAACTTTGGCCACTACAACCAGAGTTGGGTAAGGGAGTCGGTTACGCGTGGGGAAGGTGTTAGCACCCCACAGCGCCCCTTTCGGGTTCCCTATGACAGATTATTTTCTAAAATAACAGCGTAAAATTACTAAATTACCCCTATTTATTCTAAACAATTATGAATTGACTATCTACATGATGACAGTTTAAATATGCACACAGAAAGCAGTAAAAGGAAGGATTTAAGAAGAAACCTCTTGAAGCGTGCTTTTATATATATTGAGTAAGACTGGGAAGCTTTTTGGCGTTCCCTCGCTCTACAAGCTCGCTCGCTCCTTCCTAAAAACTTTTGACTATGGAAATCCGGAGGATTTCCCTTCGACTAGGTTCGAATCTCCAAGCTAAATGCTCGGAATTCCGGAACTTCGTCGGATCGACTCCCAGAGAGATTTCTAGGGCAGAACACTGCTCAAAAACCCCAGAATCCTCAAGGAGGGAGTCAAAACTCAGTAAAAAAGTGTGGTAGGACGTCCAAATGACGTCATATTTATAGGGAATAGGCGCAATACGGCCTACAGGGCCAATACGGCCGTATTGAAATTTTTGAACTTCAATACGGTCGTATTGGGGTTCAATACGGTCGTATTGAAAGTCAGAAATTTCAATACGCCCGTATTGAGTTCGCAGCGGTCGTATTGAAGTGTCAATACGGTCGTACTGACTTCAGTATGGCCGTATTGAAGCTTCAATACGGCCGTATTGAGTTCAGTACGGCCGTATTGGGCTTTTTCCCTCCACTTCTTTATTTTGAGCTATTCTAAGACCTCTGGACCTACAGAGAACCCTCCTAGGGCCTTCGAGGAGTCCTTCTGGCTGATTATCCTTCAGTCCTCGAGAGTCTTCAAGCTTTATTTCCGACCCGGACAATTTTAGGGGTCTACAGCTGCCCCCCCTTTACTTAGTCGGACGGCCTCTTGGTGTATCGGCTGACAAGTAAAGGAGTTGACCCAATTGTCCGGGTATTGTGCCGACCTTCTGACTTGTAGCGTCTTCCGGTGGGAAAATGTTGAGTAGCCTCTCCAGGTGGGTGCATACCTCGGCGCTTTTGACATCCTCGGTAGCTGAGTTTACCTTCTCCAAGGTCAACTTCACTCGACGCTCGAGCCGGAAGTTGGACATCAACGCACCTCTGATGACGCTGATGGTTGAGTACCGCCTCTCCAGGCTTAGCTTCACTCTTTGTTTGAGCCGGAAACCAAGCACCTTTGCGACGACGGTGAACAGTGTGAGTTTTGCCTCTCCAGGCCTTGCTTTGCTTGTTGCCCAAGCTGGAAGCTGTAAGTACCGTCTCTCCAGGCTTAACTTCACTCTTTGTTCGAGCCGGAAGCTAAGTACCCTTGTGACAACGGTAAGCAGTGTGAGTTTTGCCTCTCCAGGCCTTGCTTTGCTTGTTGCCCAAGCTGGAAGCTGTAAGTACCGTCTCTCCAGGCTTAACTTCACTCTTTGTTCGAGCCGGAAGCTAAGTACCCTTGTGACAACGGTAAGCAGTGTGAGTTTTGCCTCTCCAGGCCTTGCTTTGCTTGTTGCCCAAGCTGGAAGCTGTAAGTACCGTCTCTTCAGGCTTAACTTCACTCTTTGTTCGAGCCGGAAGTTAAGTACCCTTGTGACAACGGTAAGCAGTGTGTACCCCCTTTCCAGAGATAGCTTCGCTCATTGCTCGAGCCGGAAGCTGCATACCTCCGTGTTTGTGACGACGGGGTAGCGTGAATATCTCCTTTCCAGGGATTTTGTGATGGTTTTGTCTCCACAGTCCACGATGCTGCTTCGACGGTTGTTTCTGATTTTGTGCCACTAGGGGCTGGATAACGCAGGGATCCGTCTAGGGGATGTGCAGTTACTCATAGGTTCTTGTGTCCCAACTTTCCATTGCGTAGTTGGTGCCCACTGGGGAATTTCTGATTCCTTTGGGGTGCAGACACAAAGATGCTCTTTCTGATGTGAGCGGTGCCTTATGATTGGCTGACGTCCTTTCGACGTTGGTGGAGTATCCCGGTTATCCTTGTTCGGGTGTCTCTTTTGGTTTTTGATTTTGCTGCCTCCGTGTAGGCTGTTATCCACTGGGGGATTTTGTCGTTGATTTTGATTAGCCTCTTCTGTTAGGCGTATCAGCTTGACGTTCAATGATTGGCTGAGAGCCAGATTCCACTTGGGGAATGATTATTGATTTTTTATTTTTTCCTCCTTCTGCAGGGATGCCTCTTGAGTAGGCGACTGGGGATTTGGGGATCTTATGTATCCCAGAGTATTATTTAGGAAGCCTCTACAGGCTTAGCCTCACTCAACACTTGAGTTGGAGAGCTATCTTCACTGAGGAAGTTTCAGTCCTTTGACTTGGATATTCTGCTTGGGTGATCGTACTTCCATTGGGGTCTTTGACGATTTTGCTTTGATAGCTCTTGCTGGGGATTTTGAGTCCAAGAGCGTGAGTTGAGGTTTCTCTGGGGAGTATTATTTCTGCGAGCCTCTCCAGGCTCAGTTATTCTGTGCAAACTGATTGTCGGATCTTCTGTATTCTTGCCTTTTTATTTTTTGGCTTTTTCTGTATCTTGCCTTTTTTCATATTTTTGGCTTTTGCTGTACAGAATTTAAATTGCTAGAGAATTTTGAATTCAAAAGTGGCAAATTTCATTAAAAATGAATTTGTACAAGAAAAATTTGGGAAATGGGGCTAAGCCCAACCAAATTAGTACATGAAAAAGCACTAAAACAGAAGCCAGTCTTCACTCCTCTGCTGGCGGGTCCTGTGGCGAGTCCGGGAAGCGGCGATGCATCCAGACGGAGAGGTTGTCGAACCCCTGCACCAAGGTATCTAGTCGAGCATCGGTACTCTGCTGCCATGTACCGACACTATGCTGAAAAGCATCGAATCGCGTGTCGATGCTCTGCTGAAAAGCATCGAATCGCGTGTCAATGCTCTGCTGCAGTGTGTCGAAGCGGGCGTCAAAGTATCCCCTGTCCGACCGTGACGTGCTAGCCTCTGGCTGCGGGGTGTCGCCTCCCTCAAAGTCGAGATTGTTGAGGAGGTCGTCGAAGGTCTCGAGGCCATCTACTCGCACAAACCCCCCTCCTGGCGATCTAGCGATGATCTTCATGTTAATCAGGGTGGAGGCACCAATCAACTTTGGCGCCAACGCCCCTGGCTCCGCACCATCGGGACATCCCCATGTCTCCGCCAGCTGTGAGAGGAGTGGGGCAACCAAGATGTACCCCTGTCTGGACTCTCCTCCCTCTCGTATCCCAAACTTCTTCACGTGCTCAAGGAAGAAATATCCAGGGTTGGCCTTCCGGCCGGTGGCCATGCAGTATAAGGCCAGCAGATCCGGTCGTGTAATCGACTCCTGACTCTTGGACCTGCCATGAATGGTACTGGTGAGGATCTTATGACAGATCCTAAGAGCAGTCGGGAGCCGGGAGCCCTTCACCCCTGAATGATAATCTCGTCGGCCAGTGAGCAAACTCCACATCTCAACCGGAGTCCACTGATCAGGCCACTCGCATATGGCATCTCGGAAGGCCAGCTGATCAGTGCGGCTGAAAAAACCTGCCTGGACGTTGAACTCGTCCAACGTCAGCGTGCGGTATCCTTCATTCATCCAGAAATCCACCGCGCAAACATCTTCCCCATAGCTGTTAGTCGACTCCGTGACGCCGACTGTGGCCAAGAACTCCTTCGTGGCCGTCAAATATAGCTGGGATGGTGGATTAAGGACAAATCCCCATCCTATGGCGTCGAAGTAGTTCCTGACATCATTCTCCAAGCCCACCGCTTGGAGAAGCTCAAAGTCGAGCACTCTTGACGGCTCGATGGTGAACGTCTCTATGAGCTGCAGCCGGTCTCGGTGTCGGTCTGTCATTACACGTCTGGCTGGGGCTCTCTGCCTTTTGCGAGAAGATTCTGCCATTTCCGATAATCTCTCTAGGAATGCACTCACAAGCAAGGAATGTGGAGAATGAAGAAAGGTATGCAAAATGAGGGAGGGGAAGCCTTTATTTATAGGCAAAATTCCGCCAATACGGCCCGTATTGGATTCAATACGGCCGTATTGGCCTTTCCGTTGATGTACAAAATTTACATCCAATACGGACCGTATTGGATTCAATACGGTCGTATTGGGATTCAATACGATCGTACTGGATTTTAATACGCCCGTATTGGAGTTGAAACGTTGTGCTTAACGTTAACTCCAATACGACCGTATTAATACCAATACGGGCGTATTGGATTTTTTCTGATTTTATGTTTTTTTTTTTTTTTTTTTTTTTTTTTTTTTTTTTTTTTTTTTTTTTTTTTTTTTTGATAAACAGAGAATAAGTGGTCTTCTAGTACACCTATCATCTGTATGTATGTATGCGAATGAGATGCACCTAGTTCTATTTGATTCAGTTTTTCAAAAGAATTAATCGATGCGTTCTTTGTTTGGATCTTGCCATTCCTCCAGACAGACTGTGCTTTGCCGATTTCTGTAACCGAGGAATGATGCGTATTTGTTTTTTTGGTGTTATCAACCGAATGATCCTCCCTTCCTTTAGAAGATGTGTCAACCCTCCTATTGACCACTATATCTCCATGTTTCCACTAGATTATTCAAAAATCGTTGGGGGCAAGAGAGAAAAGAAGGAAAAGGTATATTTTTCAAAAGTTTGTGTTTTAGAGGGGATTGTTTTATTTTTGAAAAATGGATTTTGTAAGAATGGCTGGCCATGGTAGGCTCATGTGCTTAGGTTTGTTCGATTAAACATTTATGAAGTTAAGCACATCTTCGTTATTAATGATTGTGCTTTGACAACTTGGATAGCTTTTCTTGAGCCCCTTGTTGAATTCGATTGATGGTACCATCATGGATTTATTTTGTTTTTTCTTTTTTTTTGACGGCCCTAACTTTTGCCTAAAACACCCATCTGTGATGTCTTAGCGGGCTTTTGTTGTTATTCATTATTTTGTAACCCTAATTTTTGCCTAGGTCACCCTTTTGTGGGATTCCTAACGGGTCTTTTGCTCTTATTTTTGCGCAGTCCCCTTTTTGGGTTTCCTGTCGAGCTTATTATCTTTAGTATTTCTTTATCCATGATGGCACTTATTGATGCCAAGAAAAGGTGCTCCAAACTGTCATGCACACTTCCACATAAAAATGATGCGGGTTTATTGATTATTAAGACGATCTTAACCTCATTTATGTTCATTCAAACAGGGTTAAATAATGTGGTCTAGAACTTTATTGTAAGCAAGAAAAGAATCAATAAGAAATTAATGAAGAATGATTTTATTCTAATCATAATGGAAACATGTGCCCTATCGAGGCTCGGGGGTCGGGCTGTCCCCGAGGAGTGATCTCTAATAGTCACTGAGTCTATACATCCCTATCGGAAGGAGAAGGACACTTGATGACAACAGCTGGCCTCGACATTTGTGAACCAGCCTTCCTAAAGATCTGGCTTAAAGAACGTCGAGAAGGATTTTGATTCCTCTTCGTTCTTTGATCTTTAACAGGGTTGTATCCTAACCCTTGCTTCCCCGGATTGTCCTTGATAATAGGTAGCTCCGGGATTCCTTGGGAGTATTTGCCCAATCCTTGTCCTGGCAAGTATCCGTTCTTTGTGAGTATATGGGCTACCTTCTTCATTTCTCGGGGAAACGTTTCAACATTGGCAATTTCCAATGCTTGGAAGGCGGTTTCCAAAGCTTCCTCTGCTGCATCCACATAAGGTATGTTGGATGGCTTACTGATGAGTATGTCATCTTCAGCTTGCACGGTCACCAGTTTGTCACCCACGATGAATTTGACTTTTTGGTGGAGCGTAGAGGGTACAGCTTTCGCATCATGAATCCAAGGTCGGCCTAGGAGACAGCTGTATGCAGGAGTAATATCCATCACTTGGAATTCGACGTTGAAGATGGTGGGTCCAATTTGGATTGGAAGATTGACTTCTCCCACCACTTCTCTTTTAGAACCGTCGAAAGCTCGAACGATCATGTTGCTCGGGCGCATTTGGACTCCCTTGATTGCCACTTGATCAAGAGTTCTTTTGGGCATCACATTCAAGGAAGATCCGTTATCCACCAAGACTTTTGCGATGTGGTATTCCTTGCACTTTACAGAGATGTGCAAGGGCTTGTTGTGATTAGGTCCCTCGGCGGGGATTTCTTCATCGGTGAAAGTAAGGTGATCATTAGCCGTGATGTGGCTAACAATTCCCTCAAACTTGTCTTGGGAGATGGTATGCGACACATACGCCTCGTTCAAGACCTTCAACAGAGCTTGCCGATGCGGTTCGGAGCTTAGGATCAACGACAACAAAGTGATCTTTGCTGGTGTCTTGTGAAGTTGATCCACAATGGAGTACTCGCTTTGTTTGATGAATTTTAACAACTCATCAGTCTCCTCCTCGGATTCTCTATCTTTCTCGGTCTTCTCCTTTTCTTTTCCTTTATTCTTGGGAGCTTTATCGTGCAGATCTTCGGGAGTGTAGATCCTGCCACTCCTAGTCATGCCCCCAAGTCCAGCGATGTTGGAGATATCGCTGTCGGCAGAAGAGTGGATGTCGTATATCCACGGCACAGCCTTATTTGTTTTGTAGGGGAAAGGCCTCGGAGCGATGATCCTTAACGGTGTCGGACCTTCCCTTTCGTCTGTCTTGATTACCAACAACGGCGTCGTCGTGTGTTCGCTTTGCGCAGTTGTTGGTTTGCATTTAATGACCAACGGCGTGCGATCCATTCTGAACATACGCATTGATTATTTCTTTCTTTTTATTAACTTTTATTATTAAATTACCGGGAGAGATAAATGCAAATGAATGACTATGAGATGCAAAGGCGATAAATCTCAAGAATTCGATTTTATTCATTGAAGAAAGTGTACAACTTTTTATACAATGCTTTGAAGTAATTTTTTACAATAAGAGAAAAGCCGGTAAAAACCCACAGGCGGGTTCATGTTTCTTTGCCACTCATCTTCGGCTTCCTCGATGTGACGACCCATTGCTTTAATCTGTGTATGGACCGCTTGGCTCATATCGTCACTGATTTTCTGAGCCTCCTTCGCTTTCTGAGTATAGTAGTTGATCATGGCCTGTAGCTCATTAAGCTCGTCTTCGGCTCGATCCTTCTCCTCTCGGAGTCTAGCCATTTGTGCTAGTCCCTCTCTCTCCTTTTTGCGGAAATCGGAAAGGTTTGCGGCTTGTTGTTGAGCAACTTCCCGCCATTGTTGTGCATCGGATCGAGTCAAGAGCAGATCTTCTTGCATGTTCTTGATCAACTGAGCCTGCCTTGCATGTTCGGCTTCCAGGTGTGCTATCTTTGCATTGACTTCTTGGAGTTGACTACTCGGTTCAATCTTTGGCATTTTGGATGCCCGCGTAGTCTCCTCGTTGAGGTTAGCACACTCGTCCTTGAGCCGCTCTATCTCGTGGTCTTTCTTCTTGCATTGCCTTTGAAGACCATCAATAGTAAAACTGGATTCTTCATTTTTTTCTTCAAGAAACCTCATTTGAGCTTCCATACTTTCCAGCTTTTTGGTCAAGGCGTCGACTTGTTCTTGCATTAACCTCCTTGTGGTTGTGGTTGCGCAAGAGGTGGATGGTTGAGGCACCCCTCTCTCGTTCCTCCATATCTCGTAGTCGGTGGAGGCGGATACCCGAGGCTTTCCAAGCTCGCGATCTCCCTCATAGATTGGTTTCTCCCACGCTCTAATGACAGCATGCATGTCCCTCTGATGTTCGGAATCAAAGGAGAAACACAACCCTCCAAGCTCCTCTTTGGTAAGAACAATTTGAGTCCTCATGAGTTGCCTCATAGCCAATCTAGGTGAATAAGCTATGCAACCTCTGAGGCCCATTAATGGTACGCTTGGATAATTGCCGCATCTTGTTAATACATTGCTTGGACGGAACCAAGGACAAACCCACGTGAAGTGCTCAATACTCCACTGTTCCATCTCTTCCTTCCACTCGGAAGCATACCGGCGGCGTACGGGGATCTTCGAAAAACTTCTCAAAGGATCGGGCAAAGTCCCCATATGACTAGAGGCATAAAAGTGTGTGATGCCCCACACATACAACAAGGAGGTACAGCATCTGATAGTTTTCCCTTGCTTCTGTTGAGATAGGCTGACAGAAAGCAAGGTGTCGGCAAGAATGGCAGGCACGGGACTCTTCATATGTACGTCCCAAGCGAAGAAGGCGTCCATGGCAGCATGGTCCACTGTGTTAGCGTGAAAGGGGAATAGGATCGTCCCAAACACAGCTAACGCAAGAGTCTTGTTGAAAGCTAACCAATCTCCCTCACTAGCCAAGGAAGAAAGGTGGTCTTCGATCATAGCAAGCTTCCAACCCTTGATACTGCCGTTCCCCACTAAAGCAGATAATCGTGGTGGTAGTTTGACCTGAGTGGCTACTCTCTCTACGGCCACATGGTTCCCCTGAAAAAGGTAGACCCCAGCTGATTTAGGCCACCGTAACATGAGCTCGTACTCCTCTAGAGTAGGAACCAGGTCGAACTGGGGGAACTCAAAACAGTGCAGATCGGGACTCCAGAAATGAACCAATGCTCTCAGAAAAGCTGGATCCACACAAATCTTTATCAAATCGAGAACTCGCCCATAAGATTTCTCAAACTCGACGCGAGCCTCTCTTGACATCAAGGTACAGAGGTGATCCAACCTCTCAGCACGGTATAATAGGAAGTCCACTTTCTTTAATGGCCTTTGCACCTCCCTAGACCTCTCCATAATCTACAATACAATGCATGATATGAGATGATGGCGATGAATATGCATGCATAGTGTTTATTTAACTAAGCATTATCATGTTTTTGGGATTTTCCTAATATGATGCATGATATTGCTTGGTTTGGGTAAATATCATTATTTTTTTGATATTTTGTACCTTTTTGTATTTTTTGTATTTTTGGGTGAAAAAGGAAAACTACCTATATGAATGCAATGAAGGTAGATGTTAACACCACGTACTAGAATATCCTTATTTCTATTTATTTTTGTTTTACTAGGGATGTTGTATGTTTAAAGAATGCAAATGTATGCTCATACAATGTCACATAAAATGCACACACAATTCACTCATCCACGAACGGTCACGAGCGAATCACGAGGTAGGGGTATCCTGCAGAAATGGTGCATATTCAAGGTAGGTTCTAACTGTTCTCACCAGTCCAAGGCCCCCAAGGTGCCCCCATTATAGGGACCCAATTCCTTTCGTCGTAGGTCGATGGAAAGTTCCAACGCACCGTCGGACTCAAGTTCATGGTTATCACCTTGAGTGATGCTTTCCGACAACGGTCTACGGGCACCTATAGACCCATTCGACAACCGGCCGTACTAACATCCACTCCCTATGGTTAATCACTCATGCCCCCGGGTATAGAGGGAACTGTTGTGTGCAAAGGTTTGTGTGCAGTTTTTATTTCAAACAATTGCGGAATTTAAACATACAACAGTTATTTTAAAGCCATATAATAAATCATGTTATCATACAAGCAAGGGGTAATAAAGTAATTTTTAACTATTATTTGTTAAAAATAATCTGTCACTAAATGGGACTGACTCTCGAGGCTTCCCCAGTGGAGTCGCCATCTGTCGCCACCGGCCCGAAACGGGCTTTCGGCATTCGCGAAGGATGGTTGGACTCGTTTATTTATTTAAAAATGTGGATTGCTAGAATGACTTATTCTCAAACTGAGACCTCGTCAAACGAGCAATTTTATTAAAAGTCTCACTAATCCATATTAATCCCAAGCGGGACCCTCCATGGATTAGTGGTTTTCGCAAAAGGAGGGTTCGTGGAGTCGCCACCAATGTTTTACTCAAAACATTGGAAAAAGGGATAAGGCAATTGATTTAAAAATCAACTTTGGCCACTACAACCAGAGTTGGGTAAGGGAGTCGGTTACGCGTGGGGAAGGTGTTAGCACCCCACAGCGCCCCTTTCGGGTTCCCTATGACAGATTATTTTCTAAAATAACAGCGTAAAATTACTAAATTACCCCTATTTATTCTAAACAATTATGAATTGACTATCTACATGATGACAGTTTAAATATGCACACAGAAAGCAGTAAAAGGAAGGATTTAAGAAGAAACCTCTTGAAGCGTGCTTTTATATATATTGAGTAAGACTGGGAAGCTTTTTGGCGTTCCCTCGCTCTACAAGCTCGCTCGCTCCTTCCTAAAAACTTTTGACTATGGAAATCCGGAGGATTTCCCTTCGACTAGGTTCGAATCTCCAAGCTAAATGCTCGGAATTCCGGAACTTCGTCGGATCGACTCCCAGAGAGATTTCTAGGGCAGAACACTGCTCAAAAACCCCAGAATCCTCAAGGAGGGAGTCAAAACTCAGTAAAAAAGTGTGGTAGGACGTCCAAATGACGTCATATTTATAGGGAATAGGCGCAATACGGCCTACAGGGCCAATACGGCCGTATTGAAATTTTTGAACTTCAATACGGTCGTATTGGGGTTCAATACGGTCGTATTGAAAGTCAGAAATTTCAATACGCCCGTATTGAGTTCGCAGCGGTCGTATTGAAGTGTCAATACGGTCGTACTGACTTCAGTATGGCCGTATTGAAGCTTCAATACGGCCGTATTGAGTTCAGTACGGCCGTATTGGGCTTTTTCCCTCCACTTCTTTATTTTGAGCTATTCTAAGACCTCTGGACCTACAGAGAACCCTCCTAGGGCCTTCGAGGAGTCCTTCTGGCTGATTATCCTTCAGTCCTCGAGAGTCTTCAAGCTTTATTTCCGACCCGGACAATTTTAGGGGTCTACAACCCTTTAGGGGACATCCTATAGGGTGCTATAGATATAGGTGGGGTACCTGGTACTAAGTCTATGCTAAACTCAATCTCTCTCTCAGGTGGTAAACTAGACACATCCTTAGGAAATACTTCTGGAAATTCTCTCACTAAGGGAATCTCATCTAGCTTACTATCAGTCTCAAGTGTTAAAGAGGCTAAGATCATGTACACTCTTTCATTGTCTTTTAAACAAGTTTTAATGTCAGCAGCACTAAGAAATTCCATACTCTTACATTCACCAAAGGAAATAGATTTCTCAAAGCAGTTTAAAAGGACATGGTGAGAAGATAACCAATCCATACCAAGAATTACATCTAATTGACTAAGAGGCAAACAAATTAAGTCAACTAGAAATTGCTTATCAGAAACTGTCAAAGGACATTTCAAACACACTAGGGATGTAGTCACAGGACCATTAGTAGGGGTTTCAACAACTAGATCAAAATCTAACAAAGACACAGGCAAATTCAATTTTTGGACACAAGAGACAGAAATAAAGGAATGGGTTGCACCAGAATCAAATAGTACAACAAAAGGAGTCTCAGCTATGAAACAAGTACCTTGTATCAAATTTTCTGACTGAGAAGCTTCAGCACCACTAAGAGCAAATACTCTCCCTATAGTCTTTGGACGCTCAATTTGCGAACCCGATCCAATAACACGTGTTCTTGGTGGTTCAGGACAGTGGGTACTGATGTGACCCTTACCCCTGCAATTGAAGCAAGTAACCTCGTTGTCATTACTGATAAATCATGATTTGATATGTATCTTTTCCTTTAATTTAGCTATTTTACATTCCATCCATGGCTAATTATAGGATTTAGATAGATATGTGTGTTGTTGGGCCTAATTGGATAGTTGGGAATTATTATTCTAAATTTTGCTGTTTTTGGGCTGATGAACATGTCTCGGTTTTCAGGCCATAACTTGGGCTGTGGTGATCCAAATGGAGCAAACTTGGTGGCCCTGGAAAGCTGAGACAAAGACCTAAAACTTTGCAGAAGGCGCCGTTGGCAACTTCGATCATCTAGAAGGCCAAATTCGGTGATCAATAATCGGTGCGGAAAAGAATATGGAATCCAACTCATCCCACCAACAACACCAAATCATCCCACCACCTACACAACTCATCCCATTTCGTTTTGTCTACACTTTTTCCCATTATTTTACAGTTTTTATGTGTTGTATGAAGGCTATAAATAGGCCTTCATTTCTCCATTGCAAGATGTCCCAAACACCTTCAAATAAGTTACTCTTGGGTGTTCTTCTACCTCCCTTTCTTCTTCTTCTTCTCAATTTCTTCTTAGTCTTTCTTGTTATTTAATGTTATAATGTCTTTTAATTTTATGGATAGCTAAGTTTCTAATTCAGCTTGTGGTAATAAGTTCTAATGGATTTTGAGGTTTGAAGAAAATTTTGTGTATCCTCAACTCTTAATAATTGAATTTATCTTTATCTTTCTATCTTGTTTATGCTTATATAATTGAATTTGAATTGATCACTTAAATTCATTACATAAGACGTTCTCATTAACTCCTTGAACTAAGACCTATGTGATGCTTACTTACATTGGACTTAAGAAGGAATGCAAGACCAAGAATTATGTGATGCTTGTTTACATTAATTTTGAGAAAGACAAAGGAATATTCATGGACTTAATTGATTGACTCATTAATTGTTTGCCGATTCAAGGACTTAGAGTTTAACTAGGGATTAAATGTGAATGAATAATTCTAACCTTGTTAACTCGAATCATGTTTGCTTAAACATTTGAAGAATCTCCTAAATTAATTGACGCTTGATTGGTTAACTTTGGGACAAGCAAGAATTGATTAATTAAGTTCTCCAATGGATGGCTTGTTGGATTCTTGGACTTAGAGACCAAATAGGGATTAAAATTGGACGCTTGATCCTAACCTAATGGACTCAAATAATGTTCGCTTGAACTTTGGAAAGAATCTATTTAAGTTTTGTTGGTGCTTAACTAATTGAACTTAAATGCAAGAATTTAATTATTAGTTGAGATTGAGATTTTGAACCAAGGATAAATCCAAAGAACGAAAATCCACAAGTTGAAGTTTTTATCATCTAAGTTTATTATTCAACTTCTTGTTCTAAAAATTATATCAAACTCCAAACCCCCCCCCCCCCTTTTTTTCCAAAATTTTGTTAATACTGCTAATATAATAAAAAGAATTTCCTTTGATCCTCGAGAGACGACTTTGGGGCACTACTGTGCTACAAGTTTAAACTCATTTTACATTTGTGTTTGATAGAGGCTTCGACAACCTCTCGTCAATTACACTCAGACCGATTATGACCAATACGTCCACACTTTCCACATCTTCCTGAAGGAGTGGACACAGATCCTCCAACACTTCCAGTAGCACTAACAGTGGATCCTCTAATAAATGACTTGCTTTTATTAGCAGCAGCTTTATTCCCTTGAAATCTAGTAGGAGCGAAGTAAGGCTTACTCCTACCCGAAGTACTAGAACTCACAGCACGGATAGGACCTCCAACTCCTTTATAGAAAGCAGCACGATCACGGTTGTCCCGATCATAAATACTGCACTTATTGACCAGAGTGGGAAAGTGATATATCTCCTGATAGTTAATTGCAGTTTTCACTTCAGGACGCAGACCATTTACAAATTTTATGCATTTAGCTCTTTCACCACCCTCACCATGGTAGTGTGTACAATAACGAACCAAAGCGTCAAATTTGGCAGCATACTCTGCCACTGTGTTATTCCCTTGATTCAGTTCAAGAAACTCCATTTCTTTCCGACTTCTCACATCATCTGGGAAATACTACTCAAGAAAGATCTTCTTGAAGTTGTCCCAATTCAAGTGCACCCCTCCATCAATCATCCTCTGAAGTGCTCCTTCCCACCAAAAGTGAGCATCAGCAGTCAACATGAAGGTGGCCAACTTCACCTTCTGAGTGAGGGGACAATCCATGACATTGAAGATCTTCTCAATCTCTGTTAGCCAATTCATAGCAGCATCTGGGTCATATCCTCCTTTAAAGGTAGGTGGGTGATTTCGTTGAAATTGTTCCAACCAGTTAGGAATAACTTCAGTCCTATTGTTATTATTCATAGCTTGTGCTAATGCTTGAAGAGCATTGGCAATCGCACGATCATTTCTACCAGCCATAGTCTAAGAAAATAATACAATCAATAAACATAATCAATCATCATACTAGCATACCAACAAGTTTTACAATCAGTTTAGTCCATCATTCATGTACCAAATAAACATAGTAAATCAAATAAGCATAGTAAACTCATAACTCACGGTCGATTAGATCGACCTGCTCTGATACCACTAAATGTGACACCCTCTACCCCATTATTAATATACAACAAATGTAACAATAAAATAGTTCTTTTCTTCTTATTGGGTAAATAAAATTTTTCATAGTTGACAAATATTTCAGATATCACAAGGTAGAAGATTCACATTCGTAACTCATAAATCATAACTCCAGTGTAAAAAAAATTATAAAAGAAAAGAAGTTAAGATTTTCAATACAATTTAGTGAAAAACAAGAAATCATATATATACAAATAATAATAAAGGAAATATAAATTAACTCCAGTAAAGGTGGCAGTGCCTCCTAGTTAGGAATCAATTTATATTTTCCAAATCATGTAATAAAATATAACAAGGATATTCATTCTGGTCTTTTATCAAGAACGTTCAAATTACAATTCTTAACATACAATTTCCTTGAATTATAAACTTTATCTACGATATCTCTTCGTTAGAAATTACAAAGAAGAGAAACTAAAGTTATTAAAACAATAACATATTAAACTAAAAATAACTATGCCCCGATGTCACATCCTATCAGAGCATGCCCAATTGAAGCCTTTAAGCCTCATCACCAACATCCCCATGATGCTGATTATCTGCAACATAATTTAAAACATATACAAAGATAACAAGGGAGTGAGAAACATCTCATTCAGTTTCAGATGCAGAAATAAAGGTTAGATAGCACACACACACACACAACAAATACAAGTCATATGTAAATAATACACATAAATAATCAATATCACATATATACTCATTTATCATGCTAGGATGTCATGAACTCAACTCATAAATACATGCATCTGGCGCCATAAGGAAGTTTCACATATCATCACTGGTGACCCTAAGGCACACCTGCACAACTGTCGGTGACCCTAAGGTACACCTGGTTAGCATATCATCAACTGTCGGTGACCCTAAAGTACACCTGGTTAACATATCATCAATTGTCGGTAACCCTAGGGTACACCTTGTTAGCATCAACTGTCGGTGACCCTAAGGTACACCTTGTTAGCATCGTTGGTATGCGGCCTCAGCGGCACACCTGGAGTAATATATGCATATGATGCATGTCATACATTCATTATTTCATGAACTCAATATTTAACTTATTACAAGATTTCATCAAGTATATCATGTCATTATTTGTCATAGTCTCATAATCATATCATGTCTCAATAGTCCATTCATATGTCTCATGTCATTTGTCCATATTTCACAAGGTCATGTCATAAATACTCCTCTTAAGGTCCGCATAGGTATTCACAGAGATCCAGAGAGCATTCTTTTTTATATTAAAACCCATTTATTATTAACATTAATTTCATATTCATTTATTACTTTCAACAAAGAACAAGGTAAAATAAATAGAAAATCGGACAGAACAACGACACCTTCAACAAAGAACAAAGTAGAATAAATAAAAAAATCGGACAGAACAATGGCACCTTTAACAAAGAACAAAGTAGAATAAATAAAAAATCGGACAGAACAACGGCATCTTTAACAAAGAACAAAGTAGAGTAAATAGAAATTTAAACAAAACAACGGCAAAGGATTGGGGGCCAATCCGACAAACAACTATCCAACAATTATTCCCACACCCCTGAGCGAGGTTCTCACTCCCCCCCTTACCTGGATAAGCGGAGCTGAAACTTAGGCAGAGCCTCCTCCTCTGGATTCCCTCTTCCTTTCTCTCTCTCTTTCTTTCTCTTTCTTTCTCTCTCTCTCTCTCTCTCTCTCTCTCTTTCTCTCTCTAAAATTTCACTTTCTTCCTCTGTATAAAACTTTTCACCCCCTGCCCCTATTTATAGGCAATCTGACGCACCCGGAACGGCCCGTATTGATTTCAGAACGGCCCGTTCCGGATCCTTCAAATCTGAGCAAAATTTGTAACTGGAACGGCCCGTTCCAAAATCGAAACGACCCGTTTCCAAAAAACCAGAACGGCCCGTTCTCAATCTCAGCAGAACGGCCCGTTCTCCTTCCGGAACGGCCCGTTCTCCATACCGGAACGGCCCGTTCCAAGGCCGTTCTGGGACTACAAAAACCTCACATTTTCAACATTTGGAACGGCCCGTTCCACTTTTGGAACGGCCCGTTCCGGAACCCAAAATATCCCTATAACTTTATTAAAATTACGAAAATGCCATTAAAATAATAATACAAAAAAATTGGGTGTTACAAGCATCAAAATATAAATAGTATTTGTTTCTATTAAGATAGATATGTTTACATATTTATAAATATACAGCTCCACTGTGGAGAAAGACACACAGAGAAACCATAAGAAAATTAGTTCTTTTCTCTCTTATATCCTATGCTGGGAAATTGCTCAGTCGAGAGGTTGACAAGCAAAGATTAGTCTCGGTGTGGATACACGTGGGACCTTCATAGTTTTGAAGGAAATTTTTTAAATTTTAAACTTCAACCGGGTAAACTTTATTGGCTTTCATAAATATCCTATTAATTATCATGTGTGGTTTTAACATAAAGTAGATCTTTTTATTTCCTCTACATATCTTTAGAACATGATTGAACTTTCAATTGGTATCAGAGCTTGTTTTTATGCTATATATTACACTGTTAGTAGTTAATAAATTTCTGAAACCTTATATGTGATATTGTTGTTTTTACGATTTGCATATACAACAATTTCATTTTTCTGTGTTTGCGAATAGTTTGTATTTATGATTGAATACTGCAAGTGAATGTCACACAATTCGCATAATGCCTGCATTGAATTCTCGAATTGAATAATAATAAAATGTTTGTTATATTATGTTCCCTGTTTACGAATTTAAAAATTAAAAATTTGCTTTCCATGGATTAGGCATTAATTTAATGACATAGCGTATGATTGATATGAGATGGGACATATAAGATGTTTGTTATATCATGTTTTCCGTTTGCGAGTTAAAAAATTGCTTTCCACGGATTAGGAATTTATTAACAAACAGTTTGTTAACATATTTTAAATTCATGGGTTTCCAATTCAATGAGATATTCAGAATCGTAAAATATTAATTAGTTAATATTTTATTATGAGAAATTTGATAGTTCAAATTAATTATTTGGAATAGTTTCGGTTCTCTATTTTTTTTAAACCTTTTATAAAGTATATTAGGTGTATATTAATTATTAAGTACGACCTGACAACCAGGGGACTTGTGATTAATTATTGCATAACATGCGAATTTGGAATTAATTTATAGTGAGTGCCTAGACAACCTAGGAGAGTATAAAATTAATTTAAGGATACTAATAGGAGCGACCTAACAACCAGGGGACTTGTGATTAATTATTGCATAAGATGCGAATTTGAAATTAATTTATACTAAGTGCCTAGATAACCTAGGAGAGTATAAAATTAATCTATAGATACTAATAGGAGCGACCTGACAACCAGGGGACTATTTAGTATATTATAAAATAAAATAAAAATTATATGACTTAAAAGATGTATGGAAAAATGACTTGACAACCAAGTATTTATTCATAAATTTAAAATATTTATTTTTCTTGAGAAGAAATAATAAATTCTTAAAATTTCTTTTATAGTCAGTGGGAGAATTTTTATTTTATTTGAAATTTTTGAATATGATCTGACATATTTATTATTTAGATATCTTGAAATGTCTACTATATCACTTTGTTCTATACTTGCTAATGGAAAGTTGGTTGGATCCAACTTTGATGATTGGTACCGTACATTGAGAATCCTTCTCATGCATGAAAAGCTTATTGATGTGATTGATAAGCCTGTTGTACCTCAACCTGCTAATGGAGATGAACAGGCAACCAATGCTTATAAAAAGTACTTGGAAGACTACATGAGCACCAAATGCCTCCTTTTGGCATCTATGAGTTCTGAACTTCAGAGGCAACATGAGGACATGGACCTAGTTGACATTATTAATCATCTTAAGAAGATGTATGGTGGACAAAGTAGAACTGCTAGATTCCAGCTGTCTAAAACTTTGTTTAGGTCCACATTGACTGCTAATGCTGAAGTAGGACCCCATGTTCTAAAGATGATTAGTATTATAGAACAGCTTGAGAAGTCGGGGTGCAAACTTGGAAAAGAGTTATCCCAAGACTTGATCTTACAGTCACTCCCTGGGACGTTCTCACAATTCATTGTTAACTTTAATATGAACAAAATGGATAGTGATTTGCATGAGATGCTGAACTTATTAATTGATTATGAGAATCAAATTGCCTCTGAAAAATCCAAAGGAACTGTGATGGTAGTTGGTAAATCCAACAACAAAAAGGGTAAAGGTAAGACTAAGCCCAAAAAGAAACCTTTTGCAGCTAAGGGTGGTGTGACCAAACCCAATCGTAAGAAAGTTACGGTTGACAAAAGTGATGTTGAAAGCTTCTATTGCAAACAAAAGGGACACTGGAAGAGGAATTGCAAGAAGTATATTGATTCTCTGAAGGAAAACAAACAAGGTATGACATTGATGAAAAATGTTTTCATGATCTCTTTAACTGTTACTGATTCTTCAATGTGGGTATTAGATACTGGTAGTAGCTTTAACATATGCAATACGTTGCAGGGGCTACAGATAACTAGAAGGTCGAAGAAAGGAGAAGTCAATCTTCAAGTTGGGAATGGAGCAAATGTTGCTGCTTTAGCTTTAGGATCAATTTCGTTAATAATGCCTACTGGCAAAGTGCTAGTGTTAGACAATTGTTATTATATTCCAAAATTTGTTGGGAATAAGATGTATGCCCAAGATCCAATCTATCTTATATGCATTAATAAGATTGTACTTTATTTTCATGTTTATTGATTATGAGAAATAATTAATATGATAAAGTCCTTGATTACAATTAAAGACTTCTTTTTTTTTTATAATAGAGATTATAATAATGAGAAAAACAAGACCTTTTTAATTTTAATCTAAATTGTTCTTGATCGTAGGATTATTGAGGATAGGACATCATTAATCCACATAGATCAATATATGTGTAATAGTCTTTATTGGATAGAGATTAATAGATCTCATTTATTAAATTACTCATATAAATAGTGCATATAGGGATATGACTATTGAATAGACTCTATAAAGGAAATTTTATGTTAATCTTCTAAAAGGTTCTTGAAAACATTATTTCATACTATCCGGACGTTAAGGAGTGTTGCTAGACTCCAACCTTGATTAGTAAATTAATGTAGTTAATTTACTACCAGTTTAGTTTTGAACCTACAAGGTCACACACTAACGAGTGTTCTAATCTTTGCTCAAGAAAATTTATTATTTGATAATTAAATTAAAGAATTTGATTTTACCAAATAATTATTTTTCTTATAAATAAAATATTATTTATTTATTTTTGACTAGCATCAAAATATAAATAGTATTTGTTTCTATTAAGATAAAAAAACACGTCAGTTTTTGAATTTCAAATTGAAAGATTCAATTTGAATTTTGACCTAGTCAAAAGTGGTTTTGATAAGAAAAGATAAAAGCTAATTTCTTTTGGATATTTGATAATTCCTATTTTTTAGAAGATAGGATATGGAAGCTGTTGCTAAGTGAATAGATATGTTTACATATTTATAAATATACAGCTCCATTGTGGAGAAAGACACACAGAGAAACCATAAGAAAATTAGTTCTTTTCTCTCTTATATCCTGTGCTGGAAAATTGCTCAGTCAAGAGGTTGACAAGCAAAGATTAGTCTCGGTGTGGATACACGTGGGACCTTCATAGTTTTGAAGGAAATTTTTTAAATTTCAGACTTCAACCGGGTAAACTTTATTGGCTTTCATAAATATCCTATTAATTATCATGTGTGGTTTTAGCATAAAGTAGATCTTTTTATTTTCGCTACACATGTTTAGAACATGATTGAACTTTCAGTATATTCAGCCCCTCGATGACCCTTCTTGCTCATTCTGCTTTCTCTTGCTGAAACCACACTTTGAATTGCAATCTGAAATTTAAAAACAAATATTATTGTAACTGTACCATTTATAATTCCTGAATATGATACACCAATAAAATGAATTACCTCATAAAGTTGCTCTCTGATAGCAAAGCCAATAGCTGGCTGCAACGTAAAAGAAGCATTTTACAGTTTAGTCTATTTTAGTTTTCAAGCATGTCTGTGTGCTTGTGCTTGGGCATGTTAAGAAGAGAGAGAGGGAGAGAAACTTTCATGGATAAAAACAAGAATTTAATTTCTACTTTAGCACAACAAATTGTTTCTTATTATAACCCAACCAAAATGCCATTACCAACATAAGTTTGTCATCATACAAACGAGCATAAAGTTGCCACAAGTTAAATCCTATTATGTTCCTGAGAAGAAAGATCATGGAAAATAGCATAAAGTTGGAAAAAGTTAAAATTTCAGTCATCAATTCTTCTTGGGGAGCAGGGAGTTTGACAGGGCTCCAAAATATCCAGTTTTATTTTAACTTGTTACTAGTGATAATTGGATATACTTACTCCAACCTTAGGATCTTCAATGCCCATGTCCTTGTAGAAGATTCTGGCAAACTCTTCAGGATCACTCTCAAAGTTGTTCAAGTCCTGGAATTCAATGAGTTTAGACACATAAAACCCGAACCAAAAAACAAGCACAACAATCTTACAACACAACACCTGCATTGTGCTCAAATCATAGTTACCAATCCCAGATAGTAGCATTTAGTGGCTAACTTTGAAAATGCTATAGCAGGAAGCGAGATGACCACTATTTTAAACTCCTCAAAATTAAAGATTTTCATGATATAATAAGTCACAATTTACAGACAATCACCGTCAATAGCGCCCGAAAAGCTGCTATTTTGGCCGCTATTGAAACAACTTTACTATTTGAACTCCATAGTTTATGGGTTATTTTGTTTACAGCACGGCCCGTTCTACATGCAGAACGGGCTATTTTGTTTACAGAATAGCCGTTCTACAAGCAGAACGGGTTGTTCTGCTTGCAGAACGGGCCGTTCTAGTTTCAAAATTCGTCCAGCAATAACGAAATAATAGACATAAGAAGAGAATGTTACCTTGATATTGTATTCTTCCAAGAAAATGAGAAGCTGGAGTATTTAGATAAGAGCCCGAGAGAGTAAAGAAAAGATTATATGAGCCAAAGATTAGAGAATGAAGGGGAAGGAAGAATGAGACCGTAGAGTATAGCTTAAGTGCTGACCTTTTTAACATCGGCTAACCTGGAACCGATTTTGTATGTGGTTTTTAAAATCGGCTCTCAAATAGCCGATTTTAAAAGTGCTAGTTTTAAAATTGGCTATTTGAGAGCCGATTTTAAAAACAACATACAAAATCGGTTCTTAATAGCCGATTTTAAAAGTAGCACTTTTAAAATCGGCTCCTCAATAGCTGATTTTAAAAGTAGCACTTTTAAAATCGGCTATTGAGGAGCCAATTTTAAAAGTAGCATCACAGACTTTTAAAATCGGTCATAAGGTAGCCGATTTTAAAAATAATGTCATTATTTACAAAATTGCCACCGCGTCACTTTTAAAATCGGTTGCCTTATGACCGATTTTAAAACCCCGATTTTAAAAGTCATTTTTGTACTATTCAATTAATTAGAGTCGTGTCTGGAGCTAATATTTTAAGTGGAAGAGCCAAATCAAAGACATTGCAATTCATATACCCTAAGGTTAGCAAATTAGTTAATAGAGACAATAATATTTGAATTTATGGACTTTGGAAATAATAGTTATTTATTTCTCATTTTAGTGTAATAAGCAACAAGACTCGTTTGAATGTGACTATTACATCATGTATTGGATGAGAGCCATAGTTTTTGCGGGTATTACTGATTCTTGGGGGCAGGTAATTCATATCAAAATTTATTTAAGTATATTTACCTTTATGATAATTAACATTCCATATTAATGACACTTAAATTAATGTTTCAGGTCTTTCAAGATCCATCTCCATTGTCCGAAGATGAAATCATCAAGATAAGAGAACAATGGGCAACTTTTTTTCTTCAAAGTATATAATAGTTAGATTTCTAAGTTTAGTTAGTTGGATATTATGTTTCTAGTTTGATAGCATGACAAACATATGTTTTATTGCTTTTTTAGGACAATAGGATTTACATTGTCTTAATTTATGCTTTTTAAAATTTATATATTATTTTCTTTTTGTCATTCAATTTTGAAATATAAATTATATTTGAATTTGTAATTTGGACTGCCTGGGTTAGGTTTTGTATTTTGGACTGTATGCAGGTTTTAGGTGTATCAAAAAGCAATAAAAATTTTAAAAAAAATGCAAGAATTTACATCGGACTACACCATGTCCGACGTAAATTTACGTCAGATCTAGCATTAGCCGATATAAATTTACATCGGACATGGTGTGTCCGACGTAAATTCTTGCGTGTATTTTTTTAAATTTTAACCAATTTTACGTCAGTTCTAGGGAATGTCCAACGTAAATTTACGTTGGATTTCACAGCCGACGTAAATTTATGTCTCCCGCATTAACGTCGAAGTCATTTCTGATGTAAAATCCTTAAAATATCCGACGTAAATGACCCATTTTCCACTAGTGGCAATTATGGATGTCTTAGGTGAGGAAGATCCGGCTATGAGTGACATCTAGAATGACAATGGTTGAATTGTGGGTATGCTCTAATATTGTGACATCGGGACAGAGGATTTCTAGGACATGAATTTTTATATGGATTTAGAGTGGTACTTATTATTTTAAAAACAATTTGTAAACTCTTACGTTTTATTTTCCCAATGTTCATTTTCAATCATTTTGGATATTGAAGAACATTTGTGAAGATTTTTATGTGAACCCTTTTACCAGTGTTGAAAAATTTATTTCCTTAATTTAATTACATTATTACGCTATGTGTTGGAATAGTAAGGGTGTCACATCAACCACAGTCTACGAATACTACATAAAGAAAAGTTAAAAATAAAAAACAAAAAATAAAAAATGGCTCATCAAACCCATAAAAGATAGAGGGAGACCTGGAAAATAAAAACCTTGAACTCTTGGAACTGAACCCAGTGTGAGAAAGATAACAGAAAAAAAAAAGTGAAAAACTGGAAAGTGAAGCAAGCATGAGAGAGATACCGAAAAAAAATAAAAAACATAAACTTCAGTAATAAAAACATAAAAAGTGACGTAGATTTTAAATAACATATATACACATCAACTATACATCACTTACAATATTAAAACTCTTCTTTTACTGAGGGATTAGTAGTAATGCCCTTAAGACTATCATTTCTATGTTTGTTATTATTGGCGAGAAACGGCGTCGTTGTGGATGGGAAGTCACGAAACAACGTCGCCTCATCGTCCACGAACTGGGAGAGCCATTCCAGCTCCACTGCTTCATCGCTCTGTGCACACACAAAACAAGGCCAAATAAATAATAAAAATGATTTAATTTTTTGGGATTTATGATAAGTAATATTCCTGGGAATTTTATACGAAAAATAAGTTAATTGTATAGTAATGATATTTGTTTAGATTGTTTTTTATCAAACTTAAAATTCCAACTTAAAACTTTAAAATTTGAAAATCAACTTTAGTTCTGATAAGATTGAACTTGAATATAATAAAAAAATCTTAAATTTTTTTTTGGAGAATATTATTTAATGTTTTAATCTAAAAGTACTTTTATAGTATGAGTAACATCTATTATAAATATAATTAATATTTTAAATAATGTAATATATATTTTAGATGATAGATTTAAGCCTAATTCAATCTTGTAAACTCGGCTTATAAAGTGAAAGTTATTTTTTACTTATATACTATTTAACTGTCTGCTCTATAGTTGATGTGGGACTTTGATTTTTTTTTTTAATAATAACATCTATCATAAATATAATTAATATTTTAAATAATGTAATATATATATATATATATTTTATATGAAATTGTGAAAATTTAATATATTTAATTAATTATTTTAAATATATGTGAAATTAATTGTTTTTATTTATATAAATATAGAGTGGGAATAACATGCAAACCTAATTCAATGCAACATAGTAACCAATCGGCAATTTCTTATCATCTTAACTATATTTATAACCATCTTTTATTATGGCTTCCACCATCGACTTTATGGATGATAATGGGTAGGGTTTGAATAGAATTTTATAGTACTCAATTTTATATATGTGTTTAAAAATAATATATGAATCCAATTTTATATCTACGTGGATAATAATTTTAATATTTATTTTTGTACCCGTTAAGTACTTATGTACTCATACCCACACTCGCAACCTATATTTATTTATGTATAAAGTAAATAAATCAATAAAAAGATAAGATTTCACACAAATTTATAAATAAATATTACAAAGCATTTAATTATTGTAAATAAACTTAAAAAAATCAACTTAATAAAAGTTGTAATTAAACTTTCAACATTATGATCATGTGTTAACAATATTTTCCAATACATGTGAAAAAAAAAAATACAGAAATTAGTTAGATTAAAATTATAGATTAAATTATATACTATAAATTTCAAAAAAAAAATATATATATAAACACTTGACCTCATCCTCGAAATCAATTTCTCTATATTTTTGCAAACGTTTGTCTTCCAAGTTTGTATATTAGTGTGGTCTAGTAATATAATAGAAACTGCATGACAAGAAAATGAATGATTATATAATTTAAATTAATAATTAAAACAAATAATAAAAAATAAAACATCTCTTATTAAATAAATAAAGTTTAATTATTTATTACCTTATTGCTTGCGTTTCAATCAACTTTGTGCAGACGTCTAGAGTAAATTCATGGAACCTAGAACAATGATGACTCAAAAATCTATCTCATGTGTTAAATGCAGATTCTGAAGCTACAGGTGAAATTGGGATTTGCCAAAATCCTTAACAATTTTTTACAAAATTGGATACTTAATCTCATTTGTTTTCCACCATATCCAAGAATATCAAAAGTAGAACTTATAGATAAAACTTTTTCTTTCAAATAAATCTCTATTTCAGGTTTTATTTGTGTTTCAATTGTATCATTTATAAATAAATCATAATCACTATTTTTTTTATAATATTTAGATTATTCAAGTTTGACTCATTAACATTTGCTCGTGAAGTTGAAAATTTCAGTATTCTCTTAGCTTTAGTTTGATACTCTTCAAATAATGAGTAGCATATATAATTTTTTTTATATTATTAACTTCAATTGAATATGAGCTACCAAAAAACTTAGGAAAAAAATACTCTAACAACTTCAACTTATATCTTATGTCTAAAATAATAGTAATATCGTTATACTGATTAATATATATATATATATATATATATATATATATATATAGAGGAGGGTTCAAACGACACCAGTGTAACTTTTACTAAGTGTTACACCGCTTAATAACTTTATATTAAATGTAAATTTTGAAAATCCAACCGTTAGATTGAAAGTTCATATCTCTTGGATCATATATGTCAAATTTTGTTAAAATTGAACAACAACTTGAAGGTAATCAAAGTGTTAATATTTTAGTATATTTTGAAATGTATATATTACGTCAATTTTGTTTTATGAGAATGAAGTATCAAATCATCTTAGATTAATATAAAATTTGACATATATGATCTAAGATATATGAACTTTCAATCTAACGGTTGGATTTTCAAAATTTACATTTAATATAAAATTATTAAGCGGTGTAACACTTAGTTAAAGTTACACCGGTGTCGTTTGAACCCTCCTCATATATATATATATATATATATATAAATATATATATATATATATATATATATATAACTGTGGCGTGGGACGAGATGGGTTAAGTACCATAATACCCATACTTACACTCGTACCCACTAAATTTTACATGTCTATATCCGCTTGTACCCATCCTCATATATGTTGATAATGTATTTATCTGTCCCACATTCAAATATTTTTGTGAGTATTCATAGAGCTCAGATCCATTTTATATCCTAACCGTTCCAACAATGTTGATACATATCAATCACAAATCAAATTAACAATGTTGTAACAGCCTGATTTTCACAGATTATACGAAGGCCCAAGGCCCAATAAGGGTTATGTAGTAGTCCAGAATGGGCCGTTCTCAAATTGGAACGGACCGTTCTAAACTACTAAAACAAGAGTGATTTAGTAGCCCAAAATGGGTCGTTCTCAAACTGGAACGGGTTGTTCCAAAATGCTAAAATTGCCTACAAATCTTAGATAGGAACGGGGCGTTCCAAACTACCAAAAAGGCCTATAACCCTAGTTGGGAACGGACCGTTCCAAATATGGATGTTATGGGTTAAATGCAACACCAGAACGGGCCGTTCTGGTTTGAGAACAAACCATTCTGGATATGAATTTTACACATGTCATCAGAGTCCAGAACGGGTCGTTCTAGATTTGAAACGGGCCATTTCGGTGACCCCTGATGCCTATAAATAGAGCGCTCTAACACTCCCAAAAAGCACACATTTCAATTCTAACTTCTTTAAGTTCTGACTTCTTTTCCTTCTACATTCTCTGAAGACCGAGGGGAACCTAGAGGAGGAGACCAAGCAGATCCTGCTTTAGTTTCAGCTACTGCTTATCGAGGTACGGGGGAAAAGGGGATTATTTTTATGCAGAGTTACATGAGAGCATTGGGTAGAGAAAGAATCCCTTAGAATTATGGGTAATTTTATAATTGTTTCTGTTTGAGGAATTGATGATCCCATTATATTCTGTATGTATTGAGGATTAGAAATATATATTTAATTTGCAAAAATGATGATATGGGAGAGAGAACGAAATTATAGAAAAACGCCTATGAGTTAGGTTTTGGAAAAATTGGGGATTTTTACTATTTCAGTTAAAATTCTACTAAATTAATGATTTCATCGAGTTTTATATTAATTTATAAATGTGATTGTTATATTATTTGGTAAAATTGATGATCTAGATATGGAATGTGGTGTGATGCCTTTGTATATACATTATATCTACTGTCTTATTATCGAATTGATAACATGATGTGAGTATGTTGACATGAAATGAGATGTGTGGAATGTGAATGAGATGTGATTGTGAATCCTCATACTGATGATCAGGGGTGAGCAAGACCCTAGGCTGCTAAAAGGGTAGCGTGACCTTGGCACAATGTTATGTCAAGGGTGAGCACGATCCTAGGCTGCTAAAAGGGTAGCGTGACCTTGGCATAGTGTTATGTCAGGGGTGAGGATGACCCTAGGCTGCTACAAGGGTAGCGTGACCTTGACATAGTGTTAATTGTAAGATTTGTGATGATTGTGATTGTGATGTGAATGTGGTTCCTCATACATATGACCAGGGATGAGACGACCCTTGGTAAGTGATGCTACAACGATGGCGTGCCCCTAACATAGTGTGGGATAAGTGGGGCAATTAATACGTATCACTTATGTCTAGAGTGGCACGACCTTGAGGTGGCGTGACCATTGACATAGTGTTAATTGCAAGATTTGCGATGGATTGGTGTGATTGTGAAATTGTGATGTGAAGTTGATGCATGATTGATAGAATTATGATATGTAGAAATGATTGTAAATATTTCATTATGTAATGAGTTATGATGAGATTACATTGTGGTGTGTTTGTATGTTCTTTACATATAGATGTTTTCTTTTCTCACCGTATAATTTGTGGATATTTTAGGTGAGGAAGACCTAGCTTTGAGTGGCATCTAAAATGCCAACAATTGAATTGTAGTATTAAAAATTTTATATATCTTTTAAAGGTATAAATATATATTATAATTATTTATTACAAGTTTTTTATATCTACGATTAGTATTAAAGATGAAAATAAATTAGGTTATACTATATTTTATTATAATTTACTTGGTTTGAACCTAACTTTCTTTAAAAATATAATTTTAAGTGTGACTTATTTATCTATCATAGATAATTTTTATATATTTGGGTAGAACTACAATCATATAGACTTATTTTATAATAATTTAACACTATTAAAAATTTAAAAATCTATATGTTAAATTTATAAAAATAAAGTTTAATTTATTTATGATATAAATATGTTTTTAATATCTAATATATATTTTTAGATGATAATTTATTTTAAAATATATCTTATAATAACAATTCTAAATGGAATATAAATCTTATGATTTTTCTTATTTTGATTTTTTTAATCAATGTATACAATTTTACTATTTTGATTTTTTCAATCAACGTATACAATTAATAAAAAACACAAAAGAAAAACATGCATGCTACAAATTTTATTTTATCAAAAAATTATTTGTTTTAATATATTACATTATATATGTGAATATTAAGACATATATATATATATACATATATATATTATAATTAAACTTTTTTTAAAAATTAATTCATTATTAAGAAAAATTTTTTATCACATGAGAATTAATTTCCTTCAAAAATTTGACAGATATCAAATAAATAAACATTTTTTCTGAATCTATATATTTATTTTATTAGAATATAATTTTTATTTTTTAAAATATATTATTTTTTTAGATAAAAAATTATGTATATGTCAAATAGTAGTGAGGGCAAGTGCCTCACTATTCCAAACGTGCAGCTGTCGCTGTATATATATGTATGTGTGTGTGTATATATATATATATATATATATATATATATATATATATATATATATATATATAACATAAGGGGTTATAATTATACCGGTGTAACTTTTACTAAGTATTATGCCGCTCTATAACTTTATATTAAATGTGAATTTTGTAAATCCAACCGTTAAATTGAAAATTCATATCACTTTATACGTGTATACCAAATTTTGTTAAAATTGAACAACAACTGGAAGATAATCCAAGTGTTCATATTTTAGTGTATTTTGAAATGAATATATTACATCAATTTTGTTTTATAAAAATGAAGTATCAAATCATCTTGGATTAATATAAAGTTTTGTATATATAATCTATAAGAGATATGAACTTTCAATCTAACAGTTGGATTTACCAAATTCACATTTAATATAAAGTTATTAAGCGGTGTAATACATTGTAAAAGTCGCATTTAATATATATATATATATATATATATATATATATATATATATATATGAGGGGGGTTATAATTACAATGGTATAAATTTTACTAAGTGTTACACCGCTCAATAACTTTATATTAAATGTGAATTTTGTAAATTCAACCGTTAAATTGAAAATTTTTTACTCTTAAATCATATATATATATATATATAGACACACACACACACACACACACACACACACATATATATATATATATATATATATATATATATACATGAGGGGAGCTATAATTACAATGGTATAAATTTTACTAAGTGTTACACCGCTCAATAACTTTATATTAAATGTGAATTTTGTAAATTCAACCGTTAAATTGAAAATCTTTTACTCTTAAATCATATATACAAAATGTTATATTAATCGAAGATGATTTTTTATAAAACAAAATTAAATCTGTCGAAAAATTTATATTTTTGATGAGAAAATTTTTGTAAGAAAAGTTATATTATTGATAGAATATTTCAGACAAATTTATATTTGTCGAAAATGTAAGAACTGGTTTTAAATTTGATATGAAAATATTATGATATAATTAGATAAGATTTTAAGTTAGTATTTTATTAATGGTTGATAATTAAAAAATAAAACATGGATAAATACATTATTTGAATTTTATATGTTTGATTTAAGATAACTTACAAAATAACTCTTGGTAAAGTTATTCCGCTCAATAACTCATGGTGTGTTGAATTTCATCGATCCAATTAATTGTTAAATTAAAATTTATTAAATTTTACTAATAATTAATATAAAAAATTAATTAGTTTTGGAATAAATTATTTGTTAATTAACAAAATAATTGAAATATTAATTATTTTAAATTATTTAACTAAAATCTTATTGACAATTTACTATATGATCTTAATATTTTTGTATAACTAATATCTGGTTTTAAATTTGATATGAAAATATTATATATAATTAGATAAGATTTTAAGTTAGTATTTTATTAATAGTTGATAATTAGAAAAAAAAATAAGGATAAATACATTTTTTAAATTTTATATGTTTGATTTAAGGTAAATAAATATATTAAATTAATTAATAATTTATTTAAAATATTAAAATTTAATTTATAAGTATGTAATAAATAAATATTTATAATTTTATAAATTATATTATCATTATAAATTATAAAATTAAATAATTTAAATTATAATTTTAAATAAAAATAAGTAGATGTTAATTATAAAAGTAAGTACATATAAATAAAGAATAATTAAATATATTATTATTATTATTATTATTATTATTATTATTCGTAATATAAAATTATTATATATTATTATTATAGTACAAATATGAGATTGTATATTTGAGGATGACTTAAATGAATTAATTTGTACAAGTTATACTGACAACATACATAGACATTTCGGTAGCTTACTCATCAGAACTTCACAGTTAAGCGTGCTTGACCTGGAGTAGTACTGGGATGGGTGACCTTCTGGGAAGTCTCCCAGAAATTGCACAAGTAAGAATAAAACACGCTAAACAGTGAAATACGCTAAACAGTGAAATATTGTGAAATAGAACCCTTGAGAGGCCAAATATGAGAGTTGTTACATTAATAAATTTATTAAAATTTAAAAAAAATTGCAATTTTAGACGGATTTTTCCGTCGGAAATTTTGAATTGTTATTGGATATTAAAGAACAATTATGAAGGTTTTATGTGAACCTTTTTACCAACGTTGAAAATTTTATTTTCTAACTTATTTACATTGTTACAATATATGTGTTGGGGTAGTAAGGGTGTCACAAATATATTTTAGATAATTGTTAAAGTACTAAAAAAATTCAAGAGTTTTGGTATAGTGAATTTTTAGATAAACGAACTTGACTATACATATATTGATATATACATTTGTTTCGGTCCCAAAAGGAAGAAATTTTCAATGAAAGCACTTAATTAATAAGTGATTTTATCTTCATGCATGTTTGTAGCTGTATCCTCTTACGAAATTCTCGGGATGTGAGATATATAATTGTGTTATTTAATAACGAAAATTATTTAGTAATATATGATGTTTAGTAATTGTATTACTTCTTTTAATATTTATAATAAAGATAATTTAGAAAGAATTAATATTATAGAATTAATAAAATTTAATATAAATAAGTGATTTTCTTAATATATGTAATTATTATTATTATTATTATTATTATTTTAATGGGGTAATAACTTTTAAAATAATTCGATTTAGTTTTTATAAGAATAATTCATTTTTTATATTATAGTTAGTTATTACTAGTTCAATTTTTTTTACACGCCTATATATATATATATATATATTTTTTTTTTTTATTGAAATCGAATAAAAAAATATTAGCAATTGACCATATATTCTATACAGGAATAATGATGAAAGTGAAAAACCAGCGTGTATTCCTAACTCCTAAGTATTTATAGATGAGTTGATCACATGCATGACTTTTTACTTGATGAAACTTAAATCATGCGAGTTTTATTAGGGCAATATATTTCATATAAATGCCTTAAATTAAGGTAATAATACAAAAATGATAGAATGTTTGATAATGATTTTATGAATATGTAATCATGAAAGGCACACTTATCTTACACTAAAACAGAAAGTATGAAGATGCCAGCAACCCATGAAGATGTTAGAAGATGCTGTAATTAATTCTAAAATGTTTTAAGTTGGGTAGTGGGGGCTGATCATGTATATCATTGTATTTGTTTTATTATAAATTATGACACCCTCTAACCCGCATATTATAACATATAAATAATAAAATTTGAATAACATAATCTTTCATTATTAAAATATCAAATATGTTCAGATAGAGAGCACCACATCTATAACTTAAACAAATAACATAATCAGCGAAAATTACAACGAAATAAGGTTAAGGTTTTCAAAATAATTTAATAGAAATAACATCCTAATCTAATCCTATCTACGTCCCGATGTCACATGTCCTATCAGAGCAAAGGCCAACATAGAAGCCTAAGCTTCATCACCAACATCCTCAGCCTCATGCAGATAATCACTTGTATAACGATCAAAGGAAAACAACAAAAAGGAAAAGGGAGTGAGAAACATCTCACTTTGGTTCACAGTGTAGGAATACACACCAGATAGTCAAACACAAACAAGACATGTATATGTACATAACATAGATGGATTAACAACAATATCACATTCCATTCATCAAAGACATCAAAATATCAAGTTAACATATAACATTAAAATGCACATGTAATGGACACGGACTACATATTATCATGCATGTGGCGCCAGTTACACATATCACATGGCATATTGCCGGTAGCAATACACGAGAATAGTCTAGGAGTACATGCCGGGTCACACCCTCTGCGCACTCTCACTAGAAGGACATACTACCAGGGTCTCGTTGAGATAGCTAAGCCGCGCAAGATACATCTCATGCACACAATGGGCGAGACTGAAACTTACAAACCGATTTATGTAACAGCCCAAATTTTTACTAGGCCGTGGGCCCAATTCATTGCCTGGAACGGGCCATTTCGAAAGTGAAACGGGCTGTTCCGGAATAAAGAATTTGCCTAAAAAACGTAGTTGAGAACGGGCCGTTCCGATTGGAGAACGGGTCATTCCGGTTGGAGAACGGGCCGTTTTGGTTTGGAGAATGGGCCGTTCTGAAAGTAGAACGGGCCGTTCTGAAAGTAGAACGGGTCGTTCTGCTGGGTTTTGGAACGGGCCGTTCTAGATGAGATTTTTGCTTGGTTCTGGAGGGTCCAGAACGGCCGTTCCACTTTTGGAACGGGCCGTTCCGGGTTAGCTGAGGCAGATTCCTATAAATAGGAGGCCTTACCTCTCATTTTCTCACATCTCTCATTCTCTCTTCCTATTCTCTTCTGTTCTTTCTTCTTCCCCTCTTCTTCTCTCTGAAGACCATGGGGCACTTAGAGGAGGAGATCAAGAGATCCCTGTTGTAGTTTCAACTGTTGTTTATCCAGGTACGGGGGAAAAAAGGAATTATTTATATGTAGAGTTACATGAGGGAATTGGATAGAGGAAGAATCCTTTAGGATTATGAGAAATTTTATAATTATTTCTGTTTGGAGAATTATTGGTCTTATTTGATTCTGTATGAATTTAGGATTATGAATATATGATTTATTTGTAAAAATGATGCTCTGGGAGAGAGAACGAAATTATAGAAAAGTGCCTGTAGGCTAGGTTTTGGAAAAATTGAAATATTTCTGTTTGAGAAATTAATGATACCATTAGATTCTATATGTGTTGAGGAATAAAAATATATATTTAATTTGTAAGAATGATGATCTGAGAGGGAGAACGAAACTGTAGAAAAGTGTCTGTGAGTTAGGTTTTGAAAGAATTGGGGGTTTTATTGTTTATGTTAAAGTTATATTAAATTGGTAATTCTGTTGAGCATTATATTATGAATGTTATGGCTATATTACTTGATAAAAATTGGTGATTTAGATGTGAATTGCTTGAGGTGTATGAAAACCATTATTTTGGGCTTATCTGATATGTGTATGAAATTCAACTATGAGATGTTGTGTGGAATGTGAATGAGATGTGGTTGTGGTTCTTCACACCTATGACCAGGGGTGAGCACGGCCCGGGATTGTTACATGAGCATCGCGACCTTGGTTAACATGTCAGGGGTGAGCACGACCCTGGATTAAGGGTAACGTGACCTTGGCACAATGTTATATCAGGGGTGAGCACGGCCCGGGATTGTTACATAGGTATCGTGACCTTGGTTAACATGTCAGGGGTGAGCACGGCCCTGAGATAGGGATAACGTGACCTTGGCACAGTGTTATATCAGGGGTGAGCACGGCCTTGAATTGTTACGTGGGTATCGTGACCTTGAATAACATGTCAGGGGTGAGCACGACCCTAGGATAGGGATAACGTGACCTTGGCACAGTGTTATATCAGGGGTGAGCACGACCTGAGATTGTTAAATGGGTAGCGTGACCTTGGCATAGTGTGAAGTGCAAGATTTGTGATGATTGGTGTAATTGAGAATTATGACGTGATGACAATGCATGATTGATTGAAATACGATATGTCGAAATATTTATGAATATTAAGTTATAATGAGATAATATGTTGTGTTTTCTTATGTGCTATATAGATAAATGTTTTTTCTTTTCTCACCGTACGATTTGTGGATATTTTAGGTGAGGAAGATCTGGCTACGAGTGGTATCTAGAATGCCAACGGTTGAATTGTCGGGATGCTCTGATATTGTGACATCGGGGCAAAGGTTTTTTAGAACATAGGTTTTTATATGGATTTGGAATTGTACATGTTATTTTTGAAAATAATTTGAAAACTCTTGTGTTTCATTTTTATTATTGTGGTTATTGAAGGATAATTTTGAAGATTCACATGTGAACCCTTTTACCGAAATTGAAAAATTTATTTATAAGTTTTTATTATTACAATATATATGTTGGGGTAGTAAGGGTGTCACATTTAGTGGTATCAGAGCAGGTCGATCCAATCGACCGTGAGTTATGAGTCTACTATGTTTGTTTGGTAGATGAATGATGAAATGAATTGTGAAACTTATTGATATGTTAGTATAATGATTGATTATGTTTGTTGTTGTTGTGTACTCTAAATGTTTTGCTTTAGGATGAGGATAATGATATGATGATGATGTTCTCTTATGTTGTTAGTGTCGTACCTATGTATTTTTTTCTCAGAATTTGACTGAAAGACATGATATAGCTTAGTTGATGATTACTCATTGGTTTTGATACTTCTTACTTATGTAAGAAGTAGTGGTTGAATAGTATCGCTCGTGTTGCGAGCACATGTGCCAGTAATAGTGGACGGAGCCTTGTGCAAGCCAACTAGAACTATTAGAACCTTATATGTGAGTGATACATTGATTTGTCGAGTGTACTAAGAGTTTGCGATTGGTGGAGTTTCTGACATCTATAGTTGTAGCGGTTGAATCTAAGGTGGTTGTCTCCTTGGTGAGAGATTGAAATGACGGTAATTCCCTTGAGTGTTAGTACTGGCATGTTAACCATTTATGGTTTAGGTAGCATGTGAGTTGTTTTGGTTAGGATTGTAATGAGAGGCTTGAATGGAAATTGAGGTGTGAGTTTGGAAGAGTTAAGGTATTTTTGTGGCATTAGATATATTGATATACTATTGGTATTTGGTGTAGAAGATATTTTCGCTGTAGTTTTGTTGTGACAGTATGAGTATCGTATTGACAGAATTAGATTTTTGTGGTCTTCATGAAGAATGTGACTTTGGATATTATCTTTCCAATGGAACTAGAAAAAGATAAAACGGAGGTCTAGAACTTTAGTTATGACTGCTTTGGTGATCAGAAGTCTAGTTGTAAGCGTTAAATATATCTGTTGTGATTTTTGAATTGTTAGCTAAGAAGATGATCTATTCAGTATCTCATGTCTTCATAAGAGTTATAGCTTATTCTTTTATCTTTCTTTTGAGATAGGATTGAGATCATTGGACGAGTGTAACTCTCTAGGTATCATTTCTTGCCAATTGTTGAAGGGATATATACGGTGTCATGATGTTTTGAGTGTTAGGCAATGCAAGGATAAAAAAAAAAAAAAAAACTGATTTGGTTATGATGTTTTAAGGTGTTTTCATGTAGATTGAGAGGTAGTTTAAGGTTGTATGATGCTATGTGGTAAAGCTGGGTCATGTACATGTTATATGGAGTAAACGATGATGGATTCGCACATAATTAGGTATAGGATATACATGAATGTTTGAATTAGGTGTTTTAGTATGATTTGATATGCATGTATGTTGATATGAGGATAGATGACCTTATGGATTAATTAGTGAGTGTTTGTGTGTTTAGTAAGATTGACCTTAGGATGTGATATCATCAAATTAGAGTTGAGGATGCTAGACAATTTTATGCTAGTTATCTAAGTGTGATTTTTGATAGTATGAGGTGAGTGTTCTTGGCCCTGTAATTTCTTGTGGAGGTAAAACGTAGATCTATCTAAGATAGAAGTTGTGCTTAAGTGAGAGATACTTGAGTCTATTAGCGAGGTTATGAGTTTCTTGGATTAGCTCATTGTTGTTGGATATTGATTGAGTAACTTTCTAAGATAGAATTACCTTTGAACAGATTGAGTAAGAAGAGTGTTATTTTGTGTGAGATAGTAAGTGTGAGAGTAGTTTCCAAATTCTTAAGGAAAGATCGACTAGTGCACTAGTGTGAGCATTGGCCGATCTTAATAAGCCTTTTGTGGTATGGGTTGATGTTTCAAAGATAGGTTTGGGTGGAGTGTTGATGCAAGAAGGAAAGGTAGTAGCTTGTGATTCTAGGCAATTGAAAACTCATTAGAGGAATTACCTTACCTATGATTTTTTTTAAGTTAGCAGTTGTAATATTTAGAGATACTGCCTATATGATTCTAAGTTTGAGGTATTTATTGATAATTAAAACCTTAATTATTGGTTGACTGAAGGAGTTAATTATTAGACAAAAGAGATAGTTTAACTTTCTGGAGGACTAATATTTCAAACTTAGTTGTTATTTGAGTAAAGTCATTGTGGTGACCGATGTTTTGTGTAGGAAACCTTTATATTTATCTTTCCTTATGAATAGAGAGATGAATCCTTTTGGCTCAAATTAGAGATTTAAGTTTGGCTTATAAGGTTACCCTTAGTAGTGTGAGACTAAGTATGACTTGAGTAATGAATGGATTGTTGAAGGAAATTGGAGAGGCATAATTTTGGTGACAAGATATGACGCTATAGGATAAGGTGATGGATAAGAGTTTGACTTGGGTGTAGATGGAGTGGTGAAATTAGAGATCTGATATGTATACCTAGTGAACTTACGCTTAGGTGCTTAATCTTTAAAGATGATCATAGAAGTAAAACCAATATTGTGGCAAATGCCTTGATTATGATGACCTCTGGTATATCATTTATGATGATTTAAGGGTTGGATTTGATTGAAGAATTTAGAGACTTATGCTTTGTGTGTGAGATTATCCTTAGGAGCATTGAATTGATTATGTTGAAAGTGACTAGTGAATTAATGAATGAGATTAGAGAAGCCTAGGAGTTAGAGCCTTTCTTAGAGAACCAAGTGGAAAAGATTGGTAGGAGTATAGATAACTTTTCTGAGTAGAATCGATGTTGTTTCGAGGTGCAAGAACAAATTTGAGTTCTTAGTAACCTTCAATTAAGAAAAATGATTTTAGAGGAAGGACATTCATTTAGGAGCTACTGAGATGTATTGGGACCTTAGGGGATGTATTAGAGTGGTGCAGCGGAAGCATTGTGGCCTAAGGTGAAGAGAGGAGTAGAGAAATTGTATGCTCGTGTTTAGTATGCAAGAAGTCTTTAGGAATTTTTGTAGCACTTAGACGTCCCATTTTGGAATTGTAATGCTGAGTGGATAGACTTTAATTGTAGGTTTGCCTGAGACGCTTAAGAGATCGATTCTATTTGCGTTTTAGTGGATAGGCTCACCAAATTTACTTTTTTTATCCTTAGATATCCTTTGGTAAAAGTGATAGAGTTGTACATCAATAAGGTAGTGAGGTTGCATAAGAATTAGAAAGTAAGAAGCGAGGAGTCTACCATTGCAAAAATTTCGGGGATGAAATTTCTTAAAGGAGGGGAGTATTGTAACAGCCCAAATTTTTACTGGGCCGTGGGCCCAATTCGTTGCCTGGAACGGGCCGTTTCGAAAGTGAAACAGGCCGTTCCGGAATAAAGAATTTGCCTAAAAAATGTAGTTGAGAACGGGCCATTCCGGTTGGAGAACGGGCCGTTCCGGTTGGAGAACGGGCCGTTCTGGTTTGGAGAACGGGTCGTTCTGAAAGTAGAACGGGCCGTTCTGAAAGTAGAACGGGCCGTTCTGCTGGGTTTTGGAACGGGCCGTTCCAGTTTTGGAACGGGCCGTTCCAGTTGAGATTTTTGCTTGGTTCTGGAGGGTCCAAAACGGCCGCTCCACTTTTGGAACGGGCCGTTCCGGGTTAGTTGAGGCAGATTCCTATAAATAGGAGGCCTTACCTCTCATTTTCTCACATCTCTCATTCTCTCTTCCTATTCTCTTTTGTTCTTTATTCTTCCCCTCTTCTTCTCTCTGAAGACCATGGGGCACTTAGAGGAGGAGATCAAGAGATCCCTGTTGTAGTTTCAACTGTTGTTTATCCAGGTACGGGGGAAAAAGGGAATTATTTATATGTAGAGTTACATGAGGGAATTGGGTAGAGGAAGAATCCTTTAGGATTATGAGCAATTTTATAATTATTTCTGTTTGGAGAATTATTAGTCTTATTTGATTCTATATGAATTTAGGATTATGAATATATGATTTATTTGTAAAAATGATGCTCTAGGAGAGAGAACGAAATTATAGAAAAGTGCCTGTAGGCTAGGTTTTGGATAGGGATAACGTGACCTTGGCACAGTGTTATATAGGTATCGTGACCTTGGTTAACATGTCAGGGGTGAGCACGGCCCTGAGATAGGGATAACGTGACCTTGGCACAATGTTATATCAGGGGTGAGCACGGCCTTGAATTGTTACGTGGGTATCGTGACCTTGAATAACATGTCAGGGGTGAGCACGGCCCTAGGATAGGGATAACGTGACCTTGGCATAGTGTTATATCAGGGGTGAGCACGGCCTGAGATTGTTAAATGGGTAGCGTGACCTTGGCATAGTGTGAAGTGCAAGATTTGTGATGATTGGTGTGACTGAGAATTATGACGTGATGACAATGCATGATTGATTAAAATACGATATGTCCAAATATTTATGAATATTAAGTTATAATGAGATAATATGTTGTGTTTTCTTATGTGCTATATATATAGATGTTTTTTCTTTTTTCACCGTACGATTTGTGGATATTTTAGGTGAGGAAGATCTGGCTACGAGTGGTATCTAGAATGCCAACGGTTGAATTGTCGGGATGCTCTGATATTGTGACATCGGGGCAAAGGATTTTTAGAACATAGGTTTTTGTATGGATTTGGAATTGTACATGTTATTTTTGAAAATAATTTGAAAACTCTTGTGTTTCATTTTTATTATTGTGGTTATTGAAGGATAATTTTGAAGATTCATATGTGAACCCTTTTACCGAAATTGAAAAATTTATTTATAAGTTTTTATTATTACAATATATATGTTGGGGTAGTAAGGGTGTCACAGTTTATCCCCAAGGACTAATCCCCAAGCTTTTACATAAGGGGCCTTCCCTAGCAGTGTATTCCATATCGTACTCTTAAAAACATTTATGCAAATGATGCATGTCAATCAAGACTCTATGCATTCTCATATCACATTATCATGTCTCATTATCATATCACATTGTCATGTCTCATTATCATATAACATCATATCTCATGTCTCATATTCATTTTTTCACATTATCTCATCATATTCACATAGTCTCCACAGAGCACTTTAATTCATATCAAAACTTGTCTATTTGTGAAAGTAAACAAATATTCGTACATCTCATTCAACAAGAGATACAACAGAATAATCAGAAGGTAAAACAAAATATTAGAAAATTTTGCCTGTTTCTCATAAGGTTCCCACAGGAATCCACAGAGCACTCTAATTCATACAATATTAATCATTCAAAACAGTACAATTTACTCATACAATTACCTCTTCAAATAATCTCCTCTTATAATTACCAATGCATTCCCTTAGGGTTTCCCATAGGAACCCATAGAGATCTCAGATCATATAGTTATTTACATATAAGAAGAGCAAATAGAAGAAACATATATAATTGGGAAAACCCCCTCATAAATGAGCATACAACAAACATAGGATTGGGGTCAATCCCACTACCCAACATACATTCCCACACCTAGAGCAATGTTTCTCACTTCCCCTTACCTAGATAAGCAGAAGACGAAGCTAGAGCGAAATCTGCTTGGTCTCCTTCTCTTGGTTCTCCTTGGTCTTTAGAGAGTGTGTCTAGAAGCAATGCAAGAGTTAGCTATTTATAGATTTTAGGAGTGGCTAGAATGTCCCATTCTGGATCCTTTCATCATGTGTAAATGATACAATTCATAAGCAAGCTCTTCATATTGAGTTGGATCATACATCTGTGCAAGCTCCTGCTGAAGGGATGATAGAGGAACAATTGGTGGAAAGTGGGAGGCCCAAACGCACCATCAAGAAGCCCACTAAATTGAATGATTTTGTTTGTGTTAGTCCCTTAGCCTCAATTAACTTAAGAGGGGGGGGTGAATTAAGTTTTCTAAGTTTTCCTCTTATAAAAACTTTTCCAATTACTTTCTTATCAAATTTAATTCCTTAGACAAATTTGTATGTAAAGAACGAATGATGATGCAAACTACATAATTACAATTAATAACAAGAAATTAAAAGTATAAGGAAGAAGAATTGCAAACTTGATTTTATACTGGTTCGGCTAATCCTGCCTACATCCAGTCCTCAAGTCTCCCACTTGAGATTTCCACTACTCTTGTAAACCTTACAAGACTTGAATCCACCAACACCTCGGAACTCCCTTTCCTTGTGTTGTGATTCAAAAACCAACAAGGAGAAAAAACCCTTTCTCCTTTATAGATCAATAGATCAATAGGGTATTACATAATGACTTTCTTTGAAGAGTAGATATTACACTTTCTAAGAACTTGATGAACTCTTTAGAGATTTATACAAATGATTTTGGCCAAGTAGTTTTTGTAAATTATTTTCACAATAGAGTTCGTCACCTTTCTCTGAAAAATTATAGGTATTTATAGACAATTGTTTCTTGGGTTATGTCTTTTCATGAAAAGTTGTAACTCTCTATAATTTTTCAGAAAATAGGCTCTGGTAATCGATTACAACAGTTAAAGTTCAAAATGATTGAAACGTTGTATAATTCAAATTCGAATTTTGAAATTTTCTCTTCTGGTAATCTATTACAATCACTGGTAATCGATTACTAGAGAGCATTTTAACATTTGAACTTTTGATAAGAGGTCTTCTTTCTCTGGTAATCGATTACAGCAAGTGGTAATCGATTACCAGACACATATCACTTGTTTTGGCTTATGAAAACTTATGATATAGAGAGCTTCTATTTTCCAGTTAAAAATATTTTTGTTTAATCTTTTGAATACTCTTTTTGCTTTCTTTTCAAACAACTTATTCTTATATTCAAAAATATTAAGTTTAGGTTTTCTTGAAATTCTTATTTTAATGGCCAAGTGAAATTTGCAAATTCTAAAAGTTCATTTTACATACTAAGCTAAGCAGTCAAGACTTATCTGGTTATTACTTGAGATCTTGCTTCTTGATCAACTTGCTTTAACTTGACCTTTATTTTCTTCAATGCTTTGGCATCATCAAAACTTTGTGCATATTTTCTTCCACAGTTTGCTATAAATAAATCTTAATATACAAATAATACTGAGTGGGAATACTCTTTTGTTTTTACTAGTATTATCGTACTGTTAGCACAAGGTGGTTCTCCATATAAAGATTGTAGTGGAATTGGAAAAGAGATGAATAGAAATTATAACAGAATTATTCTCTCTTGCTTCTCTCTTTCTTCAACTTTCTTTTTGGAGTAAACACCTGCTCGAAAGGTGCCTTTCTATTCCTACCGTAACATTGGTGCTTTCATTGATTCTTCTTCTCCATTTTGTAGATTGGCTGCCATGTCTTCTTCCGCTTCTTCTGCTATTTCTAAAAAATAGTTGGATACTCTCTCCGATTCAATCCTTGCTTCCTTGCAGCAGTTCACGATTTCGGTGGAGACCAAGATGGCTAACCTTCGTACCGAGTTTCAGCAGACTCACGCGGATTCTTTGAATCATCATCCACACACATTGAAACCTCGCTCAACGAAACTCGATGTTTCGCGTTTTGATGGTTCTGATCATGCTGATTGGTTGTTTCGTATTGAAGCTTATTTTGATTATTATGGAACCCCACCCGACACACGATTGCAGATTGTCTCCTTTCATTTGGAGGAACGTGCAGTGGCTTGGTTTCAATGGGCCAAGAGAAATGATTTATTCTTTAATTGGGCTTCTTTCATTACCACGGTTAAACACCAATTCGGTCCTAATGTTTACGAGGATTATGAGGGCAATCTTTCGAATCTCACACAGACGTCATCGGTTGCCGAATTCCAAACTCAATTCGAGGAATTTTTGAATAAAGTTACGAGTATATCGTAACCTCTTCTCATTAGTTTTTTCATCACCGGTCTTCAAGCGGACATTCGTCGTGAGTTACAATTCCACCATCCAGCAACATTGATGGAAGCCTTTGCCATGGCTAGTGCTTGTAGACCCCTAAAATTGTCCGGGTCGGAAATAAAGCTTGAAGACTCTCGAAGACTGAAGGATAATCAGCCAGAAGGACTCCTCGAAGGCCCTAGGAGGGTTCTCTGTAGGTCTAGAGGTCTTAGAATAGCTCAAAATAAGGAAGTGGAGGGAAAAAGCCCAATACGGCCGTACTGAAGTCAATACGACCGTATTGGCACTTCAATACGGTCGTACTGAAGTCAATACGACCGTATTGACACTTCAATACAACCGCAGCGAACTCAATACGGGCGTATTGAAATTTCTGAATTTCAATACGACCGTATTGAACTCCAATACGACCGTATTGAAGTTCAAAAATTTCAATACGGCCGTATTGCCCCTGTAGGCCGTATTGCGCCTATTCCCTATAAATATGACGTCAATTGGACGTCATTCCACACTTTTTCACTCAGTTTTGACTCCCTCCTTGAGTATTCTGGGGTTTTTGAGCAGTGTTCTGCCCTAGAAATCTCTCTGGGAGTCGATCCGACGAAGTTCTTGAGCCCCGAGCCATTTTGCTTGAGGATCGAACTTAGTCGAGGGGAAATCTTTTGATTCCCTTAGTTAAAATTTTGTTCTAGGAGAGCGAGGAGCGGGCTTGTAGAGCGAGGGAACGCCAAAACGCTTCCCAGTTCTTTGCAATATATAAAAGCACGCTTCAAGAGGTTTCCTTTCAATCCTTCCTTTTACTGCTTTCTGTGTGCATATTTAAACTGTCATCATGTAGATAGTCAATTTATAATTGCTTAGAATAAATAGGGGTAATTTAGTAATTTTATACTGTTCTTTTAAAAATAATCTGTCATAGGGAACCCGAAAGGGGCGCCGTGGGGTGCTAACACCTTCCCCACGCGTAACCGACTCCCTTACCCAACTCTGGTTGTAGTGGCCAAAGTTGATTTTTAAATCAATTGCCTTATCCCTTTTTCCAATGTTTTGAGTAAAACATTGGTGGCGACTCCACGAACCCTCCTTTTGCGAAAACCACTAATCCATGGAGGGTCCCGCTTGGGATTAATATGGATTGGTGAGCCTTTTAATAAAATTGCTCGTTTGACGAGGTCTCAGTTTGAGAATAAGTCATTCTAGCAATCCACATTTTTAAAACAAAAAACGAGTCCAACCATCAATCGCGAATGCCGAAAGTCCCGTTTCGGGCCGGTGGCGACAGATGGCGACTCCGCTGGGGAAGCCTTGAGAGTCAATCCCATTTAGTGATGGATTATTTTCAAAATAATAGTTAAAATTACTTCACTACCCCTTATTTGTATGATAACATGATTTATTATATGGCTTTAATAACTGTTGTTTGTTTAATTTCCGCAATTGTTTGAAATACAAACTGTACACAAACCTTTGCACACAACAGTTCCCTCTATACCCGGGGGCATGAGTGGTAATCCATAGGGAGTGGATGTTAGTACGGCCGGTTGATGGGTTTATAGGAGCCTATGAGACCGTTGTCGGAAAACATCACTCAAGGTGATAACCATGAACTTGAGTCCGACGGTGCGTTGGAGCTTTCCATCGACCTACGACGAGAGGAATTGGGTCCCTATAATGGGGGCACCTTGGGGGCCTTTGACCAAGTGAGAACAGTTAGATCCTCCTTGAATATGCACTTTTCTGCAGGAGACCCCTACCTCGTGATTCGCTCGTGACTGTTCGTGGATGAGTGAATTGTTTGTGCATTTTTATGTGACATTGTATGAGCATACATTTGCACCTTTTAAACAAACAACATTCCTATTCTATTAAAATAAGAATAAATAGAAATAAGGATCTTCTAGTACATGGTGTTAACATCTACCTTCATTGCATTCATATAGGTAGTTTCCCTTTTCACCCAAAAGATACAAAATATTCAAAAGAAAAATATGTATTTACCCAAACCAAGCAATATCATGCATCATCTTAGGAAAATCCTAAAAACATGATAATGCTTAGTTCAATAAACACAATGCATGCATGTTCAACATCATCATCTCATGCATATAGATCATGGAGGGATCTAAGAATCATTCATTTCATACATCCCTCCTAGTAATTCAGTAATAAACATAAATAAAAAGAAAGGATTAAATCGATGCGTATGTTCAAAAATGGATCGCACGCCGTTCGTCATCAAGTGTAAGCCAACAACCGCGCCAAGCGAGCGCACATCAACTCCGTTGTTGGTAATCAAGACGAATAAAGGGGAAGGTCCGACACCATTAAGGATCACCGCTCCAAGACCTTTCCCCTACGAATCAAATAAGGCTGTGCCGTGGATATACGACATCCACTCTTCTGCCGACAGCGATATCTCCAACATCGCTGGACTTGGGGGCATGACTAGGAGTGGCAGGATCTACACTCCCGAAGATCTTCATGATAAAGCCCCCAAGAATAAAGAAAAAGAAAAAAGAAAACCGAGGAAAAAGAATCCGAGGAGGAGACAGACGAGCTGTTAAAGTTTATCCGACAGAGCGAGTACTCCATCGTGGATCAACTTCATAGGACGCCAGCAAAGATTACGCTGTTGTCGTTGATCCTAAGTTCCGAACCGCATCGGCAAGCTCTGTCGAAAGTCTTGAACGAGGCATACGTGTCGCACACTATCTCCCAAGACGAGTTTGAGGGGATTGTTAGTCACATCAAGGCTAATGATCACCTCACCTTCATCGATGAAGAAATCCCCGCCGAGGGATCAAACCACAACAAGCCCTTGCACATCTCTACAAAGTGCAAGGAGTAGCACATCGTTAAAGTCTTGGTAGGTAATGGATCTTCCTTGAAAGTGATGCCAAAAAGAACGCTCAAGCAATTGGCAATCAAGGGAGTCCAAACGCGCCCGAGCAACATGATCGTTCGAGCTTTCGACGGTTCTAAAAGAGAAGTAGTGGGAGAAATCAATCTTCCAATCCAAATTGGACCCACTATCTTCAACGTCGAATTTCAAGTGATGGATATCACTCCCGCATACAGCTGTCTCCTCGGCCGACCTTGGATTCATGATGCGAAAGCTATTCCTTCTACGCTCCACCAGAAAGTCAAGTTCATAGTGGGTGACAAACTGGTGACCGAACAAGCTAAAGATGACATACTCATCAGCAAGCCATCCAACATACTTTATGTGGATGCAGCAGAGGAAGCTTTAGAAACCGCCTTCCAAGCATTGGAAATCGCCAATGTCGAAACGTTTCCCCGAGAAATGAAGAAGGTAGCCTCCATGCTCACCAAGAACGGATACTTGCCAGGACAAGGATTAGGCAAGGACTCCCAAGGAATCCCGGAGCTACCCATTATCAAGGATAAATCCGGGGAAACAAGGGTTAGGATACAACCCTAACAAAGATCAAAGAACGAAGAGGAATCAAGATCCTTCTCGACGTTCTTTAAGCCAGATCTTTAGGAAGGCCGGTTCACAAGCGTCAAGGCCGGTCGTCGTCGTCAAATGTTTTTCTCCTTCCGATAGGGATGTATAGACTCAGTGACTATTAGAGATCACTCCTCGGGGACAGCCCGACCCCCGAGCCTCGATAGGGCACATGTTTCCATTATGATTATAATAAAATCATTCTTCATTAATTCTTTATTGCTTCTTTTCTCGCTTGCAATAAAATTCTAGACCACATTATTTTAACCCTGTTTGAATAAACATGAATGAGGTTAAAATCATCTTAATAATAATAAACCCACATCATTTTTATGTGGAAGTGTGTGTGTCAACTTGGAGCACCTTTTCTTGGCCTCAATAAGTGCCATCATGGATAAAGAAATCCTAAAGAGCAAAAGACCCGCTAGGAATCCCACAAAAGGGTGACCTAGGCAAAAGTTAGGGTTACAAAATAAGACCAAAAGACCCGCTAGGAATCCCACAAAAGGGTGACCTAGGCAAAAGTTAGGGTTACAAAATAAGACCAAAAGACCCGCTAGGAATCCCACAAAAGGGTGACCTAGGCAAAAATTAGGGTTACAAAATAATGAATAAAAACAAAAACCCGCTAAGACACCACAAATGGGTGTTTTAGGCAAAAGTAAGAGCCATCAAAAAAGGAAAAACCAGAATAAATCCATGATGGTACCATCAATTGAATTCAACAAAGGGGCTCAAGAAAAGCTATCCAAGTTGTCAAAGCACAATCATTAATAACAAAGATGTGCTTAACCTCACAAGTGTTTAAACAAACAAACCTAAACACAATAAGCCTACCTTGGCCATCCATGCTTACAAAAACAATTTTTCAAAAATAAAATAATCCCTTCTAAAACACAAACTTTTGAAAATATATCCTTTCCTTCTTTTCTCTCTTGTCCCAACGATTTTTGAATAATCTAGTGGAAACATGGAGATATAGTGGTCAATAGGAGGGTTGACACATCTCTTAAAGAAAGGGAAGAATCATTTGGTCGATGACACCAAAATCAAAATACGCATCATTCCTCGGTAACAGAAATCGGCAGAGCACAGTCCGTCTGGAGGAATGGCAAAATCCAAACAGAAAAACGCATCGGTTAATTCTTTTGAAAAAAGAATCAAATAGAATTAGGTGCATCATACCGCATACATGCATACAGATGATAGGTGTACTGGAAGATCACTTATTCTCTGTTTATTGAAAAAACAAAAAAAAAAACAAAAAAAAACAAAAAAAAACAAAAAATATAAACTTCAGAAAAAAAACAATGCGCCTGTACCATGTTCAGTACACCCGTACTAAAATTGGGGTTATGAACAAATTTTCAACTCAACATGGGCGTACTGAAATGGATACGGCCGTATTGGCCATAAAGAAATTTTCAAAGACCTCGTCATGAGGCAATTGCATAAAATAGAAAATAGGAAAAATTGATTGTGTATGACAGCAGTCAACAAAAAGCCGAAAACGGAAAAGAGGCATGGGTACAAAAAATCCAACAAGAAAATTGTACAGAATAACTGAGCCTGGAGAGGCTCGCCGAAAGAATACTCTTTCAGAATAATTGAGCCTGGAGAGGCTTGTCGAAACAATACTCATACAGAATAACTGAGCCTGGAGAGGCTTGCCGAAAGAATACTCTCAGAATAACTGAGCCTGGAGAGGCTTGCCGAAATAATACTCTCAGAATAACTGAGCCTGGAGAGGCTTGCCGAAATAATACTCTCTCAAAATAATTGAGCCTGGAGAGGCTCGCCGAAATAATACTCTCTCATAATAACTGAGACATTTCTATACAGAAAAAGCCAAAACCAATAAAGAAAAGGCAAAGACGAAAAAAAGCCGTAACCAATAAAAAGGCAAAACATAGAAAAAGCCGAAAACGAAAAAGGCAAAAATACAGAAAATCCAACAAACAGCTTGTACAGAATAATCGAGCCTGGAGAGGCTCGCAGAAATAATACTCCCCAAAGGGAACCTCAGCTCATGAAGCCAATATCCAACAAGAGCTTTCAAAGCAAGATTGTCAAAATCTCCCAAAGGAAGTACGATCATCCAAGTAATATATCCAAGTCAAAGGACCTCAGACTTCCTCAGTGGAAAGTAGCTCTCCGACTCAGGCATTGAGTGAGGCTAAGCCTGTAGAGGCTTCCTAAATAATACTCTCCCGATCAGACAGAATAATTGAGCCTGGAGAGGCTCGTAGAAATAATACTCCTTCAGAATAATCGAGCCTGGAGAGGCTCGCAGAAAGAATACTCCCTTCAGAATAATTGAGCCTGGAGAGGCTCGCCAAAATAATACTCCACATCACAGAATAATTGAGCCTGGAGAGGCTTGCTGAAATAATACTCTTACAGAATAACTGAGCCTGGAGAGGCTAGCCGAAATAATACTCTTTCATCATAACTAAAGCCTGGAGAGGCTCGCAGAAAAAATACTCCCTCAGAATAATTGAGCCTGGAGAGGCTCGCAGAAACAATACTCTTCCTTCAGAATAGTTGGGCCTAGAAAGGCTCGATTCCCCAGAGATATCTCAAGCTTACACTCACGGGCCAAATCCCCCAGCGAGAGCTATCAAAGCAAAATCGACGCAATCCCCAATGGAAGTGCGATCATCCAAACAGTATATACAAGTCAAAGGACTTAACACTTCCTCAGTGGAAGATAGCTCTCCGACTCAAAGCGCTGAGTGAGGCTAAGCCTGCAGAGGCTTCCTAAATAATACTCTGGGATACATAAGATCCCTCATTCCCCAATCGCCTACTCAGAGGCATCCCTGCAAAAGAAGAAAAATCAAAAAAATATCAATAAATATTCCCCAAGCGGAATCCGGCACTCAGCCGAACACTGAACCCCAATTCCTCAGTCGCTTACATAAGAGGCACTCCTTCAAAAGGAAAAATCATAAAAAGATCAATAATCATTCCCCAAGTGGAATCCGGCTCTCAGCCTATCATTGAACATCAAGATGATCTGCCTAACAGAAGAGGCCAATCACAACCAATGACAAAATCCCCTGGCGGATAACAGCCTACACAGAGGCAACAAAATCCAGAAAATCAAAAAGAGATACCCGAATAAGGATAAACCGGGATACTCCACCAACGTCGAAAGGACGTCAGCCAATCATAAGGCATCGCTCAACTCAGAGAGAGAGCATCTGTGTCTATACCCCAAGGAGTCAGAAATTCCCCAAGGGTACCAACAATGCAATGCAAGTTGGGGCACAGGGACCTGTGAATGATTGCACATCCCCTAGACGGATCCCTGCGTTATCCAGCCCTCAGTGGCACAAAAATCAAAAACAATCGTCGAAGCAGCATCGTGGACTGTGGAGACAAAATCAACATCCAGAATCCCCAGCGGATAACAGCCTACACAGAGGCAGCAAAATCAGAAAACCAAAAGAGACACCCGAACAAGGATAACCGGGATACTCCACTAACGTCGAAAGGACGTCAGCCAATCATAAGGCACCGCTCACATCAGAAAGAGCATCTTTGTGTCTGCACCCAAAGGAATCAGAAATTCCCCAGTGGGAACCAACTACGCAATGGAAAGTTGGGACACAAGAACCTATGAGTAACTGCACATCCCCTAGACGGATCCCTGCGTTATCCAGCCCTTAGTGGCACAAAATCAAAAAACAACCGTCGAAGCAGCATCGTGGACTGTGGAGACAAAATCATCACGAATCCCTGGAAAGGAGATATTCACGCTACCCCGTCGTCACAAACACGGAGGTATGCAGCTTCCGGCTCGGGCAATGAGCGAAGCTATCTCTGGAAAAGGGGTACTCACCGCTTACCGTTGTCACAAAGGTACTTAGCTTCCGGCTCAAACAAAGAGTGAAGCTAAGCCTGGAGAGACGGTACTTACAGCTTCCAGCTTGGGCAACAAGCAAAGCAAGGCCTGGAGAGGCAAAACTCACACTGCTCACCGTCGTCACAAAGGTGCTTGGTTTCCGGCTCGAACAAAGAGCGAGACTAGGCCTGGAGAGGCAAAACTCACACTGCTCACCGTCGTCACAAGGATATTTAGCTTCCGGCTCGAACAAAGAGTGAAGCTAAGCCTGGAGAGGCGGTACTCAACCATCAGCGTCATCAGAGGCGCGTTGATGTCCAACTTCCGGCTCGGACGTCGAGTGAAGTTGACCTTGGAGAAGGTAAACTCAGCTACCGAGGATGTCAGAAGCGCTGAGGTATGCACCCACCTGGAGAGGCTACTCAACATTTTTCCACCGGAAGACGCTACAAGTCAGAAGGTCGGCACAATACCCGGACAATTGGGTCAACTCCTTTACTTGTCAGCCGACACACCAAAAGGCCGTCCGACTAAGTAAAGGGGGGGCAGCTGTAGACCCCTAAAATTGTCCGGGTCGGAAATAAAGCTCGAAGACTCTCGAAGACTGAAGGATAATCAGCCAGAAGGACTCCTCGAAGGCCCTAGGAGGGTTCTCTGTAGGTCTAGAGGTCTTAGAATAGCTCAAAATAAGGAAGTGGAGGGAAAAAGCCCAATACGGCCGTACTGAAGTCAATACGACCGTATTGGCACTTCAATACGGTCGTACTGAAGTCAATACGACCGTATTGACACTTCAATACAACCGCAGCGAACTCAATACGGGCGTATTGAAATTTCTGAATTTCAATACGACCGTATTGAACTCCAATACGACCGTATTGAAGTTCAAAAATTTCAATACGGCCGTATTGCCCCTGTAGGTCGTATTGCGCCTATTCCCTATAAATATGACGTCAATTGGACGTCATTCCACACTTTTTCACTCAGTTTTGACTCCCTCCTTGAGTATTCTGGGGTTTTTGAGCAGTGTTCTGCCCTAGAAATCTCTCTGGGAGTCGATCCGACGAAGTTCTTGAGCCCCGAGCCATTTTGCTTGAGGATCGAACTTAGTCGAGGGGAAATCTTTTGATTCCCTTAGTTAAAATTTTGTTCTAGGAGAGCGAGGAGCGGGCTTGTAGAGCGAGGGAACGCCAAAACGCTTCCCAGTTCTTTGCAATATATAAAAGCACGCTTCAAGAGGTTTCCTTTCAATCCTTCCTTTTACTGCTTTCTGTGTGCATATTTAAACTGTCATCATGTAGATAGTCAATTTATAATTGCTTAGAATAAATAGGGGTAATTTAGTAATTTTATACTGTTCTTTTAAAAATAATCTGTCATAGGGAACCCGAAAGGGGCGCCGTGGGGTGCTAACACCTTCCCCACGCGTAACCGACTCCCTTACCCAACTCTGGTTGTAGTGGCCAAAGTTGATTTTTAAATCAATTGCCTTATCCCTTTTTCCAATGTTTTGAGTAAAACATTGGTGGCGACTCCACGAACCCTCCTTTTGCGAAAACCACTAATCCATGGAGGGTCCCGCTTGGGATTAATATGGATTGGTGAGCCTTTTAATAAAATTGCTCGTTTGACGAGGTCTCAGTTTGAGAATAAGTCATTCTAGCAATCCACATTTTTAAAACAAAAAACGAGTCCAACCATCAATCGCGAATGCCGAAAGTCCCGTTTCGGGCCGGTGGCGACAGTGCTTATGAAGCTCGAATGGATGATGCAGCTGTGACGGTAAAAGGAAGTCCTTGTGGGCCTTCTTCCTTTGGTTCTGGACATGTAACGGGCCGAGCCCAACTGTCAAGTGTAATTAGCCCAAACGAGGTTTCTCGTTTTCCAACAACCAAGCCCAATTCTCAAACCGCACATACAACCAAACTTCCACCTCTCTTACCCTCACTGACCCTCCCGATTCGGCGTTTAACACCAGCAGAGTTGCGTGATAAGAGAGAGCGCGGTCTCTGTTACAACTGCGATAAAAAATTTGGACTCAATCATCATTGTCAAAGCAAATACTTATTGCTCCTTGGTTACGAGGATGATGATACTCCTACCAACGAGGAAGTGGGAGATCATGATATGATACCCGAGGAGGTTTCTGGTGATATTTCCACCCTTCACACTCTTTCTTGTCAACTTCAAGGTCGCTCTTTACGGGTGTTTGGATCTTTTGGCTGAAAACAATTTCAAGTCTTAATTGATAGCGGCAGCACTCACAATTTCATCAAACTCTTGTTGGTGGAACAATTGGCTCTTCCAGTAACACCTATTCCTCGTTTTCGAGTTTCTACGGGCAATGGTGCTTTCTTGAGTTGTCAATATAGTTGTCCTTCAACGTCTTTGATTCTGCAAGGAATTGAATTCACTGTCGATCTCTTTGTGTTGGAGATTGAAGGTCCTGATGTTGTTTTCGGGTTCCCTTGGCTCCAATCGCTTGGTCAAATATCACATGATTACTCAGCTCTCACTATGGATTTTAATTAGAAGGGTCAATAGGTAACTCTTAGATGTGAAACCAAATCTCTACTGAGTCCAATTTCTATCCATCACTTACAAGCTCTTGTTCACCATAAGGATTCTCCTTTTCTTTTTGAGCTTTCTAGTTCAGAGGTTGATACGGTTACCGTTTCATCAGAGTTTGCCTTACCATTGGACATTTTCCCTGCAGTTCAACCATTATTGCTTAAATACAAGGATCTTTTTCAACACCTTTTAGGCCTACCACCTCATCGTGTTATTGACCATCGCATTCATTTGATCGCCGGAACCAAACCTGTCAACGTTCGTCCATATAGATACCCACACTTTCAGAAATCGGAGATAGAAAAGTTAATTCGCGAAATGCTTGAGCAAGGGATCATTCGACCAAGCCTTAGCCTTTTCTCATCTCCTATTTTGCTTGTCCGCAAGAAAGATGGGTCGTGGTGATTTTGCATTGATTATAGGGCCCTTAATGTTGCCACTGTGAAGGATAAGTTGCCCATTCCTACTATTGATGAGCTCTTGGATGAGTTGGGAGGTGCCTCAATTTTCAGCAAGCTGGATTTGCGTGCCAGATATCACCAGATTCGTGTACACTCTAAAGATGTATACAAGACTGCATTTCGTACTCATGATGTCCACTTTAAGTTCCTGGTTATGCCTTTTGGCTTAACAAATGCCCCATCGACATTTCAGGCAACCATGAACCAACTATTTTCATCTTATCTTCGAAGGTTCGTCATATTGTTTTCTTCGACAATATTTTGATATATAGTTCTTCTTTGGATGATCATCTTCAACATTTAGAGCTGGTTTTGCATCGTTTATACTCACATAAATTCTATGCTAAGCTCTCTAAGTGTTTGTTTTGCAAGCATTCTGTCGAATACTTGGGCCACATTGTCTCTTCTATAGGTGTTCATGTTGATCCTAAGAAGATTGAAGCCATGGTGTAGTGGCCTCCAACCAAAAACATTAAACAGCTACGCGGTTTTTTAGGACTCACAGGAAATTATCGTCGATTTGTGGCTAAATATGCTTTAATTGCTGCTCCTATCACAAACCTTTTGCGTAAGGATGCCTTTGAATAGAGTGCTGCTGCGGATTCTGCTTTTGCAGCTCTCAAACAGGCCATGGTCAAAGCCCCTATTTTACAACTTCCTGATTTTTCTCAAGAATTTATTGTTGAGACTGATGCTTCTAATGCTGGAGTTGGGGCTGTTTTAATGCAAAAAGGTCATCCCATTGCTTATTTTAGCAAGAAATTGAGTCCTCGTCTTCAAGCCTCCTCTGTTTACGTCAAGGAATTACATGCAATCGTCGAAGCTGTGCTTAAGTGGCGACAATATTTGTTAGGTTCCTTATTTGTGATTCGCACCGATCACAAAAGTATAAAAGAACTTTTGCAACAAGTGATTCAAACCCCGGGTCAATAATCTTATGTGAGAAAACTTATGGGATTCACTTTTCGCATTGAGTACAAATCAGGTAGCTCTAATTGTGTTGCAGATGCTCTTTCGAGGGTCCCTACTACCCAGGACGATAATGCCACTACTCTGCCTTCAGTTTTTCTTGCCTTAGTTTCTGGGCCCGTCTTCCAACTTATTGACCAGTTGAAGCAAGATAATCTCACCGACCCTTTTCTCCAATCATTCCATTTCAAACATCAACATGGAAATCTATTTTTTCCTTATTCCGTAAGGCAGGGGTTGTTGATGTTCTAGGGTCGATATGTAATTAGTCTTACCTCATCCTTATGCAAAGTGCTCATCAATGAATTTCATGATACTCCTAGTGGTGGACATGCAGGCATCAAACATACTCTTGCTCGGTTATCTGCTAATTTTTGTTGGCCCAAAATGTGGCAAGCTGTTGCTAACCATATTGCTCAGTGTCTTTTATGTCAACAGTTGAAGTATTCCACTCAAGCACCGGCGGGTTTATTGCAACCTCTTCTTATTCCTAAAGTTGTGTGGGAGGATATTACTATGGATTTTATTACTAGGCTTCCTCCATCAAAAGGATTTTTTGTCATTATGGTGGTGGTAGATCGTCTCTCGAAATCTGCTCATTTTGGTCCTTTACCTTCTCATTTTACAGCCAGCAAAGTAGCCACTATTTTCGTTGATCTGATTATTCGTCATCATGGGTTTCCTCGCTCGATTGTCTCTGATCGTGACCCAATTTTTATGAGTTCCTTTTGGCAGCAACTATTTGCACTAAGTGGTACAAAGTTGGCCATGAGTAGTGCCTATCATCCACAAACTGACGGCCAAAGTGAAGTTGTCAACAAGGGATTAAAGCAGTATTTGCGTGCTTTTACACAAGATAAACCAACAGACTGGGTCTCCCTTCTGAGTTGGGCAGAATTTCATTACAATACTAGCTTCCATAGTAGTCTCAACATGTAGCCATTTCAAGCTCTATATGGCCGTATTCCTCCCACGATTCCACAATACACTAGAGGCACGACTATAATTCAGGCTCGAGATGAACTGTTGCGCACCTTGAAAACCAATTTGCTGGCTGCACATAACCGCATGCAAATGAAAGCTAATTGTCATCTTCGTGAAGTGATCCTTGAGGTTGGCGACATGGTGTTGGTTCATTTACAGCCCTATAGACAATCGTCGGTTTCACAAGGTCGTCATCACAATCTTTGCAAACGCTTTTATGGACCAATTCCTATTTTGGAGCGTGTGGGCCAGGTTGCATATTGTGTGGGCTTACCCGCGGGAAGTCATATTCATCCTGTTTTTCATATTTCTGTCCTTAAGTTGTTTCGCGGTCAGTTGGTTTCACAAACGTGCGACTTGCCAGCTGATAGTTTTGATAGCAAGCCTGTGGAAATTCCTGTAGCAATTTGTTCAGCTCGCAATGTGTTGAACCATGGTGTTCCCCAAAAACAAGTGTTGGTTTAGTGGGAAGGACATACGCCAGAGGAAGCCACTTGGGAACCATTTGCAGAATTTTGTTCTGCTTATCCAGCCCTTCACCTTAAGGACAAGGTGAATTTTGAAGGAGAGGAAAATGATACAATTCATAAGCAAGCTCTTCCTATTGAGTTGGGTCATACATCTGTGCAAGCTCCTGCTGAAGGGATGATAAAGGAACAATTGGTGGAGAGTGGGAGGCCCAAATGCACCATCAAGAAGCCCACTAAATTGAATGATTTTGTTTGCTATAAATAAATCTTAATATACAAATAATACTGATGGGAATACTCTTTTGTTTTTACTAGTAAAATTTGCATCTAGAACGGTCCATTCTCAAACCAGAATGGCCTGTTCTGGGGTTGAGATTAACTCACAACGACCACGTTTAGAACAGCCTGTTCTTAAACCAGAATGGCCTGTTCTGGGCTACCAAAAATATGTCTTTTTAGTAGTTTGGAATAGCTCGTTCCAGTTTCGGAACGACCCGTTCTGGGCTACTAAATCACCTTTATTGGGCATTGGGGTGTTACATAAACAGTGGATTATTAGATGGTGTAACACCCCATTTTTCTTATTTCGATTTTATTTTATTTTAAAGGTATTTTGGTAATTTTATAAAGGTGATAGGGGTGATTTAGTAGCTTGGAACGGGCTGTTCCGGAATTGGAACGGGCCGTTCCAAACTACCAAAAAGCATGTGATTTAGTAGCTCGGAACGGGCCGTTCCGGAATTGTAATGGGCCGTTCCAAACTACCAAGTTGTGTGTGAGTTAATAGCCCAGAACTGGCAGTTCTCAAGTTGGAACGGGCCGTTCCGGACTATTAGTTTTGCCATTAACCCTAAATGAGAACGGGCCTGGAACGGGGCGTTCCAAAATTATGGCCGTTGGGGGTAATTAATGCACATCAGAACGGGCCGTTCTGGTTTTGGAACGGGCCGTTCTGGATGTGATTTTTAGCCACGTTTTAATGGTCCGGAATGGGGGCATGATTCCATTTGGGTTATAGTTGATAGGTTGACTAAGAGTGCACATTTCTTACCTATTAACATTAGGTATTCTCTAGAGAGATTGGCTGGACTGTATATTGATGAGATTGTGAGATTGCATGGGATACCATCTAGTATTGTGTCAGACAGAGATCCTAGATTCACCTCTAGGTTTTGGGGGAGCCTACAACAAGCTTTGGGGACCCAACTTAGACTTAGTTCAGCTTACCACCCTCAAACTGATGGTCAGACTGAGAGGACTATTCAATCTTTAGAGGATTTGCTTAGAGCCTGTGTGTTGGACCAAGGGGGTAGTTGGGATAGTCTTTTACCTTTGATAGAGTTTACCTATAATAATAGTTACCACTCTAGTATAGGTATGGAACCTTATGAAGCCTTGTATGGTAGGAGATGTAGGACCCCTTTGTGTTGGTGCGAGCCTGGTGATAATGTTATCTTAGGACCTGAGATTGTGCAACAAACCACTGATAAGGTTAGATTGATACAAGAGAGGATGAGGACAGCTCAGAGTAGACAGAAAAGTTATGCTGACAGAAGAAGGAAGGACTTGGAATTTCAAGAAGGTGACCATGTGTTCTTGAAAGTCACTCCGTGGACTGGGGTTGGCAGGGCATTGAAATCCAGAAAACTTACTCCTCGATTTATTGGTCCTTTCCAAATTCTAAAAAGGGTCGGTGTAGTGTTGCCTACCAAATTGCTTTGCCTCCTAATCTGTCAAATCTCCATGATGTCTTCCACATTTCCCAACTTCGGAAATACATCCATGATCCTTCGCATGTGATTGAGTCGGATCATCTTGAGGTTAAGGAGAACCTAACTATGGAAGCTACCTCGGTGAGAGTCGAGGATCGAATGGTGAAGCAACTTAGGGGTAAGGAAATTCCTTTGGTGAAAGTTATTTGGGGAGGAGCTACACCTGAAAGTGCTACTTGGGAGCTAGAGGAGAAGATGAAAGTGTCATATCCATTTTTATTTGCTTCAGGTAATTTCGAGGACGAAATTTCTTAAAGGAGGGGAGAATTGTAACACCCCATTTTTCTTATTTCGATTTTATTTTATTTTAAGGGTATTTTGGTAATTTTATAAAGGTGATAGGGGTGATTTAGTAGCTTGGAACGGGCTGTTCCGAAATTGGAACGGGTCGTTCCAAACTACCAAAAAGCATGTGATTTAGTAGCTTGGAACCGGCCGTTTCGGAATTGGAACGGGCCGTTCCAAACTACCAAGTTGCGTGTGAGTTAATAGCCCAGAACGGGCCGTTCTCAAGTTGGAATGGGCCGTTCCGGACTATTAGTTTTGCCATTAACCCTAAATGAGAATGGGCCTGGAACGGGGCGTTCCAAAATTATGGCCGTTGGGGGTAATTAATGTACATCAGAACGGGCCGTTCTGGTTTTGGAACGGGCCGTTCTGGATGTGATTTTTAGACACGTTTTAATGGTCTGGAACGGGCCGTTGCGGATTTGGAACGGGCCGTTCCGGCGTAAAAAGCCTATAAATAGAGCTGTTTGCCACTCCCAAAAAGCACACCTCTCATTTTTTATTTCTTTTCTTCTGCTTTCTCTCTTCTTTCCTCTACTTTCTGCTTCAGACCGAGGGGAACCCAACGAGGGAGATCAACTAGATCTAGTCTAGATTCAGCTTCTACATATCCAGGTACGGGGGAAAAGGGGATTATTTATATGTGGAGTTGCATGAGGGAATTGGGTAGAAGAAGAGCCCTTAGGATTATGAGTAATTTTACAATTATTTCTGTTTGAAGAATTATTGGCATTATTTGATTCTGTATATATTTAGGACAATAAATATGTTAATAATTTGTAAAAATGATGCTCTAGGAGAGAGAACGAAATTATAGAAAAGTGTCTGTAGGTTAGGTTTTGGAAAAATTGGATTATTTCTGTTTGAGGAATTAATTATACCATTAGATTCGGTACGTGTTGAGGATTATAAATATGCAAATAATTTGTAAGAATGATGATCTGTGAGAGAGAACGAAATTGTAGAAAAGTGCCTGTGAACTAGGTTTTGGAACAATTAGGGGTTTTACTGTGCTAAAATTATATTAAATTACTAATTCTATTAATTATTTTATTAATGTTCTTGTTATATTATTTTATAAGAATTGATGATCGAGATATGAATTGCTTGAGGGATTTGTAAACCCTTATTTTGTTAGACTTATCTGTTGAGTATGTGATATGAAATTGTGTATGTTATATGGAATTGTGATATGAGATGAGATGTTGTATGGAAATGATTAAGAATATGATTGCGATGTGTTTCCTCACACTAATGACTAGGGATGGCACGACCCCTGGGTAAGTGGTGCTACAGGGAGGGCGTGACCCTAGCATGGTGTGGGATGAGTAAGACAGTTAACACACACCACTTATGTTGATTATGGCAGCCCTGGCATAGGGTTAATTGCAAGAGATTGTGTGGATTGTGATGTGATTGTGGTTCCTCACATCAATGACTAGGGATGGCATGGCCCCTGGGTAAGTGATGCTACAGGGAGGGCGTGACCCTGGCATGGTGTGGGATGAGTGAAGCAATTAACCTGTATCACTTATGTCAGTTGTGGCGTGGTCTTGACATAGTGTTAATTGTAAGATTTATGTGGATTGTGATGGATTGATGTAATTGTGAATTGAGATATGAAGATGAGAAATGCTTGATTAATTATGATATATATATATATATATATATATATATATATATATATATATATGAATGTTGATAAATATTTTATTTAGCAAACGAGTTTTGATAAGATTACATTTGTGGTGTGTTTGTATGTACTTTACATATGATTGTTTTCTTTTCTCACCGTACGATTTGTGGATGTTTTAGGTGAGAAAGATCCAGCTTCGAGTGGCATCTAGAATGCCAACAGTGGAATTGCGGGATGCTCTGATAGTGTGACATCGGGGAAAAGATTTTTAGAATATAGGTTTTATATGGATTTGGAATTGTAAATGTTATTTTTGAAAATAATTTGAAAACTATTGCATTTCATTTTTATTATTATTGATGGATAATTTTGAAGATTCTCATGCAAACCCTTTTATCGAAATTGAAAAATTTATTTATAAGTTTCTATTACTACAAAATATATGTTGTGTAACAGCCCAATTTTCAATGGGCCGTAGGCCTAATTTGTTGCCCAGAACGGGCCGTTTCAAAAGTGAAACGGGCCGTTCTGGAATAAGTTAAAGGCCCAAAATTTGAGAATCAGAACGGGCCGTTCTGGAGGGAGAACGGGCCGTTCCGGTTTGGAGAACGGGCCGTTCCAGAGGGAGAACGGGCCGTTCTGGTTTGGAGAACGGGTCGTTCCGGAGGGAGAACGGGCCGTTCTGCTGGGATTGGGAACGGGCCGTTCTGCTGGGATTGGGAACGGGCCGGCTGGGTTTGGAACGGGCCGTTCCAGTTCAAAAATTTGCGTAGGTTTGAAGGGCCCAGAACGGGCCGTTCCGATTTTGGAACGGGCCGTAGTGGTAGGTGGGCGAAAAATCCTATAAATAGGCCTCAAATCCTCTCATTTCTACACACCTCTCATTCTCACTCTCTCTTCTCTTCTGTTCTCTCTTTCGTTCCTCTTCTTCTCTCTGAAGACCAAGAGGAACTCAGAGGATGAGGTTCTGTCCCAGATTTAGTTCCGATCCTTGTTTAAGGAAAAAGAGGAGGAGGTTCTGCCCGAGTTCCTATTTATCTAGGTACGGGAGAAAAGGAGATTATTTATATGTAGAGTTACATAAGGGAAATGGGTAGAGGAAGAGCCCTTAGGGTTATGAATAATTTTATAATTATTTCTGTTTGGAGAATTAATTATCTTATGTGATTCTATATATATTTAGGATTACGAATATATGTTTAACTTGTAAAGATGATGCTCTGGGAGAGAGAACGAAATTATAGAAAAGTTCTTGTAAGTTAGGTTGTGAAAAGTTGGATGATTTCTGTTTGAGAAATTGAGGATCCCATTAGATTCTGTATGTGTTGAGGATTATAAATATGCTAATAATTTGTAAGAATGATGATCTAAGAGGGAGAACGAAATTGTAGAAAAGTGCCTGTGAGTTAGGTTTTGGAACAATTAGAGATTTTACTGTTTACGTTAAAATTATATTAAATTGATAATTCTGTTGTTTGTTATATTAGTTTATGAATGTTATTGTTATATTATTTGATGATCTAGATGATGAATTACTTGAGGGGTATGTGAATCACCATTTAGTGTGGATTGTGTATATATTGTGGAATTGAGATGTGGATGTGGATGTGGATGTGGATGTGGATGTGGATGTGGATGTGAATGTGAATGTGGATGTGAATGAGATGTGATTGAGGTTCTTCACACCTATGACCAGGGGTGAGCACGGCCCGAGATTGTTACATGAGTATCGTGACCTTGGTTAACATGTCAGGGGTGAGCACGGCCCTAGGTTAGGGATAACGTGACCTTGGCACAGTGTTATATCAGGGGTGAGCACGACTCTGGATTGTTACATGAGTATCGTGACCTTGGTTAACATGTCAGGGGTGAGCACGGCCCTGAAATAGGGATAACGTGACCTTGGCACAGTGTTATATCAGGGGTGAGCACGGCTCTAGATTGTTACGTGGGTATCGTGACCTTGGTTAACATGTCAAGGGTGAGCACGGCCCTGGGATAGGGATAACGTGACCTTGGCACAGTGTTATATCAGGGGTGAGCACGGCCTGAGATTGTTAAATGGGTAGCGTGACCTTGGCATAGTGTAAAATGCAAGATTTGTGATGATTGGTGTGATTGAGGATTATGACGTGATGACGATGTATGATTGATTGAAATACGATATGTTGAAATATTTATGAATATTAAGTTATAATGAGATAATATGTTGTGTTTTCTTATGTGCTATATATATAGATGTTTTCTTTTCTCACCGTGCGATTTGTGGATATTTTAGGTGAGGAAGATCCGACTACGAGTGACATCTAGAATGCTAACGGTTGAGTTGTGGTTATGCTCTGATATTGTGACATCGGGGCAGAGGATTTTGTTTAGGACATAGATTGTTATATGAAATTAGAATTGTAAATATTATTTTTGAAAATCATTTGTAAACTCACGTTTCATTTTTATCGTTGTGGTTATTGAAGAACAATTTTGAAGATTCTCATGTGAACCCTTTTACCGAAATTGAAAATTGTTTTTGAGTTTTCATTATTACAATATATGTGTTGGGGTAGTAAGGGTGTCACATTTAGTGGTATCAAAGCAGGTCGATCCAATCGGCCGTGAGTTGTGAGTCTACTAGGCTTGTTCGATAGATGAATGATGGAATGCATTGAGTGTGAAGCTTATTGATGTGCTAATGTGATGATTGATTATGTTGTTGTTATTTATTTATGTGCATTGTGTTCTCAGGATTTGTCTGTTAGACATGATATAACTTGATGATGCTATTTTTGATTGTTCTTTCTTAATCTCATGATTGGTTAATTTGTTTTGATACTTCTTACTTACGTAAGAAGTAGTGGTTGAGTGGTATCGCTCGTATTGCAAGCATATGTGCCAGTAGTAGTGGACGAAGTCTTAAGACTTTGAATGTGGGTGAGACATTGATTTTTCGAGTGTATTAAGTGTTTACGATTGGTAGAGTTTTTGAAAGCTATAGTTCTAGTGATTGAATCTAAGAGGTTATGTGTTGAGCATTAGAGCTTTGAGTGTTCTTGATGAAAGGTCAGAGTGTTGGTTATTTCCTTAAGTTTTGATGCTTGCATATTAACCTTGTTAGGGGTTAGGTTGCATAAGGATTTTATTTCAACTCTAAGTCTTTTGTGTGGAGTATGTCAGTTGTTTTGGTTTAGGATTGTAGTGAGAAGCTTGGATATGAGTTTGAGGTAAAGGAGTGAGTTTGAAAGGATTGAGGTATTTTGTGGCCTTAAATGTTGATACACTATTGTAGTTTGGTGTAGAGAAAGTTTTTTTGTTGTAGTTTTGTTGTGCCAGTTTGAGTACTGCATTGACAAAATTAGATTTTTGTAGTCTTCAAGAAAGTTGTAGCCTTGAAAGTTATCTTTCTAATGAAACTAGAATTAGATAAAACGGAGATCTAGAACTCCAGTTATAGTTGCTTTGATGGTTAGAAGTCTAATTGTAAGCATTGAATATATTTGTTGGATTTTTGAATTTTTAGCTAAGAAGATGATTTGTTTTTAGAATCTCATGTCTTCATAAGAGTTATAGCTTATTCTCTTAGCTTTCTATTGAGTTAGGTTTGAGATCATGTGGAGGAGTATAACTCTTTAGGTGTCATTTTTCGTTGCCAGTTGTTGATGGAATATGTAATGCGTCATGATGTTTTGAGTTGTTAGGCAATGCAAGGATGAAAACTGATTTGTATATGATATTCTGAGGTGTTGTCATGTGGATTGTAAGGTTATTTAAGGTTTTATGATGCTATGTGGTAAAGTTAAGTTCATGCACATGTTAAATGGTGTGAAATAGTGATAGATTTATATATATGATTGGGAAGGATGTATATATGAAGGTTTAAATAGGTATTCTAATATGATATCCATGTATGTGGATATGAGGATAGATGACCTTATGGATTAATTAGTGAATGGTTGTGTGTTTAGTGAGATTGACCTTAAGATGTGATATCATCATATTAGAGTTAATTTTGAAGATATATCCAAGATAGATTTAGGCCTTGTAATTTCTTGCGCGGATATAACATAGATCTACCTATGGTAGAAGTTTTGCTTAAGTGGGAGATATCAAAAGTCAATTTGTGAGGTTAGAAGTTTTATTGAGATAGTTTATAGGAAATTTATTGAGTAAATTTTTAAGATAGCCGTTCACGGTTTAGGCTGCTCTCGTTTATCTCGTCGCTACTATAGGAATTGCTTTTGCTTTCTTTTCTTCTAGCTACTAAGATGTTTCAGTTCACTAAGTTGTCTTTTGCCTACCCATGAATTCAACAGTAGTTCAAAAGGTTAACCTATATCGAGGATCCCCGGACCTATGCTTATTTTCAACTCCCCAAAGCATTTCGTCGCTTACTTCTCTAGGTTGCTTACTATTTGACTAGATTGACTAGGAAAGACTTGCCTTTGTATGGGATAATAAATGTGAGAGTATGTTTCAAACTCTTAAGGAAAGATTGGATAATGTTACCGGATTTTAGTAAGTCTTATGTGGTATACTGTGATGCTTCTAAGATGAATTTGGAGGTAGTGTAGATGCAAGGAGGAAGGGTAATAACTTATGTTTCTAAGCAATTGAAAATTTATGAGAGGAATTACCTTACCCATGACATTGAGTAAGCAATCGTAATATTTACACTAAGATTTGGAGACACTATCTATATGATTCTAAGTTGGAGGTATTTAGTGATCATTAGAGCCTCAAATTTTGTTTGACCCAAAGGACTTGAATATGGGACAAAAGAGATAGTTGGAATTTTTGTGGACTAGGATTTCAATCTTAGTTGTTATTTGCATAAAGTCAATGTGATGGTTGATGCTTTGAGTAGGAACCCTCTACATTATTTTTATTTTTATTTTTTATGATTAGAGAGATGGATCTTTTTGGCTGAAATTAAAGATTTAAGTTTGACTTATGAGATTACTCCGAGTAGTATGAAACTAGGTATAACTTGAGTAACGAGTGAATTGTTGAAGGAAATTGGAGACGTATAATTAATTGATTAATTTTGGTGACAAGATATGAGACTATAGGATAAGGTGATGAATAAGAGTTTGACTTGGGTGTAGATGGACTGGTGAAATTAGAGATCTGATATGTATACCTAGTGAACTTACGCTTAGGTGCTTAATCTTTAAAGATGATCACAGAAGTAAAACCAATATTGTGGCAGATGCCTTGATTATGATGACCTCTAGTATATCATTTATGATGATTTAAGGGTTGGATTTGATTGAAGAATTTAGAGACTTATGCTTTGTGTGTGAGATTATCCTTAGGAGCATTGAATTGATTGTGTTAAAAGTGACTAGTGAATTAATGGATGAGATTAGAGAAGCCTAGGAGTCAGATCCTTTCTTAGAGAACCAAGTGGAGAAGATTGGTAGAAGTATAGATAACCATTTATGAGTAGAAATCGACATTATTTTGAGGTGCAAGAACAAACTTGGGTGCATAGTAACCTTGAATTAAGGAAGATGATTTTAGAGGAAGGACATAACAGTACTCTTAATATATATATATATATATTTAGGAGCTAATGAGATGTATCGGGACCTTAGGAGGATGTATCTTAATAGCGCAGCGGAAGTGAAGTGACCTAAGGTGAAGAAAGGAGTAGAGAAATTGTATACTTGTGTTTAGTATGCTAGAAGTCTTTAGGAATTTTGTAGCACTCAGACGTCCCACTGTGGAAGTGAGATGATGGGTGGATAGGCCTTAATTGTAGGTTTGTCTGACATGCTTAATAAGTTGATTCTATTTGTGTTTTAGTGGATAGGCTTGCCAAGTTTACTTGTTTTGCCCTTAGATATCTTTTGATAAAGTTGTATCTCATTAATGTAGTGAGGTCGCATAATAATTAGAAAGTAAGAAGCAAGGAGTCTACCATTACAAAAATTTCGAGGACGAAATTTCATAAAGGAGGGAAGTATTGTAACAGCCCAATTTTCAATGGGCCGTAGGCCCAATTCGTTGCCCAGAACGGGCCGTTTCAAAAGTGAAACGGGCCGTTCTGGAATAAGTTAAAGGCCCAAAATTTGAGAATCAGAACGGGCCGTTCTGGAGGGAGAACGGGCCGTTCCGGTTTGGAGAACGGGCCGTTCCAGAGGGAGAACGGGCCGTTCTGGTTTGGAGAACGGGTCGTTCTGGAGGGAGAACGGGCCGTTCTGCTGGGATTGGGAACGGGCCGTTCTGGTTTTGGAACGGGCCGTTCCAGTTCAAAAATTTGCGTAGGTTTGAAGGGCCCAGAACGGGCTGTTCCGATTTTGGAACGGGTCGTAGTGGTAGGTGGGCGAAAAATCCTATAAATAGGCCTCAAATCCTCTCATTTCTACACACCTCTCATTCTCACTCTCTCTTCTCTTCTGTTCTCTCTTTCGTTCCTCTTCTTCTCTCTGAAGACCAAGAGGAACTCAGAGGATGAGGTTCTGTCCCAAATTTAGTTCTGATCCTTGTTTAAGGAAAAAGAGGAGGAGGTTCTGCCCGAGTTCCTATTTATCCAGGTACGGGGGAAAAGGAGATTATTTATATGTAGAGTTACATAAGGGAATTGGGTAGAGGAAGAGCCCTTAGGGTTATGAATAATTTTATAATTATTTGTATTTGGAGAACTAATTATCTTATGTGATTCTATATATATTTAGGATTACGAATATATGTTTAACTTGTAAAAATGATGCTCTGGGAGAGAGAACGAAATTATAGAAAAGTGCCTGTAAGTTAGGTTGTGAAAAATTGGATGATTTCTGTTTGAGAAATTGAGGATCCCATTAGATTCTGTATGTGTTGAGGAATATAAATATGCTAATAATTTGTAAGAATGATGATCTAAGAGGGAGAACGAAATTGTAGAAAAATGTCTGTGAGTTAGGTTTTGGAACAATTGGAGATTTTACTGTTTACGTTAAAATTATATTAAATTGATAATTCTGTTGTTTGTTATATTAGTTTATGAATGTTATTGTTATATTATTTGATGATCTAGATGATGAATTACTTGAGGGGTATGTGAATCACCATTTAGTGTGGATTGTGTATATATTGTGGAATTGAGATGTGGATGTGGATGTGGATGTGGATGTGGATGTGGATGTGGATGTGAATGTGGATGTGAATGAGATGTGATTGAGGTTCTTCACACCTATGACCAGGGATGAGCACGGCCTGAGATTGTTACATGAGTATCGTGACCTTGGTTAACATGTCAGGGGTGAGCACGGCCCTAGGTTAGGGATAACGTGACCTTGGCACAATGTTATATCAGGGGTGTGCACGGCTCTGGATTGTTACATGAGTATCGTGACCTTGGTTAACTTGTCAGGGGTGAGCACGGCCCTGAAATAGGGAGAACGTGACCTTGGCACAGTGTTATATCAGGGGTGAGCACGGCTCTGGATTGTTACGTGGGTATCGTGACCTTGGTTAACATGTCAAGGGTGAGCACGGCCCTGGGATAGGGATAACGTGACCTCGGCACAGTGTTATATCAGGGGTGAGCACGGCCTGAGATTGTTAAATGGGTAGCGTGACCTTGGCATAGTGTGAAGTGCAAGATTTGTGATGATTGGTGTGATTGAGGATTATGACGCGATGACGATGTATGATTGATTGAAATACGATATATTGAAATATTTATGAATATTAAGTTATAATGAGATAATATGTTGTGTTTTCTTATGTGCTATATATATAGATGTTTTCTTTTCTCACCGTGCGATTTGTGGATATTTTAGGTGAGGAAGATCCGGCTACGAGTGACATCTAGAATGCTAACGGTTGAGTTGTGGTTATGCTCTGATATTGTGACTGTAACACCCAAATTTTTATTATTATTATTTTAATGGCATTTTCGTAATTTTAATAAAGTTATAGGGGTATTTTGGGTTCCGGAACGGGCCGTTCCAAATGTTGAAAATGTGAGGTTTTTGTAGTCCCAGAACGGGCCTGGAACGGGCCGTTCTGGTATGGAGAACGGGCCGTTCCGGAGGGAGAACGAGTCGTTCTGCTGAGATTGAGAACGGGCCGTTCTGGTTTTAGAACGGGCCGTTCTGCTTTTTGGGAACGGGCCGTTCTGATTTTGGAACGGGCCGTTCCAGTTGAGAAATTTGCACAAATTCGAAGGATCCGGAATGGGCTGTTCCGAATTCAATACGGGCCGTTCCGGGTACACCAGTTTGCCTATAAATAGGGCCAAGGGGGGGTGAAAATTTTATACCGAGCAAGAAGTGATAATCTTAGAGAGAGAAAGAGGAGAGAGAGAGAGAGAGAGAGAGAGAGAAAGAAAGAGAGAAAGAGAGGGAAGAAAGAGAGAATCCAGAGGAGGCTCTGCCCAAGTTTCAACTCCGCTTATCCAGGTAAGGGGGGGGGGGTGAGAACCTCGCTCAGGGGTGTGGGGATAATTGTTGGATAGTTGTTTGTCGGATTGGCCCCCAATCCCTTGCCGTTGTTCTGTCTGATTTTCTATTTACTCTATTTTGTTCTTTGTTGAAGATGCCGTTGTTCTGTTTGATTTTTTTACTTTGTTCTTTGTTGAAGGTGTCGTTGTTCTGTTTGATTTTCTATTTACTTTACTTTGTTCTTTGTTGAAGGTGCCGTTGTTCTGTTTGATTTTCTATTTACTCTACTTTGTTTTTGTTGAAGGTGCCGTTGTTCTGTCCGATTTTCTATTTATTATACTTTGTTCTTTGTTGAAAGTAATAAATGAGTATGAAATTAATGTTAATAATAAATGAGTTTTAATATGAACAAGAATGCTCTCTGTGAATACCTATGCGGACCTTATGAGGAGTATTGATGACATGACCATGTGAAATATGGACAAATGACATGAGACCTAAGAATGGACTATTGAGACAAACTATGATTATGATACTATGACAAATAATGATATGATGTACTAAATGAAATTATGTAATAAGTTAAATGTTGAGTTAATGAGATTATAAATGTATGACATGCATCATATGCATATATTACTCCAGGTGTGCCGCTGAGGCCGCATACCCACGACTAACAAGGTGTATCTTATGGTCACCCACGACTAACAAGGTGTACCTTAGGGTCACCCACGATGTAACATGCTAACAAGGTGTACCTTAGGGTCACCAGTGATGTAACCAGGTGTACCTTAGGGTCACCAACGATGAATTGTGAATCTTTCGTATGGCGCCACATGCATGCATTTATGAGTTGAGTCCATGACATCATAAGCATGATAAATGAGTATATATATGTGATATTGACTATTTATGTATTGTTTACATGTGACTTATATATGTTGTGTGTGTGTGTGTGCTATCTAGCAGTTATTTCTGCACCTGAAACTGAGTGAGATGTTTCTCACTCCCTTGTTGTTTTTGTATATGTTTTAAATTGTGTTGCAGATGATCAGCATCATGGGGATGTTGGTGATGAGGCTTAAGGCTTCAGTGGGGCATGTTCTGATAGGATGTGACATCGGGCATAGCTAGGCTTGTCTTTTTTTAGGGATGTTATTGTTTTAAAAGCTTTAATTTTCTCTTCTTATGTAATTTTGAACGTTCTTGAGAAAAGACCAAAATGTACATCTTTGTTATATTTATTATTATATGATTTGGGAGTATAAATTAATCCCTAACTAGGAGGCACTACCACCTTTACTGGAGTTAATTTATATTTCCTTTATTATTATTTGTATATATATGATTTCTTGTTTTTCACTAAATTGTATTGAAAATCTTAACTTCTTTTCTTTTATAATTTCTACAATGGAGTTATGATTTATGAGTTACGAATGTGAATCTTCTACCTTGTGATATTTGAAATATTTGTCAACTATGAAAGATTTTATTTACCCAAAAAGAAGAAAAGAAATATTTTATTGTTACATTTGTTGTATATTAATAATGGGGTAGAGGGTGTCACATTTAGTGGTATCAGAGCAGGTCGATCTAATCGACCGTGAGTTATGAGTTTACTATGCTTATTTGATTTACTATGTTTATTTGGTACATGAATGATGGACTAAACTGATTGTTAAACTTGTTGGTATGCTAGTATGATGATTGATTATGTTTATTGATTGTATTATTTTCTTAGACTATGGCTGGTAGAAATGATCGTGCGATTGCCGATGCTCTTCAAGCATTAGCACAAGCTATGAATAATAACAATAGGACTGAAGTTACTCCTAACTGGTTGGAGCAATTTCAACGAAATCACCCACCTACCTTTAAAGGAGGATATGACCCAGATGCTGCTATGAATTGGCTAACAGAAATAGAGAAAATTTTCAATGTTATGGATTGTCCCATCGCTCAGAAGGTGAAGTTGGCCACATTCATGTTGACTGCTGATGCTCACTTTTGGTGGGAAGGAGCACTTCGGAGGATGATTGATGGAGGGGTGCACTTGAATTGGGACAACTTCAAGAAGGTCTTTCTTGAGAAGTATTTCCCGGATGATGTGAGAAGTCGGAAAGAAATGGAATTCCTTGAGCTGAATCAAGGGAACGACACAGTGGCTGTGTATGCTGCCAAATTTGATGCTTTGGTTCGTTATTGCACACACTACCATGGTGAGGGTGGTGAAAGAGCTAAATGCATAAAATTTGTAAATGGTCTGCGTCCTGAAGTGAAAACTGCAATTAACTATCAGGAGATATATCACTTTCCCACTCTGGTCAATAAGTGCAGCATTTATGATCATGACAACCGTGCTCGTGCTGCTTTTTATAAAGGAGTTGGAGGTCCTATCCGTGCTGTGAGTTCTAGTACTTCGGGAAGGAGTAAGCCTTATCGCCACCGGCCCGAACGGGCCTCGGCGGTCGCGAAGACGGTCGAGCTCGCTTATTATTTTAGTTTTGAAAATGTATTGGATTATTAGAACGACTTGTTCTCAAACTGAGACCTTGTCGATCTTATCCAATTTATTTATTAAAAGTCTCACTAATCCATATTAATCCCAAGCGGGACCCTCCATGGATTAGTGGTTTTCGTAAAAGGAGGGTTCGTGGAGTCGCCACCAATGTTTTACTCAAAACATTGGAAAAAGGGATAAGGCAATTGATTTTTATAAATCAACTTTGGCCATTACAACCAGAGTTGGGCAAGGGAGTCGGTTACGCGTGGGGAAGGTGTTAGCACCCCACAGCGCCCCTTTCGGGTTCCCTATGACAGATTATTTTCTAAAATAACAGCGTAAAATTACTAAATTACCCCTATTTATTCTAAGCAATTATAAATTAACTATCTACATGATGACAGTTTAAATATGCACACAGAAAGCAGTAAAAGGAAGGATTTAAGAAGAAACCTCTTGAAGCGTGCTTTTATATATTGAGTAAAACTGGGAAGCTTTTTGGCGTTCCCTCGCTCTACAAGCTCGCTCGCTCCTTCCTAAAAACTTTTGACTATGGAAATCCGGAGGATTTCCCTTCGACTAGGTTCGAATCTCCAAGCTAAGTGCTCGGAATTCCAGAACTTCGTCGGATCGACTCCTAGAGAGATTTCTAGGGCAGAACACTGCTCAAAAACCCCAGAATACTCAAGGAGGGAGTCAAAACTGAGTGTAAAAAAGTGTGGAATGACGTCCAATTGACGTCATATTTATAGGGAATAGGCGCAATACGGCCTACAGGAGCAATACGGCCGTATTGAAATTTTTGAACTTCAATACGGTCGTATTGAGTTCAATACGGCCGTATTGAAATTCAGAAATTTCAATACGCCCGTATTGGTTTCAGTACGGCCGTATTGAAGTTTCAGAAACTTCAATACGCCGTATTGAGTTCACTGCGGCCGTATTGAAGCTTCAATACGGCCGTATTAAGTTCAGTACGGCCGTATTGGGCTTCATTCCCTCCACTTCCTTATTTTGAGCTTTTCTAAGACCTCTAGACCTACAGAGAACCCTCCTAGGGCCTTCCGGGAGTCCTTCTGGCTGATCTTCCTTCAGTCTTCGAGAGTCTTCAAGCTTTATTTCCGACCCGGACAATTTTAGGGGTCTACAGCTGCCCCCCCTTTACTTAGTCGGACGGTCTTTTGGTGTACTGGCTGACAGGTAAAGGAGTTGACCCAATTGTCCGGGTGATGTGCCAACCTTCTAACTTGTAGCGTCTTCCGGTGGAAAATTATAGAGTAGCCTCTCCAGGTTGTTGCATACCTCGGCGCTTCTGACAACCTCGGTAGCTAAGTTTAACACCAACGTGCCTCTGACGACGCTGATGGCTGAGTATTGTCTCTCCAGACCTTGAGTACTGTCTCTCCAGACCTTGAGTACTGTCTCTCCAGACCTTGAGTACTGTCTCTCCAGACCTTGAGTACCGTCTCTCCAGACTTTATTTGAGTGCTGTCTCTCCAGACTCTGTTTGAGTACAGTCTCTCCAGACTCTGTTTGAGTACCGTCTCTCCAGACCTTGTTTGAGTACCGTCTCTCCAGACTTTGTTTGAGTACCGTCTCTCCAGACTTTGTTTGAGTACCGTCTCTCCAGACCTTGTTTGAGTACCGTCTCTCCAGACTTTGTTTGAGTATTGTCTCTCCAGACCTCGTTTGAGTATTGTCTCTCCAGACCTTGTTTGAGTACTGTCTCTCCAGACCTTGTTTGAGTACTGTCTCTCCAGACTTCGTTTGAGTATCGTCTCTCCAGACCTTGTTTGAGTATTGTCTCTCCAGACCTCGTTTGAGTATTGTCTCTCCAGACCTTGTTTGAGTACTGTCTCTCCAGACCTTGTTTGAGTACTGTCTCTCCAGACTTCGTTTGAGTATCGTCTCTCCAGACTTTGCCTCTCAAAGATGAGGTAGTTGAGTATAGTTTGTCTCCACAGTCCACAATGCTGCTTCGACGGTTTGTTTTTCTGATTTTGTGCCGCTGAGGGCTGGATAACGCAGGGATCCGTCTAGGGGATGTGCAGTCATTCATAGGTTCTTGTGTCCCAACTTGCATTGCTTAGTTGGTACCCATGGGAATTTTTGACTCCTTGGGGTGTAGACACAGATGCTCTCTCTCTGAGTTGAGCGATGCCTTATGTTTGGCTGACGTCCTTTTGACGTGAGTGGAGTATCCCGGTTATCCTTATTCGGGTGTCTCTCTTTGATTTTCTGATTGTGTTGCCTCTGTGTAGGCTGTTATCCACTGGGGGATTTTGTCGTTGATTTTGATTAGCCTCTTCTGTTAGGCGTATCGGCTTGACGTTCGATGTTTGGCTAAGAGCCGGATTCCACTTGGGGAATACTTATTGATATTTTTGATTTTCTTCTCCTTTTTGCAGGGATGCCTCTTGAGTAGGCGATTGGGGATTTGGGGATCTTATTGTATCCCAGAGTATTATTTAGGAAGCCTCTACAGGCTTAGCCTCGCTCAGTGCTTTGAGTCGGAGAGCTATCTTCCACTGAGGAAGTGTTAAGTCTTTTGACTTGTATATACTGTTTGGATGACCGCACTTCCATTGGGGATTGCGTCGATTTTGCTTTGATAGCTCTTGTTGGGGATTCGTTCCATGAGCTTGAGTTGAGGTTTTCTCTGGGGAGTATTATTTCTGCGAGCCTCTCCAGGCTCATTTACTATGTACAGTTGGGGGAGTATTATTTCTGCAAGCCTCTCCAGGCTTTAGTTATTCTGAGGAAGTATTATTTCTGCAAGCCTCTCCAGGCTCAGTTATTCTGTACAAACTGTTTGTTGGATTTTCTGTATCCTTGCCTTTTTTATTTTTCGGCTTTTCTGTATTTTGCCTTTTCTTCTGATTTGGCTTTTTCTGTATTTTGCCTTTTTTATGTTTTTGGCTTTTTCTGTGTTTTTGCCTTTTTTGTTGAGTTCGGCTTTTTCTGTATTTTTGTTGATTTCTGTATTTTTGCCTTTTTTGTTGGTTTTGGCTTTTTCTGTATAGAAATGTCTCAGTTATTCTGAGAGAGTATTATTTCGGCGAGCCTCTCCAGGCTCAATTATTCTGAGAGAGTATTATTTCGGCGAGCCTCTCCAGGCTCAGTTATTTTGAGAGTATTCTTTCGGCAAGCCTCTCCAGGCTCAGTTATTCTGAGAGTATTCTTTCGGCAAGCCTCTCCAGGCTCAGTTATTCTGAGAGTATTCTTTCGGCAAGCCTCTCCAGGCTCAGTTATTCTGAGAGTATTCTTTCGGCAAGCCTCTCCAGGCTCAGTTATTCTGAGAGTATTCTTTCGGCAAGCCTCTCCAGGCTCAGTTATTCTGTATGACGCTGTTGATTTTCTGAATCTTTGCATTTTGTTTGCTGCTGTCATACACAAGCAATTTTTTCTATTTTTTCTATTTTATGCAATTGCCTCATGATAAGGTCTTTGAATGTGCAGCTAATGTGTGTGTGATGCACAAATGCAATACAATTTTTTTTTATTTTTTTATTTTTGTTCATTTATTTAGAAAAGTGAGTGGCTCTCCCTATCCTCTTCTTCTTGGAGGACTTTCTGTCATTGACGCGAGGGAGTATTTTTGTGAGCCTTTATGCAGGAGATTATGGATTTTATAGGAACCCCTCCAATTTTCTTTATTTGACCGATTATTAAAAGAGTTTCGTACAATTTTTGAAACATCAATTTAGAGGCATAATCACATGGTCAAGAGAGAAAAGAAACAAATGGATATTTTATTTGATATTCACAAGTGTTTTTTCTTTTTTTTTTTTTTTTTTTTTTACAGAAAGATATACAGAAGGAAATTTCTGAAGAATGGCTGGCCAGGGTAGGCTATATACATTGGGCTTAACAATTATATCTGTAATTGTTGCTCTTTACGTTCCCCTAATTGCTTCGGCCTGAGCCAGGAGTGTAGATGCTGCAAGACGCTTGCTTCTAGAAGATAATCACTTGAACCGCCTTTCGGTTTTCGATTTAAGCGATCGTTGCTTGCTTTGCTTTTACATCTTATTCTTTTGCCCCTAACTTTTGCCTAGGACGTATCCTAGCGGGGATAATTTTGCCTTTGTTTTGCCTAGTACCCTTGTACTGGCGGGCTTTTATTTCTCCCTAATTTTTGCCTAGGACGCCCTTTTCGGGTTTTCATCCTAGCGGGCTTATGCAAGCAACGTCTTCAAGCATAATACTTCTTTACCACGTCAGTGTTGACTGGGTATCGAAGTTATTCTCCATTCGTGTCTGTGAGGATTAATGCTCCTGCTGAGAAGACTCGTTTTATCACTTATGGTCCTCCGTGATTTGGGGCACACTTTCCAATTTTGTCCTTTTGAGTTGGTAGTAATTTCTTCATTACCAACTCTCCCTCATGGTAGACTCGAGGGTGGACTTTCTTGTCAAGAGCCTTTTTGATCTTCCTTTGATAGGCTTGACCATGGCATATGGCGTTCAGCCGTTTCTCTTGGATAAGGTTCAACCGGTCGTATCGGCTTTGAACCCTTTCTGCCTCGGAAAGTTTTGCTTCCATGATCACCCTTATATAAGGTTTTTCGACTTCGACGGGTAGAACTGCCTCCTGAAGTCCTATAACCATGAAGAGCAAAGGGTAATATCTCGTGTCAGTCTTTAAATGAGACAACCATCTTTTGCACTATTTTCTTGATGTTCTTTTTGGTTGCCTCGACTGCCCCATTCATCTTTGGCCGATATGGGGAAGAGTTGCGGTGTTGGATCTTGAACTCTTGGCACAGTTCTTCCACCATTTTGTTGTTCAGATTAGATCCATTATCAGTGATGATTTATTTCTCCATGCTTCCACTAGATTATTCTAAAATCTTTTGGGACAAGAGAGAAAAGAAGGGAAAAATATTTTTTATTCTGAAGTTTGTGTTTTAGAGGGGATTTATTTTTCAAAATAGTTTTTGTAAGAATGGATGGCCAAGGTAGGCTTATGTGTTTAGGCTTGTTTGATTAAACACTTATGAAGTTAAAAAGTCGTGTTGTGATTCGACAACTTGGATAGCTTCCCTTGAACCTTTCTTGAATTCGGCTCGTGGTACCATCATGGATTTCTTTTGTTTTTTGATTGTCCTTATTTTTGCCTAAAACACCCTTTTGTGGTGTTTTAGCGGACCTTTGTTTTTGTTTATTTTTGTAACCCTAACTTTTGCCTAGGTCACCCTTTCGTGGGATTCCTAGCGGGTCTTTTGCTCTTATTTTTGCGCAGTCCCCTTTTTGGGTTTCCTGCCGAGCTTCTTTTATTTTGAAAGATTTCTTTTTACCCATGATGGCACTTGTCGAGGCCAAGGGAAGGTGCTCCAAGTTGTCACACACACCTCCACATAAAAATGATGTGGGTTTATTATTATTAAGATGATTTTAACCTCATTCATGTTTATTCAAACAGGGCTAAAAATAATGTGGTTTAGAATTTTATTATAAGCAAGAAAAGAAGCAATGAAGAATGATTTTATTATAATCATAGTGGAAACATGTGTCCTTATTTCATCACCGATATGGGTCCCAATATTGACCTCTTCTATCTCTCGGCCTTGCCCCAAATTCACGGTCTCTAATTTCTCTTGACACGGTTGGAGTAGACGAGTTTCTTGATCTAGCAGTCTTTGCAGATCCGGAGAGATGGTCTCCTCATCACTGTCCAATTCAACCCGTTTATCCTCAACTTTCGGATCCCGGTCAGAGCGAACAATTACAGACATAATTATTTTATTGGTTCTGTTTAGGTTTAGAATTTATTAATGTTAATGAGGAAAGAGAGAAAAGAACAAAAAAGAGAATAATGTGAAAAATGCCTCTTTATTGATATGTAATAAAACTGTACAAAAACCCTTATTTACATGAAAAGGTTCTCATGATCTCGGGTACTGATCATGAGTCCCTAAAAGAGAAATATGAAGGGGCCCTATCGTGGCTTGTTCTTCTCTCTACTCCTGCTTTGGCAGAGGATTCTTGCTCACGTCGGGCGCTGTCGAATCGAAGGTGACCCACCCGGCATCAATAAGGTTTTGGACCTTGTATTTGAGAGCTAGGCATTTCTCTGTTGAATGCCCTGGTGCCCCCGAATGGTATAAACATTTGTCTTGTGGCTTGTACCAATCGGGGTAAGGTGGGTCGATCTTCCTTGGTGGAACATGAGCTAGAAGTTTGGCTTCTACTAGCTTCGGCAGGAGATCGCTATAAGTGGTCGGAAGTTTATCAAACTTCTTCACAGGGGTGAATTGCGATCTTCCCGACTTCGAAGTGGAAGTAGCCGAGGGTATGGTTATAGCATTGACTTCTCCCTCTTTCTTCTTCCCGAAGACCTTCTTAGCTTCATATGATTGGGAAGGCTTAGCCAGCTTCCCACTTTTAAGTCCTTGTTCCACTCTCTCCCCAATGGTGATGATGTCCGAGAAGAGTGTCGTTGTGTTCCCTATCATTTTATCGTAATAGGGACCAGTCAACGAGTTGATGAATAAGGACACCATCTCCTTATCTGACAGCGGGGGCTCTATCTGTGCCGCCAACTCCCTCCATCGTTGGGCGTACGCCTTGAAAGATTCATCATTTTTCTTACTCAAGGCTTGAAGATCTGACCTATCAGGTGTTAGGTCGATGTTGTATTTGTAGCGCTTGAGAAAGGCGTCGGCCAACTGCCTCCATGTACATACTTGATTTCCATCTAGCTGCATATACCAGTTGAGCGCGGTATCAGCCAAGCTCTCTTGGAAGCAGTGGATCAAGAGCTTTTCGTTTGTGGCATATGCAGCCATCTTTCGGCAGTACATGGTGAGATGACTCTTGGGGCAAGTCGATCCCACGTATCTCGGGAAATCTGGCACTTTAAATTTGGGAGGGAATTGAATATCCCTCACTAAACACATGTCGGCGGCATCTTTAATATCGAAGTCATGCCCCTCCATAGCCCTCAACCGATCCTCTAGGGCGTGGAATTGTTCTTTTGAAACCTCGGGCTCTTTGATCATAATTCCAGCCCCAAGAGGTATGGCATGTGGAGGATCTTCTTCATGCTCCTCCTCCTCTCCCTCATGATGGGACCCATGGTCACTGTGATGAGATCCATGAATGTTATGGTGACGCATGAGTTCCAACATTTGCGCCATCTGCTCTTTGAGCTGTGAAAGCTCGGTCGTGAGCTTCTTGTTTTGTTCCTCTAGCGCTTCCATTTTCTTGATTTTCTTTGCGCGTGTGAGGACAGAGAGATGACCAGCCACTTTCTAAAATGAATGTTTATTCTAATTAGCTTATTTATGATATGAATACACTCTTGATGTGAGCTTGATAATCTTTCATCTTTGAGGCGCTGCCTTTTTAAGATGAAAGTTTATCACCCTCCCTAGGCTATTATCTCTCCACAACGGAGAATCTCAATAGTCACGGGTCTCTTTCACTCACATCGAGAGGGTATTAGTGAACCTATAAATGATGATGAGGATGCATGAGGTATTATTGATAATGATGCCTATGCTCCTTTATTATATTTTCACACATTGGTTTTTCCTCTCATGTCATGACATTTTCATGCATGGGGATTATTTTTTAGACCTTATCACGAGGTTATTTATTAATGCACAAACAATTGCACATAAGCATTTACACAAACAATTCACTCATCCACGAACAGTCACGAGCGAATCACGAGGTAGGGGTATCCTGCAGAAAAGTGCATATTCAAGGTGGATCTAACTGTTCTCACTTGGTCAAAGGCCCCCAAGGTGCCCCCATTATAGGGACCCAATTCCTCTCGTCGTAAGTCGATGGAAAGTTCCAACGCACTGTCGGACTCGAGTTCATGGTTATCACCTTGAGTGATGTTTTTCCGACAACGGTCTCGTAGGCTCCTATAGACCCATTCAACCGGCCGTACTAACATCCACTCCCTATGGATTACCACTCATGCCCCCGGGTATAGAGGGAACTGTTGTGTGCAAAGGTTTGTGTGCAATTTATTTCAAACAATTGCGGAAATTTAAACAAACAACAGTTATTTAAAGCCAAATATATAAAGCATGTTATCATACAAGCAAGGGGTAATGAAGTAATTTTAACTATTATTTGTTAAAAATAATCTGTCACTAAATGGGACTGACTCTCGAAGCTTCCCCAGCAGAGTCGCCATCTGTCGCCACCGGCCCGAACGGGCCTCGGCGGTCGCGAAGACGGTCGAGCTCGCTTATTATTTTAGTTTTGAAAATGTATTGGATTATTAGAACGACTTGTTCTCAAACTGAGACCTTGTCGATCTTATCCAATTTATTTATTAAAAGTCTCACTAATCCATATTAATCCCAAGCGGGACCCTCCATGGATTAGTGGTTTTCGTAAAAGGAGGGTTCGTGGAGTCGCCACCAATGTTTTACTCAAAACATTGGAAAAAGGGATAAGGCAATTGATTTTTATAAATCAACTTTGGCCATTACAACCAGAGTTGGGCAAGGGAGTCGGTTACGCGTGGGGAAGGTGTTAGCACCCCACAGCGCCCCTTTCGGGTTCCCTATGACAGATTATTTTCTAAAATAACAGCGTAAAATTACTAAATTACCCCTATTTATTCTAAGCAATTATAAATTAACTATCTACATGATGACAGTTTAAATATGCACACAGAAAGCAGTAAAAGGAAGGATTTAAGAAGAAACCTCTTGAAGCGTGCTTTTATATATTGAGTAAAACTGGGAAGCTTTTTGGCGTTCCCTCGCTCTACAAGCTCGCTCGCTCCTTCCTAAAAACTTTTGACTATGGAAATCCGGAGGATTTCCCTTCGACTAGGTTCGAATCTCCAAGCTAAGTGCTCGGAATTCCAGAACTTCGTCGGATCGACTCCTAGAGAGATTTCTAGGGCAGAACACTGCTCAAAAACCCCAGAATACTCAAGGAGGGAGTCAAAACTGAGTGTAAAAAAGTGTGGAATGACGTCCAATTGACGTCATATTTATAGGGAATAGGCGCAATACGGCCTACAGGAGCAATACGGCCGTATTGAAATTTTTGAACTTCAATACGGTCGTATTGAGTTCAATACGGCCGTATTGAAATTCAGAAATTTCAATACGCCCGTATTGGTTTCAGTACGGCCGTATTGAAGTTTCAGAAACTTCAATACGCCGTATTGAGTTCACTGCGGCCGTATTGAAGCTTCAATACGGCCGTATTAAGTTCAGTACGGCCGTATTGGGCTTCATTCCCTCCACTTCCTTATTTTGAGCTTTTCTAAGACCTCTAGACCTACAGAGAACCCTCCTAGGGCCTTCCGGGAGTCCTTCTGGCTGATCTTCCTTCAGTCTTCGAGAGTCTTCAAGCTTTATTTCCGACCCGGACAATTTTAGGGGTCTACAAGCCTTACTCCGCTTCTAATAGATTTCAAGGGAGTAAAGCTGCTGCTAATAAAAGTAAGTTGTTTACTAGAGGATCCACTGTTAGTGCTACTGGAAGTGTTGGAGGGTCTGTGTCCACTCCTTCAGGAAGATGTGGGAAGTGTGGACGTGTTGGTCATAATCAGTCTGAGTGTCTTGACAAGGAGATTACCTGCTTCAATTGCAGTGGCAAGGGTCACATCAGCACCCAATGTCCTGAACCACGAAGAACACGTGTTATTGGATCGGGTTCGCAAACTGAGCGTCCAAAGACTGTGGGGAGAGTATTTGCTCTTAGTGGTACTAAAGCTTCTCGGTCAGAAAATTTGATACAAGGTACTTGTTTCATAGCTGAGACTCCTTTTGTTGTACTATTTGATTCTGGTGCAACTCATTCCTTTATTTCTGTCTCTTGTGTCCAAAAATTGAATTTGCCTGTGTCTTTGTTAGATTTTGATCTAGTTGTTGAAACCCCTACTAATGGTCCTGTGACTACATCCCTAGTGTGTTTGAAATGTTCTTTGACAGTTTCTGATAAGCAGTTTCTAGTTGACTTAATTTGTTTGCCTCTTAGTCAATTAGATGTAATTCTTGGTATGGATTGGTTATCTTCTCACCATGTTCTTTTAAACTGCTTTGAGAAATCTATTTCCTTTGGTGAATGTAAGAGTACGGAATTTCTTAGTGCTGCTGACATTAAAACTTGTTTAAAAGACAATGAAAGAGTGTACATGATCTTAGCTTCTTTAACACTTGAGACTGATAGTAAGCTAGATGAGATTCCCTTAGTAAGAGAATTTCCAGAAGTATTTCCTAAGGATGTGTCTAGTTTACCACCTGAGAGAGAGATTGAGTTTAGCATAGACTTAGTACCAGGTACCCCACCTATATCTATAGCACCCTATAGGATGTCCCCTACAGAGTTAGTTGAGCTTAAGAAACAAATAGAGGAATTACAAGGAAAACAATTCATTAGGCCTAGTGTTTCGCCTTGGGGAGCGCCTGTTTTATTGGTTAAGAAGAAAGATGGGAGCATGAGGTTGTGCGTAGACTATAGGCAATTGAATAAAGTGACCATTAAGAATAAGTATCCTTTGCCTAGGATAGATGACCTTATGGATCAACTAGTTGGAGCTTGTGTGTTCAGTAAGATAGATTTAAGGTCAGGATACCATCAGATTAGAGTGAGAGCTGAGGATGTTCCTAAGACTGCCTTTAGGACTCGCTATGGGCACTATGAGTATTTAGTTATGCCGTTTGGTGTGACTAATGCACCTGGTGTTTTTATGGACTACATGAATAGGATCTTTCACCCTTACTTGGATAGATTTGTAGTGGTCTTCATAGATGATATCCTAGTGTATTCCAAGACTAGGGAAGAGCATGTTGAGCACCTTAGGATCGTTCTTCAAACCCTTAAGGAGAAACAGTTGTATGCTAAATTGTCAAAATGTGAATTTTGGTTGGATAGTGTGAACTTTCTAGGACATGTGATATCCAAGGGTGGAATAGTTGTAGATCCTGCTAAGGTAGAAGCTGTGTTAGAGTGGAGAACACCTAAATCAGTATTTGAGATTAGGAGTTTCCTAGGACTAGCTGGTTATTACAGAAGGTTCATAGAGAATTTTTCTAGGCTAGCTCTTCCTTTGACTAAGCTGACGAAGAAAAACCAACCTTTTGTGTGGGATTCTAGGTGTCAGGAGAGTTTTCAAGAGCTTAAGAGAAGATTAACTAGTGCTCCTGTGTTAGTGTTACCTGATCCTAGTAAGACTTTTGAGGTATTTTGTGATGCTTCTAAATTGGGTTTAGGAGGAGTGCTTATGCAAGAGGGTAAGGTAGTAGCCTATGCTTCAAGATAACTTAAAATTCATGAGCAAAACTATCCTACCCATGACCTTGAGTTAGCTGCAATAGTTTTTGTGCTCAAGTTGTGGAGACATTACTTGTTTGGGTCTAGATTTGAGGTTTTTAGTGACCATAAAAGCCTTAAGTACTTGTTTGACCAAAAGGAATTGAATATGAGGCAGAGGAGATGGTTAGAGTTTCTTAAGGATTATGACTTTCAATTAAATTATCACCCTGGCAAGGCTAATGTTGTAGCTGATGCTTTGAGTAGAAAATCTTTGAGAATGTCTTCCTTGATGATTAGGGAAATGCAAATGATTGAGGAGTTTAGGGATATGAGCTTAGGGTGTGAGTTGACCTCTAAAAGTATTAAGTTGGGAGCTTTAAGAGTGACTAATAGCTTGATAGATGAGATTAGAGAAGGTCAGAAGATGGATCCTTTCTTATTGAGTCGGGTAGAGAAGTTGAATCAAGGTGTGAAAAGTGAGTTTAGAATTGGAGTGGATGGAGTTTTAAGATTTAAGGATAGGTTGTGCATTCCTAGTGTGCCAGAACTTAAGAGAGCAATCCTGGAAGAAGGTCATAAGAGTATCCTTAGTATCCATCCAGGAGCCACTAAGATGTACCAAGACCTTAAGAAGATGTTTTGGTGGCCTAAGATGAAGAGGGAAGTGGAGGAATTTGTGTATGCTTGCTTAGTATGTCAGAAAGCTAAGGTAGAACACCAAAAACCTTCAGGTTTGATGCAACCTTTAGATGTGCCTGTGTGGAAGTGGGATAGCATCTCTATGGATTTTGTAGTTGGGTTACCTAAGACTGTGAAGAACTTGGATGCTATATGGGTCATTGTGGATAGATTGACTAAGTCTGCCCATTTTATTCCCATTAATATTAGGTACTCTTTGGAGAGGTTAACCAAGTTGTACATCAGTGAGATCGTGAGGTTGCATGGAGTTCCTACTAGTATTGTGTCTGATAGAGATCCTAGGTTCACCTCTAGATTTTGGGAGAGTTTGCATAAGGCTTTAGGCACTAAGCTTAGATTGAGTTCAGCTTACCATCCCCAAACAGATGGCCAAACTGAGAGAACCATACAATCTTTGGAAGCCTTGTTGAGGGCTTGCATCTTAGAACGTGGGGGTAGTTGGGATAGTTTCCTACCTTTGATAGAATTTACCTACAATAATAGCTACCATTCTAGTATTGGGATGGCACCATATGAGGCTCTGTATGGTAGGAGATGTAGAACACCTTTATGTTGGGTAGAACCTGGAGAGAATGTCATGTTAGGACCTGAGATAGTTCAACAAACTACTGAACAGGTTAAGATGATCCAAGAGAAGATGAGAGCAACTCAGAGTAGGCAAAATAGTTATAATGACAAGAGGAGAAAAGACCTTAAGTTTAAAGAAGGTGATCATGTATTCCTTAAAGTCACTCCTTGGACAGGAGTAGGCAGAGCACTGAAATCCCGTAAGCTTACTCCACGTTTCATTGGTCCTTATCAAATTCTTAAAAGGATCGGTGAAGTAGCGTATCAAATTGCTTTGCCTCCATCTCTTTCAAATCTCCATAGTGTCTTTCATGTTTCCCAACTCAGAAAGTATGTTCATGATCCTTCCCATATCATTGAGTCTGACAACATTCAGTTGAAGGATAATCTTACTTATGAAACGGTTCCTCTAAGGATTGATGACACGAGAGTGAAACAACTAAGAGGAAAGGAAATCCCTTTGGTTAAGGTCGTTTGGGGAGGAAATATTGAAGAAAGTGCTACATGGGAATTAGAAAGCAAGATGCGAGAAGCTCATCCATTTCTGTTTTCAGGTAAATTTCGGGGACGAAATTTCTAAAAGGAGGGGAGAATTGTAACACCCAAATTTTTATTATTATTATTTTAATGGCATTTTCGTAATTTTAATAAAGTTATAGGGGTATTTTGGGTTCCGGAACGGGCCGTTCCAAAAGTGAAACGGGCCGTTCCAAATGTTGAAAATGTGAGGTTTTTGTAGTCCCAGAACGGGCCTGGAACGGTCCGTTCTGGTATGGAGAACGGGCCGTTCCAGAGGGAGAACGAGCCGTTCTGCTGAGATTGAGAACGGGCCGTTCTGGTTTTAGAACGGGCCGTTCTGCTTTTTGGGAACGAGCCGTTCCGATTTTGGAACGGGCCGTTCCAGTTGAGAAATTTGCACAAATTCGAAGGATCCGGAACGGGCCGTTCCGAATTCAATACGGGCCGTTCCGGGTAGACCAGTTTGCCTATAAATAGGGCCAAGGGGGGGTGAAAATTTTATACCGAGCAAGAAGTGATTGTTGGTCCCTACGGTTAGAATCTAGAAGGGGGGGTTGAATAGATTCTATGTTATTTTTCCTTTCCTTCTTTGCTTTCTAAATCTTTACCAAACAAATCTTGATTTAAAACAAACCTTTAAACAAAAAAGGTAATTCAGAGTTATAAATGCACAGCTTATCCAACAAGATTTGAATAACAAGATATGTAAAGATTGAATTTATCAATTACCAAGAATCTTTAAAGTTCAGTTTCTGCAGATAATATTTTTCTTCATACAACATTAATCATGAAACTTATACAGAATGTAAAGAGTGTAAGAGTTAAGAAAATCATGCACCAAGATATATACTGGTTCAGCCATCCAAAGGCCTACATCCAGTTTCAGATTTAGATACACCTCTAAATCCAGTCAAATCCACTATTGATATTCTTTACATGCACCCTGCACAAGCAATATCCAATCAATGAATTTAACAAGCAAATCTTGACACCTACAAGATTAACAAACCATTTCTTGACTCCACAAGAAACATATAACCCAAGAATATTGATCCCACAATATCCTACTTGAGAAAAACCTATCTCAAGATTTCTCTTTACACAACTCTTCCAGAGATTCTCTAATCTCAAGAGTTAAAACCACTCAAACAATAACAAAAGATCAGAAACGAGTACACCTGTTCGTGTAGATATGATCTTCAACAATGTAAACCAGTTTAGAATGAATTTTCTATATGAACTTCATCTTCTTGAATTGATCTTGCACACTTCTTTTTCCAAAAGTTGATTTTCAGCAGATATGTTCTTTCTTTCTTTTTCAGAAAATCTTTTTCTCTTTTGCAGTAATGTGTATTCTAAAAAAAGTCTCTCTTGTTCGTGTAAGTATTTCTTTTTTTTCGTGTGTGAAAATTCTCTTTTAAAAGCTTCAGTTTTAATCTTATTTAAAGATAATTTTCATGTGCAAGGAAACAGTTATTTCAGTTATATTCATAACAGAGATAATCTATTACCTGTGATGGTAATCTATTACCACGAGTTAGAATAACTGAACTAATTGTTTCAGCTCCTGTTTTAATCTATTACCTAACATGGTAATCGATTAACACGATGCCAAAATAACACAAAACTCACATTTGGAACAGAGGTAATCGATTACTTTAAAGAGGTAATCGATTAACACGATCCTTTTTCCTCTTGAAATCATCAGAATCAGTTTGGTAATCTATTACCACACATGGTAATCGATTATTCCAGTATCAATCAGTTTTTCAACATGAGTCAGGTAATCTATTACCAGTTCAGGTAATCTATTCCTTAACTCAGAAAATTTCTGATGTTTTCAAGTTTTCATTTAAAGTCTCAAACACTCAGTAAATTAATACTTCATGTTCTCAACAATGAATGAAATAAGAAAAATGAGTATTATGATATTTTCACCTTCATGTTAATTACTAATTTTTAACACATAACAAACAAACACATACAAGCCTAATCTTTTAAACAATCAATACATTATCCTTTTGACATAGGCTTAAAATAAAAAGCAACATGAGCAAAACATCAAAACTAAAACTTCTAGGGAACATCTTCCAGATGTAGATTCTTCAATCTTCAACAATCTCCCCCTTTTTGGTTTTGATGAGCCAAACTCTTCATGTTGACTTTCACAATCATCATGTTGTTTTGTTTCACTTGTTTGTTTGAAATTTGAACTTGAATTTGAACCTGCATATGTCTAGAACAAAAACTTCCATACAAAGCATTATGCAGTTCTATTTCCATTTCTTTCTTATACAATACATAAACAACCATATAAACATTTAATCAGTTTCTCATGAATTTCTCCCCCTGTTTGGCTTAACCAAACCAAAAAAAACAGAGTAAACAGAGAAATAACATGATACTTATGCAACAAAAACAACAAGCACTTAATAAGACTTTCATCATATAAGCATTAAAAATGTTCAGAAGCATACAAATACTACAACTATTACAAACTTTAAGTCTGAAATATAAATCAAAGTATTTATGCAGAACAAATTAAAATGCAGTGCCTAAAATGTAATGCATAACTAAAGTTCTTCAGGGTAGGGTATGTTCATCGCATCCAGTCGTTCAGATATAGATTCAAAACAAGCCTTCAGCTCTTGATAATCTCTTCTCTGAGTTTCTCTGATGTCATCTAGCTTTGCCAGAACAGATAGCTCAAAAGTAGAAAGAGGCTTGGGCTCTTCAGCACCTTCCTCTTCTTCAGTTTGAACTTCAGGTTGAGACGGCTCTGTAGTCTCAGCAGTAGGAACATCTTCCTTTGCTATCCAACCAGCATCTGTTTTTACTAGCTTCATCATTTTCAGAGCTCTATCCTTGATATCATGAACATCTCTGGTGACCTCTCTTGCTTCACCAGTTAAGGGAACTTTATAGAACACCAATACCTTGCTTATGAACACAGCATATGGACACTTGCAGTCCATTAACCTCCTTGTCTTTAGCATTATGTCTTCTACCACATATACCCAATCAACTTGAATGTTGTTCTTAAAAGCTGCGAGCAGTGCCATATCTTCTTCACTGATTTGTGCGTGATTGCTCCCCCTTGCTGCCAGAATCCAGACAATTACATAATGTAGGAGTCTATCTTCCATTCGTAGACCTCCAGCATTATATGTAATTTTCCTCTTTTCTTTTCTTTTGTATTCTTTATTAGCCTCCCAGGCTGAAACATCCCTCAGCATACTCATAAAAAACGTATCTTTATCTATTGAGAAATTTTTCATCTTTAATTCATTGAAGGTAGGTTTAATACCATTTCTGGTTAATCCACCAATCTTCAAAAATACATCAGCAGATAGAGTAACTTTTATTCCTTTAACTTCTGAAACCAAAGCACCATTTTCATCTCTTCCCAAATTTGAGTAAAAGACCCTAACAAGATCAGGGTAGTACAGTCCACTTAACCCAACAAATTTGCTAACTCCTTGACAAGATAACAGAGTAGGAAATGTAAAACCTTGCTCTATAAGCCAAGACGAGTAGAGTACCTTTGGAGCCACAATGTCTTTGCAAGCAAAAGACTCATTGAAAGTTTCCTCTTGAGACTTCCTTGTGAACCACGAATGAGAATATTCTTCTTCAGGTTCTGGACGAGAGGACTCTTGTTTCTTCTTTTTAGATGTACCTTGACCTTGAGTAGTAGGACGAGGGTAATCTCTGTTGGCTATGTGCTTTACACGCTTTCCTTTGCCAAGACTTTCCATGAATGGGGCTTAGGGTTAGGTTTTGAAATAGATTTTGAGATAGAAAAGGGAACCAGGGGTTTCGTTCGTTTTAGTTTGAAGTAAAAATGGAGAGAGTTTTGAATTAATTTGAATTCGAAACAGATTTAAAGAGGGTTTTTGAGTACAAAAAAAACAGGGGTTCGCGTCAGGTAATCGATTAACCCAGTTGGTAATCGATTATCTCGCAACTGAAACAGGGTAATTATGCAAGTGAGTGAGTGGTAATCGATTAACCCGATAGGTAATCGATTATCACAGTGAAATGTGTGCAGATACAGGGCATACTGTGTTTTGTGTGATTTCCTATTATGAGTGCACATACATCAAGTTTAAACCTATAAGTGCTTAGCAATTTCATGCATATTCACACAATCATACTTTAATTATGAGATTTAGGATAGATTGGACTCACTAATGATACCAAGATTGGTTCTTAGCTTGAAAAATCTTTCCTTTGGTAGAGGCTTTGTAAAGATGTCAGCAAGTTGATCTTCTGACATTATGAATTTGATGTCACAGTCTCCTTTCTCTACATGATCTCTGATAAAGTGATGTCTAACTTCAATGTGCTTAGTTCTTGAGTGTAGAATAGGATTCCTTGAAATGTTAATTGCACTTGTGTTGTCACACTTCAGTGGTATGTGATCAATCTTCAAACCAAAGTCTTGAAGTTGATGTTTAAACCAAATTGACTGAGCACAGCAGCTTCCAGCAGCTATATACTCAGCTTCAGCAGTTGAGAGTGCTACACAAGCTTGTTTCTTGCTCTGCCACGATATGAGACATTCTCCAAACGTGTGGCACGTTCCACTTGTACTTTTCCTATCCAATTTACAACCAGCAAAATCGGAGTCAGAGTAACCAGTTAAAGATGGAGAAGTACCTTTAGGATACCACAATCCAACATTGATTGTGCCTTTCAAATACTTCAGTATTTTCTTTACAGCCTTCAGATGTGATTCCTTTGGTTTTGATTGGAATCTAGCACATACACATACACTGTACATGATGTCAGGTCTGCTAGCTGTTAGATACAGAAGAGATCCAATGATCCCTCTATACATTGATTCTTCAACATCTTTTCCTGCAATATCACTATCTAGATAACAATTAGTAGACATAGGAGTATTTGATATCTTACAATTCTCCATATCAAATTTCTTTAACAGTTCTTTGCTATATTTAGTTTGATGTAGAAAAATTCCATTTTCCATTTGTTTGACTTGTAGTCCTAGGAAGAAGCTTAATTCTCCCATCATAGACATATCAAACTCCTTCTGCATATTGGAAACAAATTCTCCACAAAGAGATTGGTTAGTAGATCCAAATATTATATCATCAACATAAATCTGAATCAGCAGAATTCTTTTAATGCATGTTCCACACATAATGGTTCAATTTGAGAAACAAATGCCATATCATCACTTAGAAGATTAAAAGAGTGTCTAGTAGAAACTCCCTTATTTATATCTCCAAGAATGTTATCCAGAGATAGATCTTTGGGTTTCCTCCATTCTTTGGGTAGTGATGTGTCTTCAGATGGTGTTTTCTGCTGTAGTTCCAGTTTTTCTTCTTCTTGTGTAATACTGTCACCTATCTCATCTTCATCATTAAGAGATTTTCCTTTTTCAAGGATGTTAGTTTCATCAAAGGTAACATGTATAGATTCTTCAACAGATAAGGTACTTTTGTTAAAGACTCTATATGCTTTGCTAATTGCAGAATATCCAATAAAAACTCCTTCATCAGCCTTAGCATCAAATTTTCCAAGAGTGTCTTTTCCATTATTCAGAACAAAACACTTACAGCCAAACACTTTAAAATGTGAAATGTCAGGCTTTCTTCCTTTGTAAAGCTCATATGGTGTTTTCTTTAAAATAGGTCTAATCAAGATTCTATTTAGAACATAGCATGCAGTGCTTACTGCATCAGCCCAAAAGTATTTTGGTAAACCATTTTCATTTAACATGGCTCTTGCTAGCTCTATTAGAGATCTATTTTTCCTCTCTACAACTCCATTTTGTTGAGGAGTTCTAGGGACAGAAAAATTGTGATTAATACCATTTTCTTCACAAAAAGTTTGAAAAGATTCATTTTGAAATTCACCACCATGATCACTTCGCAAAGATTTAATTTTCAAGTCCTTTTCATTCTGAATTCTTTTTGAAATGATTCTAAAGGCTTTAAAAGCATTGTCTTTATGGGATATAAATGCAACCCATGTGAATCTGGAGTAGTCATCAATGAGAACTAAAGCATAAGTGTTTCCACCTAGACTTTTGGTTCTTGATGGTCCAAAGAGATCCATGTGCAAAAGTTCCAGCGGTCTAGAGGTTGACATAACTTTCTTTGATTTAAAAGAAGCTCTAGTCTGCTTTCCCTTTTGACATGCATCACAAAGTCCTTGTTTAGAGAACTTGATCTTTGGAAGACCACTAACAAGATCTTTAGATGCAAGTCTATTTAACTGATCTGCATTTATATGTGCAATGCGTCTATGCCATAACCATGTTACATTATCATGTGATGTGAGACAAGAATTGGATGATGAATGCTCTAAGTTTAAGATGTATATGTTATTGACTCTTTTTCCTATAAGCAGGACTTCATTTGATTCCTTATCACAAACCATACAACATTGATTATTAAAAGAGATATTGTAATTTTTGTCACAAAGCTGGCTAATACTAAGCAGGTTATATTTGAGACCTTCTACATACAGGACATTTTCAATGAGAGTATTGGAATTGTTACCAACACTGCCTGAGCCTAGTATTCTGCCTTTGTTGTTATCTCCATATGTTACAGATCCTCCTTCTTTTTCCTGTAATGAGATAAATTTGCTTTTATCTCCTGTCATGTGTCTTGAGCAGCCGCTGTCTAAGTACCACATTGATTGCTTTGCTCTCAAGCACACCTGCAACACAAGTTATTCAATTTGATTTTGGTACCCAATGGATCTTGGGTCCTGGAGAATCAGTGAGTACATAATCTAATTTCTTAATCCATTTATATTTTCCACTAGGAATGCCAAATTTCCTTATCATGCATCTGTAGTAGTTATGACCAGATTTCATACAATAGTTACATGAGTGGGAATTAATGGATTTCATAACATTAACATTCTGTTTTTCTTTATCCTTTGCTTTTAATGCAGCATACAATGTTTCACAGTTCTCACATGGTGACTTTAGTTTAGAGATATCTGAAAGTAGTTTCCTGTTATCATTCTCTAAATCAGAAATTTTATCTCTCATGTGTGTCATTTTCTTTTTGTAAACATTATTTGATTTTTCTAATTTCTTTGCTTCAGCATACAGTTCAGCAAATGCATTTTGCAATTCATCATACGAGTCAATAGATGAGTCAGAATCATATACCTCATAATCTGAATTATGTTTGGTCATGAGACAGAGATTTGCTTCCTGATCCTCATCACTATCACTTGAAGTTGTTGAGGCATTATCTTCCCATGCTATGTATGCTTTCTTTTTCTTTGATCTGAACTTTTGTTTCGTCTCCTCATTCTTTTTCAGGCTTGGACAGTCAGCTCTCATGTGTCCAGCTTTTCCACATTCAAAACATTTGAACTTTGGAGATGAGTTTTCATTCTTCTTGAAGGATTTCTTCTGACTGGAGAATCTCTTATTGTTGTTCTTCCTTCTCATGAATTTTCTGAAATTCTTCACCATTAGATTTAATTCTTCTTGTTCAGAACTTTCATTGCTGCTATCCTCTTCATCACTTGAGGATTCTTTTACCTTTAAGGCCAGACCTTTTGCCTTTTTATCTTTTTGTTCTTCATCAGCAATCCTTGACAGATCCATCTCATATTCTCTTAGCTTTCCAAATAACTCAGCACTTGTCATCTGAGCTAAGTTCTTTGACTCTGTAATTGCTGTGACAGTTGGTTGCCATCTTCTGTTTAGTGACTTCAGGATTTTGACATTTACTTCTTCTTCCACGAAGTCTTTCCCTAATCCTTTTAGGTGATTTATTATGTGAATGAACCTCTTTTGCATATCCATGACAGTTTCACCTTGATTCATTCTGAAGGTTTCATATTCCTGAATGAGTGTGTTCTTTCTAGCTCTTCTCACTTCTGGAGTTCCTTCATGTGTTACTTGGATTAAATCCCAAGCTTCCTTTGCTGTAGAACAAGCTGAAATTCTAAAAAATTCATCAGAATTTAGTGCAGAATGTATGATATTTAAAGCTTTTGCATCATTCTCTGCTCTTCTAATTTCACTTTGATCCCAGCTATCATATGGTTTCTCAATTTCTTTTCCTCCCTCTATCTTAGTGGGTATTTTGTAATCTGTGATTACAGCCTGCCAAATATTTCTATGAACAGATTCCATGAAAATTTTCATTCTAACTTTCCAAAAGGGATAGTTATCTCCACAAAACAATGGGGGTCTGTTTATAGAAGCACCTTCAGCAAACGGTAATTGATTACCAGCCATCTAACCTTTCTAAAGATCTAGTCTTGAATGTTTTACAAGATACAGCTCTGGTACCAATTGTTGGTCCCTACGGTTAGAATCTAGAAGGGGGGGTTGAATAGATTCTATGTTATTTTTCCTTTCCTTCTTTGCTTTCTAAATCTTTACCAAACAAATCTTGATTTAAAACAAACCTTTAAACAAAAAAGGTAATTCAGAGTTATAAATGCACAGCTTATCCAACAAGATTTGAATAACAAGATATGTAAAGATTGAATTTATCAATTACCAAGAATCTTTAAAGTTCAGTTTCTGCAGATAATATTTTTCTTCATACAACATTAATCATGAAACTTATACAGAATGTAAAGAGTGTAAGAGTTAAGAAAATCATGCACCAAGATATATACTGGTTCAGCCATCCAAAGGCCTACATCCAGTTTCAGATTTAGATACACCTCTAAATCCAGTCAAATCCACTATTGATATTCTTTACATGCACCCTGCACAAGCAATATCCAATCAATGAATTTAACAAGCAAATCTTGACACCTACAAGATTAACAAACCATTTCTTGACTCCACAAGAAACATATAACCCAAGAATATTGATCCCACAATATCCTACTTGAGAAAAACCTATCTCAAGATTTCTCTTTACACAACTCTTCCAGAGATTCTCTAATCTCAAGAGTTAAAACCACTCAAACAATAACAAAAGATCAGAAACGAGTACACCTGTTCGTGTAGATATGATCTTCAACAATGTAAACCAGTTTAGAATGAATTTTCTATATGAACTTCATCTTCTTGAATTGATCTTGCACACTTCTTTTTCCAAAAGTTGATTTTCAGCAGATATGTTCTTTCTTTCTTTTTCAGAAAATCTTTTTCTCTTTTGCAGTAATGTGTATTCTAAAAAAAGTCTCTCTTGTTCGTGTAAGTATTTCTTTTTTTTCGTGTGTGAAAATTCTCTTTTAAAAGCTTCAGTTTTAATCTTATTTAAAGATAATTTTCATGTGCAAGGAAACAGTTATTTCAGTTATATTCATAACAGAGATAATCTATTACCTGTGATGGTAATCTATTACCACGAGTTAGAATAACTGAACTAATTGTTTCAGCTCCTGTTTTAATCTATTACCTAACATGGTAATCGATTAACACGATGCCAAAATAACACAAAACTCACATTTGGAACAGAGGTAATCGATTACTTTAAAGAGGTAATCGATTAACACGATCCTTTTTCCTCTTGAAATCATCAGAATCAGTTTGGTAATCTATTACCACACATGGTAATCGATTATTCCAGTATCAATCAGTTTTTCAACATGAGTCAGGTAATCTATTACCAGTTCAGGTAATCTATTCCTTAACTCAGAAAATTTCTGATGTTTTCAAGTTTTCATTTAAAGTCTCAAACACTCAGTAAATTAATACTTCATGTTCTCAACAATGAATGAAATAAGAAAAATGAGTATTATGATATTTTCACCTTCATGTTAATTACTAATTTTTAACACATAACAAACAAACACATACAAGCCTAATCTTTTAAACAATCAATACATTATCCTTTTGACATAGGCTTAAAATAAAAAGCAACATGAGCAAAACATCAAAACTAAAACTTCTAGGGAACATCTTCCAGATGTAGATTCTTCAATCTTCAACAGTGATAATCTTAGAGAGAGAAAGAGGAGAGAGAGAGAGAGAGAGAGAGAGAGAGAGAGAGAGAGAAAGAAAGAGAGAAAGAGAGGGAAGAAAGAGAGAATCCAGAGGAGGCTCTGCCCAAGTTTCAACTCCGCTTATCCAGGTAAGGGGGGAGTGAGAACCTCGCTCAGGGGTGTGGGGATAATTGTTGGATAGTTGTTTGTCGGATTGGCCCCCAATCCCTTGCCGTTGTTCTGTCTGATTTTCTATTTACTCTATTTTGTTCTTTGTTGAAGATGCCGTTGTTCTGTTTGATTTTCTATTTACTTTACTTTGTTCTTTGTTGAAGGTGCCGTTGTTCTGTTTGATTTTCTATTTACTTTACTTTGTTCTTTGTTGAAGGTGCCGTTGTTCTGTTTGATTTTCTATTTACTCTACTTTGTTTTTGTTGAAGGTGCCGTTGTTCTGTCCGATTTTCTATTTATTATACTTTGTTCTTTGTTGAAAGTAATAAATGAGTATGAAATTAATGTTAATAATAAATGAGTTTTAATATGAACAAGAATGCTCTCTGTGAATACCTATGCGGACCTTATGAGGAGTATTGATGACATGACCATGTGAAATATGGACAAATGACATGAGACCTAAGAATGGACTATTGAGACAAACTATGATTATGATACTATGACAAATAATGATATGATGTACTAAATGAAATTATGTAATAAGTTAAATGTTGAGTTAATGAGATTATAAATGTATGACATGCATCATATGCATATATTACTTCAGGTGTGCCGCTGAGGCCGCATACCCACGACTAACAAGGTGTATCTTATGGTCACCCACGACTAACAAGGTGTACCTTAGGGTCACCCACGATGTAACATGCTAACAAGGTGTACCTTAGGGTCACCAGTGATGTAACCAGGTGTACCTTAGGGTCACCAACGATGAATTGTGAATCTTCCGTATGGCGCCACATGCATGCATTTATGAGTTGAGTCCATGACATCATAAGCATGATAAATGAGTATATATATGTGATATTGACTATTTATGTATTGTTTACATGTGACTTATATATGTTGTGTGTGTGTGTGTGCTATCTAGCAGTTATTTCTGCACCTGAAACTGAGTGAGATGTTTCTCACTCCCTTGTTGTTTTTGTATATGTTTTAAATTGTGTTGCAGATGATCAGCATCATGGGGATGTTGGTGATGAGGCTTAAGGCTTCAGTGGGACATGTTCTGATAGGATGTGACATCGGGCATAGCTAGGCTTGTTTTTTTTTAGGGATGTTATTGTTTTAAAAGCTTTAATTTTCTCTTCTTATGTAATTTTGAACGTTCTTGAGAAAAGACCAAAATGTACATCTTTGTTATATTTATTATTATATGATTTGGGAGTATAAATTAATCCCTAACTAGGAGGCACTGCCACCTTTACTGGAGTTAATTTATATTTCCTTTATTATTTTTTGTATATATATGATTTCTTGTTTTTCACTAAATTGTATTGAAAATCTTAACTTCTTTTCTTTTATAATTTCTACACTGGAGTTATGATTTATGAGTTACGAATGTGAATCTTCTACCTTGTGATATTTGAAATATTTGTCAACTATGAAAGATTTTATTTACCCAAAAAGAAGAAAAGAAATATTTTATTGTTACATTTGTTGTATATTAATAATGGGGTAGAGGGTGTCACAGTGACATCGGGGCAGAGGATTTTGTTTAGGACATAGATTGTTATATGAAATTAGAATTGTAAATATTATTTTTGAAAATTATTTGTAAACTCTCACGTTTCATTTTTATCGTTGTGGTTATTGAAGAACAATTTTGAAGATTCTCATGTGAACCCTTTTACCGAAATTGAAAATTGTTTTTGTTAAGTTTTCATTATTACAATATATGTGTTGGGGTAGTAAGGGTGTCACATGTTGGGGTAGTAAGGTTGTCACAGATGGTATTGGGTGATTACTGGCATCTAAACTGGTATCTATCTTTTGGAATCTCTAATTACAACATAATTTGATATTACATAAATTCAAATTAATTTTAATGAAGGGTAATACAATCTCCTAGTTATTTTATGGGTGTCACATTTTTTTTTTGTTTTTTTACAGAAACACGTAATAGATTGGTATTTTTGGTATAGTAATAGATTGGTATTTAAGGTAATATTGATTTTCTTTCACTACAATAGTATTTTTACAATGATAAAATTACCATAGTTATTATAAATGAAACTATTAACACGTAATCAATAGTATTTTTAGAATAATAAAACGAGTTATAGCAAAAACGTTATTTATAAAAAAAAATCGCAATTTTAAATTATAAATAACATTCTATAAATTTTAAAATATCGTCTATCTCTTTACCAAAAAAAGGAACTTTACCAAAAAAAAAAACATCGTCTATCTTTTTATGTAAAAACAAAATCAACTAAAGATTTAATTGAAGAATTTAATAATTATAATATATATTTATTGTAGATTCCTTAATTACTATTTTTTATCCATAATCACATCATAACAAGGTTTAAACTTAAGATTTTGTGCATGTTATCTCGATCCTCCTTAATAAAATAGTTTTATAAAGTAAAAAAGGAGTGAAGTTTAATATATATATATATATATATATATATATATGAGGAGGGTTCAAACGACACTGGTGTGACTTTTACTAAGTGTTACACCGTTCAATAAATTTATATTAAATGTGAATTTTGAAAATCCAACCGCTAGATTGAAAGTTCATATCTCTTAGATCATATATATCAAATTTTATTGAAAGTTCATATATATATATATATATATTTAAAATTTATAATAAATTATATATATAAGTACTATGTTTGAGTATATAAATTATACGAAAATTTATATAAATAAATATTTTTAAACATATAAATTATATTTTAGAGTTATGATAAATGATTTATATTATAATAAAAAAATATTTTTATTTATTAATAATTTATTTTTAAACATTAATATTAAATTCATAATAATTATGATAAATAAAAACTAAATTAAATAAGAAGTTAAAAAAATTTCTACAAACTCTCTTGAAAGAAAACTTCTTAAAGATATTCTCAAAATCTGAGTTCGTATGTAATGTATAAAGATTGACAAATGATAAATAATAGATTATTTCTCACTAATCTAAAATTTAATTTGTATATTTAAAATTTAGTTATATAAAAAAATTATTTATAAATTATACATACACTACTAGAAAAATGAAAATTTGTGACGAACATTTGTGACGGATAAAATGTCGTCACTAATAGTGACGACTTTTGTGACGAAAATTTTATTTTTGTAACGGACTACTTATTTTTAGAGTTTGTGACGGAAAAATTTCCGTCTCTAACAATTCCGTCACAAACAGAGTCACTAATAAAATAAAATTGCGACAGATTTAGTGACAGATTCTGTGACGGAAAATTTTTAAAAATTGTATTCCGTCACAAATTCTGTTACAATCTGTGAGGGATTATGTATCCCTCTCAAAATGGAAAAATTTATTGTATAATTATTATATTTAAGAATTATGTATAAATAAAAAATATTTTTCTAAAAAAATAATTTAAAAATTATGAAACTAAAATATCTTTTTCATCAAAAGATTAAAAATTAAAACATAAGAAATGAATTAATTTAAATAATAAGTTGTCATTTTGAAGTATAAGAAATTAAAATATGAATTAGGAAAAAACTTTTAATTTAAAAATACTTATGAAATTATAAAAAGATAATATTATTTTGCATTTTAACTAAAAAAGTTAAAAATAAATATATAAAAGTATATTTATAAAATATATATATATAATTATATATAACTATATATATATATATATATATATATATATAATGGTTGACGCTAGAAAATTCATTGTGCTTGATCATTTAATAAAAAGTACAATTAAGTCTATCAATAAATATATAAAAATATTATCATCATACTTTATAATAAACTTAAATGGAATAATTTAATATATATTATATAATTAATAAAAGGTGAAAAAAAAATATATATATATAATTAATTATAAAGTGTATTATATATATTATATAATACACTTTATAATTAATACTTGTATATTAGAAAGCAAAAAAAGGTGATAATAATATATATTATATAATTAATAAATCTGGAATAATTTAATTATTTTTTATTTAAAAATTCGTAAAAATAAAAAATTAGAATTTTGTGACAGATTTTGAATCCCTCACAATTTGTGACGGATTCTGTGACAGAAAATTTTTAAAAATTGTATTACGTCACAAATTCTGTCACAATTTGTGAGAGATTACGTATCCCTCTCAAAATAGAAAATTTTATTGCACAATTATTATATTTAAGAATTATGTATAAATAAAAAATATTTTGCTAAAAAAATAATTAAAAAATTATGAAACTAAATTATTTTTTTCATCAAAAGATTAAAAATTAAAACATAAGAAATGAATTAATTTAAATAATAAGTTGTCATTTTGAAGTATAAGGAATTAAAATATGAATTAGAAAAAAACTTTTAATTTAAAAATACTTATGAAATTATAAAAAGACAATATTAATTTGCATTTTAACTAAAAAGCTAAAAATAAATATATAAAAGTATATTTATAAATTATATATAATTATATATAACTATATATATATATATATATATATATATATATATATAATGGTTGACGCTAGAAAATTCATTGTGCTTGATCATTTAATAAAAAGTACAATTAAGTCTATCAATAAATATATAAAAATATTATGATCATACTTTATAATACACTTAAATGAAATAATTTAATATATATTATATAATTAATAAAAGGTGAAAAAAAATATATATATATAATTAATTATAAAGTGTATTATATATATTATATAATACACTTTATAATTAATACTTGTATATTAGAAAGAAAAAAAAGGTGAAAATAATATATTATATAATTAATAAATTTGGAATAATTTAATTATTTTTTATTTAAAAATTTGTAAAAATAAAAAATTATGATTTTGTGATGGATTTTGAATCCCTCACAATTTGTGACGGATTCTGTGACGAAAAATTTTAAAAAATTGTATTCCGTCACAAATTCCGTCACAATTTGTGAGGGATTAAGTATCCCTCTCAAAACAGAAAATTTTATTGCACAATTATTATATTTAAGAATTATGTATAAATAAAAAATATTTTACTAAAAAAATAATTAAAAAATTATGAAACTAAAATATTTTTTTCATCAAAAGATTAAAAATTAAAACATAAGAAATGAATTAATTTAAATAATAAGTTGTCATTTTGAAGTATAAGAAATTAAAATATGAATTAGTAAAAAACTTTTCATTTAAAAATACTTATGAAATTATAAAAAGACAATATTAATTTGCATTTTAACTAAAAAGCTAAAAATAAATATATAAAAGAGTAACGACCTGGCTGGTCACTACACATGGCACAGAACACTAGAAACGCCGCACAAAAAAGAACAACTGTATACATATAAAGTCTAGAATATACATATACATGGTCCAATTTGAACAGAGTTAAAGTGTACAAAAATTTTAATCCAATGCTACTATCCCAAGTAGCTCAACAACAAAACAGTCACAAAAGAAAATCAGCTCCGCCGGTCCGCTGAAGACTCACCACTAGTCCGTCACCTATCCCTGCTCTGCTCCCATACATAGTATGATCATTGCAGTCCAAACATCATGGAAACAACAAAGGGTATGCTAGTGTAATTAAAAATCAACATATAAATATATGGCAATATGATAAACAACTGCTACAGCTTATACCACTCAACAATATCAGCACCGCAATGCGGCAATATCAGCACTGCTTAGCAGCAATGACAACACCACTTAAGTGGCCTTAACAGCACTGCAAAGCGGCAACAACAACACCGACTTAGCAGATATAACAGCACCACATATGTGGCTAATAATAGCACCGACTTAGCGGCTATAATATCACCCAACTCAGCACAGCACAACACAGCACAACACATCACAACAATTCAACACACTTATTTTTTTCACGATTCATCCCAACCCTCTATAGTTCCACTATACTATAAAATTTTACATTTTAATTCATCGATTCCAGCTAAACAATATACCTCTAATACAACCTCACATTATTTTCTCAACACTATTACCTAGTCATCACAGCATATTCATCAAATACAACTTAGTTCAGCATATAATAACATTGATTAACAATCTCAGCACAATTCAACAGCCAACATCATATATTTCAATGTCTCCCTTCGCGCCCGGCGCACTCGAGGTCGCGCCTAGCGCAGCTCAACCCGAGAGCACCAGGGGCCATCGCGCCCAACGCAAGAGTACTCGCGCCCGGCGAGACTCAACCCGAGAGTTCAGGGCTCTCACGCGCCTGGCGCAATTCTAATTGTGCCCAGCGCCTGCCAGGCAAAGACTCTAAGGAGTCTCGTGCGCTCAGCGTGGCCTAACCCACGCCCAGCATGGGGAAGGCAGAGACCTACCAAGGTCTCGCGCCCGGCGTAATTCGCATTGCGCCCAGCGTTCTCTTGGCAGAGACTCCCAAGGAGCCTCCGCGGCCAGGGAGTCCAAACGCGCGCCTAGCGCGACACCATAATACCCAAAACGTGTCACCATTGATATCGCGCCCGGCGCAGCCCAAGTCACGCCCGGCGCGGGCCAACCAGAGACTCCCATTTGCAAGCTCGCCCGGCGCACACAGCTTTGCGCCCGGCGGCTTGCCTAAATGGAGTCTCCTGGTGGTCGCGCGCCCGACGCGAAGAACAGCGCCCAGCGCGAACTCATCAGTAACTCTCCCCAAGTTCGAAAATCTTCCAAATCCTGCAAAACTTAACAGCAAAACTACATGCAATCCAGCCAAAAGTTTCCATTCTCATCAAATATCAATAAAAAACAGCTCATTTTCAACATGCAAACACAAATCATCAAAAACCCCGAAATTTTTTCAAAGTTCCGAAACCCCAAAAATTCAATTTTAATCCATCTCAGCCAGAAATCATCCCACAACAAGCAACATAGGAGTATCTAAAGCTCATTCCAAGTCGAAAACAGGCAAAATAACTAGCTTCCCTTACCTCCGTAGAAGATTTCGAGCTTCGAGATGATGAAAATGGAGAGAAGAAGAAGAATGGCTTGGGAGGAATTCCACACAACTCGGCTAGCAACCCAACACCACTACTCAGCTCCTAAGATCACCACAGCCAGCCAAGATCAGAGAAAAGGAAACCGGGAAAGGAGAGTGTAAAGAGAGGTGAGTGAGAATAGAGAGTGAAAGAGAGTTGGGGAAAGGAAGGAAGGAAGGGGGTCTCACAACCTCCCCAACAACAGGAGTTTTCGTCCCCGAAAATAGACTTACTTGGGAAAAGAAACGGATATCACTCCCGGCACTGCTATTCCACTTCCCAAGTAGCCTCACAGGTAACCGCATCCTACAGGACTTTCACCAAGGCAATGGACTTGCCCCTCAGCTCCTTCAGCTTATGATCCACTACGGCTACTGGCAACTTCTCATATGTCAGGTTTTCCTTCACTCGTACATCGTCCAACTCCACCACATGACTAGGGTCATGAATATACTTCCTCAGCTGAGACACATGAAATACATCGTGTAGGTTTGAAAGAGACGGTGGCAAAGCCAACCGAGAAGCAACTGGACCTATATGCTGTATGATCTGATAGGGACCCACAAACCTCGGTGTCAACTTCCTTGCCTTCAGCGCTCTGCCCACACTAGAAGTCAGAGTCACCTTCAGAAACACATGCTCCCCCTCGGAAAACTCCAAAGGCTTATGCCTTTTGTCAGTATATGATTTCTGCCTACTCTGAGCAGTCTTCATCTTCTCTTGAATCATCTTCACCTTTTCAGTGGTCTGTAGAATCAGCTCCGGTCCTACAACCACTGACTCACCATCCTGATACCAGCATAGAGGAGTCCTACATCTCCTGCCATATAAGGCTTCATACGGTGCCATTCCAATGGTAGCATGAAAGTTGTTGTTATAAGTAAACTCCACCAGCGGTAGGACCTCCTCCCAGCTACCCAAGTGGTCTAACACACAAGCCCTTAGTAGATCCTCCAAGGACTGGATTGTCCTTTCTGACTAACCATCTGTCTGTGGATGATAAGTAGAACTCAGCTTTAGCTTCGTGCCTAGGGCATGATGTAGACTCCGCCAAAATCTGGAAGTGAACCTCGGATCTTGATGGAACTAGGTGAGGAGATTGATGATTCCTTCACTTGCTCCATGCTTAGGACCGTGAATGCTATTGAGGTTAAGACTCCAATGACTCTTTGAAGCTCCTTGAAGTGTTCTTCAATGGAGAAGAAGCCTTGAAATGGCTCGGTTACTCCTTAGCTTGAGGTAGAAGCTTAAGGAACCAAGGTAAGGTTGAAGCACCTTTGGAGAGAACTTAGGAGAGAAAGTTCTCTTCGGTTTTTGTGACTCTTGATTTAGAGAGAAAATTCAGATTTCATTTCTCAAATTGGTCAAAAGTGTTTACAAGAGTGTAGGAAACAAATATATAGGATAAGGTAGCTTGTAGGAGAAGCTAACCTTCACCATGGTTTACTAGAAACCATGGTGAGGTGAACTTAACTCTCTACAGTCTAGCTAGCTTGCAAGGGAAGCTAACCTTGACCATGGTTCACTTAAGAACCATGGTAAGGTGAGCTAACCTTGCTTGAGTTTAGAAACTTGCAAGACAAGCTTCCAAACTCAAGGAGAAGCACTTAGAAAATTCGGCCAAGGAGAAAGGAAAAGCTAGGCGGCCCATGGTTCCAAAATGCTCCTTGAATTAATTTGAAAATCTTTGATTTGGTTTAGTTAGGTTCATCATATGATGATGAAACCTAGCTAAATCAAATCTATGAAAAATTAGGAGCAAAATGAGTCCAATATGTAAAATTTTGCCTAGGCCCAACTCAGGCCCAATTTCTAAGCACACCCTCAAGCATTGCTAAATGACACCCCCTTTTTCCTACTGAAAAAATAGAAAATGAAAGTATCAACTAGGGAGGTTAAATGGAGTTAAACTCTCCAAGTAACCTACCTTAAAATCAATATACAAACACTTAGAAAAAGCAAGTAAAGTGCCTCACAAATACAAAGGCAAAAATAACCTATACAAGAGACTACTATATGTACAAACAAATGAAAAGGTCTTTAAGATCATCCCATTCCTCTTGGTTCTTTTAAGATATCACCTCTTGGATTCCTTTGCCTTGGCCATAGTCTATCAGATCTCGGTCAGAGATAATACTAGAAGGCACCCCGTGCAACCGTACTATCTCCCTTACATACAACTGCGTTAGCTTCTCCAAGGACCACTTGATGTTGACAGGAAAGAAATGCGCACACTTGGTCAACCGGTCAACAATCACCTAGATAGCATCACTATTCCTAGTTGACCTAGGCAACCCCACAATAAAATCCATAGTAATGCTATCCCATTTCTACTCGGGAATCTCAATCTGTTGCATCAACCCACTCGGCTTCTGATGCTCAACCTTTGCCTTCTGACAGGTCAGACAGGCTGCCACATACTCAACTATCTCCCTCTTCATACCAGACTACCAGAAATTCTTTTTGAGGTCTTGGTACATCTTAGTCATACCCGGGTGTATGCTAAGTCTGCTCTTGTGACCTTCCTCCAACACAACTCTCTTCAGCTCAGCATCCTGAGGTAGGCAAATTCTGCCCTTAAACCTCAAGATTCCATCTTCTCCCAGCTCAAAGCCTACAGCCTTCTCAGTACCCAGCAATCCAAGAAGCTTCACCAGCACGGCGTCTTGCAACTGCTTAAGTCCAACCTGCCTCAGGAACTCATTAGTTATGGTAATCCTCCCACAGCTAATGTGATCCTGAGCTAACTCCACACAGAGATTCAAATCTCTGAACTTCTCAACCAGCTCCAGCTCCTTCATCATCATCCTCGACATGTGGATGGTTTTCCTACTCAGCGCATCTGCCACCACATTGGCCTTAACGGATGATACATCAACTGAAAATCATAATCCTTTAGAAACTCCATCTACCGCCTCTGCCTCATGTTCAGCTCCTTCTGATCAAACAAGTACTTCAGACTCTTGTGATCACTGAAGACGCTGAACCGAGCGCCATACAAGTAATGCCTCCATATCTTCAAGGCAAACACCACAGCTGCTAACTCCAGGTCATGAGTAGGATAATTCTTTTCATGATTCTTCAGTTGCCTTGAAGCATACGCCACCACTCTCCTGTTTTGCATCAACACACACCCTAGACCCTGGTGAGAAGCATCACAGTACACATCAAAAGGCTCACCAGAATTCGGCAACACCAGCACAGGAGAAGTGGTCAATCTCTGCTTTAACTCCTCAAAACTCTGCTCACAAGCATCTGTCCAGATGAACGGCTGCTCCTTCCGTGTCAGCTGGGTTAGAGGCGCTACTATCTTAGAGAATCCTTCAATCAACCTTCGATAGTAACCCGCTAAACCCACAAAACTCCTAATATCCGTGACAGTCCTTGGACGTTCCCACTGCAACACCGACTCCACCTTAGTCGGATCAACAACAATCCCATAGGCTGAGATCACATGTCCCAAGAACTTCACCTCATCCAACCAGAACTCGCATTTTGAAAGCTTAGCATACAGCTGCTTCGCCTTCAAAATCTCCAGCACTATCCCCAAGTGCTCACCGTGCTCTTCCCAGGTCCTTGAATAAATCAAGATGTCATCATTGAACACTACAACAAACTTATCCAAGAACGGCCGGAAGATCCTGTTCATGTAGTCCATGAACACTGCGGGTGTAACAGCCCAGCAACCCGCATGTGGATATTGTCCGCTTTGGCCGCAGCCCTCACGGTTTTGCTTCTGGCAATGGCACGCATGCCACCCCAAAATGCGTCCACACAAGGAAGGTATCCACACCCATATATATGGCATGCTTCGTTCTCCTTCCTAACCGATGTGGGACTTCACAATCCACCCCCCTCAAGGGAGTCCAGCGCCCTCGCTGGCACACCGGCCCGGGTCCAGGCTCTGATACCAAATGTAACACCCCAGCAACCCGCATGTGGATATTGTCCGCTTTGGCCGCAGCCCTCACGGTTTTGCTTCTGGCAATAGCACGCATGCCACCCCAAAACGCGTCCACACTAGGAAGGTATCCACACCCATATATATGGCATGCTTCGTTCTCCTTCCTAACCGATGTGGGACTAATGTAACACCCCAGCAACCCGCATGTGGATATTGTCCGCTTTGGCCGCAGCCCTCACGGTTTTGCTTCTGGCAATGGCACGCATGCCACCCCCAAAACGCGTCCACACAAGGAAGGTATCCACACCCATATATATGGCATGCTTCGTTCTCCTTCCTAATCGATGTGGGACTTCACAATCCCACCCCCCTCAAGGGAGTCCAGCGCCCTCGCTGGCACACCGGCCCGGGTCCAGGCTCTGATACCAAATGTAACAGCCCAGCAACCCGCATGTGGATATTGTCCGCTTTGGCCGCAGCCCTCACGGTTTTGCTTCTGGAAATGGCACGCATGCCACCCCAAAACGCTTCCACACAAGGAAGGTATCCACATCCATATATATGGCATGCTTCGTTCTCCTTCCTAACCGATGTGGGACTTCACAATCCAATGTAACACCCCAGCAACCCGCATGTGGATATTGTCCGCTTTGGCCGCAGCCCTCACGGTTTTGCTTCTGGCAATGGCACGCATGCCACCCCAAAACGCGTCCACACTAGGAAGGTATCCACACCCATATATATGGCATGCTTCGTTCTCCTTCCTAACCGATGTGGGACTAATGTAACACCCCAGCAACCCGCATGTGGATATTGTCCGCTTTGGCCGCAGCCCTCACGGTTTTGCTTCTGGCAATGGCACGCATGCCACCCCAAAACGCGTCCACACAAGGAAGGTATCCACACCCATATATATGGCATGCTTCGTTCTCCTTCCTAACCGATGTGGGACTTCACAATCCCACCCCCCTCAAGGGAGTCCAGCGCCCTCGCTGGCACACCGGCCCGGGTCCAGGCTCTGATACCAAATGTAACAACCCAGCAACCCGCATGTGGATATTGTCCGCTTTGGCCGCAGCCCTCACGGTTTTGCTTCTGGAAATGGTACGCATGCTGTAACATCCCAAAATTTTATTTTTATGTATTGAGATTCTTAGTAGATATATCATATTTTTATATACATATTTTACTATTTATATACGTATTTTACTATTCATGTATACGTATTTTACTATTTATATATACGTATTTTATTAATTACGTATACGTATGTATGAATAGTATTTTACTATGCAATTGCACAGTGAAGGGGCGGCTGAAACGTGGGCTGCGGATTCTTTCCGTTTCAAAATTTTAATTAATTTGAATATAATAATGAATAGTGCATAGTGCATAGTAATTTATAATATTATTTTAATGAATAGTGCATAGTGCATAGTAACTTCAAAATTTCTATAAATAGGGGCTTAAGGTTTTGGAAATTCAGAATTCTAGAGAGAAAGAAATTCTAGAAAAATAGAACGGGAGAGTAAGAGAGAGAAGGAAAAAGAAAATAAGGTTCTGCCTAGGTTTTGAAAGAGGAGGAGAATAGAGAAGGTTCTGCCCTTGTTTCGATAATCATCTAACAAGAAAGAGAGGAGATTCTGCCGAATTCTTTTTATCCAGGTAAGGGGGGGAGTGGTAAACCTCGCTTGGGGGTGTTGGAGTAATCGTTAAATAGTTGTTTGTTAGATTGGCTCCCGATCTTATGCCTGTTGTTTGTTTGTATGAAATATTGTTATTAATGTGCTTTGCTTTTTGCATTACTTGATTTCTTGTCCGTAGTAAATAATAACTATACTATTTTTATAAAAGAAAAAAAATGAATAAATTGTTTATTAATAAAGATATGGAAGGCTAAGCCTCCTATTAATTAATAAATATGTAATTGATGTTAAAAAAGAATAAGTTTTAGAATAAAAATACCTATGCGAACTTATGAAGATCTTATTATGACTTGAGTATATGAAGTATATATGAGACCTATGCGGACCTATGAGGATATGACTGTATGAAATATGTACTCATGACTTGTGACCTACGATCCATGAATGGACCGTTGAACTGTTGAACTATTGGACCGTTGGACTATTGGACCGTTGGACTATTGGACTATTAAAGTTGGATTAATAAAATAAATCATAATTATGAAATATGAATCTTATATGTGTAATATGCTAAATGTTGAGTCTATGAATGTATGACATGCATCATATGCATATATTATTCTAGGTGTGCCGCTGAGGCCGCATACCAGTGATGCTAACAAGGTGTATGATCACCAATGATAGGTGTGCCTTCGGGACACCAGTGATGTAACATGCTAACGAGGTGTATGAACACCAGTGATAGGTGTACCTTTGGGTCACCAGTGATAAATTCTGAAACTTCCGTATGGTGCCACATGCATACATTAGTGAGTCAAGTCAAGAAAATCATTATACATAAGCATATATGTGAGATTGATTATATATGTGAATTATATTGCGTGTGTGTGTGCTATTTAACTTTTATTTCTATACCTGCAACTAAGTGAGAAGTTTCTCACTCCTCTTGTTATTCTTGTATATGTTTAAATTTATGTTGCAGGTAATCTTAATCATGAGGATGTTGGTAATGAAGTCTAGAGGCTTAAGTGGGCATGCTCTGATAGGATGTGACATCGGGCTTAGCTAGGCTTCTTTCTGGGATAATAATGTTTTATTTTCCTTCTTTTGAAATTTAAATATATTTGTATGATATCAAAAAATTATAAATTGATTCCTAACTAGGAGGCACTGCCACCTTTACTGGGATTAATTTATAATCTTTGTTTTATTATGACTTCTTGAGTTTGGTATAAATGTTAATTACGAATGTGCATCTTCTACCTTATGATATTTATTATCACTCTAATATACTTTTTAAATATAGTTAATGCTTATTAAGTAATTATGTTGGGGTAGAGGGTGTCACATTTAGTGGTATCAGAGCAGGTCGATTCTATCGGCCGTGAGTTATGTGTCTACTATGTTTATTGATTGTAAATATATTATGTTATAGTTGTCTGTGTTTATTAAAAGTTCTATATATCCAGATTATGGCTGGTAGAAATGATCGTGCGATTGCTGATGCTCTCCAAGCATTAGCCCAAGCTATGAACAACAACAATATGGCTGGAGTTGTTCCTAACTGGTTGGAGCAATTTCAGAAGAATAACCCGCCGACCTTTAAAGGAGGATATGACCCAGATGTTGCAATAAATTGGCTAATGGAGATCGAAAAGATCTTCAATGCTATGGAATGTCCTTTTCCTCAGAAAGTGAGGTTGGCTACCTTTATGTTTACTGCTGATGCCCATTTTTGGTGGGAAGGAGCACTTCAAAGGATAATAGATGGAGGAATGCAATTAAATTGGGAAAACTTCAAAATAGTTTTTCTTGAGAAGTATTTCCCGGATGATGTGAGAAGCCAGAAGGAAGCTGAATTTCTCGAGTTAAAGCAAGGAAATGATACGGTGGCACACTATGCTGAAAAATTTGATGCCTTGGTCCGTTATTGTACCCATTATCATGGTGAGGGTGGCGAACGGGCTAAATGTATTAAGTTTGTGAATGGCCTTCGTCCTGAGATAAAAACCGCAATTAATTATCAAGAGATTTATCACTACCCAACGCTTGTCAACAAGAGTAGAATCTATGACCGTGATAATCGTGCACGTTCTGTCTTTTACAAGGGAGCTGGAGGTCCTATTCGTGCAGTGAATTCAAATACTTCTGGTAAGAGTAAGCCTTATTCTGCTTCTACCAGATCTCAGGGAAATATGGCTGCTGCCAATAGAACTAAATCGTCCACTGTGAACACTACTGGTAGTGTTGGAGGGTCTGTGTCTATTTCTTCAGGAAGATGTGGAAAGTGTGGACGGATCGGTCATATTAAATCAGAGTGTCGTGACAAGGAGGTTACTTGCTTCAACTGCAATGGTAAAGGACACATCAGTACTCAATGTCCTGAACCACCAAGAACACGTGTCATTGGATCAGGATCGCAAACCGAACGACCAAAGACTATAGGGAGAGTATTTGCTCTTAGTGGTGTTGAAGCTGCTCGGTCAGAAAATTTGATACAAGGTACTTGTTTCATAGCTGAGACTCCTTTTGTTGTACTATTTGATTCTGGTGCAACTCATTCCTTTATTTCCATCTCTTGTGTCCAAAAACTGAAATTGCCTGTGTCTTTGTTAAATTTTGATTTAGTTGTTGAAACCCCTACTAATGGTCCTGTAACTACATCCCTAGTGTGTTTAAAATGCCCTTTGACAATTTCTGATAAACAGTTTCTAGTTGACTTAATCTGTTTGCCTCTTAGTCAATTAGATGTAATCCTTGGTATGGATTGGCTATCTTCTCACCATGTTCTTTTGAATTGCTTTGATAAATCCATTTCATTTGGTGAATGTAAGAGTACGAAATTTCTTAGTGCTTCTGAGATTAAAACTTGTTTAAAGGAAAATGAAAGGGTATACATGATCTTATCTTCATTGACAGTTGAGACTGAGAGTAAGCTAGATGAGATTCCCTTAGTGAGAGAATTTCCTGAAGTATTTCCTAAGGATGTGTCTAGTTTACCACCCGAGAGAGAGATTGAGTTCAGTATAGACTTAGTGCCAGGTACCGCACCCATATCTATAGCACCCTATAGGATGTCTCCTAAAGAGTTAGTTGAGCTTAAGAAACAAATAGAGGAACTACAAGAGAAACAATTCATTAGGCCTAGTGTTTCACCTTGGGGAGCGCCTGTTTTATTGGTCAAAAAGAAAGATGGAAGTATGAGATTGTGTGTAGATTATAGACAATTGAATAAGGTGACCATTAAGAATAAGTATCCCTTGCCTAGAATAGATGATCTTATGGATCAACTAGTTGGAGCTTGTGTGTTTAGTAAGATAGATTTGAGATCAGGTTATCATCAAATCCGAGTGAAATCCGAGGATATCCCAAAGACTGCTTTTAGGACTCGTTATGGGCACTATGAGTATTTAGTTATGCCTTTTGGTGTAACTAATGCACCTGGAGTATTCATGGATTATATGAATAGGATCTTTCATCCTTACTTGGATAAATTTGTAGTAGTCTTCATAGATGATATCCTAGTGTATTCCAAGACCAGGGAGGAGCATGCTGAGCACCTTAGGATTGTCCTTCAAACCCTTAAGGAGAAACAGTTGTATGCTAAATTGGCAAAATGTGAATTTTGGTTGGAGAGTGTAAATTTTCTAGGGCATGTGATATCCAAGGATGGAATAGCTGTAGATCCCTCTAAGGTAGAAGCGGTTCTTGAATGGAAAGCACCTAAGTCAGTTTTTGAGATTAGAAGTTTTCTAGGATTAGCTGGGTATTATAGGAGGTTTATAGAGGGTTTTTCTAGATTAGCTTTACCTTTAACCAAGTTAACTAGGAAGAACCAACCTTTTGTGTGGAACTCTAAGTGTGAAGAGAGTTTTCAAGAACTTAAGAAGAGACTAACTAGTGCACCTGTGTTAGTATTACCTGACCCTAGCAAGACTTTTGAGGTATTTTGTGATGCTTCCAAAATGGGATTAGGTGGAGTACTTATGCAGGAAGGTAGGATAGTAGCTTATGCGTCTAGACAACTTAAGATCCATGAACAAAACTATCCTACCCATGACCTTGAGTTAGCTGCAATAGTATTCGTGCTTAAGTTGTGGAGGCACTACTTGTTTGGATCTAGATTTGAGGTGTTTAGTGATCACAAAAGCCTTAAGTACTTGTTTGACCAAAAAGAATTAAATATGAGACAGAGAAGATGGTTAGAATTTCTTAAGGACTATGACTTTCAATTGAACTATCACCCCGGCAAAGCTAATGTTGTGGCTGACGCTTTGAGTAGGAAATCTCTGAGTGTCTTCCTTGATGATTATGGAATTGCGTATGATTGAAGAATTTAGGGATATGAGTTTAGGGTGTGAACTAACTCCTAAGAGTATTAGGTTGGGAACCTTGAAGGTGACTAATAACTTGATAGATGAAATTAGAAAAGGTCAGAAGATAGACCCTTTCCTATTGAGTCAAGTTGAGAAATTGAATCAAGGTGTGGAAAGTGAATTTAGAATTGGAATAGATGGAGTATTGAGATTTAGGGATAGGTTGTGTATTCCTAGGGTGCCTGAACTTAAGAAAGCAATACTTGAAGAAGGACATAGGAGTAGTCTTAGTATTCATCCAGGAGCAACTAAGATGTACCAAGACCTTAAGAAGATGTTCTGGTGGCCTAAGATGAAAAAGGAAGTGGAGGAATTTGTGTATGCCTGCCTGGTATGTCAGAAAGCTAAGGTAGAACACCAAAAACCTTCAGGTTTCCTGCAACCTTTGGATGTGCCTGTGTGGAAATGGGATAGTATCTCTATGGATTTCGTAGTGGGGTTACCTAAAGCTGCGAAAAACTTAGATGCTATATGGGTCATTGTGGATAGATTGACTAAGTCTGCCCATTTTATTCCAATTAACATTAAAAATTCTTTGGAAAGACTAACCAAGTTGTACATAAGTGAGATTGTAAGATTACATGGGGTTCCTACTAGTATAATGTCTGATAGAGATCCTAGATTTACTTCTAGATTTTGGGAGAGTTTGCATAAGGCTTTAGGCACTAAGCTTAGATTGAGTTCAGCCTACCATCCCCAAACAGATGGTCAAACCGAAAGAACTATTCAATCTTTGGAAGACTTGTTGAGAGCTTGCATCTTAGAACATGGGGGTAGTTGGGATAGTTTCCTACCTTTGATAGAGTTTACCTACAACAATAGCTACCATTCCAGTATTGGGATGGCACCTTATGAAGCTCTATATGGTAGGAGATGTAGAACACCTTTGTGTTGGGTAGAACCTGGAGAGAATGCTATCTTAGGACCTGAGATAGTTCAACAAACTACTGAACAAGTTAAGATGATCCAGGAGAGAATGAGAGCAACTCAGAGTAGGCAGAAAAGTTACAGTGATAAGAGGAGAAAGGACCTTGAGTTTAATGAAGGTGATCATGTATTCCTTAAAGTTACTCCTTGGACAGGAGTGGGCAGAGCACTGAAGTCCCGTAAACTTACTCCACGTTTTATTGGTCCTTATCAAATCCTTAAAAGAATTGGTGAAGTAGCCTATCAAATTGCCTTACCCCCATCTCTTTCAAATCTTCATAATGTCTTTCATGTTTCCCAACTCAGAAAGTATGTCCATGATCCTTCCCATATCATTGAGTCTGACAACATTCAGTTGAAAGATAATCTTACCTATGAAACAGTTCCTCTAAGAATTGATGATACGAGGGTAAAACAACTAAGAGGAAAGGAAATTCCTTTGGTTAAGGTCGTTTGGGGAGGAAATTTTGAAGAAAGTGCTACTTGGGAATTAGAAAGCAAGATGCGTGAAGCATATCCATTCCTATTTTCAGGTAAATTTCGAGGACGAAATTTCTAAAAGGAGGGGAGAAATGTAACATCCCAAAATTTTATTTTTATGTATTGAGATTCTTAGTAGATATATCATATTTTTATATACATATTTTACTATTTATATACGTATTTTACTATTCATGTATACGTATTTTACTATTTATATATACGTATTTTATTAATTACGTATACGTATGTATGAATAGTATTTTACTATGCAATTGCACAGTGAAGGGGCGGCTGAAACGTGGGCTGCGGATTCTTTCCGTTTCAAAATTTTAATTAATTTGAATATAATAATGAATAGTGCATAGTGCATAGTAATTTATAATATTATTTTAATGAATAGTGCATAGTGCATAGTAACTTCAAAATTTCTATAAATAGGGGCTTAAGGTTTTGGAAATTCAGAATTCTAGAGAGAAAGAAATTCTAGAAAAATAGAACGGGAGAGTAAGAGAGAGAAGGAAAAAGAAAATAAGGTTCTGCCTAGGTTTTGAAAGAGGAGGAGAATAGAGAAGGTTCTGCCCTTGTTTCGATAATCATCTAAGAAGAAAGAGAGGAGATTCTGCCGAATTCTTTTTATCCAGGTAAGGGGGGGAGTGGGAAACCTCGCTTGGGGGTGTTGGAGTAATCGTTAAATAGTTGTTTGTTAGATTGGCTCCCGATCTTATGCCTGTTGTTTGTTTGTATGAAATATTGTTATTAATGTGCTTTGCTTTTTGCATTACTTGATTTCTTGTCCGTAGTAAATAATAACTATACTATTTTTATAAAAGAAAAAAAATGAATAAATTGTTTATTAATAAAGATATGGAAGGCTAAGCCTCCTATTAATTAATAAATATGTAATTGATGTTAAAAAAGAATAAGTTTTAGAATAAAAATACCTGTGCGAACTTATGAAGATCTTATTATGACTTGAGTATATGAAGTATATATGAGACCTATGCGGACCTATGAGGATATGACTGTATGAAATATGTACTCATGACTTGTGACCTACGATCCATGAATGGACCGTTGAACTGTTGAACTATTGGACCGTTGGACTATTGGACCGTTGGACTATTGGACTATTAAAGTTGGATTAATAAAATAAATCATAATTATGAAATATGAATCTTATATGTGTAATATGCTAAATGTTGAGTCTATGAATGTATGACATGCATCATATGCATATATTATTCCAGGTGTGCCGCTGAGGCCGCATACCAGTGATGCTAACAAGGTGTATGATCACCAATGATAGGTGTGCCTTCGGGACACTAGTGATGTAACATGCTAACGAGGTGTATGAACACCAGTGATAGGTGTACCTTTGGGTCACCAGTGATAAATTCTGAAACTTCCGTATGGTGCCACATGCATACATTAGTGAGTCAAGTCAAGAAAATCATTATACATAAGCATATATGTGAGATTGATTATATATGTGAATTATATTGCGTGTGTGTGTGCTATTTAACTTTTATTTCTATACCTGCAACTAAGTGAGAAGTTTCTCACTCCTCTTGTTATTCTTGTATATGTTTAAATTTATGTTGCAGGTAATCTTAATCATGAGGATGTTGGTAATGAAGTCTAGAGGCTTAAGTGGGCATGCTCTGATAGGATGTGACATCGGGCTTAGCTAGGCTTCTTTCTGGGATAATAATGTTTTATTTTCCTTCTTTTGAAATTTAAATATATTTGTATGATATCAAAAAATTATAAATTGATTCCTAACTAGGAGGCACTGCCACCTTTACTGGGATTAATTTATAATCTTTGTTTTATTATGACTTCTTGAGTTTGGTATAAATGTTAATTACGAATGTGCATCTTCTACCTTATGATATTTATTATCACTCTAATATACTTTTTAAATATAGTTAATGCTTATTAAGTAATTATGTTGGGGTAGAGGGTGTCACACATGCCACCCCAAAACGCGTCCACACAAGGAAGGTATCCACATCCATATATATGGCATGCTTCGTTCTCCTTCCTAACCGATGTGGGACTTCACAATCCAATGTAACACCCCAGCAACCCGCATGTGGATATTGTCCGCTTTGGCCGCAGCCCTCACGGTTTTGCTTCTGGCAATGGCACGCATGCCACCCCAAAACGCGTCCACACAAGGAAGGTATCCACACCCATATATATGGCATGCTTCGTTCTCCTTCCTAACCGATGTGGGACTTCACAATCCACCCCCCTCAAGGGAGTCTAGTGCCCTCGCTGGCACACCGGCCCGGGTCCCGGCTCAGATACCAAATGTAACACCCCAGTAACCCGCATGTGGATATTGTCCGCTCTGGCCGCAGCCCTCACGGTTTTGCTTCTGGCAATGGCACGCATGCCACCCCAAAACGCGTCCACACACACATGGAAGGTATCCACACCCATATATATGGCATGCTTCGTTCTCCTTCCTAACCGATGTGGGACTAATGAAACAGCCCAGCAACCCGCATGTGGATATTGTCCGCTTTGGCCGCAACCCTCACGGTTTTGCTTCTGGCAATGGCACGCATGCCACCCCAAAACGCGTCCACACAAGGAAGGTATCCACACCCATATATATGGCATGCTTCGTTCTCCTTCCTAACCGATGTGGGACTTCACAATCCACCCCCCTCAAGGGAGTCCAGCGCCCTCGCTGGCACACCGGCCCGGGTCCAGGCTCTGATACCAAATGTAACACCCCAGCAACCCGCATGTGGATATTGTCCGCTTTGGCCGCAGCCCTCACGGTTTTGCTTCTGGCAATGGCACGCATGCCACCCCAAAACGCGTCCACACAAGGAAGGTATCCACACCCATATATATGGCATGCTTCGTTCTCCTTCCTAACCGATGTGGGACTTCATAATCCACCCCCCTCAAGGGAGTCCAGCGCCCTCGCTGGCACACCGGCCCGGGTCCAGGCTCTGATACCAAATGTAACACCCCAGCAACCCGCATGTGGATATTGTCCGCTTTGGCCGCAGCCCTCACGGTTTTGTTTCTGGCAATGGCACGCATGCCACCCCAAAACGCGTCCACACAAGGAAAAACGCGTCCACACAAGGAAGGTATCCACACCCATATATATGGCATGCTTCGTTCTCCTTCCTAACCGATGTGAGACTTCACAATCCACCCCCCTCAAGGGAGTCCAGCGCCCTCGCTGGCACACCGGCCCGGGTCCCGGCTCTGATACCAAATGTAACAGCCCAGTAACCCGCATGTGGATATTGTCCGCTTTGGCCGCAGCCCTCACGGTTTTGCTTCTGGCAATGGCACGCATGCCACCCCAAAACGCGTCCACAAAAGGAAGGTATCCACACCCATATATATGGCATGCTTCGTTCTCCTTCCTAACCGATGTGGGACTTCACAATCCACCCCCCTCAAGGGAGTCCAGCGCCCTCGCCGGCACACCGGCCCGGGTCCCGGCTCTGATACCAAATGTAACACCCCAGCAACCCGCATGTGGATATTATCCGCAAGGAAGGTATCCACACCCATATATATGGCATGCTTCGTTCTCCTTCCTAACCGATGTGGGACTTCACAATCCACCCCCCTCAAGGGAGTCCAGCGCCCTCGCTGGCACACCGGCCCGGGTCCAGGCTCTGATACCAAATGTAACACCCCAGCAACCCGCATGTGGATATTGTCCGCTTTGGCCGCAGCCCTCACGGTTTTGCTTCTGGCAGTGGCACGCATGCCACCCGAAAACGCGTCCACACAAGGAAGGTATCCACACCCATATATATGGCATGCTTCGTTCTCCTTCCTAACCGATGTGGGACTTCACAGCGGGGGCGTTGGTCACACTGAACGACATCACAACATATTCATAGTGACCATACCTAGTCCTGAAAGTAGTCTTCGGTACGTCACCCTCCTTCACCCTAATCTGATGATAGCCTGACCTCAAGTTAATCTTGGAAAACACCGATGCTCCCCTCAGTTGATCCATTAAGTCATCTATCCGGGGAAGTGGATATTTGTTCTTAATGGTCAACTTGTTCAGCTGCCGGTAATCAACACACAGTCGACTACCTCCATCCTTTTTCCTTACCAATAACACCGGAGCACCCTAGGGCGAAACACTCGGCCGCACCAACTGCTTTTCCAACAGGTCCTCCAACTGACCCTTCAGCTCAACTAGCTCAGCAGGAGCCATCCTATAGGGAGCTACCGACACTGGTCCCGCACATGGAACCAAGTCAATGCTAAACTCCATCTCCCTAACAGGAGGCAACCCAGGCACCTCATCCGGGAAAACATTAGCAAAATCCCTCACTACCTCAATATCCGCTATGACCCTCTCGGTCTCCACACTCATAGCAGCAAGCAAAAGACAGCATTCTGCTCCATCTCTCAGCAACGACTCAGCTTGGCCAGCTGAGATCAACAACTCATCCTCCTCCTGAGGGAAAATCAACCTCCTATTGGCACAATCTATAAGAATGCGATTGGCAGACAACCAATCCATCCCTAAGATTATGTCAATGTCCACCAAAGGTAAACAAAGCAAGTTCACCTTATACCTCTTCTCATTCACCACAATTGGACAACCAACACACAACTCGGAAGCAACTACCGAAGCAGAAGCAAGCATCGACACAAGCAATCTCAACCCCAAATCACACACAGGCACACTCAACATAGCAGCACATGCATAAGATATAAAGGAATGCGTAGCACCAGAGTCAAAAAGAATCATCACATCCTTACCAGCAGCTTTGCCCTTCCCCTTCACAAGATCAGAAGAAGTCGAAGCCTCAGCACCCGTCAAGGAAAATACCCTACCAGTAGTAGCAAGTCTGTCACCCCTCTGAGTATCAGCTCTCTATGCACTACTCCTCTAAGTATCAGCCCTCTGCACATGACTCCTGTGAGTGCTCCTCTCTGGTCTGCTCCTAGTAGGACAATTGGCCGACTCGTGGCCCATCTGATGACATCTGAAACAACGGCTCTCCGTGTGTGGACAATCCCTGACAAAATGGGGCCCATCACACCTGTAACATCTCAAAGTGGCCCTCCACTCTGTCTACCCCCACTAGCAGCACTGGAAGATTGCCGAATAACAGAACCCCCTTGCTGTGGTTGGGGCCTATCATACGGCTTCCTCTGACTCTCACCCTTCTTGGACCCAGATGGCCCCCCAGCAGTCCTCACAGCACGGTTACCACCTTCCAACCGCTCCACCACCTTTTCCTTCTCCACTAAAGCCGGAAACTCAGCGATGGCCATAGGCACCACCACCCTCTTCAGCTCATATCTTAACCCATCAGCAAATTTCTTGCATTTCCAGGCCTCAGCTATACCTTGTGAATAAAAATGAGCCAGGTGCTCGAATTTCATCGCATACTCAGAAACTGTCATCCCTCCCTGATGCAGTCGCATAAACTCTGCCTCCTTGGCATGCCTCACGCTTTCTGGAAAGTACTTCCCCATGAATACCGTCCGGAAGCACTCCCAATCAACTGTAACTCCTCTAGCAGCAAGCATCTGATAGGTGCCTCTCCACCAATGTTCAGCGTCTCCCACCAGCATATACACAGCATATGCCAGCCTCTTCTCTGGAGAACATCCCAGAACAGCAAAGATCTTCTCCAACTCACATATCCAGCGGTCAGCAGCCTCTGGATCCGCATCTCCCGTGAATTGTGGGGGATGGCATTTCTGAAACTCAACAAGGTCCCGACTCTCCTGTGACCCTGTAGGTCTTGCTGCACCAGCTGCAGCTCTCTCAGCCTCCATCCTAGCAAAATAGGCATTTTGTTGTTGCATAGCTATAGCCATCATCAATATGGCACGGGCTATCTGCTCGTTGGTCCTAGTCATCGTCTACAAAAGTAACAACATCCTTAGTAAACAATAACTAAACCAAACAACAATCAACAACACAACAAATCATCACAGCAAATTCAGCACAGCAAACATCACAGCAAGACAGCACAACACAGAGCTAACACAACAAAAGCCTAAAGGGACCACCCCCAAAGAATGTCCACTGACTCGAACTGCTCTGATACCACTAAAGTGTAACGACTCGGCTGGTCACTACACATGGCACAGCACACTAGAAACGCCACACAGAAAAGAACAATTGTATACATATAGAGTCTAGAATATACATATACATGGTCCAATCTGAACAAAGTTAAAGTGTACAAAAATTTCAATCCAATGCTACTATCCCAAGTAGCTCAACAACAAAAAAGTCACAAAAGAAAATCAGCTCTGCCGGTCCGCTGAAGACTCACCACTAGTCCGCCACCGATCTCTGCTCTGCTCCCATACATAGTATGATCATTGTAGTCCAAACATCATGGAAACAACAAAGGGTAAGCTAGTGTAATTAAAAATCAACAAATAAATATATGGCAATATGATAAACAACAGCTACAACTTATACCACTCAACAATATCAGCAACGCAATGCGGCAATATCAGCACTGCTTAGCAGCAATAACAGCACCACTTAAGTGGCCCAAACAACACTGCAAAGCGGAAACAACTGCACCGACTTAGCGGCTATAACAACACAACATATGTGGCTAATAACAGCACCGACTTAGCGGCTATAATATCACCCAACTCAGCACAGCACAACACAGCACAACACAGCACATCATAGCACAACACAACACAACAATTCAACACACTTATTTTTTTCACGATTCGGCCCAACCCTCTATAGTTCCACTATACTATAAAATTTTACATTTTAATTCATCGATTCCAGCTCAACAATATACCTCTAATACAGCCTCACATTATTTTCTCAGCACTATCACCTAGTCATCACAGCATATTCATCAAATACAACTTAGTTCACCATATAATAACATTGATTAACAATCTCAGCACAATTCAACAGCCAACATCATATATTTCAATATCTCCTTTCGCGCCCGGCGCACTCGAGGTTGCGCCCAGCGCAGCTCAACCCGAGAGCACCAGGGGCCATCACGCCCAGCGCAAGAGTACTCGCGCCCGGCGAGACTCAACCTGAGAGTTCCGGGCTCTCACGCGCCTGGCGCAATTCTAATTGCGCCCAGCGCCTTCCAGGCAGAGACTCTAAGGAGTCTCGTGCGCTCAGCGTGGCCTAACTCGCGCCCAGCGTGGGGAAGGAAGAGACCTACCAAGGTCTCGCGCTCAGCGCAATTCGCATTGCGCCCAACGCTCTCTTGGAAGAGACTCCTAAGGAGCCTCCGCGCCCAGCGAGTCCAAACGCGCGCCTAGCACGACACCATAATACCCAAAACGTGTCACCATTGATATCGCGCCCGGCGCAGCCCAAGTCACGCCCGGCGCGGGCCAACCAGAGACTCCCATTTGCAAGCTCGCCCGGCGCACACAGCGCCCAGCGCGAACTCATCAGTAATTCTCCCCAAGTTCGAAAATCTTCCAAATCCCGCAAAACTTAACAGCAAAACCACATGCAATCCAACCAAAAGTTCCCATTCTCATCAAATATCAATAAAAACAGCTCATTTTCAACATGCAAACACAAATCATCAAAAACCCTGAAATTTCTTCAAAGTTCCGAAACCCCAAAAATTCAATTTTAATCCATCTCAGCCAGAAATCATCCCACAACAAGCAACATAGGAGTATCTAAAGCTCATTCCAAATCGAAAACAGCCAAAATAACTAGCTTCCCTTACCTCGGTAGAAGATTCCGAGCTTCAGGATGAAGAAAATGGAGAGAAGAAGAAGAATGGCTTGGGAGGAATTCCACACAGCTCGGCTAGCAACCCAACACCACTACTCAGCTCCTAAGATCACCACAGCCAGCTAAGATTAGAGAAAAGGAAACTGGGAAAGGAGAGTGTAAAGAGAGGTGAGTGAGAATAGAGAGTGAAAGAGAGTTGGGGAAAGGAAGGAAGGAAGGGTGACTCACAAAAAGTATATTTATAAATTATATATAATTATATATAACTATATATATATATATATATATAATGGTTGACGCTAGAAAATTCATTGTGCTTGATCATTTAATAAAAAGTACATTTAAGTCTATCAATAAATATATAAAAATATTATCATCATACTTTATAATACACTTAAATGGAATAATTTAATATATATTATATAATTAATAAAAGGTGAAAAAAATATATATATATATATATATATAATTAATTATAAAGTGTATTATATATATTATATAATACACTTTATAATTAATACTTGTATATTAGAAAGAAAAAAAAGGTGAAAATAATATATATTATATAATTAATAAATCTGGAATAATTTAATTATTTTTTATTTAAAAATTCGTAAAAATAAAAAATTATGATTTTGTGACGGATTTTGAATCCCTCACAATTTGTGACGGATTCTGTGACGAAAAATTTTAAAAAATTGTATTCCGTCACAAATTCCGTCACAATTTGTGAGGGATTACGTATCCCTCTCAAAACAGAAAATTTTATTGCACAATTATTATATTTAAGAATTATGTATAAATAAAAAATATTTTGCTAAAAAAATAATTAAAAAATTATGAAACTAAAATATTTTTTTCAACAAAAGATTAAAAATTAAAACATAAGAAATGAATTAATTTAAATAATAAGTTGTCATTTTGAAGTATAAGAAATTAAAATATGAATTAGAAAAAACTTTTAATTTAAAAAATACTTATGAAATTATAAAAAGACAATATTAATTTTCATTTTAACTAAAAAGCTAAAAATAAATATATAAAAGTATATTTATAAATTATATATAATTATATATAACTATATATATATATATATATATATATATATATATATAATGGTTGACGCTAGAAAATTCATTGTGCTTGATCATTTAATAAAAAGTAAAATTAAGTTTATCAGTAAATATATAAAAATATTATCATCATACTTTATAATACACTTAAATGGAATAATTTAATATATATTATATAATTAATAAAAAGTAAAAATATACATATAATTAATTATAAAGTGTATTATATATATTATATAATACACTTTATAATTAACACTTGTATATTAGAAAAAAGGTGAAAATAATATATATTATATAATTAATAAATATAGAATAATTTATTTATATTTTATTTAAAAATTCGTAAAAATAAAAAATTAGGATTTTGTGACGGATTTTGGAATCCCTCACAATTTGTGACGGATTTTGAATCCCTCACAGTTTGTGACGAATGCGTTCCCTCACAAATTGCGACGACTTCTTAGGCCGTCACAAATTGCGACGGAATTTTACTCAAGTATTAACATTTATTTAAGTAATTTGTGACGGAAAATTTATTAGTTAGTGACGGCATATTTCCGTCACTAATTGTGACGGACTGAATTTTTTCGTCGCTAAATATTTTGTGACGCCATTTTTTGTTACGACCCAAAATCCGTCACATTTCCGTCACTAATAATTTTGTGACGGATTTTCTTTAATTGTGTGACGGATTCTTTCCGTCTCTAATTTTCATTTTTCTAGTAGTGATACTAATTTTAATTTGGTTAAATTATAATTTTGGTCCTTTATCTTAGTTATTTAGATTCATTTTAATCTTTTATCTTTTAAATTGTTCATTTTAGTCTTCTATCTTATAAATTTGGATTTATTTGATCCTTTTGAAATGATTATTTTTAATTTTGAGAGACAATTTTGAATATTTAATTGACAAATTCAAAACTTAAAACTTATCTAATTAGATTCACCTATATGAAAACTATGAAATTCAATTAACATTTGAATAAAAAAAAATTATAAACATAGAGAAAATTATGTGAAAAATTATGTTTTATGAGCAATTACAAAATAACATGAAATTAAAGTTTTAGAATTGTTTTCGTTACTTTTTGGATTTATTTATATAGAACTTTCATCATGTTTAAAACACTTTTTTATTTTTTTAAACTTCAAGTGTGTTTAATAATTTTCATATAGACAAGTTTTAAATTTTGAATTTGTTAATCAAATATTCAAAATTGTCTCTCAGTATTAAAATAATTATCGTTTCAAAAGGATCAAATAGATCCAAATTTAGGAGATAAAAAACTAAAATGAATATTTTAAAAGATAAAAGTCCAAAATAAATATAAAAAGAATAAGATAAAAGACTAAATATAATTTAATCTTTAATTTAGTAAGATACTCGATCAAAAGAACTAACCTAATTTCAAATTAGGAAAAATAGACACTTCTGTGCCTCTGTATTTAAAAAAAAAAAAAAAAAAAGAATAGTGGGTAGTTATTTAAAATATAAGAGGTTTGAAAACTAAATGTCATTGAAATAGAAAAAAAGAGAATAAATAAATAGATAAAAGATAAATGATATACTGGTTTGTATTTAAATGTATAAAGGTTGATTGTAAGATAAATTAAATTGATATGATATAAAAATATTATAATTCAGCGTCATTAGATAGATTCTTAAATCAATATAATTTTGTGCACAATCTTTAATAAAATATTGAATATGTATATAATCACATCACATTCGTATAATATAATATATAATATATTATGTTATAGAATTTGATATTTATAAATTGGCTGTAAGGAGTAGGCTCATATGATACAAAGAAAGAAGTGAATTGGATTGCGTGAGAGCCTTACTCTGAGACCTGTTCTGACTGGTGAGCAATTCATACCTTCAACATGCTGCATGGGAGTTACGCCACATGCACGTGCTTTTTTATGCATCATCTTCTCCACCAATTTCATCTTTTTCTCTTCTTCTTTGCACGCCATGACCCACTTATTCTCATCCAACCAGATTAGCTTTCTTTAATGAATTCAACTTCCACTCCGTTTTCCATCATCTCTCCGTATTGGGGAGATGATAGAGTTTTTGTTTGATTCAATTTTTTAATAGGGTATTGGAGTTGAGTTTATATGCATTCCACATTCTTGTTTGTTTCTGTGCTTTCAATGCTTTAATTTTGCTACCATGCTGGATATTTTGTGGATTTGTGTAGTTGAATGCTTTTAGGGTTTTTGTTGGTCTTGTTTTCTCAAATTCTCTTTTTATCCTTTGATTTTCTTTTGAATACAATGTTAGGCGTGAATTCAAACTAATCTCACTGACTCAATCATTTTGTCTCGATTACTTTTAATGTTTGGATTAAATCTAAATCAACTTGTTCAAACGGATGTTGGATAATAAATTTTGATTTTTAAATTTAACTTAATTCAATTCAACCCTAATGTATAATATATTATTAAAATTATACATATAATATTATAATTATATATTTTGAATTCAAGATACTTAATATTTTAAACCTACCTCTTTATCTCACAGAACATACAAATTATAGGAAAAAAAAATTAAACAAACATTTTTTTTTAAGTTGTAACAATGAACAATACTTTAGAGACTTCACTTTACTGTTTGTTGTTGTTACAGATTGAGATTTTCTCTTTAATCAGACTTAAATTGTGTATATACGGATTCAAATTATATACAAGAATTATTTAATGACTCGTATAATAGTATGTTCAAATACACATGCTAAATGTTTATAATATATAATTAAAAATTAAAATGATTTATATATATATGATTCAAATTATATACGGATTCAAATTGTATACAAGAATTATTTAATGACTCGTATATTAGTATGTTCAAATACACATGGTAAATGTTTATAATATATAATTAAAAATTAAAATGATTTATATATATAAATAAATATTATGTTTAATATATAAATTATATTTAAAATTTAAATAAATATGTTCAAATATATAGATTGTATTTTAAATTTATAATAAATAATTTATATATAACACAATAATTATTTATTGATAATTTATTTTGAAAATATTAGGCAAAATTTGCTACCAACAGACCTTATTAATTAGTATATTTGCATCATGGTGGTTGTTAATTCTTTTTTATTTTCTGCTGACAGTTCTCTGAATTGGGATGAGTTCTGCTGCTAAAAACATGGATGAGCATGAACTAATTCGAGGGGCGGTCCTTAAGTACCTCATGAACCAAATAACCTGCAGCAAAGAGTTTTCTGAGTCAATGAAGAATAAAGAAACTAATGAAAGCCTTTTAGAAAGTTTATGCAACGGATTGAAGCTATCTTTATTGGAAAAAATTATTATCAGTCTTGTTTTATCTGATTCTGAGAATCCTGATGCCAGGCTGAGTGGTAAGTATGAAGTCACATTTAACTTGACTAATAATGTTAATGGTCATTTCTATATTATCTATACTGTGTCAATAATATTTTGCCATTTATATATAGTATATTTGACCTGAAATGTTGCTTGTGTATAGGCAAATCTTTTTGCATGGCTCGGATTGAGGAATTGTTTGCCAATCCTGGTTCTTGGAGTTGCAATGAGAAAATTCACAAAATTATCATGTTCCTAAAGCAGTCTAAGGGTCTTTCCAAGCACATGGTTTCCTTTATGCAGATATTATCACTTGTGAAGTTCAAAGACAAGCCAACTTTTGCCTTGACTCCATTGCTTCCTGAAGAGATGCATGAGGCTGATTTAAGGTGGTAATGTCTTTAGTAATCCTTATTACCATTTTATTAAGTTAACTACTCATCATTGGGCCAATGATATTGAAAACTTATTTGATTTAACCACTGAAATAAGTGGTTAACATAAAACTGGCAACCATTTTTCAATACAATCATATATTTGTTGTATATTATTAGTTATCAATAGTAATTAATTCAGTCATGATGTTTAATTAGTTATTCATCTTTTTACAGGAAGATGGAGTTGTTCCACAAGTGTGGAGAAAATGATTTTGATGCTATTTTGGAAGACATGCAGAAGGAAATAAACATTGGAGATATTGTGAAGGAACAAGGCTATGGATGCACGGTTGATGTCTCAAAGTGCAAGGAGATATTTCTCCATTCTCATCTCTAACTGATAATATGCTATCTAAATTACTTGGTGCAATTGCTTATAGTCGTACTGGGATGGAAGAAAACCAGAACACATACTTAACATTTCCTGCAGCCAATGGATCCAACGTGTCTCAGTTGCCACCTCTTAACTCTATTGGAATATTGATGTCTTGGTAGATACAGTTAACCATCTTGTGAGTTTTATTCAATAGGACTTAAAGTTCCTCTCATTTTGTTATTGCCTTTTGAATAAGAAAGTAAATCATTTCATTTTTATGTGCTTTCTGATACAGGCACCTCAAACCAACTGGATATGTGTCATGGAAAATCTTGATCATGAAGGGTTTTTCCTTCCTTGTGAAGAAGCATTCCTTTTTCTCATGTGTGTGTATAAACATGCCTCTGAGGTATGATATCAGAACCTTAGATATGCTTTTCCGGTATCTTAGCTGATTTAAAATCAGTTTTGATACAAGTTAGAAATAATTTTTAGAGCTTCTTTGCTGAAAAATAAAGAATTTTTTCTAGAAGAAAAGTTATCAAAGCCATTTTTAATCTTGTATCTAAATAGGCTTTTATATGCAAACTCTGGCATAAAATTCTGAATGTATGAATGTAGTACATTTAGATTGCTGGTATGATGATCTGTTTGTACATTTAGACCTGTTTGGATAAATTATTCCAAAAGCACTTATAGGAAGAAAAAAATTAAAATAAACTTATTAATGAACTAAAACTAAATTATACATGAGTTAAAAATAAGATTTTTGAAAAATTGATAAAAAAGAAAATTTCTACAAATTAACTTATATTTAAGCTAATTTTAACTCATGAAAAACTTTTGTTTTTATTTTTTATATTTTTCTCTCTTAAAAGTATTTCTAGAGAAGTTTATCTATGTTGACCATTATTGTTTCTTGTTCCTATCGCCAAATTCTTATGACAACAAATTGCTGTGCAGGCATATGTTGATGCAATTAATGGCCACAAGCTTCAAAATGGCCATGCAAATCATGCATGGTTGTGTCTTGACCTTTTAGACGTCCTCTGCCAGCTAGCCGAGAAGGCTCATGCCAATAATGTTCGATCAATCCTTGATTACCCTCTTAAACACTATCCTGAAGTGTTGCTTCTTGGGATGGCACATATTAATGTACAATCTAATGGATTCATATTTGTTGGTTCTCAACAATTACCTATTCTATGTCTTTTCTTGATTCATGTAGTTTACATTTGTTGTTCTTGCAGACTGCCTATTATCTCTTGCAACGGGAAGTATCTCTGATTGTTTTTCCCAAGATAGTAAAAAGTGTTGTAGGCAGTGGGATGATTCTACACCTTTGGCATGTTAATCCCAATCTGGTCTTGAGAGGGTTTATGGATTCTCAAAACAATGATGCGGGCAGCATTATAAGAATTGTGGACATCTGTCGGGAGTTAAAGGTTGTTCTCTTTTTAAGTGTGTGTTTTTTACTTTTATTCATTTCAATCATTTTCCTGATAGATAGATAGATTGCACTAAGTTGTTATGGTTTTCTTGATTTTGTTATATTTGAGGATTACAATTGACTATTGATATGATTAAAATAGAAATAATGCATTAATAGAATATATAAGTAAAGAGTAATTTTTATCTTATAAATCAGTTTTATAAGATTAAGTTAGGTTCATAATAAAAAATCTCCTTGTAAGATAAGAATTGTTTCTCACTTATATATAGATATATCACTAGTAGATGTGGCCAAAATAGAAATAAGGCATTAGCAAAGTATATAAAGAGATAGCAATCCTCACCTTATATATTGATCTAGACTCAATTTGCTTTCTTAATATGTTTTAATAATAAGCGAATCTCACTTTCATTGAGCCCTTAGTTGCAAGAAGCCTTCAAGTTTGTCTTCACGATTCACAAATGCCAATCTCTTTTCTTTTTTACAATCTTGTGCCATTTTTAACTCATGCTTCTTGGTGGTTTATAGATTCTATCATCCGTGGTGGAAATTATGCCCTCTTATTATAGTATAAGGTTAGCAGCAGTGGCATCAAGAAAAAAATTCATTAACCTCGAGAGGTGGTTGAATAGAAACTTAACTAGAAGCAAGGACATCCTTTTTGTGGTAACAATAATACCTTTCCTCGTTCTTTGGATCCTAATTTTTTTTACAAACTAACTTCACAGATTTAGAGTCTAATTGAATATAAATTAAAAGTGCTTTTGAGAGTTTTTATATTGAAAATAAAGAACTTTTTTCAATATAAAAACTCTTAAATATGCTTTTAAGCTTCTATCCAAACAATCTCTTATGCAGTCTTTTGGTTTCGTCACTTGTGCATTCCAACGTGTACTCCTCTGAGTTTATTGTAGCAAAAAAGTGGCTGACATTGTTAGGCTTTGCAGGAGTGCCTCAAGTTCTTAAAGGATGTCCATTTTGGTGGATCACAAAACCTTTCTGGAAAATCTTTTCATTAGTCTGGTGCTGTTCCGAGCCTCTATGCTGAGACGACTTCCACCTTCTTGAAGGTTCTACTTTAAATATTTGGTTTCTCTGCCTGTTGATCTTATTTGATTTTCATCTCACTTTTTCTGATTACAGGTTCTTAAATCCCACACCAACTCGGTTGCCTCTAGACAACTTTCTCAGCAGTTGGAGAGGCTGCATATATCTATTGAAGATTACTCTCTGGTTTTTACTCTTCAATTTCTCAGTTTCCTATGTTTATTCTATCGCTCGTGCTCATATCATTTTATATTTTCACTTAATTTTGTTGCTACAATTGCAGTTACATAGTACAGATAGAACCTCGTCAAGGCTTTCTTCTAATCTTGGTTTTGTTGGTCCTTCCCGTGGATCTATTTCTACTGGTATATTTCTATCACTTGTGTTTCTACAGTTACATAGCCTGTTGCTTTGCATAAAGACATAAATTTATGCTTTCTATTTCTGAAAATATGTTGTGCTCCTTTGATATGTGCATCTGGTGTAGGGTTTGGATCTGCCTTGAACACTGAAATTTTGGTTGCTGCTGCTACGAAAATAGAAAGTCCTATTGAGGTACTCTCTAGCCTTGTACAAAAGATTAATCAGACTGGCTGCTTTTCTTCAGTTTTGATAATTGATTCGCTCAGTTGTTTATATTATCAATGATTTTACTTATCTACTTATAAATAATTTTGAAGAGTTTCATGTTTCTCCTAAGGGATATCTTTGTTTACCAAAAAAAAAACATCTAGCTTGTGAGAGCTACACTTTCCCTCACATTTGATTTTGTTTAAATTTTCTAATTAAGTAGAGATGAACTACACACACTCTCTATATGCAAGTATTCGTGGTTTCAAAAATCTCTCTCCTATAAATGTCTTCTTTATCCCTTATCTCCTGATTCTTTCATCTCTTTCCTTATTTAAAGTAACAGGTCCCTCATCTATTATTTCATGGAGATTTTCTCTGATTTCTTGGGGATAGACTATCCTTATTTCTTTTAACTTTCATATCGGTTTAAATTTCTTTGATTTAAAATGGCTTATGATTATTCTTTCTCCTAATTATGAGGATAACAAAGTATTCTCTCTATTTAATTTTCTTACACTTTATTGTCATCGATAAATGAAATTATTATTGAATTTTAATTATTATGTTGACAATGATTTTATTAAGTATATTTGATACTATTCTGTATACAAATTTATTAAATTTTGTCAAGGTCATATGATAGATATTTACTTTAATTATATGATATTAATAATTTTTCACTTTTCAAAATAAATAATTGTGATCCTAAAATTATTTAACTGGTACAATGCATGAACTAAAATACTAGTTTTAATTTAGTATCTTATACAAATCTAAATTTTGATTTCCTTTACTTGGAGTAATTTAACCCTAATTTTTTATTATGTTAACAAGCTCCGGACTCAGATGTTCAAGAAAAGATATCATTTATAATTAATAATGTTTCTGCTGCTAATATTGTAGACAAAGCAAAAGTGTTTGCTGAAATTTTGAAAGAGCAGTACTATGGTTTGCACAGTATATGGTTATGAAAAGGTTAGCATGATTCATAAGTCAAGTCATGTATCATGTATTTGCTTAAAACAGTTGCATCCATGTAGAGATATGGGGCATGCTATATATATTGGTACCTTCATTTATACCATTTGTTATTTATTTCTAGAGCAAGCATTGAGCCAAATTTCCATGACTTGTACTTGAAATTCATGGATAAGGTTAATTCAAAGGCTTTAAACAAAGAGATTGTGCAGGCAATTTATGAAAATTGCAAGTTTTGAGCCTTGTTTCTGTTCCCTGCTTGATTGAATTGACAAGTTGTGTTGATAATATGAAATCATACTTGGTGTTTGAATATTCTTCAGGCTCTTTTAGGATCAGAGCTCTTAAAATCAAGTTTAGAAGAACGCTCTTTGCTTAAAAATTTGAGGAGCTGGCTTGGGAAGTTAACAATTGGCCGTAATAAGGTTTTGATGGCTCGTGAAATAGACCCAAAGTCTTTGATTATAGAGGTAATTTCCAAATTAAATATATTTCAGGAGCAGATGGCCCTTAAATTGGTCATTTTCTTATCAAATTGTTTTCCATGTTGTAGGCATATGAGAAGGGGCTAATGTTCGTTATTATTCCATTTACATCAAAGGTATAATTTATGATTGTAATTATCTGGTTCAATGTTTATCATTTAATTATGTGTTCTGACTCTAATTATAACTATCTTATGTTTCTATATAAAACACATTTTGTCATCAAATCCCTTTCAAAAAACATCTCTCAAAAGAATGGCAAGAAGAAACAAAGGTAATCAGTCAACAAATAAATCAACTAGCTAGGATACAACCAATTGCTCGGAAGGAGATGAAGAAAATAACAAAATGGTTTCAAGAAATAGTTTATATTTCTTCTAGGTTCTTTCATTTAAAACCCATTATTTAATTTCATTATTTTATGTGATTTTTAATTAAATTCTCTAATATTATTTTTAATTACAGTATAAGTGTTCATCAAATATCTCAGCCAAAAAATGACAGAGAAAAATACTATAATATCTCGAGTGCATCATCTCCCATAAAAGTTGTTGAAAGTAGGATTGATAAGGATGTGGAACAAGCTAGTGGGATGGATCCATTAATAGTCACTTTCAATAGTTTATCCAGAATGATAGTGGATAAATATCCTAAATTGAAGTTCGCACTTTTTCCATCAGGACTTCTAATACTTATTGATAATAACCAACAAACTTCTTCAACTAATTCGCATCAAATTCCTTCAAGAGTGGACAGTCAAAGTAAAAGTAGAAGGATATTGCTTGATCATTATGAAGCAGATAATAAATATTATATAAATTATCAACCCATGTCTCAGTATATATATAATTGATGGAATAATTGTCTATGTTCAAATACCAAAAGTAAGTTCCATCAATTATATACGGAGACATGGGTTGATAATTTATATAATATTTATTATCTGCTTCATAATGATCAAGCAATATCCTTCTACTTTCACTTTGACTGTCCACTCTTGAAGGAATTTGATGCGAATTAGTTGAAGAAGTTTGTTGGTTATTATCAATAAGTATTGAAAGTCCTGATGGAGAAAGTGCGAACTTCAATTTAGGATATTTATCCACTATCATTCTGGCTAAGCTATTGAAAGTGACTATTATGGATCCATCCCACTAGCTTGTTCCGCATCCTTATCAATCCTACTTTCAACAACTTTTATGGGTGATGACGCATCCGAGATATTATAGTATTTTTCTCTGTCATTTTTTGGTTGAGATATTTGATGAGCACTTGTACTGTAATTATAAAAAAAAAATATTAGAGAATTTAATTAAAAATTACATAAAATAATGAAATTAAATAATGGGTTTTAAATGAAAAAACCTAGAAGAAATATAAACGATTTCTTGAAACTGTTTTGTTATTTTCTTCATCTCCTTTCGAGCAATTGATTGTATCTTAGTTGATTTGTTTGTTGACCGATTACCTTTGTTTCTTTTTGCCATTCTTTCGAGAGACGTTTTTGGAAAGAGATTTGATGACAAAATTGTTGAGCTTAGAGGAGCCTAAACTTGATGAGGTCAAGATTATCTTTGAAGCTTAAAGGAGTTTTGATGATCACAAAATGTGTGTCAAGGACAACAACAAACAACAACAACTTAGAAGACAAAAACAAAGTCAAAGAAAGTGCTATGTAATAGGGATTAGTATATAAATTGTTTTGAATGAGTTTATATGTTGTGTGTGCTATGTGCATTAGCAAAATCTATATCTAAACTAATTAGAGAGTGTATGATGATGAGTTAAAAAGACTAAAAAGTTATTTTGAGACTTAAAACGAAGTTTTGAAAACTAACTCAAAATAATCGATTATCATTAAATATAATCGATTATTCCAGCAACAGGCAGAATGGGATGCCTTGTTGCAATAATCGATTATTTGCCAAATAATCGATTATCCCAGAAATAACTCTCTGGAATAATCGATTATCCAGAAAAATAATCGATTATATTGTTCTTGGTTGGTTTCCAGAAAACCTGAAGAACAAAATAATCGATTATTCTTTAAAATAATCGATTATCTGGTTCTGAAACTTTTATAAATAGTTTGAACTTTTAGAAACTTCAGATAAGAGTTAGAATTGATAATCAAATTTAGAAAAGCGTTTTTGTGGAGTCTTTGTGACAATCTTGGAGAGATTTCTTTGTGAATTTAAGAAGAAAAACGTTTGTGAAAAACCTTGAAAGAGATCATCATCATCATCACATTCTTGAAAGGGGAAGATTAAGATTTGCTTCTGAATTCCAGGTGAATTCGTTCCTTGATTCTTTGTGAATATTTGTAAAAATCTTGAGAAGGGTTTCTCAAGTGGTAAGGATTCTTGTAGTGGGTTTCTACAAGGGGTGCTTTCTTGGGGTCAAGAAAGTGGTTATCTTTAGTGTTGAAGTATATGCATGTGTGGTATGCTTGTAAACCTTCTTCATTAAGATAGTGGAACAAATCTTGATCAGGTGCTGATTGAGGACTGGATGTAGGTCACATGTGGAGTGGCTGAACCAGTATAAAAGACTTGTGCAATCTTCTTCTACCTTTATCTTTTACTTTGAGTAATATCTTTGTTGAACATTAAAGAAGATAATTCTTGATTAACATGTGTGTGTGAATATTGATGGTTTAATCTGAATTAAAGCATTACATTTGAACCTCATTAGTTTTTGTAATCAAGAAAGCATATAGAATTCATTCTTCCATAACAAGTCTTTAAACACTACTACAAAAACAATATACTACGTCGGACTTTCTACATCGGTTATTGAATAACCGATGTAAAAAAAAAGGACGGTGGCATTTTTGTAATTATTTAATCATTTTACATCAGTTATCTAAAGGACCGATGTAGTATTGCTTACAAAGTCACGATCTTCTCCCTTTCCTAACCCTATTTCCTTCAATCGTGACGCACAAAGGAAATTTCCTCCACCACCCTCACGTTGGCGCCGCCCAGCATTAGGTCTTGCAACGTTGCCGCAGCCTGGAGAAGATCATGCCCGTTCAGAAGTAGACCCGCGTCGGTCAGCGCACCCATTTCAAGGCCTTCGTTGTTGTCGGCGACAACAACAGCCACGTTGGCCTTGGTGTCAAGTGTAGCAAGGAGGTCACCACTGCCATTCGCGGCGCTGTCATCCTCGCTAAGCTCTTCGTCATCCCCGCCAAGAGAGCCCCACATCGTTCCCAGCACCGCTACGCGTCGTCGCCGTTGCGCGTCGCCAGCACTGCGTGTTGCCATCGCTACGCACCGCGGTGCAGTTCTTTTGGGCACCAACGCCGATTCATAAAATAGAAGAGGAATGGAGGCTTCTTCTCTCTCCTGATCAGTTTCAGATCCTTTGCCAGAAAATGACTGCGTTTAAGGTCTCAATCTCATTATTTCATCGTTTTTCATATGCAGCTTGCAAGGCTAGAGGCGCCGACTTTAGGGTTCATTTCAAGGTGTTGCGTTTAAGTTGTTGCTTGCAATCTCAGTCTGGAAGAAACGCATCTTGGTGTGCTTGCAATCTCAGTCTGAAGACCTGATGGAAGCACTCATGAATAAGGGAGTTCATTTGTCTCCTACAACGTGAGTGGAAGACTTTATTTTTTGCAAATTTTTAGTTTATGATATTTACTGTTTACCCATATGTGACTAATATGTTTAAAATATTTGTTTACTGACGACTATATAGATTTGAAGTGGGAGACTGGGTGAAGTTTAGAAGATCTATCACAACTCCAACACATGGATGGCAATGTGCTAAACCAAAGAGTGTTGGTTTTGTGCAAAGTTTTCCAGATAGAGACAATCTCATTGTTTCATTTTGTTCTGGAGAGGTTCATGTTCTGGCAAATAAAGTTATAAAAGTCATTCCATTAGACAGGGGTCAACATGTTTAACTGAAAGAAGATGTAGAAGAGCCTAGGTAACAATTTTTCTTTTGTATGTAATGGATTTATGTTATGTCTAATGTTGGGGAGTTTCTTTGATCTTTGTTAATAGCAATTCTTTTGGTTTATCACATCTTCTTTTGACAAGAACATTGGGTAAACTAAAAACTCCTCTAAATAATACTCCCTCTTTCTCGCACACATAAGCATATCAGGTAAGAACTTGTATTTATTGTGAAAAATTTATTCTCTGCACCTTAATTGTATGTAGTACATTTAACTGTCAAACATGATGCATATAGCATGGTTATAAGTATCTGAATTTATATTTTGATTGAAAATACTCAATATGCATGCTGAATATAGTTTTGCTTCAAGGGTAATAAAAGCAAATATTTATTATTGAAATGTCAGTAACATTTTATAAATATAATAATGCTTGTTGTCATTCAGGTTGATACCGCCGGTTGGTTGCAGAGGACAAAACAGGATAAAGGAGCAGCATCCTTGAGCATTATGCAATCAAGGAAGAGTCTACTCCGGGCTCATATAATTGCTTTGGTACTAGATGCGGAAGAGGTATATATGTTTCATGCATCTTATGTTTTGGACAAGGCCAAACAACTATGATATAATTCAGGCGATTTTTTTAGCTCGTTAAATTGCAATTTCATAAAGTATACTGTTCCAATTTCTTTCACATTTTTCTATTTATAAATACAAATTTAAACCTATTAAAATATAATTGCTCTAGTAATTCATTTGTTGGTTGGAAATGTTGAATTTGGTGCTTAGTTTTTGTTGTTTTGGTTTGAAATACTTTTCATTGATGATTCCTTAGAGTATGTGTAATGTGTTTGTTCTAATGTGAGCAACATGTGTCCCATTTTCATCCCCTTCTGTTTTGTGTACCCCTCAATTAGGATGGACTTAGTGCATGAATGACTGTGAAGTATGTGTATGTGTGCAGAATATTTTAATAGTATTGGGAGTTAAGATACTGTTCTAAAGTCGTTCCCGTACATGAGTTTTTATCTCATTCGGCATGCTAATTACTTTTACTTTGTTGTATTGTTGTTTCTCTAGATATGTATAAACTTGTGGCTTTTCTGACAAAAATGAACTTCCTTGACTAGAGATGTAAATATAACTTCCTTTGGTATGGAATATAAAATTTAAATAGACAGATTACTGTCTCTTCTTTCTTTCAAGAAAGTAGCAGACAATTTGAATTTTTGTTTCATCCTCAAGGGGTTTTATGTTTTATCCTGATTCTCTTCTCTTGTTCCTACTTCTGCACTTAGGATGCTGCCAAATCGTTAATAGAAGATGATTCGTTTTATACTACGAGTTTACTCAAGAAAGGGGCCAATTTGTTTATTTTCTTGTACTTGATTTTTTAATAAACTTGGTAATATCATGCAGTGAGTATACCCCAAGGCTTATAAAGGATCTTGAAGGAATCAAGGTGTGATGTTAAATGGATGGCCTTCTTGCTTCTAATTTAAGAGTTATATTACTTCAAACTTTTAACTATAATCTTTAATGTTTGGCTTTATTCTTGAATTTGTTTAGGTAAAATATGTAGCTGCTGGGTTGCTAAATTCAACTTGTACTGATGGTACTTGAATCTAATTAAATCTTTTTATTTTTCTTTCTTGGGCGTAGTTATTTTATATATAAGTTATAGATAGATCTACTAACATTTCTCTTTCTCCAACATGATTTTCAAATCTCATAATTATTCTTGTAATTTTTTAAAAACCGAGATAACAAAACTGCATAATGGTGTTAAAATTAATATTTTATAAGAAATTTGTATTAAGCCACCTTGTAGTATTGGAAATTTATATAGAAAGTTATTGATGTTTAGTTTGAAACAGGGATTAGTGGGGAAATTATTGATATTTTTTGGTCTCTTTGTTTTTATTGGGTGCAGAGCATTGCGGAGTAGCTTCGACTGAATGTTCCTATGGCGATGAAACTGGCGTTTGATGGTTTGAAGGGTTCAGGGTATAAAACAAGAGCCATTGCTTCTTTGCAATGATGAGTTTATTCGAAAACTTAATAAGGAATGGAGAGATGAAGATCATGCTGCAGATGTTCTCTCAATGTCATAACATGTGCCTGGGCTCAAGATTCCTATTGTAAGAATTGCATTGTCAAGCTGATTATAAGTTGTGTAGGGTGTTGTAGACAATAAAGTTTAGAACTTACATGTTGGAACTTACATGTTGGAATAAAAATAGTTACATCATAGGTCATGGGTTGACCCATAATCAATGAACAATTGGTTTGTGTTTTAAACCAGCTTCAAATAGGGAACTGAAGAGTATAGCTATTCATTTTTCTGCTGTTTAATTTAGTGGTTGAACCATATGACATCACGACTACATATTTATTTATTTTCAAGGCACATAGTTTGTAAACCAGTCATGAAAAATGGACTTAAATTCTTATTTACCCTTGTTTCTTCTACAGCTTGCTTGCTTTAACCATTGATTATATTGCTGGGGGAGTTTTTGCTGTTGGTTGGATTGGTAAATTATTTATATGGAATGTTTATGGTAATCGATTACCAGAGATTTTTTTTTACTTGATTACGCAAATCTACATCGGTTCTCAGGAGAACCGATGTAAATTTAAGCTTAAATCTACATCGGTTCTCAGGAGAACCGATGTAGATTTAAACATAAATTTACATCGGTTTTCCAGAACCGATGTAAAAATGAATACATTTTTTACGTCGCTCTATTCTACATCGGTTTTAGAACCGATGTAAATTACCTTATAGAACCGATGTAAAATATGCTTCTTGTAGTAGTGAAAGAAGCTTCATTTGAAAATTCAGTCTTAGAAAAGTTTAAGTGAAATAAAGATCCTAAATGCTCTGAAATTTTTTAAAGGGTCATAGAATCCAATTCACCCCCCCTCTTGGATTGTGCCAGTCTTTTCTAACAATTGGTATCTAGAGCAAGGTTCTTGAGAGTTATTCAAGATTTCAAAAATGGCCAACAACAACCTACCCTATGGTGAGGGTGTGTCTATTCATAGACCTCCTGTTTTCAATGGTGAAAACTATGTCTACTAGAAAATTAGGATGAGAATTTTCATTGAAGCTATTGATATTGCTGTATGGGATGTAATAGAAAATGGACCCTATATCCCTATGAAAAAAGATGGTGATGAGATTAAAGAAAAAAATTGGAGTGAGTGGAGTGATGAGGAAAAGAAAAGAGCCCAACATGACAAGAGAGCCAAAAACATCATAACATCTGCATTGTCAATTGATGAATTTTTTAGAATTTCACAATGCATATCTGCTAAAGAAATGTGGGATACTTTGCAAGTCACTCATGAAGGAACAAGTGATGTAAAGAGATCAAGAAAGCATACTCTCATTAGAGAATATGAGCTGTTTAGAATGCAAAATGGTGAATCTATTTCTGATTTTCAAAAAAGATTTACACACTTGATAAATCACCTTGTTGACCTTGGCAGGAAATTTGAAAAAGAAGAGCTGAATTTGAAAGTGCTGCAATACTTGGACAGATCATGGCAAGCAAAGGTGACAGCCATAGAAGAATCAAAGGATTTGACCTCTTTGACACTTGCTACTCTCTTTGGGAAACTAAGAGAGCATGAGCAAAATCTGCACATATTTGAAGAAAATGAACAGCAGGACAAGAAAGGAAAAGGAGTGTCATTGAAAGCCTTGAAATCTGCCAAAGGAAAAGAGGTGTCTGAAGAATCAAGCTCCGATGATTCCGAAACTGAGAACTTCAATTTGCTGGTGAAGAAGTTCAGAAAATTCATAAGGAGAAAGAAAAATTCCCCCTACAAATTCAATAGAAAGATAAACAAGAAAGAGGAAGCAAGTACATCCTCCTTCAATTGCTTTGAATGTGGAAAACCGGGGCACATGAAAGCTGAGTGTCCAAACCTCTTGAAGAAGCAACAAGAAAAGAAGAAAAGCAAGAGAAATGGAAAAGGGAAGAGAGCCTACATTGCTTGGGAAGATAATGACTCAAGCACAACAAGTGATGAATTCGAATGTGAGGAGAACAATTTATGTTTGATGGCTGGAGCTGACCAAGACACAATTGTAAGTGATTCTGACCTTGAATTTAATCCAGACTATGATCAACTCCAAGAAGCTTTTATACAAATTCATGAAGAGGCTGTGAAATTAGATGCCTTGAATTCAAAGCTGAAAAACAAGCTGAAATGGTATGAAAATGCTTTAATTAAAGCTGAACAAGAGCTTGAGAATTTGAAACATGAGCATGAAAATCTTCAAACTATGTTTAACTTTAGTGAAGCTCATTGTGAGTACTCCACCTCCTCAAAAGATGTTTGTGAAAATTGCAAGACTTTTGAAAAAGAAAATGCTGATTTAAAATCCACTCTTGCAAAGTTCACTAATGGAAATGAAAATTTAAATATTCTTTTTGGGAAAACAAAGAAACACTTTTGATAGGATTGGACTTGGTTTTAATCAAAGCATGAGCATGCCATTTAAGTCAAAGAAAGAACCTTTTTAGAAAAACTAAAATTTCAGAAAATTTAAAAGCAATTTCTCTAGACAAACAACTTGTTTCTATTGTTGTAAAAGAGGTCACACAATAAAGAACTGCTACCCTAGGAAGTATGGAGTTCCAAATGGAGAAATGGTTTGGATTAAGAAAAGTCAAAGGCTGAGAACTAACCTACAAGGACCCTTCACATGGGTACCTAAATTTTTTCTCTGAATCTTTGTTGTAGGAATGCTTGAGGGCCAAGAACTTACTTTGGTATCTTGATAGTGGCTGCTCAAGGCATGTGACTGGGGATCCTTCAAAGTTCTCAAGTCTGAAATTGAAGAATGAAGGGTATGTTACCTATGGTGACAACAACAAAGGGAGAATTCTTGGCCATGGCAATGTTGGTAACACCTCCTCTCAAACATTGATTGAGAATGTACTGCTTGTTGATGGATTGAAACATAATTTGCTGAGTATAAGTCAACTAAGTGACAAAGGCTTTAAAATTGAATTTGATAATACATGTTGCTTGATATGTGATAAAAAGACTAAAGAAATCAGATTCATAGGAAAAAGGATTGACAATATATACATGCTTGACTTAGAACACTCTATAGCAATTTCAAACACTAAGTGCTTAATAACTCAAGAAGAAAACATATGGCTTTGGCATAGGAGAGTTGCATATATTCATATGGATCATTTGAATAAACTGAGTAGGAAAGAATTAGTGGTTGGTTTACCTAATCTCAAGTTTAGTAAGGACAAACTATGTGATGCTTGTCAAAAGGGCAAGCAAGTGAAGGCTAGCTTTAAAAGAAAAAATCAGATTTCCACAACTAGACCTTTGCAATTAATTCACATGGATTTGTTTGGTCCTTCAAGAACCATGAGCTTAGGTGGAAACTACTATGGTTTAGTGATTGTTGATGACTACTCAAGATACACATGGGTTATGTTTCTTGCAAACAAAAATGATGCTTTTAATGCCTTTAGAAAATTTGTCAAGCTTGTTCAAAATGAAAAGTGTTCAAACATTACCTCTATACGAAGTGACCATGGAGGTGAATTTCAAAACATAATGTTTCAAAAATTATGTGAGGAACATGGTATAAACCATAATTTCTCAGCACCTAGGACACCTCAACAAAATGGGGTTGTTGAGAGGAAAAATAGGTCCTTAGAAGAACTTGCTAGGACAGTGTTAAATGAAACAAAATTGCCAAAATATTTTTGGGCTGATGCTATTAACATAGCTTGTCATGTGTTAAACAAAGTTCTGATCCGACCTATATTAAAGAAAACACCCTATGAAATTTACAATGGAAGGAAGCCTAACATTTCATATTTTAGAGTGTTTGGGTGTAAGTGCTTTGTGCTGAACAATGGGAAAGAGCAACTTGGAAAATTTGATGCAAAGGCTGATGAGGCAATCTTTCTAGGATACTCTACAAATAGCAAAGCTTATAGAATTTATAATAAGAGAACTCTAGTTGTAGAAGAATCTGTTCATCTGGTATTTGATGAGTCTAACAAACAAGAGACAAGGCAAACTGAAATTGAAGACTTAACTGATTTGCTGGATCAACCTCTATTGGAAAGTGAAACTAATAATAAGCCTAAAGAGACTTAACTGATTTTTTTTTTTGCCTAGAATTCCCTTTGTGAGTTTTCATTCTAGCAGCTTCTTAACAAGCAATGCTTCTCTCTTGTTAAAATCATCTTTCAAGAAAGCTCTATTCATTTTGACTAAGTGTTTGAGGGATTCGTCCTCCTCAAGTTCTATTCCGCTTGGATTTCATGGTTGTACGACACGGCTTTATCCTTTTAGGGCAAGAGTTAGGATCTTGATGATTGTGGATTTCTTTTTCCTAAACTCTTTATACATGGCTCACTTTCCATTACTTCTGGCTAATGCATATAGGTTGATTTCTCTTTTTATTCTCGTTTATTCTTTTTTTCAAGAAGGATATGTTCTAAATGAATGCAATGCAGAATGAAGAGAAAGTTGAGAATAATAAATACCAGTTCTAGTATTGGAATGACCCGTTCCAGCCTAGGATTCTTTAGGCCTTCTGATGTCCTGTCTTGTTGTTTTCCTGCTTCGGAAGCTCCTTCCCTTCATAACAGACACTACAAGAAAAATCAGCATTATCTACGGAAAAAATCCGTAGATAATGATGAAATTCCGTAGATAACTGATAATTATCTACGTATTATCTACGGAAAATAATTCTTAGATAATCAGGTCATAGATAACGTTATCTACAGAAAATTTTCCGTAGGTAACATTACTTACGAATTTTATCTACGGATACAAAAATTATCTATGGATGAGTTTATCTATGGAAATTTCCGTAGATAGCTTATCTACGGAAATTTCCGTAGATAATGTGACACCCTCTACCCCAACATACATATACAGTAATTATAAAAAAAATAGAATTTTTCATCAATAAAAATCAAATTTCCAACCACGTAAGGGTAAAGAGTTCACATTCATAAACTTAATCCAAATAACATGCCAGTAAAATTACAAAGAAATAAAACTGAATTTTCCAAAATAATTTAATAAGAACATTTTAAACTAATCCTATCTATGTCCCGATGTCATATGTCCTATCAAAGCAAAACCCAACATAGAAGCCTAAGCTTCATCACCAACATCCTCAGCCTCACGCTGATGATCACTTGTATATCAAACAAGAGAAACAACACAAAAGAAGGGAGTGAGAAACATCTCACTCTGGCTCACGGTGTAGGAACGCACACCGGATAGCCAAACACAAACAATACAGTTACCTCATAGATCAATCAACAATAATAGTTTATTCAATCATCCAAGTCATACAAATAGTAATTTATCATCATTTAATAATAAGGATGCACATGCATGGACACGAACTTCACATTATCATGCATGTGGCGCCAGTAAAACATCACATGGCATATAGCCGCTAGCAATACACGAAGAGTAGTCTAGGAGTACATGCCGGGTCACACCCTCTGCGCACTCTCACTAGAAGGATATACTACCAGAGTCTCGTCAGGATAGCTAAGCTGCGCAAGATACATCCCATGCACACAATGGGTGAGACTGGGACTTCCAAACCGAGCTATCCCCAAGGACTAATCCCCAAAGCTTTTACACTAGGGGGCCTTCTCTGGCGGTGTATTCCATATCGTACCCTTAAAACACTTATGCAAATGATGCATGTCAATTAAGACTCTATGCATTCTCATATCACATTATCATTTCCCATGGTCATATCACATCATCGCATTTCGTCATCATATTTCATTATCACATTTCATATCCCATGTCTCAATCACATTTCACTTTACATCATCATATTCACAAAGCCTCCACAGAACACTTTAATTTATATCAAAACTCGTTTATTTATAAAATTAAATACATATTTTTACATCTCACCAAACAAGGAATATAACAGAAAAATCAGAAATCAAAATAGAAAATATTTCATATTTTGCCTATTTCTCATAGGGTTTCCCGCAGGAACCCATAGAGCACTCTAGATCATATTAAAACATATTTATTTTCAAAATTAACCACATACTCATGCATCACATCCAACAAGGAATTACACAACAAAGTAATCAGAAGGAAAAATAGAACACATTCATATTTTGCCCGTTTTCTCATAGGGTTTCCCATAGGAACCCATAGAGATCTCAAGTCATACAATTAATTGCATATAAGAAAAATAATAAGCAAAACAGATACAATTGGGAGAAACCCCTCATACATGAGCATACATAAAAATACAGCAAACACAGAATTGGGGGCCAATCCCACTACCCAGCATACAATCCCACACCCAGAGCGAGTTTTCTCACTCCCCCCTTACCTGGATGAGCAGAAGACAAAGCTGTGATCTAAGGTAGTACTCTTCCTTAGAGCTCTTTGTTTCTCCTTTTTTTTCCTAACCCTTCAGAACGCAAATGAGGTAGATAGGGTTAACGCTACCTGACTCCTTAAAATTAATCCATTGGGCTGGGTCAACCCAACCCATTTTCCTTCTCTTCTAACTCACTTCTCTTTTTCCTCAAAATAATTAAATAAAATAAATACATGTATATTATAAAATATTTTTCCTCTATAATAATAATATATTTCTGACCCAAAATATAATAATATAATTTCAATAACAAAATATCATATAAAATCAACCTTCTCTTAAAACATATAAATATTTATTTAAATATGCTAATAAAAAATACTTATTTAATACGTACAAAATAATTGTCCAAAACAATAATTATTTAAAACGTACAAAATAATATTCTTCTATAATTATTCAAATAATTATGACCAAATACCATATAATAATAATAATTATTATTATAATAATAATAATAACTTTATTGAAAACTGGGGTGTTACAGATAACTTACCCACGAAAATTTCTGTAGGTAAGTTATCTACGGAAATTTAAGCTATCTACGGAAATTTTCGTAGGTAAGTTATCTACAGAAATTTCGATAGATAACTTATCTACGAAACTTTCCTTAAATTGTTCACAATTTTACTTCAGGGCATTACTTTATAATTATCTGCAGGTGCGCACAAAAAATTATAATCATCTTCAGGGCAGCAGATTTTTGAACACTTACAACATCAAATTCTCGTTTCTTGATAAAATCAGGAGCTGCAGCAAGATTAGGAGATTTCTCTTCCAATGAAGTATTCAAATTGCACGCAGATTCTCTAATTTCTGCTTCAATCATCTCTATTGCACTCCTGCAAAGGAAATAGACTATTAAACTTGTTTTTTTGCTGGATTTTGCGCTGGCTAAATTGACAAAGCAAATTGTGACAACAATCTAATACGAATGATACAATTTAGGGAAATGAAATAGGAAGCTTACTGGCACTTTCTCAATCCCTAGCTATGTATCAAAAAAATGCAAGAACAATGATAACGATGAAGAATGTAAAGAAAGTGTAACCCAGTATTCACGATACATGGGAACTCTGCTCTAATCAAAACCTTGATCCAATCACACCCCTTAACTAACTTATCTTTTCCTAATTCATTTCCTCTCATCAAATACATTTAATTGTATTGGGTAGTTATTATTTTGACTAACTCACTAGGTTCTAACCCCCTGCAAGAGGCTTAATAGGTTTCGAATTGAAGTTTAAATATTCTCTCTTAAATTTTACATTCAACAAAAACAAGGGTTTTGTACTTGTAGTAAAGTTTCATTTCAACCCTTTCTATCAATAGAATGAAATAAGATAAAATGAACACGTAAGACAACTAAGCTTGAATGCACTATTTTATCATGAGCATAAAGTGCAATAAGTAATAATAATAATAATTATTATTATTATGATGATGATGATAATAATAATAATAATCATAATAATAATAATAAATGACTGACCTGCATATACATAGAGCATTCCTCATGTCTCCAGAAGCTGCAGCAACTTTCTGCAAGGTGGAATGCCAATTAGCCTTTACATGTATATTATTTCAAGATGGGTTGCAAAATAGCACTTTGTTATGCTCCTACTGTCATTAGTTTATTTATTTAAAACATAAAACAGAAAAATGGAACTTAATGCATTTTACCTGAGAATGAAAAAAAGTAGCATAGCCTAGCATTATTTTTCAAAATTAAACTTATGTGAGCAATGATAAAAAGAATCACCCTAGCACACAGCTCCAAGGCTTGCTTTTGGAAGACAGTGTAAGGAAGTTCCGGGCAGTGAAAAAGAAATTATTAACAAAATATTCATCAAGAAATAACGTAAAATTTGGTTCACATTTTTTTCCTTCAACAAGTCAGTAAACTCTAGCAAAGCATCACAATAATTTTCTTCCAGTAGCCATGATTCAAGGTGAAGGCAGCTCAATCCTATAACTCATATTCAATAACAATTATAAAAACTCAATTATAATAACTCATTACTATTGTCCAACATATTATATTCATATGTTCTCATATAGTAAAACTCTAACAGTAACAATTATAAAAACTCAATGATAAAAAGGCTATAAATACCTTGAGTAAATCAGAAACCTTCTCAGCAATATATTTTTGTTGAATATTGGCTCCCTCCTATGTTACTTATCAACATGAATGCACAGTATAACTTCATCAACACATTACACCTGAAAGTAAAACTTAATAAATTGTAGGAACAATGTATATAAATTATTGCAAGTATATATAAATAGATGAGGCAGAGGTGAGGCAAGTATATATAAATTCTTAGAAGAATGAATGTTGATGCATCAAATATATAAAAAAATATTTTCAGAATTTAAAGTGTGAAAGATGGAAGTCTTCTTTTATAGGATGAAATTAGAAAATTCCAGAAAGGGAGATATGGAACTGAGAACAAACAATATAAATCACAAAGAGCAGGGAAGAGAAAAATACAGACAAATCCCTTATAATATAATGATTAAGCGTATCAATACTCTGAGATCAAAGCAAGATGAATAACTCAAACTCTCCTAATGGCTTGAAATATTATGTAGAGTCTCAGGATGGTTTATAAATTCAATACACATGCACCTTCATGTGAAAGTTATTTGTGCTTGATATGATAATGTTGACTCAATCTTAAATATCAACAAGGATCAAACTCCTGACAACTGTAGACAAGCTTTCATACAATGTCAAAGGTCAATTATCTTTAAAGCTTTGGTTGTTTGGTGGAGGCCTAGGAATGGGCGCCTTATACCTCTAAGAATGAGAAATTGGTATGTGACAAAAAAAATACCATTCAAAGATTATAATGATAAAAATATGCCGGTGCCACACACAAAAAAATGGCACCAGATACTAGTAAAATATTATATAATGGAACTGACAGAAAATAGAACCAAAGAACAGAAGATATTGCTAATACTCATCAAGGTACATTGTTTCACAACAGGAGACATTACTGACATAGATTTTCCTTCCTGACCTGAAAGATACAAATGAATATATTATAGAAACAAGTCACAAGTATTTGGAAAAGATACACTGATGGAAGTCTGGATGCTAAACCTTCAAAATTAATGGGAATGTACACAAAAGCCAAACAACAACCAACGTCCTCTTTGGTCAAGGTATACTCAGATGTACCTGCTGACACTAACAAAAAGCTTCTGCATAGATTTTCCACAATGAAACAAGAGTAAAGAGCTTAGTAAGTGCAATGAGGGATGGAAAAAAATTAAATTTTTAAACAAAACAAAAGCAGGAAGCATCCCCAAAGCACTGTAAAAAATGCAATTCTAATTTGCAAAAGCACAAATCAAAAGTATAGAATAAAGAAATTTATATTTTAACTTGATGCTTCCATGCCCTTTAGTAAAGTGCAAAAAAGAGAATATAGACCCGGAATCCCTGTTTTCCCGTAACCAAAAAATGTTCGGCTATGATGCTTGTTTCATTTTCAGCACCCCCTAAAGTAATAAATGTCAAAATAATCGGTGATCTACGAGAACTGGTATTTTTACAAATGTTGAACGAAGCTTATTTTTACAGAGCAGAATAGCGAGGGACTGTTGGAATGGTTTAACACAAAAGGAGGTGTGGTGGCCGGCAAGGGACTGTTGGAACGGTTTAATGGAGAAGGAGCTGTGGTGGCCGGCGAGGGAGTGTTGGAACTGTTTAACAGAGAAGAGAAGGAGGTCTGCTAGGGCAAGAGGAAGGTTCAAAACAAATTTCGTGTATCACAAGACTAAGTTATAAAAATAAAAATAAATTAATTCTTTATGAGCGTTATTTTTAATTTTAGTTTCTGCTCAGTTTATTTAAAATAAATAAATAAGTAAACATTTATTTTAAAATTTAATTTGAATAAAACATGTTATTATTGATATTAAATCATAATAAATTTTCTAATATTAAATTTAGTATATATTAAAATTAATTAAACATTTGTATTTAAGAAATTATTACAGATTTTAGACATATATTTTAAAGTTTTTATTTTATTAAATTAATTGAAAATTAATTATATTTTATCACTTTTTAATAAAGTGAGTGAATGATAATGAATTAATTAAAATTTTAAAATATATTTTTATTAAAAATAATTTTTTGGTCAATATAGTGACTAAAAAGTATCATAATAAATAATGAAATTAAATAAATTAAATCTTATAATGGTTATTTTTTTTCCATAATGCTAAATTAAATATTGTAATTATTTTTATAATAAATTAAAATGAAAATATTATAATCAAAAGAAATTTAATATTTAATCAAAAGATTATATAAATCATAATTAAAATTATAATAAATATTCTGATATTAAATTTATTATATGTTAAAATTAATTACATATTTATATCAAAGAAATTGCTACAGATTTTAGATTTTATTTATTATGTTTTATAATAAATAAAATCCAATATTAAATCAAAAGATTATAAAAATCATAACTCAAATCCAGGTAAATATTTTGATATTAAATTTATTATATATTAAAATTAATTAAACATTTTTATCAAACAAACTCATACACATTTTAGATTTTATTTACTATCTTTCATAATCAAAAGAAATCCAATATTAAATCAAAAGATAATAAAAATTATAACTAAAATATTTATAAATTTTCTAATATTAAATTTAGTATATATTAAAATTAATTAATTAAATATTTGTATTTAAGAAATTGTTACAGATTTTAGATATATATTTTAAAGTTTTTATTTTATTAAATTTATTAAAAATTAATTATATTTTATCACTTTTTAATAAAGTGAGTGAATGATAATGAATTAACAAATTCTAAAATACATTTTTAATTAAAAATAATTTTTTGGTCAATACAGTAACTAAAAAGTATTATAATAAATAATTATACTAAAAAAGAATAAATTTTATAATGATTATTTTTTTAATGATGTTAAATTAAATATTCTAATTATTTTCTAATAAATAAAAATGAAAAGATAATAAAAATATGTTTTACCTACAAAATTTATCTACGACAATTTCCATAGATAACTGAACATTATCTACGGAATAAATTTCGTAGATAATATTTCGTAGATAATTAAACGTTATCTACGAAAAAATTTCCTTGTTTGTGTACCCCCGGACGAAATTGGGTGTCTACAAGGGTTGGACGTTTGAGGTTAGTTTCAATAATCGTGACTTACATTTAGCTTTTGCGTTAATTGTTCATCTGGAACGGCCCGTTCTACAACCAGAACGGGCCATTCTACTTGAATTTAATGTTTGTTAATTGTTAATCTGGAACGGCCCATTCTGGTTGTAGAATGGGCCGTTCCAGATGCATTAAAGAAGGAGAATTTAATTTAGTTTAATTTTTTAGGATTATGGCAGATTCGGGGTCTGGTAGTGGAAAGAGGGAAGGGAGATATGCCACTCGATTTTCTGGGTTGACAGTTGGACGCATTGCGAAGGAGAGGACACTGGTTGAGGTGGATCCTCGTTCTAGCAAGGCGTCAAGCCCAAATGCTGCAAAGTTTAGGAGCTATTTGGGAGTCCTAGCTCGACGTCATGTTTCTATTATCATTACATCATGAGATGATGTTGAGGAGGCTGACAAGAATCTCATGTGGTAGGATATTCAGATATATACTTGCACATCCCTTTAATATTATATAACTTAAATATGTTATTTATTATTTGTTGTTATTTTGGTAGCAAAATTTTGATATTCCCAACACCGAGGTCATGAGGAGGAAGATGTTATCTGCCTTTGCCACCAGGTGGAGAGACTTCAAGACTTTCTTGACACGGGAGTATGTATTTGGAGAGCGACAAAATGAGACTCCCTGTAGTACCAGATTACTGACGAGGAGTGGATGCAATTTTGTGCCACTCGATTGGACCCTTCTTGGCAGGTTAGTTATTGATAATTCTTACATTGACACAAATACTTAAGGTATATTTTAATTAATCTCATTTTCTTATTTGTATTATTGCAGGCCAAAAGAGTAGCTGCCCAAGAATGACAGAGCAAGAATGATGCACCCCATCTATTGTCAAGAGGGGGATATGAATTAAAAAAAAGAAAATGATGAAGGCTAGGGTAGAGGCATCAGGGGTTGAGTCTACTGACCGTGTGGAGTCACCTCCCTGCTATGAGATGTGGATAGCAGCTCGAACAAAATCAGATGGGCAAATGACTTATGAGTCTGCAAGGGTCATTTCTGATAAAATAGTAAGTAAAAATATACAAACTAAGACTCTTCATTTCAACTCATTCAACTCACACTACAAGAAAATTCGCTATTACAGACGGTCAAAATCCGTGGGTAATAGTGCATTTTCGACGGATTACCGACGGATACTAATCCGTCGGTAAATTGCTCGTCTGAAATATTTATCGACGGATTTTTATCCGTGAGTAACTTTCCGACGGATTTTCCCACGGATTTATCTGTGGGTAATTACCCACGAATTTACCCACGGATATATCCGTGGGAAATTTCCCACGGATTTATCTGTGGGAAATTACCCTGAAGGAATTTTTCATCAAAAATTATAATTTTTTTTAATTTTAATAAATTTATTAATGTAACAACCCTCATATTTGGCCTCTTAAGGGTTCTATTTCACGATATTTCATTGTTTAGCGTGTTTTATCCTTACTTATGCAATTTCTGGGAAACTTCCCAGAAGGTCACCCATCCCAGTACTATTCCAGCTCAAGCACGCTTAACTATGAAGTTCTGATGAGTAAGCTACCGAAATGTTTATATATGTTGTCAGTATAACTTGTACAAATTAATTCATTTAAGTCATCCTCAAATATACAATCTCATATTTGTACTATAATAATAATATATAATAATTTTATATTACAAATAATAATAATTAATAATAATAATAATATATTTAATTATTATTTATTTATATCTACTTACTTTTACAAGTAATATCTACTTATTTTTATTTAAATTTATAATTTAAATTATTTAATTTTATAATTTATAATGATAATATAATTTATAAAATTATAAAGATTTATTTATTACATACTTATAAATTAAATTTTAATATTTTAAATAAATTATTAATTAATTTAATATATTTATTTACCTTAAATCAAACATATAAAATTCAAAAAATGTATTTATCCTTGTTTTTTTTTTTTCTAATTATCAACTATTAATAAAATACTAACTTAAAATCTTATCTAATTATATATAATATTCTCATATCAAATTTAAAACCAGATATTAGTTATACAAAAATATTAGGATCATATAGTAAATTGTCAATAAGATTCTAGTTAAATAATTTAAAATAATTAATGTTTCAATTATATTGTTAATTAGCAAATAATTTATTTCAAAACTAATTAATTTTTTATATTAATTATTAGTAAAATTTAATAACTTTTAATTTAACAATTAATTGGATCGATAAAATTCAACATGCACCATGAGTTATTGAGCGAAATAACTTTACCAAGAGTTATTTTGTAAGTTATCTTAAATCAAACATATAAAATTCAAAAAATGTATTTATCCTTGTTTTATTTTTTAATTATCAACCATTAATAAAATACTAACTTAAAATCTTATCTAATAATATTATAATATTTTCATATCAAATTTAAAATCAGTTCTTACATTTTTTGACAAATATAAATTTGTCTGAAATATTTCATCAATAATATAGATTTTCCTACAAAAATTTTCTCATCGAAAATATAAATTTTCCAACAGATTTAATTTTGTTTTATAAGAAATCATCTTCGATTAATATAACATTTTGTATATATGATTTAAGAGTAAAATATTTTTAATTTAACGGTTGAATTTATAAAATTCACATTTAATATAAAGTTATACGTCATCTTGTAACTGATTTTGTCTAAAAAATAATAGATAATCATACCCTTAACAGATTTTTCTTTTATATATTCTAATTTTATTTGTAATAATATGGTTATATATTTAAATAGTTTAATTTTAATAATTTTTTAAGTATATTTTTGTCTTTTCACTTAAAATATTTGAATTTCTATATTTTAATTTAAATTATTTTTTAAGTATATTTTTGTCTTTTTGTCTTAAATTTTTGAATTTCTATATTTTAATTTTAATAAATTTTTATTTCTATTATTTATTAATTCTTTTCTTTTTTAATGTTTTATAACATTATTATAATTTTATAATTTAACTTCAATCACTCCTTAAGAATACCAAAACTCCAATTCTCAACATACATCATCCTTAGATTCAATCGCTACAACTATAGCTTTAAAAAATTCCACCAATCGTAAACTCTTAATACACTAAAAACAATCAATGTCTTACCCAAGTCTAAGGCCTCAATAGTTCCTATAATATTAGCACAATATCTCGTCTACCACTACTCGCACATATGCTTGCAACACAAGCGATATCACTCAACCACTACTTCTTCCGCAAGAAAGAAGTATCAAACAAATAAGCAATCATAAGAATGAAGAAGAGCGTTCATAATGGTATTAGCTAACAATATCATGACTATCATTCCTCTAATTACAAAATAACTTAACAAGAAGAACATCATCATCATCAAAGTACACAACAAATAAGACACAATCAGAGTACACAATAGAATCACGATAAGTACATAACTCACGGCCGATTGGATCGACCTGCTCTGATACCACTTAATGTGACACCCTCTACCCCAACATATATATATATATATATATATATATATATATAATAATAATAATAATAATAATAATAAAAAGAAATATCTTATTGGATAAAAAAAATATTTAAAATTGAAACGACAATTCCAATAATCATCTGAGTAGAGAATTCACATTCATGTCCTTAATCCAAATAGCAAATAAAATTACAAAGAATAAAAATTGAATTTTCCAAAATATATACTTTAATAAATCATAAACAATGTCATATTCTAATTCTATCTATGTTCCAATGTCACATGTCCTATCAGAGCAAAACCCAACATAAAAGCCTAAGCTTCATCACCAACATCTTCAGCCTTACGCTAATGATCACCTGTATATCAAACAAGAGAAACAACAAAAAAGAAGGGAGTGAGAAACATCTCACTTTGGCTCACGATGTAGGAACGCACACCGGATAGCCAAACACAAACAATACAGTTACCTCATAGATCAATTAACAACAATAGTTTATTCAATCATCCAAGTCATACAAATAGTAATTTATCATCATTTAATAATAAGGATGCACATGCATGGACACGAACTTCACATTATCATGCATGTGGCGCCAGTAAAACATCACATGGCATATTGTCGCTAGCAATACACGAAGAGTAGTCTAGGAGTACATGCCGGGTCACACCCTCTGCGCACTCTCACTAGAAGGATATACTACCAGAGTCTCGTCAGGATAGCTAAGCTGCGCAAGATACATCCCATGCACACAATGGGCGAGACTGGGACTTCCAAACCGAGCTATCCCCAAGGACTAATCCCCAAAGCTTTTACACTAGGGGGCCTTCTCTGGCGGTGTATTCCATATCGTACCCTTAAAACACTTATGCAAATGATGCATGTCAATCAAGACTCTATGCATTCTCATATCACATTATCATTTCCTATGGTCATATCACATCATCGCATTTCGTCATCATATTTCATTATCACATTTCATATCCCATGTCTCAATCACATTTCACTTTACATCATCATATTCACAAAGCCTCCACAGAGCACTTTAATTTATATCAAAACTCGTTTATTTATAAAATTAAATACATATTTTTACATCTCATCAAACAAGGAATATAACAGAAAAATCAGAAATCAAAACAAAAAATATTTCATATTTTGCCTATTTCTCATAGTATTTCCCGCAGGAACCCATAAAGCACTCTAGATCATATTAAAACATATTTATTTTCAAAATTAACCACATACTCATGCATCACATCCAACAAGGAACACAACAAAGTAATCAGAAGGCAAAATAGAAAACATTCATATTTTGCCCGTTTTCTCATAGAGTTTCCCATAGGAACCCATAGAGATCTCAAGTCATACAATTAATTGCATATAAGAAAAATAATAAGCAAAACAGATACAATTGGGAGAAACCCCTCATACATGAGCATACATAAAAATACAGCAAACACAGGATTGGGGGCCAATCTCACTACCCAGCATATAATCCCACACCCAGAGCGAGGTTCCTCACTCCCCCCTTACCTGGATGAGCAGAAGACAAAGGTGTGATCTAAGGTCGTTCCTGAGTACTCTTCCTTAGAGCTCTTTGTTTCTCCTTTTTTTTCCTAACCCTTCAGAACGCAAATGAGATAGATAGGGTTAACGCTACCTGACTCCTTAAAATTAATCCATTGGGCTGGGTCAACCCAACCCATTTTCCTTCTCTTCTAACCCACTTCTCTTTTTCCTCAAAATAATTAAATAAAATAAATACATGTATATTATAAAATATTTTTCTTCTGTAATAATAATATATTTCTGACCCAAAATATAATAATATAATTTCAATAACAAAATATCATATAAAATCAACCTTCTCTTAAAACATATAAATATTTATTTAAATATGCTAATAAAAAATACTTATTTAATACTTACAAAATAATTGTCCAAAACAATAATTATTTAAAATGTACAAAATAATATTCTTCTAGAATTATTAAAATAATTATGACCAAATACCATATAATAATAATAATAACTTTATTGAAAACTGGGGTGTTACAGATATACTCACAACGGCCATAGGAAGGCCAGAGCACGCAGGGAGTGTGCGTGGTATTGGTGGTTCTTGGAGTCACCGATATTACTTTGGTTCACCACCATCGAGGAGCAGTACTGTTGGCTCTTGCAGTTAGGAGGCTATGCAAAGAATGGAGATGCAGTTTGAAGAGAAATTAAAGAAAATTCGAGAAGAGTTTGAATAGAAGTTTGAGTTTTTGGCTCGTTCTCAGCAACAGACTACAGTTCCTCATGATGGTGTTCGAGTCAGCACTAAAGGGAGTTATGCTGCTCCAGATCCCTCAAGGGAATAGACTCACACTGATGTACCAAACTAGTGTGAGTTATATGTTGAGGATAACCCCCCACGGTTAGTGGCTATTAGTCGAGTATTTGAGGGTGGCTTAACCATCCATGGTGTCCCTCTACAGCCAGAGTGGACACGGGTTTGTGATTGACCAAGTTCAAGATGCTACTACTCCAGTGCCTTTGCCCAATACAGAGGTTCAACTAGTGGGGCAGGCAACCGACACATTCTTAGCTTGGCCAAAATGTTTAGTTATGCCGCTTTCAACACGAGCAAAGGTAATTCTATTATTGCTCTTTTATATTCTTATAATTCTATTATTGTTTAACTAATCTTGATTCTTTCTTTAATATTTTATCAATCGTGGTAAGGAGGTCATGAGAGAACCTATTGTTGATGATGCTGATATCGCAGAAGCTGAGGATGGTCCCATATCTAGGCTTCTAACCATATTACCACGATTGAAGAAGAAACCAATTCAATTGCTGTGGGACATTAGAGTTTTTGGAGTTGATAGCACTGATGTTCCACTATACATATCCCTGTCCGACACATTTTAAAATCAGTTAAGACTGACAAATGTTAAAAGTCTAACTTTTAACATTGGTCATGCCATGATCGATGTTAAAAGTAGTTAATTTTTTTTTAAAATATTTGACTTATTTTAGGAGGATCCCTGAACAAAACCTATAAATTAATAAAATACTAGATAATTCATATGTTTTTAATATATCAAATTACATACAAATTGTGACACCCTTCTACCCCATAATAGATAAGTAACAACAATAAGAATAATTCAATAAATATAACATCAAGAAGGGTCCACATATTTTAATAAAAACTCATAGGTTCACAAGTCTTGAAATAAATAGAAATAATAATAATAATAATAATAAAGTTTTACTCTTAAAATAAAATTATCAAGGTCTCTAAAGAAAAATGAAAGGGATCCAGAATTTACAAATATAAGGTGAATATAAAACTCCTAAAAATAAGTCTCCTCAAACGACAAATAACAATTCATAACTAAAGCATCCTAAATTCATGCCCCAATGTCACATCCTATCAGAGCAGAACCCTTTCCCTTTAGAACTCAACACTATGAGTGCCTTCATCTTCACCTAAAAGAAAACCACATAAAAATAGGACGGTGAGAGATAGATAACATCATATATAAACATAGAGCTACCCAATTCCCACCCCACACCGTGCACCAAAATATCATCATTAACTATAAACAACAAATACATCTCGTATAATTACCAAACATCATTTTTTTTCAATCATACAAGCTTTCATACACATGCTCACTATATGCTCATACACATCTCCTCTCCTAAGAGTCTCAACTTGGCACTCCGCACAATGGGCGTACCTCGTCAATTCCCTTAGTTGTTGCCAATGCGGGCATACCGTTCTCACACCCTCCCAGGGCCGGTATGTTGCACGGTTAAACACCCAACGGCCCACGCATGGAATGCCTCCCGTCATGGTCCCCCCTGTCTCAACCCCTCTCTGGGCCCAGGGTCCAATGCAATATAGCCACGTCTGGCTTCTCAAGCACCACATGCAACTCATAAGTCTCATGCAACTCATGCATCCCACGTAACTCATAATTAATGCATCTCCATTATATAACATCATCACATGTCAATAACAATCCATGCAATATCATCCTCACATGCTAGGTACCTATCATTAAGTTATCAACATCATAGACCACAAATTTCACATAATTCTTCACACACATCACAATATCTATGACATTCAGTTAATAATTTAACCATAACTCGAGATATACATATCCTTTCTAAGTGATCCCAACTCCATTAGAATCCTAACATCAATATCTACAACTTTCATGAAGAACACAAATCCTAATAAAGTCGTTTAGGTTACCATTCAGGGCTCACAAAAATTGATATTGTGGTTCGCACACAGATTGTAAGGCTCAAATTGCAACTCACATAACTTGATCAAATATTATATTTTACACGATTCTTGTGTCTAAATGGTAGCCCCCGATGTCTAGTTTCTAACAAAACAAACGGCACTCGATTTGGATAACTACACAGAAAGATATCGCAAAATTACAAACGTATGTCGGGGTCCCGACGCCCGACGCCCAAAACTGGCGCTGAGCGCCCAAATCTCTGCCCAGACTCCCCTCTGTGAAATTAAACCTGCGTTTTACGAGTTCCAACAAGGTTTTTACCAATTTTCACTACTTCTACACCCCGTTGGTTCAGTTTAACTCCATTTATATTCTTCATACGTTCCAAATCAATCCATACACATCTCAAGCCTCAAAAATTGGTTTCCATTGGTTTTACAAAAAAAAAATCTAAACTCTTCTTAACACATAAAATTCAAGTCATCAAATTTAAGGATAAAGAATTAACAAGAAAGCCCCAATGGAATTCAAAGACAATTCAAGAAATAAGTTCTTCCAAATGAATTAAGAATTTAGAACATCGATTGCACAGATAATCGTTCAGAATTTTAAATAGAGTTCCTAGAGGGACTTAGGGATTGCCTTCACTACCCGAACACCCCTATATTCACATATGAAGAAACCCATCTCCCCCGTACCTGGATGAGCAGAAGATGAATGGTCTTGATGTGATCTAAGATCGTTCCTGAGTACTCTTCCTTAGAGCTCTTTGTTTCTCCTCTTTTTTTCCCTAACCCTTCAGAACGCAAATGAGGCAGATAGGGTTAACACCACCTGACTCCTTTCTTAAAATTAATCCATTGGACTGGGTCAACCCAACCCATTTTCGTTCTCTTCTAACCCACTTCTAATTTTCCTCAAAATAATTAAATAAAATAAATACATGTATATTATAAAATATTTTTTTCTCTATAATAATAATATATTTCTGACCCTAAATATAATAATATAATTTCAATAACAAAATATCATATAAAATAAACCTTCTCTTAAAACATATAAATATTTATTTAAAAATGCTAATAAAAATACTTATTTAATACGTACAAAATAATTGTCCAAAATAATAATTATTTAAAACGTACAAAATAATATTCCTCTATAATTATTAAAATAATTATGACCAAATACCATCTAATAATAATAATAATAACCTTTTTGAAAATTGGGGTGTTACACAAATGATAAGAGTTGGTAAATGTCAACCATATATGTAATCAAAGTAACATACAAACTATTATGCATCCTAAACTACAAAATGAGTAAAACTATAAACTTACGTTTTATGCCCAAGAAGGGAGGTATTAAGCTTGTACGCACTACCCATACAGACATAACCAAACATCATATTCTTTGAATTTTCTAACTCAGTGGGAAGTGGCTTGATTGTTGTTGCTTGCTACATCTAAGTTTTACAGAAAATTATGCAAATATGATGCTATATTTTTTTCTTTTGTTGGGGGCACAGAGAACAAATAAGAAACTCTACAACCATTAAAAGCAAGCGATAACAATATTCTGAATCATTGATTCCCAGTCCTACAAAACAGCTTGTATGTAATAAAGAATTTCGAACTCTAACCCTCGGATACATGCTGTCATTGAACTATACCTTTCCAATAAGGCGGGGCTGACCATGGTGAGAATTCATATGAAATTTCTCTCTTCTTTTGCTTCAAGGGCATCCACTTCCTCGTTGGATAGTAGGTCCACAATAGGTTTATATACGTCCCACTCCTTTCTTTTCCTGTTATATTCAAGAAAAATAAGCCAAGCCTGTGACATAATCTAAACATGGATGTTAATACAAAACTTGCAAATTAGTTCCTGGCCCTGTAACACCCCAGTTTTCAAAAAGGTTATTGTTATTATTATTGTTATATGGTATTTGATCATAATTATTTTAATAATTATATAGAAATATTATTTTGTACGTTTTAAATAATTATTATTTTGGACAATTATTTTGTACGTATTAAATAAGTATTTTTATTAGTATTTTTAAATAAATATTTATATGTTTTAAGAGAAGGTTGATTTTATATGATATTTTGTTATTGAAATTTATTATTATATTTTGGGTCAGAAATATATTATTATTATAGAGGAAAAATATTTTATAATATACATGTATTTATTTTATTTAATTATTTTGAGGAGAAAGAGAAGTGGGTTAGAAGAGAAGGAAAATGGGTTGGGTTGACCCAGCCCAATAGATTAATTTTAAGAAAGGAATCAGGTAGTGTTAACCCTCTCTGCCTCATTTGCATTCTAAGGGGTTAGAAAAAAAAAAAAAAGGAGAAACAAAGAGCTTTAAGGAAGAGTACTCAGGAACGATCTTAGATCACACCAAGACCATACGTCTTCTGCTCATCCAGGTAAGGGGGGAGTGAGAAACCTCGCTCTGGGTGTGGGATTGTTTGTTGAGTGTAAATATGTATATAATCTTGAAAATAAACAAGTTTTGATATGAATTAGAGTGCTCTGTGGGTTCCTGTGGGAACCCTATGAGAAACAGGCAAAATATGAATATTTTCTATTTTGCTTTCTGATTGTTCTGATGTATTCCTTGTTGAATGAGATGTATAAATGTGTTTATTTTTGAAAATAGATCAGTTTTGATATGATTTTGAGTGTTCTGTAGACACTATGTGAATATGATGAGATGATGTGAAAAATGATGATTATGTGAATATGATGAGATGATGTGAAAAGTGATGACTATGTGAATATGATGAGATGATGTGAAAAGTGATATTGAGACATGATAATGTGATATGGGAATGAAAAATAATAATGAGATATGAGAATGCATAGAGTCTTGAATGACATGCATCATTTGCATAAGTGTTTTAAGGGTACGATATGGAATACAACGCCAGAGAAGGCCCCCTAGTGTAAAAGCTTTGGGGATTAGTCCTTGGGGATAGCTCGGTTTGGAAGTTCCAGTCTCGCCCATTGTGTGCATGGGATGTATCTTGCGCGGCTTAGCTATCCCGACGAGACTCTGGTAGTATATCCTTCTAGTGAGAGTGCGCAGAGGGTGTGACCCGGCATGTACTCCTAGACTACTCTTCGTGTATTGCTAGCGGCAATATGCCATGTGATGTTTTACTGGCGCCACATGCATGATAATATGTAGTCTGTGTCCATGCATATGCATTCTTAATGTTATATGATAAAGTGATGGTTTATGTCTTGGATGAGTGTGATGTTATTATTAATTTATCTATGTTATACTTATTTTGTTTGTGTTTGGCTATTCGGCGTATATTTCTACACTGTGAACCAGAGTGAGATGTTTCTCACTCCCTTTTCTCGTGTTGTTCTATTTTGACTGTTATACAAGTGATCATCAGCGTGAGGCTGAGGATGTTGGTGATGAAGCTTAGGCTTCTATGTTGGGTTTTGCTCTGATAGGACATGTGACATCGGGACATAGATAGAATTAGTTTAAAGATGTTCTTATTAAATTATTTTAGAAAATTCAGTTTTATTTCTTTGTAATTTTACCGGCATGTTATTTGGATTAAGTTTATGAATGTGAACTCTTTACCCTTATGTGGTTGGAAATTTGATTTTTAATGATGAAATTTTTTTATATTTTTTATAATTACTGTATATGTATGTTGGGGTAGAGGGTGTCACAGGCCCAAAGAAACCTTGTTCTATAGGATCGAGGAAGTCACAGAATTAGTTGGGTGATAGTTATTAAGGATTGAGGAAAAACATTTAAATTTGTTAGCAGTTGGGAAATTGACATCTAAAATTTGGGAATTGAGCATTTAAATTTGTAAAATAAAAAAATTGCAAATCATTGAATCATGTGACTAATATCGATAATATGAAATTGCACCTATTCATTCATGTACCATAAAATTCGAAGTCATTTGAAATTCATCTTATGATACAAATTGATAGGTAGCCGAATCAAATTGAATAGTAGGATTCAATTTGTGAATAACTGGTAAAAAATGTCATATTATGTCACCGTTTATCCACTTTTCCTAGCTGAATTCTAATATTTATGAATTACTTAGGGGGTGTATTGGATTAGGATTTTAAAGGAATTTTTTAGTGAAAAAAAATCTTGCGGATTTTAAAAGACTTTGCAGGATTTTCATGACTTTTAAGATTTTGCAGGATTCTACAAGATTTAAAATCAGGATTTTAATGGATTCTACAAGACTTTTAAATCAGGATTTTAATGGATTCTGTGGGATTTTGTGGAGTTTTGACATTTGATAAGATTTAAAAAAAAATTCATACATTCAAATTTAAAAAGAGTCAAAGATAAAATAATTAAAAAAAACAATAATGTCTAGATAAATAATAATAATAATTCTCCATAATATTCTATCATCTTTTTATAGCATCCACTATCAATTGTAACAATTCATCGGAATCCTCCTTGGTCTAAGCTTCATAGTTTTCTTTCTCTTTTCCTTTTTCTTTATTATTTTCATGTGAATCTCCCATTTGAATTACTAAAATAATATATGTTGAAAACCAGTTATATAAATAATTATGGATAAGAGACAAAATCAATAAAATTATATTATTATTTTTAGAAGCACACCAATTATACAAGATCGGATATATCTTGGCTATCCAAATGGATCAAATATCTCAATCATTATAAAAAAAAATGTAAAAACGAAAATATAGAAACAAAAGATAATTTTTTATATAAAAAAAAATTAGTATATTCGATACTGAGAAAATATTTAGATATATAATCTTTTTATATAAATGGGAGTATTTAGATATAGAGAATATATATATATATATATATATATATATATATATATATATATTTATATTTATTTTAGTTATATATTATATGATAATTTTTAACGATATTTATAAATGTAAATTATTCTAACAAATATTTTAACAATATTTTATTTTTTAAAAATAAGCTAATGAAGACATAAATCCTAAATCCTAAAAAATTAGATACTGCAATGTCTTATGTTAATTTTCTTTTTTAAAAATATAAAAAAAATCTTAAATTCACAATATAAAAATAAAAAGAAAAATTCATAGTAAAAAAAATAAAATAATTGTTGAGTCATAAAAGGAGGGATAAGAGTAACAAATTCAAGGGAATGAGAGAGTTCGCAGTTTTTATGCTGAGAGGGTTCTTCCCCCAACTAAGATCCATTTTGTGACACCCTATACCCCATCATCAATTCACAATTAAATAATAAGAAAGATTTCTTTTTTTTTTTTCTTTTTGGGTAAATAAAATCTTTCATAGTTTAATAACATCTTTCATGTATAAAACAATTGTTTCAAATATTATAAGGTAGAAGATTCACATTCGTAACTCATCAATCATAAAAAGTCAACATATAAGTATTAAGATTCAAGAAATCATATAAAGGAAAATATAGATTAATTCCAGCAAAGGTGGCAGAGCCTCCTAGTTAGGAATTAATTTATAACTTTGAAATCATATAATAAAATAGTATAATAAAGATGTACATTTTGGTCTTTTCTCAGGAACGTTCAAAATTACATAAGAAGAGAAAATTAAAGCTTTTTAATATAATAACATCCAAAATAAACCTAGCTATGCCCGACGTCACATCCTATCAGAGCATGCCCCACTGAAGTCTTTAAGCCTCATCACCAACATCCCCATGATGCTGATCATCTGCAACATAATTTAAAACATATACAAAAATAACAAGGGAGTGAGAAACATCTCACTCAGTTTCAGGTGCAGAAATCAAGGCTAGATAGCACCCACACACACAACAAATATAAGTCACTTATAAACAATACACATATATCATCAATATCACATATACATTCATTTATCATGCAATGATGTCATGGACTCATCTCATAAATGCATGCATGTGGCGCCATACGGAAGTTTCACATATCATCACTGGTGACCCAAAGGTACACCTAGTTACATCACCACTACAAGAAAAATGATAAATTGCGACGGACAAATTGCGACGGTTATCTAGAAATCGTCGTCTCTTTGATATTGCGACCCTTCATACGACGGTTTTTCAAAACCGTCGCAAAATTGTTCAACATTGCGACGGTTTATCGTAAACCGTCGCAAAATTTGTTTAACATTGCGACGGTTTATCATAAACTGTCGCAAAATTTGTTTAACATTGCGACGGTTTATGATAAACCGTCGCAAGTTTAACATTGCGACAGTTAATCATAACCGTCGCAAATTTAACATTGCGACAGTTAGTCATAAACCGTCGCAAAATTTTCAGCATTTTTTTTATTAGAATTTAAAAGTTTTTTTTTAAGTATTATGTATATTATCTTAACGAACTTATATTTTATTAACAATTTTATATATACTTTCTTTAAAAATATAAAAATAAATATGTTAAAATTTATAAAAATCCAGTTTAATTTATTTATGATATAAATATGTTTTTAATATCTAATATATATTTTTAGATGATAATTTATTTTAAAATATATCTTATAATAACAATTCTAAATGGAACATAAATCTTCTGATTTTTCTTAGTTTGATTTTTTTAATCAATATATATAATTTTACTATTTTGATTTTTTCAATCAACGTATACAATAAAGAAAAAACACAAAAGATAAACATGCATAGTAAAAATTTTATTTTATCAAAAAACTTTTTATTTTAATATATTACATTATATATGTGAATATTAAGACATATATATATATATATACATATATATATATATTATAATTAAACTTTTTTAAAAAATTAATTCATTATTAAGAAAAAAAAATTTATTACATGAGAATTAATTTCTTTCAAAAATTTGATAGATATAAAATAAATAAACATTTTTTCTGAATCTATATTTTTATTTTATTAGAATATAATTTTTATTTTTTAAAATATATTATTTTTTTAGATAAAAAATTATGTATATGTCAAATAGTAGTGGGGCAAGTGCCCACTATTCCAAATGTACATCCGTCCCTATATATATATATATATATATATATATATATATATATATATATAATATAGGGGGTTATAATTATACCAATGTAACTTTTATTAAGTATTATGTTGTTCAATAACTTTATATTAAATGTGTATTTTGTAAATCCAACCGTTAAATTGAAAGTTCATATCACTTTATAAGTGTATATCAAATTTTGTTAAAATTGAACAACAACTGGAAGGTAATCAAATTGTTTATATTTTAGTGTATTTTAAAATTAATATATGACATCAATTTTGTTTTATAAAAATGAAGTATCAAACCATCTTGGATTAATATAAAGTTTTGTATATATAATCTTTGAGAGATATGAACTTTCAATCTAACAGTTGGATTTACCAAATTCACATTTAATATAAAGTTATTGAGCGGTGTAATACTTAGTAAAAGTCACATTTAATATATATATATATATATATATATATATATGAGGGGGTTTATAATTACATCAGTGTAAATTTTACTAAGTGTTACACAACTCAATAACTTTATATTAAATGTGAATTTTGTAAATTTAACCGTTAAATTGAAAATCTTTTACTGTTAAATCATATATACAAAATGTTAAATTAATCGAAGATGATTTCTTATAAAAACAAAATTAAATCTGTCAGAAAATTTATATTTTTGATGAGAAAATTTTTGTAGGAAAAACTATATTATTGATGAAATATTTTAGAAAAATTTATATTTGTCGAAAATGTAAGAACTGGTTTTAAATTTGATATGAAAATATTATGTTATAATTAGATAAGATTTTAAGTTAGTATTTTATTAATGGTTGATAATTAAAAAATAAAACAAGGATAAATATATTTTTTGAATTTTATATGTTTGATTTAAGATAACTTACAAAATAACTCTTGGTAAAGTTATTCCGCTCAATAACTCATCGTGTGTGTTGAATTTCATTGATCCAATTAATTGTTAATTTAAAAATTATTAAATTTTACTAATAATTAATATAAAAAAATTAATTAGTTTTGGAATAAATTATTTTCTAATTAACAATATAATTAAAACATTAATTATTTTAAATTATTTAACTAAAATCTTATTGACAATTTACTATATGATCTTAATATTTTTGTATAACTAATACTTGGTTTTAAATTTGATATGAGAATATTATATATAATTAGATAAGATTTTAAGTTAGTATTTTATTAATAGTTGATAATTAGAAAATAAAACAAGGATAAATACATTTTTTTTTGAATTTTATATGTTTGATTTAAGGTAAATAAATATATTAAATTAATTAATAATTTATTTAAAATATTAAAATAATTTATAAGTATGTAATAAATAAATATTTATAATTTTATAAATTATATTATCATTATAAATTAAAAAATTTAAATAATTTAAATTATAATTTTAAATCGAAATAAGTAGATGTTAATTATAAAAGTAAGTACATATAAATAAAGAATAACTAAATATATTATTATTATTATTATTATTATTATTATTTGTAATATAAAATTATTATATATTATTATTATAATACAGATATGAGATTGTATATTTGAGGATGACTTAAATGAATTAATCTGTACAAGTTATACTGACAACATACATATACATTTCGGTAGCTTACTCATCAGAACTTCACAGTTAAGCGTGCTTGACCTGGAGTAGTACAAGGATGGGTGACCTTCTGGGAAGTTTCCCAGAAATTGCACAAGTAAGGATAAAACATGCTAAACAGTGAAATATCGTGAAATAAAATCCTTGAAAGGCCAAATATGAGGATTGTTACATTAATAAATTTATTAAAATAAAAAAAATTATAATTTTTGACTGTTAAAAAAAGGATTGTAATATTAATTTAGAGGCAGTTGGTGCGACAGTTGATGAAAGGGTCGCAATATTAATATAGAGGCATTTGGTGCGACAGTTGATGAAACGGTCGCAATTCCAATTTTGCGACGGTTTGTGCAACGGTTCTGATAACCGTCGCAAAATTGCCTGGTGACGGACGACTCTGCGACGGTTCCCAAACCGTCGCAATGTTGTCTTTGCGGCAGTTATAACCGTCGCAATGTAGGTCATATAACCGTCGCAAAATCGTCATTTTCTTGTAGTGCACTGGTGACCCTAAGGTACACCTGGTTACATCACTGGTGACCCTAAGGTACACCTGGTTACAAGTTACATCACTGGTGACCCTAAGGTACACCTTGTTAGCATGTTACATCAGTGGTGACCCCAAGGTACACCTCGTTAGCAAGTTACATCACTGGTATGCGGCCTCAGCGGCACACCTGGAATAATATATGCGTATGATGCATGTCATACCATCATAATCTCATTGACTCAATATTTAACTTGTTACATAATTTCAATAGAAAATCAGACAGAACAACGGCACTTTCAACAAAAACAAAGTAGAATAAATAGAAAATCGGACAGAACAACGGCACCTTCAACAAAAAACAAAGTAGAGTAAATAGAAATTTATACAGAACAACGGCACCTTCAACAAAAAGTAAAGTAGAGTAAATAGAAATTTAGACAGAACAACGGCAAGGGATTGGGGGCCAATCCGACAAACAACTATCCAACAATTATCCCCACACCCCTGAGCGAGGTTCTCACTCCCCCCCTTACCTGGATAAGCGGAGTTGAAACTTGGGCAGGGCCTCCTCCTCTGGATCCCCTCTTTCTTTTCCTCTCTTTCTTTCTTTCTTTCTTTCTCTCTCTCTCTCTCTCCTCTTTCTCTCTCTAAGATTACCACTTCTTGCTCAATATAAATTTTTCACCCCCCCTTGGCCCTATTTATAGGCCTCCTGGCGCAACCGGAACGGCCGTACTGATTTCGGAACGGCCCGTTCCGGATCCTTCAAACGTGGGCAAATTTCTCAACTGGAACGGCCCGTTCCAAAATCGGAACGGCCCGTTCTCAAAAAGCAGAACGACCCGTTCTGAAACCAGAACGGCCCGTTCTCAAACTCAGCAGAACGGCCCGTTCTCCCTCCGGAACGGCCCGTTCTCCTTGTTGGAACGGCCCGTTCTGGGCCCGTTCCCAACCTAAAATTTTAGCTTATTTTAAATGCTCAGAACGGCCCGTTCCACTTTCGGAACAGCCCGTTCCGAGTTACTCAAATGCCCCTAATACCTTTATAAAATTACGAAAATGCCATCAATAATTACGAAAATGCCATTACTAATAAAATTATCCTTTTAAGGAAATTGGGGTGTTACAATTCTCCCCTCCTTTTAGAAATTTCGTCCCCGAAATTTACCTGAAAACAGAAATGGATGAGCTTCTCGCATCTTGCTTTCTAATTCCCATGTAGCACTTTCTTCAATATTTCCTCCCCAAACGACCTTAACCAAAGGGATTTCCTTTCCTCTTAGTTGTTTCACTCTCGTGTCATCAATCCTTAGAGGAACCGTTTCATAAGTAAGATTATCCTTCAACTGAATGTTGTCAGACTCAATGATATGGGAAGGATCATGGACATACTTTCTGAGTTGGGAAACATGAAAGACACTATGGAGATTTGAAAGAGATGGAGGCAAAGCAATTTGATAGGCCACTTCACGGATTCTTTTAAGAATTTGATAAGGACCAATGAAACGTGGAGTAAGCTTACGGGATTTCAGTGCTCTGCCTACTCCTGTCCAAGGAGTGACTTTAAGGAATACATGATCACCTTCTTTAAACTTAAGGTCTTTTCTCCTCTTGTCAATATAACTCTTTTGCCTACTCTGAGTTGCTCTCATCTTCTCTTGGATCATCTTAACCTGTTCAGTAGTTTGTTGAACTATCTCAGGTCCTAACATGACATTCTCTCCAGGTTCTGTCCAACATAAAGGTGTTCTACATCTCCTACCATACAGAGCCTCATATAGTGCCATCCCAATACTAGAATGGTAGCTATTATTGTAGGTAAATTCTATCAAAGGTAGGAAACTATCCCAACTACCCCCACGTTCTAAGATGCAAGCCCTCAACAAGTCTTCCAAAGATTGTATGGTTCTCTCAGTTTGGCCATCTGTTTGGGGATGGTAAGTTGAACTCAATCTAAGCTTAGTGCCTAAAGCCTTATGCAAACTCTCCCAAAATCTAGAGGTGAACCTAGGATCTCTATCAGACACAATACTAGTAGGAACTCCATGCAACCTCACGATCTCACTGATGTACAACTTGGTTAACCTCTCCAAAGAGTACCTAATATTAATGGGAATAAAATGGGCAGACTTAGTCAATCTATCCACAATGACCCATATAGCATCCAAGTTCTTCACAGTCTTAGGTAACCCAACTACAAAATCCATAGAGATGCTATCCCACTTCCACACAGGCACATCTAAAGGTTGCATCAAACCTGAAGGTTTTTGGTGTTCTACCTTAGCTTTCTGACATACTAAGCAAGCATACACAAATTCCTCCACTTCCCTCTTCATCTTAGGCCACCAAAACATCTTCTTAAGGTCTTGGTACATCTTAGTGGCTCCTGGATGGATACTAAGGATACTCTTATGACCTTCTTCCAGGATTGCTCTCTTAAGTTCTGGCACACTAGGAATGCACAACCTATCCTTAAATCTTAAAACTCCATCCACTCCAATTCTAAACTCACTTTTCACACCTTGATTCAACTTCTCTACCTGACTCAATAAGAAAGGATCCATCTTCTGACCTTCTCTAATCTCATCTATTAAGCTATTAGTCACTCTCAAAGCTCCCAACTTAATACTCTTAGAGTTCAACTCACACCCTAAGCTCATATACCTAAACTCCTCAATCATTTGCAATTCCCTAATCATCAAGGAAGACATTCTCAAAGATTTTCTACTCAAAGCATCAGCTACAACATTAGCCTTGCCAGGGTGATAATTTAATTTAAAGTCATAATCCTTAAGAAACTCTAACCATCTCCTCTGCCTCATATTCAATTCCTTTTGGTCAAACAAGTACTTAAGGCTTTTATGGTCACTAAAAACCTCAAATCTAGACCCAAACAAGTAATGTCTCCATAACTTGAGCACAAAAACTATTGCAGCTAACTCAAGGTCATGGGTAGGATAGTTTTGCTCATGAATTTTAAGTTGTCTTGAAGCATAGGCTACTACCTTACCCTCCTGCATAAGTACTCCTCCTAAACCCAATTTAGAAGCATCACAAAATACCTCAAAAGTCTTACTAGGATCAGGTAACACTAACACAGGAGCACTAGTTAATCTCCTCTTAAGCTCTTGAAAACTCTCCTGACACCTAGAATCCCACACAAAAGGTTGGTCTTTCTTCGTCAGCTTAGTCAAAGGAAGAGCTAGCCTAGAGAAATTCTCTATGAACCTTCTGTAATAACCAGCTAGTCCTAGGAAACTCCTAATCTCAAATACTGATTTAGGTGTTCTCCACTCTAACACAGCTTCTACCTTAGCAGGATCTACAGCTATTCCACCCTTGGATATCACATGTCCTAGAAAGTTCACACTATCCAACCAAAATTCACATTTTGACAATTTAGCATACAACTGTTTCTCCTTAAGGGTTTGAAGAACGATCCTAAGGTGCTCAACATGCTCTTCCCTAGTCTTGGAATACACTAGGATATCATCTATGAAGACCACTACAAATCTATCCAAGTAAGGGTGAAAGATCCTATTCATGTAGTCCATAAAAACACCAGGTGCATTAGTTACACCAAACGGCATAACTAAATACTCATAGTGCCCATAGCGAGTTCTAAAGGCAGTCTTAGGAACATCCTCAGTTCTCACTCTAATCTGATGGTATCCTGACCTTAAATCTATCTTACTGAACACACAAGCTCCAACTAGTTGATCCATAAGGTCATCTATCCTAGGCAAAGGATACTTATTCTTAATGGTCACTTTATTCAGTTGCCTATAGTCTACGCACAACCTCATGCTCCCATCTTTCTTTTTAACCAATAAAACAGGCGCTCCCCAAGGCGAAACACTAGGCCTAATGAATTGTTTTCCTTGTAATTCCTCTATTTGTTTCTTAAGCTCAACTAACTCTGTAGGGGACATCCTATAGGGTGCTATAGATATAGGTGGGGTACCTGGTACTAAGTCTATGCTAAACTCAATCTCTCTCTCAGGTGGTAAACTAGACACATCCTTAGGAAATACTTCTGGAAATTCTCTTACTAAGGGAATCTCATCTAGCTTACTATCAGTCTCAAGTGTTAAAGAAGCTAAGATCATGTACACTCTTTCATTGTCTTTTAAACAAGTTTTAATGTCAGCAGCACTAAGAAATTCCATACTCTTACATTCACCAAAGGAAATAGATTTCTCAAAGCAGTTTAAAAGGACATGGTGAGAAGATAACCAATCCATACCAAGAATTACATCTAATTGACTAAGAGGCAAACAAATTAAGTCAACTAGAAACTGCTTATCAGAAACTGTCAAAGGACATTTCAAACACACTAGGGATGTAGTCACAGGACCATTAGTAGGGGTTTCAACAACTAGATCAAAATCTAACAAAGACACAGGCAAATTCAATTTTTGGACACAAGAGACAGAAATAAAGGAATGAGTTGCACCAGAATCAAATAGTACAACAAAAGGAGTCTCAGCTATGAAACAAGTACCTTGTATCAAATTTTCTGACTGAGAAGCTTCAGCACCACTAAGAGCAAATACTCTCCCTATAGTCTTTGGACGCTCAATTTGCGAACCCGATCCAATAACACGTGTTCTTGGTGGTTCGGGACAGTGGGTACTGATGTGACCCTTACCCCTGCAATTGAAGCAAGTAACCTCGTTGTCATTACACTCAGACCGATTATGACCAATACGTCCACACTTTCCACATCTTCCTGAAGGAGTGGACACAGATCCTCCAACACTTCCAGTAGCACTAACAGTGGATCCTCTAGTAAATGACTTGCTTTTATTAGCAGCAGCTTTATTCCCTTGAAATCTAGTAGGAGCGAAGTAAGGCTTACTCCTACCCGAAGTACTAGAACTCACAGCACGGATAAGACCTCCAACTCCTTTATAGAAAGCAGCACGATCACGGTTGTCCCGATCATAAATACTGCACTTATTGACCAGAGTGGGAAAGTGATATATCTCCTGATAGTTAATTGCAGTTTTCACTTTAGGACGCAGACCATTTACAAATTTTATGCATTTAGCTCTTTCACCACCCTCACCATGGTAGTGTGTACAATAACGAACCAAAGCATCAAATTTGGCAGCATACTCTGCCACTGTGTTATTCCCTTGATTCAGTTCAAGAAACTCCATTTCTTTCCGACTTCTCACATCATCCGGGAAATACTTCTCAAGAAAGATTTTCTTGAAGTTGTCCCAATTCAAGTGCACCCCTCCATTAATCATCCTCTGAAGTGCTCCTTCCCACCAAAAGTGAGCATCAGCAGTCAACATGAAGGTGGCCAACTTCACCTTCTGAGTGAGGGGACAATCCATGACATTGAAAATTTTCTCTATTTCTGTTAGCCAATTCATAGCAGCATCTGGGTCATATCCTCCTTTAAAGGTAGGTGGGTGATTTCGTTGAAATTGCTCCAACCAGTTAGGAGTAACTTCAGTCCTATTGTTATTATTCATAGCTTGTGCTAATGCTTGAAGAGCATCGGCAATCGCACGATCATTTCTACCAGCCATAGTCTAAGAAAATAATACAATCAATAAACATAATCAATCATCATACTAGCATACCAACAAGTTTTACAATCAATTCAGTCCATCATTCATGTACCAAATAAACATAGTAAACCAAATAAGCATAGTAAACTCATAACTCACGGTCGATTAGATCGACCTGCTCTGATACCACTAAATGTGACACCCTCTACCCCATCATCAATTCACAATTAAATAATAAGAAAGATTTATTTTTTTTTCTTTTTGGGTAAATAAAATCTTTCATAGTTTAATAACATCTTTCATGTATAAAACAATTGTTTCAAATATTATAAGGTAGAAGATTCACATTCGTAACTCATCAATCATAAAAAGTCAACATATAAGTATTAAGATTCAAGAAATCATATAAAGGAAAATATAGATTAATTCCAGCAAAGGTGGCAGAGCCTCCTAGTTAGGAATTAATTTATAACTTTGAAATCATATAATAAAATAGTATAATAAAGATGTACATTTTGGTCTTTTCTCAGGAACGTTCAAAATTACATAAGAAGAGAAAATTAAAGCTTTTTAATATAATAACATCCAAAATAAACCTAGTTATGCCCGACGTCACATCTATCAGAGCATGCCCCACTGAAGCCTTTAAGCCTCATCACCAACATCCCCATGATGCTGATCATCTGCAACATAATTTAAAACATATACAAAAATAACAAGGGAGTGAGAAACATCTCACTCAGTTTCAGGTGCAGAAATAAAGGCTAGATAGCACCCACACACACAACAAATATAAGTCACTTATAAACAATACACATATATCATCAATATCACATATACATTCATTTATCATGCAATGATGTCATGGACTCATCTCATAAATGCATGCATGTGGCGCCATACGGAAGTTTCACATATCATCACTGGTGACCCAAAGGTACACCTGGTTACATCACTGGTGACCCTAAGGTACACCTGGTTACATCACTGGTGACCCTAAGGTACACCTGGTTACAAGTTACATCACTGGTGACCCTAAGGTACACCTTGTTAGCATGTTACATCAGTGGTGACCCCAAGGTACACCTCGTTAGCAAGTTACATCACTGGTATGCGGCCTCAGCGGCACACCTGGAATAATATATGCGTATGATGCATGTCATACCATCATAATCTCATTGACTCAATATTTAACTTGTTACATAATTTCAATAGAAAATCAGACAGAACAACGGCACTTTCAACAAAAACAAAGTAGAATAAATAGAAAATCGGACAGAACAACGGCACCTTCAACAAAAAACAAAGTAGAGTAAATAGAAATTTATACAGAACAACGGCACCTTCAACAAAAAGTAAAGTAGAGTAAATAGAAATTTAGACAGAACAACGGCAAGGGATTGGGGGCCAATCCGACAAACAACTATCCAACAATTATCCCCACACCCCTGAGCGAGGTTCTCACTCCCCCCTTACCTGGATAAGCGGAGTTGAAACTTGGGCAGGGCCTCCTCCTCTGGATCCCCTCTTTCTTTTCCTCTCTTTCTTTCTTTCTTTCTCTCTCTCTCTCTCTCTCTCTCTCCTCTTTCTCTCTCTAAGATTACCACTTCTTGCTCAATATAAATTTTTCACCCCCCCTTGGCCCTATTTATAGGCCTCCTGGCGCAACCGGAACGGCCGTACTGATTTCGGAACGGCCCGTTCCGGATCCTTCAAACGTGGGCAAATTTCTCAACTGGAACGGCCCGTTCCAAAATCGGAACGGCCCGTTCTCAAAAAGCAGAACGGCCCGTTCTGAAACCAGAACGGCCCGTTCTCAAACTCAGCAGAACGGCCCGTTCTCCCTCCGGAACGGCCCGTTCTCCTTGTTGGAACGGCCCGTTCTGGGCCCGTTCCCAACCTAAAATTTTAGCTTATTTTAAATGCTCAGAACGGCCCGTTCCACTTTCGGAACAGCCCGTTCCGAGTTACTCAAATGCCCCTAATACCTTTATAAAATCACGAAAATGCCATCAATAATTACGAAAATGCCATTACTAATAAAATTATCCTTTTAAGGAAATTGGGGTGTTACACATTTTCATCTCATTCTACTCACAGAAACCCTAACAAATTCATCTTATATATATATATATATATATATATATATATATATATATTTAGAGATTATGATATCAATTTCATCTTTCACCTTTTTTTTCTTCTTGACGTATGTTATAAAAAAAATTACCACTTAAAAGTTGAAATTTCAAGCATTTTTTTTGTTATATAAAGGAACAAATTCAACTACATAGAATAAAATAAAGCAAGTCAATTAAAGAGAACGAACAGAAAAATAGAGCAAGTCAATGACACTATCATTTACATATCAGAGTTTCACAAAATAGGAGAATGGGATGAGAACAGTACTACAATATTATATATGAGCAATGAATAATAGTATAGTATTATTAGTAGAGAAAAAATGGAGAAGACAGGAGCATAGAAAAAAAAAGATGAAAAACCCACTTGAAAATTATTGTAACACTTGAAAAATCACTTCAAACAATCCTTCAAAATCCGTTGGGTTTGGATGGGATTGTTTTATGAATCTGGTATTTATAGATAACACTAGAAAGTCCTTCAAAATCCCTCTCACACAACAATCCTTTAAAATCCTTATATTTTTGAATACCAATGGATTGTTTTTAAGTTGTAAAAAATCTCAAATGAATACCAGTGGATTTTAATGGACTCTTTAAAAAATCTTGAAAATCCAGATTGAATACCACTGGATTGGTTTTAAGTGACATAAAATCCTGATTGAATACCAATGGACTTTTTTACTCAAAAAAAGTCTTTTAAAATCCTACGAAATCCTAAACCAATACACCCCCCTTAATTTCATGGGCTACGAAGGCACGATGACTAAGCAGTACTCTAAGATGATTGGACAATGATATAAATGTTCAGAACTAAATTATTGAGCAAAAAGGAGTGTTCAAATTTTATGAAACAGACTTACCGGAGCACACTAGATTTTGGACTAAATAACTTAACCAAGTCCACTGCTACAGCGCCCCCTTTACTGTTAATATATCATTGACAATAAAGCGGATTAGGAACGTACATATTCACATGGAATTTAATAACATTGCATTTATCACACCACGCGAACCATGACATAAATGTATAAAAAACAACCTGACAGGAGTATATGTTAAGAATAAGATGTATGCCCAAGATCCAATCTATCTTATATGCATTAATAAGATTATACTTTATTTTCATGTTTATTGAATATGAGAAATAATTAATATGATAAAGCCTTGATTAAAATTAAAGACTTCTTTTTTTATAATAGAGAGATTATAATAATGAGAAAAACAAGTCCTTTTTAATTTTAATCTAAATTGTTCTTGATCGTAAAATATTAATTAGTTAATATTTTATTATGAGAAATTTGATAGTTCAAATTAATTATTTGCAATAGTTTCGGTTCTCTATTTTTTTTAAACCTTTTATAAAGTATATTAGGTGTATATTAATTATTAAGTACGACCTGACAACCAGGGGACTTGTGATTAATTATTGCATAACATGCGAATTTGGAATTAATTTATAGTGAGTGCCTAGACAACCTAGGAGAGTATAAAATTAATTTAAGGATACTAATAGGAGCGACCTGACACTACTAAAAAAATTAAAATTTGTAACGAAAATTTGTGACGGATAAAATGTCGTCACTAATAGTGATGACTTTTGTGACGAAAATTTTATTTTTGTGACGGACTACTTAGTTTTAGAGTTTGTGACGGAAAATTTTCCGTCTCTAACAATACCGTCACAAACGGGGTCACTAATAAAAAAAAAAAAATTGCGACGGATTTAGTGACGGATTTTGATTCCTCTCTAAATATTTCGTCACAAATTTCGTCACAATCTGTGAGGGATTATGTATCCCTCTCAAAATAGAAAATTTTATTGTACAATTATTATGTTTAAGAATTATGTATACATAAAAAATATTTTGCTAACAAAATAATTAAAAAATTATGAAACTAAAATATTTTTTTCATCAAAAGATTAAAAATTAAAACATAAGAAATGAATTAATTTAAATAATAAGTTGTCATTTTGAAGTATAAGAAATTAAAATGTGAATTAGGAAAAAACTTTTAATTTAAAAATACTTATGAAATTATAAAAAGACAATATTATTTTGCATTTTAACTAAAAAAGCTAAAAATAAATATATTAAAGTATATTTATAAATTATATATAATTATATATAACTATATATATATATATATATAGTTATATATATATAGATATATATATATATATATATATATATATATATATAATGGTTGACGCTAGAAAATTCATTGTGCTAGATCATTTAATAAAAGTACAATTAAGTCTATCAATAAATATATAAAAATATTATCATCATACTTTATAATATACTTAAATGGAATAATTTAATATATATTATATAATTAATAAAAGGTGAAAAAAAAAAATATATATATATATATAATTAATTATAAAGTGTATTATATATATTATATAATACACTTTATAATTAATACTTGTATATTAGAAAAAAAAGGTGAAAATAATATATATTATATAATTAATAAATCTGGAATAATTTAATTATTTTTTATTTAAAAATTCATAAAAATAAAAAATTAGGATTTTGTGACGGAATTGAATCCCTCACAATTTGTGACGGATTCTGTGACGGAAAATTTTTAAAAATTGTATTCCGTCACAAATTCCGTCACAATTTGTAAGGGATTATGTATCCCTCTCAAAATATAAAATTTTATTGCATAATTATTATATTTAAGAATTATGTATATATAAAAAATATTTTGCTAAAAAAATAATTAAAAAAGTACAATTAAGTACAATTAAGTCTATCAATAAATATATACAAATATTATCATCATACTTTATAATACACTTAAATGGAATAATTTAATATATATTATATAATTAATAAAAGGTAAAAATATATATATAATTAATTATAAAGTGTATTATATATATTATATAATACACTTTATAATTAACACTTGTATATTAGAAAAAAAGTGAAAATAATATATATTATATAATTAATAAATCTTATATAAGTTGATTATTTTTTATTTAAAAATTTATAAAAATAAAAAATTAAGATTTTGTGACGGATTTTGAATCCTTCACAATTTGTGACGGAATATTTTTAAAAATTGTATTCCATCACAAATTTCTTCACAATCTGTGAGGGATTACATATCCCTCTCAAAATAGAAAATTTTACTGCACAATTATTATATTTAAGAATTCTGTATAAATAAATCATATTTTGCTAAAAAAATAATTAAAAAATTATGAAACTAAAATATTTTTTTCATCAAAAGATTAAAAATTAAAACATAAGAAATTAATTAATTTAAATAATAAGTTGTCATTTTGAAGTATAAGAAATTAAAATATGAATTAGGAAAAAACTTTTAATTTAAAAATACTTATGAAATTATAAAAAATACAATATTAATTTCCATTTGAACTAAAAAACTAAAAATAAATATATAAAAGTATATTTATAAATGATATATCTATATATATATATATATATATATATATATATATATATATATATATATATATATATATGTGTGTGTGTGTGTGTGTGTGTGACACCCTTACTACCCCAACATATATTTTGTAGTAATAGAAACTTATAAATAAATTTTTCAATTTCGGTAAAAGGGTTCACATGAGAATCTTCAAAATTATCCATCAATAATAATAAAAATGAAATGCAATAGTTTTCAAATTATTTTCAAAAATAACATTTACAATTCCAAATCCATATAAAACCTATATTCTAAAAATCATTTCCCCGATGTCACACTATCAGAGCATCCCGCAATTCCACTGTTGGCATTCTAGATGTCACTCGAAGCTGGATCTTTCTCACCTAAAACATCCACAAATCGTACGGTGAGAAAAGAAAACAATCATATGTAAAGTACATACAAACACACCACAAATGTAATCTTATCAAAACTCGTTTGCTTAATAAAATATTTATCAGCATTCATATATATATATATATATATCATAATTAATCAATCATTTCTCATCTTCATATCTCAATTCACAATTACATCAATCCATCACAATCCACATAAATCTTACAATTAACACTATGTCAAGACCACGCCACAACTGACATAAGTGATACAGGTTAATTGCTTCACTCATCCCACACCATGTCAGGGTCACGCCCTCCCTGTAGCATCACTTACCCAAGGGCCATGCCATCCCTAGTCATTGATGTGAGGAACCACAATCACATCACAATCCACACAATCTCTTGCAATTAACCCTATGCCAGGGCTGCCATAATCAACATAAGTGGTGTGTGTTAACTGTCTTACTCATCCCACACCATGCTAGGGTCACGCCCTCCCTGTAGCACCACTTACCCAGGGGCCGTGCCATCCCTAGTCATTAGTGTGAGGAAACACATCGCAATCATATTCTTAATCATTTCCATACAACATCTCATCTCATATCACAATTCCATATAACATACACAATTTCATATCACATACTCAACAGATAAGTCTAACAAAATAAGGGTTTACAAATCCCTCAAGCAATTCATATCTCGATCATCAATTCTTATAAAATAATATAACAAGAACATTAATAAAATAATTAATAGAATTAGTAATTTAATATAATTTCAGCACAGTAAAACCCCTAATTGTTCCAAAACCTAGTTCACAGGCACTTTTCTACAATTTCGTTCTCTCTCACAGATCATCATTCTTACAAATTATTCGCATATTTATAATCCTCAACACGTACCGAATCTAATGGTATAATTAATTCCTCAAACAGAAATAATCCAATTTTTCCAAAACCTAACCTACAGGCACTTTTGTATAATTTCGTTCTCTCTCCTAGAGCATCATTTTTACAAATTATTAGCATATTTATAATCCTCAACACATACCGAATCTAATGATATAATTAATTCCTCAAACAGGAATAATCCAATTTTTCCAAAACCTACCCTACAGGCACTTTTCTATAATTTCGTTCTCTCTCCTAGAGCATCATTTTTACAAACAAATTATATATTTATTGTCCTAAATATATACAGAATCAAATAATGCCAATAATTCTTCAAACAGAAATAATTGTAAAATTACTCATAATCCTAAGGGCTCTTCTTTTACCCAATTCCCTCATGCAACTCCACATATAAATAATCCCCTTTTCCCCCGTACCTGGATATGTAGAAGCTGAATCTAGACTAGATCTGGTTGATCTCCCTCGTTGGGTTCCCCTCGGTCTGAAGCAGAGAGTAGAGGAAAGAAGAGAGAAAGCAGAAGAAAAGAAATCAGAAATGAGAGGTGTGCTTTTTGGGAGTGGCAAACAACTCTATTTATAGGCTTTTTACGCCGGAACGGCCCGTTCCAAATCCGGAACGGCCCGTTCCGGACCATTAAAACGTGGCTAAAAATCACATCCAGAACGGCCCGTTCCAAAACCAGAACGGCCCGTTCTGATGTGCATTAATTACCCCCAACGGCCATAATTTTGGAACGCCCCGTTCCAAGCCCGTTCTCATTTAGGGTTAATGGCAAAACTAATAGTCCAGAACGGCCCGTTCCAACTTGAGAACGGCCCGTTCTGGGCTATTAACTCACACACAACTTGGTAGTTTGGAACGGCCCGTTCCAATTCCGGAACGGCCCGTTCCGAGCTACTAAATCACATGTTTTTTGGTAGTTTGGAATGGCCCGTTCCAATTCCGGAACAGCCCGTTCCAAGCTACTAAATCACCCTTATCACCTTTATAAAATTACCAAAATACCCTTAAAATAAAATAAAATCGAAATAAGAAAAATGGGGTGTTACAATTCTCCCCTCCTTTAAGAAATTTCGTCCTCGAAATTACCTGAAGCAAATAAAAATGGATATGACACTTTCATCTTCTCCTCTAGCTGCCAAGTAGCACTTTCAGGTGTAGCTCCTCCCCAAATAAATTTCACCAAAGGAATTTCCTTACCCCTAAGTTGCTTCACCATTCGATCCTCGACTCTCACCGGGGTAGCTTCCACAGTTAGGTTCTCCTTAACCTCAAGATGATCCGACTCAATCACATGCGAAGGATCATGGATGTATTTCCGAAGTTGGGAAATGTGGAAGACATCATGGAGATTTGACAGATTAGGAGGCAAAGCAATTTGGTAGGCAACACTACCGACCCTTTTTAGAATTTGGAAAGGACCAATAAATCGAGGAGTAAGATTTCTGGATTTCAATGCCCTGCCAACCCCAGTCCACGGAGTGACTTTCAAGAACACATGGTCACCTTCTTGAAATTCCAAGTCCTTCCTTCTTCTGTTAGCACAACTTTTCTGTCTACTCTGAGCTGTCCTCATCCTCTCTTGTATCAATCTAACCTTATCAGTGGTTTGTTGCACAATCTCAGGTCCTAAGATAACATTATCACCAGGCTCGCACCAACACAAAGGGGTCCTACATCTCCTACAATACAAGGCTTCATAAGGTGCTATACCTATACTAGAGTGGTAACTATTATTATAGGTAAACTCTATCAAAGGTAAAAGACTATCCCAACTACCCCCTTGGTCCAACACACAGGCTCTAAGCAAATCCTCTAAAGATTGAATAGTCCTCTCAGTCTGACCATCAGTTTGAGGGTGGTAAGCTGAACTAAGTCTAAGTTGGGTCCCCAAAGCTTGTTGTAGGCTCCCCCAAAACCTAGAGGTGAATCTAGGATCTCTGTCTGACACAATACTAGATGGTATCCCATGCAATCTCACAATCTCATCAATATACAGTCCAGCCAATCTCTCTAGAGAATACCTAATGTTAATAGGTAAGAAATGTGCACTCTTAGTCAACCTATCAACTATAACCCAAATGGAATCATGCCCCCTCCTAGTTCTAGGCAAAGAAACTACAAAATCCATAGAAATGCTATCCCACTTCCACTCGGGTATACTCAAAGGCTGAAGTAGTCCTGAAGGTTTCTGATGTTCTATCTTAGCCTTCTGACACACTAAACAGGCACTTACAAATTCAGCTATATCTTTCTTCATCCTAGGCCACCAAAATATCTTCCTAAGGTCTTGATACATCTTAGTTGCTCCAGGGTGAAAACTAAGCTTGCTCCTATGACCTTCCTCTAGGATCAAACGTCTAAGTGTAGGGTCACTTGGAACGCACACTCGGTCTTTAAATCTTAACACTCCATCTACACCCAAGGTAAATTCTCCTCCAACACATTGTCCTATAGCATCACGTCTAGCCACTAGAAATGAATCCATTAACTGTGCTTCTCCAATTTCCCTCAACAACTCACTAGTCACCCGAGTCATACCTAGTCTCACACTACTAGGGGTCACCTCACAAGTCAAACTCAAGTCTCTAAATTGAGCCAAAAGGTCCATCTCCCTAATCATAAGAGAAGACAAATGCAAAGATTTCCTACTCAATGCATCAGCCACCACATTAGCTTTACCCGGATGATAACTAAGATCAAAATCATAGTCCTTAAGGAACTCTAACCATCTCCTTTGCCTCATATTTAATTCCTTTTGGTCAAATAAATACCTAAGACTCTTATGATCACTAAACACCTCAAATTTTGAACCATACAAATAATGTCTCCAAATCTTAAGTGTGAATACCACAGCTGCTAATTCAAGATCATGGGTGGGGTAATTCTTCTCATGCATTTTCAATTGCCTAGATGCATAAGATACGACCTTTCCCTCCTGCATTAACACTCCACCCAAACCCATCTTAGAAGCATCACAATAAACCACGAAGGTCTTACTAAGGTCAGGCAACACTAAAACAGGTGCACTAGTCAACTTCTCCTTAGGGGTTCGGAAACTATTCTCACATTTACTATCCCATACAAACACAACTCCTTTCCTAGTTAAACTTGTCAAGGGTAATGCTAACTTAGAGAATCCCTCAATGAATCTTCTATAGTATCCAGCCAATCCAAGGAAACTCCTAATCTCACTAACTGACTTAGGTGTCTCCCATTTAAGCACCGCCTCAACTTTAGATGGATCTACTGCTATACCTCCACTTGAAATCACATGTCCTCAGAAACTCACCTCCTCTAGCCAAAAGTCACACTGAGACAACTTGGCATAAAGTTTTCTCTCCCTAAGAGTTTGAAGTACTACCTTTAAGTGTTTCTTATGCTCCTCTTTAGTCTTGGAATAAACTAGTATGTCATCTATGAAGACAACTACAAATTTATCCAAATACGGATGAAAAATTCGGTTCATGTAATCCATAAAAATTGCAGGAGCATTTGTCACACCAAAAGGCATTACTAGATACTCATAGTGTCCATAACGAGTCCTAAATGCTGTCTTAGGTACATCCTCACTCTTAACCCTAATCTGATGGTACCCCGATCTAAGATCAATTTTACTAAATACACAAGCACCCACCAACTGGTCCATAAGATCATCTATCCTAGGCAATGGATATTTATTCTTAATGGTCACCTTGTTCAACTGGCGATAATCTACACACAATCTCATACTACCATCCTTTTTCTTAACTAATAGTACGGGTACTCCCCAAGGTGATACACTAGGCCTCACAAACCCCTTCTCCAACAAGTCTTCTATTTGTTTCTTAAGCTCCACTAACTCTACGGGTGACATCCTATAAGATGCAATAGAAATAGGTCCTGAACCTGGTACTAAGTCTATGGAAAATTCTACTTCTCTTCTAGGTGGTAAGCTAGACATATCATCAGAGAAGACATCCGAAAAGTCACACACAACAGGCAGTTCATTCACCAAAACATTACTCTCAGAATTCAAAGAAGCTAACAACATGTACACTTGGGCATCCTCTTGTAAAGATACCTTAACTTGATTGGCAGTCAAATAATCCTTACCCACTTTTTCAACAGGCTCACCAAAGACAATAGATTTATCAGCACAATTCAAAAGGACATGATTGGAAGATAACCAGTCCATACCCAGAAGAAACAGGTAAACAAATTAAGTCAACCATGAAATCTCTACCATCAATAATCAAAGGACACTTTAAACATACATCAGAAGTAGACACTGAACCACTAGTTGGTGTCTCCACTATTAATTCAAAAGACAAGGAAGAAACAGGTAATTTTAATTTGGACAGACACGCATGTGATATAAAAGAGTGAGTCGCACCAGAGTCATATAAAACAATTAGAGGAGTTCCATTAATGAAACACATACCCTGGATTAAGTCTTTGGATTGTGAAGCTTCAGCACCACTCAAGGCAAACACCTTTCCTGTCGCTTGAGGTTTGCTAGCGCTCCCGGCAACATCTGTTGTTTCTTTCCTATTTTGGGGGCATTCACTAGCTTTGTGTCCCTTCGCTTGACATTTGAAACATGTTATAACTCTTTGCGTCCGACACTCAACTGCCCTATGACCTGGCTGCCCACATTTGAAGTAGTTGTTGTGTGAAACAGAACCCACACTTTCCCCTCTTGAAGCTTGGCTAGCCGTTGGAGCTTGGCTTCTTTGTTGCACATAATCTTGATTATTCACTTTAGAACCCGAATTCCTGGCAAACTTGGTGTAAGGTTTACCCTTACTAGATGACCCAAACTTATTATTCCTCATGGGTCCTCCACTCTTATAATGAGTTACCCTAGCACGGTTATCCTCATCGTATACTCTGCACTTGTTTACCAATTCGTGATAGTGAGTGATCCCTTGATAATTGAAAACTTGTTTAATCTCCGGTCGAAGGCCACTCACAAACTTTACACATTTTTCCTCCTCATTGCCCACACCATCATACATAGGGCAGAATCTAACCAAGTCTTCAAACTTAGTCACATAATCAGCCACATAATCTTCTCCTTGCTTCAATTCAAGGAATTCCACCTGTTTCTTATTTCTTACATCTCGGGGAAAGTATTTCTCCAAGAATAGCTGCTTGAAATTCTCCCAGTTCACTAGGGTACCTGCAGCTATCATTCTTTGCAGAGCACCTTGCCACCAGATGCCAGCCTCTCCAAAACCAGAACGGCCCGTTCTGATGTGCATTAATTACCCCCAACGGCCATAATTTTGGAACGCCCCGTTCCAGGCCCGTTCTCATTTAGGGTTAATGACAAAACTAATAGTCCGGAACGGCCCGTTCCAACTTGAGAATGGCCCGTTCTGGGCTATTAACTCACACACAACTTGGTAGTTTGGAACGGCCCGTTCCAATTCCGGAACGGCCCGTTCCGAGCTACTAAATCACATGTTTTTTGGTAGTTTGGAACGGCCCGTTCCAACTCTGGAACAGCCCGTTCCAAGCTACTAAATCACCCCTATCACCTTTATAAAATTACCAAAATACCCTTAAAATAAAATAAAATCGAAATAAGAAAAATGGGGTGTTACAATATATATAATGGTTGACGCTAGAAAATTCATTGTGTTTGATCATTTAATAAAAAGTACAATTAAGCCTATCAATAAATATATAAAAATATTATCATCATACTTTATAATACACCTAAATGGAATAATTTTATATATTATATAATTAATAAAAGGTGAATATATATATATATATATATATATATTAGAAAATATATATATATAATTAATTATAAAATGTATTTTATATATTATATAATACACTTTATAATTAATACTTGTATATTAGAAGAAAAAAAAGGTGAAAATAATATATATTTTATAATTATAAATCTGGAATATTTTAATTATTTTTTATTTAAAAATTTGTAAAAATAAAAAATTAGAATTTTGTCATTTGCATTTATTTAAACTTCTTTTAATTTTTATAATTAGTTTAAAAAATATTTATGATAATTTATAATATATAATTTTTATAATAATATATGAAAGTAAAAACACTCGTTAATAAATTAATAAAGATGTGAATCTATTATAGCAGATCAATATCTGTGAATGCAAGTAATGTAAAAATAATATATATATATATATACATACATATATATATATATATATATATATATATATATATGTGGTTGATGCTGGAGAATTTATGGCGCTTGATTATTATTTTGGATTTAAGTGTAAAATTTATAATTTTATTAAATATTATAAAAAAATCATTATTTATAATATTTTTTATTAATTAAAAAATTAGTTAAAGGATTATAAGTATTAGAATTAAAGTTAAATTTATAAAATCATCTGGTAATCGAATATAAGGTTTTAGTAATTGATTACAAGTTTCACAATCTAAACAACTATTTATTCTTTTCGTTTTTCCTCGTGTAACCGTTTTGAATAAATTGTTTTAATTTTCAAATTATATTTATGCATTACAGTTTCAGAGTCTATTGTCCTTTTCTTTTTGGTGGAGTATATCACACTGAACTCAGTCCGTGCGTATTGGGTAGTTTGGTCCAATCAACATTATTTTTTGTCTTAATTTTTGGATGACTTAATTATCAAAAGGTTTGATCTTTTCTTTTTATTTTATTTTTTTTGGGAAAATAACGCAAACAAATATAAGTTTAGTTTTTTCTAAAAATTTTTACTTAAGTAGTGTTATGAGAGAAATAAATTTTAAAATATATTTTTCATTTAATTATTTATAAAAATACTTTTATATTCAAATATTTACTAAAAATATACTTTCAATTAAAATATATTTTAAAAATTTTGTTAATTTATTATCATTCATTCACTTGATTAAAAAGTGATAAAATAAAATTAATTTTTAATTAATTTAATAAAATAAAAATTCTAAAATAAATTATATTATGATTTTAATTATGAATCTATTTTAAATTTATTAGTTTGATGTTTAATGATGTTTGATATTATTGTGATAAAAATTGATATTCTTTCATATTTATATATATATTGTTAAATTAGTACTGAACTGATAAGGTAGCTCAGATGGCTGGAGAAAGAGTGTTAAGGTTAGTGAGTGCCTAGACAACCTAGGAGAGTATAAAATTAATTTAAGGATACTAATAGGAGCGACCTGACAACCAGGGGACTTGTGATTAATTATTGCATAAGATGCGAATTTGAAATTAATTTATACTAAGTGCCTAGACAACCTAGGAGAGTATAAAATTAATCTATGGATACTAATAGGAGCGACCTGACAACCAGGGGACTATTTAGTATATTATAAAATAAAATAAAAATTATATGACTTAAAAGATGTATGGAAAAATGACTTGACAACCAAGTATTTATTCATAAATTTAAAATATTTATTTTTCTTGAGAAGAAATAATAATTTCTTAAAATTGCTTTTATAGTCAGTGGGAGAATTTTTATTTTATTTGAAATTTTTGAATATGATCTGACATATTTATTATTTAGATATCTTGAAATGTCTACTATATCACTTCGTTCTATACTTGCTAATGGAAAGTTGGTTGGATCCAACTTTGATGATTGGTACCGTACATTGAGAATCGTTCTCATGCATGAAAAGCTTATTGATGTGATTGATAAGCCTGTTGTACCTCAACCTGCTAATGGAGATGAACAGGCAACCAATGCTTATAAAAAGTACTTGGAAGACTACATGAGCACCAAATGCCTCTTTTTGGCATCTATGAGTTCTGAACTTCAGAGGCAACATGAGGACATGGACCTAGTTGACATTATTAATCATCTTAAGAAGATGTATGGTGGACAAAGTAGAACTGCTAGATTCCAGCTGTCTAAAACTTTGTTTAGGTCCACATTGACTGCTAATGCTGAAGTAGGACCCCATGTTCTAAAGATGATTAGTCTTATAGAACAGCTTGAGAAGTCGGGGTGCAAACTTGGAAAAGAGTTATCCCAAGACTTGATCTTACAGTCACTCCCTGGGACGTTCTCACAATTCATTGTTAACTTTAACATGAACAAAATGGATTGTGATTTGCATGAGATGCTGAACTTATTAATTGATTATGAGAATCAAATTTCCTCTGAAAAATCCAAAGGAACTGTGATGGTAGTTGGTAAATCCAACAACAAAAAGGGTAAAGGTAAGACTAAGCCCAAAAAGAAACCTTTTGCAGCTAAGGGTGGTGTGACCAAACCCAATCGTAAGAAAGTTACGGTTGACAAAAGTGATGTTGAATGCTTCTATTGCAAACAAAAGGGACACTGGAAGAGGAATTGCAAGAAGTATATTTATTCTCTGAAGGAAAACAAACAAGGTATGACATTGATGAAAAATGTTTTCATGATCTCTTTAACTGTTACTGATTCTTCAATGTGGGTATTAGATACTGGTAGTAGCTTTAACATATGCAATACGTTGCAGGGGCTACAGATAACTAGAAGGTTGAAGAAAGGAGAAGTCAAACTTCAAGTTGGGAATGGAGCAAATGTTGCTGCTTTAGCTTTAGGATCAATTTCGTTAATAATGCCTACTGGCAAAGTGCTAGTGTTAGACAATTGTTATTATATTCCAAAATTTGTTTCGAATATTATTTCAATTTCTATGTTGGACAAACGTGGTTTTCGTACTATTTTTAATAATAACATTTGCTCAATTTATCATGGCGATGATTTATATGTGAATGGTTATCTCCAACATGGTATTTATGTTTTGCCTGATGTAAACCTTAATCCCGTTATGCATGTTTCTAATGTTAAAAGAAAAAGGGATGATCAAGTAAACAAAACATATCTTTGGCATTGTAGGCTTGGTCACATTGGAGAGAAAAGAATTAACAAGTTGCACAAGGAAGGGTACCTTGATCAGTATGATTATGAATCATATACAACTTGTGAGTCTTGTCTCAAAGGAAAAATGACCAAATCTCCATTTACTGGAAAAGGAGAAAGAGCTTCTGAATTATTAGGACTGATTCATACAGATGTTTGTGGGCCTATGAAAATTCAAGCCAAAGGTGTATATTCTTATTTTATCACATTCACTGATGATATGTCTAGATACGGTTTTGTGTATCTCATGAAACATAAATCCGAATCATTTGAAATGTTCAAAAGATTTCGTACTGAAGTTGAAAAACAAACTGGTAAGAATGTTAAGGTATTAAGATCTGATAGAGGAGGAGAATATCTTAGTAATGATTTTCTTGATCATCTAAAAGAGAATGGGATTCTCTCACAGTGGAAACCTCCAGGAACACCACAACACAATGGTGTATTTGAAAGAAGAAATCGGACCTTATTAGATATGGTAAAATCGATGATGGGGTTCACTGATCTTCCAATTAACTTATGGGGTTACGCATTAGAATCATCGGCATATTTGTTGAATAAAGTTCCCACAAAATCACTCTCAACAACACCATATAAGATATGGAAAGGGCGTAAACCAAACCTTAAGCATATTAAAGTTTGGGGTTGTCACGCCTTGTTAAGAAATTGCAAACAGATAAACTTGAAGCAAGATCACAAAAGTGTCGTTTCATTGGGTATCCTAAAGAAACAATGGGATATTATTTTTTCCACCCTTCTGACCATAAAGTGTTTGTGGCAAGAGGAGCAACCTTTTTGGAAAGGGAATTTCTTGCAGAAGGCTGTCATGGTAAGGAAATAGATCTTGATGAGATTCTAGAAGCCAGTGAAACAACTAATGCTCAAGAACATGAGATGGAAAATGAGCAACCTTTCTTTGATGTTTTGAAATTAATGCAAAGGTTACCTTCTTCAACAAATTTGGTTGAAGAACCAACTATAGTTCAAGAACAAGTTAATGAACCAACTTTAGAACAAGATCAACAACCTCTTAATGAAGTACAAAGGGATTGTACAATTCAAGTGCCTCTTAGAAGGTCTAGTCGTGAACATCGTGCACCAAATAAATTGAATTTATTAGTCCATGATGACACGACATATGAGGTTGATCATAGTGATGATGACCCTAATAGTTATGAAGAGGCTATAAGAAGCTTGGACCATGAGAAGTGGCGTGAAGCCATGGAATCCGAGATGGAATCAATGAAGATCAACAAAGTATGGACTTTAGTTGAAGCTTCAAAAGATATAAAACCAATAGGTTGTAAATGGGTTTACAAGAAAAAGATTGGAGCAGATGGAAAGGTTGAGACCTACAAGGCTCGCCTTGTTGCCAAAGGATATCGACAAAAGGAAGGAATAAATTATGACGAAACTTTTTCTCCTATGGCGATGCTCAAATCAATTCGGATTCTACTTGCTATAGCGGCATACTATGATTATGAAATATGGCAAATGGATGTAAAAACAACTTTTCTTAATGGTGAGCTAAAGGAAGATGTGTACATGACACAACCTGAAGGATTCATAACCTCTTCTGATCACCATAAGGTTTGTAAGCTAGAAAGGTCCATTTATGGATTAAAACAAGCTTCTAGAAGTTGGAACATTCAATTTAACAAAAAAATTAAAAATTTTGATTTTGTTAGATGTGAAGAGGAACCTTGTGTTTACAAAAGGGTTAGTGGGAGCACAATTATCTTTTTGATGCTATACGTGGATGACATATTGCTTATTGGAAATGACATACCATCTTTGCAAAGTACAAAGATTTGGCTGAACAATTCTCTATGAAGGATTTAGGAGAGGCAGCATATATTCTAGGAATAAAGATTTATAGAGATAGATCTAAAACAATGCTTGGACTCTCCCAATCTATGTATATAGATACCATTTTAAGGAGGTATAATATGGAGAATTCCAAAAGGGGATATTTGCCAATAGGAACAGGAGTTACTCTCAGTAGGGAAGATTGTCCTAAAAACCTTGAAGAGAGAACACGCATGAATAAGGTGCCATATGCTAGTGCAGTGGGAGCTATCATGTACACAATGACTTGTACATGTCCTAACGTTGCTTTTGCACTAGGAGTAGTTAGTCGATATCAAGCAAACCCTGGTGAGGAACATTGGAAAGTGGTTAAGACCATTCTTAAGTACTTAAGAAGAACTCAAGATCAATTCCTCATTTATGGTGGCACTGAAATAATGTTGAAAGGCTATACCGATGCAAGCTTTGCATCGGATAAAGATGACAGTAAATCTATTTCAGGTTATGTTTTCACCTTATATGGTGGTGCAGTGAGTTGGAAAAGTTCCAAGCAAGCTACGGTTGCAGATTCAACAACTGAAGCAGAGTATATAGCTGCAAGTGATGTTGCTAAAGAAGTGGTTTGGATGAAGAAATTTATAACTGAGCTTGGTGTGGTTCCTTCAATAGAAGAACCCATTCCGCTATTGTGTGATAATAATGGAGCTATTGCTCAAGCAAAAGAGCCGATATCACATCAAAAATCTAAACACATCTTGAGAAGATATCACTTGATTAGAGAAATCATTGAACGTGGTGACATTAAGATTTTAAAGGTAGATGGAAAGGAGAATGCAGCAGATCCATTCACCAAGGCACTTGGCATCAAGGAGTTTGATAAACACAAGTGGGAGGTTGGAATGAAGTACATGACAGATTGGCTCTAGGGCAAGTGGGAGATTGTTGGGAATAAGATGTATGCCCAAGATCCAATCTATCTTATATGCATTAATAAGATTGTACTTTATTTTCATGTTTATTGATTATTAGAAATAATTAATATGATAAAGTCCTTGATTACAATTAAAGGCTTCTTTTTTTATAATAGAGATTATAATAATGAGAAAAACAAGACCTTTTTAATTTTAATCTAAATTGTTCTTGATCGTAGGATTATTGAGGATAGGACATCATTAATCCACATAGATCAATATATGTGTAATAGTCTTTATTGGATAGAAATTAATAAATCTCATTTATTAAATTACTCATATAAATAGTGCATATAGGGATATGACTATTGAACAGACTCTATAAAGGAACTTTTATGTTAATCTTCTAAAAGGTTCTTGAAAATATTATTTCATACTATCCGGACGTTAAGGAGTGTTGCTAGACTCCAACCTTGATTAGTAAATTAATGTAGTTAATTTACTACCGGTTTAGTTTTGAACCTACAAGGTCACACACTAACGAGTGTTCTAATCTTTGCTCAAGAAAATTTATTATTTGATAATTAAATTAAAGAATTTGATTTTACCAAATAATTATTTTTCTTATAAATAAAATATTATTTATTTATTTTTGACTAGCATCAAAATATAAATAGTATTTGTTTCTATTAAGATAGAAAAGCACGTCAGTTTTTCAATTTCAAATTGAAAGATTCAATTTGAATTTTGACCTAGTCAAAAGTGGTTTTGATAAGAAAAGATAAAAGCTAATTTCTTTTGGATATTTGATAATTCCTATTTTTTAGAAGATAGGATATGGAAGCTGTTGCTAAGTGAATAGATATGTTTACATATTTATAAATATGTAGCTCCACTGTGGAGAAAGACACACAGAGAAACCATAAGAAAATTAGTTCTTTTCTCTCTTATATCCTGTGCTGGAAAATTGCTCAGTCAAGAGGTTGACAAGCAAAGATTAGTCTCGGTGTGGATACACGTGGGACCTTCATAGTTTTGAAGGAAATTTTTTAAATTTCAGACTTCAACCGGGTAAACTTTATTGGCTTTCATAAATATCCTATTAATTATCATGTGTGGTTTTAGCATAAAGTAGATCTTTTTATTTCCGCTACACATGTTTAGAACATGATTGAACTTTCAGTATATTCAGCCCCTCGATGACCCTTCTTGCTCATTCTGCTTTCTCTTGCTGAAACCACACTTTGAATTGCAATCTGAAATTGAAAAACAAATATTATTGTAACTGTACCATTTATAATTCCTGAATATGATACACCAATAAAATGTATTACCTCATAAAGTTGCTCTCTGATAGCAAAGCCAATAGCTGGCTGCAACGTAAAAGAAGCATTTTACAGTTTAGTCTATTTTATTTTTCAAGCATGTCTGTGTGCTTGTGCTTGGGCATGTTAAGAAGAGACAGAGGGAGAGAAACTTTCATGGATAAAAACAAGAATTTAAATTCTACTTTAGCACAACAAATTGTTTCTTATTATAACCCAACCAAAATGCCATTACCAACATAAGTTTGTCATCATACAAACGAGCATAAAGTTGCCACAAGTTAAATCCTATTATGTTCCTGAGAAGAAAGATCATGGAAAATAGCATAAAGTTGGAAAAATTTAAAATTTCAGTCATCAATTCTTCTTGGGGAGCAGGGATTTTGATAGGGCTCCAAAATATCCAATTTTATTTTAACTTGTTACTAGTGATAATTGGATATACTTACTCCAACCTCAGGATCTTCAATGCCCATGTCCTTGTAGAAGATTCTGGCAAACTCTTCAGGATCACTCTCAAAGTTGTTCAAGTCCTGGAATTCAATGAGTTTAGACACATAAAACCCGAACCAAAAAACAAGCACAACAATCTTACAACACAACACCTGCATTGTGCTCAAATCATCGTACCAATCCCAGATAGCAGCATTTAGTGGCTAACTTTGAAAATGCTATAGCAGGAAGCGAGATGACCACTATTTTAAACTCCTTAAAATTAAAGATTTTCATGATATAATAAGTCACAGTTTACAGACAATCACCGTCAATAGCGCCCGAAAAGCTGCTATTTTGGCCGCTATTGAAACAACTTTACTATTTGAACTCCATAGTTTATGGGCTGTTTTGTTTCCAGCACGGCCCGTTCTACATGCAGAACGGGCTATTTTGTTTACAGAATAGCTCGTTCTACAAGCAGAACGGGTTGTTCTTCTTGCAGAACGGGCCGTTCCAGTTTCAAAATTCGTCCAGCAATAACGAAATAATAGACGTAAGAAGAGAATGTTACCTTGATATTGTATTCTTCCAAGAAAATGAGAAGCTGGAGACTTTAGATAAGAGCCCGAGAGAGAAAAGAAAAGATTATATGAGCCAAAGATTAGAGAATGAAGGGGAAGGAAGAATGAGACCGTAGAGTATAGCATAAGTGTTGACCTTTTTAACATCGGCTAACCTGGAACCGATTTTGTATGTGGTTTTTAAAATCGGCTCTCAAATAGTCGATTTTAAAAGTGTTACTTTTAAAATTGGCTATTTGAGAGCCGATTTTAAAAACAACATACAAAATCGGTTCTTAATAGCCGATTTTAAAAGTAGCACTTTTAAAATCGGCTCCTCAGTAGCTGATTTTAAAAGTAGCACTTTTAAAATCGGCTATTGATGAGCCAATTTTAAAAGTAGCATCACAGACTTTTAAAATCGGTTATAAGGTAGCCGATTTTAAAAATAATGTCATTATTTACAAAATTACCACCGCGTCACTTTTAAAATCGGTTGCCTTATGACCGATTTTAAAACCCCGATTTTAAAAGTCATTTTTGTACTATTCAATTAATTAGAATCGTGTCTGGAGCTAATATTTTAAGTGGAAGAGCCAAATCAAAGACATTGCAATTCATATACCCTAAGGTTAGCAAATTAATTAATAGAGACAATAATATTTGAATTTATCGAGTTTGGAAATAATAGTTTTTTATTTCTCATTTTAGTGTAATAAGCAACAAGACTCGTTTGAATGTGACTATTACATCATGTATTGGATGAGAGCCATAGTTTTTGCGGGTATTACTGATTCTTGGGGGCAGGTAATTCATATCAAAATTTATTTAAGTATATTTACCTTTATGATAATTAACATTCCATATTAATGACACTTAAATTAATGTTTCAGGTCTTTCAAGATCCATCTCCATTGCCCAAAGATGAAATCATCAAGATAAGAGAAAAATGGACAACTTTTTTTCTTCAAAGTATATAATAGTTAGATTTCTAAGTTTAGTTAGTTGGATATTATGTTTCTAGTTTGATAGCATGACAAACATATGTTTTATTGCTTTTTTAGGACAATAGGATTTACATTGTCTTAATTTATGCTTTTTAAGATTTATATATTATTTTCTTTTTGTCATTCAATTTTGAAATATAAATTATATTTGAATTTGTATTCTGGACTACCTGGGTTAGGTTTTGTATTTTGGACTGTATGCAGGTTTTGGGTGTATCAAAAAGCAATAAAAATTTAAAAAAATTGCAAGAATTTACATCGGACTACACCATGTCCGACGTAAATTTACGTCAGATCTAGCATTAGCCGATGTAAATTTACATCGGACATGGTGTGTCCGACGTAAATTCTTGCGTGTATTTTTTTAAATTTTAACCCAATTTTACGTCAGTTCTAGGGAATGTCCAACGTAAATTTACGTTGGATTTCACAGCCGACGTAAATTTATGTCTCCCGCATTAACGTCGAAGTCGTTTCTGACATAAAATCCTTAAAATATCCGACGTAAATGACCCCTTTTCCACTAGAGGCAATTATGGATGTATTAGGTGAGGAAGATCCGGCTATGAGTGACATCTAGAATGACAATGGTTGAATTGTGGGTATGCTATGATATTGTGACATCGGGACAGAGGATTTTTAGGACATGAATTTTTATATGGATTTGGAGTGGTACTTATTATTTTAAAAACAAATTGTAAACTCTTACGTTTTATTTTCCCAATGTTCATTTTCAATCATTTTGGATATTGAAGAACATTTGTGAAGGTTTTTATGTGAACCCTTTTACCAGTGTTGAAAAATTTATTTCCTTAATTTAATTACATTATTACGCTATGTGTTGGAGTAGTAAGGGTGTCACATCAACCACAGTCTACGAATACTACATAAAGAAAAGTTAAAAATAAAAAACAAAAAATAAAAAATGGCTCATCAAACCCATAAAAGATAGAGGGAGACCTGGAAAATAAAAACCTTGAACTCTTGGAACTGAACCCAGTGTGAGAAAGATAACAGAAAAAAAAAAGTGAAAAACCGGAAAGTGAAGCAAGCATGAGAGAGATACCGAAAAAAAATGAAAAACATAAACTTCAGTAATAAAAACATAAAAAGTGACGTAGATTTTAAATAACATATATACACATCAACTATACATCACTTACAATATTAAAACTCTTCTTTTACTGAGGGATTAGTAGTAATGCCCTTAAGACTATCATTTCTATGTTTGTTATTATTGGCGAGAAACGGCGTCGTTGTGGATGGGAAGTCACGAAACAACGTCGCCTCATCGTCCACGAACTGGGAGAGCCATTCCAGCTCCACTGCTTCATCGTTCTGTGCACACACAACACAAGGCCAAATAAATAATAAAAATGATTTAATTTTTTGGGATTTATGATAAGTAATATTCCTGGGAATTTTATACGAAAAATAAGTTAACTGTATAGTAATGATATTTGTTTAGATTTTTTTTTATCAAACTTAAAATTCCAACTTAAAACTTTAAAATTTGAAAATCAACTTTAGTTCTGATAAGATTGAACTTGAATATAATAAAAAAATCTTAAATTTTTTTTTGGAGAATATTATTTAATGTTTTAATCTAAAAGTACTTTTATAGTATGAGTAACATCTATTATAAATATAATTAATATTTTAAATAATGTAATATATATATTTTATATGAAATTGTGAAAATTTAATATATTTAATTAATTATTTTAAATATATGTGAAATTAATTGTTTTTATTTATATAAATATAGAGTGGGAATAACATGCAAACCTAATTCAATGCAACATAGTAACCAATCGGCAATTTCTTATCATCTTAACTATATTTATAACCATATTTTATTATGGCTTCCACCATGGACTTTATGGATGATAATGGGTAGGGTTTGAATAGAATTTTATAGTACTCAATTTTATATATGTGTTTAAAAATAATATATGAATCCAATTTTATATCTACGTGGATAATAATTTTAATATTTATTTTTGTACCCGTTAAGTACATATGTACTCATACCCACACTCGCAACCTATATTTATTTATGTATAAAGTAAATAAATCAATAAAAAGATAAGATTTCAACAAATTTATAAATAAATATTACAAAGAATTTAATTATTGTAAATAAACTTAAAAAAATCAACTTAATAAAAGTTGTAATTAAACTTTCAACATTATGATCATGTGTTAACAATATTTTCCAATACATGTGAAAAAAAAAATACAGAAATTAGTTAGATTAAAATTATAGATTAAATTATATACTATAAATTTAAAAAAAAAAACAAATATATAAACACTTGACCTCATCCTCGAAATCAACTTCTCTATATTTTTGCAAACGTTTGTCTTCCAAGTTTATATATTAGTTTGGTCTAGTAATACTAATAGAAACTGCATGACAAGAAAATGAATGATTAGATAATTTAAATTAATAATTAAAACAAATAATAAAAAATAAAACATCTCTTATTAAATAAATAAAGTTTAATTATTTATTACCTTATTGCTTGCGTTTCAATCAACTTTGTGCACACATAAGTGCCTCTAGAGTAAATTCATGGAACCTAGAACAATGATGACTCAAAAATCTATCTCATGTGTTAAATGCAGATTCTGAAGCTATAGGTGAAATTGGGATTTGCCAAAATCCTTAACAATTTTTTACAAAATTGGATACTTAATCTCATTTGTTTTCCACCATATCCAAGAATGTCAAAAGTAGAACTTATAGATAAAACTTTTTCTTTCAAATAAATCTTTATTTCAGGTTTTATTTGTGTTTCAATTGTATCATTTATAAATAAATCATAATCACTATTTTTTTTTTATAATATTTAGATTATTCAAGTTTGACTCATTAACATTTGCTCGTGAAGTTGAAAATTTCAGTATTCTCTTAACTTTAGTTTGATACTCTTCAAATAATGAGTAGCATATATAATTTTTTTTATATTATTAACTTCAATTGAATATGAGCTACCAAAAAACTTAGGAAAAAAATACTCTAACAACTTCAACTTATATCTTATGTCTAAAATAATAGTAATATCGTTATACTGATTAATATATATATATATATATATATATATATATATATATAATTGTGGCGTGGGACGAGATGGGTTAAGTACCATAATACCCATACTTACACTCGTACCCACTAAATTTTACATGTCTATATCCGCTTGTACCCATCCTCATATAAGCTGATAATGTATTTATCTGTCCCCATTCAAATATTTTTGTGAGTATTCATAGAGCTCAGATCCATTTTATATCCTAACCGTTCCAACGATGTTGATACATATCAATCACAAATCAAATTAACAATGTTGTAACAGCCCGATTTTCACAGATTATACGAAGGCCCAAGGCCCAATAAGGGTTATGTAGTAGTCCAGAATGGGCCGTTCTCAAATTGGAACGGGCCGTTCTAAACTACTAAAACAAAAGTGATTTAGTAGCCCAAAATGGGCCGTTCTCAAACTGGAACGGGTTGTGTAACACCCCGATTTTTTTACTAATACTACGCATAATTATTATTTATTTTTGTATTTATAAAAATTCCATATAATTATTTTGATTAATTAAATGTGTTTGATTGAATTTTTAAAGGTTTTTAATAATAATCATTTATGAAAATTATTTTGTATAATATTATTAATTATGATATTTTGTTATAATTATTATTTAAAGAAAATCATGTTTTAAATTGTATTGATGTTTTATTTTGATATATATATATATATATATATATATATATATATATATATATATATATATGTTATTCATTTATTTATTAATTAGCAAACTTGGATTTTCATAGTTCTGGAACGGGCCGTTCCACTTTGGGAACGGGCCGTTCCCAACCTAGCATGTGTGGGTAACATTTTAACCCAGAACGGGCCGTTCTACTTTGGGAACGGGCCGTTCCGGATGTCGTTTTTAAGAACATGTTATTAACTCAGAACGGGCCGTTCCACCTTGGAACGGGCCGTTCCGAAAACTCCAGAACGGGCTGTTCTGGTTTTGGAACGGGCCGTTCTGGGAGAGGCTTTTATACATATTCTATGTGCCCAGAACGGGCCGTTTCGGATTCGGAACGGGCCGTTCTGGCCGCGACCTGATGCCTATAAATAAAGCGTTTTGCACTCTCTTAAACTCATTTTTTCATTTTCTAATCTTCTTCCTCCTTTCTTCTTGAAGACGAAGGGGAACCTAGAGGGGGCGACCAGCAAGATTCGGCTCCTGCTTATCGAAGTAAGGGGGGAGTGAGAAACCTCGCTCTGGGTGTGGGATTGTATGCTGGGCAGTGGGATTGGCCCCCAATCCTGTGTTTGCTGTATTTTTCTCCCAATTGTATCTGTTTTGCTTATTATTTTTCTTATATGCAATTAATTGTATGACTTGAGATCTCTATGGGTTCCTATGGAAAACCCTATGAGAAAACAGGCAAAATATGAATGTTTTCTATTTTGCCTTCTGATTACTTTGTTGTGTTCCTTGTTGGATGTGATGCATGAGTATGTGGTTAATTTTGAAAATAAATATGTTTTAATATGATCTAGAGTGCTCTGTGGGTTCCTGCGGGAAACCCTATGAGAAATAGGAAAAATATGAAATATTTTCTATTTTGATTTCTGATTTTTCTGTTATATTCCTTGTTTGATGAGATGTAAAAATATGTATTTAATTTTATAAATAAATGAGTTTTGATATAAATTAAAGTGCTCTGTGAAGGCTTGGTGAATATGATGCGATAATTCGATAATGTGAAATGTGATTGAGACATGAGATATGAAATGTGATAATGAAATATGATGAGATAATGTGATGATGTGATATGACCATGGGAAATGATAATGTGATATGAGAATGCATATAGTCTTGATTGACATGCATCATTTGCAAAAGTGTTTTAAGGGTACAATATGGAATACACCGCCAGAGAAGGCCCCCTAGTGTAAAAGCTTTGGGGATTAGTCCTTGGGGATAGCTCAGTTTGGAAGTCCCAGTTTCGCCCATTGTGTGCATGGGATGTATCTTGCGCGGCTTAGCTATCCCGACGAGACTCTGGTAGTATATCCTTCTAGTGAGAGTGCGCAGAGGGTGTGACCCGACATGTACTCCTAGACTACTCTTCGTGTATTGCTAGTGGCAATATGCCATGTGATGTTTTACTGGCGCCACATGCATGATAATGTGAAATCCGTGTTCATGCATGTGCATCCTTATTATTAAATGATGATAAATTACTATTTGTATGACTTGGATGATTGAATAAACTATTGTTGTTGATTGATCTATGAGGTAACTGTATTGTTTGTGTTTGACTATCCGGTGTGCGTTCCTACATCGTGAGCCAGAGTGAGATGTTTCTCACTCCCTTCTTTTGTGTTGTTTCTCTTGTTTGATATACAGGTGATCATCAACGTGAGGCTGAGGATGTTGGTGATGAAGCTTAGGCTTCTATGTTGGGTTTTTCTCTGATAGGACATGTGACATCGGAACATAGATAGAATTAGTTTAAAGATGTTCTTATTAAAGTATTTTGGAAAATTCAATTTTATTTCTTTGTAATTTTACCGGCATGTTATTTGGATTAAGTTTATGAATGTGAACTCTTTACCCTTACGTGGCTGGAAATTTGTTTTTTTATGATGAAAATTTTTATATTTTTTATAATTACTATATATGTATGTTGGGGTAGAGGGTGTCACATTAAGTGGTATCAGAGCTGGTCGATCCAATCGACTGTGTGTGTTATGTGCTTATCATGACTCTGTTGTGTACTCTGACTGTGTTTTGTTTGTTGTATACTATGATGATGTTTTGCTTTGATGATGATGATGTTCTTCTTGTGTTGATATTGTTGAGTTTGATATTGTTAAGTTATTTCGTAATTAGAAGAATGATAATCATGATAGTGTTAGCTAATACCATTATGATCGCTCTTCTTCATTCTTATGATTGCTTATTTGTTTGATACTTCTTGCTTACGTAAGAAGTAGTGGTTGAGTGATATCACTTGTGTTGCAAGCATATGTGCGAGTAGTGGTAGACGAGATATTGTGCTAATATTGTAGGAACTATTGAGGCCTTAGATTTGGGTAAGACATTGATTTTTTTTAGTGTATTAAGAGTTTACGATTGGTGGAATTTTTGAAATCTATAGTTGTAGCAATTGAATCCAAGGATGATGTATGTTGAGAATTGGAGTTTTGGTATTCTTAAGGAGAGATTGAAGTGTTGATAATTTCTAGAGTTTGATGGTTGCATGTTGACCTTTTATGGTTTAGATAGCATGTGAATTTTATTTTCTAAGCCTTTTGTACTGAATATGTGAGTTGTTTTGGTTTAGGATTGTAGTGGAAAACTTGAATATGAAGTTGAGGTGTGAGTTTGGAAGGGTTGAGGTATTTTTGTGGGCTTAGATATATTGATATACTATTGTTGTTTGGTGTAGAGGATATTTTCGCTGCATTTTTGTTGTGACCGTATGAGTACCATATTGACAGATTTAGATTTTATGGTCTTCACAAAAGTTGTAGCCTTGGACGTTATCTTTCCAATGGAACTGGAATCAGGTAAAACGGAGGTCTAGAACTCTAGTTATAGCTACTTTGGTGATCAAAGGTCTAGCTGTAAGCGCTGAGTATATCTGCTGCGGTTTTTGTAATTTTTAGCTAAGAATATGATCTTTTTAGAATCTTATGTCTTCATAGGAGTTGTAGCTTATTCTCTTATATTTCTTTTGAGATAGGTTTGAGATTATTTGGATGAGTATAACTCTCTGTGTGTTATTTTCTTTGATAGTTGTTGAAAGGAGAAGTAGGCTGTAATAATGTTTTCGGGTTAGTAGGCAATGCAAGGATAAGAATTGATTTTGTTAAGATGTTTTGGGGTGTTTTCATGTGGATTGAGAGGTTGTTTAAGGTTGTATGATGCTATGTGGTAAAAGTTGTTCATGTACATACTTATGGATGGTATATATGAAGGTTTAAAATAGGTATTCTAATATGATTTAATATGCATGTATGTTGATATGTGGATAGATGACCTTAGGGATCAATTGATGAATGTCGTGTGGTTAGTGAGATTGATCTTAGGGTGTGATATGATCATATTGTAGTTGAGGGTGGAGATAAATCCAAGACGGTTGTATGTTAAGTTATCTAAGTATTACTATTTTATTTTTTTATCTTATTTTATTTTATTTATTGATTTATTTATTTTGATTGTATGAGATAAGTTTTCTAGTTCCTGTAAATTCCAGTTGAGGTAAACATGGATTTGTCTCAGGTAGAAGTTGTGTTTAAGTGGGGAGATATCTAAGCCAGTTAGTGAGATAAGAGTTTTATGAGGTTAGCTTATTATTATTGGAGATTTATTGAAGAAATTTCTAAGATAACATTGCCCTTAATTGCATTCACTAGGAGAGGAGTATTGTCATTATGTGGGATAGTAAGTATGAGTGTAGTTTCAACTCTTAAGGCAAGATTGACTAGTGTTAATATTATTGAATTTTAGTAAGCCTTTTGTGGTATATAGTAGTACTTATAAGATGAATTTGGATGCATTGTTGATGCAAGAAGGAAAGGTAGTAGCTTGTGTTTCTAGACAATTGAAAATTCATGAGAGGAACTACCTTATCTATGAGTTAGTGGTTATGATATTACATTAAGATTTGGAGACACTACCTATATGATTCTAAGCTTGAGGTATTTAGTGATTGTTAGAGTCATAAATATCTTTTGACGAAAAGAGATAGTTGGAATTTCTTAAGAAATAGGATTTTAATCTCAGTTTCTATCTAGGTAAAGGCAATGTGGTGACAGATGCATTGAGTAGGATGATCTTTCATCTATCATTTTGATGATTTAAAGGTTAAATTTGATTGAAGAGTTTAGAGATTTAAGCTTGATTTGTGAGCTTACCCTTAGAAGCATTGAATTGAGTATGTCGAAGGTGACTAGTGAATTAATGGATGAGATTAGAGGAGCCAAAGAGTTAGATCCTTTCTTAGTGAACCAAGTGGAGAGGATTGATAAGGGTATAGATAGCCCTTTTCGAGTGGAAGTTGACGGTGTTTTGTGGTTTCAGGATAGAATCTATGTGCCTAATAATCCAAAATTAAGGAAGATGATCTTAGAAGAAGGCAATAAGAGTACTCTTAGTATTCACTTAGGAGCTATTAAGATGGATTAAGACCTTAGGAGGATGTATCAGAGTGGCGTAGCGGAAGCGTGGTGGCCTAAGATGAAGAGAGGAGTAGAGGAAGTTGTGGACTTGTGTGTAGTATTCCAAAAGTCTAAAGTGGAACATTAGAAAGTCTAAGGTGGAACATTAGAAAGTCTAAGGTGGAACATTAGAAAGTCTAAGGCAGGAGACATATCCATTTTTATTTGCTTTAGATAATTTCGGGGACGAAATTTTTAAAAGGAGGGGAGAATTGTAACACCCCGAATTTTTTTACTAATACTACGCATAATTATTATTTATTTTTGTATTTATAAAAATTATTTCCTTATAATTATTTTGATTAATTAAATGTGTTTGATTGAATTTTTAAAGGTTTTTAATAATAATCATTTATGAAAATTATTTTGTATAATATTATTAATTATGATATTTTGTTATAATTATTATTTAAAGAAAATCATGTTTTAAATTCTATTGATGTTTTATTTTGATATATATATATATATATATGTTATTTATTTATTTATTAATTAGCAAACTTGGATTTTCATAGTTCTGGAACGGGCCGTTCCACTTTGGGAACGGGCCGTTCCCAACCTAGCATGTGTGGGTAAAGTTTTAACCCAGAACGGGCCGTTCTACTTTGGGAACGGGCCGTTCCGGATGTCGTTTTTAAGAACATGTTATTAACTCAGAACGGGCCGTTCCACCTTGGAACGGGCCATTCCAAAAACCCCAGAACGGGCTGTTCTGGTTTTGGAACGGGCCGTTCTAGGAGAGGCTTTTATACATATTCTATGTGCCTAGAATGGGCCGTTTCGGATTCGGAACGGGCCGTTCTGGCCGCGACCTGATGCCTATAAATAAAGCGTTTTGCACTTTCTAAAACTCATTTTTTCATTTTCTAATCTTCTTCCTCCTTTCTCTCTGAAGACGAAGGGGAACCTAGAGGGGGCGACCAACAAGATTCGGCTCCTGCTTATCGAAGTAAGGGGGGAGTGAGAAACCTCGCTCTGGGTGTGGGATTGTATGCTGGGCAGTGGGATTGACCCCCAATCCTGTGTTTGCTGTATTTTTATGTATGCTCATGTATGAGGGGTTTCTCCCAATTGTATCTGTTTTGCTTATTATTTTTCTTATATGCAATTAATTGTATGACTTGAGATCTCTATGGGTTCCTATGGGAAACCCTATGAGAAAATAGGCAAAATATGAATGTTTTCTATTTTTCCTTCTGATTACTTTGTTGTGTTCCTTGTTGGATGTGATGCATGAGTATGTGGTTAATTTTGAAAATAAATATGTTTTAATATGATCTAGAATGCTCTGTGGGTTCCTGCGGGAAACCCTATGAGAAATAGGAAAAATATGAAATATTTTCTGTTTTGATTTCTGATTTTTCTGTTATATTCCTTGTTTGATGAGATGTAAAAATATGTATTTAATTTTATAAATAAATGAGTTTTGATATAAATTAAAGTGCTCTGTGAAGGCTTGGTGAATATGATGCGATAATGCGATAATGTGAAATGTGATTGAGACATGAGATATGAAATGTGATAATGAAACATGATGAGATAATGTGATGATGTGATATGACCATGGGAAATGATAATGTGATATGAGAATGCATATATATAGTCTTGATTGACATGCATCATTTGCATAAGTGTTTTAAGGGTACGATATGGAAAACACCGCCAGAGAAGGCCCCCTAGTGTAAAAGCTTTGGGGATTAGTCCTTGGGGATAGCTCGGTTTGGAAGTCCCAGTCTCGCCCATTGTGTGCATGGGATGTATCTTGCGCGGCTTAGCTATCCCGACGAGACTCTGGTAGTATATCCTTCTAGTGAGAGTGCGTAGAGGGTGTGACCCGGCATGTACTCCTAGACTACTCTTCGTGTATTGCTAGCGGCAATATGCCATGTGATGTTTTACTGGCGCCACATGCATGATAATGTGAAATCCGTGTCCATGCATGTGCATCCTTATTATTAAATGATGATAAATTACTATTTGTATGACTTGGATGATTGAATAAACTATTGTTGTTGATTGATCTATGAGGTAACTGTATTGTTTGTGTTTGGCTATCCGGTGTGCGTTCCTACATCGTGAGCCAGAGTGAGATGTTTCTCACTCCCTTCTTTTGTGTTGTTTCTCTTGTTTGATATACAGGTGATCATCAGCGTGAGGCTGAGGATGTTGGTGATGAAGCTTAGGCTTCTATGTTGGGTTTTGCTCTGATAGGACATGTGACATCGGGACATAGATAGAATTAGTTTAAAGATGTTCTTATTAAAGTATTTTGGAAAATTCAATTTTATTTCTTTGTAATTTTACCGGCATGTTATTTGGATTAAGTTTATGAATGTGAACTCTTTACCCTTACGTGGCTGGAAATTTGATTTTTAATGATGAAAATTTTTATATTTTTTATAATTAGTGTATATGTATGTTGGGGTAGAGGGTGTCACAGGTTGTTCCAAAATGCTAAAATTTCCTACAAATCTTAGATAGGAACGGGGCGTTCCAAACTACCAAAAAGGCCTACAATCCTAGTTGGGAACGGACCGTTCCAAATATGGATGTTATGGGTTAAATGCAACACCAGAACGGGCCGTTCTTGTTTGAGAATAAACCATTCTGGATATGAATTTTACACATGTCATCAGAGTCCAGAACGGGTCGCTCCGAATTTGAAACGGGTCGTTTCGGTGACCCCTGATGCCTATAAATAGAGCACTCTGACACTCCCAAAAAGCACACATTTCAATTCTGACTTCTTGCAGTTCTGACTTCTTTTCCTTCTACATTCTCTGAAGACCGAGGGGAACCTAGAGGAGGAGACCAACCAGATCCTGCTTTAGTTTCAGCTACTGCTTATCGAGGTACGGGGGAAAAGGGGATTATTTTTATGCAGAGTTACATGAGAGCATTGGGTAGAGAAAGAGTCCCTTAGAATTATGGGTAATTTTATAATTGTTTCTGTTTGAGGAATTGATGATCCCATTATATTCTGTATGTATTGAGGATTAGAAATATATATTTAATTTGCAAAAATGATGATATGGGAGAGAGAACGAAGTTATAGAAAAGCGCCTATGAGTTAGGTTTTGGAAAAATTGGGGAGTTTTAATATTTGAGTTAAAATTCTACTAAATTAATGATTTCATCGAGTTTTATATTAATTTATAAATGTGATTGTTATATTATTTGGTAAAATTGATGATCTAGATATGGAATGTGGTGTGATGCCTTTGTATATACATTATATCTACTGTCTTATTATGGAATTGATAACATGATGTGAGTATGTTGACATGAAATGAGATGTGTGGAATGTGAATGAGATGTGATTGTGAATCTTCATACTGATGATCAGGGGTGAGCAAGACCCTAGGCTGCTAAAAGGGTAGTGTGACCTTGGCACAGTGTTATGTCAGGGGTGAGCACGATCCTAGGCTGCTAAAAGGGTAGCGTGACCTTGGCATAGTGTTATGTCAGGGGTGAGGATGACCCTAGGCTGCTAAAAGGGTAGTGTGACCTTGACATAGTGTTAATTGTAAGATTTGTGATGATTGTGATTGTGATGTGAATGTGGTTCCTCATACATATGACCAAGGATGAGACGACCCTGGGTAAGTGATGCTACAAGGATGGCGTGTCCCTGACATAGTGTGGGATAAGTGGGACAATTAATACGTATCACTTATGTCTAGAGTGGCACGACCTTGAGGTGGCGTGACCATTGACATAGTGTTAATTGCAAGATTTGCGATGGATTGGTGTGATTGTGAAATTGTGATGTGAAGTTGATGCATGATTGATAGAATTATGATATGTAGAAATGATTGTAAATATTTCATTATGTAATGAGTTATGATGAGATTACATTGTGGTGTGTTTGTATGTTCTTTACATATAGATGTTTTCTTTTCTCACCGTATAATTTGTGGATATTTTAAGTGAGGAAGACCTAGCTTTGAGTGGCATCTAAAATGCCAACAATTGAATTGTGGGTGTGCTCTGGTATTGTGACATCGGGGCAGAGGATTCTAGGATATAAAGTTTTATAAGTATTTGGAGTTGTACCTTTTCTTTTGAAAACAATTTGTAAACTTTTAAGTTTTACTTTCTAAATTTTATTTTCAATTGTTATTGGATATTAAAGAACAATTATGAAGGTTTTATGTGAACCTTTTTACCAACGTTGAAAATTTTATTCTTTAGCTTATTTACATTGTTACAATATATGTGTTGGAGTAGTAAGGGTGTCACAAATATATTTTAGATAATTGTTAAAGTACTAAAAAAATTCAAGAGTTTTGGTATAGTGAATTTTTAGATAAACGAACTTGACTATACATATATTGATATATACATTTGTTTCGGTCCCAAAAGGAAGAAATTTTCTATGAAAGCACTTAATTAGTAAGTGATTTTATCTTCATGCATGTTTGTAGCTGTATCCTCTTACGAAATTCTCGGGATGTGAGATATATAATTGTGTTATTTAATAATGAAAATTATTTAGTAATATATGATGTTTAGTAATTGTATTACTTCTTTTAATATTTATAATAAAGATAATTTAGAAAGAATTAATATTATAGAATTAATAAAATTTAATATAAATAAGTGATTTTCTTAATATATGTAATTATTATTATTATTATTATTATTATTTTAATGGGGTAATAACTTTTAAAATAATTCGATTTAATTTTTATATGAATAATTCATTTTTTATATTATAGTTAGTTATTACTAGTTCAATTTTTTTTACACGCCTATATATATATATATATATATATATTTTTTTTTATTGAAATCGAATTAAAAAATATTAGCAATTGACCATATATTCTATACAGGAATAATGATGAAAGTGAAAAACCAGCGTGTATTCCTAACTCCTAAGTATTTATAGATGAGTTGATCACATGCATGACTTTTTACTTGATGAAACTTAAATCATGCGAGTTTTATTAGGGCAATATATTTCATATAAATGCCTTAAATTAAGGTAATAATACAAAAATGATAGAATGTTTAATAATGATTTTATGAATATGTAATCATGAAAGGCACACTTATCTTACACAAACAGAAAGTATGAAGATGCCAGCAACCCATGAAGATGTTAGAAGATGCTGTAATTAATTCTAAAATGTTTTAAGTTAGGTAGTGGGGGCTGATCATGTATATCATTGTATTTGTTTTATTATAAATTATGACACCCTCTAACCCGCATATTATAATATATAAATAATAAAATTTGAATAACATAATCTTTCATTATTAAAATATCAAATATGTTCAGATAGAGAGCACCACATCTATAACTTAAACAAATAACATAATCAGCGAAAATTACAACGAAATAAGGTTAAGGTTTTCAAAATAATTTAATAGAAATAACATCCTAATCTAATCCTATCTACGTCCCGATGTCACATGTCCTATCAGAGCAAAACCCAACATAGAAGCCTAAGCTTCATCACCAACATCCTCAGCCTCATGCTGATAATCACTTGTATAACGATCAAAGGAAAACAACAAAAAGGAAAAGGGAGTGAGAAACATCTCACTCTGGTTCACAGTGTAGGAATACACACCAGATAGTCAAACACAAACAAGACATGTATATGTACATAACATAGATGGATTAACAACAATATCACATTCCATTCATCAAAGACATAAAAATATCAAGTTAACATATAACATTAAAATGCACATATAATGGACACGGACTACATATTATCATGCATGTGGCGCCAGTAACACATATCACATGGCATATTGCCGGTAGCAATACACGAGAATAGTCTAGGAGTACATGTCGGGTCACACCCTCTGCGCACTCTCACTAGAAGGACATACTACTAGGGTCTCGTTGAGATAGCTAAGCCGAGCAAAATACATCTCATGCACACAATGGGCGAGACTGGAACTTACAAACCAATTTATGTAACAACCCAAATTTTTACTGGGCCGTGGGCCCAATTCATTGCCTGGAATGGGCCGTTTCGAAAGTGAAACGGGCCGTTCTGGAATAAAGAATTTGCCTAAAAAACGTAGTTGAGAACGGGCCGTTTCGATTGGAGAACGGGCCGTTCCGGTTGGAGAACGGACCGTTCCGGTTGGAGAACGGGCCGTTCTGGTTTGGAGAACGGGCCGTTCTGAAAGTAGAACGGGCCGTTCTGCTGGGTTTTGGAACGGGCCGTTCCAGTTGAGATTTTTGCTTGGTTCTGGAGGGTCTAGAACGACCGTTCCACTTTTGGAACAGGTCGTTCCGGGTTAGCTGAGGCAGGTTCCTATAAATAGGAGGCCTTACCTCTCATTTTCTCACATCTCTCATTCTCTCTTCCTATTCTCTTCTGTTCTTTCTTCTTCCCCTTTTCTTCTCTCTGAAGACCATGGGGCACTTAGAGGAGGAGATCAAGAGATCCCTGTTGTAGTTTCAACTGTTGTTTATCCAGGTACGGGGGAAAAAGGGAATTATTTATATGTAGAGTTACATGAGGGAATTGGTTAGAGGAAGAATCCTTTAGGATTATGAGCAATTTTATAATTATTTCTGTTTGGAGAATTATTGGTCTTATTTGATTTTGTATGAATTTAGGATTATGAATATATGATTTAATTGTAAAAATGATGCTCTGGGAGAGAGAACGAAATTATAGAAAAGTGCCTGTAGGCTAGGTTTTGGAAAAATTGAAATATTTCTGTTTGAGAAATTAATGATACCATTAGATTCTGTATGTGTTGAGGAATAAAAATATATATTTAATTTGTAAGAATGATGATCTGAGAGGGAGAACGAAACTGTAGAAAAGTGTCTGTGAGTTAGGTTTTGAAAGAATTGGGGGTTTTATTGTTTATGTTAAAGTTATATTAAATTGGTAATTCTGTTGAGCATTATATTATGAATGTTATTGCTATATTACTTGATAAAAATTGGTGATTTAGATGTGAGCACGGCCCTGAGATAGGGATAACGTGACCTTGGCACAGTGTTATATCAGGGGTGAGCACGGCCTTGAATTGTTACGTGGGTATCGTGACCTTGAATAACATGTCAGGGGTGAGCACGGCCCTAGGATAGGGATAACGTGACCTTGGCATAGTGTTATATCAGGGGTGAGCACGGCCTGAGATTGTTATATGATGATGATGTTCTCTTATGTTGTTAGTGTCGTACCTATGTATTGTTTTCTTAGAATTTGATTGAAAGACATGATATAGCTTAGTTGATGATTACTCATTGGTTTTGATACTTCTTACTTATGTAAGAAGTAGTGGTTGAATAGTATCGCTCGTGTTGCGAGCACATGTGCCAGTAATAGTGGACGGAGCCTTGTGCAAGCCAACTAGAACTATTAGAACCTTAGATGTGAGTGATACATTGATTTGTCGAGTGTACTAAGAGTTTGCAATTGGTGGAGTTTCTGACATCTATAGTTGTAGCGGTTGAATCTAAGGTGGTTGTCTCCTTGGTGAGAGATTGAAATGACGGTAATTCCCTTAAGTGTTAGTACTGGCATGTTAACCATTTATGGTTTAGGTAGCATGTGAGTTGTTTTGGTTAGGATTGTAATGAGAGGCTTGAATGGAAATTGAGGTGTGAGTTTGGAAGAGTTGAGGTATTTTTGTGGCATTAGATATATTGATATACTATTGCTATTTGGTGTAGAAGATATTTTCGCTGTAGTTTTGTTGTGACAGTATGAGTATCGTATTGACAGAATTAGATTTTTGTGGTGTTCATGAAGAATGTGACTTTGGATATTATCTTTCCAATGGAACTAGAAAAAGATAAAATGGAGGTCTAGAACTTTAGTTATGACTGCTTTGGTGATCAGAAGTCTAGTTGTAAGCGTTAAATATATCTGTTGTGATTTTTGAATTGTTAGCTAAGAAGATGATCTATTCAGAATCTCATGTCTTCATAAGAGTTATAGCTTATTCTTTTATCTTTCTTTTGAGATAGGATTGAGATCATTGGACGAGTGTAACTCTCTAGGTATCATTTCTTGCCAATTGTTGAAGGGATATATACGGTGTCATGATGTTTTGAGTGTTAGGCAATGCAAGGATAAAAAAAAATTAAAAAAAAAAATAAAAAAAATATGATTTGGTTATGATGTTTTGAGGTGTTTTCATGTAGATTGAGAGGTAGTTTAAGGTTGTATGATGCTATGTGGTAAAGCTGGGTCATGTACATGCTATATGGAGTAAACGATGATGGATTCGCACATAATTAGGTATAGGATATACATGAATGTTTGAATTAGGTGTTTTAGTATGATTTGATATGCATGTATGTTGATATGAGGATAGATAACCTTATGGATTAATTAGTGAGTGTTTGTGTGTTTAGTAAGATTGACCTTAGGATGTGCTATCATCAAATTAGAGTTGAGGATGCTAGACAATTTTATGCTAGTTATCTAAGTGTGATTTTTGATAGTATGAGGTGAGTGTTCTTGGCCCTGTAATTTCTTGTGGAGGTAAAACGTAGATCTATCTAAGATAGAAGTTGTGCTTAAGTGAGAGATACTTGAGTCTATTAGCGAGGTTATGAGTTTCTTGGATTAGCTCATTGTTGTTGGATATTGATTGAGTAACTTTCTAAGATAGAATTACCTTTGAACAAATTGAGTAAGAAGAGTGTTATTTTGTGTGAGATAGTAAGTGTGAGAGTAGTTTCCAAATTCTTAAGGAAAGATCGACTAGTGCACTAGTGTGAGCATTGGCCGATATTAATAAGTCTTTTGTGGTATGGGTTAATGTTTCAAAGATAGGTTTGGGTGGAGTGTTGATGCAAGAAGGAAAGGTAGTAGCTTGTGATTCTAGGCAATTAAAAACTCATTAGAGGAATTACCTTACCTATGATTTTTTTTAAGTTAGCAGTTGTAATATTTAGAGATATTGCCTATATGATTCTAAGCTTGAGGTATTTATTGATAATTAGAGCCTTAATTATTGGTTGAATGAAGGAGTTAATTATTAGACAAAAGAGATAGTTTAACTTTCTGGAGGACTAATATTTCAAACTTAGTTGTTATTTGAGTAAAGTCATTGTGGTGACCGATGTTTTGTGTAGGAAACCTTTATATTTATCTTTCCTTATGATTAGAGAGATGAATCCTTTTGGCTCAAATTAGAGATTTAAGTTTGGCTTATAAGGATACCCTTAGTAGTGTGAGACTAAGTATGACTTGAGTAATGAATGAATTGTTGAAGGAAATTGGAGAGGCATAATTTTGGTGACAAGATATGACGCTATAGGATAAGGTGATGGATAAGAGTTTGACTTGGGTGTAGATGGAGTGGTGAAATTAGAGATCTGATATGTATACCTAGTGAACTTACGCTTAGGTGTTTAATCTTTAAAGATGATCATAGAAGTAAAACCAATATTGTGGCAGATGCCTTCATTATGATGACCTCTAGTATATCATTTATGATGATTTAAGGGTTGGATTTGATTGAAGAATTTAGAGACTTATGCTTTGTGTGTGAGATTATCCTTAGGAGCATTGAATTGATTATGTTGAAAGTGACTAGTGAATTAATGAATGAGATTAGAGAAGCCTAGGAGTTAGAGCCTTTCTTAGAGAACCAAGTGGAAAAGATTGGTAGGAGTATAGATAACTTTTCTGAGTAGAATCGATGTTGTTTCGAGGTGCAAGAACAAATTTGAGTGCTTAGTAACCTTCAATTAAGAAAGATGATTTTAGAGGAAGGACATTCATTTAGGAGCTACTGAGATGTATTGGGACCTTAGGAGATGTATCAGAGTGGTGCAGCGGAAGCATGGTGGCCTAAGGTGAAGAGAGGAGTAGAGAAATTGTATGCTCGTGTTTAGTATGCAAGAAGCCTTTAGGAATTTTTGTAGCACTTAGACGTCCCATTTTGGAATTGTAATGGTGAGTGGATAGACTTTAATTGTAGGTTTGTCTGAGACGCTTAAGAGATCGATTCTATTTGTGTTTTAGTGGATAGACTCACCAAATTTACTTTTTTTATCCTTATATATCCTTTGGTGAAAGTGATAGAGTTGTACATCAATAAGGTAGTGAGGTTGCATAAGAATTAGAAAGTAAGAAGCGAGGAGTCTACCATTGCAAAAATTTCTGGGATGAAATTTCTTAAAGGAGGGGAGTATTGTAACAGCACAAATTTTTACTGGGCCGTGGGCCCAATTCGTTGCCTAGAACGGGCTGTTTCGAAAGTGGAACGGGCCGTTTCGAAAGTGAAACGGGCCGTCCCGGAATAAAGAATTTGCCTAAAAAATGTAGTTGAGAACGGGCCATTCCGGTTGGAGAACGGGCTGTTCCGGTTGGAGAACGGGTCGTTCTGGTTTGGAGAACGGGCCGTTTTGAAAGTAGAACGGGCCGTTCTGCTGGGTTTTGGAACGGGCCGTTCCGTTTTTGGAACGGGCCGTTCCAGTTGAGATTTTTGCTTGGTTCTGGAGGGTCCAGAACGGCCGTTCCACTTTTGGAACGGGCCGTTCCGGGTTAGCTGAGGCAGATTCCTATAAATAGGAGGCCTTACCTCTCATTTTCTCACATCTCTCATTCTCTCTTCCTATTCTCTTCTGTTCTTTCTTCTTCGCCTCTTCTTCTCTCTGAAGACCGTGGGGCACTTAGAGGAGGAGATCAAGAGATCCCTGTTGTAGTTTCAACTGTTGTTTATCCAGGTACGGGGGAAAAAGGGAATTATTTATATGTAGAGTTACATGAGGGAATTGGGTAGAGGAAGAATCCTTTAGGATTATGAGCAATTTTATAATTATTTCTGTTTGGAGAATTATTGGTCTTATTTGATTCTGTATGAATTTAGGATTATGAATATATGATTTATTTGTAAAAATGATGCTTTGGGAGAGAGAACGAAATTATAGAAAAGTGCCTGTAGTCTAGATTTTGGAAAAATTGAAATATTTCTGTTTGAGAAATTAATGATACCATTAGATTCTGTATGTGTTGAGGAATAAAAATATATATTTAATTTGTAAGAATGATGATCTGAGAGGGAGAACGAAACTGTAGAAAAGTGTCTGTGAGTTAGGTTTTGAAAGAATTGGGGGTTTTATTGTTTATGTTAAAGTTATATTAAATTGGTAATTCTGTTGAGCATTATATTATGAATGTTATTGCTATATTACTTGATAAAAATTGGTGATTTAGATGTGAATTGCTTGAGGTGTATGAAAACCATTATTTTGGGCTTATCTGATGTGTATGAAATTGAACTATGAGATGTTGTGTGGAATGTGAATGAGATGTGGTTGTTGTTCTTCACACCTATGAACTTTGACATGGGCATCGTGACCTTGGTTAATGTAACACCCCGAATTTTTCCTATTAATACTATGAATAATTATTATTTATTTTTGTATTTATGAAGATTATTTCCTTATAATTATTTTGATTAATTAAATGGGTTTGATTGAAGTTTTAAAGGTTTTTAATAATAATCATTTATGAAAATTATTTTGTATAAATATTATTAATTATGATATTTTGTTATAATTATTATTTGAAGAAAATCATGTTTTAAATTATATTGATATTTTATTTTAATTTGATATATATATATATATGTTATTTATTTATTTATTAATTAATAATTCTGAATTTTCATAGCTCTGGAACAGGCCGTTCCAGTTTGGGAACGGGCCGTTCCAAATCAAGCATTCGTGGGTAAAATTTTAACCCAGAACGGGCCGTTCCACTTTAGGAACGGGCCGTTCCGGATGTGATTTTTAAAAGAACAAAGTTTGACTCAGAACGGGCCGTTCCACATTGAAACGGGCCGTTCCAGAAACCCCAGAACGGGCCGTTCTGGTTTTGGAACGGGCCGTTCTGGGAGAGGCTTTTGTACCTATTCCGTGTGCCCAGAACGGCCCGTTCTGGCCGCGGCCTGATGCCTATAAATAGAGCGTTTTGCACTCTCTAAAACTCATTTTTTCATTTTCCAACATTTTTCCTCCTTCCTCTCTAAAGGCGAAGGGAAACCTAGAGGGGGCGACCAAACAAGATTCGGCTTCTGCTTATCGAGGTAAGGGGGGAGTGAGAAATCTTGCTCTGGGTGTGGAATTGTATGCTGGGTAGTGGGATTGGCCCCCAATCCTGTGTTTGTTGTATTTTTTGTATGTCTATGTATGAGGGGTTTTTCCCAACTGTATGAATTGAGATTTCTATGGGTTCCTATAGGAAACTCTAAGAGAATGTATTGATAATTGTAAGAGGCAAATTTTAAATATTTTCTGTTTTACCTTCTGAGTTTTCTGTTGTGTTTCTTGATATTTGTTGAGTGTAAGTATGTGCTTAATTTTGAAAATAAATATGTTTTGATATGATTTAAAGTGCTCTATGGGTTCCTGCGGCAAACCCTATAAGAAATAGGAAAAATATGAATATTTTATGTTTTAATTTCTGATTATTCTGTTATATTCCTTGTTTGATGTGATGTTAAAATATGTATTTAATTTTATAAATAAACGAGTTTTAATATAAATTAAAGTGCTCTGTGAGGCTTTGTGAACATGATGAGAAAATGTGATAATGTGATATGATGATCTAATGTGAAATGTGATTGAGACATGAGATATGAAACGTGATAATGAAATATGATGATGAAATGTGATGACGAATGTGATGATGTGATATGACCATGGGAAATGATAATGTGATATGAGAATGCATAGAGTCTTGATTGACATGCATCATTTGCATAAGTGTTTTAAGGGTACGATATGGAATACACCGCCAGAGAAGGCCCCCTAGTGTAAAAGCTTTGGGGATTAGTCCTTGGGGATAGCTCGGTTTGGAAGTCTCAGTCTCGCCCATTGTGTGCATGGGATGTATCTTGCGCGGCTTAGCTATCCCGACGAGACTCTGGTAGTATATCCTTCTAGTGAGAGTGCGCAGAGGGTGTGACCCGGCATGTACTCCTAGACTACTCTTCGTGTATTGCTAGCGGCAATATGCCATGTGATGTTTTACTGGCGCCACATGCATGATAATATGTAGTCCGTGTCCATACATGTGCATTTTCAATGTTATATAATAAATTGATATTTTTATGTCTTGGATGAGTAAGATGTAATATTGTGTTAACATGTCTATGCTATATCTGTTTTGTTTGTGTTTGGCTATTTGGCGTATATTTCTACACTGTGAGCCAGAGTGAGATGTTTCTCACTCCCTTTTCTCGTGTTGTTTTGTTTTGACTGTTATACAGGTGATCATCAGCGTGAGGCTGAGGATGTTGATGATGAAGCTTAGGCTTCTATGTTGGGTTTTGCTCTGATAGGACATGTGACATCGGGACATAGATAGGATTAGTGTTAAGATGTTTTTATTAAATTATTTTGGAAAATTCAGTTTTATTTCTTTGTAATTTTACCGACATGTTATTTGTATTAAGTTTATGAATGTGAACTCTTTACCCTTAAGTGGTTGGAAATTTAATTTTTAATGATGAAATATTTTATTTTTTTATAATTACTGTATATGTATGTTGGGGTAGAGGGTGTCACAATTAACATGTCAGGGGTGAGCACGGCCCTGGGTTAAGGGTTACGTGACCTTGGCATAGTGTTATATCAGGGGTGAGCACGGCCCGAGTTTGTTACATAGGTATCTTGACCTTGGTTAACATGTCAGGGGTGAGCACGGCCCTGAGATAGGGATAACGTGACCTTGGCACAGTGTTATATCAGGGGTGAGCACGGCCTTGAATTGTTACGTGGGTATCGTGACCTTGAATAACATGTCAGAGGTGAGCACGGCCCTAGGATAGGGATAACGTGACCTTGGCATAGTGTTATATCAGGGGTGAGCACAGCCTGAGATTGTTAAATGGGTAGCGTGACCTTGGCATAGTGTGAAGTGCAAGATTTGTGATGATTGGTGTGATTGAGAATTATGACGTGATGATAATGCATGATTGATTAAAATACGATATGTCCAAATATTTATGAATATTAAGTTATAATGAGATAATATGTTGTGTTTTCTTATGTGCTATATATATAGATGTTTTTTCTTTTCTCACCGTACGATTTGTGGATATTTTAGGTGAGGAAGATCTGGCTACGAGTGGTACTTAGAATGCCAACGGTTGAATTGTCGGGATGCTCTGATATTGTGACATCGGGGCAAAGGATTTTTAGAACATAGGTTTTTGTATGGATTTGGAATTGTACATGTTATTTTTGAAAATAATTTGAAAACTCTTGTGTTTCATTTTTATTATTGTGGTTATTAAAGGATAATTTTGAAGATTCATATGTGAACCCTTTTACCGAAATTGAAAAATTTATTTATAAGTTTTTATTATTACAATATATATGTTGGGGTAGTAAGGGTGTCACAATTTATCCCCAAGGACTAATCCCCAAGCTTTTACATAAGGGGCCTTCCCTAGCAGTGTATTCCATATCGTACCCTTAAAAACATTTATGCAAATGATGCATGTCAATCAAGACTCTATGCATTCTCATATCACATTATCATGTCTCATTATCATATCACATTGTCATGTCTCATTATCATTTAACATCATATCTCATGTCTCATATTCATTTTTTCACATTATCTCATCATATTCACATAGTCTCCATAGAGCACTTTAATTCATATCAAAACTTGTCTATTTGTGAAAGTAAACAAATATTCGTACATCTCATTCAACAAGAGATACAACAGAATAATCAGAAGGTAAAACAAAAAATATTAGAAATTTTTGCCTGTTTCTCATAAGGTTCCCACAGGAATCCATAGAGCACTCTAATTCATACAATATTAATCATTCAAAACAGTACAATTTACTCATATAATTACCTCTTCAAATAATCTCCTCTTATAATTACCAATGCATTCCCTTAGGGTTTCCCATAGGAACCCATAGAGATCTCAGATCATATAGTTATTTACATATAAGAAGAGCAAATAGAAGAAACATATATAATTGGGAAAACCCCCTCATAAATGAGCATACAGCAAACATAGGATTGGGGTCAATCCCACTACCCAACATACATTCCCACACCTAGAGCAATGTTTCTCACTTCCCCTTACCTGGATAAGCAGAAGACGAAGCTAGAGCGGAATCTTCTTGATCTCTTTCTCTTGGTTCTCCTTGGTCTTTAGAGAGTGTGTCTAGAAGCAATGCAAGAGTTAGCTATTTATAGATTTTAGGAGTGGCTAGAATGTTCCGTTCTGGATCCTTTCATCATGTGTAAATGATACAATTCATAAGCAAGCTCTTCATATTGAGTTGGATCATACATCTGTGCAAGCTCCTGCTGAAGGGATGATAGAGGAACAATTGGTGGAAAGTGGGAGGCCCAAACGCACCATCAAGAAGCCCACTAAATTGAATGATTTTGTTTGTGTTAGTCCCTTAGCCTCAATTAACTTAAGAGGGGGGGTGAATTAAGTTTTCTAAATTTTCCTCTTATAAAAACTTTTCCAATTACTTTCTTATCAAATTTAATTCCTTAGACAAATTTGTATGTAAAGAACGAATGATGATGCAAACTACACAATTACAATTAATAACAAGAAATTAAAAGTATAGGGAAGAAGAATTGCAAACTTGATTTTATACTAGTTCGGCCAATCCTGCCTACATCCAGTCCCTAAGTCTCCCACTTGAGATTTCCACTACTCTTGTAAACCTTACAAGACTTGAATCCATCAACACCTCGGAACTCCCTTTCCTTGTGTTGTGATTCAAAAACCAACAAGGAGAAAAAACCCTTTCTCCTTTACAGATCAACATATCAATAGGGTATTACAGAATGACTCTCTTTGAAGAGTAGATATTACACTTTCTAAGAACTTGATGAACTCTTTAGAGATTTATACAAATGATTTTGGCCAAGTAGTTTTTGTAAATTATTTTCACAATACAGTTCGTCACCTTTCTCTGAAAAATTATAGGTATTTATAGACAATTGTTTCTTGGGTTATGTCATTTCATGAAAAGTTGTAACTCTCTATAATTTTTCAGAAAATAGGCTCTGGTAATCGATTACAACAATTAAAGTTCAAAATGATTGAAACGTTGTATAATTCAAATTCGAATTTTGAAATTTTCTCTTCTTACAATCACTGGTAATCGATTACTAGAGAGCATTTTAACATTTGAACTTTTGATAAGAGGTCTTCTTTCTCTGGTAATCGATTACAGCAAGTGGTAATCAATTACCAGACACATATCACTTGTTTTGGCTTATGAAAACTTATGATATAGAGAGCTTCTATTTTCCAGTTAAAAATATTTTTGTTTAATCTTTTGAATACTCTTTTTGCTTTCTTTTCAAACAACTTATTCTTATATTCAAAAATATTAAGTTTAGGTTTTCTTGAAATTCTTATTTTAATGGCCAAGTGAAATTTGCAAATTCTAAAAGTTCATTTTACATACTAAGCTAAGCAGTCAAGACTTATCTGGTTATTACTTGAGATCTTGCTTCTTGATCAACTTGCTTTAACTTGACCTTTATTTTCTTCAATGCTTTGGCATCATCAAAACTTTGTGCATATTTTCTTCCACAGTTTGCTATAAATAAATCTTAATATACAAATAATACTGAATGGGAATACTCTTTTGTTTTTACTAGTATTATCGTACTGTTAGCACAAGGTGGTTGTCCATATAAAGATTGTAGTGGAATTGGAAAATAGGTGAATAGAAATTATAATAGAATTATTCTCTCTTGCTTCTCTCTTTCTTCAACTTTCTTTTTGGAGTAAACACCTGCTTGAAAGGTGTCTTTCTATTCCTACTGTAACATTGGTGCTTTCATTGATTCTTCTTCTTCATTTTGTAGATTGGCTGCCATGTCTTCTTCCGCTTCTTCTGCTATTTCTAAAAAATAGTTGGATACTCTCTCCGATTCAATCAATGCTTCCTTGCAGCAGTTCATGATTTCGGTGGAGACCAAGATGGCTAACCTTCGTACCGAGTTTCAGCAGACTCACGCGGATTCTTTGAATCATCGTCCACACACATTGAAACCTCGCTCAACGAAACTCAATGTTTCGCGTTTTGATGGTTCTGATCTTGCTGATTGGTTGTTTCGTATTGAAGCTTATTTTGATTATTATGGAACCCCACCCGACACACGATTGTAGATTGTCTCCTTTCATTTGGAGGAACGTGTAGTGGCTTGGTTTCAATGGGCCAAGAGAAATGATTTATTCTTTAATTGGGCTTCTTTCATTACCACGGTTAAACACCAATTTGGTCCTAATGTTTACGAGGATTATGAGGGCAATCTTTCGAAGCTCACACAGACGTCATCGGTTGCCGAATTCCAAACTCAATTCGAGGAATTTTTGAATAAAGTTTCGAGTATATCGGAACCTCTTCTCATTAGTTTTTTCATCACCGGTCTTCAAGCGGACATTCATCGTGAGTTACAATTCCACCGTCCAGCAACATTGATGGAAGCCTTTGCCATGGCTAGTGCTTATGAAGCTCGAATGGATGATGCAGCTGTGACGGTAAAAGGAAGTCCTCGTGGGCCTTCTTCCTTTGGTTCTGGACATGTAACGGGCCGAGCCCAACTGTCAAGTGTAATCAGCCCAAAAGAGGTTTCTCGTTTTCCAACAACCAAGCCCAATTCTCAAACCGCACATACAACCAAACTTCCACCTCTCTTACCCTCACCGACCCTCCCGATTCGGCGTTTAACACCAGCAGAGTTGCGTGATAAGAGAGAGCGCGGTCTCTGTTACAACTGCGATAAAAAATTTGGACTCAATCATCATTGTCAAAGAAAATACTTATTGCTCCTTGGTTACGAGGATGATGATACTCCTACCAACGAGGAAGTGGGAGATCATGATATGATACCCGAGGAGGTTTCTAGTGATATTTCCACCCTTCACACTCTTTCTTGTCAACTTCAGGGTTGCTCTTTACGGGTGTTTGGATCTTTTGGCTGAAAACAATTTCAAGTCTTAATTGATAGCGGCAGCACTCACAATTTCATCAAACCCTTGTTGGTGGAACAATTGGCTCTTCCAGTAACACCTATTCCTCGTTTTCGAGTTTCTACGGGCAATGGTGCTTTCTTGAGTTGTCAATATAGTTGTCCTTCAACGTCTTTGATTCTGCAAGGAATTGAATTCACTGTCGATCTCTTTGTGTTGGAGATTGAAGGTCCTGATATTGTTTTCGGGTTCCCTTGGCTCCAATCGCTTGGTCGAGTATCACATGATTACTCAGCTCTCACTATGGATTTTAATTGGAAGGGTCAACAGGTAACTCTTAGAGGTGAAACCAAATCTCTACTGAGTCCAATTTCTATCCATCACTTACAAGCTCTTGTTCACCATAAGGATTCTCCTTTTCTTTTTGAGCTTTCTAGTTCAGAGGTTGATACGGTTACCGTTTCATCAGAGTTTGCCTTACCATTGGACATTTTCCCTGCAGTTCAACCATTATTGCTTAAATACAAGGATCTTTTTCAACACTCTTTAGGCCTACCACCTCATCGTGTTATTGACCATCGCATTCATTTGATCGCCGGAACCAAACCTGTCAACGTTCGTCCATATAGATACCCACACTTTCAGAAATCGGAGATAGAAAAGTTAATTCGCGAAATGCTTGAGCAAGGGATCATTCGACCAAGCCATAGCCTTTTCTCATCTCCTGTTTTGCTTGTCCGCAAGAAAGATGGGTCGTGGCGATTTTGCGTTGATTATAGGGCCCTTAATGTTGCCACTGTGAAGGATAAGTTCCCCATTCCTACTATTGATGAGCTCTTGCATGAGTTGGGAGGTGCCTCAATTTTCAGCAAGCTGGATTTGCGTGCCAGATATCACCAGATTCGTGTACACTCTAAAGATGTATACAAGACTGCATTTCGTACTCATGATGTCCACTTTGAGTTTCTGGTTATGCCTTTTGGCTTAACAAATGCCCCATCGACATTTCAGGCAACCATGAACCAACTATTTTCATCTTATCTTCGAAGGTTCGTCATTGTTTTCTTCGACAATATTTTTATATATAGTTCTTCTTTGGATGATCATCTTCAACATTTAGAGCTGGTTTTGCATCGTTTATACTCACATAAATTCTATGCTAAGCTCTCTAAGTGTTTGTTTTGCAAGCATTCTGTCGAATACTTGGGCCACATTGTCTCTTCTATAGGTGTTCATGTTGATCCTAAGAAGATTGAAGCCATGGTGCAGTGGCCTCCTCCCAAAAACATTAAACAGCTACGCGGTTTTTTAGGACTCACAGGATATTATCGTCGATTTGTGGCTAAATATGCTTTAATTGCTGCTCCTCTCACAGGCCTTTTGCGTAAGGATGCCTTTGAATGGAGTGCTGCTGCGGATTCTGCTTTTGCAGCTCTCAAACAGGGCATGGTCGAAGCCCCTATTTTACAACTTCCTGATTTTTCTCAAGAATTTATTGTTGAGACTGATGCTTCTAATGCTGGAGTTGGGGTTGTTTTAATGCAAAAAGGTCATCCCATTGCTTATTTTAGCGACAATATTTGTTAGGTTCCTTATTTGTGATTCGCACTGATCACAAAAGTATAAAAGAACTTTTGCAACAAGTGATTCAAACCCCGGATCAATAATCTTATGTGAGAAAACTTATGGGTTTCACTTTTCGCATTGAGTATAAATCAGGTAGCTCTAATTGTGTTGCAGATGCTCTTTCGAGGGTCCCTACTACCCAGGACGATAATGCCACTACTCTGCCTTCAGTTTTTCTTGCCTTAGTTTCCGGGCCCGTCTTCCAACTTATTAACCAGTTGAAGCAAGATAATCTCACTGACCCTTTTCTCCAATCATTCCATTTCAAACATCAACATGGAAATCTATTTTTTCCTTATTCCGTAAGGCAGGGGTTGTTGATGTTCCAGGGTCGATATGTAATTAGTCCTACCTCATCCTTATGCAAAGTGCTCATCAATGAATTTCATGATATTCCTAGTGGCGGACATGCAGGCATCAAACATACTCTTGCTCAGTTATCTGCTAATTTTTATAGGCCCAAAATGCGGCAAGCTGTTGCTAACCATATTGCTCAGTGTCTTTTTTGTCAACAGGTGAAGTATTCCACTCAAGCACCGGCGGGTTTATTGCAACCTCTGCCTATTCCTAAAGCTGTGTGGGAGGATATTACTATGGATTTTATTACTGGGCTTCCTCCATCAAAAGGATTTTCTGTCATTATGGTGGTGGTAGATCGTCTCTCGAAATCTGCTCATTTTGGTCCTTTACCTTCTCATTTTACAGCCAGCAAAGTAGCCACTCTTTTCGTTGATCTGATTGTTTGTCATCATGGGTTTCCTCGCTCGATTGTCTCTGATCGTGACCCAATTTTGATGAGTTCCTTTTGGCAGCAACTATTTGCACTAAGTGGTACAAAGTTGGCCATGAGTAGTGCCTATCATCCACAAACTGACGGCCAAAGTGAAGTTGTCAACAGGGGATTAGAGCAGTATTTGCGTGCTTTTACACAAGATAAACCAACAGACTGGGTCTCCCTTTTGAGTTGGGCAGAATTTCATTACAATACTAGCTTCCATAGAAGTCTCAACATGTAGCCATTTCAAGCTCTATATGGCCGCATTCCTCCCACGATTCCACAATACACTAGAGGCACGACTGTAATTCAGGCTCGAGATGAACTGTTGCGCACCTTGAAAACCAATTTGCTGGCTGCACAGAACTGCATGCAAATGAAAGCTAATTGTCATCGTCGTGAAGTGATCCTTGAGGTTAGCGACATGGTGTTGGTTCATTTACAGCCCTATAGATAATCGTCGGTTTCACAAGGTCGTCATCACAAGCTTTGCAAACGCTTTTATGGACCATTTCCTGTTTTGGAGCGTGTGGGCCAGGTTGCATATTATGTGGGCTTACCCGCAGGAAGTCATATTCATCCTGTTTTTCATATTTCTGTCCTTAAGTTGTTTCGCGGTCAGTTGGTTTCACAAACGTGCGACTTGCCAGCTGATAGTTTTGACAGCAAGCCTGTGGAAATTCTTGTAGCAATTTGTTCAGCTCGCAATGTGTTGAACCATGGTGTTCCCCAAAAACAAGTGTTGGTTCAGTGGGAAGGACATACGCTAGAGGAAGCCACTTGGGAACCATTTGCAGAATTCTGTTCTGCTTATCCAGCCCTTCACCTTGAGGACAAGGTGAATTTTGAAGGAGAGGAAAATGATACAATTCATAAGCAAGCTCTTCCTATTGAGTTGGGTCATACATCTTGATGGAATCATACTTGGGAATGCAAGAGGTGACACACTCAAAGATCCAAGAGGAGTGGGCTAGACATGGAAGATTGGGCCAGTCAAGGCCCAATGGGCCCTATGGGCTTGGAAGGCCCAAACCAAGTTTTGAGCCTAGGCAAATCCGAGGAGAAGAACATCCTTCACTTCTCCTAGTTTTGCCATCACATCTGTGCAAGCTCCTGCTGAAGGGATGATAGAGGAACAATTGGTGGAAAGTGGGAGGCCCAAACGCACCATCAAGAAGCCCACTAAATTGAATGATTTTGTTTTCTATAAATAAATCTTAATATACAAATAATACTGATGGGAATACTCTTTTGTTTTTACTAGTAAAATTCGCATCTAGAACGGTCCATTCTCAAACCAGAATGGCCCGTTCTGGGGTTGAGATTAACTCACAACGACCATGTTTAGAACAGCCCGTTCTTAAACCAGAATGGCCCGTTCTGGGCTACCAAAAATAGGTCTTTTTAGTAGTTTGGAATAGCTCATTCCAGTTTCAGAAAGACCCGTTCTGGGCTACTAAATCACCTTTATTGGGCATTGGGGTGTTACATAAACAGTGGATTATTAGATGATATTGGGTGATTACTGGCATCTAAACTGGTATCTATTTTTTGGAATCTCTAATTACAACATAATTTGATATTACATAAATTCAAATTAGTTTTAATCAAGGGTAATACAATCTCCTAGTTATTTTATGTATATGGGTTTTGGTACCCCTTGTACCTTTATATATATCTATATAAATATTTATTGGCTGATAAAAAAAATGAATATGTAATCAATTAACACGTGATCATTTTTTTTTTTGTTTTTTTACAGAAACACGTAATAGATTGGTATTTTTGGTATAGTAATAGATTGGTATTTAAGGTAATATTGATTTTCTATCACTACAATAGTATTTTTACAATGATAAAATTACCATAGTTATTATAAATGAAACTATTAACACGTAATCAATAGTATTTTTAGAATAATAAAACGAGTTATAGCAAAAACGTTATTTATAAAAAAAAATCGAAATTTTAAATTATAAATAACATTCTATAAATTTTAAAATATCGTCTATCTCTTTACCAAAAAAAGGAACTTTACCAAAAACAAAATATCGTCTATCTTTTTATGTAAAAACAAAATCAACTAAAGATTTAATTGAAGAATTTAATTATTAAATATATATTTATTGTAGATTCCTTAATTACTATTTTTTATCCATAATCACATCATAACAAGGTTTAAACTTAAGATTTTGTGCATGTTATCTCGATCCTCCTTAATAAAATAGTTTTATAAAGTAAAAAAGGAGTGAAGTTTAATATATATATATATATATATATATATATATATATATATATATGAGGAGGGTTCAAACGAAACTGGTGTAACTTTTACTAAGTGTGTGACACCTTTACTACCCCAACAAATATATAATATAATTTAATTAAGAAGAATAAACTTTCAAAGGGTTCGTAAAAGGGTTCACATAAAACTTCGAAACTGTTCTTTCTTCAATATAAGAACATGACTGAAAGATAAAACTTGAAAGGTAAAATTTAAGAGTTTACAATTTTAAACACATTTATTACAATACCAAATCCATATAAATATTCTGTCCTAGAAATCCTCTGCCCCGATGTCACATTATCAGAGCATTCCCATAATTTAACTGTTGGCATTCTAGATGTCACTCGTAGCCGGATCTTCTTCACCTAAAATATTCACAGTTTATACGGTGAGAAAAGAAAATATCTATATGCAAAGTACATACAAACACATCACAATATAATCTCATCATAATTCATTATTTAATAAAATATATATATATATATATATATATATATATATCAATCATTCATCATCTTCACATCTCAATTCACATTTAACATATCTCATTTCACATACATATCTCAATCCATCATAATCCACACCAATTATACAATTTACAACATCATTTCCATATTCATAATTCATGTCAATCTTACAATTAACACTATGCCAAGACCTCGCCACATCTGACACAAGTGATACAGGTTAATTGCCTCCCACACCAAACCAGGGTCACGCCCTCCCTGTAGCATCACTTACCCAGGGGCCGTGCCATCCCTAGTCATTAAGGAGTACGCTCGTCCCTGAAGCATCACCTACCCAGGGTTCGTATCATCCCTGATCATCCGGGAGTACGCTCGTCCCTTAAACATCAACTACCAGGGTTCGTATCATCCTTGATCCTTTAGTGTGAGGAACCACAATCAAATTACAATCCATACAGTCTCTTACAATTAACCCTATGCCAGGGCTGCCATAATCGACATAAGTGGTGTGTGTTAACTGTCTTACTCATCCCACACCATGCTAGGGTCACGCCCTCCCTGTAGCACCACTTACCCAGGGGCCGTGCCATCCCTAGTCACTGATGTGAGGCACCATAATCACAATCATAATCACATTCATACAACATCTCATCTCATAATTCAAATTCACATCTCGTACACAATTCCACCTCACATACACAACAAATAAGCCCAACAAAATAAGGGTTTACACACCCCTCAAGTAATTCACATCAAGATCATTCATTCTTATCAATCAATACAATAAAAACATTCATAAATTAATATTATAAACAATGGAATTATCAATTTAATATAATTCAGCATAAACAGTAAAACCCTTAATTAAAACCTATCTCACAGGCACTTTTCTACAATTTCGTTCTCTCTCCCAGATCATCATTCTTACAAATTATTAGCATATTTATAATCCTCAACACATACCGAATCTAATGGTATAATTCATTCCTCAAACAGAAATAATTCAACTTTTCCAAAACCTAGCCTACATGCACCTTTCTATAATTTCGTTCTCTCTCCCAGAGCATTATTTTTACAAATAAATCATATATTCATACTCCTAAATTCATACAGAATCAAATAATGCCAATAATTTTTCAAACAGAAATAATTATAAAATTGCTCATAATCCTAAGGGTTCTTCTTCTACCCAATTTCCTCATGTAACTCTGTAACACCCAAATTTTTATTATTATTATTTTAATGGCATTTTCGTAATTTTAATAAAGTTATAGGGGTATTTTGGGTTCCGGAACGGGCCGTTCCAAAAGTGAAACGGGCCGTTCCAAATGTTGAAAATGTGAGGTTTTTGTAGTCCCAGAAAGGGCCTGGAACGGGCCGTTCTGGTATGGAGAACGGGCCGTTCCGGAGGGAGAACGAGTCGTTCTGCTGAGATTGAGAACGGGCCGTTCTGGTTTTAGAACAGGCCGTTCTGCTTTTTGGGAACTGGTCGTTCCGATTTTGGAACGGGCCGTTCCAGTTGAGAAATTTGCACAAATTCGAAGGATCCGGAACGGGCCGTTCCGAATTCAATACGGGCCGTTCCGGGTACACCAGTTTGCCTATAAATAGGGCCAAGGGGGGGTGAAAATTT